>NC_134084.1:143041575-144434075 GCF_000715075.1 Nicotiana tabacum
TGATGGACGACGATGTGCCTGTGCTTTCCCTTTCTGAAGTCTCTCCCTGCCCTTTAGAAGATCTCAGGGCTTCCGTCCAGTTTGGATCTTCAGAGCTTGATGCGCCCGAAGGAGCCATCATCATCTTACCGAAATCGGTTTCGGCACTCATGACGGCCCCGACAATTAAAAGAAAGGACAAGGTCAGACTCCCGGGGAACTCCTTCATTAAGAAGGAAGTGAAGGTGTGCCTCCCCATAAAGCCCCCAACTCTATAACATTTGGTCTCAAACAACTCTATTTTATCGAGTTTCAGGCAAATATAATAAAAGCACATAATAGAGGAAGAAGAAGTAGGAAGGAATAGAAAAAATGACAGACTCTATTGATCAGACTCGTTAGTTCCGCAGCTCGGGGAGAAAGTTCCATAATTCAATTCAAGATAGATAGAAGGGAGAATGCCTCTTTAGAAAAAAATAAAAATCATAAGGAAACATTATGAAAAGAAAAATCTATCTAAAGAGAGAAGTCTATTAGATAATTAATAAAGAAAAGAGAGCCAAAGAAGGAAGAGAGATTCCAAGGCTGGAGTTCGAATTAGAACAGAAAAGAAATTGAAATGATGATGATAAAAAGTGAAAAGAAGAGTGGATAGCTAGCGCAAGGAAATGGCAAAGGGATATCCTTTTCCCTGAGGAAAAAGAGAAACCTCCTGATTAAATACTAAATAAAGTACATATACTTTTTATTCAAAAAAATCAATATATACAATAATCACATTATATACGATATTCCGCACTTTATGGGTGTTGACACAAGTAGGCCTAGGCCAAGACAAGACACCTTCCTTCACTCTACAATAGCCCGACGACTCTTCTCTTCACAAGTAGGCTTGGCGCAACGCTTAGTCGATTTTCAAAGCTGGAAAAGATGCAAGAAGACTGACGAGGCGCTGGAGTGAAGTGATTCCCGGGTGGGAATGGCGAACGGAGTTGGACTACTATGCGCATTCTATCAGCTTGGAATAGGTATAAGAGAAAAGAGCTATCAATCAAGTCAAAGCATAAGTTCTAGCCTTTTCTCTCTGGCATCTTTTTATGCTTATGCAATGCAGCCTTTTTTGAAAGTATTCGATAGCAAATCTTTTAGAGTTAGCAGCCTGCATCCTCTTGTTAGAGGCTTTCTTTGCGCAAGATCCCCTTTCTTCTCAGAAGAGTTAGGGAAGGCAAAGGAAGAAAGCCGGGCAGGTGCTTTAAGAAGGCGCCAGTTGACTCCCCATAGGCAGAAGATTCCTATCCAGTTGGGGTCCCTTAGAGCGAGTTCCATTCTTTCAGCCCTGAATGTCTTTCCTTCTGCCTCCCCAGTTCAACAATAGGATTCTATCTTCTGGTTAAGCAAGATCTTAGTCATTTCGCCTTTGTGTGATAACTCTATCTTTCTGGAAGCTACCTCCCCTCTCTCTTTATGCACTTGCCTAGAAGGCTTAGGTGTCCGTGGGTAAGCAACCGCTGCTTATCGATTAATAGAGCCAGCTCCACGTCCGAGCCTTAGAATAGAACAAGACATTTGAATTCTAGCGCACTAGCCTTAGCTAGACTCCTGCTTCAAGTGCTGATTTGAATTTCTTAGTTGAAGGAGTGAGAATAGGCCTAAGGGAATAATCAATCCTGGGGTTCCTTTTGTCTCACCATTGGCTTCATTGGGATCATTTTCTAAGTATAGGAAGCAGAGAGGTTGCTAGTAGGTTTTTCTAAGTCCCTCCGTAGTCCAGTCCTTGAGTTCTTTCTTTGGAAGTAGTGAATGTGGTAAGAGGTGTATAACCATTACCCTTTCCTTTAGTCAGGAAAGGGCTATTTCCCCTACCTTTCTTTCTAGGCGCAGGATTTCATTCCCCTAGTGCTTTCTGTCCTTCTGAGGGGTGAAAGCGAGATTGAATGCTCTAAGCTGAGTGTAAGGGTAAGGTCGAGATAGTCTTGGCAATTCATCTACCTTGTTTGTGAGGTATTATTATGAAAATTCTAATTATTATATTAGGTAATAATCGCCTTATTTCTGTCTTGTAGTACTGTCGGTCTAAGGAGAGGAATGGAAGTAGTCGTCTTGCTTCTTTTCTTTGGATCTGCTTATGTCTCTACTTCGCTTGATTCTCATGCCAGTGGACTTCATGCTCTGTTTTTGGCCTTATTAGCTTGATTTCATAAGTGAGCATGAAGTTGGAATTGAATAGATAGTGAGAAAAAGCGCCTTTCGTGATTCAAGTAGTAAGCTCGGATTCATGATTGAGAAAGAAATCTTCCAAGCGCAGCTTTAGCTGAATCTATTATAGGGTAGGCTCTTTGGATAGATTGACTTAAGGCGATGAAGGCACACATATTTCAAATCTCGGCTCCCCTCAAGGAAAAAGCGGGATACTTAGCTGAAAGGGTGAACAAGGCCGAGCGCCTTCAAAGGTTGCTCCAGTCGCCTGAAGCCTTGTGGATTGATTGTGGGGGATTTAGGCGTGTCACGCCAACCATCTTCCAGTTCCTGGATAATCATTCCCGGATAATGCTTGCCGCAGGGGCTAACCCTATCTTCGCGCATACTTCCTTGGTTGTCTGGGAGTTGAATCAGAAGCATCGAATGAAAGGTTCTTTCCAAGACCATCTGCTATTGAATCAGCTGCTGTTGCCGGGCGAGATTCTATCTTTTCCTTGTAGTCCACGGGATTTTACTCTGGGGAAGCTCATTCCTTGGATGGATCATAACTTATACAAAGGATAGTCTCTGTAAGAAGGACCAAAGCGCACTGAAAGAACCTACCGATTCTTGCCAGTCATAACAACCAGAACGGGTTAGCCTTCGTTTGCCCCATTGGCGAAGTCATAAGTTGTGGTGAATCCGTGTCGCTACTATAAAGTGCTTTCCATAGTTCAATAGAGAAAAGAGAGAAGAGCAGGCCGATTTCCTTTACTTTATTATTAAACTTAAACAAAGAATCGTTTGACTTTGAATGCCGAAACCTTGAAAGCAAGGAAGGGCCTCTTTCCATCCATAGAATCTCTTCCTTATGCTAGCACTTTCAGCTATCTTTCTTAACCTGCTTCTATCAAAGCAGCTTGTAAACTCCGACCATCGTCTCAGTGAAGTAGCCCATGGGTATGGGATACGAACGATTAAGAGTTCTTGCTTAAAAAAAAGGTACGTACTAACTGAGAGTGGAATCTATCCTGACTTTCAAGTAGCGCTTGATTGAGGGATGAACCCCGAATCCGTACTTTCCGGTACTATGCCTACTCCCCTTTCCTCTTTCAAGTGGGTTGAACTCTTTCTAAGGCAAAAGGCCAAGTGTGTGCCACGAGTGCTCTGTCTTCGAAAAGGCAGAATGCTGTTATAGAATCCGCTATTTTAGGAATAGAATAAGCTTTGTGTCCTAACCAGATGCCGTGGGGCGATAAGGGGTGCTTTATCTAAACTAGGCAGGAGAACTTGGCTAACTTTCCTACTCTGATAGCATCTCTGAACGGCAGGTACCCACAACCGCCGTAACGAAGGAATGAATCTATTAAGTGGGAAAGAGCCCTCGTAAGGCCTCTCTCATCCCTTGCTTATGCTGAATCGAGATTTTATTGGTCTTCTTTGACCCGCGGGTGCGAATCGGTAGCTGTGAAACTAGCTCTGGCTTGATGACTGCTTTACTTTTAGCTTTTTCCTGGGGCATAGAAGGAGTTGATCCTGGTCGAGGTAAATGGATTTAGGAATTCATACCCGGTTCAAGGGAAAAGGCAAGGAACCTTCAACAGGCATGGTACGAGAGGAAAGAGACCAGCCTTAGGCCTCTTCAGCTAATAGATGCGTCAAAGACCGTTGCCAGCTACTGCTAGTCGCAAACAAGCCCTTCCCTTCTGGGCTAGGAGTGAAATGCCCTCGATCGACTCGGGGCTAAAAGCCCTAATGAAGAAAAAGAATTGTCCTAAGATTGCCTACTTAATCCGGTACTTTCTTCTTCCCCAAAAACAGGAAGGTTTTGTCCGGATTTCTTACTATCTTCGGTACTGCTTTTGTTTTGAGAAGAATGAATCTCAAGTTTCATCCTCAGGTTCGGTAGGGGGCGTAGGAACGGATAGCGCTCTTAGTTAGCTTAGGAGCGGAGGTACGAGACAAAAAGGGGAGTTTCCCTCGACTAAGCAGTTTCCACTAGACCTTTGGCTAATAGTTTAGTTGTTCCCAGAGGAATTCAATCTGGGCAGCTAGAAAAGGAGAGGGGCGGTGTGTACAAGGCCCTGGAAGGAATTCACCGCCCTATGGCTGACCGGCGATTACTAGCGATTCAGGCTTCATGCAGGCGAGTTGCAGCCTGAAATCCGAACTGTGGACGGGTTTTTTGGAGTTAGCTCACCCTAGCAGCGGAATTGAATCAGAAAGCAAGACAGAATAGGCTCTTACTGCTCTAGAAAGAACTTCCCTTGAATCTACTGCTATTGATATTAGCTCAGGGACTTCGGTGCCTTAAGCGGAAGAGGGGATTTCTTTCTCTTTCTGGCTGCTACGCTCCTTTCTTATTCTTTTTTTCTCTCTCTGAAGTGAGTGAAGTCAAGCTAGCCTCAGCAAATCGGACATAAGCAATAGACCTAAATCCCCGTCCTTTTAGAAAGAGGATAGCGATTCTCTTCCAGTGCTTTAATGTTGAGTTCAAAGAGTAACCTATAAGAAAAAATGGTAGGAATACCCGGAACCTAGCTCTATCGGAACTTACCTCAGCGACTTTCACTTCCTATCGGCTTCGGACCGAAAGAGAGTGAGATGGAATCCAGAAGAGATAAGGCATTAGGCAATCTTTCTAAGAAATTTCAGTCATCGATTGACTCCTATTCCCACTTCTTAGGAGTGAAAGGCTGGTCTTGAAGAGCCTAGGTTCACTCATGACTTAGTGTGCAAGACCGGCTCTCCTCTTTCAACAATGTTCTAAGAGTGGGATTTTCGCTTTTCTGGATTTCCCACCAATTCCTTAGATCCCTAGTCTTAGAGCTAAAGGAAGTCCTCTAACTAATCTAATCCACCGAAGGAGAAGGCGGAGTTCTCTTTCCTCTGCTATCAATAATAAGGAATAGCAGGCTGCCGTTAAGGTAGCTCACCCGGCTCAACAATAGAAATCCCTGCAGTTCAGCCACCCGCGGCTAATTCAATTCACTCTTCTTGAAGCTCTTGTGAAATGGTCTCTGTCCTTCGCTTTCCCTTCCATTCTTATGGTAACTAGGCCTGATAGCATCTTTGCTAGTCTTGTCGGACTAGGAGCTCTACTAGGCTTGACCGTGGGAAATTGCTTGATTTATGAAAGAAAGAATGACGTAGGTAGATAGAAGTAGTAGGAGTTCCCGTCGAAGGGCAAATGATTCATTTAGAAAAGATCCGATACCAAGTAAGAGCGCACTAGCTGGTCGGTGTGAATGATAAAGTCTTAAGTCAGTCTTTCTGGAACGCCACATCTTAGAATAGCAACATCCTTCTTATTACAGCACAAACCACAAAAAAGGAATTGCCTATAGAGAGGAAGTAGGCTTTAGACAAAAAGTGCCTCTTGTGCCCCTAGTAGGGAAAGCAGCTGAGATAGAGAGAGCAGCTCTCCCTTAAAGTCCTTTATAGATTTCTAGTCGGGAATAGAGCTGTGGCTTAGATCCCCTGATCGAGTAATGGGCTTTGTTTTTCTCTCGTTCACGTTGATAGCCCCGGTTCAGTTCAAGCTGCTGCGAAAGAATTTGTCGAAGTGGTGGAACGAGCTTTCCTATTAAAAGCTGCTAGGTGAATCCCTAAAGTAGATTAGTTCGATCAGCAAGACCCGTCTCCGCAGCATTGGAATCAATATTTTGCTTGGCATAGTTGCAGTACGACTTTCCTGGTCTATTTAACTAACTGAAGCTAGCCGAGATCGAGAGCTTTCTTATCATGCAGCTCCTGGATTGAAAAGAAGCTGGTGGGCCAAGGCTTAAACTGCCAGACAGAGACGAGCTAGCTGGACTCTTACGTAATTGAGTATAGAAAGAGGAATCGTCTTATGTGCGGATTGAAGTGCGTGATAGAGATAGATGCTTCCGTAAGTTTACTTTTTTCAGGAAAGCTAAATTCTTTTAGTCTTCCAGGGGGATCGAATCTTAACTAACTGACGTATTGTAATATCAACCAGCCGAGAATAAAATCAAAAGAAGATTGATTGAAAAAGCTAAAGTACTATTGATGGACTTCATGCAGCTGGCTTTCACTCGAATCTTTTTCAGTTATAAGGTTTTCTACTCCTTTATCCTTTGACTCTCAACTCAATGCATCACAGACTGACGAGTCTAAGACAAGTTAGAAGAGCTAATAGAACTTGGCTTACTTCTTACTGAATGCCGTACTTAACTGAGAGTTCTCCCGGTCCCGAGAGAACCCGGGATGTTAGCGATTAGTCAGTCCGGGTCCAGCTAGTCTTGCACTTCACTTTAAGACCGGTCCTTCAAACAAAGGCTTAGTAAGCACAGATTCCCTAGAAAGAAAGATTTCCTCTCTTACCCAGAATTCGAATGCTTAGCTAAGACTGAATTTTTCACCTTCTCGTTCATTACATTAGGTTAGGAGATCTAACCAAGCACGCGAAATGCGACATTGACTCAAGAAAGTCAATAAAAGAAAAAGCCAAACCTTAGAGTTCGCTGCCGGTACAGTGCCTATTCCTTATGAGTTCTAGGCGTCTTCTAGGCTTTCACCCTCTGCCAGTCAGCTATCGAGATTGAGATGCCTGCCTCAAAACCAGTCATCCGAGTGGGGCCCTGCGACATGTGCCATATTTAGGTTGCTTGCTTCCTTACACTAAGACCACTATCAGGCTTAGAGCCAAGGGGCCACTGCTTGCACGGACATAGGGGCATACGAACATAGGGGTAGAGTAGAGGTTTTTCCAACGCAGGACGGAATGGACTAGATGGACAGCTAGCACTGCCCCCTCACTTCCCACTTCCAAGAGAGGACCGAATCGAGGACTCGAAGACTTAGACAGAAACCCCTTTATATCGCTCCTGCAACAGAAAGACTCAATCAACAGCCGTATAATCAAGCAAAAAACAAAGAGAAAGATTCGAGGGAGGAAGATGCTCTCCCTTACGGTCGAGTTACTTTGTTCCTTCCTCTCGCTTCGCTCGAGCATCTTCAAACCTCACTCCGGCGAATGGGTACCTAGGCTTCTCTTGCCAATGTATACAAATATAAAGACCTGGCGAACTATCTTTCCAAAGCCCCTTTCTTGCTGCAAGTATAATGATTAGACGAAGAAGAGGCCGTCAGACCAGAAAGAAAGCTACCCTTTTCAGCTAGATTGAGATTTAGGTAATGGGCCGTCAGACAGAGACTGAGCGCAGACGCACCCGAGGAGTTTGATTTCTACGCTTCTTCTTCCTTTCTGAAGGGCACTTTCTTTCTCTTGAAAGATTTGATGCGCCACACGACTTACCCAATAGCTTTTCGATTGTTGGCGCCGACTTCCCCTTTCAAAGTAAGATAGTTTCGAACAACATATATGATATTGTAACTTTACTCTTTTCATCCAACTCGAAATATCGTAAGAGAAGCACTTTTACGCCCAAAAAGTCCCATGTCTTTCCGGACCAACCACCGGCGATTTCCGACAAGTCTTTTCCCGGGGGAGCGGAAAAAGAAAAGAAAATGAATCAAAGCAATGGACTTGCTAATTTCAGAATACATCACATCTCTAGGGTTAACCCTGTCTATCGCCCTTCTTGTGGCTTTTAGGGCTGGACAGGCCAGAAATCTAAATTCCATTAATATGGGGAATAAGCTCAATCAATTGACTATAGATACGCTAAAAGAAAGAATCGTATCCAAAGTAGAAATGCTTGTACGGGTTTATAAAGAAACTACTCCAGGTTTGGACTTTGAGCTGCCTCCCATAGAACCTATTGCTCAGCAGATCCTTTTTACAGAGGAAAGTATTCCCTATCTTAATTCCCTATATACGAGTCTCATTGAGAACGGGACCCAAGGGGAATACTTTATCCAAGTTATACAATTTTTTCTAGGATAGTCTTTCTTTTTCTGATGGTTCCTGACGTACTGGAGTTATAACATTTGAATTTCTCTTACATTCTACGTTCACTTTCACACTGAAGCTTGAAAGGAAAAGTCAATTAAGAGAAATTCATAGCTATCTCCCGCAGGCTATTCTTTAGATCGTTCCACTCGTTTAAGAATACTCATACAGTCTAATAAAATAAGAAAAAAACCCAAAGAAAAGAAGCGAGGCTCGCTGAACTATTGATTAACGTCCTTCAAAGAAAAGAGCGTATTCTATTCCTTGCATGAAGAGTTTGATCCAGGCTCAGGATGAAAAGCTGGCGGCATGCTTCACACATCCAATTCAGACTATGTTTTCGATCAATCTCATTCGCTCTCTAAAATTTCTTATAATAAGAAATGAAATGTCTGATTTGCTCTTTCACCTAGTTAAAGAAAGGTAATTGTCCGCCCAATAGAGCTTAGCCATGAATAGGCCGAAATGGTCTCGCGAAGCCGGTCCCCGGAATCCCAGCGACAAAGTCAAACTTAGACTGGCCTGCTTAAAGCTAGCTTTCTCACTCTTTGATTGATAAATAGAACTAGATCTCGACCTGTCTTTCTCACACTAAGAGGAAATGCAGACTTTCTGGCTTGAAGACTAACTTGGAAACCAGGCTTTCGCCCTCTAACCCAGCTTTCAAAGAAAACTGTCTGGAACAGCTGCTTTCAAGCATCAAGAATTGATGATGCCCCCCTTAGGACAGCAACTGGGCCCCCGGTAAATGGAACGGGCTGGAAAGAAACAACAATAGCAACTCCTTCTAAAACCCCAGGGAAAGGGGAGATAGAAAGACTATTCAGTACAGCGGAGAGAGTCTATTTGATGGTAAGAGCTATAGGAGCCCTACTTAAGGCTTTTACAGTATAGTAAAAATATATGATATTCGAGAAGAACGGGGAAGCAAGGGAAGGAGAAGCTGTTGTGAATGAATCCGGTCTTGGGAGTAAAGGCGTGCCTTAAGGCAGCGAGGGACGAAAGGATAGAATGATTCTTTGTATGCGCGAGCTGAAATACAGTTAGTTTCATTAGAGCCATTTTCTCACTTAGTTACCAACTTCCAATTCAAGTGCCACCGAGTAAATGGTAGCTTCAGATGAGATAAACCCCTGAGTCCAACGACGGATCGTAAAGTAATGGTCTCCAATGACCCAAGGTTTTTTTTACATGCTGATAATCATTCTTATTCCCTTTCTCCGAGTTGAGGACATTCATTGGCTGCGGTGCCAGTTACACGATCGAACATCAGGCAGTCACTTCACTAACAACTAGAATGATAGCAGAATGGCTTAATGAAACTGCCAAGACTAGAGGGATTGGAATGATTGCAAAACCCTAACTTCCAAGACTTTACGGTTAACTTACCACAATAGGACGAGAGGGAGATGCCTCAGACTAAGAAGAAAGGGCGAAGGAAATGGCCCCGAAAGAAAGGAAAGCTAGGACATGAAGTACATTCCCCCATCAAAGGGGTGGAGCTAGTTAGACCATTACCGAAAGATTCCATTCCAATCCTTAAAAAAAGAAAGAGAATGGAAAAAGCTCGTGACACAAGAAGGGCAGGAACCTTAATACCTGAGGAAAGAGATAGAAATGGATTACTTGCTTCTCCAAAGGCCCCACGCGGTTAAGAAGCTGAAAGAGAAGCTACTGGGACTGGGCATGGGCATCCTCACTGACGCTATTTAGTTATTCGGGATCAGAATTCCCACTAGAGAAGACGGGAATTGAGTTATGATTGATGAAAGTCTGCTATGTATTAAGTAGTAAAAAGAGTCTCAATTGACTGGCATCGCCCTTCACTCAAAAATTCCTCAAAGAAAGCAAGCAGCAAGTCAGTCTGCGCATAGCATACTATCTCAGTTATTCTCCTTTCCTTTTACGACCGGTCGAAGGGGAATAGAAAATGTTAGTCAAGGAGTGAAAGCCACTTGACTGTAAGGAGAGGAGCTCACTATCAGGACGGACGGGTATAAGCGATTAGCGATAAGCTATAGTTTCCCTTTTGCCTCGAATGACTGCTTTAAAGTCAATTGTGATAGAGCTCTTTGAAAGGAGGTTAAGGCATCTGGATTAGGTTCCGGACTAAGGGACTGAATTGGCACCATCTTTTCAGCTATGTCAAAGAGTCATTTCCACGCCACTGATGCTGGAGTTGTCGAAGCTTGGGCTGTCTACTATGGAATGAGGCTAGCATTGGAAGCTTTCTTTTACCGAATAGATGTGGAGACAGGCAGTGCAATGTGGGAGCCGTGCTCCAACAAGACCCGAGCCTAGCATTGGACACATTGTGGATGATATTAAAGCTCTAATTTCTTCTTTTGAAGTTTCTAATTGAATGCTGATACTCAATGGTAAGAGGGTGGCACATCAATTAGCTAAACTATCCATTTCATCATCAGGGATGGGGAAAATATGGTTATAGGAGGTTCCTGAATAAAATTCCTCTAATAAACCATGGAGTCCATATGTGTAAAGTTAGCTAGTGTGGATTCGCGTAAAGCTGTCAAACAACTTACATTCGCGGAAAACCCTGCTGGTAATAGCAACATATAATACAAACAAACCTTAGAAATTCCTATGCTTCTAGCCAGCATGCCGTTACTAGTGGATTTAGTGGTCAACCCAGTCTATGACTATCCAATTCATATTCTTCTTGCCAGAAGGACCACCACCATTGATACATTGATAGTGGATTAAGTGGCAAACCTATACTATGCCCAAGTGCCGAGATACTTAAGTAAGGGTACCCTATTGCTAAACATCCGGCTAGCCATATAATGAAGGGAAGAAGCCCATGTCTGGAGCTATGCCACTGTAGAATCATTAATATTCGCGGAAACTACTAAAATTCTCGGATCTCTACCAGAGACCAGGACAGGCACGAGAACTCAAAATATTATCGGAAGCTCTTATCAAAGGATTTTACCTCTGCTGGACCTAAAGCCTTAAAATCGGAACCTTAAAGGTAAAGGTCAGGCGCTACTTCCTTGGTGAAGTATCTCATTCCACAAAATTTGAACAAATCTCTCGTGCTTAAGACATGAGAATTGGAAGGCGTATCCCTTACGTACTTTTTCTTAGCCGGTGTGTTGATGATCCATAAGCCCTATTCACTCCTTTTTTCTTTTGAAAGCTGTCGACAGTCATGTTCTTATATTTCTTTACTGTTCCGTACTAAATTCCTTTGTTCACCAATCAACTGAAGAACCAATTAGTTGTAGCAGCACCTGCGACTGAAAAAGTAGCCCCGGAAAACATTCAAAAGAAGAGGTCTAGGGCTGGTTCCGGAAAGGGATCGAAGAGAATGTAGTTCATTCAAGGCTCAGACAGAATTAGTTAGAAGCACCTCTTTCTATTGATATTGACTTGATGTGATGCTCTCTTCTCTCGCCCGTAAACCATAGGAAACATCCGCAGCAGACATCTTCAAAAAAGCTGGTTGGAGTTGCTCATTCCCATTTTCCGTTTGGGCAGTTGGTCGGAAAGTACCTAGTTCAGTGACGCCTATTGCCTTCGTCTTATTCAAACGTTATTGGCAGAATGCCTTCAATCTAGTCATGTTTGAAGCAAGGAACCAATCGTCATGCTTAACTTAACATACACATTTTGTAGAACTTATGCCCCTCCTCTCTTTAAGTAGAATCAGGCTGAGCGATCTACTATGAAGATACAATAGGAAGGAAGATACAAATATAGAAGAGAGAGTCTCGCATCCCAAGTGGAACACAGAATTCATGCTCAACACAACCTAATTGGTGAGCGGATGACCTCCTTAGTTATTAGCAGCCAAACCCACTTTATTACGATGGAGTCTTTTTTATACATAGTAAAAAAGAGGTCCTCAGGTCAACTCGCTTAAAAAAAGTAGATATTCAGTTGCTGTTCCGTAAGCCCTATTCACTCCTAGATGATACGAGGAATGAATCTCAGCAGGGGCCCATCAGCCCCATCTTTGAAAAGAGAAGAAAGATATGCAGCTTGCTTGCGGCTTTTAAAGGGATCTTTCCTTCCTTCTCTACCTACTTCTCAATACCCTCTGCCCCTTGGAAAAGAGCCCGAGGCACCTCTTTACTGATAAAAAGAATAGATAGAAAGAATGGGTTGGCTTAATACATGATTTGAACCACTAGCATCTACTTTCGAACCATTCGCCTCTACTCTTTGTTGTGAAGCTCATTCCCCGATCCCTACATCAAATGAGTCTGTTCTACGCTTTTAGGGTAGAAAGACTAAACCAAGACAAGTGAGCTAATGATGTCTCCTTCATCTGAAGATGAAAGCAGAATCTGAAATACATTGAGATCGCCGAAAAAGACACACAAAACTAGGAGAAGGAAGCAGCACCCAGCTCGATGAATCTGAAGCAGCAGATCTGCAAGACTCGGTCCTTCTTTCTTCTTTCTCAGTTTAAAGAGAGGAGAGGAAGGGAGAAGCGAACGGTTTTTGATCATTTTATTGACGAGATTTTCAATGAAAGCTGAGATGGGGTAAGTGTGAAGAGTCAACTATTGCCCTACTTTTCTTATTTCTTAGAAGAATGGCCCCGGTATACTCCTAAAAAGGGGATTCTCGCTCTACTGAATCGAAAGAATGACTCTCGCGTTTGGAACAGATAAGTTCGATACAGATAACAAAGAATAGAAATTGGAGAGCAGGTGCCCTTCCCTAGTGGAAGCCCTCCCAGCCCAAAGGAAAATGCCCAGATCATTTGAAAAAAAAAGATGCGTCAGTCACGCATCCTAATTGGTGAGCTTATGCCGGCCATAGTTCCTTCCCTGCTCTTAGTTTGCTTTTAAAGGCACCATTTTCGCGAGTAAAAAGAACATGTGGTTAACCGAATGGATCACAGGTTGCTGCTCCACAGTCTGAGTTCCTTGGTTCGCCCTTCCAGGCTTGGCTCCAGTCTCTACGGGCTCAGCAGCAGCTTCTTGGGCTGGGCCACCAGCTTGAGGCTGTTCCTGATGCTGGACTTCAGCAATGGTAGCCACTGCTTCTTCAGTCTGAGAATCTGCCTCTTTGTCGCTTGCGGCCTGGGCGGCTCGGTTCGGCCGAGCCTGTGGGCGTGGTGTTTTGTCCGTAGTTGGATCGGCAAATCGATTGGCGATTTGCCTTGCTTGGCTTACTTGCTTGATTGAAAGAGTTTTCCCGTTGGACAGCTACTATGAATAAATGGATTGTCTCTATTGAACCTAGCCTTACTAAATATCGTAAGAAAAAAAGCCAGCCGCTGCAAGTGCTTGAGAATGAGTTCACGCTCTTCTTGTTACAGTAAGTGCTGCAATTGAATCAGCTCTTGATGCAATAGAATAGGAGTTCTTGGTGTAAGCGTAACCGCAGTTGACTAAATATCCGCCGTGGTTGAATCACAAGGAAGAAAGATGGTAGCGTAGGGTAGAGTAGATTCGACGCTATGCCACAAGGTTATCCGAGTTCACAGGTGTCGTTGCTTATCCCTTTCTTCATTAAGATGGAGTTGGTGTTCAGTGTACCCACCTACTCACTCGCGGAAGAGAAGAATAGATCCATTGGCGGGGGTGACTAACCGTGGTTCGGCTGTCGCCCTAAGGTTACGATCCGTTGGGTTGGGAAAGCAACCTGGATCCACTTTCCTCCAAGAGCCATACCGATTGAGAAGGAGATAAAGTTGAAAACAACCGAGATCGGATCTCTCACGGAAATTGTGAGGCCCCAATGTGGTCATTACTGATGTCTTTCTTGTACCAAATAACTTGAACAGAAAAACAGCATGTTATTCCCATTCAACCCACAGCAAATTTTCGGAAGATTGAGAAAAACTCTTTCGCATTTTATATGTAAAAATCTTAGAGTTCGAATTTCTATCGTTGTCTTTTTACTTTTTTCCGTATTAACCGTAAGCTATTTTTTCTTTCTTGTATTCGGCATTGATTTGAGTCTGATTTGGGGAAAACTCAAATCAATGCTACTGGTCAGGTCGTTCCGCGTTCTCTTAAGTCGGCTTCTTGGTTGGGAGGTTCCTATTTTCGTTCTGGTTTTTCTTGTTGGTTTGGAACTGGATTCCAGCTTGCACATGAGACCTGAGAACGACTCCCCTTCCTCAAAGGACTCTAAAGAGGCCCAGGTGAGTAGTCCGCTGGGAGAGGAACGGGACGCATGGAAAGGAAACCGAGGCCGACACACCTCCTTCGCTTTCGGATTCAAAGCGGGTCCGCCCTTCCAGTGGAAGCGAGGCAGATACCTCTTTTCACTCCTGCTCGTCTTCTCTTTCTTCACCTCCTTCGAAAGAAGTGGATTTCGGGTCACTCACTTCTTCCGAAATAGATTTCTGGAAGGAAAACATCCGAAATCTATTTCTAGATCCGGTCGAAAGCATAAAGCCGCCCGGTTTGAGTCTAAATGATTTGGTAGTTGGAAAAAGGCGCGCTATTGAAATCCTAGCTAAAAACGAGGAAGCACGGGATCCGGTGGTCGAAAGGCTGTTCCAGCCACCTACTAAACTGGTGGATCAGGAAAGCTGCCAAGAGTTAATGAAAGCATTACGGCTGGAGCGATGGCCAAACGCCATAAGGGCGGAGAGGGGGTCGCCCTACGAAGCCATTTATGCAGTGCTTGATGAATTTAACCTTTTAAAAAAGGGTGAGGGGGAAAGTCAGTAAGATGTCGGAGAAGGATGAGTTGGTTAAGAAGAATCCTAAGCCGAAAGCTAAGACGAAGGCTAAGAAAGAAGATGGTTTCAGTAGGTAGGATGAAGTATAGGTCGATTGAAGTAGGGAAGGTCGATTAAGGAAGAGAATGTAGCTTCAAGAATGAGGCAAGGCCAGCCCTAAGTCTAAGTTGAAGTTACAGGGCTGGGAAGTATGAGTCGATCGGATGCAGGGAAGCCCAGGCAATCTTTTCCTATCAATCATTCGTCAGGAAGCAGTGGAGAAAGAATCGTCTTTTGAAATCTCATTGTTGAAGGCGTAGAGAGGGCTGAAAAAAAAATAGGAGAATTTTTGATAGCCATCTCGTTAATAAAAAATTGTGTAATTAATTGGACCCCTCTGCCCGGCAGGCAATTTCCGTGCAACTAGACTTTCTCTAGTCCCTGCTATGCCAGCAATAGGGAATCCTTCGAAAACCGGAATGCAAGTTGCGTGATAGTTTTATTCCCCACAAATGAGAAGTCCCCAAGCATTTCGTTGAATCAGTCTTTTTTGCCCCCTTTCTCTCACTATATGTTTATATATACACCATTTTGTGAAACTGATTCTGCTAAAGCTAAACTCAATAGAATAACCCCTTCAAGATGTTATAACGCATGATAGCCGGCCCTCGCCCCGACATTGGCATTAGCTAAAAATGATTCTATTACATACCCGGTCTCGGAGGGACGGTCATTCCATTCTTTTTTATCTATCTTTAGAAGTAGGGTGAGGGGACGGAGCAGTCTTTCCATTCGAGTCATCTCCAAGCCGTCGTCGGGAGGGGGATTCTTCTTTATTTGCTCTTTCTTTATGGTGCAAACACATACCCGGATCAGCCTGGTTCTTCCCATGCCCCCCGGCCGGGGCCTGCTCCCCATCCCCACCATTCTCTTGTCGTACAAGAAGAGATCTCGCAGGATGCAATTTTTTCTGCTGTAGAGACTTAAGAGAAAAAACAATGGGAAGACCTTATTTCGTCCAAGGAGTGGCGGTTAACAGATCGCCATTTCACCCTCTGCGAGACAAAGATCTCTAACATCGTAGAAAAAGTTACTTCCTTATATAAGGGGGGGACACCTTACGTTCTTGAACCGATAACCATCTTTCGGCTAACCTAGCCTCCTCCTAAACCCAGTGATCTTTCAACCGTAGCTTTTTTCCCCTTTGTATGAGAGTTTAAAGAAATTTCTCTGATCCTTCTCTTTAGCTAGTACCATTTTTTATCTTTCACCAAGCTCGGTATGACTTACTCGATAAAAGGTATCGGTAGTCTCATCAGTCATTCCCTTATCATCTGGATTAATCGGACTATCTCAGCATATGGGAATCCGCTAGAGAATGGATTTTACTCATAGAACGCTAGTTTTATGTGATGACAAGAACTAACCAAAGAAATCAGGATTAATCCCACTTTTTGTCCCTTTCCTTTCTTAGGTTTGCTAGATAGAAAGAAGGCGAAGAGCGCAATAAGGTAATTGATTCTAGTCAATCGTTTAGTTCGCCTAAAGCTTAAAGAATGTAAAGTTACCACATCAAGTCAATGACTGCCACGTGTCAAGAAGAATTCAGAGGTGTGCTGAGTGCGGTTGTTCTCAGCTCTTTAGCGCCCTATGGCTCTGCTACCGTGATGCTTGGCCGAGCCTCCCTACCGATGTATCGATCCCGCACATTTAGACCAGTCCTAGCGGACAGGACAAAACTTCCCTTGAAGAAAGCCAGCCTGAGGGAACTGGATTGGTCATTCCACCATCACTCGATTATAGAGGGTTGGAGCCCTCTCTCTGAAAGCCCTCTTGATGCGATGATAAAATGGCTAGTATTCAAGGCTAGTCCCAAGAAACCAAGCTAAATGGCTATCCCGATAAGAAGATGAAGCCTGATCGGGCCAAAAATGAAAGCAATCGAAGGAAGGGGTAGAGCATGTTCTATTTTTCCGAATCTTAAAAGATGAAAATAGAGGGATTGGCTTAACTTCCTCTATGCGGTTGCATACAGCTTTGCTTGAGTAACGAGTAGGCCATTCCAGATAGGCTGCTTTTGCTATTACTGAAGCTTTTAAGAAAAAGACCTTTCCTTTATGATATGTTGCTTTATGATATTAAGGATTTTTCCAATCATTAGAGTGGTGTCATCCCCTTTCATTCATGTCTGATGGATAAAAGCCCGTAGGCCTAACAGTCGATTAGGTCAGTAAGCGGAATGCCATTTGACCTACCTGAGAGGTTAAATAGCGCGTTCAGGCACTCGGGAGAGGAGGAATCGAATCCCTATTGGATTCCCACCCCATAGAAAAGAAGGCTCTGGGAAAGCCTCTCTTATTTGTATTTTTCTATTCTGTCTTTGGATAGTACACCAATTATAGCCCTTGGGCCTTCGTTCATTTTGTTTAAGAAGGCTGCGACATATACAGCATCTTTCCATAGACTTTTTCTTGCCTGGATGAAAATACAATAGATGAATAGTCATTCCCTCACAAATTCTTTATTTGAATATTTTTGCTTTGTTCGTTCTACAGATATAGATTAAACTTCCTTTCTTGGCACCATCCCTATTCTGATGGCTCAGTACAAGACCGACGGAAGAGAAGAGGTGAAAAGGCTAGCGAGGCAGAATTCTTTTTCTCTTTCATAGCGCCGCACAATCGAGACATTGTAGTGCTAGACCAGATTTACCAGCGGACAGTTGAAAAACGATACGACCCAGGACCTCCCTCCGCTCGTGGGACGGGGTTCTTCTTTCTATCAAAAGAAATCGAATTCGAAAGCGCACCACCCTTCTTTACTTTACAACCAGCCTCCGACCCAAGGTGCTTTTAGAAAAGGTCCGCGGGGCAATCAAAAAAGACTTGCTTTTGACGCCCCGCTGTGCCGACCAGCAGCGGGATGCTACTTACGAGCTGGTCAGGGACAGGTTCCGGTCACTCTTTAGATGCCATGCCATTGTGGTGGCACGGGAACCACTGAATGGGGGCAGTTTTCATCTCATCGCTGGCGTGTGGAAGACTAGTGCATCCAAGCACAGCGCAACCAAGAGGGTCCAAGATTGCTTCGTCGAATGGGACGGACATCGATCTTCGCTTCTACAAGGCCTGGTCGACTCTTTGTAGGAGTCTTCCTTTATCAAGGGGTGATTTCACCTGGCTTCCTTTCCTTTACCTTTAAACAGTTAGAGCCTCTTCTCTTATCAGTCCTTTCAGTCAGTTCCTTTTCGGTTAGCTACTTAGGATGAATCACACAGAGGCGATCTCAAAGAATACAATATTTTTCAAGAGACAGAAGGCCTAAGAGAGATGGGGAACTTCTCTCCTATAAATCTTCTTTGCACGAGCTTCTGTAAGCCCCGAAACAGACTCCAATTACATGTGTTAAGCATCGTGCCATTTCAAATAAAAATAAAAGGCTAGAAAGAAGGTCAAGTGAGGAAGCCATAATCTTCATAAGCAGACGTGTGAGTCTAGCTTTCAATTAGCGAAGAAGGAAGGAGGCAAAGCAAGGCTTTCTTCTTTCTTTCAGAGTGAGAAAGGGAAAGCAAACGAATCGAAGCGGGGAGGCTTGAAAGGTCCTTCGGGGCTCGTCAATGGCTTGGCTTCAGGTTGCGAATGGAAGCGCGGATTAGCGGGTGTCCGCTTGACTCAGTCATAGTCTCGCCTGGTACGCACTCGAAGCCTATGTTCACTAGAAAAATTGAAAAAGGTATGGTAGTGATCTCACTCCACGCATTGCGCACTTTGTTCATCCAAACTGGGCAGAGCTAGGTTCAAGATAGAGAGGGAGAGCCCTTCCATTTCTTTTCTTTGATGCACACGACTTTTTCACGGAGTCTGCTTCCACAGTTGCTTGAGCGACAACCACCTTGCGTCCCAACCTTCTCGACTTTCTTTGGTGCCAAAGACCAATGACTAGTTAACCAGGAAGACAACTATTCTTCTGGACGAGAAGAGCGAGTCTCCGTCCGGGGTGAGAAGCCAATAGGAAGCTTGCTATGGGGACGGACCAAGGAAGGGCGATGGATATGTTATCAGCCAATGCATCTTCTTGCTACCCCAATACAGATGTCGATAATCTGACCTTGGGCACAGACAACTATCAGTTATTTGCTTCCGTCTAAACTCACGGAATAGCCTTCGTACTTGAACCTCTCTTTTTTCTGGTGAGCTCTATTCCAAGTGAGAAGACTTCCGTGGGTCGCTTTCCGCATGAAAGACAAGTCCTCTTCGTCTAACAGTTTCACCGGATTGCAGGCAGGCTGAGAGGGAAGTGTAGCTAGTTTTGATTGAGCTCCTGACCTTTGACTCACCTGATTCCGAAAGCGTACTTTTAGTTGGTGTCATATGCCTATTTGCACATTGTGATGGCATATGAGACTTTTTGATCATGTCTGGGGTGGCTTATTGTCTGAGCAGTTTGTACGGGGTGAGACGAGATCATTGGATTAAGGATCTTTGCAATCTGATTATATGAAGTATATCAAGGAGCTAGGACCATTGTTTGGTTCAGAATGAGGTGATGGTTCTTGTCAGGAGTATAGACCCAATGATTTATTGGTTCGGCAGTTGGTTATGAATTTCTACACATCTCTTCCATCGTGGTAGTATTGTAAGAGTTAGAGCAAGACTTATATATGTCATGAGGTGCAATGGGAGAATCAGATTCGTGGAATTTCGACTAATTTGATAGGAGAATGTTATTGTGGTCCTGTAAGTAAAGTGGTGCAAGGTGTGAATTCAGCTAAGGTATGCAGTCATGTTTTGGTGTTGCGTGTAGTTATTGATACGTTGAGCGTATGTTGGAAACAGGCCATGCAGAGAATTCTGGATGTTGGAATTGGGCTCTAAGGCTTATTTGCTTAAGTGAAAAAGGATATCTTCAGATATAGTGAGCTAGGGTGCCCAGCTGATTTGTGGTAGCACGGGTAGGTGCTCAAGGTGTTAAACAGTGATTTCGGACAACTCCAGCACAGTTCTTAGCACGTTCGAGGACGACCACATGTTTAAGTGGGAGAGAATGTAACGATCCGACAGGTCATTTTGAGCTCTAGCTCGTCGTTCAGCAGTTTGAGGACATGAGCAGCTTCACTCAGGTATTATGACTTGTACGCATGGTCGGAGTTGAATTCCAGGGAATTTAGAGTTGATTTGGAAAGGGAATTCTCATTTCGGAAGCTTTAAGTTGACAGAATGGACTAAGATTGGATTTTTGAGTAAACGATCTCGGAATTGGGATTCGAATGTTCCAGCAGGTTCGTATGATGATTTCGGACTTGGGCGTATGTTCGGATCGGGTTTTTGAAAACACGGGAACATTTCGGCACCTATTGTGGAAGTTAGCATTTTGGAAGAATTTCATAAGTTTGGATCGAAGTGCATTATCAATGTCTATTTAGGATTCGGAGTCTGGGAATAGCTCCGTATGGTGATTCTGGTGTTGGGAGTGCGATCGGAGTGAATTCAGAGGTCCGTGGGTCATTTTGGAGTCATTTGGCAAAAGATAGAAATTTGAAGGTTTTTGAGAAGTTTGACCGGAAGTGAAATTTTTGATATCGAGGTCGGAATCCGATCCCGGAAGTTGGAGTAGGTCCGTAATTGCAAATATGACTTGTGTTCAAACTTTGAGGCCAATCAGACGTGATTTGATGGGTTTAAACACCGAAAGTAGAAGTTTGAAATTTTAGAGTTCATTAAGCTTGAATTGGAGTGCGATTCGTGATTTTAGCGTTGTTTGATATGATTTGAGGCCTCGAGCAAGTCCGTAATGTGTTTTGGGACTGGTTGGCATGATTGACTAGGGTCGCGGGGACCTCGGGTGGATTCCGGATGGTTAATGGATCAAATTTGGAGCTTGAAGAAGGGCTTCAGCAGCTGATATCTGGTGTAACCTCACCTGCGGGGTTTTGGCTACAGGTGCAGAGCTGCACAAACGGCCAAAGGAGCACATATGCGGTTGAGAAGGGAGAAGGCTGGGACCGCAGATGCGGTCAAGTCGCCGCAGAAGCTGGACCGCACCTGCAGAGGAATGAGTGCAGAAACGGAAATAGGGGGCCTAGGAAGGACCGCAGATACGGTAGTGGGGCTGCATCTGCAGAACCGCAGAAGCGGTCGTGTGACCACAGGTGCGGAAGTGCTGGAGGTAGTAAGATCTTTAAAAATCGGGGGATTGGTCATTTTCCCCCATTTTTCATTTGGTGTAGACGATTTTTGGGAGCTTCAAGTGGGGGTTTTCATCATCAACGACAAAGTAAGCTAACCCTACCTATCTTGAGTTAAATACATTGATTATGTGCGAATTTGAGCATGAAAATTTGATAAAAAACATGGGGTTGAGGGAAAACCTAGAAAATTCGTATTCTTGGATTTTTACCACGATTTTGGGTATGAAATTAAGAGAAAATCATATATTTGAGTTCGAGAGTTCATGGGTAAACTTTATCTTCGAAAAATTTCGGAATCTGGGCACGTGGGCCCGAGGGAAATTTTGTCATCTTTTAGATCGAGGTAAGAAATTGTTATAAATGGGATTTTAATGAGTAATTGAGCATGTATTAATAGATTTGCATAATTATTGGTTATTTTTGGAGCATGGTACATCGATTCGAGTCTTCGGAAGGGCGTAGAATGTCGATTATGGATCTTCGAAGTGAGGTGAGTCTCCTTTCTAATCTTGTATGAGGGAATTGTCCCCATAGGTGATATAATTGGTTATGTGCTCCTATTTGTGGGGGCTAAGTCCGCACGAGGTGACGAGAGTCCGTGCGTAGCTACTGTTATGTGTAATGTCCAGGTAGTCTAGGACCCAAACGCATGCTATACTTGGAATATTTGTAATCTTATTGTCAGGAGTATAGACCCAATGATTTGTTGGTTCGGTAGTTAGTTATGAATTTCTACACATCTCTTCCATTGTAGCAGTATTGTAAGAGTTAGAGCAAGACCTATGTATGTCATGAGGTGCAATGGGAGAATCAGATTCGTGGAATTTCGACTAATTTGATTGAAAAATGTTATTGTGGTCCTGTGAGTAAAGTGGTGCAAGGTGTGAATTCAGCTAAGGTATGCAGTCATGTTTTGGTGCTGCGTGTAGTTATTGATACGGTGAGCGTATGTTGGAAACAGGCCTGGCAGGGAATTCCGGATGTTGGAATTGGGCTCTAAGGCTTATTTACTTAAGTGAAAAAGGATATCTTTAGATTTAGCGAGCTAGGGTGCCCAACTGAGTTGTGGTAGCATGGGTAGGTGCTCAAGGTATTAAACAATGAAAAATGATTGCCGATCCTAGAAGTTGGAGTAGGTCTGTAATTGCGAAAATGACTTGTGTGCAAAATTTGAGGATAATCGGATGTGATTTGATAGGTTTAAACACCGAAAGTAGAAGTTTGAAATTTTAGAGTTCATTAAGCTTGAATTGGAGTGTGATTCGTGATTTTAGCATTGTTTGATATGATTTGAGGCCTCGACCAAGTCCTTAATGTGTTTTGGGACTGGTTGGCATGATTGGCTGGGTCCCGAGGGCCCTCGGGTGGATTCCGGATGGTTAACGGATCAAATTTAGAGTTTGAAGAAGGGCTTCAGTAGCTGATATCTGGTGTAACCTCACCTGCGGGGTTTTAGCCGCAGGTGCGGAGCCGCACAAGCGGCCAAAGGAGTGCAAATGCGGTTTAGAAGGGAGAAGGCTGCGACCGCATATGCGGTCAAGTCGCCGCAGAAACTGTACCGCACCTGCGGAAGAAGGAGCGCAGAAGAAGAAATAGGGGGCCTGGGAAGGACCGAAGATACGGTAGTTGGGCCACACCTACGGAACCCCAGAAGCGGTCGTGTGACCGCAGGTGCGAAAGTGCTGGAGGCAGTAAGATCTTTAAAAATCGGGGGGTTGGTCATTTTTCCCCATTTTTCATTTGGTGTGGACGATTTTGGGGAGCTTCAAGTGGGGTTTTTCATCATCAACGACAAAGTAAGCTAACCCCACCTATCTTGAGTTAAATACGTTGATTATGTGCGGATTTGAGCATGAAAATTTGATAAAAAACATGGGGTTGAGGGAAAGCCTAGAAAATTCGTATTCTTGGATTTTTACCACGATTTTGGGTATGAAATTAAGAGAAAATCATATATTTGAGTTCGTGAGTTCATGGGTAAACTTTATCTTCGAAAAATTTCGGAATCCGGGCACGTGGGCCCGAGGGCAATTTTGTTAAATGGGATTGTAATGAGTAGTTGAGCATATATTAATAGATTTGCATAATTATTGGCTAATTTTGGAGCATGGTACATTGATTCGAGTCTTCGGAAGGGCGTAGAATGTCGGTTATGGATCTTCGGAGCGAGATGAGTCTCCTTTATAACCTTGTATGAGGGAATTGTCCCCGTAGGTGATATAATTGGTTATGTGCTCCTATTTATGAGGGCTACGTCCGCACGAGGTGACGAGAGTCTGTGTGTAGCTACTATTATGTGTAATGTCCGGGTAGTCTAGGACCCAAAAGCATGCTATACTTGGAATATCTGTAATATTTTGTCAGGAGCATAGACCCAATGATTTGTTGGTTCGGCAGTTGGTTATGAATTTCTACACATCTCTTCCATCGTAGCAGTACTGTAAGAGTTAGAGCAAGACCTATGTATGTCATGAGGTGCAATGGGGGAATCAGATTCGTGGAATTTCGACTAATTTGATCGGAAGTTGTTATTGTGGTCTTGTGAGTAAAGTGGTGCAAGGTGTGAATTCAGCTAAGGTATGCAGTCATGTTTTGGTGTTGTGTGTAGTTATTGATACTGTAAGCGTATGTTGGAAACAGGCCTGGCATGGAATTCCGGATGTTGGAATTGGGATCTAAGGCTTATTTGCTTAAGTGAAAAAGGATATCTTCAGATTTAGCGAGCTAGGGTGCCCAGCTGAGTTGTAGTAGCATCGATTTCGATCGAGGTTAGAAATTGTTATAAATGGGATTGTAATGAGTAATTGAGCATATATTAATGGATTTGCATAATTATTGGCTAGTTTTGAAGCATGATACATCGATTCGAGTCTTCGGAAGGGCGTAGAATGCCGGTTATGGATCTTCGGAGCGAGGTGAGTCTCATTTCTAACCTTGTAAGAGGGAATTGTCCCCATAAGTGATATAATTGGTTATGTGCTCCTATTTGTGGGGGATACGTCCGCACGAGGTGATGAGAGTCTGTGCGTAGCTACTATTATGTGTAATGTCCAGGTAGTCTAGGACCCAAAAGCATGCTATACTTGGAATATCTATAATTTTATTGACAGTTGAATTGCTTGAATCTATCTGTAATCAAATAAGTCACGAATAGGTAAAAGTTCCTTTATATCTTAAAAGTCTCCGGATTAATAAGATTACAGATATTCCACTTGCTGTGCATTTTTGTTGCACGGGTTTATGTGTGGCTAGTGGCATAGCGACATGGTTGATACGGAGACTCAGGTGAGTTGCATTTATCTAGATGACCGTAGCCAGCAGACTCTCCTTCAGAATATTGTACTGTATTTTCTTTTCTATCCACTTGTTTTCCGAACAGTTACTGTATTTTATTTCATTCCTAGTAAATGCTCATGCACTTGTGACACCGGGTTCTGGGATGATTATGGGGTATCTTATTTTAACTTCTTAACATTTATATTTGATTTGAAACGATTATCTTTTACTGATAAAACTAAAGGAAAATCATAGTTTCAAAATTATTAAAACGAGAATTTAATTAAGTATCTTGGTTGGCTTGCCTGATAGTGGTGTCCGGCGCCATCACGGCCCTTAGTGGATTTTGGGTTATGACAACCATATTATGGACTCGAAACCCTTAGGCACGACACCTTAACCGTTGAACCTACTACGACCGTTGTTGAGAGTCATCCACTCTGACTTGGTCCCGAATAATATCAACTGTAATGCTCCACTAGCACATGACCACCCTCTCAAAGAAGCAACCAGTTGAATCACCTTCCTTGCAACTCACTTCTACGCGAAGCATAATTCCTGAGTCTTCCCAAAGCCTGAACATGAATCGATGATGAAAATTATTAAACACATTCTTCAATTCCTTTGCTCAAGTTACCACTGATGTTCTCTTTCCTTAGTCACAGTAACCCATCAATATGCCAATAACAAGAAACCTCACAAGTAGATAACCATTCAATCCAATCGTAGGTGGTGGGCCTCTCCAACTTAGCTCGAAGCCACCACTTCATAACTCTGAAACCCACCAAGGTTCATCCTTCCTATTTGACATGACCTCGCGCTATCGACCCACCAAACTCCTTGAAATCTTCCAACGATGTTGCACCGAGCATAATTACTATGAAACCAATAAACCATCTTGGGTCTGTGCCCATTCACCAGTTGTACTAGCCCATTCACTCCCCATTTGACATCTACTAAAAAGTGTGACAGTACCTTCAAATCCAAAGTCATGTTGTATCCTTCTTCATATCAAGCAACTCATTTATGTTGTATCCAATCTCCCACCATATATTAGCCAATATTTCAAAATAAGTTCGTATACCTAGTCATTGTCCACCATGAATCCCAAATCACTCTAAACTTTTCTCAAGGAGTGTAGTCATCCTACCACAGAACCTATATGATACTCTGTCCTATAGGTGAATTGAAGAAAATCATAACACCAGTGAACTTAACGTATTCAATAAGGACAACGACACCATATCACAAATGAAAATTTCACCACACTCGAAAATACCAAGTCTCGTTACTCCATCAAACCAAACTTGAACATTCATAGCCCGATTGCCTCTCCTCCACCGGAAATAAAATTCTAAATCTCTGAATCTTGCATTGAGTAAACATCCTTCCAAGTCAATCACTGCTTCCAACGCATAGACAAGCACCCTACCATTACACCAATATTGTGCGATAGCAATGCACGAATCACTGTAACAATTAACGCCAAATCTCAAAACCTTAGGTATTACTAATACTGAGATGAAATGACAGAACGTCCTTCCGCAAGGTGACGACAATAGCCCAATCAAATACGCAGGGAGGAACATCCCACACCACATCTGTAGTACCATTACAATTTCTCAATTATAGATCGATAGCAAGCGCTTCACGTCGCATAAGATTGAATAGGAAAGAAACAAAGGTATAAGTGTCAAAGGAATCAAACCGCACGATGAGGAATCAAGAAGGGAAGTGCTCCTAACAGCCTTGTAGCTCTCGAAGATAAGTACAAACGTCTCCATACTGATCCGCAAGACATTACTAGACTTTCTCATTACTCGTGAGACCTAAGTGAACCTAGTGCTCTGATACCATGTTGTCACGACCCAAAATCCATTAAAGGTCGTGATGGCGCCGGACACGCTGTCAGGCTAGAAAACACTAAATAGTTAATTAAATTCTCTTTTTATATTTTTGAAATCATAAAGTTTCCTTCAATTTCACTAGTAACATATCAACTTTACAAAATAAATAAAAATGTTTACCATTTCATTACTGAATATCCCATCATCATCCCAGAACCTGGTGTCACAAGTACATGAGCAATTACTAATATATATATATATATATAGGAAATGACGAGGCGTACGACCTGATCCAAAATGCATATAAATATACTGTGTGTACTGCGGAGGGTAGAATGACGCGAACCATAGATGCATCTATTAACCTGTCGAGGCGATCGGCCCGCTCCCATGAGAGTAGTGGAAAGAGTTACCCCACTCACAAATCATACTTGCGATGTGGTCAAATGTAAGTTTAAGGGATTTTCCTGCTTGCGAATCATACTTGTGACGCAATCAAAAATAAGTTTAAGGAGTTACCCCGCTCGCGGATCATACGTGCAACGCGGCTACACATAGATTTCTTAAGTTATTAAATCATTCCTCAATTCATTTTAGATTACGAATTTCAAATGAAAACTTTTAAGTTCCCAACTTTTCCTCAATTTGACTCCTTTCAAAAATATATAATAACCTAACTCAATATCGCTTCTTCTCAAGGCAAACAATAAACATAAATCAACAACAATAACAACAAGGCATGATGTAAGCCTAAAACTACCCGGACATAGGCATAGCTAGTAACTACGTACGGACTCTCGTCACCTCGTGCGTATGTAGCCCCCCAAAATAGAAGCACATAGTAATTTAGTTCACCTATGGGGGTTAATTCCCTCTTACAAGGTTAAAAGGAGACTTACCTCGCTCCGAAGTTCCATAACCGGCTCCCAAGCCCTTCCGACGACTCAAATCGATGTCCAATGCTCCAAAACTAGTCAATAATTATGCAAACCCATTAATATATACTCAAATACCCATTATAACCTATTTACAACAATTTCCAACTCCGCTTGAAAAGTCGATAAAATCATCCTCGGGCCCACGTGCCCGGATTCTGAAAATTTTCGAAGATAAACTTAACTAATAACACCACGAAATCAAATATATAATTTATTCCAAGTTCCGTATCCAATTTCGTGGTCAAAATTCAAAAATATAAATTTCTAGGTTTTTCTTAAAAACCCAAAATTTCCACTAATTTTCCATGATTTCTCATGTTAAAATCTAGATATAATCCAAGTAATTAACTTGTAATATGTGGGAATCACTCACCTTGACATAGATGATGAAGATGGAGCTCCAAAATCGCTCCTAGGTCATCTCCCATTGAGGAAGTGAGATGAAATGACCTAATCCCATTTTTGCAAACTTATACATTGTCAGGCAACCCTTCTTCGCGTTTGCGATGAACAAAATTCTCGAAAGCCATTTCCAAACTCTTCTCAGACAGCCTCTAGTATAATGGTCATAACGTTTTGTACAAAACTCTAAATGACAAACAGTTTAACTTTTTAAAAACTAGACACCAATATCTACAACTTTCATGTTTCGGTCATCTCCCAATTCATTAGAGATTTTGAGATATAAGCCACAAAGTCAGCCCTGTGCAACACAAATTTCTTCTTCATTTTTTCGGACAGCTTGTAGTATACCATCCATAACCTTTTGTAATGGTTTACTTTTCTAAAAGTTAGATACAAAGGCTAAAAATTTTATATTTGGATCATCTCCAAATTCCTTATAGATTGTGAGATATGTGCTTCCGAAATCAGACCTGTGTAAAAGAGATTTCCTTCGTCGTGAACGCGAGAGGATCCAAGCGAATGCGAAGAACAACACTAGACACCAGCATCAACTATTGCAAAACAACCCAAAATCATCATGCGTTCGAAAGTAAATTTTGTTTTCTGAGGCCTTCAAAACCTTTTTTTATCGTACCTCGATTTACGTGCATGGTCCGAGCATATATCCGAAACACTTTTATGTGAAAATTTGATAAAAATGCTAATTTTGCCTTCAAAATTTAATTTAAGTTGACTTCGGTCAACATTTTGTGTAAACGGACCCGGACACATGATTTGACTATCCCCGAGGGTTCGTATAAAAATATGGGACTTGGGTGTATGCCAGGAATTGAATTCCGAGGTCCCAAGCCCGAGAAATAAATTTTTGAAGAAAATTGTTTAACTGAAATTATTAGAGTTTTTGGAAATTTAAATGTGTTTGAATTTGATGGTATCAGACCTGTATTTTGGTTCCGGAGCCCGGGGCAGCTCTTATATGGTATTTATGTTGTGCCTGTAAATTTTGGTAAGAAACGGAATTCATATGACGTGAATCGGACCCTCGGTTGTGAGATTTGAAACTTAAGAATTATTGAGATTTTTCTTTGATTTTGATGCTAAACTCGTAGTTCGAGGCATTGTTTTGGCAATTTGATCGCAAGAGTAAGTCCGTATAATGTTTTTAGGGTTGTGTTCATGTTTGATTTGGAGACCCGAGGGCTCGGGTGAGTTTTAGATAGGCCACGGGATGTTTTTAAACTTAGGAAAGTTGCAGGTTTTGCTGCTTCTGGTGCATAGACGTTTTGTGCTTCGAGGTCGCAAAGCCATTCTCGCGATCGCGAAAGAGAAAAAGGGATGGGGAGGATTTTAACCTATGCAAACGCGAGACCCAGGTCGCAAACGCGAAGCATTGGGGAGTTTGCTCTACACGAACGCGACCGGTCAACTGCGAATGCGTATCTTTAGGATGGGCTGGTCAGGGAACCTAGGGAGAACTATGTGAACGCAACCCCTTTATCAGGAACGCGAAGGCAAGGCTGGGCTAAGCCTTTGCGAACGCAAAGCTTCTCCTGCGATCGCGTAATTCCACCACTAGCATCTCTTCGCAAACGCGACAGTGCTCACGCGAACGCGATAAACATTGTCACCCAGCACTTAAAACAGTAGCAAAATCGGGATTTAGCCCACATTTTCATATTTTCAAAATTAGAGAACAATGA
This sequence comes from Nicotiana tabacum, assembly GCF_000715075.1. Lineage (NCBI taxonomy): Eukaryota > Viridiplantae > Streptophyta > Magnoliopsida > Solanales > Solanaceae > Nicotiana > Nicotiana tabacum. The sequence goes on from NC_134084.1 coordinate 143,070,616, forward strand.
GGCGATTTTCAAGAAGCAAGTTCTTCCCCAAAGTATTGGTATATGATTCTAAACCTTTTTCTTTCGATTTCCCTTTGCATTTCATCAATCTTCATACAAAATCTAGGATTTTATGGTAGAAATTGGGAATTTGGGTAGAGTTAGGGCTTTTTGAATAATTGGAATTTAGTCCTCATTTTGGGGTCAGATTTCGAAACTAATTGCATATTTGGGCTCTTGGGTGAATGGGTGATCGGGTTTTGGTCCGAACCTCGAGTTTTGACCAAGCGGGCCCGGAGTCGATATTTATAGAATTGAAAAGGATAACAAAATCATATATCCCTGCTGTGAGCACGTGATTTTTGCCTTACGAAAAACTACTCCAAAATAAATCAAAAAATAAAATAAATTTCTTTTACTGTGTAATTTTTGAATTTGCGTGGTGTTAAATACTTGTGTTATGTCCGTAAGTGTTTACATTGTCATAATAAAATGAAAAAATAAAATAAAATACATATTGCATGCATATAGGATTTAATTATGCATTTAAAAGATAATTTAAATAAAATCACAAAAAAATATGCAATCGTTCTATTTTAAATATTCCACTGTGTGATTGATGTTTTGTCTATGTGTTAAATAATTGTTATAGAGTAATTAATATATTTTTGTGAAGTTAAAATTATTTTATAGTTAATATTAAAAATTTAAATTAGAAAAAATGAAAATATATATATATATATATACAAAATCGGACCTGGATTAAAATCCAGGCCCAAAACATTTTAACCCCCACAGCCCAATCCTTTAGCCCAGGTCCGGTCCAAACCAGACGAACCAAAACGACAGCGTTTGGTCGTGGCTTCTCAGAAACCGTTGGATCAAATCCAACCAACGGTCAAGATCTCACCCCTTTACCCGTAACCCGTAACCCGATCTAGTGACCCGACTCAGCCGACCCTGGCATTAAACCAAACGACATCGTTTGGTTTAATGAATTGATCCTGGCCCTTCATCTTACTTGATCGGACGGACAATATCAATCCACCCCACCCCTATATAAGTCCCAAGCCCTTACCCCGGCCCCTAACTGAACACCCCCCTCCTCTCACTGTTCATCATCTTCCTCAGACCCCCCCCTAACCCTAGCCGCCCTAGGATCCCACCGCCTGAAACCCGGCGGCATCAACACCGCCGGTCACCAAAATAATACCATGGAATCCCCTGAACATCCTCTACACAGATCTAACATTGGTTTCCTTCGAATCAGGCCCCAACTCTTCGAATCTTAAATCGAAGGTTGGCCTGAAAACCTTATCCTTTCCAATGGCTTCCAAAATAACACCATAGTACCTCCTAGCATGCCTTGTTATGGATCTGAAGTATGTTTGGCTCGACTCAAATCAGTTCCGAGCTTCTCGAATCTTCTTTTGAAGATTCGGACCAAACAAGAACAAACTCAGATCCGTTTTAAGTTGACACCAAATGACCCCTAGGCTACCCTCACCCTTGTATCATATTTGGTTCTCCTCGAATCTGACCAGAAATGGTTAAATCCCAAATCGAACTTTCAAGAACCCTAAAAATACCAAAACTTTTGGATTCTATTCAGAATGAATAAAGATTGAGGTTTAATCGACCTTAGTCTGAAAATACTTCGACTAAGGTCTGTTTGAGTTCAAACAAAATCCGAAGCCGAGTTGAGTTCGAGTCTGATTAAAATTCAGAGGTACTTTTCTATTTCTGTTTGTATATTCTGTATGTATTTTTGTTTGTTTTAATAACTCGTTGATTTTTTACATTTTTGTTTTTATTAATTCTGTCATCTTTGTCTCATGCCCGTATGATTAGTCAAATAAATGAATTGTTTCTGTTTATTTTGTTTGCTTACAATGTGTGTAATCGACTCGATTAAGTTCGTCGATTAGTTATATTACGAATTTTCATTTCTGAAAATGCTGACTGAAACAGTCTGCTTCTATTGTTTAGACTGATTATGGACAAATGTTGTAAATAGTCAACTGATTAATACTTGTCAATTAAATCATGTTTGTTTGTGAATCAGTGAATTCAAATGTATGTTGTATATGTTGTTTTCTGAACATTAAGTTCAGGACATTGTCAATATATTGACAATGCTCCTGTTTGTTTGATCTTACTTCAAAAGCTGAGTTCAGTTGAATTATTAGGCTGAATTCAGTATAATGTTGTTATGATGTTAGTTCTGAATTCAAGTTCACAAAGGTTGGGTAAATACAATTGTATTAGGAGGTTAATCATTAGGAATTGGTTGATAGCTGCTAGACAAGTTTTAATTCAGATAACTTGTTAAAATCTAAGACAGTAATATCAGTAGAAAACAGTAGGTCAGGGACATTTCTGGGATAGAACAATGAGGATAACATGATAGCATAATGGGCTGAAAGTGAAAAGTTAGTGGCTATTAGTTAATGATACTAATGGGGAACAAGGGATAATGGGTTGCTGAAAATCAGGGAAAAGTTAGCATAATGGGATTTAAAGTGGAAAAACAGATTGTTAAAGGAAATTTTCTGTTTTTTTAAAAAGAAAAAGGGGTCCAGGCAGACCTGTATAAGAAGGGGGAATGGGGACTGACTTAAAGGGGGACTGGAGAACAGATTTTTAAGGAGAATTTAAGAAAAAATATACCTAGAGTGAGATAAAAGAGAAAATCCAGCAGAAAAATCAGATTCCCCTTGGAATCTAAAGAGGAAGAAGAGAAACCAAAAGAGAGTATTCGCGCACACACACACACACAGTGAATCTGAAACGGATATAGAAAAGGAAAGAAAAACCCGAAACATATTTTTCCTGGAATCTGTCCGTGTTTGTTTATTAATACTGTGTGGTTTAAATCTGAATTTTCTTTTTCTCTGTTACTATTGGTCTGGTTTCACGGGACTCGTTGATTGTGCTCAAAATCAGCTGCGTTATTTGACATTTTCTGCCTATTTTTGTTGCTGCCATTACTGCTGAAATTCACTTCTTATTCCCTCGTTTTCCAGGTACATATTCTTAAAACTCATGTTGTGAAGAACCTTGAGTATAACAAAGATGAAGCTCGAATTGTAATTCTGTCTTCTATTCGCTCAAGTTCATTAGTTTAAATTTCAGCTTTGTTTCGCGTTGGTTTAATAGTAGTATATTTTGCCGTAACGGCTGTAAATTAAATGTCATTTCTTGAAGTTGCTTGAAAATGTTGTAATAAGGTTAATTTCTAAATTTTCATTAGCGGAAGATATAATTAAATTGTCAAGTAGGGAATATGGCGTGAATGTTGGTCATTATTTAATTTTTGTTGTTAGATAAGTAAGGAGTAATGTAGAAATATCAAGAAAACTACATTACTAACTCTTGTTGTTAAATAAGGTTAAGATGGTGTTGATGGTATATTTTTATAAGATAATAGATGTGTGTATAAACGTTGGCGAAAGGTGATATGATATAGCTTGTTACGATGTTAAAACGTTATGAATGTTTACGACATACAGCTAGGTTGCATGTAAGGTAATTTTATTGAATTGGCTTGTATAATAATTCCTTTCCTATAAACTCGAATGCCTATCTACCTTCATAAAATAAATTAACCAAATAATTAGGCCTATTAGATTAAAAGCAAGTATATAAGAATGAAAAGAGATGTACAAGCATAAATTGCCACACTTTATATCAATGGTAATTAGAAATAGAATTTGCATTAAGTAAGTAATGAAAATTCTTGGAAAATATTTCCTTCCTTTATGAATCATTCATTTTCAGTTTCATATGCAATTTATTCTTTGGCATATATATATATATGTCATATTTGTTTAAAAAATAGTATTAATCATATTTTTATTCTGTTCTTTGAATTTGAATAGTTGGAATGAATATAACTTATATTCGGAAATTATAATCGACGAGCAACCTTTAATAGATTGCGAATTCTTTTTTCAAAGAATTTATAGGCCTTTAAAATGGGAGTTTCTCATGATTTTCACATAAAAAAAAATAATATATGAATATAATAAACAATTTGTGGAAAATCCCTAAACCATTACAAATTTTTGCGCAATTAGGGATGCGTTCGCGGACCCTGATTATATTTTAAAAAACAAAATTCGAATTATGCGTACGCACAATTTCGAATGAATATTTAATATAAGGGATTTCTTCGAGGACGTTAAATTAATTTCATAAAAACCCGAGATGTGCGATTCACTATTTTAGAAAAACAAATATTCTTGATTCAACACAATTTCGAAAAATGATTGCTTAATAAATATATTATCAAAAGTTATTATGTACACGTACGCGTGACACAATTCCGCATTTTTAAATTTATAACACGAATATACGTACGCGTAATTCGATTCAAAGAAGGGTCCTTAATCACAATAAGTAAAGCGGTAGAAAAATCACGTAACAAAAAGTATTTAATAAAATCAAGATAATTAAGCCAATAATAAAAACAGTTAAGCGACCGTGCTAGAACCACGGAATTCGGAAATGCCTAACACCTTCTTCTGGATTAATAGAATTCCTTACTCGGGATTTCTGGTTCGCAGAATAATAAACAGAGTCATATTCTCCTCGATTCAGGGATTAAAATTGGTGACTTGGGACGCCTTAAAACTCCCAGGTGGCGTCTCTGAAATAATTAAATAAATTCCGTTTCGACTGTCCTTTAATCGGAGAAAACTCCCCACGCGCCCCCGCGGGCGCGGTAAAAAGGAGGTGCGACAGCTCTGGCGACTCCGCTGGGGATAAAACCCAGAATCTCTGGTTCAGGGTTTAAAGAATTCGAGCTTAAAATATCTGTGTTAATTGGCTTTATTTACTATATGATTTTCAACTGTTTATATGCTAATATGCTAAATGTTTTTTTTACCGCTTTAATATTATTTGAATTGGGAATATATACAACTGCTACAAAACCCCCTTCTTTCTGAGTCTTCTGAATTTATGGTGTACACGTGCGCGTGACCCACCTTTCTGTTAAAGTCATACCAAATAAGACGGAGTTGGGACAAGTAACTAGGCCGGGCAGACTTTCGTGCTCCCGGTACGTTGCCCCCGCTTCGGCTCAAACTGTCCGTTTGGGTAAGCCAGGTTTAGAACAATCAACCTAAGGTTTTACACTTAGAATAACTCAGCCATGTACCGGATCCCTAGTAGGAACGAATATTTGCATCATATGCATTTTGCCTTGGAGACTCAACACAGGGGTTGGGTCTGTCTAGGACAGGTGAACCCAAAATAAAAAGACCATCATGATGCATCCTACTTGTTACTTGTGCATTCATTTGCCTCGAACATGCTTGTTGACCAGCTTAAATAAAATCATGGTAAGAAGAAAGGAATAAAATGGGTTGTTTTAAAAATTTCGAAAAAAAATATATAGTTTTAAATTTTGAAATAAAGGTATTTAATAAATAAATAAAAAATTCGAAAATGATTTTTTTTTAGTATAAATTTTCAAAATGAACTTTGACTTTATCAAAATTAAATTTCAGATACAAAATGAGCACTACACAAAGCCCCTCATCCACAAGTACGGAAGAATTTCTATGTCAGCTTCAAATGTGGTGGTATGATTTAGGCGAAGACGGTCAAAAATGGGTCGTCAAGCATTTGGGAAATCTCACGGACATTATGAAAGTTAAACCCCGTGATGATCTGATTGCGGCGTTAGTAACTTTCTGGGATCCTGTTCACAATGTTTTTCGTTTCTCTGACTTCGAGCTTACTCCTACATTAGAGGAGATAGCTGGCTATGTTGGTTTTGACGGAAGTTTAAGAAATCAAAGCTTGATATTCACAAAGGCTCCTTCGGTACATCGATTCTTCGGTCTTCTGAACATCAGCAGTCAAATCAGGATAAGCAATGTCATCAATGGATGTTGTTCCTTCAACTTTTTGTATTCAAGGTTCGGAAAGTCAGATGGGTTCGAAATTCATGAGAAAGGCCTTACCAATAAGCAAAACAAAGACACTTGGCAGATTCACTGTCGCTTTGCTTTCATGGTAGCTTTTCTAGGAGCCATGGTCTTTCCAAACAAAGAGCGAACAATTGATATTCGCACCGCGAAAGTTGTGCAAATCCTCACGACCAAAGAAAATCACACCCTTGTCCCCATCATTCTATCAGATATTTATCGGGCTTTAACTTTATGTAAATCAGGAGCAAAGGTCTTCGAAGGATACAAAATTTTGTTGCAAATGTGGGTGATGAAGCATCTCCAACAACAGCCCAAGATCATACAGTATGGGTCAAACAATGATAATTGCATCGAGAGCTATGAGGAAAGAACAAAAAATTATCAGGCTCCAGAAGGGATAGAAGCATGGGTATCTCATCTAAAGGCTTTAACGGCAAATCAAATTGAATGGACTCTGGGATGGCTCCCGATGAGGGAAGTAATACACATGTCAGCCTCAAATAGTTATCTACTACTATTGGGATTGAGAAGCATTCAGCCATATGCACCACTGAGAGTCCTAAGGCAATTAGGGAGATATCAAATAGTTCCTGATGATGAAGATTTGAGTGTGCAAGTAATTGAATTACACCCAGAAGTCACTATTCCCGAGGCTCTACTTCAGCAGATGTGGAATGGGTGCTGATACTTGAAAAGTGATACTCAAGTCCCAGACGCTACAAAGGGTGAGATAAATCCTGGATATGCAAGGTGGTTTGAAAAACGATCTCGCGTGGATGATGTATCAGAGTCTGAGCTAAGAAGGCCAACAAAAAGACCCCATGTTCAAAACTTCAGTGATAAAATCCAAGAACGGTTGATCTGGGGAGAAAAGGAAAAAGGGTACAAAGCAACTATCCATGCCCTAAAAGAAAATCTAAGAAGCCTCAGTTTGGAGAAAGATTTACAAGCACAAGAAGCTGAAGGCGAGAAGAAGAGTCTAGCTTGTGAGAATGAAAATCTTCATGCCCGATTCCAAAAAATGAAAAGAGTTTCTGAAATGCCAAAGAGGAACTGGAAGGATCAAAAAACCATCGCCAATCTCTTTGAAAGAATGCAAGATTATGATTCCATTCTTGCGGAAAACGAAAGGGCATTGAGCAAGGCAAAAGAAAGGATCCAACAATTAAACGAAGAAGCCAGATCTAACAAGGAACGCCAGGATAGGCAATCCGAAAAAGACAAGGCACAATTCAAGAAGGAAAAGGACTATTGGATGCGATCAGAAGACCAGCTTCGTGCACAACTAGAAGAGGCAAGAAGATGCAACAGAGAACACCAACAAGCAGACCTCGACAGGGAAAGATCGCAAGCAAGATTAGAGCAGGCCAGACTCCGAGCTCTATTAGAATCAGCTCTAGATCGTGAAAACCGTGTCAGAGATATAGCCACCACTCGTCAGCAGCAATTGCAAGACCAAGACCAACGTCTCCAAGGTTTCAGGGCACAAATCCACGACTTGGCAGTCTTCACATCTCAAAGTTATGTAAACTGCCAAGGAATGGATTATGAAAGGTTTACAGAGCATGCGCCCACTTTTGCTCGTCATCTAGCAATGGAGTTGGAAAGGATGTATCGTATGCTGGGAGGCCATCCGGGTCAAGCCCCACATTGAGCAGATAATCCAATATTTGACAACAAAAGTGGAAAGTGGGGCACGTTGTGAGACGTTAAGAATTGTATCTTTTATTTTGATTTAAGTGTGTGTTTTCAAGCCAGTTTCTTAAAGTTTTCAAATGTAATTCCATCTTTGTGTAATGAATAAAAGTGATTGCCTTTGGTCCAAACTACGCAAAGTCTGATTCATGTGAGGCATGATACGTAGGCAATCTCTAAGATTCGACCACCACGATAAAAGATATATATAATAAATAAAAGTGAATAACAATAAAAATTTCAAGAAAGCTGGGACGACACAAGCAGCCGAGCAAATGCATAATAGAAAGGGATTATTTGTCTAGGAGCATTGCATCTCAACGTGTGATTATATATGTGTTAAACTCTCAAAACTAACAAGTTTGTTCATTTCCAGAATTCAAGCAGTTAGTTTCTCTAAAGAGTATACTGGCATATTATCACTATCACACAAGATCAAAAGGACCAATACCCGAAAGTATGTCTATCCCAGATGTTGACACAGGTATGGAGATAGAGGAGATGGATGTCGGGAAAATGAAAGAAGAGATGTTTAAGCTCAAGCAGAAAATGGCTGAGATGTACCAAGCTTGGTCTACAGGACAGTTACCCCCATCTTACCCAAATAACCCTGCTCCATCAATGACCCAAATTCAGGATAATATCACCACTGAATTATCCCCAAACTTCCCCATTTACCAGCACTACCGAGGCACCACCTCTCAAATACCGCAGTCTCCACCTCCAAAACCTGTTCCATATTTTCCTCCACCTATGACTCCTGTTTTCGTAGCACCTCCCCCTGCTACATTCCACAAATCTCCTAGTGAGCCTACATTCCAGGTCCAGGACAACCAATATTACCCCCCGGAGCCCACCCTCAAAGCCTCCGAAATTCATTCAACCGCTCCTCGTTTTGATCTCCCAACCGAAATTGACAAGCCAGCCAAAAATGCTGAGCAAGAAGAGATATTCAGGAAGGTCAAGAGTCTGGAACAATCGTTTAGAGACATGCGAGGATTAGGTGGGCAAGTCAGTGTAGCATACAAAGATTTGTGCTTATTCCCCAATGTACAATTACCAGTTGGCTTCAAGATGCCCAAATTTGACTTATACAACGGGCACGGCGACCCAGTAGCCCACTTAAGGGGTTTCTGTAGCAAGATGCGAGGAGCTGGGGGAAAAGATGAATTATTAATGGCTTACTTCAGTCAAAGTCTAAGCGGATCAGCTTTGGAGTGGTATACACGCCAGGACCATGGGAGATGGTACACCTGGGATGACCTGGCACAGGCATTTGCATACCATTTCCAATACAATCTGGAAATCATCCCAGATCGATTATCTTTGACAAAATTTGAGAAGAAACACAATGAAAGTTTCAGAGAGTATGGTTTTCGGTGGAGAGAACAGGCAGCAAGAGTGGATCCTCCTATGAAGGAGAGCGAAATGGTAGACTACTTCCTCCAAGCCTTGGAACCAACTTACTATGCCCACTTGGTTTCAGCGGTTGGGAAATCATTCAACGAAGTAGTAAAGATGGGAGGTATGGTGGAAGAAGGCCTCAAGACAAATAAAATCATGAGCTATTCAGCAATTAAGGCAACTACTCAAGCTATTCAAGGCGGGGTAGGAGGAATCGAAAGAAAGAAGAGGGAGGAAGCAGCCGTAGTTGATTCAGGAATTTGGCCGGGACCCAGAGGTTCACCGCTTTACTATAATCATCAACGACCTCGCCAATCAGCTTACCACTGTGATTCATCCCAACACTACTATCACCCTTCAGAGCCTCATTTTTCCATTAACCATGCTCAAGCATACAATCAGCCACCTGTTCACACCAATTGGCGTGCTCCTGTCACACCAAATACTTACCCACGAGCCTATCCCGGACCAGGTTTCAGGCCTAGGCCAGCATTCAGGGGAGAAAGGGAACAGAAAAAGAAAACTTACACTCCATTGGGAGAGTCTTACACTAGTCTGTTCCACAGGCTGAGACAGCTAGACATGCTGAGACCAATACAATCCAAGCTACCCAATCCTCCTCCAAAGAATTTGGATTACACCATTAGCTGTGAATATTGCTCCGGTGCACCAGGCCATGATACGGAGAAGTGCTGGCATTTGAAAAATGCAATACAAGAGCTGATTGATACTAATAAAATCGAGGTTCAAACCCCCGAAGCCCCAAATATCAATAGAAATCCAATGCCAGCCCATCAAGAGGCTAATATGATAGAAATCATACAAACTGATGGGGAGACAAAGAAGCCGTCACAAACTGTCATGATGATCAAGTCTCATGAAACCAAGCCAGATAAGCAGTTAATGGAGGAGAAGCCGGTGTCTAAGCAGAACAAAAATGGTGATGAACCGTCTATGATAGTCGATGAGGGATCATCGAGCAAAGTTGCCGCAAAACAAGAAAGGCCGAAAGTGATAGTACCAGGGGTTGCTAACAAACCCATTGTATTCGTGGAAGGAGCCCGTACAGATCGGGTTATTATTGCACCTGTAATCCAGCTGCCGGTCATCAACAACAAAGCCATCCCATGGAACTACGAACGAGTGACTGTAATGTACAAGGGAAAAGAAATCAAGGAAGAAGTATGTGAGGTGCAAGGCTTGACTCGTTCGGGAAGATGTTTTACTCCCGAAGAGCTGAGAAAAACTAAAAACAATCCAATGCCAACAAAGAGAGCTGTGACGGAAGAAGAGGCGGAGGAGTTTTTAAGAAAAATGAAACTCCATGATTATTCTGTTGTGGATCAATTAAAGAAGACCCCCGCTCAAATTTCATTGTTGTCATTACTGATCCATTCAGAGGAACACCGTCTGGCGTTGATGAAAATCCTGAATGAAGCTCATGTTCCTGAAAAGATCTCTGTAAATCATTTGGGAAAAATAGCCAACAGAATCTTTGAGACAAACAGAATTACATTTGCTGATGATGAATTACCTGTGGAAGGTACCGAGCACAACAGAGCTCTTTACCTCACCGTGAAATGTGAAAACTCCATAGTAACACGGGTATTGGTTGACAATGGGTCAAGTGCAAACATATGCCCTCTCTCCACTTTAAACAAATTAAAAATTAAAGAGGAGAGGATCCAGAAGAATAGTATCTGCGTACGGGGGTTTGACGGTAGAAGCAGAGATTCATTTGGCGACATAGTGTTGGAACTAACAATAGGGCCAGTTGAATTCACAATGGAATTCCAAGTGTTGGACATAACTGTTTCTTACAACTTGTTGTTGGGTCGACCATGGATCCATGCTGCTAAAGCAGTCCCGTCAACACTACATCAGGCTGTCAAGTTTGAATGGGATCATCAAGAAGTAGTCGTGTATGGAGAAGAAAGTTTAAATGCTCACAGCAGTACCATTGTACCGGTCGAGGGAACAGAAAATGACCAGGGACCATGGGTATACCAAGTGACCGACACAGTGTCGATAGAGAAAATTCCAGAGGGGAAATATCTTCCAAATCCAAAGATATCCTCTGCATCAGTCATGGTAGCTTATGAAATGTTAAAGAATGGCTTTATACCCGGCAAAGGTCTGGGTTTATCTTTGCAAGGAATTATACAACCAGTATCTCTCCCCGAGAACTGGGGAACATTCGGTTTGGGGTTCATACCCACTGTCAATGACGTGATAAGGGCTAGGAAGCTGAAACACCAAGCATGGGTTCTTCCAAAACCAGTCCCACATCTGTCAAAGTCTTTTGTCAAGACCGGTGCTAAAAATCGCCCGATAACAACAATTCCTAAATCCCAGGTCAATCCTGAGGAGGAATTAATTGAAAGATTCGAGAAATTGTTTAGTGACGTGAATATGTTGGAAAGCGGAGAAGGGTGTAGCAACGCAGAAGTTCAATTCGTTGGGCCAGAAACAAAGCTCAATAATTGGAAAGTCACTCCTCTCCCAATTCGAAAGGAGTCTTGGTAGTTTATTTTGATTTTCTTTCAGTTTGTTTGGGTTACTTCAGGGTTGTAATCCCAAAGCTTATCTTACAGTTTGTTTGAAGTGTGCAAACCTTGTTATCTTTCATCATCCAATAAAAAAGCAGTTTCCTTTTTATTATCATTCCTGATAGTTTTCTTTTCTTTTTCTTCTTTCCTGTACAGTTCCTTTTACGCTGGCTCTAGTGATATGGCATGCATGAGGAATCCTCAGCCCAGTCTTAAAAATCAATCTGGTTCCGAAATATTAATTCAAGAAATATACTGTGATTATGAATCAGAATATGATGAAGATGAGGTTTTTGAAGAGATTAGTAAAGAGTTAATTCACTTTGAGGAAAAAATCAAACCTAACTTGAGTGATACCGAGGACATCAATATAGGGGACACGAGTAATATCCGAGAAACTAAAATAAGTGTCCATCTGGAACCAAAGATCCGAGAGGAGTTAATTAAAGCACTTATAGAATTCAAAGATGTTTTTGCATGGTCGTATGATGACATGCCGGGCCTGAGCACTGATTTAGTGGTTCACAAATTGCCCACCGATCCAACGGTGCCTCCTGTCAAGCAGAGGCTGAGAAAATTCAAGCCTGACATGAGTGTGAGAATTAAGGAAGAAATCACCAAACAATTGGAAGCAAAGGTCATTCGAGTCACTTGATATCATGTTTGGTTGGCTAATATCGTTCCTGTGCCAAAGAAAGACGGCAAAATTAGAGTATGCGTCGACTATCGCAATCTCAACAAAGCAAGTCCAAAGGATAATTTCCCATTACCTAATATCCATATTTTGATCGACAATTGTGCCAAGCATTATATAGGGTCTTTCGTGGATTGTTATGCCGGGTATCATCAAATTCTAATGGATGAAGAAGATGCAGAAAAGACGGCATTCATCACACCATGGGGAACTTATTGCTACCGGGTAATGCCATTCGGTTTGAAGAACGCCGGAGCAACCTATATGAGAGCAATGACCACAGTGTTTCATGATATGATACACAAGGAGATTGAGGTATACGTGGACGATGTGATCATAAAATCAAAGCATCAGGCCGACCACGTTGGGGATTTGAGGAAGTTCTTCTTAAGACTTCGCAGGTACAACCTCAAGCTTAACCCTGCCAAGTGCGCATTTGGAGTTCCATCTGGAAAGTTGCTGGGATTTATAGTCAGTCGACGAGGCATCGAGCTAGACCCATCAAAAATCAAAGCCATCCAAGAATTGCCACCTCCTAGGAACAAAACTGAAGTAATGAGTTTATTGGGAAGATTGAATTATATCAGCAGGTTTATTGCTCAGCTCACAACAACTTGTGAGCCAATTTTCAAATTGTTGAAAAAGGATGCTGCGGTCAAATGGACCGATGAGTGTCAAGAAGCGTTCGATAAGATAAAAGGGTACTTGTCGAACCCACCCGTGTTGGTCCCGCCAGAGCCAGGAAGACCTTTGATTCTTTACTTAACGGTTCTGGAAAATTCATTTGGTTGTGTATTGGGGCAACATGACCTCACTGGCAGAAAAGAACAGGCCATCTATTACCTTAGCAAGAAGTTCACAGCTTATGAGGTTAAGTATACTCATCTGGAAAAGACATGTTGCGCCCTAACATGGGTAGCTCAAAAATTGAAACACTATTTGTCATCCTACACTACTTACCTCATTTCTCGGTTGGATCCATTGAAATACATTTTTCAAAAGCCTATGCCAACGGGAAGACTGGCAAAGTGGCAGATATTACTCACAGAATTCGACATCATCTATGTGACTCGAACTGCAATGAAGGCTCAAGCACTGGCCGATCATTTAGCCGAAAACCCGGTCGATGAGGAATATGAGCCATTGAAAACTTATTTTCCTGATGAAGAAACAATGCATATCGACGAGGTGAAGCAAATTGAAAAGCCTGGCTGGAAACTTTTCTTTGATGGAGCCGCTAACATGAAAGGAGTCGGGATAGGAGCTGTAATCATTTCTGAAACAGGGCATCACTATCCTGTTACGGCTCAATTACGATTTCATTGCACCAATAATATGGCTGAATATGAAGCTTGCATTTTGGGTTTAAGGCTAGCCGCCGACATGGGTATCCGAGAAATCTTAGTCATGGGAGATTCGGATCTTTTGGTACATCAAATTCAAGGAGAATGGGAACCCGAGACTTGAAGCTCATACCATACCGACAATGTCTACATGATCTTTGTCAGCGGTTTCAATCAGTGGAATTCCAACATATTCCAAGAATCCATAATGAGGTTGCCGATGCATTGGCTACCCTGGCATCAATGTTGCACCATCCGGACAAAGCTTATGTAGATCCAATACATATTCAAGTCCACGATCAGCACGCTTATTGCAATATGGTTGAAGAAGAATTTGATGGTGAACCATGGTTCCACGACATCAAGGAGTATATCAGGATGGGGATATATCCCGCACAAGCCACAGGAGATCAAAAGAGGACCATTAGGCGATTAGCAAATGGATTCTTCTTAAGCGGAGGAGTTTTGTATAAAAGAACACCAGATCTTGGATTATTAAGATGCATAGATGCCAGACAAGCTACAACTGTCATGTCTGAAGTACATTCAGGAGTTTGCGGACCCCACATGAGTGGATATGTGTTGGCAAAGAAAATCCTCCGAGCTGGTTACTATTGGCTTACCATGGAGCGAGATTGTATCAGTTTTGTGCGCAAGTGTCATCAATGCCAAATACACGAAGATTTGATTCATTCTCCACCATCCGAGTTGCACACAATGTCGGCACCATGGCCCTTCGTTGCTTGGGGCATGGATGTGATTGGACCAATTGAGCCGGCAGCATCCAATGGGCACAGGTTCATTCTGGTAGCTATTGATTATTTTACCAAATAGGTTGAGGCCAAGACATTCAAATCAGTGACCAAGAAAGCTGTGGTCGATTTTGTCCACTCAAATATCATATGTCGATTCGGAATCCCGAAGGTGATCATCACAGATAACGGTGCTTCTTAACAGCAACTTAATGAAGGAAGTATGTCAACAGTTTAAGATTACCCATCGTAACTCTACCCCATATCGGCCCAAGGCGAATGGAGCAGTAGAAGCAGCCAACAAAAACATAAAGAAGATACTTCGGAAAATGGTAGAAGGTTCAAAACAATGGCATGAAAAATTACCATTTGCATTATTGGGATACCGCACTACTGTTCGCACTTCAGTAGGAGCCACTCCTTATTTGTTGGTATATGGCACTGAAGCAGTAATTCCTGCAGAAGTTGAGATTCCTTCCCTTCGGATCATCGCCGAAGCAAAGATTGATGATGATGAATGGGTCAAAACCCGTCTAGAACAGTTAAACTTGATTGATGAAAAACGATTGACCGCAGTATGCCATGGTCAATTATATCAAAGAAGAATAGAAAGAGCATACAACAAAAAGGTGCGTCCTCGGAAATTTGAAGTAGGTCAGCATGTGCTGAAACGTATTCTTCCACATCAGGTTGAAGCAAAAGGCAAATTTGCCCCGAATTGGCAAGGACCATTCATTGTGACCAGAGTATTATCGAATGGTGCACTATGTTTAACAGATATTGAAGGCAAATGCATAGATATGGCGATCAATTCTGACGCGGTAAAGAGATATTATGCATAACTTTTTGAATGTTTGTATTTAGCACTATTTCGAAGATTGAAATGACAAAGGCAATTTATTCTGCTATCCAAACACTATACCATTTGCTTTCCCTTTGAGCTATACTTGTTTCTTTCCTACCCCCCCTCTTGGAAGCAATGAAATTCAAAAAAAAACACTATTATTAGGTGAACTACGTTTGACCTGATTCCTAAAAGAAGGATACGTAGGCGCCTCACGGCTCGGTCATAGGGTGCACGATATACATAATGTGCACAAAAAGTTATGTCAAGCGACCCCAATCAAGAAACTGGGGCAAGAATTGTATTAAAGAAAAAGATTCCAAGAGTTGTAATTCTAAACTCATACCAAAGCTATTTAACTTTTAATACCTTTTCCATTTCTAACCCCATACCAAAAAGACCTTTCGATCAATCTTAGAAAAATGCTGAGTCAAGCAAATGAAGATGGTTCATAACACTCGGGTACAAACAAGAAAAGAAAGTTAAAAATGAGAGAGTCTTATAGGTGAAAACCCACACGGGCACCATAAGGCGACGAAAGTTGAGAGAAAAGTAAAATGAGAGAGTCTTATTGGTGAAAACCTTCGTGGGCACCATAAGGCGAAAAGGAAGTGAGAAATGAACAAATGAGGAAAGTTTATCGGTGAAAACTCTTTGAGACGTTGCAAGTCCAACAGGTCTGTGAAATGAAAAATGAAGTTGGGTTATGGAAATTTTGGCAAAAACAAAAAAATGAGACAATTGAAAGGAGATTGATTAAAAGACTGGGTTGATTAATCCGAAATGCATACCATGATCATTGGTGCCAGTAACTCCAATCAGATAAGTTTTTATTCTTTCTCCAATAGTCATCCAAAATTGGATTTTTCTTTTCATTCTATAATTGTCGAAATCAACGTGTTTCGTCACTAATAATCTTACTTTTCTAAAAGCTTTGAGATAAGTTTTATTCCAAACAAATAAGAAGGAATGTCAAGGTATACTACCGAGATTCAAGGTTACAAAATACAGCCACGAAAGGTGGGAGATAAAAGATATGGGTGTAAGAAAGGTGAAATTAAAAATGGATCAGCAAAGTCAGAAGGGACATATGATTACAGTTAAAAGGGTTTGAAGGAAAACATACAGAGGGGAATCCTATAGTCAAGGATCAATTACAAGGACAAAACAGTCTTTTCAACCATTCCAAGGCAACAAAGAGAAACGAAGAGAAGCATCACCATCGGCAAGAATACCCCAGTCAACCACCCTGCTTTAAACTAACGAAGTTTTCTTTGATTTAAAACAGGGGCAAATACAATATTTGTGTCAGGAAATACCTGGATGAAGAAAAGAAGAAGTCAGGCGTCCACCTGGATAATGAGGATGAGAAAAGAAGAAGTCAGGCGTCCACCTGGAGAATGAGGATGAGAAAAAGAAGAAGTCAGGCGTCCACCTAGAGAATGAGGATGAGAAAAAGAAGAAGTCAGGCATCCACCTGGAGAATGAGGATGAGAATTAAGAAGTCAGGCATCCACCTGGAGAATGAGGATGAAGAAAAGAAGAAGTCAGGCGTCCACCTGGAGAATGAGGATGAGAAAAAGAAGTCAGGCGTCCACCTGGAGAATGAGGACGAAGAAAAGAAGAAATCAGGCGTCCACCTGGAGAATGAGGATGAAGAAAAGAAGAAGTCAGGCGTCCATCTGGAGAATGAGGATAAGAAAAAGAAGTCAGGCGTCCACCTGAAGAATGAGGATGAAGAAAAGAAGAAATCAGGCGTCCACCTGGAGAATGAGGATGAAGAATTAATGAAGTCAGGCGTCCACCTGGAGAATGAGGATGAGAATTAAAGAAGTCAGGCGTCCACCTGGAGAATGAGGATGAGAAAAAGAAGAAGTCAGGCGTCCACCTGGAGAATGAGGATGAGAATTGAAGAAGTCAGGCGTCCACCTGGAGAATGAGGATGAGAATTGAAGAAGTCAGGCGTCCACCTGGAGAATGAGGACAAAGAAAAGAAGAAGTCAGGCGTCCACCTGGAGAATGAGGATGAGAATTAAAGAAGTCAGGCGTCCACCTGGAGAATGAGGATGAAGAATTAAAGAAGTCAGGCGTCCACCTGGAGAATGAGGATGAAGAATTAAAGAAGTCAGGCGTCCACCTGGAGAATGAGGATAAGAATTAAAGAAGTCAGGCGTCCACCTGGAGAATGAGGATGAGAAAAGAAGAAGTCAGGCGTCCACCTGGAGAATGAGGATGAAGAATTAAAGAAGTCAGGCGTCCACCTGGAGAATGAGGATGAGAATTGAAGAAGTCAGGCGTCCACCTGGAGAATGAGGATGAGAAAAAGAAGTCAGGCGTCCACCTGGAGAATGAGGATGAAGAATTAAAGAAGTCAGGCGTCCACCTGGAGAATGAGGATGAAGAATTAAAGAAGTCAGGCGTCCACCTGGAGAATGAGGATGAAGAAAAAAAGAAGCAGTCAAGGCACCCACCTGAAGAACGAGGGAATGAAATTGAAGTGTTGAAATCAAAAGCCCGCTCATATGAAAAAGGAGCACACTTAGAATCAATAAAGCAGAGGAGTCCAACAGAATCCCCAGCAAGAAACAACAAGAGTTCCAAAAGAAAATACGGGACACAATGAAAAGGAATACGGAATAAGCCAAATGCCCAAGAGTCACCAAGATATCAAGACAACAAGAAACGCAAGGGCATGATCTAGATAAGATTTTTATAATTCCTGTACCATAATCTAGTTTAGTTTTTTGTATTACCTTTGAAGTAAGGTGTAATAAGGAGGTCAGCAAGCAGTAAAAACAGCACAAAGCAGCAGTAACATCACAGTCCCACGGTAGTCCCAGCTACCCAAAATTCCCGAACTACATTGACCTGATTCCTTTATAGCCAAGGATATGTAGGAAACCTTTGAAGCAGAGGTTCGGTCAAATCTTTCTAAAAATGCTTCCCACGGAGTATTCGAACGGGCAAAAATCGCTCGTATCCGCTCACTTTATCTTTGCACGAAAACTCTTCGAGTTTCCGCACAAAGAGGGGCAGCTGTGAGCACGTGATTTTTGCCTTACGAAAAACTACTCCAAAATAAATCAAAAGATAAAATAAATTTCTTTTACTGTGTAATTTTTTGAATTTGCGTGGTGTTAAATACTTGTGTTATGTCCGTAAGTGTTTACATTGTCATAATAAAATGAAAGAATAAAATAAAATACATATTGCATGCATATAGGATTTAATTATGCATTTAAATGATAATTTAAATAAAATCACAAAAAATATGCAATCGTTCTATTTTAAATATTCCACTGTGTGATTGATGTTTTGTCTATGTGTTAAATAATTGTTATAGAGTAATTAATATATTTTTGTGAAGTTAAAATTATTTTATAGTTAATATTAAAAATTTAAATTAGAAAAAATGAAAAAATATATATATATACAAAATCGGACCTGGATTAAAATCCAGGCCCAAAACATTTTAACCCCCACAGCCCAATCCTTTAGCCCAGGTCCGGTCCAAACCAGACGAACCAAAACGACAGCGTTTGGTCGTGGCTTCTCAGAAACCGTTGGATCAAATCCAACCAACGGTCAAGATCTCACCCCCTTTACCCGTAACCCGTAACCCGATCCAGTGACCCGACTCAGCCGACCCTGGCATTAAACCAAACGACATCGTTTGGTTTAATGAATTGATCCTGGCCCTTCATCTTACTTGATCGGACGGACAATATCAATCCACCCCACCCCTATATAAGTCCCAAGCCCTTACCCCGGCCCCTAACTGAACACCCCCCTCCTACACTGTTCATCATCTTCCTCAGACCCCCCCCCTAACCCTAGCCGCCCTAGGATCCCACCGCCTGAAACCCGGCGGCATCAACGCCGCCGGTCACCAAAATAACACCATGGAATCCCCTGAACATCCTCTACACAGATCTAACATTGGTTTCCTTCGAATCAGGCCCCAACTCTTCGAATCTTAAATCGAAGGTTGGCTTGAAAACCTTATCCTTTCCAATGGCTTCCAAAATAACACCATAGTACCTCCTAGCATGCCTTGTTATGGATCTGAAGTTTGTTTGGCTCGAATCAGTTCCGAACTTCTCGAATCTTCTTTTGAAGATTCGGACCAAACAAGAACAAACTCAGATCCGTTTTAAGTTGACACCAAATGACCCCTAGGCTACCCTCACCCTTGTATCATATTTGGTTCTCCTCAAATCTGACCAGAAATGGTTAAATCCCAAATCGAACTTTCAAGAACCCTAAAAATACCAAAACTTTTGGATTTTGTTCAGAATGAATAAAGATTGAGGTTTAATCGACCTTAGTCTGAAAATACTTCGACTAAGGTCTGTTTGATTTCAAACAAAATCCGAAGCCGAGTTGAGTTCGAGTCTGATTAAAATTCAGAGGTACTTTTCTATTTCTGTTTGTATATTCTGTATGTATTTTTGTTTGTTTTAATAACTCGTTGATTTTTCACATTTTTGTTTTTATTAATTCTGTCATCTTTGTCCCATGCCCGTATGATTAGTCAAATAAATGAATTGTTTCTGTTTATTTTGTTTGCTTACAATGTGTGTAATCGACTCGATTAAGTTCGTCGATTAGTTATATTACGAATTTTCATTTCTGAAAATGCTGACTGAAACAGTCTGCTTCTATTGTTTAGACTGATTATGGACAAATGTTGTAAATAGTCAACTAATTAATACTTGTCAATTAAATCATGTTTGTTTGTGAATCAGTGAATTCAAATGTATGCTGTATATGTTGTTTTCTGAACATTAAGTTTAGGACATTGTCAATATATTGACAATGCTCCTGTTTGTTTGATCTTAGTTCAAAAGCTGAGTTCAGTTGAATTATTAGGCTGAATTCAGTATAATGTTGTTATGATGTTAGTTCTGAATTCAAGTTCACAAAGGTTGGGTAAATATAATTGTATTAGGAGGTTAATCATTAGGAATTGGTTGATAGCTGCTAGACAAGTTTTAATTCAGATAACTTGTTAAAATCTAAGACAGTAATATCAGTAGAAAACAGTAGGTCAGGGACATTTCTGGGATAGAACAATGAGGATAACATGATAGCATAATGGGCTGAAAGTGAAAAGTTAGTGGCTATTAGTTAATGATACTAATGGGGAACAAGGGATAATGGGTTGCTGAAAATTAGGGAAAAGTTAGCATAATGGGATTTAAAGTGGAAAAACAGATTGTTAATGGAAATTTTCTGTTTTTTAAAAAGAAAAAGGGGTCCAGGCAGACCTGTATAAGAAGGGGGAATGGGGACTGACTTAAAGGGAGGACTGGAGAACAGATTTTTAAGGAGAATTTAAGAAAAAATATACCTAGAGTGAGATAAAAGAGAAAATCCAGCAGAAAAATCAAATTCCCCTTGGAATCTGAAGAGGAAGAAGAAAAACCAAAAGAGAGTATTCGCGCACACACACACACACACACACAGTGAATCTGAAACGGATATAGAAAAGGAAAGAAAAACCCGAAACATATTTTTCCTGGAATCTGTCCGTGTTTGTTTATTAATACTGTGTGGTTTAAATCTGAATTTTTTTTTCTCTGTTACTATTGGTCTGGTTTCACGGGACTCGTTGATTGTGCTCAAAATCAGCTGCGTTATTTGGCATTTTCTGCCTATTTTTGTTGCTGCCATTACTGCTGAAATTCACTTCTTATTCCCTCGTTTTCCAGGTACATATTCTTAAAACTCATGTTGTGAAGAACCTTGAGTATAACAAAGATGAAGCTCGAATTGTAATTCTGTCTTCTATTCGCTCAAGTTCATTAGTTTAAATTTCAGCTTTGTTTCGCGTTGGTTTAATAGTAGTATATTTTGACGTAACGGCTGTAAATTAAATGTCATTTCTTGAAGTTGCTTAAAAATGTTGTAATAAGGTTAATTTCTAAATTTTCATTAGCGGAAGATATAATTAAATTGTCAAGTAGGGAATATGGCGTGAATGTTGGTCATTATTTAATTTTTGTTGTTAGATAAGTAAGGAGTAATGTAGAAATATCAAGAAAACTACATTACTAACTCTTGTTGTTAAATAAGGTTAAGATGGTGTTGATGGTATATTTTTATAAGATAATAGATGTGTGTATAAACGTTGGCGAAAGGTGATATGATATAGCTTGTTACGATGTTAAAACGTTATGAATGTTTACGACATACAGCTAGGTTGCATGTAAGGTAATTTTATTGAATTGGCTTGTATAATAATTCCTTTCCTATAAACTCGAATGCCTATCTACCTTCATAAAATAAATTAACCAAATAATTAGGCCTATTAGATTAAAAGCAAGTATATAAGAATGAAAAGAGATGTACAAGCATAAATTGCCACACTTTATATCAATGGTAATTAGAAATAGAATTTGCATTAAGTAAATAATGAAAATTCTTGGAAAATATTTCCTTCCTTTATGAATCATTCATTTTCAGTTTCATATGCAATTTATTCTTTGGCATATATATATATATATGTCATATTTGTTTAAAAAATAGTATTAATCATATTTTTATTCTGTTCTTTGAATTTGAATAGTTGGAATGAATATAACTTATATTCGGAAATTATAATCGACGAGCAACCTTTAATAGATTGCGAATTCTTTTTTCAAAGAATTTATAGGCCTTTAAAATGGGAGTTTCTCATGATTTTCACATAAAAAAAATAATATATGAATATAATAAACAATTTGTGGAAAATCCCTAAACCATTACAAATATTTTGCGCAATTAGGGATGCGTTCGCATACCCTGATTATATTTTAAAAAAAACAAATTCGAATTATGCGTACGCGCAATTTCGAATGAATATTTAATATAAGTGATTTCTTCGAGGACGTTAAATTAATTTCATAAAAACCCGAGATGTGTGATTCACTATTTGAGAAAAACAAATATTCTTGATTCAACACAATTTCGAAAAATGATTGCTTAATAAATATATTATCAAAAGTTATTGTGTACACGTACGCGTGACACAATTCCGCATTTTTAAATTTATAACACGAATATACGTACGCGTAATTCGATTCAAAGAAGGGTCCTTAATCACAATAAGTAAAAGCGGTAGAAAAATCACGTAACAAAAAGTATTTAATAAAATCAAGATAATTAAGCCAATAATAAAAACAGTTAAGCGACCGTGCTAGAACCACGGAATTCGGAAATGCCTAACACCTTCTTCCGAATTAATAGAATTCCTTACTCAGGATTTCTGGTTCGCAGAATAATAAACAGAGTCATATTCTCCTCGATTCAGGGATTAAAATTGGTGACTTGGGACGCCTTAAAACTCCCAGGTGGCGACTCTGAAATAATTAAATAAATCCTGTTTCGACTGTCGTTTAATTGGAGAAAACTCCCCACGCGCCCCCGCGGGCGCGGTAAAAAGGAGGTGCGACATTGGGTATGAATTCTTTAGCATTTATTGATGTTGTCAAATTAATTTAGGTTATATACAAGTAAATTGGAGGCAAATTCTAAAGGGAAAGCAGTGTTTGAGGCTTGAGTTTGGCCGTGGAAGTTCGAGGTAAGTGTTATGGTCTAACCTTAGCTTGAGGGAATAGGTATTGTGCATTATTTGCTATGTGCTAGTGTAGTGTATGACGTATAGATGTGGTGACGAGTATCTATACATTGGTGTCAAGCATGCCCATTAGTCTTAAATTGTGACCGTTGTGTTTCTTAATAAGTACTACAAATGCCTAAATTGTTGATTATCCATGTTGAGCAAGACTTATGATTATCTTCTTGGTATTTGTTTATTGTTGAGCATTGGCTCCAGTTGAGGTTCATTTGTGAAGTTAATTGTTGGTACAAGTTTGGTTATAGATGATTCCCCTGTCGGGACGTATTTAATTCTTGTTGTTGATTTCCTTGCCGGGATGTATTTATTCTTATTGTTGATTCCCTTGCCGAGATGTTGTTGTTGCTATTTTTTGGGTGAGGAAAGAGAGATAAAGCATGAAGGGTGATGCCGCGCACATTCATACTTATGCATATGGTGAGGAAAGAGTGATAAAGCACGAAGGGTGATAACGTGTACATTTACATTGATATTGATGCATATGGTGAGGAAGAGTGATAAAGCACGAAGGGTGATGTCGTGCACATTTCTAATATTTAAATGGTGAGGAAGAGAGATAAAGCACGAAAGGTGATGTCGTGCATATTTTCATTATTTGATTGCATTGGTGAGAATTGAGAGTAAAAGCACGATGGGTGATGTCGTGCACTTATTGTGTGTTTGTTATGATTTCTTGTTGTTATCGGTTCAAATGCCCTAACTGTTTTATTCCGTTATTACTGAGATTCTTTATGTTGGTATTCCCCAATAGCATGTTACCACTCCCCGTTACTTTTGAATTGCTTCTATTACTGTTATTCTGCTAGATACTGTTTAACTGCAGGTTATGTTGTTTGTTGTGTCCTAGCCTCGTCACTACTTCGCCGAGGTTAGGCTCGACACTTACTCAGTACATGGTGTCGGTTGTACTAATGCTACACTCTACACTCTTTTGTGTAGATCCCAGTACTGGAGCATACAGACCTTAACTAGGGGTTGTTGCCTTCAGTCCATCGGAGACCCGAGGTAGTCCTGCAGGCGTCCGCAGGCCTTGGCGTACCCTTCCTATCTTGTTTCTTTCTGTTCTTTACTATTTTAGAGACAGACATGTATTTATTTTGTTCAGACCCTATTTGTAGTATTCTTAAATAGTCCGTGAGATCGTGACACCAGTTCTGGGTGGTTTATGTTTATAAATTCGTATTAGTATTAGTTTAATCGTTAAATTTTGTTCTTCCACATTATTATTTCCGATGTTTATAATATGTTAACTTGAAATTTTTAAGATATTAAAAATGAAAAGAATAAATTAATCGGAATAGTTGGCTTGCCTAGCTTTCACTAGTAGGTGCCATCACGACTCCTGAGGGTGGAAATCCGGGTCATGACAAATGATCTGAAACCATCCCAAAACACACCCGAGGCTCCCAAGGCCCCCTCCAATTACACAAACCAGTCCCATAACATAACAGGGACCTGCTCGAGACCTCAAATCACATCAAACAACATCGAAATCATGAATAGCACCCCAATTTAAGCTTAATGAACTTTAGAACTTCAAACTTCTACATTCGATGTCGAAACCTATCAAATCATGTCCAATTGACCTCACAAGTCACATTCGACATTACTAACCTACTCAACTTCTGGAATTGGAATTTGGCCCCGATATCAAAAAGTCCACTTCCGGTCAAACTTCTCAAAAACCTTTAAATTTTTAACTTTCGCCAAATGACTCCAAAATGACCTACGGACCTCTGAATCCACTTTCGGACGCGCTTCCAATACCAGAATCACCGTACAGAGCTATTCCCAGACTCAAAATCCCAAACAGACATCGATAACATTGAAATGCACTGCAACCCAAATTATGAAATTCTTCCAAAATGCCAACTTCCACAATAGGCGTTGAAACGTTCACGGGTCATCCAAAACCCAATCCGAACATACGCCCAAGTCCAAAATCATCATACCAACCTGTTGGAACCTTCAAATCCCGATTCTGAGGTCGTTTACTCAAAACTCAAGCCTTAATCAATTCTTTCAACTTAAAGCTTTCGAAATGAGAATTTTCTTTCCAAATCAACTCTAAAATTCAATTTCGAACATGCGTGCAAGTCATAATGCCGGAAGTGAAGTTACTCATCGCCTCAAATTGCCGAACAATGTGCTAGAGCTCAAAACGACGGATTGGGTTGTTACAACAAGTTCCTCAACCTTGCGATATTTAGAACACCAACCAAACTACCCTAATAATCTTAATCTGAACTAAAATTTTCCTACCATAAGGGAGGAAGTCAATTGCAGAACTAAAAAGTCTCTTCAACTCATAATACTTTTCCCAGCCGGCTCATTGATATTTCATGGGGGTGTATTTGATTTATAACGAGAGTTTTCCCTATATATATACTATGATGGGAACTTATTAATTTATTTTCTCTAAGTTTCGTAGTTTTAAAAAGTATCTAAGTTTTTCTTACAAATTGTGTTCATTCCCCCTTAAAAAGCTCTTATCCTATTATTAGATGCCTTCAATTAAGAGATTCAATTATATCTTTTCTTTTTTTACACTTCTCTTCATTTCATGTGTCCTAATTTTTTCAGTACGCATATCTCCTCTTCTCTCTCTTCGATAGTTGCACTTCTTCAACAAGAAGCTGATAATTTCGCTTCAGTTGTTGAATGATTTTGGTTGGAACCTTCAAATATGGATATAATGCCATACTACATATTCTATGTTCCTATTATCCTTATAATGTTAGGAAAGTGATACCTAATCTAAGAAATCTAATAATTCAAAACTGCTTTCCATTATAGCAACCAAAAAGAAACTTTTTGTTTGCAGTTATAAATCTATACACACGGCATAGAATATCATGCGATGACAAAAAAATCAGTTGCAAAAAATTTCTTCAACAATTCAAAAATCGTTGAACTCTAGCAAAATTATTACTAATAGGATAATGGCTCATACACAATCCAAATGTGAAATTGGTCACAAACTTACAATTTCTCATCACCATATGCAATTATCATACATTTCTGATACAATTTCTATAATAATTATGATACAAATACAATTATGATTCAATCGTGATACAATTCTGATCTTCATCTTCTTTAAGTTTCAATCACAACTCTAAACTTAAATTCTAATACAATATTGTATTATAATTGTATTAATATTGTATTATGTATTATTTTTGGTATTGATATATCAGATACAAGTCAATACAACTTTGATACAATTATGAAATAAATCTGATACAATTATGATACGATTATCATACAATCATGATACAATTCAGAAACTTTTCTTTTTCGAGTTTCAATATGAAATTTTATATAAAAACAACTCTAAACATAACCAATCTCCATCAAAATTGAGATATAAACTCCAAGTTACATTCTCAATCGTTTGCAAGAGCATCCAATCCAAAAAAATCACCAATTCGTAAAACCCAAGTTGAATTCAAAGCTTCAGAACTTTTTAATAGTTGTTAATGGAGAACTCTTTACTACTGCAATTTTAGAGATAACATCGATGAATTTGTGTGAAGAGGATGAGATTAGGGTTAATGCTTTATGAAAGAGAGAAATATTTTAAAATCTTTTTGAAAATGGGATGAAACGTGATTTTAGGAGCTTTGTATAACTAATATACATGAGAGTGAGAGGGGGAGACGGTCTGACGTGGGGAGGGGAGAGGGAATGGCTGTATCAGTTACATCCTAGTTTTAAGGATGCTCTCTTTATTAAGATTTTGATTGAGGAAGAAGATGGGTCTTTTGATATTCCTTTAGAAATGCAAGGTAAGTCTTCTATTAATATGGAGGAATTGTGTGATAGAAACAGAGATGAAATTGTTGAAAAATCTTATCATGTGCAAGTGACTTTACTTATTATTTCATGGTGGATTATTAGTATATAGTAATTTGTGGAATAGACTTCTAATTCATGCGAAATGATATATTCTGATTATTCAAATCATTGTGTAACAATAAATAATTATACTAGATAATATTATATCTTTGGTATAACTATATATGTAAAATTAAGTTAAATCTTTATTATGTTTGTTTACTTTATATTTTATATTTTAATTCAATAAAATAAAAAATAATAAAAGTCTCTGTTCATTTTTCTCGTAATGTCTTTATTAGCATAATAGTTGAATTCCTTATCGGTAGAAGAATATCGTCAGATGAAATTATGTATAGCCATGGCAGTTGTAACTAGATGATTCTGAGTGACAAATTTGAAATATAACATTGAACGTAAAATAAAAATAATTTTAAAGAGTAACTAATTATTAGCAACACATAATGTATAATTTAAATTTTTAAAAATTTAAATTAGAAACTAATTATTACCTAACCTAACCAACTTTGCCGTAAATTGCCAGCGGCCTATTGTGAGACTGCCACTTGGTTTAATGTGGATGTTTTTTCTTCATCTTTTAATAATATATAGATAGATTATGCGATGAAATTATAAATTTATTACCTATTTGTTGGTAATTTTCACAAATTAGATTTGATAACTATTTTAAAGAATCGGGAACTAATAGCCTATAACAGAAGAAATTATAAATGATTATGTGTAGGAAGAGAATTGATAATCCAAAGAAGGGGGTAGATAATTTGCTTTAGTGTGAAGAAAGAAGAAGATAATTTGAAAAGTTACAAGACATTAAACCAAAAAGAAAAATCAAAAGTCAATAAAGAATTTGGAAAGTTACAATATGATTCATGTATATGATATCTTTAAATTTAAGAGAATGATAAAAATCAGAAATAAATATGGAAAAAAAACTTAAATACTAAGGGATAATTTGAAAAGTATAAATTTTAAGGTTAGGATAATTTTGTCTTGAATTAATTAATTTTTTGCTTCTGCTTCTGCTTCTGGTTCTTGGAAGAAACTAGAATTTTCTGCTTCTTCCCAAAAGCAAAAAACTGCTTCTGCTGCTGGCCAAAAGTATTTCTTTATCTTGGTCAAACAACTTAAATTTTTACAAAAGTACTTTTATGAAGAAAAAAAGTACTTTTGGCCTCCCACAAGCTTGGCTAAACAGGCCCTTAGTATAGCTAGATAAATTTCCCATTTATAACCTAGTATCAATGATCTAAAGGAAAACAAGGCTTTAATTTTGGTGGTCTGGCACATTTCCCCTTTTTTTCTTAGAGAATGGGAATTTGTCACGATCCGAATTTTTCATCCTCGGGAGTGGTGATGGCGCCTATTCGTGAAAGCTAGGCAAGCCAACTATTCCGATTTAATTACCCTTTTAAGGTCTTTAAGTCCTTATAATTTCAAAACAACATATCAAAACAGCGAAAATAATAATATCAATAACAAGCGGAAGACGAAATCTAATAATTTAACTTAATACAAACTACGGAAGTCTAAATACAACTCTACCTAGAATTTGATGTCATAATTTCACGGACTGTCTAAGAATACTACAAATAAAGTTTTAATAGAAATACACAAATCTGTCTCTGAATAAGTAAAGATAGAAAAGAAATGATTGAAAGAGACGCCAAGGCCCACAGACGCCTGCAAGACTACCTCGGGTCTCTTGTTAGACTGAAGGCAGCAACCTCACTGTGGTCCAAACGCTCTGGTACCAGTATCTGCACACAGTGCAGAGTGTAGTATCAGCACAACCGACCCCATGTGCTGGTAAGTGCCTAGCCTAACCTCGGCGAAGTAGTGACGAGGCTAGGACCAGACTACCAAATAAACATATGCAGTTAAATCATATACAATGGAAAAATAAAAGCAAATAATTACAGCTAAATATGGGAGGGGAAAAATATGCTGAGGGGAGTAACAAATAACCACAGAATACCAAAGAGGAATGTAAATAAACCAAACCCAATTGCTAACAATGATAAGGAAAACAAACACCGAATTCACTTTCATCTCTTTCTTGTTGCAGGCGTGCAACCCGATCCCATTCCAGATATCACCGTGGCGGTGTGCTACCCGATACCATTTCATATATCTTATTGCAGGCATGCAACCTGATCCTATTTTAAATTTCTCGTTGCAAGCGTGCAACCCGCTCCCATTTCATATATCTTGTTGCAGACGTGCAACCCGCTCCCGTTTCATATATCTTGTTGTAGGCGTGCAACTCGCTCCCATTTACAATTCAACATCAGTCATAAAAGGATCCCGGCAAGGGAACAAGAGTATAACAACAACATCCAGACAAGGGAGACAATATCATAAACAATAATATCCCGGCAAGGCAGACAATATCATAAACAATAACATCCCGGCAAGAGAAATAATATCATAAACAATAAATCCCGGCAAGGGAACCAACAATGATAATCATCATATTAGGCATGAATAAATCACAACGGAGTCACAACAATTACAATACTAGACTCACGGGCATGCTTGACACCAATGTATAGATACTCGTCACCATGCCTATACGTTGTACTCCACAATTAACTCATAGCAAATAAGACACAACTCCTAATCCCTCAAGCTAAGGTTAGACCAAACACTTGGCTCAAATTTTCACGGCCAACTTAAGCCTCAAACACCGTTTTTCTTTTAGAATTAGCCTCCAAATTACTTGTATCTAGCCCAAATTAATTTAACAACATCAATAAATGCTAAAGAATTCATACCCAATGCTTAATTATAGGTTTTCTATCATTTACCCCAAAAAGTCAAAAATCGACCCCGGGCCCGCTGGGTCGAAACTCGAGGTTCGGACTAAAACACTATCTCACATTCACCCACGAGTCCAAATATGCAATTAGTTTTGAAATCCGACCCCAAAATGAGGTCTAAATTCCAATTATTCAAAAAGCCCTAACTCTACTAAAATTCCTAACTTCTACCATAAAAACCCTAGATTTTTGGATGAAAAATGATGAAATGCAATGGGAAATCGAAAGGAAAAGGTTTAGAATCATATACCAATGCTTTGGGGAAGAACTTGTTCTTTGAAAATCGCCTCAATGCTCTCTAGTTTTGAAAATATGAAGCTATGGACTCAATCCCGATTTGCTACTGTTTTTAATCCACTGGAGGCCTTCTTCACGTTCGCGAAGGGCCTGTCGCGTTAGAGAAGGGTCAGGCCCAGTTTCCTTCGCGTTCGCGTAGAACAAAAATCACTTTCCCCCTGTCCCGGCCAAAAGGCCTTCGCGTTCGCGATAGCAGGTCCGCGTTCGCGAAGGGTAGCACCCTTAAGGCTTTGCGTTCGCGTAGAAAGAATTGTCTTTCAGTCTGACTTACCCTTCGCGTTCACGAGAGTCTTTCCATGAACGCGAAGAACAAAACTCCAGAATACCAGAAACTAAAAACCTGCAAATTTTCTAAGTGTAAAAACATCCCGAAAGCTATACAAAATTGACCTGAGCCTCGGGGCTCCAAACTAAACATGCATACTAACTCAAAAACATCATATGGACTTACTTGTGCGATCAATTCTCCAAATTAACATCTTTAACAACGAATTTAGCATTAAAACCAAAGAGAAATCTCAAGAACACTTAAGTTTCATATTTCACAACTGAGGGTCCGATTCACATCATTTCAAGTCCGTTTCTTACCAAATTTTACAGGCTCGACTTAAATACCATATAAGACCTGTATCGGGCTCTGAAACAAAAATACGGGTCTGATACCACCAAATTCCAATACATTCAAGTTTCCAAAAACTCTTAAAATTCCAGTTAAACAATTTTCTTCAAAAATTTATTTCTCGGGCTTGGGACCTCGGAATTCGATTTTGGGAATACGCCCAAGTTCCATATTTT
The DNA here is from genome assembly GCF_000715075.1 of Nicotiana tabacum. Lineage (NCBI taxonomy): Eukaryota > Viridiplantae > Streptophyta > Magnoliopsida > Solanales > Solanaceae > Nicotiana > Nicotiana tabacum. The sequence goes on from NC_134084.1 coordinate 143,101,211, forward strand.
CCTACAGACCCTCCGGGACTATCAAATCACGGGTCCGGGTTAGTTTGTCACGACCCTAACTCCGTACCCGGTCGTGATGGCGTCTATCGTGAAACAAGACCAGCCAACACAACACCCAATTCATTTTAAACAATTATAATAACACAATTTAAGTCATTAACATGCTAATAATCCCAAAAATAAATGTGAATTAATACAATTTGTGAAAACCAACACAGCCTGACATCGGGGTGTCACCGGCCATGAGCATCTAACATAAGTCTAAGAGTATGAAAGAGTTTATACAATCTATTACAGAACTAGAACAAGGGAAGTACAATAGGAGGGAGAAACGCTAGGCTGCTAACGCCGAAGAGCTACCTAGTGGACTCCAAATAGCCTACTAGGAGCAATCAACCCTTACTGGCTGGACCCGAAGCTCCTGAATCTGCACACAGGGTGCAGGGAGTAAAGTGAGTACTCGAACTCAACGAGTAATAAAAATAAATGAAGACTGAGTGATAAGAAAACACGTAAAAACACAGCAAAATGCAACAAAGAGGCAGTGTAAAACCAATACAATGCAATAAAATAGTGAAATATTATAAAACACCTTAGTTCAGTATAAGCTTCCTAAAAACACCTTTTTAACAATTAAACAATTAAATCAAAAAGCAACGAGAAAAGATAAACACATAAAATCCGCCCCTCGGGCAATAACATGGAACAACACCAGCCCTTCGGGCTATATCACATATCACACTAGGTACCCGCACTCACTGGGGGTGCACAGACTCCAGAAGGGGCCCCTTACGGCCCAAGCGCAATATCAAGCCATCTCGTGGCATAATCAATAGGCTTTCGGCCTCACATCGAGCCACCTCGTGGCATAACATCTCAGGCCCTTGACCTTATAATCATAAATCAGTACAACACTGCTGCAGCGTGCAGCCCGATCCCATAATAACCTCACAAAACAGGCCCTCGGCCCTACTCAGTCAAAAATCTCTAAAAGCCAATAGGGCATAGAAAAATAATATGCTCAACTCAAAATATCATTTAAGATGTCAAAATAGTATAAACATGGTTGAGTTATGAAAACAGTGAAATATAGCATGACTGAGTACAAGTATAAAGTCAGAACAGTGAGGAATAGTAGTAAAAATCCCCTAAGGGTCTAAAACAGTTGGCACGAGGCCCATATATGGCATTCAGCCCAAAACATGATGATAGCAAACAGTTTTCAATCAAATATGCAATAAAAAAAATCATTCGGGACGGACTAAGTCACAATCCCCAATAGTGTACGACTCCACGCTCGTCATCAAGCGTGTGTGTCACCTCAATATAGCACAACGATGTGAAATCCGGGGATTCATACCCTCAAGACAACATTTACAATCATTACGCACCTCTATCCCGTCCAAACTCTAGCCGGCGATGCCTTTGCCTCTCAAATCGGCCTCTGGATGCTCCAAATCTAACCAAAATTAGTGCAAAACCATCAATATATGCTAAACAAAGCCCACTCGAAAGAAATCAAATTACAACACAAATCCCGAAATTGACCAAACCCGACCCCTAGGCCAAAGTCTTAGAATCCGATAAATTACATCAATAGACTCCTTATCACTCCCCGAGTTCATTCATATCAAAATCACCAAAATCCAACCATAAACGACCCCTCAAATCCCAAATTCTAGGTCTCCAATTACAAGCCCTAGTTCTTCAATACTTAGGCTTAATTCTACAAATTCCATGATTAATTAGGTAGAAATCACATTAGGGTTGAGTATTAAGTCCATAAATCTTACCTCCAAGTGTTCCTCCTTGATTCCCTCTTCAATTCTCTTCAAAATGCTTCAAAATCGCCCAAAAATGGAGGAACTTAGACCCAAAATTGCGGAAATGGGTCTTTTAAACATTCTACCCAGCACTTAAAATCTCTTCTTCGCAAACGCGATCAATGCCTCGCGTTCGCGAAGCACAAATTTGAGTTGACCAATTTTTCCTTCTTCGTGAACGCGGCTCCACTCTCGCGAACGTGAAGGCTCAGCTTCAATGCCCATCGCGAACGCGGCTTCCCTCTCGCAAACTCGTAGCTCAATGACCCCAGCCCTTCGCAAACGCGGGACCTCCTTCACCAACGTGAAGGCCAATCTTCCAACCTCACATCCTAACCCTTCGCGAACGCGAGGGTCGACTCGCGAACGTGAAGAACAACTGTCTATAACATCAACAACAAATTTTCTGCAATTTTATCCAACTTGAAATGGTCGGTTTAACCACCCGAAACTCACCCGAGGCCATCGAGACGTCAACCAAACATGCCAACATATCCCATAACATCATTCAAACTTGTTCCAACCTTCAGAACGCTCAAAACAACATCAAAACACCAAATTTGCATCGGATTCAAGCATAAGAATTCTAAAAACTTCCAATTTCCTCTTTCGATCACAAAGTCTATTAAACCACGTCCGAATGACCTGAAATTTTGCACACACATCCCAAATGACACAATGCACCTACTTCAACTCCTGGAAATCCATTCTGACCCCTATATCAAAATCCCGCCTATCAACCGGAAAACGCCAAAATTTCAATTTCGCCAATTCAAGCCTAAATCTACTCTGTACCTCCAAAACATATTCCGATCACGCTCCTAAGTCCCAAATCACCCCCCAAAGCTATTCAAACCATCAGAACTCACATCCGAACCCTTTAACAGATAAGTCAACATCTTGTTGACTTTTCCAACTTAAGCTTACTCAAAAGAGGCTAAGTGTCTCAAACCTTACCAAAACCTTTCCGAACCCGAGCCAACCAACCCGATAACACATAATACAGCTGAACAAGGCAATAATAAGCAGAAATGGAGGAAACAGAGCGGTAACTCATGAAATAACCAGCCAGGTCGTTACATCCTCCCCCTATTAAACAAACGTTCGTCCTCGAACGAGTCAAGAAACATACCTGAAGCCTCCAATAGGTGAGGATATATGCTCCGTATCTCCTGCTTGGTCTCCCAGGTAGCCTCCTCCACGGGCCGACCTCTCTACTGCACTTTCACTGAAGTTATATCCTTTGACCTCAATTTTGAACCTGACGCTCCAAAATAGCCACTGGCTCCACATCATAAGTCAAGTCATCATCTAACTGAACCGTGCTGAAATCCAAAATGTGAGACAGATGCACACTCAATTTATGGAATACAGTTATTGAAGTACAGTATCGCCGCTAAATGGATCAGAAAAATTACTTCGAATATTCCTTGATGTAACGTAAACCCTAGGGGCAATGTATTACATAAGAAGTTTCAAGTTATCAGTGGTATATTGTAGATCAATATTGAGGTAAATCAATAATGGATGGACAAAAGTCACAAAGCATGAGATGAGATTGGGTTGTCATTCTAAAGATGAGCAGTAATGAGGAAGCATTAAAGGACTTAATTTATACATATGGAATAAGCAGTTGTGCACACTCAATAAATCCACCGGATGCACACTCGACAAGCTGGGTGGCAAAGCAAGCTCATAAGCCACCTCCCCAATCCTTCGAAGCACCTCAAAAGGCCCAATGAACCGAGGACTCAATTTACCTTTCTTCCCAAATCTCATAAAACCCTTCATGGGTGAAACCTTCAACAGAACCTTCTCACCAACCATGTAGGACACATCCCGAACCTTCCTGTCAGCATAACTCTTTTGTCTTGACTGCGCTGTACGAAGCCTCTCCTGAATTACCTTCACCTTTTCTAAAGCATCTTGCACCAAGTCTGTCCCCAATAGCCTAGCCTCACCCAGCTCAAACCAACCAACTAGAGCTCTATACCGCCTCCCATACAAATCCTCATATAGAGCCATCTTAATACTCGATTGGTAGCTGTCGTTATAAGCAAACTCGGCGAGCGGTAGAAACTGATCCCATGACCCTCCGAAATCAATTACACAAGCACGCAACATATCCTCCAATATCTGAATGGTGCACTCGGACTGCCCGTCCATCTGGGGGTGAAAAGTTGTGCTCAACTCAACCTGAGCACCTAACTCTCGCTACACAGACATCCAAAACTGTGAAGTAAACTGAGTGCCCCTATCTGAAATGATGGAAACTAGGACACCATGCAAACAAAAAATCTCCCGGATATAGATCTCTGCCAACCGCTCTGAAGAATAGGTAGTACACACAAGAATGAAGTGCGCGGACTTGGTCAGCCAATCCACAATCACCCAAATAGCATCGAACTTCTTCAAAGTCCGTGGGAGACCAACTACAAAGTCCATGGTGATCCGCTCCCACTTCCACTTTGGAATATCCATCTGCTGAAGCAAGCCACCCGGTATCTGATGCTCATATTTTCCCTGCTGACAATTGAGACACCAAGCTACAAATACCACAATGTCTTTCTTCATTCTCCTCCACCAATAATGTTGTCTCAGATCCTGATACATCTTCGTGGCACCCGGATGAATGGAATACTGCGAGCTATGGGCCTCCTCCAGAATAAACTCCCGAAGCCCATCTACATTGGGCACACATATCCAGCCCTGCATCCTCAACACCCCATCATCACCAATGGTCACATCCCTGGAACCATCGTGCTAAACTCTGTCCTTAAGGACAAGAAAATGAGGATCATCATACTGGCGCTCTATGATGCGATCAAACAAGGAAGACCGAGAAACCACACAAGCTAAGACCCGACTAGGCTGCGAAATATCCAACCTCACGAACCGATTGGCCAAGGCCTGAACATCAACTGCAAGAGGTCTCTCCCCGATAGGAATATATGCCAAACTGCCCTTATTCACTGCCTTCCTACTCAAGGCATCGACCACTACATTGGCCTTCTCCGGATAGTACAAGATAGTGATATGATAATCCTTTAGTAGCTCCAACCATCTTCGTTGCCTCATATTGAGATCCTTCTGCTTGAACTAGAGCTAGAGGCTACAATGATTAGTAAACACCTCATAAGACACTCCATAAACATAATGCCTCCAAATCTTCAACGCGTAAACAATGGCATCCAATTCCAATCGTGAACATGGTAGTTCTTCTCATGGGGCTTCAACTGATGAGAAGCATAAGCAATCACTCTCCCCTCATACATCAACACAAACCCAATACCAACTCTCAAAGTATCACAATACAGTGTATATGAACCTGAAGTTGATGGCAAAACTAATACTGGAGCTGTGGTCAAGGCAGTCTTGAGCTTTTGAAAGATCACCTCACACTCATCCGACCACCTGAATGGAGCACCCTTCTGAGTTAGTTTGGTCAAAAGAGATGCGATAGAGGAGAATCCCTAAACAAACCGGCGGTAATAACCCGCCAAACCAAGAAAGCTGCGAATCTCTATGGCTGAGGACGGTCTGGGCCAACTTTGAACCGCCTTTATCTTCTTCGGATCAACCTAAATACGCTCACTGGACACCACGTGCCCCAAGAAAGCCACTGAATTGAGCCAAAACTCACATTTGGAGAATTTCATACAGCTTCTCCTCCCTCAATCTCTGCAACACAACTCTCAAATGCTCCGCGTGCTCCTCCTGACTATGCGAATACACTAGAATATCATCAATGAAAACTATGACAAGCGAGTCGAGATAAGGCCGGAACACGTTATTCATCAAATGCATGAATGCTACTGGGGCATTGGTCAGCCCAAAAGACATCATCAAGAACTCATAATGACCATATCGGGTCCTGAAAGCCGTCTTAAGAGTATCCGAGTCCCTGATCTTCAACTAGTGATAACCTGAACGGAGATCAATCTTGGAGAACACCCTCGCTCCCTGAAGTTGGTCAAACAAATCATCAATGTGAGGCAGAGAATACTTGTTCTTAATTATTACTTTGTTCAACTGCCTATAATCAATGCACATCCTCATAGTGCCATCCTTCTTCTTCACAAATAGAACCGGCGCACCCCAAGGCGACACACTAGGCCGAATGAACCCCTTATCAAGGAGTTCCTAAAGCTGATCCTTTAACTCCTTCAACTCCGCTAGTGCCATACGATACGGTGGAATAGAAATGGGCTGAGTGCCCAGCACCAGATCAATACCAAAATCAATATCCCTATCTGGTGGCATGCCCGGCAGGTCTGCAGGAAACACATCGGGAAAATCCCTCACAACAGGAACAGAATCAATACTAGGAGTCTCTGCACTGACATCCCTCACAAAGGCTAGATATGAAAGACAACCCTTGCCAACCATCCATTGGGCCTTTAAGAATGAAATTATCCTACTAGGAACATAATCAGTCGAATCTCGTCACTCAATTCGTGGCACACCCGGCATAGCCAATGTCACTATCTTAGCATGACAATCCAAAATAGCACAACACGGAGATAGCCAATCCATGATCAATATGACATCAAAGTCTACCATACATAATAACAACAGATCCACTCGGGTCTCCATTCCCCCCAATAGTCACCACACATGACCGGTACACACGGTCTACAACAACAGTATCGCCCACCGGAGTAGATACACGAACAGATGAAACAAGAGACTCACGGGGCATATCCAAATAACGAGCAAAGTATGATGGCACATAAGAATAAGTGGAACCGGGATCGAATAATACAGAGGCATCTTTGTGGCAGACTAAGACAACACCTGTGATCACGGCATCTGAAGCAATAGCATCAGGACTAGCTGGAAGTGCATAGAAAGGGGCCTGACCGCCACCTGATTGACCTCCCCCTCTAGGGCGACCCCTAACTGACTGACCTCCACCCCTAGCTGGCTGGGTGGGTGATGGTGAAGTAACTGGTGCTGAAGTCGATGGCCGACTCCTCTGTTGAGATGAACCCCCAAGATGACGAGGACACTGCCTCCATAAATGACCCATCTCTCCACACTCATATAAACATCTGGGCGCTGGAGACAGGGACATAAGGGAACCCCTAGCACCAGAATGACTAGCAGATACACCTGGCATAGAAGAGCCCTATGCTGATGGAGCACGGGATGAACTTTGAGCTGGAAGGGCGCTGAGTGATGACTGGCCCTGATGAGAACTATGAGAACCATGACCCGATGATGCCCCACGATAACCTAGCGACCTGACTAAGCATGTCTTAATGGACGACCTCCACCATGCTGAAACTGACCTCTCGAAGGAGCACCACCATAACTACCTAATCCCCGAGGTCTCTTGGCCTCTCTCTCATCTTGCTCCTAGCGACGAACTGACTCAATCTCGCGAGCAATGTTTACAACCTCCTCAAAAGTAGCACCAGACACACTTTCCCTAGTCATAAGAATACGAAGCTAATAAGTGAGGCCATCAACGAACCTTTTAATCCTCTCTCTCTTTGTCGGAACCAACCAAACAGCATGACGATCTAGCTTTGAGAACCTCATCTCATACTGTGTCACAGTCATCTATCCCTAACGCAACCACTCGAACTGCCTGCGTAGCTCCTCTCTGCGAGACTGTGGCACACACTTCTCCAAAAAGAGAACGGAGAACTACTGTCAGGTAAGGGGTGTTGCACCAACAGGCCTACGCCTCTCATAAGCCTCCTACCAAGTGAAGGCAGCTCCGGAAAATTGAAAAGTAGTGAAAGCCCGCTGGTCTCCAGAATACCCGCCGTACGAAGAATCCTTTTACACGTATCCAAGAAACCCTAGGCATCCTCGCCCTCTGCACCACTGAAAGTCGGAGGCTGAAGTCTACCAAACCTCTCCAACCTGCGTTGCTCATCCTCTGGCATGGCAGGAGCTACATAGTCTTGAGCAGCTGCAACCGGCTGGGCTGGATGTACCCCCGGTGTCTGAAGTTCCTACACGACCTGCTTAGGTGTGCGAGCGGCGGGAGTCTGAGTGTCTCCCCCGGCCTGAGAAGTAGTTGCAGCTGTAGTAACTGAGACCGCCTGAGCTAGGGCAGTGCATACTGATAGAATCTGAGCCAAGGCCTCCTAAAAACCCGGAATCATAATGGGCACAGCTGGTGCTGCTGGAGTGTCCACAACTGGGAACTGATCCTAAACTGGGGTGGCTGGTGGATCTGTCGGTGCTGCCCTAGCTACTGTGCGGGCTACACCCTTGCCCCTACCATGACCTCGATCGTGTTCACGGCCTCTAATGGCCACCGCTAGTAGTACTGGTGGTCGTCCATCCTGACCGGTAGCGCGTGTCCTCACCATCTGTGAGAGAATAGAATAACAGAAGTTTAGTACTCGGATCAACAGATTCGCACGACAAGAATTTCAAGAATATGAAGTTTTTCCTAAAGGTTCTGCAGCCTCTCGAGGATAAATACAGATGTCTCCGTACCGATCCGCGAGACTCTACTAAACCTGCTCATGACTCGTGAGACCTATGTAACCTAGGCTTTAATACCAACTTGTCATGACCCTAAATCTGTACCCAATCGTGATGGCGTCTATCATGAAACAAGGCCAGCAGACACAACACCCAATTCATTTTAAACAATTATAATAACACCATTTAAGTCATTAACATGCTAATAATCCCAAAAATAAAAGTAAACTAGTACAATTTGCGGAAACCAACACAGCCCAACATCGGAGTGTCACCAGTTAGGAGCATTTAACATAAGTCTAAGAGTATCAAATAGTTTATACAGTCTATTGCAGAACTAGAACAAGGGAAGTAAAATAAGAGGGAGAAACACTGGGATGCGAACGCCGAGCAGCTACCTAATGGACTCCAAATAGCCTGCTGGAGGCAATCAACCCTTACTGGCAGGACCCGAAGCTCCTGAATCTGCACATAAGGTGTAGGGAGTAAAGTGAATACTCCAACTCAGTGAATAATAAAAATAAATAAAGACTGAGCAATAAGAAAACACGTAAAAACACAGCAAAATGCTACAAAGATGCAGTGTAAAACCAATACAATGCAATAAAATAGTGAAATCTTATAAAACACCTTAGTTTAGTATAAGCTTCCTTAAAACACCTTTTTAACAGTTAAACAAATAAATGAAAAGCAACGAAAAATATAAACACATAAAATCGGCCCCTCAGGCACAATATCAACAGAATTAGCTCCTCGGGCAATAACGTGGAACAACACCAGCCCCTCGGGCTATATCACATATCACACTGGGTACCCGCGCTCACTGGGGGTGTACAAACTCCAGGAGGGGCCCCTTACGGCCCAAGCGCAATATCAAGCCATCTCGTGGCATAACCAATAGGCTCTCAGCCTCATATCAAGCCACCTCGTTGCATAACATCTCAGGCCCTCGGCCTTATAATCATAAATCAGTACAGCACTGTTGCGGTGTGCAGCCCGATCCCATAATAATCTCACAACACAGGCCCTCGGCCCTACTCAGTCAAAAATCTCTAAAAGCCACTCGGGCACAATAGAATAGGATGCTCAGCTCAAAATATCATTTAAGATGTCAAAACAGTATAAACATGGTTAAGTTATGAAAAGGTGGAATATAGCATGACTGAGTACAAGTATAAAGTCAGAACAGTGAGGAACAGTAGTAAAAATCCCCTAAGAGTCCAAAACAGTTGGCACGAGGCCCAAATATGGCATTCAGCCCAAAACATATTGATAGCAAACAATTTTCAATCAAATACGTAGTAAAACAGTCATTTAGGACAGACTAAGTCACAATCCCCAACAGTGTACGACTCCACGCTCGTCATCTAGCATGTGTGTCACCTCAATATAGCACAACGATGTGAAATCCGGGGTTTCATACCCTCAGGACAACATTTGCAATCATTACTCACCTCTATCCGGTCCAAACTCTAGCCCGCGATACCTTTGCCTCTCGAATCGGCCTCCGGATACTCCAAATATAACCAAAATCAATACAAAACTATCAATATGCTAAGGAACAAAGCCCACTCAAAAGAAATCAAATTACAACACAAATCCCGAAATTGGCCAAATCCGACCCCCGGGCCCACGTCTCGGAATCCGATAAAAATTACATCAATAGACTCCTTATCACTCCCCCGAGTTCATTCATATCAAAATAACCAAAATCCAACCACAAACGACCTCTCAAATCCCAAATTCTAGGTCTCCAATTACAAGCCCTAGTTCTTCTATACTTAGGCTTAAATTCTACAAATTTCATGATTAATTAGGTAGAAATCACATTAGGGTTGAGTATTAAGTCCATAAATCTTACCTCCAAGTGTTCCCCCTTGATTCCCTCTTCAATTCTCTTCAAAAAACTTCAAAATCGCCCAAAAATGGAGGAACTTAGACCCAAAATCGCGGAAATGGGTCTTTTAAACATTCTGCCCAGCACTTAAAATCTCTTTTTCGCGAACGTGGTCAATGCCTCGCGTTCGCAAAGCACAAATTTGAGTTGACCAGTTTTTCCTTCTTCGCGAACGCAGCTCCCCTCTCACGAACGCGAATGCTCAACTTCACAGCTCATCGCGAATGCGACTTGCCTCTCGCGAACGCGTAGCTCAATGACCCCAGTCCTTCGCAAACGCGGGACCTCCTTCGCAAATGCGAAGGCCAATCTTCCAACCTCACATCCTAACCCTTCGCGAACGCGAGGGTCCACTCGCGAACTCGAAGAACAACTGTCTGCAACATCAACAACAGATTTTCTGCAATTTTATCCAACTTGAAATGATCTGTTTAACCACCCGAAACTCACCCGTAGCCCTCGAGACCTCAACCAAACATGCCAACATATCCCATAACATCATTCAAACTTGTTCCAACCTTCGGAACGCTCAAAACAACATCAAAGCACCAAATTTGCATCAGATTCAAGCATAAGAATTCTAAAAACTTCCAATTTTCGCTTTCGATCGCAAAGTCTATCAAACCACGTTCGAATGACCTGAAATTTTGCACACACATCCCAAATAACATAAAGGACCTGCTGCAACTCCCAAAATTACATTCTGATCCTTTTACCAAAATCTCACCTATCAACCGGAAAACGCTAAAATTCCAATTTCGCTAATTCAAGCTTAAATCTACTCCGTACCTCCAAAATACATTCCGATCACGCTCCTAAGTCACAAATCACCTCTCGAAGCTATCTGAACCATCGGAACTCACATCCGAGCCCTTTGACACATAAGTCAACATCTGGTTGACTTTTCCAACTTTAGCTTACTCAAAAGAGACTAAGCGTCTCAAACCTTACCAAAACCTTTCTGAACCCGAGCCAACCAACCTGATAACACATAATACAGTTGAATAAGGCAATAATAAGCAGAAATGGGAGAAACAGAGCGGTAACTCATGAAACGACCGACCGTGTTGTTATATCTTTTACCCAAAATGTTGACCGAAGTCAACTTAAATTCATTTTAAAAGCAAAATTTATCATTTTTCACAGATTTTCACATAATGGCTTTCCGGATACACGCTTAGACTGCGCACGCAAATCGAGGTGAGACAAAAAGAGGTTTTTAAGGCCTCAGAACACAAAATCGACTTGTAAAACAAGTAATGACCTTTTGGGTTATCATAAAATTGCTTAGGGCCCACTAAACATTTACCTTAGCCTAAACTTGCACATATAGTTATTAAGAAAAATGAAGTGGAGCCCAGCGTATAGCTACTTACTAATGCACCTACATCTTAAGTATAGTCCATATGTTCATATGTTTACATAATCTATGTATTCCTATATTTACATATACAGATATTTTACAAATATTTACTACTATACCTATAAATATTATTAAGGTATTATTTGTAACCCATAAGAATAATTAAAACTATAATTAAGAAATTAACTCAAAGTTTACATTCAATGTCTTAGCCCGCAAATATAGTCACTAAAAAAAGAGTTGTTACAACATATTATACGAATATAATCAATAACCGTTTCGATATGTATCCCGTCAAAATTAGTAACTATATTTAAAGAAACAACTTAAAAATTCACTTGGAAAATATTGGGCTATTACGAAAACACGGCTGTATTAAAAAATATAGACCTTCGAAATACATAAATACAGGCGAAAAAATATATATATACAAAAATATATTATATTTGAGTATTTATACAGAATAAAGTGTATTGTATTATTTTATGTGACGAAATATCAAAGAAGAGAAGAAAGTTCCTAGGAAATGGCGTTTTCCGGCCAAGCAAAATACTGTATAAATTGTATTAAAACTAAAAATGGAGACGAACAAAAATCCGGTCCTCAAATCTTCTCCCACGTAACTATAGCCAGATCTGTTCGCCTAAGATGATGAGCCGACAGTGGATGATGACGCCGGCAATTCTGACTCATAAATATGTAGAAATTAATGATTCATCATTTTAAGAACTTCTGCCCTATTATTCATCTAACACTCATGTTGGTGTACACACTAAAGCTGCATTGAGCTCTTTAAAAGGGGAAGCGCTCCCTATTATGATATTTCTATTCCTAAGGTTCGAATCCTAGATCTCTAATTAAGGGTCGAGGGATCCTATCCAACCCACCATAACCCTTGACGGTGAGTTAAGATATTAGTATGCTATCCAACTAGATCATTCATTCAAAATAAATGTGTACATATATTAATTTGAGGAATTTTCAAAAACCACTATTGTTTAGTGGCTATTAACTTCCTATAGCTACCATATACATAATTACTTCCAATAACTACTATTCAGTTGTTACACGAGTGTATTCGATATATTCCCGCTATGTATTCATGAATACAGTAGAAAAAATCGCCTAAAAATAGGGGAATCCAGCTGTACACAACTGTATTCGTTATATTCACGCTACTATATTCATGAATATAGTAGCGGAATTCGCCTAAAATAGGGACTCCAGCTGTTTAATAATGGAAAGGGCATCAATTAGCGTCTATCACTCCTAATTTAACTCAACAAAATCAATTCAACATAAATTTTGCTGCTATTGTACTGTATTCCGTGTATTCGTGCGATTGTATTTATAAAAACAATGAGGTAAAAAAAAAGGGATTGCAGATGTTTAATTATGTATTGCATGTATTCGTGCGAATGTATTTATTAATACAGTAAGGTAATCAACCTAAAAATATAGTGATTATGGGTATTTAATAACGAAAAGAACAATATTAAATTGTATTCAATTTCACTATATTGAATTCAATTGTATTCAAACAACAAAAATCAAAAAAATAAGGTGTATACCATTCAATTCAATTCGGCTGTATACATTATATTCAATTCATAGATATTCACTATTATACATTGTATTCAATTCACTGTATTCAATTTGACACTATTCAAACAACAAAAAATCACAAAACACAGTGATATTCAGTTGTATTAAAAAAATACAGACCTTCGGAATACATAAATACATGTAAAAAAATGTATTTATACAAAAAAATATTATATTTGAGTGTATTTGTTAAGAATACAATGTATTTGTATCATTTTATATGACTAAATAGCAAAGAAGAGAAGAAGGTTCGTTAGAGATGGCGTTTTTTGGCCAAGCAAAATAATGTATATATTGTATTGGAGACGAACAAAAACAAGACCCTCACATCTTCTCCGACTTAGCCAAGGCCAGATTTGTTCTCCTAAGAGGGTGAGTCAATAATGGATGATGACACCGATAATTTTGACTCATAGTTATGTAGAAATTGATGATTCATCGTTTTAAGAACTTCTGCCCTATTATTCATCCAATGTTCATGTTGGTGTACACACTGTAGATTGACTGAACCTGTAGAAGTATTTTCAATTGCAGTAACCCTAGAGGATTTGACTAGAGAATTCATGATTAAAAGCAGGTATTTTGCTCGAAGAGAGAGAAGGAAGAGAGAGGGAAAGAAGAAAAGTTTTGCTGAGATTTTGAGAGAGAGTCGTGGGTTAACTGAAATAAAGAGAGAGAGAGAGAGAGAGAGAGAGAGAGAACATAGATTGTATTTCACGCCTCAACGGTAGTGTATATCATAAATACCTATTTTGCTATAAATATAAAAGGTAGTTATAGAAAATAATATTTTAAAATAGTTTTGTTTATAATAAATAAGGTGTATACCTTTGCTATTGGAGGTAAAATTTCCTATTAATTTTGGCTATCAAATTATTACACTTTCTACTTATTCAAATAGTACTAATGAAATTTGGGCCATTAGTTAGACCAAGAAGGCCCAATTAGTGTCAGGTTGAGCATTAGATCCATATTTACTTTTGAAAAGGGTTGTTATAATTGTAAAAATTGCACGGGGTGTCCTATTTGGTCGCCCCCATTTAACCTATACCCATTTTTTTTAACTTTTAACTTGTACACACTTTTTAAACAACTTCAGGCCCCTTTCTCCTCCTCCTTCTCCTCTTCAAAATTATATCCGCCCTCAACCTCTTTCTGAAGTCCGTGACTAAAGGTCCTTGCTTTTGTTAGGAATCCAGTCTCATATTCCTGGTCACAACTATTAGACTGAAAGGTTTTACCTTTAATCTAACGTTTTATGGTTTTTAGCTTTGATTTACCAACGAAGTTGTGGTAATCAAATCTGCAAATGGAAGTATTTTTAATAATTGAGTGATAGAGAAGATGAAGTTCTTCCAAAGTTTAGCTTTTCTTTCCAAGTAAAATTATACAATGAAATTATAGCCCTGTCATCTATGTTTGTGATGTAAAATAAGAGTGGTTTTCTAATTTAACATATACTTTTGCAGTTCGTAGTTGATTACTGAAACTGATGATTTTTCTCAACCGGTATTTGACCTTCCAAAGAAGTTAATGTAATGGAAAAAAAATAGTGAAACATAAGTGAACCTTCATATTAGTAACTACTCTATTTCAAATATGTGTTTGTTCGTCAATTACAAACAAAAACTTCAGCTCTAGAACTGAAGTACGCCAGTTACAAAACAAAAATTTCAGCTCTAGAGCTGAAATTTGCCAGTAACAAAACAAAAACTTTAGCTCTAGAACTGAAGTTCGCCAGTTTCAAAAACAAAAACTTCAGCAATTATAAACAAAAACTTCAGCACACTTGGTTCAGCATACTTGCTACTTCAGTCCTGTCTACTAGAATGCTGAAGTTTTGCGTGATTGCCTTTGCTACTTCATCCCTGCATGCTGAAGTTACGCGAAAAAGTGGGTACGCTTGCAATCTTTTTTGCAAAGCGAACACAAGTTAAAACATGACCCAAAAAGCGGGTATAGATGCAAATGCTCCGTTATAATTGGACTCATTTCAGCCCACACAAGCAGTGTTATTGGACCTTTTCTTTGGACGTCAAATTGGGTTATTTTCACACCCCGAACCTGGGCCTGGACGTAACACGACACTCGATGCCTGACTATATGTGACCGAGCGAACCAACTAGCTGACTGAATCAATATGTGATATCATAACACACTGAATGCAGAAGATAAACTAACACATGCTGACATACTGAAAGTCTGAATGATATAAATCAAAGTGCGGAAATACTCATACAACTCTGACGCATATTTGTAGCCAACATATCTTAACATGAAAAGCCTGAAACTCTGTCTAACTGTTACTCTAGTCTATAAAGCCTCTAATGAAGCACTGAAAACACTGATTGTCTGTAATTACTGAAAGACTGTAAAGTAATAATAATGCCCTGGAAGAACTGGGGATCCCCAAATAGCTGGTACGAGAATCCTAGTGCTTTGCATCATCAACCTATAAGTCATTACCTGCATCGTGAGATGTAGGCCCCGGGTAAAAAGGACGTCAGTACATTTGAACTACACTGGCATGTAAAGCAACTGAAAGAAAGAATTAAAAATGCTAAAACTGAAACTAAGCTGATAACTAAGAATTGATAATTGATAATTGGAATGATAACTATTGAAACTGAAACTGAGATGATAACTGGTAACTGATATCTGATAACTGAACTGATAACTGAAATGATAACTAATAATTGAACTGAACGAAGGAAGTAAGGATATGAATACTCTCTCTTCCGAATGATGTATAACCTGTTTATCTGAATAAATAAATTGCGGCCTTAGGCCCAATATATATATATGCACAATTGCTGCCTCGGGCCCAAGTATACGTATACATAACTGCGGCCTCAGGCCCAAAGATGCATAAAGCATAAACTGCAGCCTCAGGCCCAAATACAGGTGTTCAACTTTCAGGGATTTAAAATCAGGAACTGAGAATCATACTGCAATACATGATAGTGAAATACTGAATCACACTGAGTTACATGATGCTGGAATACTGGATCACACTAAGTTACATAATACTGGAATACTGAAAAGGACTAGACTGAGACATGTATTCTTGAACTGATTATGAACACTGAAACTTCAACTATTTATGTCATACTGAGTAATCTATACTAAGACTTGGGGGCACCAAACCCAAGTCCATATTGAATACGCACTGAGCTCACAACGTTCAGAACGAAAGTCATGAACGAGTTATGAAGCTAAATAATAGAAGTTCTGCAACTATTCAAGGAACTAGGCTTAACTATATTTACGAGGTAATTGGTAACGTCATAAAATAAACGTAGTGTAGGGAGAATCATTAAAATTCCCAAATATAGAGAGTTAGCATCACATATCTTAACTTCCCGCTCTTGAGCGTAATACAACATTCACCAACCCTTTCAACTTTAATCTATATCAATACAAGTCAAAGGTATTCCATATTAGCAATAATTCTCATGTTTTAGTCACTTAAGCATTTTCTCAAACACTTGGTAACATAAAGTTTCATAGTCCTTATTAATGGTGTCTCTACACCCAATAACCAATTCACTTGCTCCTAGATATATTCTAAAGTCTCAAATGGTTATAATCAACATTATTCTTTATCACCCATAAGGTAAACAATACCCTTAACCAATAATCAATAATCAACACCTCAAACCTATAATCGTTCATGCTTTTCTATCAAACCCATCAACTCATATATCATGAACTAGGGTTTATAATCATTAAACCAATACTAGAATGAATTAGAGGGTGAAGACATTAACTTTTTGAAGTTCAAACCCTTTGAATTCAAGTTCTAGGCTTCCTTCTCTCAACAATGATGTACCAATCGAATATCTAATGATATAGAGGGTTCACCCATATTAATAAGATGTTGGGAAATTGAAATTAACTTAGAATCACCATTAGAACTTACCTTGGGTGGTGGAAGGACCCTTAAGGAGTTAGGTTTTTGAGAGTTCCCTTTTCTAGAGCAAGTTTTTATGTTTTGGGGCTGTGGGGAATGAAATATGGCTTTAAAATGACCCCCCACGAGCGCACCCGCGCACCTGAAGACCTGACCGCACAAAACGACAGTAACACTGCCTCAAAAGAAGCGCGGCCGCGCTAGGGGCGCGCTACAGGGCGCGCATATCGCATACTGTTCTGTAAAATGCACATAACTTTTTTCACATGTATCCGTTCAGCCTCCGTAATATATCTTTGGAAAGATATTTCAAAGGCCTACAACTTTCATGCTTTGAGTTTTCCCATACTCCTTACATAATTTTATTAAAACCTGATGGAAGATAGACCTTCTGCTAACTTAGTCGATTTTGTCAAATCTTATGCACCTCACTTTCCATCTTGATTTTGAATCAACTATTTTATCCATAATCATCCCAATGGAAATTTACATGTCCAAAATATAACCTTACTACTCCTTTAACTCATTCATACCTAAGCCGAATTTACGGGGTGTTACATTATCTCCCCCTTTGAGATCATTCGTCCTCGAATGATTATCCTGACTGTAACTTCTGCTAACTCCGGACCTTAAATGGGTTTGGTGGAAACATGAACTTTCATTAACACTTGTATACTAAACTGAATGAATACATGATTATTGAACTGTTGTGATACTGAACTGAATGACTACTGCATTGACTGAATATTGGTCTGCCATGGATATGTGAATACTGAACTAACATGGATATATAAATATTGAACTGGCACGAATATAGTCTAAGTAATAAGCTGGCATGAATGTCTAAGTATTGGAATAACATGAGTAGCTAAGTATTGAGCTGACATGAGTATCTGAGTACTGAACTGACATGAGTATCTGAGTACTGAAAACTTGAATGTTATAACATGACACGTGAAATACTGGTTGTACCACCACTAATTATGGTGGCAACTCTAACTCATAAGCTAATTGATCGATCCTTCGCAAGAATCTATATGGCATAATATAGCACGGACTATGCTTCCTCTTCTTCCCAAATCTCATAACGCTTTTCATAAGCGAAACCTTCAGAAACATCCAATCATCAACTTGAAACTCTAACATCTTCAAACGCTCTAGAATCAACTTGACTTTCTCCATAGACTGATAGACCAAATTTGGTCCCAACAACTCCTCTTCACCATCTTTGGACCAACCAATTGGTGATCTACAACTTAGCCCATATAGAGTCTCACTGATCATAGGCTAAAAACTCGTATTTTAGTCGTTGTAACAACACTTTAATTATTGTATTTTACAAAGGTTTGAGCTTAAATGATAATGAATTGTACTAAATTCATGATTTATGCCTTGTAGGAAGAGATTCCGACTTAAGAATTAAATTTGGGATGAATTTGATTAATTTGAGGCTTTGAAGTCTGAGTAAAATCTAAATAAATCAAGTCGGGATCGGGATCGGGGGTCGCAACGCAAGCCCGGATAGCAAAAAAAATGAAAAAATGAAGCAGCGCAAAAAAAACGCACTGCCGCACCGCGTGGGGCGTCGCGGCAGTGCAAATTTCTGCGTTGCATTGTTCTGCTCCATTAAAATGTATTCTTCCGCTGTACAATCCATGTACGCATCGTGCGGGGCGCCGCGGATGTGTAAAAATTGCAGAACTACTCTATTTCGGTCTAAAAAGGATATAATTGTCAAAACTCATTCCTACACGATTAAAAAGGGTAAAGCATCCATTATTGATAGACAAGACCTGTTTTGAGAGAGAAAAAGAGGAGGAGATCCATCTTGGAGGATCAAAATCAAGAGGAGACAACACTTTGGAGCAAGGATTAAAAGAGTTTTTCTAAACTTTCTTCTAGTATCTATTTATTTCATGTTTAAGACTTATATTGTTGATGTTTGTATAATTATGAGTAGCTAAAAAACCAAATATCTGGGGTTGTGGGTGTTAGATGATTATGTTGTTTGAAGCTTAAATTGATGATCTTGAATTTATCATTAAGGGTTGTTCATTTTGATTCTGCTGTTAATTATTTTACTACGTAGCTAACAGTGAAATACTATTTACGAATCTTGAGTTAAACTTGAAAAAGGAAATTCTTGATTGCATATACAATCAAATAGATCAAGATCTGTATCCTAGGCATCGGGTGAAAGATTCGCGATTAAGATAGAACTATACTTAATTGACTTGTTTGGTTGAGAAATAGGATTTGTAAATTCATTTGAGTTAATATTAATACTATAGAAATATAGGTATTAATTTAACTTGAATAGACGCATAAGAAATCGACAGATTCTTATGGGTATTATTAACCCTATAATCAATAACCCAGATAATTCAATAAATTATTTTTAAGCTAAAAGCGTAGCATGATCTCTAGCAAGCCCATAACCCTGGAATATCTCTCTTATTAATTGTTAAAAATTTCATAAGTGGCGTAGTAACTTTCCGTTGTATTATTGTTTGTCTACTAGTTAAATTGTAAATTAGTTATTTATGTATTTTGTTATGAATTAGCTTGAGTCGATAATTGTTTGAGTTTGCATCAGTTGATAAGTTAATCACAAGTCCTCGTGGGAACGATACTCTACTTATTACTATATTACTTGTAGATCGCATACACTTGCGTGAGTGTTTTGGTCGCACCACGTTTTTGGCGTCGTTACCGAGGACTTGGAAATTAGCTACTTGACTGAGTTAAGCTTTTATCAGCTATTGGTTTAAGCATTAATTTTCAGTTCACTTTGTTTGTGTCACGCAGGCTCTTCTCTTGAATGAGGAGGAGTAGAAGCACAAGCAATCTCTTCTCTCTTGATCCTGAAATTGAAAGAACACTTCATAGAGCGAGGAAGGAGTTGGAAGCTAGATACAAAACAGAAAGAGAGTTGGATATCTTAGTTCAACCATAACCAACAGTGATGGCAGGTAATGGAGGGCGTCCGGTGATAGAAGCTACAAGGCCAAATCTTGCTAATATGACTCAGGCTATTGTGAAGCCTGATATCACTGGTCACTTTGAACTTAAACAGTACATGGTATAGCTAATTCGGTCCACTGGACAATATGTAGGTCTATCTAATGAAGATCCGCCGGGGCACATTCAGAATTTTTTGGAAATCACGGATACTTATAACTATCCAAATATTTCCAAGGACTATATCAGGCTGAGCTTGTTTCCTTTTTCATTGTTGGGGGAAGCTAAAGAATGGTTGCAGAAGGAGCCTGCTAATTCAATCCATACTTGGGATGATTTAGCAAAGAAATTCTTAATCAAGTTTTTCCCCACTAAAAAGACAAAGTCTTTGCGAAGCCAGATTCTTGGGTTTTAACAACGGGATGGTGAGACTCTTCGCCAAGCTTGGGAAAGATACAATAAACTACTCCGAGATTGTCCACATCATTGTCAGACTGATGAGGTGTTGGGGCATTTTTGTTGATGGATTAGATGAGACTTCAAAGATGAATCTTGATTCAGCTTGTGGAGGTAGTTGCATGGCGAGACCATATAGTGAAATACAACTTCTGCTAAATAACTTTACTGCTAATGATCATAATTGGAAATGTGAGGGAGAACCAAGGAGAGCAATGAAACAGAAAGCAGTAAGGGTACTTGAACTTGATGATTTTGCCGCCATGAGAGTAGATATAGCAAAATTGGCAAATCAAATGAATAGAATGACAATGAACCATATACAACAAATGCAACATGTTCAGCAAATGTCGATTTGTTGTGAAATGTGTGGTGACAATCACACGAGTGACATGTGTCCAACGAATCCTGAATCTATTTATATATGTGGGACAAGAAAGCAGAGGCCCGATTAACCAACAAGAATAATATGGGAACACTTACAATGCAAATTGGAGGAATCATCCTAATTTCTCTTGGGGTGGAAATCAATCAAATCAGAATTAATATAGACCCCAAGGAAATTTTAATCAACCTCAAAGGCCACCCCAGTAGGCAGAAGAAAGTACAAATGATTTGTTGAAGAAATTGTTGCATAACAATCAACAACTCAGAACTGATTTCAGAAATCTGGAAAGGCAAATGGGACAGCTAGCTACAAATCAAAACATAAGACCTGTAGGTACTCTTCCAAGTGATACAGAGAAAAATCCGCAAGTTACTGCAATTACACTTAGAACTGGAAGGGAATTAGAAGATGTTTCGAAGAAGAGAAAAGACAAGCTTATACCTGAAGGTAAATTAATTCCCAAAGCAACACAGGAAGCAAAGAAAGATGATACAGTTTTAGTGCCTGTGAATGTTCCAAGGCCACCACCACCTTTTCTACAAAGATTGCAGAAAAAGAATGATGATCGCATGTTCAACAAATTTCTCTCTATGTTGAGTCAGATTCAATTGAATATTCCGTTGGCAGATGCGATTCGTGATATTCCAAAGTATGCCAAGTATATAAAAGATATTGTAGCCAACAAGAGTAGATTGACTGAATTCGAAACAGTTGCACTTACTGAGGAGTGCATTTCAAGGGTCCAAAATAAACTTCCTCAAAAGCTTAAGGATCCTGGCACTTTGTGATTTGGGAGCAAGCATAAATTTGATGCCATTGTCTTTGTACAAAAAGTTGGGTTTGGGAGCTCCAAAACCCACCACTGTGATGTTGCAACTAGCAGACAGGTCCATAGCTTACCCAGAAGGGGTGATTGAAGATGTGCTGCTGAAAATTGGGAAATTTATTTTCCCAGCTGATTTCATTATCTTGGATTTTGAAGTAGATGAAAAAGTTACTATTATATTGGTAAGACCTCTCTTGGCTATAGGTGATGCTATAATTAAAGTAAGAGAAGGAAAAATGATCATGAGAGTTGATAATGAGGAAGCTGTTTTTAATGTATACAAAGCAATTCAACTTCCTTGCCATTATGACGAATTGTCTATGATATCTGTCATGGAGATGGATGAGCAACTTATTGCCCCAAGTGTATATTGAAGGATTCTTTAGAGAAAGCAATTGTATTGTTCGACAGTTTGGAGATTAATAATGAGGTTGAAGAGATGAAGCATGTTTTGAATGCATCATGTGAATATATGAAAGGTTTAAATCCCTTTGAACCTTTGAACAGGCCAAATGGTCCTCCTCCGAAGCCATCAATTGAAGAAGCTCCAAAATTGGAACTAAAACCTTTACCTTCTCACCTTCATTATGCTTATTTGGGTAGTTCTGATACGTTACCTGTTATTATTTCTTCTAACTTGTCTGAATTGCAGAAGGAAAAATTGCTGAGAGTACTACGTGAGCATAAAAGAGCAATTGGGTGGACAATGTCTGACATAAGAGGTATTAGTCTAGCTTTTTGCATGCATAAAATTCTCATGGAGGAAGGACACAAGCCGAGCATAGAACAACAACGCCGCCTAAATCCCAACATGAAAGTGATGGTAAAAAAAGAAGTGATTAAATGGCTTGATGCAGGTATTGTATTTCCAATCTCTAATAGCAAAGGGGTAAGTCCAGTCCAATGTGTTCCAAAGAAAGGAGGAATGACTGTAGTGACAAATGAAAACAATGATCTGATTCCCATTAGAACTGTTACTGGGTGGAGAATTTGCATAGATTATAGAAAACTGAATAATGTCACCCGAAAAGACCATTTTCCTCTTCCCTTTATTGACCAAATGCTTGATAGATTAGCTGGGCAAAATACTACTATTTTTTGGATGGCTATTCGGGATATAATCAGATTGTTATAGCCCTAGAGGACCAAGAGAAGACCATATTTACATGTCCATATGGGACATATGCATTTAAAAGAATGCCATTTGGTCTTTCCAATGCACCTGTGACTTTTCAAAGGTGTATGATGGCTATTTTTACTAATATGGTTGAAAGATTTGTGGAAGTATTTATGGATGATTTTTTTGTATTTGGATGTTCTTTTGATGAATGTTTAATGAATCTTGACAAGGTACTTTCTAGGTGTGAAGAAACAAATTTGGTACTGAATTGGGAAAAATGTCATTTCATGGTACGAGAAGGTATAGTCCTCGGGCATAAAGTATGCAAGAATGGATTGCAGGTAGATAAAGCAAAGGTAGAAGCAATTGAAAAATTACCTCCACCGACATCAGTTAGAGGCATTCGCAGTTTCTTGGGCCATGCAGGTTTTCTTCGTCGTTTTATTAAAGATTTTTCAAAAATTTCATCTCCTTTGTGCAGGCTTCTTGAGAAAGATACATCCTTCAAGTTTGATTATGCTTGTCTGAAAGCATTTGATGAGCTGAAAAGAAGATTAGTTACTGCACCAATTATCATTGCTCCAGATTGGAAACTTCCATTTGAGTTAATGTGTGATGCAAGTGATATAGCCATTGGAGCTGTTTTGGGGCAGCGGAAGGAGAAAATCTTTTACTCCATTCATTATGCGAGTAGAACTCTTAATCCAGCTCAAATGAATTACACTGTTACTGAAAAAGAGTTGCTCACAGTAGTATGGGCATTTGATAAGTTCAGGTCCTATCTAGTGGGAACCAAAGTCATAGTTTACACAGATCACTAAGCTATCAGGTATTTATTTGCAAAGAAAGATGCCAAATCAAGGTTAATTCGATGGGTTCTTCTTTTGCAGGAATTTGATTTAGAGATTCAAGATCGAAAAGGGATAGAGAATCAAGTTGCAGATCACTTATCCAGGTGGGAAAATCGAGGCCATGTCACTGAAGGAGAATCAATCAAAGAAACATTTCCTGATGAACATTTGCTAGCCATCACTTTGGATGAAACCCCGTGGTATGCTGATTATGTGAATTTTATTGCAAGTGGAGTGACTCCACAAGAATTCACAGCTGATCATAGAAGAATATTCTTACATGACGTGAGATTCTATATGTGGGACGAGCCTTTTTTATACAAGCAATGCGTAGATCAATTGGTAAGAAGGTGTGTCCCTGAGGAGGAGATGAATGCAATATTGCATGACTGTCATGCTTCTCTTTATGGAGGTCATCATGGTGGAGACAGAACTGCACAAAAGGTTTTGCAATCAGGTTTTTACTGGCCAAAATTGTTTAAAGATGCACATGCTTTTGTTAAAAATTATGACAGGTGTCAAAGAACAGGTACAATCACGAAGAGGTACGAGATGTCGTTGCAAAATATTTTGGCAGTAGAACTCTTTGATGTCTAGGGAATTGATTTCATGGGACCATTTCTATACTCTAATGGTCACAGATACATTTTGGTTGCAGTCGATTATGTGTCTAAGTGGGTGGAGGCCATTGCTCTTCCTACTAATGATGCAAAGGTAGTGGTAAATTTTGTAAAGAAACATATTTTCACACGCTTTGGAACTCCAAGGGTGTTGATAAGTGATGGAGGAACACACTTTTGTAACAAATTATTGAAAAATGTTCTAGCGAAATATGGGGTAAGACACAAGGTTGCTACTGCATACCACCCTCAAACGAGTGGTCAAGTTGAAGTGTCAAACAGAGGAGTAAAATAGATTTTGGAGAAAACAATGAGTGCAAATAGGAAAGATTGGTCCGGTAAGTTAGAAGATGCATTGTAGGCTTACTGAACTGCATACAAGACTCCAATAGGTACTTCTCCGTACAGGTTGGTTGATGGTAAGGCATGCCATTTGCTTGTTAAGCTAGAACACAAAGCTTATTGGGCAATCAAAAAGCTAAATATAAATATGGACTTAGCCGGTGAAAAAAGACTGCTACAACTCAATGAACTTGATGAGTTTCGGTTGCATGCTTATGAAAATGCCAGGTTGTATAAAGAAAAGGCCAAGAGGTGGCATGACAAGCACATCCAACATCGTGAGTTTGAGCAGGGTCAAGAAGTTCTCTTGTTTAATTCAAGGCTAAAGCTTTTTCCTGGAAAGCTTAAGTCCCGTTGGGCAGGTCCTTTCGTTGTGGTAAGTATAACTCCTTATGGAACAGTTGAATTGCGGGACATAAATTCAAGTGGTACATTCTTGGTGAATGGGCAGCGATTAAAACACTATTTGGGTGGTGATATTAAACGTCACAAGACCTTGGTAGATTTGGTTGATGCGTGATGAAATGTTGAGTCGTGCCGCGACGTTAAATTAGGAGCTTGTTAGGAGGCAACCCAATGACTAACATCACTAATTTTAATTGTAGTTTAGAAATATTAGATTTTAGATGTTATGATGTTTTTAGTCAGGTGCAAGCATGAATTTGGCCAAAAATCAGTGTACAATAATGTAGGGGGTAAATTATAAGCTAAAAATCGAAAAATAGGCTAACTCTGTGAAAAATTGGCCTACCGCGTCGCATGGGGCGTCGTGCCACACACCGCACCAGGAAAAATTGCGCAGACGAGGCAGAATACAAAATTTTCGGAGCAGCTAAAAAAAATGGCCTACCGCGCCGCGGGGTGCGCCGCGGCAGGCCAATTTTATTTTAAAAATAAATTTACTTAAATCTGAAACCCCCTCCCTCTATTTCATTATTTCACCTCAAAAACTCCAACCAAACAAGTTCACTCAAAGATTCATCCTCAAATCCTTCTTCTTTTTGCAAGGTAAGTATTATCTTCTCTCTTTTCCTTCAGTCTATTAGTATTTCATTTTGTATTTGTTTTTTATTTCCAAGTATATTTGTATAAACCCTAGAAAGAATTGTATTCTTAACTTTCTTTTAGTTTCTTTTGTTAATATTGTTAAAAATAGTATTAGAAATTTAGAATGTATATTCTCTTTGTGGTTATGGAGGATTTGAAGGTGTGTTGAGGTGAAATGGGTTTAGTTTCTTGTTGAAGATTGTTGAGGCGTATCCTAATCCGAAAATACATGAAAGAAATTGAAAAATTATGTATTGAATATTATTGTGAAGATGTGGTGATGTTATAGTTGTGATGTGAGGCATATTTGTATTGTTGATATAGTGATTATGCCTCTTTTGAAGTTGAAATTTTAAGAATACAAGACATGCTTACAATGTGTTTGTTAAAATGTCTAAGTGACATGAAATTGAGTAATGTTGCAAACTAAGAAACAAATTGCATTGTGAGATGTTATTATTGGTAACAACTATAATATTAGGCCAAACCATGATTTTTCGCTTTCTTTATGTAAAAATGAGATGTAAGATGCATGCTAATGTGCCTATGTAGTATATTTTGTATAATAATTTTGAATTTTGTATAATAGACTAATTTCTTTTTATGTTTATGTTTATTTTTTATCTAGCTTGTAAAATCTAGCTTAGTTTTTTATTTTTATTTTATTTTTAATTGTTGCAATTCTCTCCAATGATTGGGTAGGTCGATAAGCATTATATCATTCTAATTGAAGAACAGGGTAGTCCGAATCCCTGTTACACATGCTAAGTGTCAACATGATAATACCATAAGTGTGGGGTATTTACTCCACTTGCTCTTAAAATGATTTTGTGTCTTTTTAGCTAATATATCATGTTGTGTAGGTATAATGTCTCGGTGCCCAAGCAAAAGATCGAGCGCTAGCCTATCTGAGGCTTCATCTACTAGCCGGCGGGAAGGTAGAAAGGCACCACCTCCGGCACTAGTAGAGGAGGAAGAGGACCACTTTGATCCTGATACAGATGAGGTGTCAGAGTGCAAATATGGCATCAGGGCTATTCCAGTCCATACAATACAATGGTTCCAATCCTTTGTTCATGTTGTGCCACCAACTCCAAAAGTTGTCATAGATGAAGCAAAGCTCGCTCGTAAGTATAATGCCATATATGCTAATATTCGAGCTTTGGATTTTGAAGGGTTGTTTCGCCAAGGTTATAGTGTGAATATCAACTTGGTAAAAGAATTTTATGCCAATTGGCAACCAGGAGACGATTTAGATGCAAGTTATCAAGTCAGGGTCAAAAACAGAGTGATTCCATTTTCTTCAAAGGTCATAACTCAAATAATAGGTTTCACTGAGCATTCACATAAGCTGTTTCAGAGGTTCCTTCGTAGACCAGATTACCCAGACATTCGCATGCAGCTATGTAGTGCAGATTCCTTTGCCTTGTGGACTAGAGATTCAAATGAGTTTCACAAGGAGATGAAAAAAGGAACATTCCAGCATCCTACACGAGTTATTTTGAAGATAATAAATGCCGAAATCATGCCGACACAAAGTGATAGAGACGTATCAAAACTAAAGGTTTGTTTGATTTATGCATTTTTAACAGGAATGCAGGTTGATCTTTGGAAAATTATGCTGGAGCACATGTCAAAGGTGAGACCTTTTGGGGTACGCCGCCTACACTATCCGAGTATGATCACTCGGTTATTGCGGACGCACTTCATTGAAGAAGAGTATCACTATGATCGGAAGATAGAAGTAACATATCCTATCAGGGCGCTTGATGTCACTACTGTGATAGATCCGCCTGCAGCTGCACTTAATGCCGATCAAAGGTTTGTCCTGGTGGAAGAGACTTTGCAGATGTTATTTGCTGACCTACACCTTCGCGCTTCTAGAGGGGAAGTGAACTTGGAAGAGTTACAACAAAATCACCCTCTATCACCTTTCACTCAACAGTGGTTAGGAATGGTTCAGCAAGGACAATTTCCACCAGATGAAAATGTGAACTCTATTCCCTCAGATGACGAGGAATATTTGCGCACTTTTGAAGATGAAGATACTTAGGCTAATGGACTCAGGGAGTCTCTTTTCCGATCTATTTTTGATCTTTTTGCATTAGTGACAATGCAAGATTTTAAGTGTGGGGTGACTTGCCCCTATTGTAATGTACTTACTTTTGTATTTTTTCGTATTTTTGGTTGTTTGATTTTGTTTAGATTGTTAAACTTTTTGGTTTAGTAGATTATAGTGTTTGTAGGTAGTAAGTGGTACTAATTTCGATTTTTTCCCCGACGATGGATTTTCTTGAGGGAAATGAAGTTGAAATTCGAAAAAAAATGTTGTTTGCATTTTATTTCAGTTTAGTGTAAGCTAGTTTTGGTTATTTAAAAATTTCCCCTTGGTTTTTCTTTATGATACAGTTCTTTTCCAAGGGTGTATTTGAACCGGGTATAGTGTAATTTTTTTAGTTCAATTGAATAAAAAGTTCCTAAGTTACAGAGTTAATCTCCTCAAATGCACATGCTTTAGAAGTTGTATGTACCTTATTTGTGATGCTCAATCTCACTTCTTGATTCTAAAGTAAGTGCCTTAAATTGTGTATTTATAACTATGCTTAACTGCTTTGACTAGAGAGTCGAGAAAGATCCAAGCTTGAATGAGTCGTGTGCCAATGTACGAGTGAGGTTGTTGAAATATTCTGTGCATAATAGTTGATATCTAGAACATGCCCTCAAGTGTTTTTCAAAGCGAAATGGTAGCATTATTCAGTTTAGGAGATGATATAGGCATTTCTTTGTTGAACCATTTTTATAATTGTTCCCACCTAGTGGTATATATCTTAGTCAAACCTTTTGAGCCGTTAATCCTATTTCTTTGGCATCCATATTATAAACCTTACCAATTTATTTAAATATATCAGTGGTTTGAACCTCTATCTCTCATGAGCGCTTAGTGTTTTGTTAATGTTGTTAAAGTTGAGAAGAGATTTGTTGGTTTATTTTAAAAAAATAGAGAAAAAGAAATACATATATGTGTGTGTGTGTGTGTGTGTGTATAGGGGATAGATTTTCATTAATGACATTCCCTAGCTTATGGTGATTAAAGAGAATGGGATTTGTTGTTATTATGTAAACCTCAAAAAGGTTGGAGATGGTTTAACATAAGAGTAATGCTGAAATTGTGAAATGAAATGGTGTATGTATGAAGTGCTCAAAGAGGTGTAGGTACTACATTCTATATTTATCACACCTTTCCTCAACCTGCATTACAACCAATTAAAGTCCTATTTGATCTTTGATTGAATAAGCTCAATTAGTAGAGTATTACACTAGGGGCAAGCATATGGTATGTCATTTGTTGCACATGAATTTTAATTTTGAGAGTGAGTTAATTCTTCCTATTCTGAGTTCCTAAATATTCGTGAATACTATGTTGGGAGGAACTAGTCTATATTAGTTGTGGGAGGGCACATGATTTGTAAAAGCAAGGAAACGTTTTGACCTTTGTGTTAGAGTAAGTAAGCAAGTTATGAAAATGCGTGGCACTTGTGAGTCATGTCTTGAGGTTGAACTATTATGAATTGGTACTTAAGTGTCAGCATGTGTTGTTAAGGAAATTGTTTGATAAGAAGGTCATCCTTATGTGAAATGTATGTTAATTGCTTGAGGACAAGCAATGATTTAAGTGTGGGGTGTTGATATAGGCTAAAAACTCGTGTTTTAGTCGTTGTAACAATACTTTAATTATTGCATTTTACAAAGGTTTGAGCTTAACTGATAATGAATTGTACTAAATTCATGCTTTATGCCTTGCAGGAAGAGATTATGACTTAAGAATTAAATTTGGGATGAATTTGATTAATTTGAGGCTTTGAAGTCTGAGTAAAAGCTAAATAAATCAAGTTGGGATCGTGTTCGGGGGTCGCAACGCAAGCCCGGATAGAAAAACAAATGAAAAAATGAAGTAGCGCAAAAAAATGCACTGCCGCGCCGCGTGGGGCGCCGCATGGGGCGCTGCGGCAGTGCAAATTTCTGTGCTGCATTGTTCTGCTCCATTAAAATATATTCTGCCTCTGTCCAATCCATGTACGCGTCGCACGGGGCGTCGCACGGGGCGCGCGGATGTGTAAAAATCGCAGAACTACTCTATTTCGGTCTAAAAAGGGTATAATTGTCAAAATCCATTCCTACACGATTAAAAAGGGTAAAGCATCCATTATTGATAGACGAGACCTGTTTTGAGAGAGAAAAAGAGGAGTAGATCCATCTTGGAGGATCAAAATCAAGAGGAGACAATACTTTGGAGCAAGGATTAAAAGAGTTTTTCTAAACTTTCTTCTAGTATCTATTTATTTCATGTTTAAGACTTATATTGTTGATGTTTGTATAATTATGAGTAGCTAAAAATCCAAATATTCTAGGTTTGTGGGTGTTAGATAATTATGTTGTTTGAAGCTTAAATTGATGATCTTGAATTTATCGTTAATGGTTATTTATTTGATTCTGTTGTTAAGTATTTTACTGCATAGCTAACAGTGAAATACTATTTACGAATCTTGAGTTAAACTTGAAAAAGGAAATTCTTGATTGCATATAGAATCAAATATAACAAGATCTGGATCCTGGGCATCGGGTGAAAGATTCGCAATTAAGATAGAACTATACTTAATTGCCTTGTTTGGTTGAGAAATAAGATTTGTAAATGCATTTGAGTTAATACTAATACCATAGAAATATATATATTAATTTAACTTGAATAAGCGCATAAGAAATCGATAGATTCTTATGGGTATTATTAACCCTATAATCAATAACCCAGATAATTCAATAAATCATTTTAAGCTAAAAGCGTAGCATGATCTCTAGCAAGCCCATAACCCTGGAATATCTCTCTTATTAATTGTTAAAAGAAAATTTCATAAGTGGCTTAGTAACTTTGCGTTGTATTATTGTTTGTCTACTAGTTAAACTGTAAATTGGTTATTTATGTATTTTGTGATGAATTAGCTTGAATCGATAATTGTTTGACTTTGCATCAGTTGATAAGTTAATCACAAGTCCTCGTGGGAACGATACTCTACTTATTACTATATTACTTGAAGATCGCGTACACTTGCATGAGTGTTTTGGTCGCACCACTCACACGTGCCATCTTGATACTAGAATGGTAGGTGTTATAATTCGCAAGGTCAATGAGTGGTATGTGATCATCCCAATTACTTTTAACATCAAGGACATATTCTCAACTGTTTGAATAATGCGCTCTGTCTGGCCTCTTTCTGAGGATGAAAAACTTGTTCCTAATCCTTTTTGAAAGAACTTCTGAACGTTCATTTTAAACTGAGAAACACAGTCTGAAATGATGGACAACGGAGTCCCATGAAATTAGACGATTTTCTGAATGTACAACTTGGTATAATCTTCTACTGAATTTGTAGTTTTTACTGGCAAGAAGCATGCTGACTTGGTAAGTCGATTTACAATCATCCAATCAAATCATGCTTTCAAGATGAGCAAGATAATCCTGTTATAAACTCTGTATTTACCATCTCCACTCAAAATATATGTATTCTGTGATAAAACACTATGCTTTCTGCTGCTCGACTTTCACTTGCTGACAATTCGGACAATTGGCCGCAAAGTCTACGACGTTCTTTTTCATGTCATTCCACCAATCAATCTCCTTGGTCATGATGCATATTTGGGGGACCTAGATGGAAAGAATACCTGGAATTATGGGCTTCTAACATGATCTTCCCTCTTTAAGTCCATCTATGTCTGGAACACGCAATCTGTCTTGGTACCTCAAAGTACCATCATCTCCCCCTTATTCAAAAGTCATCGTTTTATACTTGTGAATCTCCTCTTCAACTGCAACACGTAGGGATCATCAAATTTTTTCTCCTTCTCTTCGGCTACTAATGGGGAACATGTCCTGTTCTGGACAACTACTCCATCATCTTCGAAGTCCGAAGTCGAACTCCTCTTGGCCGGTGAACTTCTTTCACCAGAGTTCTCTTATCTACCTACATCATGAGTTATACTTCCCACACTTGATTATCTTCTTAAGCACTTCCTGAAAACACTTATAGTATCATTATGAACTAAGTCTTTGGCATGTACGCTGAAGACTAGAGTCTCGTGCAATGGCACTACCCTCGTGACACATAAATAGGCATGAATTTATAGCTTTTCTGTGATCATTTTATCATCAATAACTAAGCTCGGTGATCATTCTACTCACTTTGTGTTTCTTACACATGCTAGACATAATCCCCGTGGTAATTATACAATTTTTCCTTATTACCGAACTGATTTTCTTTTTCATATCCTATGCTAACTATTCGGGTTTCAAATCTCTAACTGGACTTACTGAAAATTTTCACATCACCCCTTAGACCAAAGGTCTTATACTTGTGGATCCTTCTCTTTTTGTTGGGATCCCAATAACTTTCCTTATTTTCTATAATTCTTTGCACTCTACGTCAATGACGACTCATCTTCCAACTAACTTCCGAGAAATCCTTCTTACTAGGAAAGACTATATTGCCTATATAAATGGAAAGCTAATGTATTCACAACTATCATAGACATTCTTAATGATTTAACTCTGCTCACACTGTCACTCCTGGAGAAACCACATTTCGATAATTCCTAAAGGCTATTCTTCTATAGTTTTCTCTCTTATTTCTAGCTGATTGTTTTTCCCACTATCACTGTACTTCGGATTTAACTTAAGCTCTTTGGGTTCTAACACACGTTCGGTATTTCAAATTGTCATCCACTCACTAGAGTTAACCTGGCTAAGTGAATCAAATTGTACCTCTACTAGCTCTGCTGAAATTGCTAATTCATTGTATCAACTCAAAACTTACTTATAATTCTTTTACTAAACACCTACTAGAATCACGTTTTCTTGTTCTACTTTGGATAACTAAAGTGAGGAATAAGGTTATTTCTAATTTCTCTTATCATCCGACCATATTCTATGGTCGCATACTATCCTTTTTTTTTCTAAACTATGTGAATAGATCACACTTAAGGAATTCATCTGTCTTAAACAAAAATTAGAATATGTAACCACTTTTTATATAATACAAAATCATATCATACTATAAACATCCACGGTAATCACTTAGTCACATAACCTAAGGGGGAACTGTCATATCTTTTATCTTACGTCAATAGCTGCTTCTTATAGTAGCTTACTAACGTGGTACATCTAGTTCTGATTTGAATAAGTCTAAACAACTTAAAATCATTCCCTGAAATTCAATATTGGATGCTCTTGGTTCTCATTGCATACATCATATCTTCTAGTCATTTGCATGAGTTGTACGATATCACATCTTTGGTAATAACAAACGTTTCTAACTCCTCGGTATTTTATCCTTAGGCTCTTTTCTATCCAAAACCATAGTGACCAATGTTAGAGCCTGACATCTGAACTATCATCATCCCACATGTGGCTCCACTTACAAGAATTAAAAGAAATTGTTCTCTAAGGTTGAACACATACGAATACACTACCATGCACAAACTTATCCTTCAAAGTATACCATCATCTGATAATTCACTTCATGTACCATCCGGCGAGGCTTGATCTTAATCTGGTCCTAAAACATGCGAAGATTTTGCTATGATCAATGTTACTTACATTTTCATTTAGCACCCATAGGCATCACTGTATTAATACTGGTATACTGGATATTTGGTAAACATATAACTTAATACTGGCATACTGAATAACCATAAATTTTCTAACTGAAAGACTGTATAACTGGTAACTAAGGTAAACTTACAGCCATAAGACATGATAACTGCTTTTGAAGGTTATGCTCGAATTTGTACTACTATCCATTGCATCCCACTTTAACATCCTCTTAAGTCTCATATTTACTAACCTGTACTCCATAATTATACCCCAATGGGAAGTTATCCTCTCTAGGACCTTAGGTTTCTCATACGCGTCGCTTGGGCATCCAATATGTTTGGAATTCTATAGGAAGAGAAGATTACCTATTGCTCTAAGTTTCATGGCACGATCTAGAGTAGAAAGAAATGAGACAATCCTGGATGTCTTGGTAGTTAACCGTTTATATGAGTGGCCGGCACACACATATAAAGGAAACTCCACTAGAAACGGCTTCATAGACTCCCTAGGACTCTTGAACCTAGTGCTCTAATACCAAGATTTATCATGCCCCGAACCTGGGCCTAGACGTAACACGACACTCGATGCCTGACTACATGTGACCGAGCATACCAACTAGCTGGCTGAATCAACATGTGATATCATAACATACTGAATGCGGAAGATAAACTAACACATGCTGACATACTAAAAGTCTGAATGATATATATCAAAGTGCGGAAATACTAATACAACTCTGAAGCATATTTGTAGCCAACATAACTTAACATGAAAAGGCTGAGACTCTGTCTAATTGTTACTCTAGTCTATGAAGCCTCTAATGAAGTACTGAAAACACTAATTGTCTGTAAATACTGAAAGACTATAAAGTAATAACAATGCCCCGGAAGAACTGGGGATCACCAAGTAGCTGGTACGAGAATCCTAGTGCTCTGAATCATTAACCTGTAAGTTATTACCTGCATCGTGAGATGCAGGCCTTGAGCAAAAGGGACGTCAGTACATTTGAATTGCACTGGTATATAAAGCAACTGAAAGAAAGAATTAAAAATGCTGAAACTGAAACTAAGCTGATAACTAAGAATTGATAATTGATAATTGGAATAATAACTATTGAAACTGAAACTGAGATGATAATTGGTAACTGATAACTGATATCTAATAACTGAATTGATAACTGTGACTGAAATGATAACTAATAACTGAACTGAACAAAGGAAGTAAGGATATGAATACTCCCTCTTCTGAATTATGAACAACCTGCTTATCTGAATAAATAAACTGCGGCCTCAGGCCCAATATATATATATATATATATATATATATGTGTGTGTGTGTGTGTGTGTGTGTGTGTGTGTGTGCGCGCGCACAAACTGCGGCCTCGGGCCCAAGTATACGTATACATAACTACGGCCTCAGGCCCAAAGATGCATAAAGCATAAACTGCGGCCTCAGGCTCAAATACAGGTGTTCAACTTTCAGGGATTTAAAATCAGGAACTGAGAATCATACTGCAACACATGATAGTGAATACTGAATCACACTGAGTTACATGATGAATACTGGATCACACTAAGTTACATAATATTGGAATACTGAATAGGACTAGACTGAGACATATGAACACTGAAACTTCAACTGTTTATGTCATACTGAGTAATCTATACTAAGACTCGGGGGCATCAAACCCAAGTCCATATTGAATACGCACTGAGCTTACAACGTTCAGAACAAAAGTCATGAACGAGTTATAAAGCTAAAGAATAGAAGTTCTGCAACTATTCAAGGAACTAGGCTTAACTATATTTATGAGGCAATTGGTAACGTCGTAAAAGAAACGTAGTGTAGGGAGAATCATTAAAATTTCCAAACATAGAGAGTTAGCCTCACATACCTTAACTTCCTGCTCTTGAGCGTAATACAACATTCACCAACCCGTTCAGCTTTAATCTATATCAATACAAGTCAAAGGGATTCCATATTAGCAATAATTCTCATGTTTTAGTCACTTAAGCATTTTCTCAAACACTTGGTAACATAAAGCTTCATAATCCTTATTAATGGTGTCTCTACACCCAATAACCCGTTCTCTTGCTCCTAGATAAATTCTAAAGTCTCAAATGGTTATAATCAACATTATTCTTTATCACCCAAAAGGTAAACAACACCCTTAACCAATAATCAACAATCAACACCCCAAACCTATAATCGTTCATACTTTTCTATCAAACTCATCAACTCATATCTCATGAACTATGATTTATAATCATTAAACCAATACGAGAATCAATTAGAGGGTGAAGACATTACCTTTTTGAAGTTCAAACCCTTTGAATTCGAGTTCTAGACTTCCTTCTCTCAACAATGATGTCTCAATCAAATATCTAATGATATACAGGGTTCACCCATATTAATAAGATGTTGGGAAATTGAAATTAACTTAGAATCACCATTAGAACTTACCTTGGGTGGTGGAAGGACCCTTAAGGAGTTAGGTTTTTGAGAGTTCCACTTTCTGGAGCAAGTTTTTATATTTTGAGGCTGTGGGGGACGAAATTTGGCTTTAAAACGACCCCCCACGAGCATGCCCGCGCACCTGAAGACCTGACCGTGCTACTGACCACCCAAAACGGTAGTAACACTGCCTCAAAAGAAGCGCGGCTGCGCTAGGGGCGCGCTACAGGGCGCACATATCGCATACTATTCTGTAAAACGCGCATAACCTTTTGCACAGGTATCCGTTCAGGTTACACAATATATCATTGGAAAGCTATTTCAAAGGCCTACAACTTTCATGCTTTGAATTTTCCCAAATTCCTTACACAGTTTCAGTAAAACCTGATGGAAGACAGATCTTCTGCAAACTTAGTCGATTTTCTCAAATCTTATGCACCTCACTTCCATCTTGATTTTGAAACAATTATTTTACCCATAATCATCCCGATGGGGTTTCACATGTCCAAAATATAACCTTACTACTCCTTTAACTCATTCATACCTAAGCCAAATTTACAGGGTGTTACAGTTATCGGGTCGTTCAAAGCCTTTTTGTCAAAAGGATGGAAATTTGAACAAAAAAGAAGAAGAAAATGATTGTCATATTTGGGGTTTAAACAGGTCTATCCATTCAATAAACTAGCTTGCTATGGTCAATATGGAAACTTCATTTCTGTAAATTATCAGGTGCACTCTAATTTACATTATATGTAATTTTCCACCTTTTTTTTGGTGCAAGTATTTTTCCTCCTTCAAAAGAAAAAAAATGTTTTTATTGAACATTTAATATTAGGTAAGTTCGAATAATTGCCTATGTGAGCTCGAGAGATGTTATCCTGTTTTCTGTGGCACGTCGCCTTATAGGGCTTTTATTCGGTGATAAGCTAGCTTTGAAAGAATATATCTCTATATTTTTCTTCTTTACCTTTTCCCCCCTCTAACCAATATAAGTAATTTGCAAATTCTTATATGTAACTTATTTTATTTTCAAATTTTAATTACATCTCCCACTTTACATGGAAGATTACTTTTAATATTTTTTGATTGATCTGATTGTGTAAAATTTCTTAACACCGCCAATGCACAATAATTAAGCTCATCTCATAATATTATTAGTAGAAGAAGCAAGAAAAGGAAGTTATGTTCTTTTACTAATTAGAATATAAGTCTAAATTTCTATGATTGCTTGGTTGATTCAAAGCTTCAAATATGAAAAAGACCAACTGACAGATAGAGTTACCTATGCGTGTGACATATTGTGTGATTTGTGCCAAACAGTCATAGAATATAGGGAAAAGGCTCATTTATGCCAATGAACTGTACGAAATTGTACACATTTGTCCGTCACTAAAAAGTGAACTCAATCCTGTTCTTGCCGTGTATAAGGTGGCTCACATATGCCATATTTTAGTCGGGCAACACTAATAAACTGAGGGAAAAAATTCAAAGTTCGACTAGACATAAATTTATCATTTTCTAAGTTTCCTTTTTTCCTTTTGAGAATGGAGGGGAGACAGGGAAAATAAAAGAGAATGACTATAGCTGCAATGGAATAATATTGCATCAATAAGAAATAAGGTAACACATCTATCTCTTAATACCACTCAATTTTCTTTCTTATTTCGAATCCATCTATTCTTTTTCCCCTTTTTTTCTAATTTTATTTTTGTTCTTTTATTTATGGGGTTGGTAACTTTTCCATACTTGTTTAAAAAAAAAAAAAAAGCCAAGTGACATCTACCAAACCCTTCAAAAAAAAAAAAAAAGAATCTACCAACCTTCCAAGTTAAAATTATTTGGCAAAAAGTGTCAATAACCTATGACTTCTCAACCAACACGTACAGTTCTTGAGGCACGATGTACAAGCTTCCAAATACTTAAAACATCCTATAACACCAACTTCAACCAATACTTATAGCTTGTTCGGTCAAATTTTTTTTTTTTTGGCCAAAAGTATTTTTTTGTCAAAGATTTTTTTTTAAATACGGTGTTTAACCAAGGTTTTAGAAGAAAATAAGTTATTTTTAAATAGAACCAGAAATAATTTTTGACAAGTAGAAGAAAATAATTTCTCCCTAAAAGCACTTCTGAAAAATTATACCTAGAAGCACTTTTTAAAAATTTGACGAAACATTAATTGCTTTTCAAATATGCTTTTCAAATTTATTAGTCAAACATAAATTATTTCTCACTAAAAATATTTTTTTTTAAAAGTACTTCTAAAATTAAGCTGATTTTAGAAGTCCGGCTATTTTTATTTAATGGTATTTGATTGGCATTTTTAGATTAAAATAATAATCTAACACACAAAATTAAACCCGCTATAGAGTTGGTGGGTTTGTAAGCTGGTGGGTCCTACTACGATGGTTGGCCATTCGGTGTCGTGCTGGAAACTAAGCACGCACTTGTTTGAGGCATTATAATAATTATTTAGCAATCAAATCAATTAGGTAATTATACTAAGTAATTTAATAAAAATAGTAAAAATGTATTACTATACAAGTTAAAATTCACATTAATAATATAAATTTTCTTTTAATTGTTAATGTATATAACTTAGAAGGAAGCCTAGGAACGATGATAAAATTATCTTTATATGACCTACATAATACGGGTTCCAGCCGTGAAAATAAACACTAATAGTATGTCTATATCATATGCTTTGTGCAGTGGAGCGTACCGTGCTTTGTCATATGTGCTTTGTCATTGAATATAATTTTGTTAAAACTCAAAAACTGCCTTTTTGGGAAACTTTGAACTGATGCAAGTAGTAGTACCTAATAAGAAAAAGAGAGCGAGTCGTTGGCTCCTTTCCCCTTTCAATTCCGCTTCCTATATATACACACACAAATCTCTCCCATTACACACCCAATCAAATCTCCTCCTCTCTGCTCTCACTTCTTCTTTGTCTTCTCAGATCTAAGAGTTTGTTTCTTCTTCAAGGTATGTACTTAATTCTACCACTTAATTCACTTTTCAAGCTCTGTTTTTCTCTCGACTAGATTTAGATCTAGAGTATATCTGCATTTATTCTTTTATGATCTCAACATTTCTGCTGTTAATGTTTTGTTTCGTTGTTTTACTCTTAAATTTCTAAACTTGAATGTACTAAGTTTAAGGATTCTAGAGATTAAGGGGGAATTATTTGTTTTGTTACGCATGATGCAGCCTAAGTTACCGGGTTCATATGAACTCAGTATTTTCGATGCAGAATATAAATTTGTGTGTAAAAATTCATTAAAATTGCAACATTACGTTAAAAATATAATGGATTCAATGCAACAAGCCTTAAAATATTGAAGCAATAGAATTTGAATCCTAGATTCGCCTCTGGCATGAGTAACTGACAAGTTTGTATGATCAAATCTCTTTGTTTATTAATGATTTTATCTATATCTTTTGGTTATGTTTTACTATCATGTTAAATCGTAAATAGATTTAATTTATCTCATTTATAACCTGTTTTTGTTGCACGAGGGTAGGATCTGTAACCAGCGTTGTAATTTTTGCACATGAATTTGGTAGTTTTACGTGCTAACTAGAGGAGTAATTGGATCTCATTATTTAAATAAGAGTTACAATACGACAGTCACACTTGGTGGATTGGTACCAAATTAGTGCTAACAGTGGTGAAATACATAATATCATGTGTGTAAATGTAATGTAATATGTTTGGATTTGGTACCAAACTCCTTAAATTGTAGATGCATGTCTGTTTGGTTTTAGCTGTCGCTTCTGATTACGAGCTTGGAGTTGATTTTGGAATGAAAAGGTTTTCATGTTTGATTTCACCTTATTCTATATCCAAATTCCAAACACATATTTGTTCTAGTTTTTCAAAATGGAAGATTTGTTCAAACCAAATGTTTGTTGCCAATAGTTGTCGGTCCAGCATTGACGGTTTGTTGTGAAATGTGACAAGTATTGCATATATCTCTTTGTTTGATGTAACAAGATACCTTGTGTTTTTAAATGAGAAGGCATTGAAGTGTCTACTAACATTTTCTGAATTTGAAAAAACCAACCACACTTGTCACCATGTTATCTTGTCATGGAATTTCGCTACCAAGTGGCAGAAGTATTTTTCTCTATTGGTATGATTGAATTCTTGTTTCATTTTTTTAAAGTTCTTTATGCTTTCTATTGTCTCATCATCACCGGAGATATGATCAACTTTTCCCTCAATTTTCGTGCTAGTTGAATATTTTAGGATTGCAGTCTTAACACATTCTCTCTGTTTCAGGGCAGACATGGAAACTTTCTTGTTTACCTCAGAATCAGTCAACGAAGGCCATCCCGACAAGCTCTGTGACCAAGTCTCAGATGCCATTCTTGATGCTTGCCTTGCTCAAGATCCTGAGAGCAAGGTTGCATGTGAAACCTGCACAAAGACAAACATGGTCATGGTCTTTGGTGAGATCACAACCAAAGCCAATGTAGACTATGAGAAGATAGTCCGTGATACTTGCAGAGGCATTGGGTTCACCTCACCAGATGTCGGCCTTGATGCTGACAACTGCAAGGTCCTTGTCAACATCGAGCAGCAGAGCCCTGACATTGCCCAAGGAGTTCATGGTCATCTTACAAAGAAACCGGAGGAAATTGGAGCTGGTGACCAAGGTCACATGTTTGGCTATGCCACCGATGAAACTCCTGAGCTCATGCCCCTTACTCACGTTTTGGCTACTCAGCTTGGTGCCAAGCTTACTGAAGTGAGGAAGAACAAGACTTGCCCATGGCTCAGACCAGATGGCAAGACACAAGTTACAGTTGAGTACAAGAATGAGAATGGTGCAATGGTTCCTATTAGAGTTCACACCGTTCTCATCTCAACTCAACATGATGAAACTGTCACAAATGAGCAGATTGCCCGGGACTTGAAAGAGCATGTGATCAAGCCGGTGATCCCAGCTAAGTACCTTGATGAGAAAACCATCTTCCACCTCAACCCATCAGGTCGCTTTGTGATTGGTGGTCCCCATGGAGATGCTGGACTCACTGGCAGGAAAATCATCATTGACACCTATGGAGGATGGGGCGCTCATGGTGGAGGCGCGTTCTCAGGAAAGGATCCTACTAAGGTGGATAGAAGTGGTGCTTATATTGTTAGACAGGCAGCAAAGAGTGTGGTTGCTGCAGGACTTGCTC
The DNA here is from genome assembly GCF_000715075.1 of Nicotiana tabacum. Taxonomy (NCBI): domain Eukaryota; kingdom Viridiplantae; phylum Streptophyta; class Magnoliopsida; order Solanales; family Solanaceae; genus Nicotiana; species Nicotiana tabacum. The sequence goes on from NC_134084.1 coordinate 143,142,159, forward strand.
GCCGCTGTATTGTCCAAGTTTCTTATGCAATTGGTGTGGCAGAACCACTCTCCGTGTTTGTTGACAGTTACAAAACCGGAACCATTCCAGATAAGGATATTTTGGCTTTGATCAAGGAGAACTTTGACTTCAGGCCTGGAATGATTGCAATTAATCTTGACTTGAAGAGAGGAGGTAACTTCAGGTACCAGAAGACTGCTGCTTATGGTCACTTCGGCCGTGATGACCCTGATTTCACATGGGAGACTGTCAAGGCCCTCAAGCCTAAAGCTTGAACAAGTTTACTCACAATTTTTCAGCCAATTAAATTTCTTATGGTCATTATTTTTGTGGAAAAACCAATAAACAAGCTTCATAGCATACATTCAATATCGAAAATCTACTTTCAGGCTCCATCGAGCAGTGGGAGAAAGGGACTTCAAGCATTCTGAGATTTCTTAGTAGTTGGTCCTTTTGAATTAATTTTTGGGTGTAAGTATCAGTGATTTTGAGTGTCCATTGTTCCATTCGAGTACCTGAACAAGCTGATATGAACAACCTCTTTTGTTTCATATTAAATGTCTTTGTTCATTTATCTACTGAAAAAGATGCAGTTAATTGATTTTTTGATTTTCACATTTGTGTTTAGATATAGCAGTGAGTATGTCATCATTCCAGAGTCCAAATTGATCAGTAGGATGTTATCTAAAAGCTTAAGCAGTTAAATAAAACGTACTTTTATTTACTTAATTGTAACTTCAACATGTACCTTCACATGTGGGTCTGAATCTTTTTGATGAGCAAAGTACCAGATTTTATTTATTTATTTATTATATATTATGGATTATCTTAGTATTTAAGCTGTTGTTTATTTTCATATCATGTTAGTAAGTTAAGGTTCGTAACTTATTTCATTCATTAAGATTAATGCTCCATAGCAATTGGTAGACACATACATAAATGATAGTAGAAAATAAACGACGAATATTTGGACATCTAACATCTTAGCCGTCACTTATTCACTCAAAGTAGTATATGAAAAGCAAGATAAACACATGTAGAAATACAATTTTATTCCTCTACGATAACGCGGAATACTTCGTGTACCGAGCTGCCTTTTTTTCTATACAAGGAGGTTTTCACATCCCGCGATAAATTCAGCTGGAATCACTTGAGCATACTTTGAGCCTTTGAGGAATCTAGATGATGGAGGCATTGCATATATTTCTCCCCTAAGGCAGGAATTGCACAATCCTTGCAAAACCAACCGTCAGAGCAATCACTATTCTGATTGCAAGCTCTCTTACAAGTTAGCCAACCATCTATTAGTAGATTTCTTTCAACCATTTCCATATCTAAGGGTAAGTTTCTCAATGCTGTCACTTTCATCTTCGGCGAGCTGATCATGAACGGATTAACTGCATATTAATTCAATCAAAATTGAATTAAACACTAATATAAAATGATGTATATACACACACTTAGAGGATGAGCTAGAATTATCTGAATTTTAGAGCGACGATTTCAGGTGTTAATAATTGGGTTCTAAATTTAATATTTATACATATTTGATGAATTTCTTAATACAAAATACATTATTTGAGCAAAAACTGCTGGGTTCAGCCGAACCCTCTGTTCGACTTCTGCCTCCGCCCCGGCAGGCACTTAGAGGCGAAGCCAGAATTTCAATTTTATATGTATTTCAGATTTTAAAACAGCGACTTCAAGTTTTAATAACTATGTTCTAAATGTTGCGGAAGCCAAATGTATATAGTGTGAATAAGTCACAACTACTATACCAAAAATTATGAGAGCCACCAAATAATAAATAAGACAATAAAGCAACAATAAAGGGAACACCAGAATTTACGAGGTTCGGCTAATTTTGCCTACTCCTCGGACAAACCAATATTTTATTCCACTCCAAAAATATAAGTGAAATAATACTAAAGAGAGAAGATACAAATGTCTTAAACAGATGAGAAGGCAAATGAGAGGTGTGTTTAAATCCTAAACATTAGGCCTTCTTTTACAGGGGGAAAATCCTCCCCAAACTCAAGAGCCCACCGATGTGGGACAAAAAATTTGCCAAACTTCAACAAATCTCCACCTTGGCAAAATTCCACATCTTCAATTTTCTCTCAATAACAAATTTCAAATTTTTGATTGTGTTTAAATCTTCAATCTTCAGTGTTCAACAATGTTGATCAAATCCAAACAATGTTGAAACTTGATCGCAGTCACCACCTTTGTCAGCATATCAGCAAGATTCTCCATAGTATGAATTTTCTTCACCATGACTCCTCCGTCTTCTATGATTTCTCGTACGAAATGATACCGAACATCAATATGCTTCGTCCTTGCATGATAAACTTGGTTCTTCGCTAATTGAATAGCACTTTGACTATCACAAAAAATTGTGATACCTTTTTGTTCAACACCAAGCTCCTTTAGCAATCCTTGAAGCCAAATTGCCTCCTTCACAGCCTCTGTAATAGTCATGTACTTTGCCTCTGTTGTAGACAAAGCAACTGTTGACTCCAAAGTAGACTTCCAACTAACTGGTGCCTTTGTAAAAGTAAACACATAACCAGTAGTTGATCTTCGTTTTTCCAGATCACCCGCAAAATCTGAGTCACAATATCCAACTACAGACTGATTGTCTTCCTGCTCAAAAACTAACCCGACATCTACAGTATTATGAATATACCGTAGAATCCACTTCACAACTTGTCAATGCTCCTTCCCTGGATTGTGCATATATCTGCTAATAACTCCAACAGCTTGTGAAATGTCAGGCCTTGTGCAAACCATTACATACATCAAGCTACCAACAGCATTTGTGTATGGTACCTTTGGCATATACTCTCGTTCAGCTTCATCCATTGGCGACATAGTAGTACTTAGCTTAAAATGGGAAGCAAGTGGAGTACTAACTGCTTAGTCTTGTCATCTATGCCAAAACGTTGAAGTACTCTCTTCAAATATTCCTTTTGAGATAAACAGAGTTTCTTTGAACGTCTATCTCTAATTATCTCCATGCCAAGAATTTTCTTTGCCTCACCCAAATCCTTCATCTCGAACTCCTTCTTCAGTTGAATCTTCAACTTATCAATTTCTTCCGAATTCTTGGAAGCTATCAACATATCATCAACATATAGGAGAAGATATACAAAGGAACCATCTTTAAGCTTGTGCAAATACATACAATGATCGTATTTGCTTCTCTTGTACCCTTGCCGCAACATAAACTCGTCAAATCGCTTGTACCATTGTCTAGAAGATTGTTTCAATCCGTACAACGATTTTTCAAGTTTGCATGCCATATTTTCTTTTCCAGCAACTTTGAATCCTTCTGGCTCAGTCATGTAGATTTCCTCCTCCAAGTTTCCATGTAAAAATGCAGTTTTTACATCCATCTGAACTAGTTCCAAATCCAATTGTGCTACCAACGCCAACATAATTCTAATGGAGGAATATTTTACAACTGGAGAAAACACTTCATTGTAATCAATTCCCTCCTTTTGAGCATATCCTTTGGCCACCAATCTTGCTTTGTAGCGAACATATACTTGGTTAGGAAATCCTTCTTTCTTTGCAAATAACCATTTGCACCCAATTGCTTTCTTTCCCTTCGGGAGATTGGCCAATCTCCATGTATGATTCTGATGAAGGGACTGTATTTCATCATTCATGGAAATCCTCCACTTATCTTCTTCTGAACTTTGGACAGCATCTTTATAAGTGGTAGGAACATCATCAGCTACAATTGAGGTTGCACAAGCAACCGTCTCTATGAGACGAACAGGTTTCGTTATTGTTCTTTTTGGTCTGCTGGTTGCTATTGATTCAAGTTGTTGTTGAGGTTCCTGAGTTGGAATCTCCTCTACTGGCTCTCCTTCCAGAGGGCAATCTTCATTTGTTTCCTCCTCTGCTTCTTGTGTAGGAAAAATAAATTTTCCCTCAAACTCCACCTGCTTAGAAGCACCTTCATTTTGTTTGGTATCTTCTGTTACCTTATTTACCATAGCAGATTCATCAAAGGTAACATCCCTGCTGAATATTACTTTCTTTGTCATAGGACACCATAAGCGATATCCTTTGACTCCAAAAGTAATTCCCATAAAAATAGCCTTCTTTGCCCTTGGATCCAATTTTGACTCTGTCACATGATAATATGCAGTTGAGCCAAACACGTGCAAAGAGTCATAATCTACAGCAGGCTTTCCATACCATTTTTCAAATGGTGTCTTGTCATCAATAGCAGCAGATGGTAGACGATTAATGAGGTGGCATGCATATGTAATTGCCTCAGCCCAAAATTCTTTGCCCAAGCCAGCATTGGACAACATACACCATACCTTCTCCAGCAAGGTCCAGTTCATACGTTCTGCCACTCTATTCTGTTGTGGTATATGTCTAACAGTGAAGTGTCGGACGATGCCATCATTTTCACAGACTTTATTGAAATGATAATTTTTGTATTCACCTCCATTGTCTGTGCGAATACACTTGATCCTCCTGCCTGTTTGATTCTCCACTATCGTCTTCCATTTGAGAAAAATTCCCAGCACTTCATCTTTGCTTTTCATTATATACACCCACACTCTTCGGGAAAAATCATCAACAAAGGTTACAAAATAGTGCTTCCCACCCAATGAAGGTGTTTTGGAAGGACCCCAAATATCAGAGTGTACATTATCCAAAATGTCTTAGTATTATGGATCGTTGTACCAAATTTAACCCTTGTCTGTTTCCCTTTGACACAATGCTCACAAAACTCTAAGTTGCAAGCCTTTACTCTTTTTAACAATCCTTGATCTGATAGAGTTTTCAAGGATTTTCCTCCAGCATGTCCCAAGCGCATGTGCCATAGCTTGGTTGCTTCTGCCTCTTTGTCGTCACTGGATGTCACTGTCGCTGTCCCAATAACTGTACTGCCATGATAGCGGTACATATTATTATTCTTCCGATTAGCCTTCATTACCACTAGTGCACCGGAGCATACTCTCATCACTCCATTTTCTGCAATGATTTTGAACCCTTTTGATTCTAGGGCTCCTACAGAGATGAGATTCTTCTTCAAATCCGGTACAAATCGAACATCTGTTAATGTTCTGATCATTCCATCATGGTTCCTTAATCGTATTGAACTAATGCCATATGAGGTAAGAGGGTTGTTATCCGCTGTGTGGATGACTCCATATTCTCCTTCTTGAAATTCCACAAACCAGTCCCTGTTGGGACGCATATGATAGCTACAAGCCGAGTCTATCAACCATATGTCTGATGATGTTGATGACTCTGTTGTAACTAATGAGAAGTCTGAATCATCACAATCAGCTACATTTGACTCCATAATGGCCTTTCCATTGTTATGTTTGACCTTATTCTTCAACTTCGGACAGTCTTTCTTCCAGTGCCCCTTTTCTCGACAAAAGTCACATTCATCTTTGCTGGGTCTGGATTTTGACTTGGATCTTCCCTTCTTTGTCCTCGTTTGATTTTGAGGACGACCCCTCACAAATAGTGCTTCTCCTTCTCCGCCCTTCTGTTTTTCTCGCTTTCTTTGTTCATAGTTGTACAAAGTCGAACAAACTTCTTTGAGAGAAACTTCGTCATTTCCATGGAGTAGAGTAGTTTCAAAGTGCTCGTACTCATCAGGAAGTGACGCCAACAACATCAAGGACAAGTCACCATCATCATAAGTTGTATCCATATTTTGCAAATCTATGACCAACTTATTGAAACTGGTGATATGTTCATTCATCATGGTACCAGGAACATAGGTGAAGTGAAACAGTCTCTTCTTCATGTACAATTTATTTTGACTATTTTTCTTCAAAAATTTATCCTCCAGTGCTTTCTATAATTTACTTGCAGAAGTTTCCTTTGTGTATGGATATTTCTGCTCTCTAGCAAGGAAGGATCGAATGGTACCGCAAGCAACGCGGTAGAAAATCTTCCAATCTTCTTCTCCAATAACATCTGGTTTCTTTTCTTCAATGGCCAGATCTAGCCCTTGTTGAAAAAGGACATCTAGAACTTCGCCTTGCCACATCCCAAAATGTCCGGACCCGTCAAATATTTCTACCGCAAATTTCGCATTTGACACAATTCTTGTCATAAGCGAAGATGCCAATGATGACGTATTGTTGACACTTGATGTAGATTCTTCTTGTTTATTGTCTCCCATCTTTGACACAAATATTATTTAATAGCTGACGACACAATTCAAGATTATTTCCTTTCTGATGTGGAAGGTCAGACTAAGCTGCAACCACAGAGCATACTAAGACAGAACCTTGACACAGTACCAAGATAAATCTTTTCTGATGTGGAAGATCAGACTATGCTGCAACCACAGAGCATACTTAGACAGTACCTTGGCTCTGATATCAATTGTTGCGGAAGCCAAATGTATATAGTGTGAATAAGTCACAACTACTATACCAAAAATTATGACAGCCACCAAATAATAAATAAGACAATAAAGCAACAATAAAGGGAACACCAGAATTTATGAGGTTCGGCTAATTTTGCCTACTCCTCGGACACAACCAATATTTTATTCCACTCCAAAAATATAAGAGAAATAATACTAAAGAGAGAAGATACAAATGCCTTAAACAGATGAGAAGGCAAATAAGAGGTGTGTTTAAATCCTAAACATTAGGCCTTCTTTTATAGGGGGAAAATCCCCCCCAAACTCAAGAGCCCACCGATGTGGGACAAAGAATTTGCCAAACTTCAACACTAAATTTAATATTTCTACATATTTAACGAATTTTTAACATAAATATACTGTTTGAGCAAAAGTTACTGAGTCCAGTTGAACCGTATTCAAGCTTCTAGCTCCTCCCCTACGCACACTCTTCATCTTACTTTATAGTCTTGTTTGACTTTATACGGAGATTTAAGAAAAATAAATGTAGACTTTTGAAATAAAATTGTCCTTTTCTTTTGGGATAAACTAAAATTGAAATTGTGCCATATAAATTTGGAAAGAGAGTATATATACAAAGTGATAGAGAGCTAGGAAGAGCAGAATGCAACTACTAAGCAACAATCGCTAGGAGGAGAGCAGCAAAAAAGAAAGCAAATTTAATTCCAGCCATTGCCAATGCTTTGTCTTGAAACTTGAAGTGGGGAAAGTTGTGTTTGTTTGTAGTTCTTTGCTCAACTAATTATTAGGGGCATATTTATAGCAGTTAGTGAAGGTCTAATGCCAATTTTGCGAGCTCCATTTACTTTCAAAAAATGAAGTGTCGTAGGTGTCTCTCGTGCATGTGTTTTTATTCTCCTATCGTTTCGTTTTACACGTGAATCAAAGCATTTGGTCTATATATCGTAAACAAATGCATAATTTAAAAGCTTTGTTTTTAGACCTCTCAATAACATTTATCCTTTATAACGACACTATAATGATCAAGTTTTTTTTGGAACCAATTTTTCATGTTATGTTATGATATATATTTTGTATAATAGCACATCACTATAACAAAAAGAAAATATTAGAACAAACGAATTTGTTATAGAGATGTTTAACTGTAATATTCTAGGCTGAACATTATTAAGGAAGTAGAAAACATCTTTATATCATCTAAAACCATTTTATAAATTGTAATGTCTAGCAATAATCGTCCCAAAACTATATTGTATATCAAATAAAGCCACTTTATTTCATGAAAACGTTGAACTCAAGTCTCAACTACCTTAATGTGAAAATAATAGCTTCATAGTTTAGCTTTTTATTCTATCTCTCTTCATGGGTTGTTCATAAACTTTTTAAAATAAGTAAAGGACAAGTGGCATGTTTTCAATGACTATTGGCTCTCAATCATTAAAATGTCCACGTCAAGAATGTTGTTTTTATGTGGGAAATTTCAACTACGTACTTTTATATGAGAGTAAGTGTCTAATATATATATATTAAGTAAAGGACAAGTGGCATGTTTTCAATGACTATTGGCTCTCAATCATTAAAATGTCCACGTCAAGAATGTTGTTTTTATGTGGAAAATTTCAACTACGTACTTTTATATGAGAGTAAGTGTCTAATATATATATATATATATATATATATATATATATATAAGATTTTCACGCACTCTTTAAGAGTATTCAATGAACCCATAAATATTTCTATTTCTATCATCTCATGTCATGCCCCATTAGAAAAATGACAAGCAGAATATTTTAAAATAAGAATGGGCTCATAGAACCAAGTAAAATGCACACGACAAAGAACTTCGTTAACCATGTCTTTTTAGCAAACAGGAAGTATATATATTAAAGGTTAAGAAATATGCAGTACATGACTTTCATAGTTAGTGTCGCATAGAACACTTTGGTTACCTAAGTTTGCTAAATTTTTACAAGCATCATAAGATAGAAATTTTCCAAAAATATATTGTTCTAGTAAGTCACTTTCTACTAGACTTTTTACATCATCTCGTGGTTCCACAAAAACTTTCTCCTTCATGAGATCAGCATTTGCATTCTTTGCCATTTGATGAGCTACCTTATTCCCTTGTCTGAACTCGTGCTGGATGATTACCTTCTTCTGTTGGTGCATTAACAACCTGCAATTGTTGACAATGTTAGAATAAAGTCTATTACGTTGTTAGATTGACAGGATTAGTTCAGTAGAGTCTGTTTCGATTTGGAGAGGGAACATTCCCCAAGTATGAGCTGTTTTAAGTCCTGCTAGTAATGCTTTGAGCTCAGCATGTAGTGAACCACGTGCATGAGCTGGTTTTGCAAAGCCAACTATCCAGTGTCCATTGGCATTTCTTATTACTCCACTCAGCCCACATTTTTGCAAATTTTTGTTGATGTTTGCATCTATGTTTAGTTTGAATCATCCCTTTGAGAGTCTATGCCATTTAATATTGATGTAGATTTTTGGAGAAGTCAGAATACTATTTTCGGTTAAGAGATGAAATTCACTAGCCCTAGCAATGATATGGTTGATATTAATAGGGTTTTTTGTATTGTTTTGGTTACTGTTATTCCTGTTTATCCAAATGTGCCAGATAGCAAATGGAAAAAAGAGATTCCAATTTAAAAAATTATTTTTCATCGGGTAGTCAAAGTTTTTTAGCTGGATTAATCAATGATCACCATGATCCTTATAAAAGTTTTGCCATCCAATTTTGTCCCAAAAATGTTTACTGCCTTGGCAGGTAAAGAAAATGTACGTTATGGATTCTTCTATATGACCTTTACATATAGGGTAGTTTGGATCAATATTTAAATCAATTTTAGTTAGATATTTCATATAGGGAATTGTAATGACCCGACCGGTTGTTTCATGAGTTACCGCTCAATTTTCCCCATTTCTGCTTCTTATTGCTTTATTTATCAGTTCTATGTATGATCGGGCCGGTTGGCTCAAGTTCGGAGAGGTTTTGGTAAGGTTTGAGACACTTATAGCCCGTTTGGCCAAACTGCAAAAATCAGCTTATTTTGAGAAGTGCTTTTCTCAAAAGTATTTTTGGTGAGAAGCAGTTTGTGTTTGGCTAATTAGTTCGAAAAGCACTTCTGAGCAGCAATTAGTATTTGGCCAAGCTTTAAAAAACCGTTTCTAAGTGTATTTTTCTCAAAAGTGCTTCTCAAAAAAGTGCTTTTGGAGAGAAGCTACTTTTTTCTGCTTCTCCAAAACTGCTTCTGCTTCTCCTCAAAAGCACTTTTTTTCCTTCCAGAAGCTTGGCCAAATACCTCAAATTGAGGCCAAAAGTGCTTTTGGCCAAAAAAAACACTTTTGGCCAAAAATAAACTTGGCCAAACAGGCTATTAGTCTTTTTTGAGGAAGCTTAAGTTGGAAAAGTCAACTAAATATTGACTTATGTGTTAAAGAGCTCGGATGTGAGTTTCGATGGATCAGATAGCTTCGGGAGGTGATTTGGGACTTAGGAGCATGATCGGAATGTGTTTTGGAGTTCCGAAGTAGATTTAGGCTTGAATTGGCGAAATTGGAATTTTGGCGTTTTCCGGTTGATATGTGAGATTTGATATAGGGGTCGGAATAGAATTCCGGGAGTTGAAGTAGTTCCGTTGTGTCATTTGTGATGTGTGTGCAAAATTTTAGGTCATTCGGACATGCTTTGGTAGACTTTTTGATCAAAAGCGTAATTTAAAAGATTTTGGAATTTTTAGGCTTGAATCCGATGCGAATTTGGTGTTTTGATGTTGTTTTGAGTTTTTCGAATATTGGAACAAGTTTGAATGATGTTATGGGATATGTTGGCATGTTTGCTTGAGGTCCTGCAAGCCTCAGGTGAGTTTCGGGTGGTTAAACAGACCATTTCAAGTTGTTGAAGATTGCAGAAATCTGTTGTTGGGTGTTGCAGACAATTGGGCTTCGCGTTCGCGAGTAGGCCCTCGTGTTCGCAAAGGGTTAGCAGGTGAGGCTGAAGATTTTCCCTTCGCGTTCGTGAGGGAGGTCCCGCGTTCACGAAGGGCTGGGCCATTGAGCATCGTTTTCGCGAGAAGGGGAGCCGCGTTGGCGAAGGTTGGAGTCAGGAAGAATCGCGTTCGCGAGAGGTCAGCCGCGCTCGCGAAGGAGGAAATGTGGTCAACGTCAGTTTGTGCCATTATCCGCAATTTTGGGGCTAACTTCCACCATTTTTCGGCGATTTTGAAGCTTTTTGAAGAAGATTGAAGAGGGATTCACTGAGGAACACTTGGAGGTAAGATTTATGGACTTAATACTCGATCCTAATGTGAATTCTACCTAATTAATCATGGAATTTAAGCCTAATATTGAAGAACTAGGGCTTGTAATTGGAGACCTAGAATTTGGGATTTGAAGGGTCGTTTGTGGATGGATTTTGATGCTTTTGATATGAATGAACTCAGGGAGTGATAAGGAGTATATTGATGTAAATTTTATCGAATTCCGAGACGTAGGCCCGGGGGCCGGGTTTTGGTCAATTTTGGGATTTGTGTTGTAATTTGATTTCTCTCGAGTGGGCTTTGTTCCCTTAGCGTATTTTGATGGTTTTGCACTGATTTTGGTAAGATTTGGAGCATCCGGAGGCCGATTCGAGAGGCAAAGGCATCGCGAGCTAGAGATTTGGACCAGATAGAGGTGAGTAATGATTGTAAATATTGTCCTGAGGGTATGAAACCCCGAATTACACATCGTTGTGCTATATTAAGGTGACACACATGCTAGATGATGAGCGTGGGGTCGTGCACCGTTGGGGATTGTGACTTAGTCCATCCCGAATGACTGTTTTACCGCGTATTTGATTGAAAACTATTTGCTATCATCATGTTTTAGGTTGAGTGCCATATTTAGGCCTCGTGCCAACTATTTGGATCCTTTGGGGATTTTTACTGATATTACTTCACTATTTTGACTTTTTACTTATACTCAGTCATGCTATATTCTACTGCTTCATAACTCAGCCATGTTTACTCTGTTTAACACATTAAATGATATTTTAAATGATAATTTGGGCTGAGCATCATGTTTTACTATTGTCCGAGTGGCTTATGAGATTCTGACTAAGTAAGGCCGAGGGCCTGTGTTGTGAGGATACACTGATTTATGATTATGAGGCCGAGGGCCTGAGATTGTACGCCACAAGGTGGCTTGTTGATATGAGGCCGAGAGCCTATTGATTATGCCACAAAATGGCTTGATATTGCGCTTGGGCCATAAGGGGCCCCTCCCGGAGTCTGTACACCCCCAGTGAGCGCGGGTACCCATTGTAATATGAGATATAGCCCGAGGGGCTGGTATTGTTCCATGATATTGCCCGAGGGGAGGATTCTGTTGACATTGTGTTCGAGGGGCGGATTTTATGTGTTTATCTGTTCTAACTACTTTTCATTTAATTGTTTAACTGTAAAAATTGTGTTTTAAAGAAGCTTCTTCTGAATTAAGGTGTCTTTATATGTTTCACTATTTCATTGCTTTTACTAGTTTTATACTGCTTTTTTATAGCATGTTGATGTGCTTTTACGTGATTTCTTAACGCTCAGTCTTCATTTATTATTATTAATCACCGAGTTGGACTACTCACTTTACCTTATGGACCCTGTGTGCAGATTCAGGCGCTTCGGGTCCTGCTTGTAAGGGTTGAGAGCTTCCAACAGATTTCAGAGATTCACTAGGTAGCTGCTCGGCGTTCGCAGCCCAGTCTTTCTCCCCTATCTTATTTACTCTGTTTTAGTTCGGTAACAGACTATGTAGACTTTTCCTGTCTTTAATCGGATAGCAAATGCTCATGACTGGTGGTGTAAACATGTGATTTTTGACCCTCCCCAAGATTTTTTATATTTTAGCATGTAAATATTTAATTTAGGCCTAATATCGCTATTTCAACTAATTCTGACTCTTTTACTTCATTTTATTACAAGAAAATGAAAATTACAAAAAAAAATAAAAATATTTTATTTTTTGTACCTTTCATAAAGTAAATTTCATAAAATAAAAAAAATACAAAAATAGTACCTTGTTTTTATATTTATATAATCTTGAAAAATACGAAAAATATGTAATAGTTTCATGTTTTAATATAGTTTAGTTTAATTAATTAGAATTTATTTTTGCATCATGTAGTATAGTTATCGTATATTTAGGGAATTTAGCTATGGTTTTAAATAATAATTTTTGGAGTCTTCTTAGCCCAAAATTTAGACACAAAAAGACATGATCCAACCCAATTACCCTTAGCATATTCTTCCCAACCCATTAGCTCATTTAAGTGCAAGATTTAATCCTAGCCATCTATTTTCTTCTAATCCAATGGCTATCATCCTTTCCCACTTTTTTTATAAAATACCCAATTATAAAAACCATACCCTTAAGATTTCAATTCCTAAAAACCTAGACCCTAAGAACGGCAGCCATCTCCCCAGGTTTGAAAAAAAAGGATCGATCATTTTTCTTGGTTCTTTCAATTGAAAAAGAAAGGTATGCTACAGCGAAAGAGAGTGATCCGCCGCAAAAGACAAGAGGAGACCTTCCCCTCCTCTGATTTTTTCGATCTTCTTCACCAAAATTAACAGCGGCTAAAAAAGCCATCTAACATTTTCTTCTTCTCCGTTCGAAAAAACAAGATAAATCTCACTCCCTCTCCCTCTCCGTCTTCTTTCTTCTCAAATACAAAAAAAAAACTCACAACCAAAGTAGCTGAAAGCTTTCTGGGTTCAATTTTGGATTGCAGATCTAGAAAAAAAGGTTTCAGACCTTTATTTGGTCTGGCGTAGCTAATCTTCCTTACAAATAGCTGTTGAAATTTGGGAATTATCGTTGTTGTTGCTGAATCTGCTACTTTGTCCAGTAGTTGAGTTCCGACGTTATATCCGCTTTTTCAGCCTTTGTTTTGGCTTTCAAGTTTTATTTGTGCTCAGGTATGAATCTCGATTCAAAAGTGTTGTAATTGTTGTTAGAGGCTTCGTTGAACTGAAATTTGCACCGTTAATTCCTTCGTTTTTTTTCTCTTAAGTTCATCACGGCTAAGTGCAAGCTTGGATCATTGTTTTGGATGAAATTTGCCACAAACGTTTCTTTCCTTTCTCTGAAGAGTTTAGCATTGTTTAGTGCAAGTGAATGTATATTTTGTATGATTTTTGGTTTTAATTAGCCCATAATATCGTCACCTATGCTAGTGGTAGAGGTACAAAGTCTGTTGGTGATTTTTGGTTTTCAAATTTGTATGAAGATCAGTAGCTCTGTCCTAATTTTCTTTGAATTTGGATTTGTTTATGAGCACGCAATTCGGCTAGGGCACGACAAATTTAAATTGGACCTTTGTTGGCTTTATTCTTCAATTCCTTGGCTACTGATTTTGTAATAGCTAGTAATTCGACTAAGGAAATGGGCTTATATCTCTTGCTGCCATCATTGGAGTTGAATTCCAGTTTTAAAGCATTATGATGAGTTCAGGACAATTGTTTACTAGATTTCAAATGAGATGTGATAATAAGCTTAATAACCGAATGGCACTAAAACGTGAAACACGTTGCCATGAAATTGGAATGCCTTGAAGCTAGTCAGAAATTGTCTGGAAAATATTACTTTGGCCATGTAATTAGAAATTTTCTTATGCTTAAATGCTTAGCTGCTATAAATGAATAATTGTTTACATGATAGGTTTAATAGGTTGAATCGCTGTATTTGTGGATCTGCAATTTAAAATTCTTTGTCTTTGATTAATCGAAACCATGTTTTATTTGGAAAATGACCTCGGGTGGGATAATCTGTTCTTGTTTAGACCCAGGGTAATTGCTAAGTTATTTTGTACCTTGTAAATGAATAGATAAGGATCACTCATGAACATCGTAACTTGCTTTAGATGCGATTAATAATAAATTGTCATAGCTACGGGTACGGCTCCCGTGACGTGGTCATGATATCTAATTTCTAAAAAATTCGGGGTATATTTATATGACCCGGCTATAATTTAATTTTGTTAATAGAATAAACCATCGTGATTGTGGATACGGTTCCCGTGACATAGTTACGATGCCTAATTTCCAAATTTGGGTGTGCATTTATGTGACTCAAATCCAAATCTCAACAACGTTAGATAAAATGTGTCGTAGGATTGCGGGCGCATTTATGTGACGTGGTTCAAGACATGTTTTAGATGACGTTGAATCTTTTTCTAAAAAATTAATTAAAAGCGGTTAATAATTTAAAATTATATCATAGGCTAAAACATGTATTAAAATCAGATAATAGGCCAATTATAACAGTTGAGCTACCATGCTAGAATCACGGAACTCGGGAATGCCTAACACCTTCTCCCGGGTTAACAGAATTCCTTACCCAGATTTCTGTGTTCGCGGACTGTAAAACAGAGTCAATCTTTCCTCGATTCGGAATTTGAACCGGTGACTTGGGATACCATAAATCATCCCAAGTGGTGACTCTGAATAAATAGAATAATCCCATTTCGATTGTCACTTTAATTGGAAAAACTCTTGTATACCCCTTTCCGGGGGTGTAGGTAAAAAGGAGGTGTGACAGCTCTGGCGACTCTGCTGGGGACAAGAACCCAGAACTTCTGGTTTAGGGTTCAAGAATTCGAGCTTAGAATAATTGTTATAATTGGCTTTATTTATTATCTGATTTTATTGCATGTTTGAGCCTAATATGCTAAATTCCGCTTTTTACCGCTTTGATATTATTTGAACTGTATATAAACTATTGCGAAACCCTTCCCTTCTCATCTTCGGGGATGTGCATGCTGGCGTGACTCCTGTGGTGTCATACCTTGAAATAAGAAAGAGGCTTGGACAAGTTATAAAGCCGGATGGCCTTTTGGTTCTCGGTACGTAGGCCCCTCCTCGGCTCGAGTTGTTCGCTCGGGTACATAAGTCTAGAATAATATACCCAGGTTTTTAGCTTAGAATAACTCAGCCTCATGCCGGATCCCTAGTAGGATTGTTTGTTTGTATCATGTGCATTTGACTTTGGGGACTCAACACAAGGGTTGGGTCCGTCTAGGACAGGTGTACCCAAATTAAAAGACCATCTTGATGCATCTTACGTGCTACTTGCGTATCTGTCTATTTTGGCTTGCATGTTGACTTGCTTCTAGAATAGAGAAAGAAAATGAAAAAAAAAATAAAAAAAGGAGAAAGAAGAAAAAGAAACAAAAAGTCAGAGGTAGATATTTAGAAAATTCTGAAATTCTGCCAAAATTCTGGGGAAAAAAGTCATTTCAAAACGAGCCAAAATTTTCAAGTGCCATGTTTTCCTATTCCGTCAAAACTGTGCAGAACTATGCGGGTCTGATTCTCACTGGATGTGAGATACGTAGGTAAACCTCATCGGTTCTGGCCCCTAATTTTCAAAAATCCAAAAAAAATCTCTTACTTCCTTCTTTAGAAAAATTTTTCTTTGAGAACCCAACTTTTAGAAATACAAAAAATATTTTCTTTTAATTGCTTCTCAAATTCAAAAATACAAAAATATTTTCATTCTTCTTTCGAAAATTGAAAAGAAAATTCAAGATTCAAAAAAACTTTCTCTCTCTTTAGAAGTACTTCTTTCCTAACTTCAGAATAAAAATCCATAAATGCAAAAATATTTTTCTTTCTTCTTTAGAAGTTTTTCTATCGAAATTCCAAAAAAAGAAACAATAAAAGTCGAAATTCAAAAAAAAAAAGGAAAAAAAATCTTTCTTCTTTAGAAGTCTTTCTTTGCAAAAATGCTGAAGAAAAATCAAAATCCAAAAAATATTTTCTTTCTTCTTTATATGTCTTTCTTTCGAAAAGTTCAAAATCCAAAAAAAAGTTTGTTTATTTAATTTATTCCTGTTCTTCCCGAACTACGCAAGATCTGATTCATGTTTCCACATGATACGTAGGCAACCCACATCAGATTCGATCACCATTAAAAAGAAATGAAAAAAATGAAAAAATGTTGATAATAATAAGGACCGACTGAATCCATTCTAACATGTTTTGTTTTGAATTGTGAAGAAAGTTGAGATGATCGGTTTGTGGTAAGCTGGAAACACAAGATCCAAGGAAAAATGATAACTGATATCGAAGCTGTTACAAGTGCTCAAGAGACTCAGGGTCAAAGAGTTCAACAAGAGTCTACTGTGTTTGAGAAAAATAGAATACTGAAACAGCAAATGACCGAAATGTGTCAAGCATGGGCCAGTGGTCAAGGACAACCTCGTCATGAGTCACAATTTGCTACACAACAAGAGCAGTACCACTCTTCTGAGTACCACTTGTACTCGTTTGATCTTCCTGCAAACATTGAGAAGCCTGCCCGAAAGATGGTACAGGAAGAAATGACCCAAATAGTGAAAAGCTTAGAACAAAGGTTGAAAAACATGCAAGGGTTGGCAGGTCAAAAGAGTGTTGCTTTCAAAGATCTATGCATGTTCCCTGATGTCCATTTGTCTCCTGGTTTCAAGACTCCCAAATTTGAAAAGTATGATGGACATGGAGATCTCATAGCCCACCTGAAAAGGCATTGCAATCAACTGAGAGGTGCAGGAAGAAACGAAGAATTGCTGATGGCTTATTTTGGAAAAAGCCTTACGGGAGTAGCATCCAAATGGTTTTTGGATCAAGACACATCTCGCTGGTACGTCTGGAATGACATGGCACAGGCCTTTGTCAATCAGTTCCAATACAACATCGACATTGCCCCAGACCGCATTTCCCTTTCAAACCTGAAGAAGAAACCAAGTGAAAGTTTCAAGGAATATGCCATTAAATGGAGAGAGCAAGCAGCTCGAGTTAAGCCACCCATGGATGACCACGAGCTAATAACTGTCTTCCTTCAAGCGCAAGAGCCAGATTACTTTCAGAACATGATGTCCGCAGTTGGCAAATCCTTTTCAGAAGCAATCAAAATGGGAGAAATAATAGAGAATGGTCTTAAGACAGGAAAAATTATAAGTCAAGTAGTTTTTAAAGCCGCAACTCAGGCTGTCCGGGTTGAATCTGATAATTTTAGCGACACAAATGATAAGGTTGAAGAAATCATGATGACATCAGGGTCGAGAAGAGGTCCCAGAAGAACATCTTGAAGGTATGAGCAGCCTCCTCAAGTTTTCCATGACTCCCGTGAGCAGTATTATCCACCTCAGAACCCTCAATACTCTGTCGCTCCACCTCAGTATGTTGTCCAGCCACCAAAACACCCCAGAAGGCGAGCACGAGCATCACGAAATCTCCAACAGCCTCCACAAAATTTCAGGTGCCCTATAACCCACATCCAAGCCAGAGGTATAAAGGGGAACAAAGGTTGAAAGATAATTTTACACCAATAGAAGAGTCCTATGCAAGCTTATTTGAGAAATTAAAGCATTATGACATGATTGCACCTATTCTTCCAAATCATGTGGACCCACGTGCGAGAAGCTTTGACCCTTCTAAAAGGTGTGAATACCATTCCAATGCCCAGGGGCACAATGTGGAAAGCTATCGGGATTTGAAAAGAGAAATAGAAAGGATGATCCAGGAAAACCTGATTGTGATCCAAGGCAGTGACATTCAGAATATCGCGCAGAATCCTTTACCTGCACATCATGATACACACTTTGTGGGGATGATGCCTGGTGACATGGAGTATGAGAATCCTCTCAAGAACTTGCTAACTGAAGATAATGATGTTGAAATTGGAGAAGACTCTGCTGATTCTGATGAACAAATTTGTGGCTAAATGCCAAGCCTAGCAATTGAAAAGTCATTCTCTCCTCACTATGAAGGAATCTCGGTAGCTTGTTTTGATATTTTTTTTTCTATTATCGGGTTATTTCAGGGTTGTGATCCAGATTTTATTTGTTTTATTGAGTCAAACCCTTCTATCCCTCCATTATGTTTGTGTGAGTCTTGTCTGTCTGTTCTGTTGCTATTTTCATTATTCCGGTTATTTTAGGGTTGTAACTCGTATTTTAGGTTGTTTGTTTAGTTGTAAAACCCTTTCATCTTTTACTCAATAAAATACAGTTTGTCCTTTGTGTCATTCTGTTCCTAGTTCTTTTCTCGCTAGTTCTAATGACATGACATGCATGCGGAAATTTTGGTCAGATCTTAGGAACTGATTTAATTTGGAATTCGATAACTAAAAAAAATACTTTTGAGGATGAATAAAGAGTTGGAATACTTTGGAACTAAGGTCGAGTAAAATTCACCTTCAAATCATTATGAAGATCGGGCTTGAGGATGTTTAATCAATTGAAGTTTGTTGGAAAGTTTGTCACTAAGGGATGAAAAAATGTCTTGTGACCACAACACACCAAGAAGACAGACATGTTCGTCAATGCTGTGATCGCGAAAAGATACCATGTTTGACGTTCTTGAGGTTGGGAGGCCCTTTTTCTGCTACCCAAACACTTTATATCCATTTGCTACCCCTTTTGAGCCTATGTTATTTTTCTTTGACTACCCTCTTTTGGAATCAAGTTTAGAGTAAAAAAAAAAAAGTAAAATCCATGTCCCAAGAGTACAAACTGGGGCAATTCTTAGAAAGTTCAGGAAAAAAAAAAAGAATTGTCAAAGGTCCATGCCCTCAAAAATAGAAGCTGGGGCAAACAAAAAAAAGAAAAGAAAAAAGAAAAAAAGAAAGGAAAAAAAAAAGAGAAAAAAAAAAAGAAAAAAGGAAAAGAGAAACAGAAAGAAAGATGAAAAATAGTTTAGGTCAGATGTTTGAACTACGTTCAACCTTATTCTTTAAAAAAGGATACGTAGGCAGCCTCACGGTTCGGTCCAACCAAAAAAAAAAAAGAAAAAAAATTCTAAAAAATCACCAATAGCTGAAACTGGGGCAAAGATTTTATTTCATTTTTGAAAGAGTCGATTCCAAGAGTTGTAAGTCTACAACCCCAATCATTTTGAGTCTACTTTGAGCCTTCATGCCGATCTTTTTGTCCAACCCTATCCAAAAACCTTCCAAATAAAGACCTATCGAAACGCCTTCAAGAATTCCAAGAGAAGCATGCAATGAGTAACGGCGGTCACACGACATATAACACTGTCAAGTTACTCACAAAAAGTAAGAAAAAGTAAAAGAAAAAGAAAAATAAAGAACAATGAGAGAGTCTTATTAGTGAAAACCCTCACGGGCACTGTAAGACGACGGTAAGCAGAGATGAATAAATGAGAGAGACTTGTTGGTGAAAACCCCTCGGGACACCACTAGTCGAAAGTGAGTCGCGAAGCTGATGCAAAGAATTGGCACAAACAAGCCCGACTTCAAAGCTCATAAGAATGGCAAAAGGGAAGATTGGATTAGTTTTATAGATTAGGCCGTTGAGTCCAAAATGCATGTCATGACCATTAATGCTAGTTATTGGAAAAAAAAAACTCTTCCTTCTATCCTTCCGACATGGGGCAATTCTTGTTAATGTTGTTTCTTTATAGCATTGTGTTCTTCCCTCTGAGTCAGTCCTTGTCAAAATAAGCAAGAAAAGATTTCAAAATCTGCTACCAGCTTTTTAGTTGCACAAAGTAAATTTGGCCAATACACTCGGTTGTTACGGTCAACGTGCCTTGAGGATTCATGCAAAGGCTCCCCCAAAAGACTCTTGTCAGCGTATTTGGCGTAAGCAAAGATAACTTGTGATTCTTTCTAACAGACAAATTGCTCAAAAGCAGGAAGTCATTCAAGATATCAGAAAAGGTCATCTAAGAAAGGATCTTCAGTTGGGATAAGGCTGATTGAGCCGCAAATACAAATGATACTGGGTATGAAACAATCAGATTTGGTGCAGAACAGAAGTCTCTTGAGACCGACTCAAGCTGATCGAACAAAAGCCAAGTTGCCCAAGACTCAAGGCCACAAACCGACCACCATTTTCAAAACTAACCAATTTTTCTTTGTGTGAAACAGGAACAAAGCAGTGCAAGGAAAGTGGTTCAAAAAAAAAAGAAAAAAAAGAGAAGAAAAAGAAAACAAAAAAAGAGAAGGAAAAGAAAAAAAGAGAAGAGACTACAAAGGAAAGTTTCTCAAATCTTTGCCTTTGTTTGTCCTGCTATTGTGCATAAAATCTTGCCATTGATCTTTACATTTTTCCTCCTAAGATACAAAAAATAAATGTCTTAGTCTGATGAACCTTTCTCCTAAGATAGAAAACTTAGTCTGATGAACTTTCTTCTAGGATAAATGTCTTAGTCTGATGAAATTTTCTCATAGGATAGAAATCTTAGTCTGATGAATCTTTCTCCTAAGATAGAAGACCTAGTCTGATGAACCTTCTCCTAGGATCAAAATCTTAGTCTGATGAATCTTTCTCCTAAGATACCAAAAAAAGTCATCTAGTCTGATGAACTTTTTCCTAGGATCAAAATCTTAGTATGATGAATCTTTCTCCTAAGATACCAAAAGTGACCTAGTCTGATGAATTTTCTCCTAGGATCAAAATCTTAGTCTGATGAATTTTTCTCCTAAGATAGAAGACCTAGTCTGATGAACTTTCTCCTAGGATTAAAATCTTAGTCTGATGAATTTTTCTCCTAAGATAGAAGACCTAGTCTGATGAACTTTCTCCTAGGATAAAAATCTTAGTCTGATGAATTTTTCTCCTAAGATAGAAGACCTAGTTTGATGAACTTTCTCCTAGGATAAAAATCTTAGTCTGATGAATTTTTCTCCTAAGATAAGAAAAAAGACCTAGTCTAATGAATTTTTCTCCTAAGATTCCGGAAAAGTTCTTAGTTTGATGAATTCTCCTAGGATCAAAGTCTTAGTCTGATGAATTTTTTCCTAAGATAGAAAGCCTAGTCTGATAAATTTTCTCCTAGGATAATAATTAAACAAAGGGGAAGTCTGAATTCGAAAAAAAAAGAGAAGAGAAGTCTGAATTCGAAAAAAAAAGAGAAGGGAAGTCTGGATTTGAAAAAAAGAGGGTCAATTTTTAGTTTTCTTGAAATCAGGGGTCCCACCTGGAGAATAGGGTCAGTCATTACTTTAGTCAAGCTTAGTTTATAGTTTTCCGCAAGCTCAATCACTTTTAGGAGACGTACATCCTAGTCTAGTCTTTAGTTTATTCATTATTGCATCAATAGTATAAGTGGTTTACAATTTTGTTAATACTCACAGATGTTCCCAATATCAAACTGGGGCAGGAAATTTTTTTTTGTTTTGTTTGTTTTGTTTGTTTTGTTGCAATCAGGCGCCCACCTGGAGAACAAGGGAAGACAACTCAAATTTCAAGGGAAAACAGTTTCAAAGGAAGACAACTCAAGTTTCAAGGGAAAGCAGTTTCGAGGGAAGACAACTTAAGCTTCAAGGGAAAGCAGTTTCGAAGGAAGACAGTTTAAGTTTCAAGGGAAAATGGTTCAAGGTGCAAGGGAAAACAGTGTCAAGGAACAAGAGAAGACGGTTCAAGTTCAGCAATCAGGCGCCCACTTGGAAAAAAAGGGGATTCAATTCAGAATGCAATTCAGGTCAGCAACAAAAGAAGCTCGCGTCAAGAATGCGAGTCAGCAGTCCAAGATGATCAACAGAAGTTAGTCACAATCCAGAATAAAAACAAAAAAAAACAAAAAGAAAGATAAGAAGTGAATCCAAATGCAGAAGTTAATGAAAGATGTGAGTTGCTCAAGACAGGGCTGAGGTCACAAGCTCTGCATGTCCCGTCTTGGTTTGAAAAACTGAAGAATATTGAATCAACACCTGCGGCTAACAAGCATCAAGATTCAGATCAGAGTCCGCATGAAGAACCAACCACGACTCAATATCAAACTTCAGAAGACTCATAGATAGGAATCTTGTAACTTGTAGCTGATAGACTTAGTTAGTTTTTTTTTTTTTTTGATTTTGATGTAATAACGGGACCGCAGACCGGAACCTCAACGGAACGGCACCTCGACCGGCTCTCCACCTCAGTACTCCATCACCTCATTCACTTATGAACTACACGTGACATGATTCCTTTATAGCCAAGGATATGTAGACAGCTCAGATACCAGGACTCGGTCACATTCTCCTTTCCCTTAGCATTTGGTCTCTATAAATAAGGGTTGGATCAAAAAACCTGTCTAGTCGTTCTTTGTCTGAAAACTCTTCGTGTTTCCAGTCAAAGAATGGCAGCTGTAGACATGTGATTTTTGACCCTCCCCAAGATTTTTTATATTTTAGCATGTAAATATTTAATTTAGGCCTAATATCGCTATTTCAACTAATTCTGACTCTTTTACTTCATTTTATTACAAGAAAATGAAAATTACAAAAAAAAATAAAAATATTTTATTTTATGTACCTTTCATAAAGTAAAAAAAAATACAAAAATAGTCCTTGTTTTTATCTTTATATAATCTTGAAAAATACGAAAAATATGTAATAGTTTCATGTTTTAATATAGTTTAGTTTAATTAATTAGAATTTATTTTTGTATCATGTAGTATAGTTATCTTATATTAATGGAATTTAGCTATGGTTTTAAATAATAATTTTTGGAGTCTTTTTAGCCCAAAATTGAGACAAAAAGACATGGTCCAACCCAATTATCCTTAGCTCATTCTTCCCAACCCATTAGCCCATTTAAGTGCAAGATTTAATCTTAGTCATCTATTTCCTTCTAATCCAATTGTCATCATCCCTTCTCACTTCCATATAAAATAACCAATTATAGAAACTCTACCCTTAAGTTTTCAATTCCTAAAAACCTAGGCCCCTAAGAACGGCAGCCATCTCCCCAGGTTTGAAAAAAAAAAAGATCAATCATTTTTCTTGGTTCTTTCAATTGAAACAGAAAGGCATGCTACAACGAAAGAGAGTGATCCACCGCAAACAAGAGGAGACCTGCCCCTCCTCTGATTTTTTTCAATCTTCTTCACCAAAATTAACAATGGCTAAAAAAGCCATCTAGCATTCTCTTCTTCTCCATTTGAAAAAACCAGAGAAATCTCACTCCCTCTCCATCTTCTTTCTTCTCAAATACCCAAAAAAAAAAACTCACAACCAAAGTAGCTGAAAGCTTTCTGGGTTCAATTTTGGATTGCAGATCTAGAAAAAAAGGTTTCAAACCTTTATTTGGTCTTGCTTAGCTAATCTTCCTTGCAAATAGCTGTTGAAATTTGGGAATTATCGTTGCTGTTGCTGAATCTGCTACTTTGTCCAGTAGCTGAGTTCCAACGTTATATCCGCTTTTTGCAGGTATGAATCTCGATTCAAAAGTGTTGTAATTGTTGTTAGAGGCTCCGTTGAACTGAAATTTGCACCGTTAATTCTTTCGTTTTTTTTCTCTTAAGTTCATCACGGCTAAGTGCAAGCTTGGATCATTGTTTTGGATGAAATTTGCCACAAACGTTTCTTTCCTTTCTCTGAAGAGTTTATCATTGTTTAGTGCCAGTGAATGTATATTTTGTATGATTTTTGGTTTTAATTAGCCCATAATATCGTCACCTATGCTAGTGGTAGAGGTACAAAGTTTGTTGGTGATTTTTGGTTTTCAAATTTTTATGAAGATCAGTAGCTCTGTCCTAATTTTCTTTGAATTTGGATTTGTTTATGAGAACGCAATTCGGCTAGGGCACGACAAATTTAAATTGGACATTTGTTGGCTTTATTCTTCAATTCCTTCGCTACTGATTTGTAATAGCTAGTAATTCGACTAAGGAAATGGGATTATATCTCTTGCTACCATCATTGGAGTTGAATTCCAGTTTTAAAGCATTATGATGAGTTCAGGACAATTGTTTACTAGATTTCAAATGACATGTGATAATAAGCTTAATAACCGAATGGCACTAAAACGTGAAACACGTTGCCATGAAATTCGAATGCCTTGAAGCTAGTCAGAAATAGTCTGGAAAATATTACTTTGGCCATGTAATTAGAAATTTTCTTATGCTTAAATGCTTAGCTGCTATAAATGAATAATTGTTCCCATGATAGGTTTAATAGGTTGAATCGCTGTATTTGTGGATCTACAATTGAAAATTCTTTATCTTTGATTAATCGAAACCATGTTTTATTTGGAAAATGACCTCGGGTGGGATAATCTGTTCTTGTTTAGACCCAAGGTAATTGCTAAGTTATTTTGTACCTTGTACATCGTAACTTGCTTTAGGTGTGATTAATAATAAATTATCATAGCTACGGGTACGGCTCCCGTAACGTTGTCATGACACCTAATTTCTAAAAAATCCGGGGTACATTTATGTGACCCGACTATAATTTAATTTTGTTAATAGAATAAACCATCGTGATTATGGGTACGGTTCCCGTGACATAGTTACGATGCCTAATTTTCAAATTCGATTGTGCATTTATGTGACCCAAATCCAAATCTCAACAACGTTAGATAAAATGTGTCGTAGGATCGCGGGTGCATTTATGTGACATGGTTCAAGACATGTTTTAGATGACGTTGAATCTTTTTCTAAAAAATTAATTAGAAGCGGTTAATAATTTAAAATTATATCATGGGCTAAAACATATATTAAAATCAGATAATAGGCCAATTATAACAGTTGAGCGACTGTGCTAGAACCACGGAACTCGGGAATGCCTAACACATTCTCCCGGGTTAACATAATTCCTTACCCGAATTTCTGTGTTCGCGAACTGTAAAACAGAGTTAATCTTTCCTCGATTTGGGATTTGAACCGGTGACTTGGGACACTATAAATCATCTCAAGTGGCGACTCTGAATAAATAGAATAATCTCGTTTCGATTGTCACTTTAATTGGAAAAACTCCCTTATACCCCTTTTCGGGGGTGTGGTAAAAAGGAGGTGTGACAGGTGGCACCCCGATGTCGGGCTATATCTATTTCGCAACTTGTAGTATTCACCTTTATTTTGGAGTTATTATTATGTTAAAGACTTAATTTGTATTATTTTAACTGCTTAAAATGAATTGGGTATGTGTCGGTTGGCCTTGTCTTCATGAGAGGCGTCATCATGATCGGGTCCGGATTTAGGGTCGTGACAAGTTGGTATCAGAGTCTAGGTTACATAGGTCTCACGAGTCATGAGCAGGTTTAGTAGAGTCACACGGATCGGTACGGAGATGTCTGTATTTATCCTCGAGAGGCTGCAGAACCTTTAGGAAAAACTTTATATTCTAGAAATTCTTATCGTGCGAATCTGTTGATCTGAGTACTAAATTTCTGTTATTCTATTCTCTCAAAGATGGTGAGGGCACGCGCTATCGGTCAGGATGGATGACCACCAGCTGTGGCCACTAGAGACCGATGACGCGGTCGTGGTCGCGGTAGGGGCAGGGCTATAGCCCACACAGCAACTAGGGCAGCACCTACAGATCCACCAGCCACCCTACTTCAGGATCAGGTCCCAGTTATGGATGCTCCAGCAGTACCATCTCAGGCACCAGCTGTGCCTATTGTGATTCCGGATCTTCAGGATGCCTTGGATCAGATTCTATCAGTATGCACTGGCCTAGCTCAGGCGATCTCAGTTACTACAGCCGCAATTACTTCTCAGGCCGGGGGAGGCATTCAGACTCCCACCACTCGCACACCTAAGCAGGTCGTGCAGGGACTTCAAACACCGGGGGCACATCCAGCCCAGCCGGTTACAGCTGCTTAGGACTATGTAGCTCCTGCCATGCCAGAGGACGAGCAGCGTAGGTTGGAGAGGTTTGGTAGACTTCAGCCTCCGATTTTCAATGGTGCAGAGGGCGAGGATGCCCAGGGGTTCTTAGATAAGTGCTAGAGGATTCTTCGCACAGCGTGTATTCTGGAGACCAGCGGGGTCTCTTTCACTACTTTTCAGTTTTCTAGAGCTGCCTTCACTTGGTAGGAGGTTTATGAGAGGCGTAAGTCTGTTGGTGCAGCACCCCTTACCTGGCAGCAGTTCTCCGTTCTCTTTCTAGAGAAGTATGTGTTACAGTCTCACAGAGAGGAGCTGTGCAGGTAGTTTGAGTGGTTGCGTCAAGGAGAGATGACTGTGACGCAGTATGAGATGAGGTTCTTAGAGTTATCTCGTCATGCTATTTGGTTGGTTCCGATAGATAGAGAGAGGATTAAGAGGTTTGTGGATAGCCTCACTTATCAGCTCCGTATTCTCATGACCAGGGAGAGGGTGTCTGGTGCTACTTTTGAAGAGGTTGTAAACATTGCTCGTGAGATTGAGTCAGTTCATTGCTAGGAGCGAGATGAGAGGGAGTCCAAGAGGCCTCGAGGATCTGGTAGTTATGGCGGTGCTCCTTCGAGAGGTCAGTTTCAGCATGGCAGAGGCCGTCCATTTAGGCATACTCAGCCAGCTTGCCCAAGTTATCGTGGGGCGTCATCGGGTCATGGCTCTTACAGTTCTCATCAGGGCCAGTCATCACTTAGTTCCCTTCCAGCTCAGAGTTCGTCCCGTGCTCCATCAGTTCAGGGCTCTTCTATGCCAGGTGCATCTGCTAGTCATTCCGGCATTAGGGGTTCCCTTCAGTCCCCGTCTCTAGCACCCGGGAGTTGCTATGAGTGTGGAGAGATGGGTCATATGTGGAGGTAGTGTCCTCATCACCTTGCGGGTTCATCTCAGCATAGGAGTCAGCCATCAGCTTCAGCGCCAGTTCTTTACCACCACCCAGCCAGCCAGCTAGGGGTGGAGGTCAGTCATCTAGGGGTCGCCTTAGAGGGGGAGGTCGATCAGGTGGCGATCAGGCCCGTTTCTATGCACTTCTAGCTAGACTCGATGCTATTGCTTCCGATGTTGTTATTACAGGTATTGTCTCAGTCTGCCACAGAGATTCTTCTGTATTATTTGATCCCAGTTTCACCTTTTCTTATGTGTCATCATACTTTGCTCGTTATTTGGATATGCCCCATGAGTCTCTTGTTTCACCTATTCATGTATCTACTCCGATGGGCAATATTATTGATGTAGACCGTGTGTACTTGTTGTGTGTGGTGACTATTAGGGGTCTGGAGACCCGAGTGGATCTTTTATTATTGTGTATGGTGGATTTCGATGTTATTTTGGGCATGAATTGGCAATCTCCGTGTCGTGCTATTTTGGACTATCATGCTAAAACAGTGACATTGGCTATGCCGGGTGTGCCACGGATTGAGTGGAGAGGTTTGACTGATTATGTCCCTAGTAGGGTAATTTCATTTTTGAAGGCCCAGCATATGGTTGGGAAGGGTTGTCTTTCGTATTTATCCTTTGTGAGGGATGTCAGTGCAGAGACTCCTAGTATTGATTATGTTCCAGTTGTGAGGGATTTTCCTGATGTGTTTCCTACAGACCTGTCGGGCATGCCATCGGACAGGGATATTGATTTTGGTATTGACCTGATGCCGGGCACTCAGCCCATTTCTATTTCGCCGTATCATATGGCACCAGCGGAGTTGAATGAGTTAAAGGAGCAGCTTCAGGAACTCCTTGATAAGGGGTTCATTCGGCCTAGTGTGTCACCTTGGGGTGCACCAGTTTTATTTGTGAAGAAGAAGGATGACACTATGAGGATGTGCATTGATTATAGGCAGTTGAACAAAGTAACAATTAAGAACAAGTATCCTTTGCCTCGTATTGATGATTTGTTCGACCAGCTTTAGGGAGCGAGAGTGTTCTCCAAGATTGATCTTCGTTCAGGTTATCACCAGTTGAAGATTAGGGACTCGGATATTCTTCAGACAGCTTTCAGGACCTGATATGGTCATTATGAGTTCTTGGTGATGTCTTTTGGGCTGCCCAATGCCCCAGTAGCGTTCATGCATTTGATGAACCACGTGTTTCGTCCTTATCTCAACTCGTTTGTCATAGTTTTCATTGATGATATTCTAGTGCACTCGCGTAGTTAGGAGGTGCACGTGGAGCATTTGAGAATTGTGTTGCAGAGATTGAGGGAGGAGAAATTTTATGCAAAGTTCTCCAAGTGTGAGTTTTGGCTCAGTTCAGTGGCTTTCTTGGGGCACATGGTGTCCAATGAGGGTATTCAGGTTGATCCGAAGAAGATAGAGGCGGTTTAGAGTTGGCCCAAACCGTCTTCAGCCATAGAGATTCACAACTTTCTTGGTTTGGTGGGTTATTACCGCCGGTTTGTTCAGGGATTCTCATCTATCCCATCGCCCTTGACCAAGTTGCCTAAGAAGGGTACTTCATTTGTATGGTTGGATAAGTGTGAGGAGAGCTTTCAGAAGCTCAAGACAGCCTTGACCACAACTCTAGTGTTAGTTTTGCCATCAGCTTCAGGTTCATATACTGTGTATTGCGATGCTTCGAGAGTTGGTATTAGGTGTGTATTGATGCAGGAGGGTAGAGTTATTGCTTATGCTTCTCGTCAGTTGAAGCCTCATTAGAAGAACTACCCCGTTCATAATTTGGAGTTGGCTGCCATTGTTCACGCATTGAAGATTTGGAGGCATTATTTGTATGGTCTATTTTGTGAGGTGTTTACTGATCATTGTAGCCTCTAGCACTTGTCAAGCAGAAGGATCTCAATTTGAGGCAGCGGAGGTGGTTGGAGTTGCTAAAGGATTATGATATTACTATATTGTACCATCCGGGGAAGGCCAATGTGGTGGCTTGATGCTTTGAGTTGAAAGGCGGTGAGTATGGGGAGTTTGACATATATTCTAGTTGGAGAGAGACCTCTTGCAGTTGATGTTCAGGTCTTGGCCAATCGGTTCGTGAGGTTAGATATTTCGAAGCCCAGTCGGGTATTGGCTTGCATGATTTCTCGGTCTTCTTTATATGATCGCATCAGAGAGCACCAGTATGATGATCCTCATTTGCTTGTCCTTAGGGACAGAGTTTAGCATGATGATGCCAGAATGTGACCATTAGTGATGATAGGGTGTTGAGGATGTAGGGCCGGATATGTGTGCCCAATGTAGATGGGCTTCGGGAGTTGATTCTGGAGGAGGCTCATAGCTCGCGGTACTCCATTCATCTGGGTGCCGTGAAGATGTATCAGGATCTGAGACAATATTATTGGTGGAGGAGAATGAAGAAGGACATTGTGGGATTTGTAGCTCAGTGTCTCAATTGTCAGCACGTGCAATATGAGCATCAGAGACCGGGTGGCTTGCTTCAGCAGATGGATATTCTAGAGTGGAAGTGGGAGCGGTTCACCATGGACTTTGTAGTTGGGCTCCCATGGACTTTGAAGAAGTTCGATGCTATTTGGGTGTTTGTGGACAGGTTGACCAAGTCTGCGCACTTTATTCCTGTGTGTACTACCTATTCTTCAGAGAGGTTGCCAAAGATCTATATCCGGGAGATTGTTCATTTGCATGGTGTCCTAGTTTCCATCATTTCAGATAGGGGCACTCAGTTTACTTTGTAGTTTTGGAGGTCTGTGCAGCGAGAGTTGGGTCCTCAAGTTGAGTTGAGCAGAGCTTTTCACCCTCAGACAGACGGACAGTCCGAGTGCACTATTCAGATATTGGAGGACATGTTGCATGCTTATGTCATTGATTTTGGAGGGTCATGGGATCAGTTTCTAACGCTCGCTGAGTTTGCTTATAACAACAGCTACCAGTCGAGTATTCAGATGGCTCCATATGAGGCTTTGTATGGGAGGCGATGTAGATCTCCAGTTGGTTGGTTTGAGTCGGGTGAGACTAGGCTATTGGGGACAGACTTGGTGCAGTGCTTTAGAAAAGGTGAAGGTAATTCAGGAGAGGCTTCGTACAGTGCAGTCGAGACAAAATAGTTATGCTGACAGGAAGGTTCGAGATGTGTCCTACATGGTTAGTGAGAAGGTTCTGTTGAAGGTTTTGCCCATGAAGGGTGTTATGAGGTTTGGGAAGAAGGGTAAATGGAGTCCTCGGTTTATTGGGCCTTTTGAGGTGCTTCGGAGGATTGGGAAAATGTCTTATGAGCTTGCTTTGCCACCTAACTTGTCGAGTGTGCATCCTGTATTTCATGTTTCTATGCTCCGGAAGTATACTGGGGATTCGTATCATGTTTTGGATTTCAGCACGGTGCAGTTAGATGGTGATTTGACTTATGATGTGGAGCCAGTAGCTATTTTGGAGCATTAGGTTCGAAAATTGAGATCAAAGGATATAGCTTCAGTAAAAGTGCATTGGAGAGGTCGGCCCGTAGAGGAGGCTATCTGGGAGACCGAGCGGGAGATGCGGAGCAGATATCCTCACCTGTTTGAGGCTTCAGGTATGTTTCTTGACTCGTTCGAGGATGAACATTTTTTTAAGAGGGGTAGGATGTAACGACCTGGTCGGTCGTTTCATGAGTTATCACTCCGTTTCTCCCATTTCTGCTTCTTATTGCTTTGCTTATCGGTTCTATGTGTGATCAGGTTGGTTGGCTCGGGTTTGGAGAGGTTTTGGTAAGGTTTGAGATACTTAGTCTCTTTTGAGAAAGCTTAAGTTGGAAAAGTCAACTGGATGTTGACTTATGTTTTAAAGGGATCGGATGTGAGTTCTGATGGTTTGGATAGCTTTGGGAGGTGATTTGGGACTTAGGAGCGTGATCGGAATGTGTTTTGAAGGTCCGGAGTAGATTTAGGCTTGAATTAGCGAAATTGAAATTTTGGCGTTTTCTGATTGATAGTTGAGATTTTGATATAGGGATCGGAATGGAATTCCGGGAGTTGCAATAGTTCTGTTGTGTCATTTGGGATGTGTGTGCAAAATTTCAGGTCATTCGGACATGGTTTGGTAGACTTTTTGATCAAAAGCGTAATTTAGAAGATTTTGGAATTCTTAGGCTTGAATCCGAAGCGAATTTGGTGTTTTGATGTTGTTTTGAGCGTTCTGAAGATTGAAACAAGTTTGAATGGTGTTATGGGATATGATGGCATGTTTGGTTGAGGTCTCGGGGGCCTCGGGTGAGTTTCGGGTGGTTAAACGGACCATTTCAAGTTGTTGAAGATTGCAGAAATCTGTTGTTGGGTGTCGCAGACAATTGGCCTTCGCGTTCGCGAAGGGGTAGAAGGTGAGGCTGAAGATTTGGCCTTCGCGTTCGGGAGGGACGGCCCGCATTCGCGAAGGGCCGGGCCATTGAGCATCGCGTTCGCGAGAAGGGGAGCCACGTTCGCGAAGGTTGGAGTCAGGAAGCATTGCATTTGCGAGAGGTCAAACGCGTTCGCGAAGGAGGAAATGTGGTCAAAGAGTATATTGATGTAAATTTTATCGAATTCCGAGATGTGGGCCCGGGGGTCAGGTTTTGGTCAATTCCGGGATTTGTGTTGTAATTTGATTTCTCTCGAGTGGTCTTTGTTCCCTTAGCGTATTTTGATGGTTTTGCACTGATTTTGGTTAGATTTGGAGTATCCGGAGGCCGATTTGAGAGGCAAATGCATTGCGAGCTAGAGATTTGAACCGGATAGAGGTGAGTAATGATTATAAATGTTGTCTTGAGGGTATGAAACCCCGGATTACACATCGTTGTACTATATTGAGGTGACGCACACGCTAGATGAGGAGTGTGGTGTCGTACACCATTGGGGATTGTGACTTAGTCCATCCCGAATGACTGTTTTACCGCGTATTTGATTGAAAACTATTTGCTATCATCATGTTTTGGGCTAAATGCCATATTTGGGCCTTGTGCCAACTATTTGTACCCTTCGGAGATTTTTACCGATATTTCCTCACTGTTTTGACTTTTTACTTGTACTCAGTCATGCTATATTCTACTGCTTTCATAACTCAGCCATGTTTGCTCTATTTTAACACATTAAATGATATTTTAAATGATAATTTGGGCTGAACATCGTATTTTACTATTGCCCGAGTGGCTTATAAGATTCTGACTGAGTAAGGCCGAGGGCATGTGTTGTGAGGATACACTGATTTATAATTATGAGGCTGAGGGCCTGAGATTGTACGCTACGAGGTGGCTTGTTGATATGAGGCCGAAAGCCTATTGATTATGCCACGAGATGGCTTGATATTGCACTTGGGCAGTAAGGGGCCCCTCCGGAGTCTGTAGACCCCCAGTGAGCGCGGGTACCCATTGTGATATGAGATATAGCCCGAGGGGCTGGTGTTGTTCCATGATATTGCCTGAGGAGCAGATTCTGTTGACATTGTGCCCGAGGGGCGGATTTTATGTGTTTATCTGTTCTAGCTGCTTTTCATTTAATTGTTTAACTATTAAAAATGTGTTTTAAAGATGCTTCTTCTGAACTAATTTGTCTTTATATGTTTTATTGTTTCATTGTTTTTACTGGTTTTATACTGCTTCTTTATAGTATGTTGATGTGCTTTTACGTGATTTCTTTACGCTCAGTCGTCATTAATTATTATTACTCACTGAGTTGGAGTACTCTCTTTGCTCCCTACACCCTGTGTGCAGATTCAGGCGCTTCGGGTCCTGCTTACGAGGGTTGAGAGCTTCCAGCAGATTTCGGAGATTCACTAGGTAGCTGCTCCGCGTTCGCAGCCTAGTGCTTCTCCTCCTATCTTATTTACTCTGTTTTAGTTCTGTAATAGACTATTTAGACTTTTCATGTCTTTAATCGGGTAGTAGATGCTCATGACTGGTGACACCCCGATGTCAGGCTATGTCTATTCCGCAACTTTTAGTATTCACCTTTACTTTGGGGTTATTATTATGTTAAAGACTTACTTTGTATTATTTTAACTGCTTAAAATGAATTGGGTGTGTGTCTGTTGGCCTTGTCTTCACGAGAGACGCCATCACGATCGGGTCTGGGTTTAGGGCCGTAACAGAAATCTTGTTATGAAGGCATTGCCATAGAAAGAACTTTATCTTATTTGGGCATGTTAGACCCTAAATCCATTTAAAATCAATTTGCCTGTCCATATTTGATTCCATGATAGTGTAGAAAGTTTTGCTTGTGCAGAAGTCTTTTGTAGTTAGAGAACATATTGGGATGTCACAATTTGGTCTTTTGAGACGGATTTTAACCTTGGAGATGTTATCCTTGATTTCATTGGGAAAATTGAAGGATATATTGCAAAACCTCCAATTTTTACCATCAAAGATGACATTTAATTTTTGTGAGTAATCCGTTTTTAATAAGGGGCCTTCTATTGTTTTCCTAAGGCTTCCCAAATTCGGAATCCAATAGGTTTCCCAAATGTTCATGTTTGATTGGTGGTGGGGTAACCAAATAATACCTTTGGAACATAAATCGCACCCCTTTTGAATGCTTTTCCATATGAAAGAACTTTTGCTTGTGGCATAATTATTATCATAATTACTAATGATTAGGTTTGCCCATGGAGTAGTACTGTTAGTAAGGATTCTCTAGACTAGGCTAGCAAGATTGCATAGATTCTTATCTTTTGAATTGTGGAGTCCAAGGCCTCCCTTGCTTTTAGGTTGACAAATGGTAGACCATTTGATGAGGTGAATTCTTTTCTTCTTGTTGGTAGTTCCCCATATGAAGTCCCGTTTGTACTTTGTCAATTTTGTTAAGAATTTTTGTAGGAATTAAGGTGTATTGCATATTATGGTTTGGGATTGGGTTTAGACAAGAGAGGGAAAGGGTTGTCCTGCCAGTTATATTAATAAAATTTATTTTCCAAGCCGTTAATTGGCTCCCATTTTGTCAATTATGAATTGGTAATCCTTTGGCCTAGGGTGTTTGTTTAATATAGGAAAACCTAGATATGTGCCAAAGGAGTCACTTTTTTTAATACCCAAACTATTGGTAACCTCTTTCATCAGAGTTTGGGGACAATTGCTAGAAAAGACAATTTTGGATTTAGAAGTGTTGATACATTGCCTTGATAGATTACAAAAAAGATCTAATCCTTTCTGGATTGCATGGCATGATTTTATATTGACTTTAGCCATAAGGGTGAGATCATCCGCAAAGAAAAAATGAGAAAATTTGGGACTTTTTTCCCTATGGGTATTGGATCCCAATTTCTAATATCAACTTGATGGTTTATGTATCTAGACAACATTTCTAGACAAAGTATGAAGATATAAGGGAATATAGGATCCCCTTGCCTGATTTCCCGACTTGGTTCAAAAAAACGTACTAATGGAACTATTAACTAAAACAACTATGGAACTAGTTGAGATGCAATTTAAAAGGAGCTTTTTAAATTTTTGAGGAAAATTAAAATATGTTAATGTGTGATGGACATATGACCATTTTAACTGGTCAAAAGTTTTTTCCAGGTCAATTTTAAGGAGCATGTGGCTTTGCTTTCCTTTTAATTTATGTAATTTGGAAACTAGTTCCTGAATGATAATAGCATTATCAGAGGCCCTTCTATTTTTCATAAACTAGCTTGAGAAGGGCTAATAAGCTGTTCAAGGAAAGGTTTGAGTCGATTTGCTAGGATTTTAATGATTAATTTGTAAATGGTATTGCAAAGGCCAATAGGTGTAAAACTTTTAATGTTATTGGCATTGTGGATTTTTGGAATTAGGCAAAGATAGGTTCTATTAAGGTCTTTGGGGATCTCCTGATTTCTAAAAATGTTATGACACAAGTTTGTAACTGAGGGTCCTATAATTTTTCAGTATTTTTGAAAACAAAAAGGGTGAAGGCCATCCGGACCCGACCCTTTGAAAGGCTTAAAGGAGAAAACAACCCTTTTGATTTCAATATCAATCAAAGGATTATCAAGAGAACTAAGGTTTAAAGAATTATCAGAGTTATTTTTTAGAAGACTAACCCAACTTGACTTGGGTTGAGAGGTGGTGAAAGTATTAGTAAATAGTTAAGAACATGAGAAATAACTAGATGAGGATCATTGATCCAATTTTCTTCCTCATCTTTCATGAAGTTAATTTTATTTCTTCTTTTTTTATTGGAGGCGGGGATGTGGAAGAACTTTGTGTTGACATCTCCCTCATTAAGCCACACAACCCTAGATCTAAGCTTCCAATAATCTTTTTCGATTTTGAGTAAGTCATTGTATTCTCCTTTTAAATTAGTTTCTAAGATTTGGAGGAAGATACTATATGGATAATTCTTTGAATTTTGAATTCCTTGAAGGCGAGCTAGAAGCTTTCCTTTTTTCCCCCCGATTATATCACCAAAGGTTTTTTGGTTCCAAACCTTAACTTTTTCTATGAAATTATGGCTAGCCCTAATGTAATCTGTAGTAGCCCAATTGTTTTGAACTAAGGGTTTGAATTCTGGATGTTTGCACCAGAAAGTTTCAAGTCTAAAGAGTTGCTTGTGGAAGGAATTATTTTTAGGGATCAATTCTACTGGGATAGGGTTATGATCTGAATGGGTCTTAGGAAGGTGGATAATCAAACTTTTTGGAAAGAGATTAATCAACTCCTCATTTTCTAACACTTTATCAAACCTTTCCATAATGAGACATTTATTTTTATGTCTATAGTTGGACCAAGTATATTTACAACCTTTAAAATATAGGTCAATTAAGTTGCAATTGTTGATTTTTGACCAAAGATAATTAGCCCTATTGTCATTTATAGACCTGCCACCAAAATTTTCATTTGTGCCTAAAACATCATTAAAATCTCCCACCAGCAACCATAGTCTATTATAATTTTTACTAATACTTTCAAGATTATCCCACATTATATTTCTACTAAGCATATTAGTACTTGCATAAATAGCACTAAAAAGCTAATATTTACATATATGAGTTACCTCAATCGTTGTATAAATTTTTGGTCCCTTCGAACAAAGTTTTGAACAGTCACAATTTCGTGGTTATACAGTAACATACCTCCTGCTTGGCCTTCCACTGGCACCTCTATCAGCTCTGTGAACCCAAAATCATTGAGCAACTCCATGTGGTTTCCCATTCTAGTCTCTAACAGTGCCACCATACAAGGCTTATGGGTATCTACCATTTCCCTGAAGTTTCTCCTGAAATTATCATTGTTCCCTCCCTTATGTTCCAAATAATGATGTTTGTAGGTTGATTCATTGAGATATTAAGATTCGAGTTTGTCGGATCCCCATTCTCCGAGATGTAAAGCAGGACTGGGTTCCTTCTCAAGGATGGAACTAGAATCATGTCTCTGTTGCCCACTGTTGGATCCTGAGGTGGTTTTATGTTCATCGAGCATTTATATAATGCTAGTGGGCAACTGAGCACGTGCCTCTTCTCTTGCCTCCGCGTGAAGAGAAACACTTTTACTCCGTCAAGACTTGAGATTTCTAGGACTCTTTCTAAGAGTAGATTGAGGGGTTCCTCCTCCTCCCCCATTTATGCTTCTACTAGTTCTGGTTCCTGACTTGGTAGTTGGGTGGAGATGGAGGTTGTTGCTGAGGTGGTGGAACTGGTGGCTCCTAGGATGGCTGAGGTTGTTCCCATGGAAGGAATATGGGATTTAGATGGGTTAACGTCTCTGGCATGAAGAAAGGCTTGTCCAGGAGAGCATTCTGTGGGTAGATTACGTTAAAGTGTGGTGGTAAGTTCCATTGGTTTCTCATTGCATACACCAGCTGGGGGTTCACTGAGGGTGCTAGGGGTTGAAGGATATTGTTGAGCCAAGCCTGGTTGAGGTAGTTGTTCATGGCCAACCTCATACCTTCCATTTCCAGTTGGGCTAGGTACTGAGTATCGTGAAAAATGATGATTGAGTCCTGACTATTTATTTGGACACTGAACGAGCATGCATGACCCATCAGGCCCATCTCCATCCATGACATAGGTTGGTAGTCCTGTGCTTGTGGTGGTTGAACATAAATTATTTATGGGTTCTCTGGTTTAGGGGGTATAGGTGGAAGGTTTTCCATGGAATGGATTTTGTGTTGGTGTAGAATTTGAAAGAGTCTGTGTCTCCTCCTTAAAGATGATGATTTTCTGGGCATAATGGATAGAGGTTTCGGTATTTAAAGAGTCTAAGTTAGGCGTGGGAGAGGGGCTATTGGAGGTATGGGAGGGATAGGTTGATAGAGTAATGATTGGGGCTGCCTTTTGCATGACGTTTGAGTCCCCAATGTTAGGTTTTATAGGCTGATGTTTCATGGATGTAGTATACATTGCGTGCTCAAGGTTTGGGGATATTTGTCCATTATTATCTTTTTCATTTTCCAGTTGGATAGCATGCTTAGGTGTGGAGAGATTACAAAATCTTAAGGAAAGATTTTGGTTGAGATTTTGGGTAATTGAAGGTTTATTACCATTTTACCAGTTAGTAAGGCTATTTTTGTCCTTTTCATTACGTTTATTAGGAGGGGTAGTTTTGTCAGTTAGATGATTATTTTGCATGGAAATATTTTTAATTTGATTAGTAGTATTATTAGGGGAAGACACGTTTATTTCCAACATGTCAATATCCTTGTAAGATGAGAACATTTGTTCAATTGCATGGCAACTATTGGCATTTTCATTTAGAATTTTTTCTCCCTTGGTGGTTTCTTCCAAAACCATTGGCTCTTCACTCAGAAGGGAATTATTTTTTGTTGTCAAGTTGGTTTGTTCTTCAACCATAATGGCCGTAGTTTTTGAATTGTTCTCATCTAATGAAGAAGTATCATTCTTATGATCCTTATATTTATATTGCAATATTTGTGTATCTAAGTACTTACCAGTGTTGGAATTGAACAATTTGACTGAGATACCTGTGCCATTGGAGTTTTTGATCGGATTTGTATTGTTGTGTTTTTTATTACCTCTTGCACCTTGTTGCCTTCCTTTAGTAAAAGACACTGTTTTCCATTCTTCTTGATTTTCCTCTGCCTTTGTTGTTGTTGATTGCTCCATGTTTGGTTCCACATTGTCTTTGGTATTATGTGAAATATAAGTACATTGTTTTGCTATGTGTCCCATTCGTCCACAATTTTTACAAAGAAAATTTTCTCCTTCATAATGGATTACTTGTTTGTGATGGCCAACATAGAGAAAGGGTTGGACTGGGATTTCCAACGGAAGCTCCACACACAGTCTTGCATAGCAACCCCTCAAGGTGGTTGATGTACAAACGTCTATTTTCAGTAGATGGCCAATTGCATTTCTAATTTTTTCTAGAATTTTTCCATCGTAAAATTCTGTAGGCAATTGAGGGAGTCTAACCCATACTGCCGAATTAGTCACTTTCTCTTTGGTAGCTACAAAATTTGGTTTCCATCTTGTAATGGAGAGAAAGTGCCCATTGATGAACCAAGGTCCTTGTTGTAAAGCTTTATCCGTATTCTTCTTTCTCCTGAATTTAATTGTGTAGTAGTCTTCTCCGAGATCAATCAATTGAAAATCTTTTGTTGGCCTCCATATTTCTTTAATTTGTTTCTTTAAGTAGTGGTGTAAAATGCGTTTCCCCACTAGTTTCACAATGATAGAATTTTTCCATGGCTCATAAATTCGTTGCTTCTCTTCTTCTATGAGTGAGATGAATTTAATATCTCGTGTGTGTTTTAATGTTGAGTGATCAACCATATATTCTTCTGAGTCAAATTTTGGAAATTTCATGTCGGGTTGGTTGTCACAAGGTGTGAAGAGCATTAGATTAGAGATGGTTAACATTTCTTTGAAGGTTGCTTTGATCATAGGGTTGTTATGTTTGGGAATATCTTGATCAATGTCAGGTGAAACATGTATATAAATATATAACTACATTTATGTGTGTATAAATATATATAAGTATATGGATGTTTGATGAATTAATGGTGTATATTAACAGGGATTGAGCTAGTGTATTAGGTACGGGTTCGGTTGAATCCCTTTGCTTAAAACTTATATATTTGTATTAGGAAATTATTAAAAATGTATAGTAGTAAATTGAAAACTCAGTAACTAAAACTAATGAGCTAGCTATGAGTTTAGTGGCAAATACAAAAACCATAAACTTTAATTCTCGGCTCCTATAATTGATAAGTGAGCAAACTATTGAAATTCAAACTGATTAGTTCGAATGTTATCTAAAAACTTAAGCTGTTAAAGATAATGTTCTTTTATTTACTTAATTGTAACTTCAACATGTACCTTCACATATGGGCTTGAATATTTTTCATGAGTAAAGTAGGAGAATTTTTTTTTTATAATGTATGATAGTGACTTTTGGACTCAAAGACCTTCGTCGGCTTAGACATTATGTTTAAATGTTGATAATCTCATTTAAAAGATTAAACTATTAAAGAGAGTGCGCATACTTTTATTTACGGCACACTTTTTGATGGACAATGGCGCATTACGAACATCACTGTAACGAATGCTCCCAGTTGAAGACTTGAAGTATAATAATGATGAAATTTTGAAGCAATATAACTTAAAATTCCCCTGATCATAATTCATAAATGCTGAAGTACCTTTTAAAACAGTCAAATTCGTATTTTAATAATTTCTTACACTATCAGTAAATTTTAATACGTGATAGCAAGATTAATTATTATTTTTTCATATTACTAATTAATGCGTATTAAGAGATTTACTTATAATTACTTAATAAATAATTTGATATGGTAAATATTTTTTTACAGTATCAATACATAAAATTTTACTAATTTCAATACCCTGCTATATTTATATCTTTTACTGTTTTATATATGTTGTCCGATTATGTACTAATTTTGTACTACGTAGTACTTATAGATGCTCCACGTGTACTTTGTTTTGAGATGTATTGTCACGGTCCAAAATCTAACTAGTCATGATGACATTTAACCCAATTCGCTAGGTAAAGTAATTAAGTAAAAAAAATTTGAATCTGATACATTCTCCAAGACTGGTAGTACAAATCATGAGCTTCTAAGAATAGAGTTTACAAGGCTAGTATGAAGTAAATACATCATCTGTTTGAAACGTACATAAACAGAGTTTTATGAATCTAAGGCAACCATGAACAAGAGGCAGCTACAACCAAAACGTAGGTACATCTTCAAATCCAGCTCCCATCGAACACAACAATGTCAGCATCTAACATCTGCACGCAAGGTGCAGAAGTATAGTATGAGTACAACCGACCCCATGTACTTAATAAGTAACAAACCTAACCTTAGGTTGAAAGTAGTGACGAGCTGGAGCAAAGGTCGGGTCCAACACCAATAGCCAACAACAATCCATAACAACATAAAGCAGGTGATAGAAAAAGTAACTCAGAGATAAAATGCTCGGCTTAATCATAGTTTCTAAAAAAATAGTTATGCCTTTCAAGTATATCAGGGAAAACCCAAGGCATTTGCCGAAGTTGCCATAAATTTGAGTAAGTTTGAAAACAGAAATTTTCCAAAAGTCCTCTCAACAATGGATAAGATATTTCATTTTCTTTCCAGATAGCTAGTGTAAAATGCATCACTATGCCCATATGCCAATGTAGACATGTGATTTTTGACCCTCCCCAAGATTTTTCATATTTTAGCATGTAAATATTTAATTTAAGCCTAATATAGCTATTTCAACTCATTTTTACTCTTTTACTTTATTTTATTACAAGAAAACGAAAATTACAAAAATAGGTTCATTAATGTTCTGTAGTCATTTTTAATCTTAAAAAATACAAAAAATTAGTTATGATATTTGAAAATACCAAAAAATAGGTTTGTTTTAATGGTTAGTTTTATTTTAATAATTATTTTAATAGTATGATTAATTAATAAATGAGATCGTATTTTTAATCTCGTTCGCAGGGGAAGAATAAAACTTAGGCTCGAGCAATCTATTTTTAGGTCTAATTTTGGACCTAGCCCACAATTCCTAGGCCCATACCCCTTAACCTAAACTATATATAAAGAAGAAGAACGAAGAAGGCTGAAGAGAAGATACGCAGAAGCTGCTCAGGGAACGAACCCCACCCTCCCTGCGTCGTCTTCTTCACGACCCCCACCCCCCTGCGAGTCATCTTCTCCAAACGACCCTACCTCTAAAAACGACCCTCCTCTCTATTGGATATTTGAAAAACGAAAGAGATAACACAAAAAATAAAAAGAATAAGAACGAAAAAGGGTTGAAGGCAACAAAGACGCAGAAGCTGCGCATCGTCTTCTTTAGAAACTCGACACCAGAGAACGACCCCCACCCCCTCGCATCTGTCTCCTCCAATCACCCCTCTCTCCACTGCTTTTCGTCAACAGCAACACCATAACAAGGAGCTGCTGCTGCTTCTCCATCTTGCGACCCCTCGCCGGAAACCAGTCCACAAACGACTACCCCGAGCTTCATCTTGGCTATACCATTCGAACACACAGACATACACGAAAACAACAGGGCGGGAAAGGGATTGAAACAGAAGCTCCGGCTTCCATCCATGGTCAAAACGACCTCATCCTTCGTTCTTCCTCACCCTATGCCATCGCTAACAGTTTGGTGACAGATCTGGCCGAAAAAATGCCATATCCGGCGAGCTTCACCTTCGCACGCACACAGTCACGCACATGAACGGAGTGAGGGAGCGAGCATAAGGCAGCTGAAGTTTTGGGGTCGTTTATGAGTTCGAGTCACCGAGGTCGAGTTTTCCGGCGTGGTCTTTGGTTGACGGGTTTGTTCGGGGTTGTCGCCGGTATGTGTTTGAGGTTCTATTCTTCGGTCATGTGGCATAGTCGAGTTTTACTGAGATAACAGAGGTCAATTTCTTCTTCTCTTTTAATTTTGTTTCATATTAATTCTTATATGCTGCTGGAATGCAATTTTTGTGTAGACTACTGTTGGTTATGAAGTTATTGAATTGAGGAGGAAACGTTTGTGCTAATATGTTTGTGATTTTCCTAGTGATCTTTGCATATGTTTGTTCTAATCAGAATTGGACTAGTTCGGTAAAGAAATTCTGTGTATGTTCTTTTTAATAGTTTTCTCCTCATTGCTGCTGAAATAAACCATGATCCTTTTATAATAATATTGTGAATGCACCACGATATATGAATCATATGCTATATATATAGGTTCAC
Organism: Nicotiana tabacum; assembly: GCF_000715075.1. Taxonomy (NCBI): domain Eukaryota; kingdom Viridiplantae; phylum Streptophyta; class Magnoliopsida; order Solanales; family Solanaceae; genus Nicotiana; species Nicotiana tabacum. The sequence goes on from NC_134084.1 coordinate 143,184,235, forward strand.
AGAGAGATTTCTAGTACTTAATTAGATTTACATTTTAAAAAAAGCTTTTAGTAGCGGCTGCAGCGCTAATCACGCTCACCAATTTAAAATTATTGGATTGCCTCTGTTTCATAGAGGGGAAAAGGGGTTGGTAACATTCATATCATCAGTATTTTTATCCAAGGGATAAAAGGATGTTTCGATTATTACCTGCAAAGAAAAGCAGAAACAAAGTCTAATCCTATTAAATTAGTAACCATGAATTAGATCCTAGCTTTAAACTTTAGTTTAGTGTAATGTTAGGGGAATTTGGGTCTTAGATAAATATAAGGAAGAATTTAAACTTAAGAAAGTCTCTGCTGTTCTTGTTCCATTTCTCTTTTAATTGTTCGGATCGATCGGAGCACGATTAGGCCGGCCACACATACGTAGGCGAACCTTTAGGCAAGTTTTGAATTTATTATCGTGATTATGTACACGTTCGCGTGACATGATTATGGTTTCCAAAATGAATGTTCGTAGATTGCTTTAGGCTCGATTTAATCTATAACCGTGATTGTGTACACGTTCGCGTGACATAATTACGATTTTGAAAATAAAACCGAAGTATGCGTTCGCGCAACTTCAACCAAATTCTCTTAATAATAATAATGCGTTATTAATTGTGGACACGTTCGCGTGACATGATTTTTGACACGCCAAACAAAGGGGTACATGTACGCGTGACCCGTTTCAAGATAATTTTCTTGATTTAAAAGCGGTTAATAAGTAAATGCATATAGGTTCTAAGATCAGTAATTAAACAATTTAGTTAAGCCAAGTATAATCAAAGCGACCGTGCTAGAACCACGGAACTCGGGAGTGCCTAATACCTTCTCTCAGGTTAACAGAATTCCTTACCCGAATTTTTGGTTCGCGAACTGTTAAATAGAGTCAATCTTTCCTCGATTCGGGATTCTAAATCGGTGACTTGGGACACTATAAATTATCCCAAGTGGCTCTGAATTTCTTAATATAATCCCGTTTCGATTGTCCTTTAATTGGAAAAACTCCCTTATATTTATACCCTTCCAGGGGTGTAAGCTAAAGGAGGTGTGACAGCTCTGGCGACTCTGCTGGGGACTCGAACCCAGAATCTCTGGTTCGGGGTTCAAGAATTCGAGCTTGTTAATATGATTTTGCTTGGTTTTATTTATTGTTGATATTACTGTATTCTGTGAACCTTTTGCGCTAAATGCTATATGTTTACCGCTTGAATATTGTTTGAATCGTATATAACTGTCTTCTTACGCCGCCCCTCTGAGTCTTCTGAAAATGGTGCATACGTTCGCGTAGCCCGCTTTTTCTGTAGAAATTATACCAAAAAAATGAGGCGGGGCAAGCGACAAGGCCGAGTAGACTTCAGTGCTCCCGGTACGTCGCCCCTTCTTCGGCCCCAGTTGTCCGCTCGGGTACCCTAAGTCTAGAACAAAACCCCAGGATTTAAACCTAGAAGAACACAACCTCATGCCGGATCCCTAGTAGGAATGTTTGTTTGCATCACGTGCATTTGACTTAGGGGACTCAACACAGGGATTAGGTTCGTCCAGGACAGGTGTACCCAAAATAACAGACCATCTTGATGCATCCTGTGTGCTACATGTTGCATTCCTCCAAGGGTAAAAGGGTCATTTGGCGGACCAATGATAATTGAGGGCGAATGAAAAAAAATGAAGAAAAATAAAAGGAAAAAAAGAAAGGGTGAAGTGTGAGGATAAAGAGAGTAAGGCCCAATTATGTTTTCTGTTACATTTTTGTTAAAAAAAAGAGCTTGAAAATTGAAAAGATTTTGCACTTTTATCATTTTCCAAAAATAAAATAAAAAAAAAAGAGAAAAGAAAATCCAAAAAGATTTTATATGTTTCATCATTGTTTGAAAAAAAAAGGAAAAAATGTGTTTTCTATATGTCAGTTGTTTTATTATTCTCGCCCGTATCCAATCTGCCCGAACTACGCATACCTGATTCTCGTCTTTCGGGGCGTGATACGTAGGCAACCCATATAGGGTCCGGTCTTCCTAGTAAATCTTAGATTCTTGGCTTTGCGGGGTCTTAGCCAAACTTTGCACTTCTAGCCATCTTTTGGCTAAATAAGCCATTTTGCAAAAAATAGCCTACATCATGTCTTGCATGTTTTCAACAGAAAGAGGTTTTGTCTCACATAGCGTTCTAGGCCTTTAACCTATTTGGTTTTAATTTTCTCATACAGGTGTGGATTTATTTACCGGAGTTTGAACATGACAGATACCCCGGGATCACTACATTCGGGAGTTGCCTGAGGAGTTTTTTTTTATGTTTTAGAGTCTTTTGTTCATGTTTTACTTTCTAGTCTTGTACAGTACTATTCAGTCATTTAGTTAATTTTTGAGTTTGTAATAGTCTAGTTAAATTTGCCGAGTGTTTTGTTATTGTATTTGGAAATGTGTTACAAGTCAAAAATCCAAAAAAAAAAAGAGATGTTGCATTTTATATTTCCGTTATAAATTTTATTTAGATTACTAATTCTAGAAATGGAAAAAAGAAAAAATTTTGAGGTTATTTTTCCTTTAGGCCATTAATATCTAGGACTTAAAATGAATTATTTTTATGTTTCCTTTAGTATATTAGGACCAAAATTCAAAAGAAAAAGAGAATTTTCTTTTAGTACTTTAAAAGTTTTCTTTAAGGTGTTAATTCTAAAATCCAAAATGATTTTCTTTTGAGGTGTTTTTGGGAAATTAGTGAAAAATAAAAAAAGAATCTTTTATTTTCATTAGAACTTTAGGATATTGTACATATAAAAAATATACTTTATCTTTTGTTTATCATTAGAATTTCTTCTTTAGGCAATCAAAATTGAAATTAAAAAACATTTTGTTTTATCTTTTTCATTGCTTGTGTCGAAATCTTGCATCAGGATATCAAATAAAAATTCAATTTTTTTTATGGTTTATTCTTTAGATTTTCTTCCTAAAAAAGAAAAAGAGAAAAAAAATGTAAAAATAAAAATATTTTTCTCTTGTAGGATTTTTCTTAATAGAGTATTTGTTTCAAAAGGAAAAAAGAAAAGAAAAACATGTCCGTTAAACTTGAGTTTAGAATAGGTTATAGAGCATTCAGTCCAGAAAATTCAAAAAAAAGAAATTTGCTTCTTTTATTTCTCTTTTCCCATCGGATTAGTCACTAAGGTAAAAAGGAAAAAAGAAGAAGAAAATGAAAAAGAAAATGTTAGTTTGTTTACTTTATTCTCGATCTTCCAGAACTACGCAAAGATCTGATTCATGCAGCGTCATGATACGTAGGCAACCTACATAGGGTTCGATCGAATCATTTTGTTATTATTATTAAAAGAAAAAAAAAGAAGGGGAAACGAAAAAAAAGAGGCGAAATTGTGGGATATGAGATATGAGAGAAAGAAAGAGTGATGAAAAAAAAAGGAAAAAAAAGAAAGAGAAATGAAGGAAAATGGGCAAGCCAGCAAGTACCAGAAAAACAAAGAAAAGAGAAGTTGAAATGAACAAATTGAGATGATGCCAATTGACCTTTGTACCCTCGAAGTCATTTTAGAACCGATAACTGTGGCTAGGTGCATCGCACATAAAGTGAGAATATCTTATGTTAAATGCCCTAACGCTAATGTGATGGCTTCATTTTGTTATATTCATAGCAGAAAGGTGGTTGGTTTGTTGTTTTTAAAGTGGTAACTCTTCTCTACAACACAAAGTCAAGAGGCAATGACAGACAACAACAGAACTGAGTTGGTTGATACCGGTGCCCGAAAACAGTTGGTTGAACAGGACAATGGGTTGGTTGAAGAGGTAAAGATGTTAAGACAACACACGACAGACATGTATCATGCTTGGATGATTGGGAAGGCACTACCCCCGCCACCTCCTAGCTTCCTAAATGCTACCCTTACCCAAACACCGATCACAGTGCCAGATGATCCCCCATACTCTCCAGATCCACCCGCTTATCGTGGCGTTCCCAACCACCCTAGTAGCTCCGTCACTCATCTTCCAATTACCTTTCCCGAAAATTGCCCTCCTGTCACATCTACTATCCCCGACAATGAATACTCATTCAAAGCTCATGATGCCCAATATTACCCCTCGGAGGTTGCCCACAAGGTTCCCAACTCATACAAGCAGGGTCCGCGGGATGAGCCTCATGCTGAAAATGAAAAGTTCACAGGAAGAAAAGGGCGAGATGGGATACCCAGGAGGCTGAAAGGCATAGAACAGTCCTTAAAGAACAAGCAAAGAATGGGAGACCAGGGTAGCATGTCTTACAAAGAATTATCTATGTCCCCCGACGTTCGTCTGCCTGCGGGGTTTAAAGTGCCAAAGTTTAACTTATATGATGGGTGTGGGGATCCGGTAGCCCATTTAAGGGATTATTGCAGTAAAATGAGAAGTGTTGGCGAGAAAGATGATTTGTTGATGGCGTACTTCAGTGAGAGCTTGACTGGGGCAACTTTGGAATGGCATAATCGTCAAGATGTTGGTAAGTGGCCTACATTGGGTGACATGGCTCAAGATTTTGTTCGATACTTTCAATACAGATCAGGTGTTGTCCAAGATCGCTCCTCCCTATCTCAAATGGATAAGAAACCCAAGAAAAGTTTTAGGGATTTTTGGTTTAGATGGAACGAACAAATTGCTCGGGATAGTCCTCCCATTGATAGAAAAGATGTTGGTGAGCCCCACCGACGATAGGGTCCAGTGGTCGTTCTTGCTCAACACTTCCAGCCTCGACATCGTCCCCATGGATATCCTGATGCACCAGATGATCCTCCCCAATGCCATTTCTCTCCACGGAACTCCCAAAATCGTACATCATTCTCTCAGTACCCAGCTCCACAAAATGCCTATCCACCCCCACGAGCTTATCAAAAACCCCCTGGATCAGGTTTCCAGGCCAATCAAGCATTTAAGAATGAGAGGTTGCTGAAAAAAGGAAAGACTTTAATCCCATTAGGAGTGTCATACACCAGTTTGTTCCAAAAGTTGAAGCAATTGGACATGTTGAAGCCGATCCAGATAAAAATGCCAAACCCTCTTCCAAAGAAGTTTGATTTTTCTCAAAGGTGCGCATATTGCTCAGATGCCCCGGGTCATGACATAGAGAAGTGTTGGAATCTGAAGAAAGCAATTCAGAAGCTTATTGATGCAGGTGACATTGTCGTGCAAAATCCAGATGCAACAAACACTAGCCAAAGTCCATCGCCTGTGCATAATGAGACGCATATGGTGGGTATGGTTTATTCTGAAAAGGAATGTGATAATTCTTCTGAGATCCTCGGAGGCCCATGCGCTACAAAGTTTCCAGTGCTATCAGAGGTTGATCTTAAGAACGAGCCAGCAAAGGGAACCCAAAAGCAATTTGTTAAGAACAATGTGATGGAAGTTTGTGAAGGTCCTAGTAATGTTGATGTAGAATTCAGTGGCTAAGATGCCGAGCTTGGCAATTGGAAAGACGCTCCTGTCTTAGTTAGCCAGGGAGGAGTTTTGGTGGTTTATTTTGTTGTCGTTTCTGTTGTCCGGGTTATTTTAGAGTTGTAATCCAGATATTGTCTTGTGACTCAAACCCTTCTATCCTCTTATTTTGCCTAGTTTGTTTAGTCTAGTAGCCTGTTTAGTGTTGTCTAGGTTTGTTCTAGGTTTGTATCCCCAGTTTAGTTTGTTTGTTTTGTTGTCCAAACCCTGTCACCATCTGTCTAATGCAACTTTTTTTTTGTGATTTCTAGTCATTTTCGTTTAGTTCTCTTTTATTTTATAGTTCTTTTCCTGTTGACTCTAGTAACATGACATGTATGCGTAATTCTTGGCCTGGTCTTAAAAATTCAGTTTAGTCATGAAGCAATGAATGAAACAATTTTGCAGATGATAGGGACATTTGAGGGAAATAAGTAAAGGCATGTTGAGATCACTTTAAGCCCGAATTGTGTGAAACTGGGGCAGATAGAATATGAAGAAACCCTATTGAAATGCATCATGCCGCATCAGTTTGAAGCTAAAGGCAAGTTTGCCCAAATTGACAGGGGTCGTTCGTGGTAATGAGAGTGAGAGTGTTGTCCAATGGTGCTTTGTATGTAACAGATGTAGAAGGCGAATGTGTGAATATGGTCATCAAGTCTGGCGCAATCAAAAGATGTTACGAATGTTTTCCTTGGTTTGTTTAAATTGTGTAGTTTGCACTTGGCATGTTTTGGAGATTGGAATGACGAAGACATTTTGTTCTGCTATCTAAACACTTTATCCTTCGTTACCCCTTTGAGCCTTATTTATTTTTCTTTCATACCCCTCTTTCGGAATTAGTAGCAAAGATCAGAAACGCAAGCGTGAAATATGAATAAAGGAAAAAGAGAAAAGAAAAAGAATGAAAAGAGAGAGAAGAAAAGAAGAAGAAAGAGAAAAGAAAAAAAAAAGAATAAGAAAGAGAAGAAAAATGACAACAAAAGAAAAAGAAGGAAAGAAGAGAAAAGGAAAAGAAAAGAAAAATCACAACAAACAAAGTAATTCCTATAACATGAACTACGTTTGACCTGATTCCTTTTAAGGATACGTAGGCAGCCTCACAGTTCGGTTTCATCAAAACAAAAATCCAAAAGTCCCCCATGCAAGAAACTGGGGCAGAAGTTGTGTTTGTTGTGAAGAACCTGATTCCGGAAGTTGTAACTTTAACCCATTTGAATTGTTTTGAGCCTTTTATACCCTTTCCTTCTAACCCTGTCGAAAAGCCTATATTACGGTCCAAAGAAAGACCTTCTGATTAGTCTTTGAGAAATGCTATTCGAGCAAGTAAAGATAATTCATGTCAGGGGCAACACTCTGGTTCAGGCAGGAAAATAAAAATGAGAGAGTCTTATTGGTGAAAATCCTCATGGGCACCGTAGGGCAACGAGAGCTGAGAGAAATCCAAAAATGAGAGAGTCTTATTAGTGAAAACCCTCGCAGACACCGTAAGGTGACGATAAGTTGAGAGGAAGAACAAAATGAGAGAGGCTTGATGGTGAAAACCCTTCGGGCACTACAAATCGATTAAGGATTGTGAATCAGATTGGATGATCGGAGCATTGAAGCCCAGTTTCACGGTTCAGAGGTATAACAGGGGTTGAACATCAGACTTGCTTGACAGAATAGGCTACAGGTGCATATCATGGTCATTAGAGTTGGTATCCACTCTGATAGGTTTCTACTTTATAATTTTTTTGTTAGGAATCATCTTTTTCCTTTGCCCTTTACTCTGTTCCTTTTGTCTTGTTTACTTTCTCTTCCTGAGTCTGTTTGGTCAGAACAAGTGAGAAATGACTTCAAAATTTGCCACCAGCTTTTCAATTGCACAAAACGGGATCTGGCCAATACATCAAAGTGTCATAAGTTAGGAAAGAACAACAAGCGCATTGAGCTGGTAATAATCAACATGCTTTGGGATCCCTTGTGAAATACAAAGGTTTGGTACACATCAATTCAGGAACAATGCAACAGATGGAGGGTGTTAGGTGAACGGATCAAAGGTATTTTCGTGAAACACGACGGTTTGGTACATATCAATTCATAAACAATGCAACAAGATGGAGGGGTTTGGTGAACGGATCAAAGGTATTTTATGTGGTAAGATCGACAAAAGGTGTTTAATTAGTGACAAGCAAGGTCCTCCGAGCAGAAATCAAAGTTATCGTGGCAAGTGAAGGAGCAGCCGACCTCAAGTCCAGGGCCAGTGGTTTAAGTCAAGAAAAAACAACATGCGCGATGGGTGGAAATTGTCGTGCTTTGGAATTCATGAGAAACACAAAGGTTCAGTACACGTCAACACAAGAGGACGATGCAACAGATTGAGGGTATTAGGTGGACAGATCAAAGGTATTTTCGGTAAAACACAAAGGTTGGCAAATGTCAGTTCATGAGCAGTGCAACATATAGAAGGAATTGGGTCTGAACGGAGAAAGGGCATTTTCTGTGATAAGGATGGTAGAGAAAGTGGCTAGTCCATAAGCAAGCAAGGTTCTCGAGGGGAAATCAGTTATCATGAGAAGTGAAGGAGCAACCGCCCTCAAAGTCAAGGCCACAAACCAACCACCACATTTTTAAACTGATAAGATTTTTCTTTGATTTGAAACAGGGGCAGAAAATTTCATTTGTTTCGGAGAAACCCTCCGCAAGGAAAAGTAAGCACCAGACAGGTTTGACCATAAACTTTCAGGACCCTCCTGAAAAATGGGACCTAGTTTAAAGTTCAGAAATAACATAATCTAGCATAAAAATATCCCAAGGGAATATAAGTTGGCTTAGAAGTTTGCATGATCGAAATAAGATTCAATTAGGAGTTTCCAGGACACTCCTGAATAATGGGACTTAGTTTAAGATTTCAATTAGATAACAACATTTAGCGTAAGTTCTGTTGTAGGGTAGTATAATTCAGCCGTAAAAGTTGTTACTCTTAAGATAAGACTTGATGTTTGATTTTTCAGGACCCTCCTGGATAATGGGGAGTAGTTCAAAGATCCTCTTAGATAACAAGATTTAGCAGAAGTCACACCTTTAGAAGATATAACTTAGATTTAAAATTGTCATTTAATTAAGAGTTGTTAGGACCCCCCTGGATAATGGGACCTAACTTTCAAATTTTTAGTAATACTTGGTAATATGACTTAATTTTACACTCGCATCTGTGCCCAGCTACCAAACTGGGGCAGAAAAATTTTCTCTGTCTATTTTGTTGTAGTCAGGAGCCCGCCTGGAAAGCAGGGAATACATTTCAAGTTAGCAGTCAGGATGCCCGCCTGGAGAGCAGAGAATACTTTCAAGCGCAGCAGTCAGGAGCCCGCCTGGAGAACAAGGGAGTACAATTTAAATTTTAGCTTTCAAATTCTCTGTTTTGTCTATCTTGAAGTCAGGAGCCCGTCTGGAGAGCAGGGAGCACTTTCAAGTTGAAGTCAGGAGCCCGCCTAGAAAGCAGGGAATACATTTCCAGTCAGTAATCAGGAGCCCGCCTGGAGAACAAGGGAGTACAATTCAAGTTTTAGCTTTCAAGTTCTTATTGATATTTGGTAATGTGATCCATTTTACACTTACATCTGTGCCCAGCCACCAAACCGGGGCAAAAAATTTTCTTTGTTTTGTCTATTTTGGTGAAGTCAGGAGCCCGCCTGGAGAGCAGGGAATACATTTCAAGTTAGCAGTCAAGAGCCCGCCTGGAGAGCAGGGAATTCATTTCAAGTTCAGCGGTCAGGAGCCCGCCTGGAGAACATGGAATACATTTCAAGTTAGCAGTCAGGGGCCCCGCCTGGAGAATAGGGCCAGTTTTTACTTTAGTCAAGCTTAGTTTATAGTTTCCTAGTCTATTCTTTAGTTTAATTTCATCATTGCATCAATAGTGCAAGTGGTTTACAATTTTGCTAACAACTCACAAATCTTCCTAGTGCAAATTGAGGCAGAAAAATTTATTTGTTTTGTCTATTTTGTTGTAATCAGGCATCCACCTGGAGAACAAGGGGAGACAACTCGAGTTTCTAGGGAAAGAAGTTTTGAAGGAAGACAGTTCAAGTTTCAGGGGAAAATGGTTCAAGGTGCAAAGCAAAACAGTGTCAAGTAACAAGAGAAGACGGTTCGAGTTCAACAGTCAGGCGTCCACCTAAAGAAAAGGAAAAACATCTCAGATTGCAATTCAAGTCAGCAACCAAAGAATCTCGCGGCAAGAATGCGAGCCAACAGTCCGAGGTTATCAACAAAAGTTAGTCACAATAAAGAAAAAGAGAGAAAGGCAAGAAGTGAATCCAAATGCAGAAGTTGATGAAAGAAGTGAACTGCTTAAGACATGGTGGAAGTCACAAGCACTACATGTCCGGTCTTGATCCAAAAGGTTGAAGAAGAACGAGCTAGCACCTGTAGCTAACAAGCGCCAAAGTTCAAATCTAAAGTCTGTATGAAGAACCATTCAAGACTCAAGATCAAGCTTCAGAAAACTTATAGATAGGAATCTTGTAACTCGTAGTTGAAAGGTTTAGTTAGTCTTTTTCATTTGATTTTTGATGTAATAACAAGGACCGCGGACCGGAACCTCGGCGGAACGGCACATCGACCGGATCTCCACCTCGACATACTCCGTCATCTCACTCATTTCTGAACTACACGTGGCATGATTCCTTTATAGCCAAGGATATGTAGGCAGCCCAGATACCAGAGCTCGGTCACATTCCCCTTTTCTCTTAGTTTTAGTCTCTCCAAATAAGGGTCGGGTCAAAAATCTGTCTAGTCATTCTTTGTCTGAAAATACTACGTCTTTCCAGTCAAAGAGGGGCAGCTGTAGACATGTGATTTTTTACCCTCCCCAAGATTTTTCATATTTTAGCATGTAAATTTTTAATTTAAGCCTAATATAGCTATTTCAACTCATTTTTACTCTTTTACTTTATTTATTACAAGAAAACAAAAATTACAAAAATAGGTTTATTAATGTTCTATAGTCATTTTTAATCTTAAAAAATACGGAAAATTAGTTATGATATTTGAAAATACCAAAAAATAGGTTTGTTTTAATGGTTAGTTTTATTTTAATAATTATTTTAATAGTATGATTAATTAATAAATGAGATCGTATTTTTAATCTCGTTCGCATGGGATGAATAAAACTTGGGCTCGAGCAATCTATTTTTAGGTCTAATTTTGGACCTAGCCCACAATTTCCAAGCCCACAATTCCTAGGCCCATACCCCTTAACCTAAAAATCCTACCAAAAAAAAGAAATAAAAAAGAAAAACCTAAACTATATATAAAGAAGAAGAACGAAGAAGGCTGAAGAGAAGATACGCAGAAGCTGCGCAGGGAATGAACCCCACCCCCCTGCATCGTCTTCTTCACCACCCCCCACCCCCCTGCGAGTCATCTTCTCCAAATAACCCTACCTTTAAAAACGACCCTCCTCTCCATCGGATATTTGAAAAACGAAAGAGATAACAGAAAAAAAAGAATAAGAACGAAAAAAGGCTGAAGGCAACAAAGACGCAGAAGTTGCGCATCGTCTTCTTTAGAAACTCGACAGCAGAGAACGACCCCCACCCCCCTCGCGTCTGTCTCCTCCAAACACCCCTCTCTCCACTGCTTTTTGTCAACAGCAACACCATAACAAGGAGATGCTACTGCTTCTCCATCTTGCGACCCCTCGCCGGAAACCAGTCCACAAACGACCACCCTGAGCTTCATCTTGGCTATACCATTCGAACACACAGACATACACGAAAATAACAGGGCGGGAAAGGGATTGAAACAGAAGCTCTGGCGTCTAGCCATGGTCGAAATGACCTCATCCTTCGTTCTTCCTCACCCTATGTCATCGCTAACAGTTTGGTGACAGATCTGGCCGAAAAAATGCCATATCCGGCGAGCTTCACCTTCTCACGCACACAGTCACGCACATGAACGGAGTGAGGGAGCGAGCGTAAGGCAGTTAAAGTTTTGGGGTCGTTTGTGAGTTCGAGTCGTCGAGGTCGAGTTTTCCGGCGTGATCTTTGGTTGACGGGTTTGTTCGGGGTTGTCGCCGGTCTGTGTTTGAGGTTCTATTCTTCGGTCATGTGGCATAGTCGAGTTTTACTGAGATAACAAAGGTTAATTTCTTCTTCTCTTTTAATTTTGTTTCATATTAATTCTTATATACTGTTGGAATGCAATTTTTGTGTAGACTACTGTTGGTTATGAAGTTATTGAATTGAGGAGGAAACGTTTGTGCTAATATGTTTGTGATTTTCCTAGTGATCTTTGCATCTGTTTGTTCTAATCAGAATTGGACTAGTTCGGTTAAGAAATTCCGTGTATGTTCTTTTTAATAGTTTTCTCTTCATTGTTGCTGAAATAAACCATGATCCTTTTATAATAATGTTGTGAATGCCCCACGATATATGAATCAGATGCTATATATATAGGTTCACAGAGAGATTTCTAGTACTTAATTAGATTTACATTTAAAAAAGAAGCTTTTAGTAGCGGGTGCAGCGCTAATCACGCTCACCAATTTAAAATTATTGGATTGCCTCTGTTTCATAGAGGGGAAAAAGGGTTGGTAACATTCATATCATCAGTATTTTTATCCAAGGGATAAAAGGATGTTTCGATTATTACCTGCAAAGAAAAGCAGAAACAAAGTCTAATCCTATTTAATTAGTAACCATGAATCAGATTCTAGCTTTAAACTTTAGTTTAGTGTAATGTTAGGGGAATTTGGGTCTTAGATAAATATGAGGAAGAATTTAAACTTAAGAAAGTCTCTGTTGTTCCTGTTCCATTTCTCTTTTAATTGTTCGGATCGATCGGAGCATGATTAGGCCGGCCACACATACGTAGGCGAACCTTTAGGCAAGTTTTGAATTTATTATCGTGATTATGTACACGTTCGCGTGACATGATTATGGTTTCCAAAATGAATGTTCGTAGATTGCTTTAGGCTCGATTTAATCTATAACCGTGATTGTGTACACGTTCGCGTGACATAATTACGATTTTGAAAATAAAACCGAAGTATGCGTTCGCGCAACTTAAACCAAATTCTCTTAATAATAATAATGCATTATTAATTGTGGACACATTCGCGTGACATGATTTTCGACATGCCAAACAAAGGGGTACACATACACGTGACCGTTTCAAGATAATTTTCTTGATTTAAAAGTGGTTAATAAGTAAATGCACATAGGTTCTAAGTTCAGTAATTAAACAATTTAGTTAAGCCAAGTATAATCAAAGCGACCGTGCTAGAACCACGGAACTCGGGAGTGCCTAATACCTTCTCCCAAGTTAACAGAATTCCTTACCCGGATTTCTGGTTCGCGGACTATTAAACAGAGTCAATCTTTCCTCGATTTGGGATTCTAAACCGGTGACTTGGGACACCATAAATTATCCCAAGTGGAGACTCTGAATTTCTTAATATAATCCCGTTTCGATTGTCCTTTAATTGGTAAAACTCCCTTATATTTATACCCTTCCAGGGGTGTAGGTAAAAAGGAGGTGTGACAGCTATATTCCCCATGAGAACCCAGTACCGAGGAAACATTCCAAATCCAGCCTCATAGAGAAGATCCATCTCCAGGTATCATGTATATCGGACAAATCCATGTCTAGGGAAATCCATCCCTCCATAATATATATGCTCAACCACTCGGTACTGTATATGGACCATGCGGCCCAGAGAAGATCCATCCCAGAATATATACATCACTGACCATCACAGTCACTCAGTACTGAGTAGGGCCAAATCCATCCCGTGGGGAAGATCCATCCCCAGGTATATAAATGCTTTGGACAAGATCCATGTCCAGGGAAGATCCATCCCTTAATATAATCAACCGCGCTCACTGGGGTGTGTGCAGACTCCGGAGCGGCTCTTTCAGCCCAAGTGCTATATCAAGCCAAGAATCGCACAAATCAATATAACCTATTGCGGCGTGCAACCCGATCCCATAATATAATCAATAAAATATATTGCGGCGTGCATCCCGATCCCATAATATCACTCACAATCAGGCTCTCGGCCTCAGTCGGTCATCAATCTTACTAGTCTCTCTCTCACAGGCTCACAATGTCATGGAACTATCCCGAAAATAATTATATGATGTATCAATAAATAACAACAGAGAATGAGATATGATATTCATATGAATGCATATGCATGAGTATGTAATGCAATGAAAGCAGATAACTCAACAGTAGAAATGACCTCAGTGGGTTCCAACAGGATAAGCATTTAGCCTAGACATGGTTTCTAACATGGATCACAGCTCAATAGCTCAAGTACGTAGAAATTGCATGGTTACAGGTAAGATCAGGTAACTCCACAGTAGCACAGAAATAATGAGGTTACAATTTACACGGTGCACGCTCACACGCCCATCACCTAGAATGGGTGTTACCTCAATACCAGTCACATAATACGTAATTCGGTATTTCATACTCTCAACACCAAATTTAGAAGTGTTGCTTGCCTCAAACAAGCCAATTCCAATACCGAGCAAGCCAAGCGATACTCTAAAATGCGATCTCGCGCGTATCGACCTCCGAATGGCTCAAAACTAGCCAAAAACATCTCAAAGACACCAAATAAAGCCCAAGGAAACAATCCCAAATAATAAAGATCGAATCTTTAATCAAAACCCAAAAGCGGTCAAAAGTCACACTCGCACCCGCGCCTCCAAACGCGAAAAAAACTCACAAAATTGGATAACTCACTCAATTACGAGTCCAACCATACTAGTTTCATTCAAATCCGACTCCGAATCGGTGTTCAAAACTCAAAAATTTATTTTATGAAACTTTATGAAACTTTAGGCCAAACCCCCCAATTTCTCTTTAAAATTCATCAACCAATTTCCAAAAATGAAGATAGATTCATGGAATAAGATAAAAACCAAGTGTAGAATACTTACCCCAATCCTTGTGATGAAATTTCTTCAAAAATGGCATCAATCCGAGTCCCGCATCTCAAGATATGAAGAAAGAACCAAAACACTCAATTTTTATATAGCTTCTGCACAACGATTTTCGTTTTTGCGAACAAAGAACCACTTCTGCGGCGTCACTTTTGCGTCAAAATTCCCGCTCCTATGGAAAACACTGGAGGTCTGCCCTTCGGCACCTGCGCAATAGGCACCACTTCTATGCAAGCGCAGATGCAAGACAAAATGTGCTTCTGCGTACAAACCCGCTTCTACGATCACAGCTTCCGCTTCTGCGCACACGCACGCACACCTCTTCCTCCGCATCTGCGATGATCCCTAGCCAAGCATTCCTTCACTTCTGCGATGACACTACCGCTTTTGTGGCTTCGCACCTGCGCTCATGGCTTCAGAGGTGCGGTTACACCAGAACCTCTGCCCAAACCAGCCTTAGCCAAACTTTCAAAATACTCCGAACCTCGTCCGAAACTCACCTGAGCCCCTCGGGACCCCTTTTGAATATACCAAATGGTCTAATAGCATAACATGGACCTAATCGAGGCCTCAAATCACGCATAACAACATCGAATCAACGAATCATACCTCGAATCGAACTTAATGAACTTTCAACTTCCATAACTTGTGCCGAAACATAGCAAACCAACCCGAAATGAATCCAAATTCTACACAGAAGTCACAAATGATATAACAAAGCTATTACCACTCCCGGAACTACAATTCGAACCTGATATCCACACGTCAACTCTTGGTCAAACTTTTGAACTTTTCAAACCTTCAAATTTTCAATTTTCGCTAATTTGTGCCAAAACCTTCTAGAAACATCCATATGCAAATCCGAGCATATGCCTAAGTCCAAAATCACCATACGAACCTAATGGAACCATCAAAACTCCGTTCCGGGGTCAAATTCACCAAAAGTCAAACTTGGTGAACTCTTTCAACTCAAAGCTTCAACATTGAAATTCATTTTTCCAAATCGTTTTCGAATAACCTGAAAACCAAAGTCGATGATTCGCATAAGTCATAATACATCATATAGAGCTACTCATGCCCATAAACTACCGAGCGAAGTGCAAATGCTGAAAACGACCGGTCCGGTCGTTGCATCCTCCCCCACTTAAACATACGTTCGTCCTCGAATGTGCCAATAGTTGTTCCCAAAGCCATCAAACCACCATATAACCTTACCATGCACATACCTGAGGGTGATCCCATGCCACCGTATCCCATATAGGTCTGATAACACAACATATCTGAAATTTTTAAATTCAACTTAGCCATAAGCCTTAGAATCCATTCTATAAGATCAGAATCTCGCATCCACACTCTATATAAGTCTGAACAAGCTGTACCAAGTCGTAACCATAACCCAAGATGCAATATCATGATATACCACATAACTTGAATACTCGTAGCAATGATTTCTAATCACAGTAGCTGCTCAAAACAACCCAATCCGGCAATAAGCCTCATATCAAACAAAAATTTATTCTAAAACCTTCGTACGCATGCCGATGATGCAATAAACATGCAAAAACTCATAACCATTCATCAAATCAAAAAGTCATGGAGCTCCCTCTCCCTCAACAATAACTGTAGCAAATTTCTAAGTCAATCAGCGACATTATCCTTTCAAATATACCGAAATCAGACCCGATAGCACCCATTCTAGGTTCGACAACCTCATCTTATCAAATACCAGCTACTCTACTGACATGCCATACCAATACTACCCAGAGCCACAACTGTTCCATCCGTGCACCAATATGCAACAATTCAAATGTACTCAGTCATGGAAAATGACTCAAATGAGAGAACTACCCCGCAAGCTTCCAACAAATCACAATGAAATGCTGAAAATCTATCACACACCGTAAAACCATCACAAGATTCTATAACCCCGCTGCTATGCGTGACCCCATCCAAATGTTGGTCCATGTTATATACCTCGAGCCACCTTACTCAAAATCAATAACCACGTGCAATTCGGCATCAAGATCCCAAAGTGCATTACCATAACCACGGAGAAGCAAATGACACAATGCTATATAAGTCCGAAAGAACATAACCACTACACAATAAATCATGCAACACCCAAATACCCGTCTCGCTTAATTTTTGCTATAGGTCCCAAATAGAACCACACCATGTGTGTATATAACCAACGAATCACAACCCCTCATAGCATAGAAGAGTAACTCATGGAACATATCTGAACATAACAAACTCAACTCTGACTGAATGGCACACCCCTCTACAATAGCAGTATGAAGTCAACTAATCTGACCCGGTGTAGAATATACATCCTCATTGGGCATACCAATGGATCCCAAATCAACTCTGGTCACCCACAAATAGATAAATAACCTTCCGAAAATCCACAATGACTGAATCATAACACATACTATCATCCTCCGGCTAGCTTTGGCCTTATTTTCACAGTTCGCAACTACGAAACAATCTGCTCCTGAGAACTCCTAGTCTCTAAATCCATAGAACACACGAACCACCATATCTGGTCCTAACTCCACCGCCTGAATGTCTAACACATCTCTCATACATGATCATCCTACGAGAAATACTCCTCTAATTCTTCCGTGCCACATAGCAATATCTGAAAATCAACAGTCGATCAACTAGGAGAGTGTCGCAATACCAATGAAGTAATATCATTCATCTAGTCAGCTGAAATCGTCCATGTTGCCTAAGAATTTATGACATCCCCTTCAAAAGTAAACCATGACCTTGCACACGCAAACCTTAATCGCACACAACACACCGCATCTATCATGCCATCATATGAAAAATACGAGAACCTCATAATCATTTTGAGTCACAAGTAGAATACATATCCGATCAGCCAGAAACCTTCCATTTGATCCCATCCAGTACAAAATCACAATACTCAACATGCTTCTCATGGCGATAGGAAATATCCATCTCAAACCGTGGTAGAAATCCTCGAGAATGCCTTGGAATCTATTTGCATACAATCAAGCCATCAGATTTAAATCTCTCTAACTCAACCAAGCCACGTAGGTCGCCAAACCCAAGAGTATTGCCACAAAGCACCTGTAGAAAACCCCCATATCATAAGCACCCAAAGAACCGATCATATCCATTACCTTGCTAATCCAACCTACTACCAAACTGTCCTATTTCTCTGAGTTCCTTCCGACTTACCCTCAAGTTGACACTTCTCCTTGCCAGAACACCATAATCCTGAACCAAAGCTGACTCCACGAGATCCTAGCATAAAACCACACTGCCATAAGGCCCATAAGCAGCTGAATTCCTTCTTAAGTATCCCAAAAGTACCGCAACCAAGATATCCACTCTAAAGAGACCTTCTGCGAATCTAAAGTTGTTTTCTTCACCTTCCAGATATTGAAATGTAGAATCCATAAGAATAATAGAAATACTACGAGTCTCGACACCATCCAATGTAAATCTCAGTTCTAGCCATATACAAACCGTAAAGTTCTCAATCGCTACATGTTGATACCCAATTTTTCCCACACATATTTTTAATACATTTATATACTTTCAAAATAGTACATATGCAGTTATAAGCATGCATAAGCATTTTATAATTTTTTCTATAGTTTTAAAGGCTCCAAATATATTTATTACTCCTCTTTTTATTATTAATATCCAATAATTATCTTTCATATTACTTTTATGATTATTTAGCCATCTAAATTCATTATTTATGCCAACATAGTGTTTAAATATTTTTAGTGTATTTTTTATAATTGCATTTACATTTTTCAAGCTAAATTGCACATCTTTGCAATAATAATCCATACTAATGTATAATTATATTATTTATGCATAAAATGATCTTTCATAATTTAAAAATATTAAATAACTATTTTAAATAATTTTAGTGCACAAAGACATTTTGGTACTCATTTATTATTTTTTATAAACTATTTAGTTGTTAACTTGGCTATTTAAAATCTGGCCCCATTTTCTATTCAATTCTGATCCTAAATTGGACCCAATACTCAGCCCAATTTAACCCAAAACATACGCAGCCCAAACCTTCATACCCGACCCAAGATCCCCATCAAATTGTGGCCGTTGATCCTTTAGATCAACGGTCCACATCAATACTTGCCTTTTTAATCAAACATCCCCCTAAACCCTAATCATTTCCTCCATACAACCGCCCTTGGATCCTCTTCTCTCTAGTTCTCTCTGAAACCAACCCCTAACCCTAATCGCCGTCACCCAAAATTGGCCCTAATCCTTTGAATCCCTGTCCGATCTATGGCGTACTATGGCTGTACGAAGCCTCTACTTGTCTCTTATCCCATTGGTTGTTCGATTATTTGGTTTTTGTGGAAGAACCTCGAAGAGATCTGGTCAATATCTCGTTCAAAGCTCTTCCAGGGTTCATCCATGGCTTGCGAGTAATTTCTATTGAAGTTCCATGGTTCAAATCTCTAGTTCAAAACTAGGTTCTCTTTACCCCTCCCCTTTCTCCTCAAAACCCTAATCTTTGAACATGAATCCGTCCCGATGGCGATGACTTTTCTTTAAAGATCTCTTATTTATTTACTGTTAACCGATTTTAGCACCATATTTTGGGTTCTTTGCTATCTATTGTTTGGATCTTTGCATAATTGAAATGTTTTCAAGTTTCTGCGTTTTTTTTAAGTTTCTCTTATTCCTCTACTACTAACCAATTTTAAACACTACAATACTTCAGGTTTTTGTCTTCTATGACTTCTGTTTGTTCGAATCTCTGTATTTTGACACACCTTTCAGTTTCTTCTTTAAGTGTTTTCAAACTAGGTTTTCCTGAAATTTTCTTTCTCTAAAACGTTTGATAATTTTGAGTGTTTAACCTTCTGCTTCTTATGTGTTCTAACTAATTTCGTAAGGTTTGCTTTGACCCTAACTCATTTATACTAAAAGCCCTAATGTTTTCGACATTTGTTTGGTTTCTGAATTACTTGTGTACTAACTTTGTCCTATTCTTTGGTTTCAATGATTCTTTAGTCTAATTCGATATCTTTTGATTTTTTATCCTATTGTGCCTCTATTAATGTTCTTGGTTCGACTTTCCTACTGATTCTATGCGTCTATGTTCATTTTTGCCTATTCATGGTAAACCTATACTTTTCTCTTTAAATCAGTAATTGATTTGGATTCTTGATTTATCAATTTGTTTTGTTAAGACCTATGTGCTAATTCCTGATTATTTCTTTTATTTACAATCTTGATTAGCTTTCTTACCTTATCCAATTAACCATGATATTCACTGATTCTTCACTAATCATTTCCTTAATTAAATTTCTATCTATTTACCCCTAATTGCTCATTTGATTTTCTTTTTTTAAATATATTCTACCCCTGCCATTGGTTAATTACCCTTAATTAAGGAAAAATTATACTAATTGGTGTATAATTGATTTTGTGGCTTCCTTAATTGCAAAAGGGTTGATTCCTTTTACCTTAGTTTCCTTGCTCTTAACAGCCATATATGCTCTCCTTTACTCCTCACTTCTGACATGAACACTAGTTCATCTACACTCTCACACTCTCAAAAAGCTCTCTATCATCTTATGTTTCCAGCCGGCTGTAAGCCAAGGCTGGCTATTTGCACCATCTCTGCTCTATACTCTACATTCTCTCCTTAACTGGTATGTTCTGATTCAATTCCCATTCCAAAACTATGTGTTTTCTCTATTGTTGCAGTTCATTAGTTGTGATTTCCAGTTCTATTTGCTACTCTGCTATCATATACTCAATGTGTAACCAGCATGCTCAGATCATACTACCTAATTACTGTATCAGTCAACATGTTTAAGTTTGTTCTATTAAAAACTATAGTAGTATACTCTTTAGCATGCCCAATCCTACTTTAGATAATTGCATGGATCCTATTTGTTCACTAGTATGTCCAAACTGCATTGTTTGTTTATTGTCTCACCCAGCATGTCTAAATTCGGCTTGTTCTGTATGTGATTAGTATTTCTAAACCTTGAATGCTTCATGAAGTGTTTGTCTAGTTTTTTCATCTAAGCCTTACCTGCTCGACTTCACTAATGAGATCCTGTTTGTGTCTAAGACCTGTGTGTTCTCAACATATCTTTGTAACTAACTTGTCAATTCCACAACTTCTTGAGGAATCTGTGTATTTGTTCACTATTACTAAGGTGAATTCTAGGTGTTCCTACCCCATTCTCCTTGTGTAAAGTCTGTTTGCCAAAATATTTTTTTGAAACTGTGTGTTTTGTGACTTGCTCTCTGATCCCAAAAATATTCTTCATGTTTTCTCAAACTGTTTTCCCCCTAACTATGTATTGTTTTCGAAAATCTTTTCATTCCTGAGGCCCTCTTGCTACTGCTTACCAAACTCTTTCAAATCATTATGCACTCTCACATTACTCTTAGATTACTAAGTCCTGCCCCTATGATATGTGTACTGCTTTGAGACCCTTGAGATGTCTCTGAACTCTGGTATATCAGGGCTGGCACTTCCACACTGCACATAATCAGTTCTTATTTGAAAAAGGTCTAGGTGTGAGCACTGCCCGGAATCCTTGAGGTCCTTAGGGAACTCTGACATACCTAGAAATGAATTGGGCTATGGAACTTTGGGCATTTGAGACTAGTAAAGGCTTGGTACACCAGAATTGTTTTGGGCCTGCTTCAGGCTCCCTATAGTTTAACTTCTATTCTATTTATGTAATTTATATTCAATTCTTTGTATGTAATAATTAATTGTAAATAAACATTAGGGTGATTAGTGAAAAAGGGTGGGTTGTCATATACTGTGGGTAATGTTTTGGGTAGATAACATGCATATAGGGTCCATGTCGATTCAAATGTGTGTATTAGATAATATGCCTATAGGATCTACTTTGGTTTAAATAAATTCTGCTTGCTTTACTTCCACACAATTAGAAGCCATGCCTATAGGATCTAAATCAGCTTTAATAATAGAGATTATACCTATAGGGTCTAAATCAGCTTTAATAGAAATCATGCCTCTATGGGTTTCACTTTGGTCAAATAAATTCTGTTTGCTTCGCCTTATGTCTAACTAGAAATCATGCCTATAAGATCTAAAACTAGCTTAGTTTAACTTTAACTCATGTTTGTAAGTTCTGAATCAGTTTAATTAAATAACCTACTCTTTCGTGTTAATCAATATCACTAGAAAGCATACCTATAGGATTCAAATTCCCGTATAAAATTGTTTACCGTTTTACTGCATTCCTAATCAGTAATAGATACCATGCTCATAAGACGCCACTACTATGCGCCTAGGCAAGCCTGTAGGGCGATTAAAATTCTGCAAACTGTAAAACTATGGTCTGTTATCTCTGACTGCTCATATTCAACAGGTATAAAATCAGTAGGCAAGCTGAATAGGTCTTTGACACTTTGGTTCTAATTCAATGCTGTATAATCTCTGCTCACCTAGATATCATGTTCTAAGGTTTTCTCTTAAATACCTGAAACTGTTGTTTGAGACGTGCACTTACTTGTTCTGTTTGTGGAGGTAAAAACGTACTACTCCTATGAAATCCAAGAAAAATAGATTTTTTCAATTATTTGCCATTTTATAGGAGTTTTGTGGAATTTTATCAATTGTTTGCATTTTTGTGCACGTTTAATTTTCATTAAAAATCATGAAAAATGTCAAAGAATACCATGCATTGTGTTTAGGTTTTGTTTTTACCTTTTTAGGATTACTTGGTTAATTATTTGTTTTATTAAAAATAAAAATTACAAAAATGACCCAAATTACATTTTTACCTTTTAAATTTTAAGATTAGTGATCTTTCTCTTTTTAATGTTGGATTAAGTAATTTTTATAGCTTTTGTACTTAGATAATTAGTTTAATTTTACAAATTAGGTGATTTAGGATTTTAATTAAAAAATAAAAAAAGTAAAACAAAGGAAAAAGGAATAAAAGAAGTAATTGAAAAAAAGGGGTTTAATATGAATTTGGATTAATTCTTTGTATCAAATTGACCCAATTCTTCCCAAAATTACCCAAATATAAGAAATACACTTGAACCCATCAGCCCCAAACCCACTACCCTTTAAAAACCTAAATATATAAAAAGGACCTACACCCTAGACTCTAGAGATCGAGCGCCGTTTACAACAAAAAATGACCCCTCCCCTGTCGTTATCTTCTAGAAGAGAGAACACCCTAAACACTAAGCAGCAAGAACCATAACCCGTGGACCCCCCCCCCTCCCCAGGTTGCTTCTTCTTCCTCGTTTCATCTTCTCCAAAAAGGACCGAACAATTCCTAAGCAACCAAAAAACGGCGCTCCATTATTCCTCTAAAAAGAGACGAAAGCTAACCCTTCTCCTGGACTCTATCAACGGCACACTCCTCTCCATTGCTCGACAAGAACAATCAAATCTCCACACCCAAGCTCACACACGCGAAAATACACAAACATATTAAGAAGCTCGAATCCGAAAATGGTTTCAAACAAAAATCAGAAGGAAGCTGAAATTTGGTATCGATTTTCCTAAACACTGCTGCTGTTGCTGTGTTGTTCTTTTGCTTTCATCTCTTTCCAACTTCAGAGACTTATTCTCTTTTTGGTGTATTTTGGCTAAATCAGGTATGTGGTACATCCATGTCCCTCCCTTTTGAGATTTCATGAAATTCCATGTTTTTGTTTGTTCCGATTCGGTTGAGCCGCTTGAACTCCGTGGTCTCGCTTTAAGTGTTATTATAATTTATTGTTGTCTTAAATTTGTAAGTTTCTGCTCTCTGAGGTTCAGCTGCATTTGTGTAAATAAAATTTATCATTGATTTAATGATCTCCATTATTGTTCATCCTAGTTGTAAATTATGTTCATGTGCTTTATAGGACAATGTGGGTACCGATTTTTTTTTTCTGTTTTTTTAGGCAATGGCAGTAGGGTTTTGTCACGGGTTGAGATGTGATTGAAATATGATAAGCTTGTCCTATGATTTGTACTAAAATGTGTAGAGAAATCTATTAAAAAGGACAAGGTAGTTCTTTCATATTTATTTTTTATCCTTAATTTTAAATGGTCTGTATTTCATAGGGGAATGTAAATTTATAGTATGTTTTAATTGCTAAGATTGCAACTGACATTTTAATCTAAAATTTGGATTGAAATGAACTGATAATTTCACCCTTCGATTTGGTGGAATTGGGTTCTGGAAACCCACTTTTCACAAGTCATTTGTTAAGTGCTGAAAATTTTCCCAAGTTTATATCTCGATAATGTTTGGTTTCACAATAATCTCAAACTTAGAAATAAAATAATTCATAAACATTGTTAGTTTGCTTTAGGCACACAATTAATTTATTATAATTACGGGTACGATTTCCGTAACGTGGTTGTGATAGCCAATTAAATTAAAGTAGGAGCATCCTTAGTTTCCCTTTTAAAAAAAACAATACAAATCTTTATAATTTGAGGTGCGTCATACACAAATAAAATCCTATAATCTATGGCCCTCACATAAATACAAAATTAGTATAGAAATTGCCTTGAACTTTTGTAGTTGCTTTAGGCACTATCTTTAAATAATTTAATCACAGTTACGGGTATGGTTCCCATGATGTAGTTGTGATTTTTAAATTCGGGTGTACATTTCATGTGACCCAATTTCAATTTCTCAACAATGTTAAATAGAACGTGTAACGAGCCGCGGGTGCATTTCATGTAGCATGGTTTAAGACGTGTTTTAAATAACATTGAATCTTCCTAAAAATGATTTAAATTAATTAAAAGCGGTTATAAAGCTTAAAATGTACCATATGTTTAAAACATGTAATAAACATATAATAGGCCAATATTAATAGTTTAAGCGACCGTGCTAGAACCACAGAACCCGAGAATGCCTAACACCTACTCCCGGGTTAACAGAATTCCTTATCTAGAATTTCTGATTTCGTAGACTTTTAAATAAAGTTAAATTTCCTCGATTTGGGATTTAAAATAAACCGATGACTTGGGACACCATAAATTATTCCAAGTGGTGACTCTGAATTTAAATAAAATAATCCCATTTCGATTTATGTCACTTTAATTTGAAAAACTCCCCCATATACCCCCTCGGGGTGTAAAAAATGAGATGTGACAACTTGTTCTGTTTGTGGAGGTAAAAATGTGAGCCTTTAATTGTCCTTTTTAATGCAGTCCTAACTGTTTTGATTGACGCCTAGATTTTTCTATTTTAAGCACCTCAAGATGGTCTAGAACTACCTAAATTAGAGGTCCTAACTACCTCCAGGTCCACAAAGAAGGGAGGGGTAGTGCACGCATATGATATCTTTAAAGGTTGCTAGAACGCTTTAGGCTATGACCAAGGGGAGAGAATTGGGTAGTAAGGATATGATGACTACGTGCTAATATCACGTGTAGCCCCTCATTGAGGAGTGATTACTAGGCATTGTATGGGTATGATCCTATAGACTAACCAACCTAGGACCCCTCTTTCCCAACTCCCGTTGTTTAAATAAATTTGCTTTTCTTTACATATGTGCAAATTGTTCAAACCTTTTCCCTTGCTTTCATTACTTGAATCATATATGTCCAAACATGTCTTTATTTGCGAGTATGTGTTAAAACTGTTTGTTTATTAAAAATGACTAATTCACATAGTTTAAGTTCGGCCGGGACCCACCATTGTGGACTGCGAGGGGTGCCTAACACCTTCCCCTCAAGGTTATTTCGAGCCCTTACCCTAATCTGTAGTTGTGAGCATGTGATTTTTGCCCTATAGGAATTACTCCTATAAAATTTAAGAAAATAAAATTTTTCCATTATTTGCAGTTTCATAGGATTTTGTAAGAATTTTGCTAGTGGTTTGCATTTTTCTATGCATGTTTATCTTATTAAAATCATGTAAAATACAAAAATACCATGCATTACATTTAGGTGTCATTTTCATATTTTTAGGATTAATTGGTTAATTATTTATTTTATTAAAAATGAAAATCACCAAAATGGCTTACTTTTGCATTTTTAGCCTTCCGATTTTAAATTAGTAATTTCCTCTTTTAATTTAGGAGTAATTAATTCTTGTAAATATTATGGTAGATAATTAGTTTAATTTAGTTTTTATTTAATTAAAAAAAAAGAAAACAAAGAACAAAGAAAGGGAATGAAATTTGGTTTTAAAACCCAATTTGGGCCAAGACCCAAACATTCAAACCCAATTTTCCTCACCCATTCGCCCAGACCAACTCCTTATCCGGATCCAGCCCAGCCCCATTCTCGAGTCAAAACGACCCCGTTTCCCTAAAATCAATCCCAGCCTGATCTAATGGCTAGGAACTGGGTATCAGGTCGTATAAGAATGTCTGAACCCACCCCCTAAACCATTCGAACCCTCCCCCCTGTCACGACCCAAAATCCCAACCCGGTCGTGATGGCGCCTCTCGTGAGGACAAGGCCAGCCAATCAACAAAACAGTACATCTCTTTATAATTACGTAGCAGGAATAAGTCTAAATCATGGGCAATATAATCATAAATGTGAAATAAACGTGATAGAACAAAGAAAACCATCCCAACTCAGCCCGAAATCGGGATGTCACAAGTCATGAGCTACTACAGAATTTACTAATATTTTACAAAGTCTGGACTTGTCATAAATAACAAAGATAAGGGAGAAAACGGGGCTGCGGACGTCAACAGCTACCTCGTTACTCCTAGTCACCGCCTGGTCTGGAAAGAATCAGCGCTCAGGAGCGAACTCAGCTCTGCCTGTATCTGCACACATGGTGCAGGGAATAATGTGAGTACTCCGACCCAGTGAGTAATAAAAGTAACTACAGTCCGAAGATAAGAAAACCCAGTAAATACACAAAGTAAGCTAAAATCCAAATATACAGCAACATATGGAACTGAACAACTAAACAACAGTATAGATACAAATACATGAATACAATGCAATGCATATGATGGTATATTCCCGTACCCACTGCGGCGTGCAGCCCGAGCCATCCATATTTATTTATCGTCGACGGCGCTCACTGGGGGTGTGTACAGACTCCGGAGGGCTCCTACAGCCCAAGCGCAATATCTTGGTCAGTCATTGTTACCTGACCGGTCAGCCATTGTTACCTGACCAATTTATATCATACAGTGCCATTGTTACCACTGTTCAAGTATATCATCCAGTGTCATTGTTACCACTATTTCAAGTATATCACACAGTGTCATTATTACCACTGTTTCAAGTATATCACACAGTGTCATTGTTATCACTGTTTCAAGTCACTTTATAATCAGTCCAGAAAATAATATAATAAGCCCCTTGGGCATTTACAAAACAGAAGTTCCCAGCCCGGAATACATTTAAAATATCATTTAAGTTTTCAACACTTAGAATTATGGCTGAGTTTGCAAAACAACATTTAAAACCTTGGACTGAAATTAAATGATATGCAAATCATGCTAAGCAATAATATCAATCCTCGAAGGATTTTACAAATTGGCCCAAGGCCCCAAACATGGCATCAAGCCCCGTAATATCAATGAAGTATATGTATCAATCACCAGTATAGTATAAACATCACACGGGATGGACCAAGTCACAATCCCCAATAGTATCCGACCCCGCACTCGCCATGGAGTGCGTGTCACACCTCAATATAGCGTTACGATGTGAAAGTCCGGGGTTTCAAACCCTCAGAACAGCATTTACATCTATTACTCACCTCTAGCTCGCTATGCCCTTGCCTCTCTAATTGGCCTCCTCGTGTGACGAATCTGCCAAAAATCACACAAACCTCGATGAAGTTCGATTTCTAAAAGACGGGGTTTTAACCATACATATCTGAATTTCGCCCTTTAATGATATTAGTACTAGATCCCATAAATTATGCCATTTAGGCATATTATCAAACATCTTGTAGGCATAAATATTTACACCTCTTAACTATAGCATTGGTTCCTCCAACTATCACCATTAACCAACAATTCATCACACTATTATTCTTTAACAATTTATACTCCTAACATCATATGTGTGATCAACCATTCACACCCAAACCAACAAAAATTCCATCAAATAAATACCTTTAAATCCCTACCATGTTCATGTATTTAAATTGGGAATTTATGGCTTCCAATCACCATACAATAAGTTGTAATACTTGATTCATACTCATATTTCCATAATATATCCATATATGTGAGTCTAAGGGTGTAGGATTACCTTTTGGAAGAAATCTTGCAAAACCCTCCTTTGAGTTCTTGAAGGAATTTCTTGAAAATCTAAGGATTTTTAAGATCAATCCATGTTAATATAAGTGTTTGGGAGTAGTAATCAACTCAAAATACTCCAAAAATCTTACCTTAGGATCATAGGGATGAAGTTTGGGACGAAATCCCCTTGAGAGAGCAAGCCTTAACCCCAAAAATGAGTTGGGAACTCTCTAGGCCGGTCTTGGGGTACTTAAAAACCTTCAGTCGCGTTGTTCGCGCGTTTGTTCGCGCGTTTTGCTGAGCATTCTGCCTCAGACGCGCGAAATGCGCGACTTCGCGCGATACTTCGCGCGCTCTGACACCTGACCAGTGAAATGGTCATAACTTCCTGTATACACTTCCAAATGACGAACGGTTTGTTGCATTGGAAACTAGACTCAAAGGGCTTTAATTTGATAGGTTGTAGCTCACACAACTCCTTATATAACGAGAGATATTATCGTTCAAAGTGAGGCCTTGTGCGCACTTATTTACAACTTTCGTCTATTATGAAATTTCCAACTTGAAAAGTTCTCGTTAGCCATCCGAAATCATCCCGAGGTCCTCGGGACCTCAACCAAAAATACCAATACATCTTATAATATTATTCAAACTTGTTCAGATTATCAAAACACCTCGACTAATACCAAAATTATCGAATTACACCGAATTCAAGTCTAAGTTCCTTTAAAACTTCCAAAACGCGCTTTCGATCAAAACTCGACCAAAATATGTCCGAATGACTTGAAATTTTGCACACATATCCAAAATGGCATAACAGAGCTACAAAAATTCTCGGAATTCCATTCCGATCGTCGGATCAAAATTTCACCTATCAACCGGAAATCGCCAAAATACTAACTTCGCCAAAATGAGCTAATTTCTTCACCGGACCTCCAAAATTAATTCCGATTGCGCTCCTAGGCCTTAAATCATCCCCCGAAACTAACCGAATCATCGGAATTCAATTCCGAGCCCTCTAACTCACAAGTCAACGTCCGATTGACTTTTCCAAACTAATTCTTCCTTAAAGAGACTAATTGTCCCATTTCATACCAAACTCAATCCGAATTGACTCAAATTCACCAAGTACACATATTGAAACATGAATAAGCATTTAACGGGGAATACGAGACATAAATACAGGAAACGACGGTTCGGGTTGTTACACCCCCACTCTTTCATCTCTCTCAAATCTAAACCCTAGAAGATCTGCCGCCCTAAATCCCATCGTCTCCAGTCGACTGCACGACCTCAAACCGCCTCCAATTTCACACCTCATAACCACCAAACCTCCTCAAACTCGAAACCATTGATGTTTCTCCCAAATAGTTGTTGGGATTCGTTGAATCTCAAATCCAGATGTGCCCTAATTTCGGGGTTCAGAATGTTTTTGAAGCTTCCGCTTGTCATGGCTCGAAGCTAGCCATGGTAGACCATCCTTGACTAGAGTGGTCATCATGGTCGGCTTCAAGTCTTGCCAAAGCATCCTAAGTTTGGTCATATAGGCCCTATTCTCTGAGTTTTGGTGAGTTTGTTCATCTCCTTCTTTATCTTTATTTTTGGGTCTTTATCTCCTTCTGTTTCTTTTTTTTTCTTCCTTGCTTTTTTGTTTTAAGCCGTGTTCTGCTTGCATGTAGGTTTAAATCATATTAGGTTATAGTATTTATCTTAATAATACAGTTGACATTTTTGGCAAAACATTTTGATTTTGTGTTTGTATTTTTTGCTCAATTCTTCTTTTGTTTTTGATTTTTTGGAAGTCTGATGTCAGGAGTTTAAACTCCATTGGCCTGTCCTTCTTGTGGTTTGTTGGTTTTGGACTGGTAATTGGGCCTTGTAGTATATAAGCCCAAAGAAAAGAGGGTTTCAATTCTGGCTGTATGGCCCATTTGCTGGATTTGATAAGGTAAATAACAGACATTTGAGGGGTAGTTTAGGGAAATTGGATAGGGGAATCTTGCCTAACTAACTGAGAAGTTTCCAAGAAGGTGGGATTGGGGTGGTTTAACAAACAAGCTGTAATTTCAGGGTCTGAAATGAAAAAAAAAATTAGAGAAGGGGTGTTAAAATCAGTTATGTTGCCCTAATGTCTTCTATATAAGGCAAGCTTCCTTCATTGTCATGGCAAAGATTACAATATTAAGAACTAGAAAACGACTGAAAATAGACCCTTACTGATAGAGTTTGGAAAATTAGAAAGAAAAAACAGAAAAAAATTGCAATCACTGTTCCATTACAGCTGGTCTTCATATTTTTGGAGTTTTAAAAGTTCGAATGCACTACTCTTCTTCTGGGCTCAAAAGATGGTTGTATCTGGTTGATAATTACTGTTACTGCTGTTTAAGAGCTGCTGTTATTGCTATCTGCAATGAGAATTTTGATGACACATTGTTTTGTTGAACTCAATTTTAGATTATTCGTTTCTGTAGTCATCTAGTTTCTTTAGGTGTTTATGTGTTCATTTATGTTGTTGTTGAATCTCATTTGTAAGTTGGCCAAGTACCCTAGTCTAGCATGTTTGGTTTGTCAATTGGTGGAAGCTTTGTTGCAACAACAACAACGACCCAGTATAATCCCACAAGTGGGGTCTGGGGAGGGTAATATGTACGCAGACCTTATCCCTACCCCGAAGGGTAGAGAGGCTGTTTCCAGGAATGGGAATCCCTACCCCGAAGGGTAGAGGGGTCTGGAAGCCTTGGTGGAAGCCTTGTTGGACATTTTTAATTTTGCTTAACTCTGCTGAAGTTAGTGCTGAATTCTATCTTCAGAGACTGTGATATTTGGGACTTTTGTTTGATTTGTTGAATCATATGTATGGAGTTGAATGGGAATCCCTAGTTCGATTTCAATATTTTCTAGAGTCGAAGTAGTGCATGATTGGTTCGTAATTGGCATATAATTGATGGATGCATATGTAAGCTTGATGATTTTTGTTTAAAAAAAAAGAAGAAACATGTTCTTGTGTTCTCATTAAAAGCAGGTTGTACAATCTAAATAATTGGGTATTTAATGCTCCAAAAGGAGACTGTTGCGTTCCAATAGGTTTTAAAATTGAAAAGTTTCTTAAGGATTGATGGGCCTAACGTAGGCCCAAGGAAGTCAATCTATGGCCGTATGGTTTTGCTCTATTGTGGGCTCGATTTGGGCCCCAATAGCCTTCCGTATTTTCTTGTTTTCTTAAGTGTTGCTTGATTCAACAATAGAAGGATTTTGACAGAAAATTCGACTCAAATGTTCAATTCAATTTTTGATTTCATTAAACATGTTGTTACTTTGTATAATATAGCTTGAGCGTTTTTGTGGAATTTTGGGGGCTGAGCTCAATGTTGGCCCAGTCCAAAAATGAATAGGTCGTTTGGGATGCCCTTTTACCTACTCAGTCTCGTGAGTTAAGCTTCAGCCCAGGTTCCCAATACTTGTCATTAGTTTCCTTGTTAACTATGAAACAATTTATCCGTGCGAATATTAATATCCTTTAGGCTTAATTAAGTGCCTAATTGATTGAGGTGTGCCATTTAGCTAAATCATTTATGGCCCTCACAAACGTTATAATTTAGATGCTAAAATAAATCTCGTAGTTTGCTTTAGGCGCGCCCATTATATAATTATCATGTTATAAATTCGGGGGTACATTTCATGTGGTCCGGTTTTAATTTCCAACGAGGTTAAATAAAACTGTCATGAACCACAAGTGCATTTCATGTAGTGTGGCTTGCGATATGTTTTAAATAACCTTGAATTAATTCTTTACATAGTTAAAAGCGGTTTTAAAGTGTTAAAAATGCACATAGGTTTTAAAATATTTTAAAATCAGATAATTAGGCCAATAATAATAGCTGAGCAACCGTGCTAGAACCACGGAACCCAGGGATGCCTAACACCTTCTCCCGGGTTAACAGAATTTTTTACCCGGATTTTTGTGTTCGCGGATCATGAATAAGAGTCAATTTTCCTCGATTCGGGATTCAAAATCGGTGACTTGTGATACCATGAATTATCCCAAGTGGTGACTCTGAATTTTAAATAAATAATCCCGTTTTGATTATCCCTTAAATTGGAAAAAACTTCCTTATACCCTTTCGGGTGTAGGGAAAAGGAGGTGTGACAGCTCTGGCGGCTCTGCTGGGGACAAGAACCCAGAATCTCTGGTTTAGGGTTCAAGAATTCGAGCTTAGAATAATTGTTATAGTTGACTTTATTTATTATCTGGTTTTATTTAAATGTTTGACTCTAATGTGCTAAATGTTGTTTTTTTACCGCTTTGAAATTGTTGATCTGTATCTAAATTGTTACGAATCCCTCATCTCTCTGAGTCTTCTAAATCATTTGAGAAAGGTGCACTTCGTGTAGCTTCTCTTCTGTTACAGTCATGTCCAATTTTTGACCGAGGTTCGGACAAGTTGCAAAGCCGGTGAAGCTTCTGTATTCCCGGTACGCTGCCCCCCTCGAGCTGTCCGCTCGGGTAAGCCAGGTCTAGAACAAATAAACTTAGGTTTTCAAACCTAGTATAACATAGTCTCATGCCGGATCCCTAGTAGGAACGCTTGTTTGCATCACGTGCATTTGGCTTTGGGGACTCAACACTGGGGTTGGGTCCGTCTAGGACAGGTGTACCCGAAATCAAAAGACCATCCTAATGCATTTTATTTGCTACTTGCACCTTTTGACTCGGATTGCATGTTGACCGGCTTCTAGAATAGGGGAGGAAAAATTGAGAAAAAACCAAATTGAGGTGAGAGAGAGGAAATTGCCCGCATGCAAAAAACTTGGTGTCCAAAATACCCCGAATCTCTCTTGAAAATTTCAGGAAAAAAAATGGGGAAAAAGCTATTTCAAATGTTTGTTTTTTCTGTTGCGTCAAAATTGACCGAATTACGCAAGTTTGATCTCACCGGATGTGGGATACGTAGGCAACCCTCATCGGGTCCAACTTCATTTTTGTAAAAATAACCCAAAAATATGAAGTGTCGCTATTTTATCATAAATAAGCTAGGTAATGTTGTTCTTGTCCGTAATAGCCAAAATGCCCCATAAGGGCGCCGAAAGGCTGCTTTTGCAAGAATAGCCACCTAAGGTCCTTTTTTAAATTTTGGTTGATTAGCAAACACAACCCTAAAATTTTCTTTCTTGAAGTGCTGAAGGGCTGTATTCGTAAAGGTATTTTGTTTTAAATTGCAGTTTTCGAAAATTGGTATTTTTCTCTTGAGTCAAAATAAATCACAGTCTTTTAATCAATCACTTTAAATAAATGTGCAGTATGAGAATGATTAAAAATGAACATTTCACAGTCCCCGAGGAAATCCCATTAGAACTACATATGTGGTGGAATGATTTGGGGGAAGTCAGCCAAGATAGTGTGATAAAAGCTTTGGGTAGTCTTGTTGGGTTTCTAAAGATAAGGCGAGGAAGGATATAGTTGAGGCTTTGATACCCTTCTGGGTCCCAGCACATAATGTGTTCCATTTTGCTGCTAACCCCTACGCTTGAGAAAGTAGCGGGCTACGCTGGTTTTAGTGGGAATCTCAGAAATCAATACCCGGTGGCACCTAGAACAATGACTCCTCAGAAGTTTTTGGATCTTCTAAGCATCAGTCGGGAAGTTCAAGATAGAAATTTGGCTAAGGGATTTTGCACATTCTACTTCTTGTACCGACATTACGGGAATCCCCGTGGTTTTGAGATGCTAGATACCGGTCTTACTCATTCGGGTAACAAATGGCGGGGACTGGCTTTTTAGTGGCATTCATGGGTGTTTTGATTTGTCCAAGAAAGGATGGAAACATAGAATTGGGGCTTGTGAGAATAGTTGACTTCATGACTAAAAAGGCAAATGACACCATTGTACCGATGATCTTGGCGGAGATTTACCGAGTTCTAACTGTTTGCCGAGAAGGAGGAAAGTTTTTTGAAGGATGCAATATGCTTCTACAACTATGGATGGAGGAACACCTTTGCCACCGTCCGGGGTACATGAACTGCGGCATGACCAGTCTTAAAGCATTGAAAAACATGAACAGCGGGTGGAGGGCCGTGAGTTTCCGGATGGTGCGGAGGCATGGTTTGCACATTTGAGCTCCCTGACCGCAGACAAAATTGCGTGGACATTCGGGTGGCTCCTGGTCAATGAAGTCATTTACATGTCGGCCGAAGTATGTTTTCTTCTATTGATGGGTCTCTGGAGCATTCAGCCTTATGCCCCACACATAGTTCTACGCCAGCTAGGCAGGTACCAGACTATCCCACATGATGAGGATTTGAGCCGACAGGTCATCGAACTAGAACCAAAAGCTGCTTTCTCGGAAGAAAGGGTGCGTTGAATTTGGCATCAATGCAGGTTCTTAGAGCCAAAGACTCAGGTACGCGATCTGTCCAGAGGCGAGTTAGAGCCTAGTTATACAACTTGGTACGGTAAAAGGTCTCAAGTCCATAAAGAGCCCGAACAGCCCGCCAAGAGGCCCAATGTCCAACAATTCACTGATGGAGCGCAAGAGCAATGAGATTAGTTGGCAAAAGAGGCAAGCTACAGGGCCACAATAAGCAAATTGGAGGGACAAATCCGGGATCTTAAATTTGACAAAAGTGTACAGGCCGCTGCTGATGAAGGGGAGAAGAAGAAATTGACTCAAG
The DNA here is from genome assembly GCF_000715075.1 of Nicotiana tabacum. Lineage (NCBI taxonomy): Eukaryota > Viridiplantae > Streptophyta > Magnoliopsida > Solanales > Solanaceae > Nicotiana > Nicotiana tabacum. Next base: position 143,218,531 of record NC_134084.1, read on the forward strand.
AAAACAATGCCCTTCGAGCACAGATCCAAAAAATGAAAATAGTTGCTGGGAATCAGGAAAGGAGCCGAAAGGATGAAAGACTCATAAGTAGTTTTAGGAGAAAAATAGCTAAGTGTGAGGATGATTTGAAAAAATCCGAGGGTAATCTGGCGAGAGCCCGGGCACAGTTAGCGAAGAACGCAGAGGGACGAGCAGAGTTTGTCCGGCAATTAAAAAGGAAATATGAGGGAGAAGCTACCAATTTAAAGAAAAAACTAACTACCCTTGAGAACGAGATGGTCAAACAAACAAAGAGCTTCAAAGCGGAAAGAGAACACTGCTACGCCCTGATGTCACAATTAGAAAAAGACCTGCAACAGCTTCAAGAGCAAAATCATACAGCTGAACAAGTTTTGGGGGCCATGTCTCAGCAGATTGGACGGTTGCTACAAGAGAAGGGTATTATCAGAGAAAGGGTTAGAAGCATTGCGGACTACATTGTGATGAAGTGCAACGAGTGTGAAGACATGACTAGATCTATGTTCTTCGCTTCCGTTATGAATTTTGTCCGATAGATCATGGATAACCTATTCCGCCTTCAAGAAGATATGGCGCATAGGCCCGCGGCGAGACCGACTGATGTCCCGCGGGCCCCTGGAGCAGTTGAGGCACTTATGTATTCATGATTTTCATTCCAGTATGTATTTTCATTTTTCTTTCAGAGTCTATTAGTCCATTTTTGAGTCTGTATTTTTATTTTTCTGTTGGAGTCTGTTAGTCTCTTTTTCGAGTCTGTCAGTTTTTATGATTAAGTTTTGTAGGAGAAGTCTTTGTAATAAAGATGTTTATTTTATAAAAAAATTTGAAAACCCAAAAAATGTATCTTTCTTGTATTTTACACTTATTCCCAGAACTACGCTTGGTCTGATTCATGCGGCGTCATGATACGTAGGCAATCCCCATAAGATTCGATTATAACCGTGAAATGAAAAAAAAAAAGGAGAGAAAACAATAAAATTGTGGAAAAGAAATAATGGCAAAACAAGAGGGTGAAAATGAGAGAGTAAAAGAATAAAGACAAGAATCAAGCAAAGAAAAACAGCAATGAAAAAAAAGAGAGAGTGAAATTGCAAAATGGAAACTAGTGAAAGTCGGGATGATGCAAGCAGCCATTCAAATGCATAATAGAAATGATTAACTGCTTAGGTGCATTGCATTCCCTAATGTGCGATTACCTATCTGTTAAGCTTTAATCACTAATGAGTTTGCTTGTTGTCATCAAGTACAAGCAGATGGTTAGTTTGTTTGGAATTCTGGCAACTCACCCGTACAATACCAGGTCTAAAGATAAGTTGATCATGACTGGCCAAGAACTGGATGCAAGTATTATCGATCCGTCAAGGGATGGGGAAGAGTCTGATGTTAATCTGAAAGAGGAGTTACATAAGTTGAAACACCAGATGGTGGAGATGTACTAGGCGTGGATGAAAGGGCATCCACCACCATCATACCCCGCCAACCCTGCTTTCGTCCCGCCGCTGGCTTAATCCCAAGAACCTCCCACTGTTGATTCATCTCCAGGCTTCCCCATTTACCACCACTGCCAAGGCACCACTTCCCAAACCCCACAAGCACCGCCACCCAAACTAATCCCATACCCTCCTCCACCAGCCACCCTTGTTTTCGTGGCACACCCACCCGCTACACTCCATCGATCCTCCAGTGAGCCTTTATTCCAGACCCAGGATAACAGGTACTATCCCCCGGAGCTTACTTTCAAGGCCCCAGAGCATTACTCTTACACTCCTCGTTTCGACCTCCCAATTGAGACTGAGAAACCACCTAAAAACCCAGAGCAAGAGGAGATGTTCAGGAAGGTAAGAAGCCTGGAACAATCGTTTAGAAACATGTAGGGATTGGGAGGCCAGGTGAGCGTAGCCTACAAAGATTTGTGTCTATTTCTCGATGTTCAGTTGCTTGTGGGATTCAAGATGCATAGATTTTATCTATATGATGGACACGCAGACCTGATAGCCCATTTGAGGGGATTCTGTAGTAAAATGAGATGAACTGGTGGGAAAGATGCTGATGGCATACTTTAGCCAGAGTCGGAGTGGCTCGGTATTGGAGTGGTACACTCGTCAGGATCACAGCAGATGGTATACCTGGAATGATTTGGCCCAAGCATTCACTCGTCATTTCCAGTACAACATCGAGATTGTTCCAGATCGTTTGTCTTTGACTAAGATTGAGAAGAAGCCTAGTGAAAGTTTCAGAGAATATGGTTTTCGCTAGAGAGAACAAGCGACAAAAGTTAATCCCCCGATGAAGGAGAGCGAAATGGTGGAGTATTTTCTGCAGGCTCTGGAGCCTACCTATTTTGGCCATCTGATATCGGCCATAGGCAAGTCTTTCAACGAGGTAGTGAAGATGGGTGGCATGGTGGAAGAAGGGCTTAAATCAAGCAAAATCATGAGTTACTCGGCTATCAAGGCAACTACCCAAGCCATTCAGAACAGTACTGGGGGAGTGATTGGAAAAAAGAAGAAAGAAGACATGGCAACAATTGATTCAGGATCATGGTTTGGACCCAAGGGACCGTCATACCATAATACCCAGCCTCGACCCCCTCACCGAACCTATACCCAAACCCTATATAACCCACCCCAACACTACTTCCCATCACCAGACCCTCATATTTCTGTCCACCATGCCCAGACATATACTCAACCCCCTGCCTACTCACAATGGCGTGCTCCAGCCCCACAAAACACCTATCCAGCTCGACAAAATGCTTACCCACCCCCACGAGCCTACCGAAACCCTGCTGGCCCAGGTTTCCGACCCAATCAAGTATTCCAAAATGAGAGGTTGCAGCGAAAGAAAACTTTCACCCCGTTGGGGGAGTCTTATACCAATTTATTCCATAGATTGAGGCAGTTGGATATGCTGAGGCCAATTGAGTCGATATTTCCAAACCCTCCTCCAAAAAATCTTGATTACTCCGTGAGCTTTGAATATTGTTTTGATTCTCCGGGACATGATACAGTGAAGTGCTGGCACTTGAAAAATGCCATCCAGGAGCTCATCGACACCAATCGGATTGAGGTCCAAACTCTAGAGGCACCCAACATCAACCAGAACCTATTGCCAACCCATGAGGGAACAAACATGATCGAGATAGTACACACGGGAGGGGAGACTAAGAAGCCTTCACAGTCCGTCATGATGATTCGGTTCAGTGAAGTCAAGCCAGTTAAAAAACCAATGGTTGAAGGATCAGTGAACAAGTTGACCATGACAAACGGTGAGCCATTTGTGGTAGTTAAGAAAAGATCTCCAAGTGATGTTGTATCAAAGCAAGAAAAGTCAAAAGTGGTCGTACCAGGAGTGGCAAACAAGCCTATCATAATTGTAGAGGGTGCCTGTACAGACCCTGTCATCACCAAGCCTGTAATCCAGTTGCCGGTAGTCAATACCAAGGCTATCCCATGGAACTATGAACGGGTGATAGTGACCTATAAGGGAAATGAAGTGAAAGAAGAAGTCAATGAGGCCCAAGGATTAACTCGTTCGGGGAGATGCTTTGCCTCGGAAGAGTTAAGGAAAGGTAAAACATCCAGAGATAACCCAGTTCTAGTAAAAAAAACAGTCATTGAAGAAGAGGCGGAGGAGTTTTTTTGAAAAATGAAGCTACAAGATTATTCCATCATGGAGCAGCTGAGAAAGATGCCTGCTCAAATTTCCTTGCTGTCATTGCTGATCTATTTAGACGAGCTCGTTGGGCCTGATGAAAATTCTGAACTAAGCTCATGTCCCCGACAAAATTTCATTGAACCATCTGGAGAAAATCACCTACAAAATATTTGAGGTACCTTCTCTGATGACGAGTTGCCTATGGAAGGTACTGAACATAACAAAGCTCTCTATCTTACGGTGAAATGTGAAGATTCTGTGGTCACCAGGGTGTTAGTCGACAATGGTTCCAGTGCAAACATTTGCCCTCTCTCTACTCTGAACAAGTTGAAAGTTGATGATGAGAGGATTCACAAGAACATCATCTGCGTTCAAGGTTTTGATGGTGGAGGGAAAGATTCAAGTGGGTGATATAATGCTTGAGTTGACAATAGGACCAGTGGAATTCACTATGGAGTTCCAGGTACTGGACGTAGCCATCTCCTACAACTTGCTGTTAGGTCGACCTTTGATTCATGCCGTCAAAGCAGTCCCGTACACTTTGCATCAGACGGTCAAGTTCGAGTGGGATAGGCAGGAGATCGTCGTGCATGGTGAGGAGAATTTTTGTGCTCACAGTGATGCCTCTGTCCCATTCATTGAGGCTGAAGATGGCAAAGGGCCTTGGGTCTATCAAGTTTTTGAAACGGTGCCGGTCGAGAAGGTTCCAAAAGGGAAATGTGTCCCAACTCCAAAGATAACCTCTGCATCAGTCATGGTGTCCTCTGAAATGCTGAAAAATGGCTTTGTGCCAGGTAAAGGTCTGGGTGCATTCCTATAGGGTATCATACAACCAGTATCCCTCCCTGGAAATTTGGGTACATTCGGTCTTGGATTCAAACCTACAACGACAGATGTGAAAAGGGCTAAAAGGTTGAAACAGAAGTTGTGGGTACTTCCAAAGCCTATTCCCCATCTCTCCAGGTCTTTTGTCAAGCCCGGTGCCAGGAAACGCCCAGTGACGACAGTTCCAAGTTCTGTGGTTGACATTGATGAAGAGTTAACTGAAAGGTTCCAGAAGTTGTTTAATGATGTGAACATGGTAGAAGTTGGAGAAGGTTCTAGCAAAGCGGGCGTGTAGTTCGTCGGGCCGAATGTAAAGCTTAACAATTAGAAGGCTACTCCTCTCCCTACCCGAAAGGAGTCTTGGTAGTTTGTTTTGTTTTCCTTTCTATCTGGGTCATTCCAGGGTTGTGACCCAGACTTTTATTTTTCGCTTGTTGATGTACAAACCTTGTTATCCTTTATTTTAATAAAATGCAATTTCCCTTTCCATCACTCCTGATAGTTTTATTTTTTGTTTTTCTTTTCTTTTTTGTATAGTTCTTTTTATGCTGGTTTCAATGACTTGACATGCATGAGGAATCTTCGGCCCAGTTTTAAAAGTTAATCTAATTCTGAAATAATAATCCAAGAAATAGAGTGTGATGATGAGTCAGAATATGATGAGGATGAGGCCTTTGAGGAGATTAGTAAGGAACTAAGTCATTTTAAAGAAAAACCCAAGCCTAATCTGAATGATACAGAAGAAATCAATCTAGGGGACCCAGATAATGTCAGAGAAACTAAGATAAGTGTCCATCTTGAGCTGCAAATCAGGGAAGAAATAATTAAAGCATTGTTTGAATATAAGGATATTTTTGCGTGGTCGTATGATGATATGCCTGGTTTGAGTACCGATTTGGTGGTCCATAAATTGCCAATTGATCTAGCGTTCCCTCCTGTCAAGCAGAAGTTGAGAAAGTTCAAAACTGACATGAGTGTGAAGATTAAAGAAGTTACAAAGCAGCTTGATGCAAAGGTCATTCGAGTCACGCAGTATCCCACGTGGTTAGCCAACGTTGTGCCTGTGCAAAAGAAATATGGTAAGACCAGAGTGTGTGTTGATTACCGTGATCTCAACAAGGCAAGTCCAAAGGACAACTTCCCACTGCCAAATATCCATATTTTGATTGATAATTGTGCCTAGCATGAGATTGGGTCTTTTATGGATTGCTATGCGGGGTATCATTAGATTTAATGGATGAGGAAGATGCGGAAAAGACGGCATTCATCATGCCATGGGGAACATACTGCTACTGGGTCATGCCTTTTGGTCTGAAAAACGCTGGGGCAACTTACATGAGGGCGATGACAACCATATTCCATGACATGATACACAAGGAGATTGAGGTTTACGTGGACGATGTGATCATAAAGTCCAAGAAGCAGTCTGACCACGTCAAAGATTTGAGAAAGTTTTTCCAAAGGCTCCACAGGTATAATCTTAAGCTCAATCCTACAAAGTGCGCATTCGGTGTTCCATCGGGGAAGTTGTTGGGGTTCATAGTCAACCGGTGGGGCATTGAATTGGATCCGTCAAAGATCAAAGCTATCAAAGACTTACCACCGCCAAATCACAAGACCGAGGTGATGAGTCTGTTAGGGAGGCAGAATTACATCAGCAGGTTTCTTGCTCAGCTCACGACAACTTGTGAGCCCATCTTTAAGCTGCTAAAGAAGGATGCTGCGGTCAAATGGACTGATGAGTGCTAAGAAGCATTTGATAAGATCAAAGAGTATTTGTCGAACCCACCTGTGTTGGTCCCGCCAGAGCCAGAGAGACCTTTGATTCTTTATTTGACAGTCCTGGATAATTCATTTGGTTGTGATTTGGGTCAACATGGTATCACTAGTAGGAAAGAGCAAACCATTTACTATCTCAGCAAGAAATTTATATCTTATGAGGTTAAGTATACTCCCTTTGAGAGGATATGTTGCGCCCTGACTTGGGTAGCACAAAAGTTAAAGCATTATTTGTCGTCCTACACCACTTACCTCATTTCTCGCCTGGATCCTCTGAAGTATATCTTTCAGAAGCCTATGCCCACAAGGAGGCTTGCGAAGTGGTAGATTTTGCTCACAGAGTTCGACATTATCTATGTGACTCGGACTGCGATGAAAGCCCAAGCATTGGCCGATCATTTGGTCGAGAATTCGGTCGATGAAGAATATGAACCATTGAGAACTTACTTTCCCGATGAAGAGGTAATGCACATTGACAAGGTGGAGCAGGTTGAAAAACCAGGTTGGAAACTTTTCTTTGATGGGGCTGCCAACATGAAAGGTGTCGGGATAAGGGCTATGCTTATTTCTGAAACAGGGCATCACTACCCTGTTACGGCCCAACTGCATTTCTATTATACTAATAACATGGCTGAGCACGAGGCATGCATTCTGGGACTAAGGCTAGCTGTAGATATGGGAATTCAGGGAGTCTTGGTCTTGGGGGACTTGGACCTTCTGGTGCACTAGGTTCAAGGAGAATGGAAATACGAGATTTAAAGCTTATACCATATCGACAATGTCTGCATGATCTTTGTCAACGGTTCAGATAAGTGGAATTCAAGCATATTACAAGGATCCACAATAAGGTTGCTGATGCTTTGGCTACTATGGCATCGATGTTACATCATCCAGATAAGACTTATGTTGACCCTTTGCATATTCAGGTCTGCGATCATCATGCTTACTATAACATGTTGGAAGAAGAACTCGGTGGTGAACCATGGTTCCATGACATCAAGGAGTATATAAGGATGAAGGTATATCCGGTACAAGCCACAGGTGATCAAAAGAGAACAATTCAGCGTTTGGCCAATGGATTTTTCTTGAGCAGGGGAGTCTTGTACAAAAGAACTCCAGATCTTGGGATGTTGAGGTGCATCGATGCAAAGCAAGCCACGACTATCATGACCGAAGTATATTCCGGAGTCTGCGGGCCGCATATGAGTAGGTATGTTCTGGCAAAAAAATTCTTCGAGCAGGTTATTATTGGCTCACCATAGAGCGAGACTGCATCAATTTTGTGCGCAAGTGTCATCAATGCCAAGTACACGGATATTTGATTCATTCTATGCCATCTAAATTGCACACAATGTTCGCACCATGGCCCTTTGTCGCTTGGGGTATGGATGTCATCGGACCAATTGAGCCAGCAACATCCAATGGACACAGGTTTATTCTGGTGGCCATTGATTATTTCACTATGTGGGTTGAAGCTAAAACTTTCAAATTTGTGACCAAGAAGGCAGTTGTCGATTTTGTGTATGCAAATATTATTTGTCGGTTCGGAATCCCAAAGGTGATCATCACAAATAACAGTGCTAATCTTAATAGTCATCTGATGAAAGAGGTATGTCAATAGTTCAAGACTACACATTGTAATTCCACCCCATACCGCCCAAGGCGAATGGAGCAGTCGAGGCAGCCAACAAAAACATAAAGAAGATACTTCAGAAAATGGTGCAGGTTCCAAGCAATGGTATGAAAAGTTGCCCTATGCATTATTGGGTTATCGCACTACTGTTTGCACTTCAGTAGGTGCAACTCCTTATTTGTTGGTATATGGCACAAAAGCAATGATACCCGCGGAAGTTGAAATTCCATCCCTTCAGATTGTTGTTGAAGCCGAAATTGATGATGATGAGTGGGTCAAAACCCGTCGGGAGCAATTGAGTTTGATTGATGAGAAAAGATTGGCAACAGTGTGTCATGGCCAGTTGTATCAAAAGAGAATGACAAGAGCATATAACAAGAAGGTGTGTCCACGGAAATTTGAAGTGGGTCAGCAAGTATTGAAACACATCCTTCCATATCAGGCTGAGGCGAAAGGCAAGTTCGCCCTAAATTGGCAGGGGCCGTTCATCGTAGTGAGAGTGTTGTCCAATGGTGTTTTGTATTTAACAGATATAGAAGGCAAATGTGTAGACATGACTATCAATTCTGATGCAATCAAAAGATATTATGTATGATTTCTTTGGTTTAAATTGTGTTGTTTATACTTGGCATGTTTTGAAGATTGGAATGACAAAGCCATTTTGTTCTGCTATCTAAACACTTTATCCTTTGTTACCCCTTTCAGCCTTATTTATTTCCTTTCATACCCCTCTTTTGGAATCAGTAGCGAAATTTAGAAATACGAACGCAAAAGGTAAGTAAAGAAGTAAAGATGGAAAGAGAAGAGAAAAGAAAAAGAAAAGAAAAAAAAGAAGAGAGAAAAAAAAGAAAGAAAAGAAAAAGAAAATAAAGAAAAAAAAGAGAGAGAAAAGAAAGAAAAAGGAAGAAAAGAGAAATGGAAAAAGAGAGAAAGAAAAGGAAAAGAGAAAAGTAACAACAACAAAGCAATTCCTATGTCATGAACTACGTTCGACCTGATTCCTTTTAAGGATACATAGGCAGCCTCACGGTTCGGTCCTATCATAATAAAAATCCAAAAGTCGCCAAGCAAAGAAACTGGGGCAAAAGTTGTGGTTATGTAAAAGATCTGATTCCAAAAGTTGTAGTTTTGAAGCCATTCAGTTGTTTCGAGCGTTCGTGATACCCTTTCTTTCTAACCCTATCCAAAGGCCCACATTGCAGTCCAAAGGAAGACCTTCTGACTAGTCTTCGAGAAACTCCAAGTCGAGCAAGTAGAGGTGATTCATAACAGGGGCAACACTCCAGCTCAAGTGGGTAAAATAAAAAATGAGAGAGTCTTATTGGTGAAAACCCTCACGGGCACCGTAAGGCGATGGAAAGCTGAGAGAAATTAAAAATGAGAGAGTCTTATCGGTGAAAACCTTCACAAGCACCGTAAGGCGACATTTAGTTGAGAGATGAACAAATGAGAGAGGTTTGTTAGTGAAAACCCTTCAGGGCACCGCAGGCCGAACAAGGTCAGTGATTTGGCAAAGAAATTTGGGTTATGGAGAGCCTGGAACATAAAGTATGATAACTGAAAGTTGATTGGTTGGATAGGGTGGGCTGATTAATCCGAAGTGCATGTCATGATCATTAGTACCAGTTGCTCCACTCAGATAAGTCTTTTTCCCTTTTCTCCCTCAAACAGTTATCTAGTTTTGGATTTTCTTCTTTATTCCTAACTCTCGAAGGCATTGCATTTCATTTCTTTTGGGTTTATTTCTCTGAGGTTTTTTCAATGTCAGCCTTTTGCAAGCAAGTAAGAAAGAATTTCAAAGCTTACTACCAACTTCCGGATTGTACAAATTAAAGTGCGGCCAAAATATACCAGATTTAGCATAATGTAAAGTGGGAAATAAGGTGTCAGTGAAAGTTCCATTGGTCAAATGGTTTAGTAATCTTGTGGGAGATATAGAGGTTCAAGTAGAAGGGTCAGAAATGTAAAACAACGGTTTGGGTATAGAGTACTCGGTTCATTTAGAGTCCTGTGGTTGAAATTCAGTCAGAAAGGCAAACAATTCTTGGCTAGTTCAAGGCAGCCAGTCAAAGTAAAGCACGACAACGAAAAGACCATTTTCAACAAGAATGCTACAAACTAACCACCACATTTTTCAAACTGATAAAGTTCTCTTTGATTGAAAAAGGGGCAGGAAATCTTGTTTACTCCAGAGGAACCCTCCATAAGGAAAGCATTTACCGAACAGATTCGACCGTAAACTCCCAGGACCTGCCTGGATAATAGGATTTAATTTGAAGTTCTTAGGACCCTTCTAGACAATGTGACTTAGTTAAAATTCAAAACATCCATGAGTAGCAAGATCTAGCATAGGCTCTGCCTTGAGAAAATATAAGTTGGCTTTGAAGTTTTCACTCTTAGGATGAGATTCAATTTAAAATTAGTAATTTTCTCTTTTAATTTAGGAGCAGTTAATTCTTGTAAATACTATGGTAGATAATTAGTTTAATTTTACAACTTAGATTAATTTAGGTTTTATTTAATTAAAAAAAAAAGAAAAAGAAAACAAAGAACAAAAGAAAGGGAATGGAGTTTGGTCTTAAAACCCAATTTGGGCCAAGACCCAAACATTCAAACCCAATTTTCCTCACCCATTTGCCCAGCCCATCTCTATACCCGGATCCAGCCCAGCCTCATTCTCAAGTCAAAACGACCCCGTTTCCCTAAAATATATCCCAGCCGTCGATCTAATCCGATCCAACGGCTGGGAACTGGGTATCCAGGTCGTATAAGAATGTCTGAACCCACCCCCTAAACCATTCAAACTCCTCCCACTCTTTCATCTCTCTCAAATCTAAACCTTAGAAGACCCGCTGCCCTAAATCCCCATCGTCTCCAATCGGCGGCGCGACCCTAAACCGCCGCTAATTTCACACCTTATAACTACCAAACCTCCTCAAACTCGAAACCATTGATGTTTCTCCCAAATAGCTGTTGGAATTCGTTGAATCTCAAATCCAGATGTGCCCTAATTTCGGGGTTCAGAATATTTTTGAAGCTTCCGCTTGTCATGGCTCGAAGCTAGCCCTGGTAGACCATCCTTGTCTAGAGTGGTCATTATGGTCGGCTTCAAGCCTTGCCAAAGCATCCTAAGTTTGGTCATATAGGCCCTATTCTCCGAGTTTTGGTGAGCTTGTTCATCTCATTCTTTATCTTTATTTTTGGGTCTTCATCTCCTTCTGTTTCTTTCTTTTTCTTCCTTGCTTTTATGTTTCAAGCCGTGTTCTGCTTGCATGTAGGTTTAAATCATATTAGGTTATAGTATTTAGCTTAATAATACAATTGACATTTTTGTCAGAACATTTTGATTTCGTGCTTGTTTTTTTTGTGCTCAATTCTTCTTTTGTTTTTGATTTTTTGGAAGTTTGATGCCAGGAGTTCAAAACTCCATTGGCCTGTCCATTTTGTGGTTTGTTGGTTTTGGACTGGTAACTAAGACTTGCAGTACAGAAGCCCAAAGAAAAGAGGGTTTTAATTCTGGTTGTGGCCCATTTGCTGGATTTGATAAGGTAAATAATAGATATTTGAAGGGTAGTTTAGAAAAATTAGATAGGAGAATCTTTCCTAACTAACTGAGAAGTTTACAGGAAGGTGGGATTGGGGTGGTTTAACAAACAAGCTGTAATTTTAGGGTTTGAAATGAAAAAGAAAATTGGGGAAGGGGTAATGTTAAAATCAGTTCTGCTGCCCTAAGGTCTTCTATATAAGGCCTGCCTCCTTCATTGTCAAGGCAGAGATTACAATATTAAGAACTAGAAAACGGCTGAAGAATAGACCCTCACTGATAGAGTTTGGAAAATTAGAAAGAAAAAACAGAAAAAAATTGCAATCACTGTTCCATTACAGTTGGTCTTCATATTTTTAGGGTTTTAAAAGTTCGAATGCACTACTCTTCTTTTGGGCTCAAAAGATGGTTGTAGATGGTTGATAATTGTTGTTATTGTTGTTTAAGAGCTATTGTTATTGCTATTTCCTTGCTGAAGTTCTGTGGTTGTTTCTTGTTGTTCCAGGTATGCCTTGGACCTCGAGTGACATATTGAAATCTGTAATGAGAATTTTGATGACACATTGTTTTGTTGAATTATATTTTAGATTATTCGTTTCTGTAGTCATCTAGTTTCTTTATGTGTTCATTTACGTTATTGTTGTTGAATCTCATTTGTAAGTTGGCCAAGTACCCTAGTCTAGCATGTTTGGTTTATGAATTGGTGAAAGCCTTGTTGGACATTTTTAATTTTGCTTAAGTTTGCTGAAGTCAGTGCTGAATTCTATGTTTAAAGACTGTGATATTTTGGACTTTTGTTTGAATTATTGAATCATATGTACGGAGCTGAATGAGAATCCCTAGTTGGATTTCAATATTATCTAGAGTTGAAGTAGTACATGATTGGTTCGTAATTGTCATATAATTGATGGATGCATATGTAAGCTTGATAATTTTTGTTTAAAAAAAAGAAGAAACATGTTCTTGTGTTCTCATTAAAAGTAGGTTGTACAATCTAAATAATTAGGTATTTAATGCTCCAAAAGGAGACTGCTGTTTTCCAATAGGTGTTAAAATTGAAAAGTTTCTTAAGGATTGATGGGCCTAACGTAGGCCCAAGGAAGTCAATCCATGGCCGTATGGTTTTGCTCTATTGTGGGCTCGATTTGGGGCCAATAGCCTACCGTATTTTCTTGTTTTCTTAAGTGTTGCTTGATTCAAAAAGAGAAGGATTTTGACAAAAAATTCGACTCAAATGTTCAATTCAATTTTTGATTTCACTAAACATGTTGTTACTCTGTGTAATATAGCTCGAGCGTTTTTGTGGAATTTTGGGGGCTGGGCTCAATGTTGGCCCAGTCCAAAAATGAATAAGTCGTTTGGGCTGCCCTTTTACCTACTCAGTCTCGTGAGTTAAGCTTCAGCCCAGGTTCCCAATGCTTGCCTTTAATTTCCTTGTTAACTATGAAACAATTTATCCCGTGCGAATATTAATGTCCTTTAGGCTTAACTAAGTGCCTAATAGATTGAGGTGTGCCATTTAGCTAAATCATTTATGGCCCTCACAAACAAACATTATAATTTAGATGCTAAAATAAATCTCGTAGTTTGCTTTAGGCGTGCCCATTATATAATTATCATGTTATAAATCCAGGGGTACATTTCATGTTGACCGGTTCTAATTTTCAAGGAGGTTAAATAGAACGTGTCGTGAACCACGGGTGCATTTCATGTAGCATGGTTTTCGATATATTTTAAATAACCTTGAATTAATTCTTACATAGTTAAAAGCGATTTTAAAGTGTTAAAATGCACATAGGTTTTAAAATATTTTAAAATCAGATAATTAGGCAATAATAATAGTTGAGAGATCGTGCTAGAACCACGGAACCCGGGAATGCCTAACACCTTCTCCCGGGTTAACAAAATTCCCTACCCGGATTTCTGTGTTCGCGGATCATGAATAAGAGTCAACTTTCCTCGATTCGAGATTTAAAATCGGTGACTTGGGACACCATAAATTATCTCAAGTGGCGACTCTGAATTTTAAATAAATAATCCCGTTTCGGTTGTCATTTAAATTGAAAAAAACTCCCTTATACCCTTTCGGGGGTAGTGAAAAGGAGGTGTGACAGTAATGCAAACTAGTTATAAGAGTTAATCACTCTAGGTGCCCTAACGCACCATAATCCGTTAGGTGGTGACTCTCCAAAAAACACACAATTCCCAAAAGGAAACGAGTTATTTCCGCCATAAATGCCGAAACCCGAACTTTCCCGCGAAGGGAAAAAAGGGGGTGTGACACTACATATAAACCTTGAATCCATTAGAACCATTCTTGAGTGTCTTTCGCTCAGCTCAAATCTCAATTAAACCAACCAAACAGACCGAACGACCTATGCCCCATTAGGACACCAACACCCAAGGAAGTAACCCCACCTTAATGCAACCGAACAAATTCCTACTCCCTGCACAGTACATCTTTCACGAATACCCACTCAATAATTCCATGATTTCCATATAACCGTAGAGTGTAATATTACCCGTATCAAAAATTTCCTTTACTCGAATCATCCTCGATCTCAACCTCTGCAAGTCATAACTGATTCACAAGCATACCTCAAATCGAAACCAATACAACACATAACCGTGCAATCAAATCATCAATAGCAGACTCCTCCACTTGGCTCAAAGCCATAGAACAAAACAATCGATAACTCATAATAACCAAACACTCTATTACTACCATAATACCATAGTGAGATTCAACTAAATCCTTCATAAGCTCATGTAACACACACCATCTAATATCTAAAATCATCTGCAAATCTCGCATTCACCCTTGTAACAGTCAAGCCAACTCTCATAAGCGACCCAAACTCAAATTGCAACACATATAATTCACTGGTAAAAGAGAACTCTCTACAAAACAACATTGGGATCATACAAACCTCAAGACACCCCCGCAGGAGATAACCCAACTGCTTTGCCTCAAACAGACATCTCTCTATACCCTTCCACAGTCACAACTACTATGCAATCACTTAATCTCCCTGATTCTGAACTCACCAACAAGGCATGAGAATCTAATTCGTTCCACAATTAACCAACATGATAGATCCTCCAATACAATTTTAACTCGAGACTATACGTTGCAATAAGATAGAACTCAAGCACCCAATAGTCCTTTTCACATCTCAATCAAACTCTTTTTGTCACATTCAATCAATCTAAACACTTCCCACAGTCACAACATACTCATTATATAGCCATCCAACCATTCATCGAGCCACAAATTCCACTAATAGGGACACTACCGGACTTATAAGTCCAAAAGCACGTGCTCACACAACCGAAATCCCCGTGCTCAAGTTACAGTCAAAACCTGGCCTCAAGTCCTCCAGACTAGCCCATCATAAGCACACATAAATTACATCTCTCACTTCATCCACTAAATCGCAAGCCATCGATGCACAGCTGATACTGAGCACTCACATGCGCATACGAATACGTGGAAGAAATTCAAATAGTTACATTTCAAGCTGAATCAATGCCACATGATAAAGAAAGAAAAATGGAAAGTGTTTCCTAAATATCCTGCATCCTCTCAAAGATAGTTATGAACGTCCTTAAACCGATCCGCAAGACTCTACTAGACACTTGCTCATGACTTGTAGAACTTATGAACCTAGGGCTCTGATACCAAGCTGTCACGTCCCAAAATCCAACTAGTCGTGATGGAACCTAACCTAACCCGCTAGGTAAGCCAACTAACAATTAACCAATTCCAATAACAATTAGTAAAGAAATTAAGTAAAGAAATATCTGAATCTGATACATTCCCCAAGAACCGGTAGTACAAATCATGAGCTTCTAAGAATAGAGTTTACAAGGCTAGTATGAAGTAAATACATCATCTGTTTGAAAAGTATATAAACAAAATTTTATGAATCTAAGGCTACCATGAACAAGAGGCAACTACAAGCGAAACACAGGTACATCTTCAAATCCAGCTCCCATCAAACACAGCAGCGTCAGCATCCAACATCTGCACACAAGGTGCAGAAGTATAGTATGAGTACAACCGACCCCATGCACTCAATAATTAACAAAACTAACCTTAGGTTGAAAGTAGTGATGAGCTGGAGCAAGGGTCAAGTCAAAGACAAATAGCCAACAACAGTCCATAACTACATAAAGCAAGTAATAAAAGAAGTAAAGTAGAGATAAAATGCTCAGCTTAATCATGGTTTCTAAAAAAATAGTTCTGCCTTTCAAGTATATAAGGGAAAACCTAAGTCATTTACCGAAGTTGCCATAAATATGAGTAAGTTTGAAAACAAAAATTTTCCCAAAAATCCTTTCAACAAAGATAAGATATTTCATATTCTTTCCAGATAGCCAGTGTAAAATGCATCACTATGCCCATATGCCAATACGTCATGAATGACGTGATACCATACAACATGAGAAAAATACATCTCTATACTTGTATGTTATGTGTGCATGTCAATGCAATTTATCTCAGAGATAAACTCATGTACTTACACTTTCAGAGATTCAATCTCATTGTCTCACACTTTCCACTCATCATGGCAAATTACTCAGTGCTGTATATTGCCAATCCGGCCCGGGAAGATCTATCCCAAAATATATACATCAACTGACCAACAGTCACCCAGTACTGAGAGGGCCTAATCCAGCCTTGGGGAAGATCCATCCCCCAGGTATATAAATGCTTCGGACAAGATCCATGTACAGGGAAGATCCATCCCTCAATATAATCAACAACGCTCACTGGAGGTGTGTGCAAACTCCAGAGGGGATCCTTCAGCCCAAGCGCTATATCAATCCAATCATGGCACAAATCAATATTACCTGCTACGACATGCAGTGCAATCCCATAATATAATTAATATAAAATGCTGAGGCGTGCCGTCTGATCCCATAATATCACTCATAATCAGGCCCTCAGCCTCACTCAGTCATCAATCTCTCCAGACTCTCTCTCTCTCTCTCTCTCTCTCTCATGGGCTCACAATGTCATGGAACTAGCCCGAAAATGATGATACAATGTATCAATAAGTAACAACGGAGACTGAGATATGATATTTATATGAATGCGTATGCCTGAGTATGTAATGCAATGAAAGTAGATAACTCAACAGTAGAAATGACCTCAGTGGGTCCCAATAGGTTAAACATGTAGCCTAGGCATAGTTTCTAACATGGATCACAGCTCAATAGATCAAGTACATAGAAATTTCATGGTTACAAGTAATATTAGGTAACTCCACAATACCACAGAAATAACGGGGTTACAATTTACATGATGCACGCTCACATGCCTGTCACATAGCATGTGCGTCACCTCAATACCATCATATAACACGTAATTCGGAGTTTCATACCATCATCACCAAGTTTAGAAGTGTTACTTACCTCGAAAAATCCAATTCCAACACTGAGCAAGCCAAGCGATGCTCAAAAATATCATCTCGCGTGAACGGATCAGAACTACACAAAAGAAACTCAAATACATCGAATAAAGCCCGGGAAACAATTCCAAATGATAAAGATTGAATCCTTAATAAAAACCCAAAACCGGCCAAAAGTTACACTTGGGTCCGCATCTCGGAACCCGATAAAATACACAAAATCCGACAACCCACTCAATTATGAGTCCAACCATTCTAGTTTCATTGAACTCCGACTCTAAATCGGTGTTCAAAACTCAAAAATTCGTTTTATGAAACTTTAGGCAAAACCCCCTAATTTCTCTTTAAAATTCATCAACCAATTGTCAAAAATGAAGATAGTTTCATTGAATAAGACTAAAACCAAGTGTAGAATACTTACTCCAATCCTCGTGACACAATTTGCTCCAAAAATCGCATCAATTCGAGTCCCACATCTCAAAATATGAAGAAAGAACCAAAACCCTCAATGTTTATATAGCTTCTGCCCAGTGATTTTCGCTTTTGCGAAGAAATGGCCGCTTCAGCAGTGTTGCTTTTGCGACAAAATTCCCGCTCCTACGGAAAACACTGGAGGTCTTCCCTTCCGCACCTGTGCAACAGGCACCGCTTCTGTGCAAGTGCAGGTGCGAGACAAAATGCGCTTCTGCGCACAAACTCGCTTCTGCGATCACAACTTCCGCTTCTGCGCACACACATTTGCGCCTCTTCCTTTGCATTTGCGATGATCCCCAGCCAAGCCTTCCTTTGCATCTGCAATGACATTGCCACTTTTGCGGCTCCGCACCTGCGCTCATGGCTCCGTAGGTGCTCTTACACCAGAACCTCTGCCCAAACCAGCTTTAGCCAAACTTTCCAAAATACTCCAAACCTCGTCCAAAACTCACCCGAGCCCCTCGGGACCTCGTCCGAATATACCAACAAGTCCAATAGAATAACACGGACTTACTCAAGGCCTAAAATCACACCTAACAACATTGAATCGATGAATCACACCTCGAATCGAACTTAATGAACTTTGAACTTTTAACTACCATAACTTGTGCCGAAACATAGCAAACCAACCCGAAATGAACTCAAATTTTGCACACAAGTCCCAAATAATATAATGAAGCTATTCCGACTCCCGAAACTACAATCCGAACCCAATATCCACAAGTCCACTCTCGGTCAAACTTTTGAACTTTCCAAACCTTCAAATTTCAAATTTGCGCCAATTTGTGCCAAAACCTTCTACAAAAATCCAAATGCAAATCCGGGCATATGCTCAAGTCCAAAATCACCATCCAGACCTAATGGAACCATCAAAATTCTGTTCCAAGGTAAAATTCACAAAAAGTCAAAATTGGTCAACTCTTTCAACTCAAAGCTTCATCAATGAAATTCATTCATCTAAATCAATTCTGAATAACCTGAAAACTAAAATCGACGATTCACATAAGTCATAATACATCATACGGAGCTACTCATGCCTGTAAACTACCGAGCAAAGTTCAAATGCTCAAAACGACCGGTCGGGTCGTTACATGTATATTTTGGCCGAGATGGTTAGTCCATACCCTGTATTATCAGCGTATTATGGGATTTTATCCATTTATATAACTTTATATCTTATGTATTATCTTAGTATTTAAACTACTATTTATTTCACAAAATGATAATAAGTTAGAGCTCGTTAGACTCCACATGTGAGATTACAGTTGATTTTTTTCTTATTGTTATTACAGTCCGCTCAATAGGTAGTAGCTGTTGGATTTTTAATTAAAAATTAAGGTGAATAGAAAATGGAGGAAAAAATAAAATTGTAAATTTTCCTCATTTTTACAAAGGAAAATTTTTCATATTGGAAGAGGAAAACTCATTTGTTGGGCATATATATAATTGCACTTCTTCTAGCTCTTAAAGAGATAAGAAAAAGTCACGCCTTGCGCCGTCGTCATCGCTTGGCTTTAGGACTTCAGCTTCGGACATATTTATTTGTTTAATATTAATATTAATATTAAAATCATATTAATATTTTTAATCCAAATTAACAGTTTCTGTAACGGTAATTTAAGTTTCCCTCTGAATTTAATTTTCCATTTTATTTTGCATAAATAGTCATTTATGTTATAGATGTTTTACGCGAAAGGCCATTCAGAAGAGTTGCACCTCTTCGTTTGAACTCAACCTGCTGTCGATAAATACTAGGTCATTCCCTCAAGTGTACTTACGAAAATTCTAAAATCTCTTTTTTCTAAATTGCATTGTTTTCTTACAAAAACACAGTAAGCGCGATTATTGCCACCATTTGTGTTCATTATACACTAATATTTGAAGCACCGTTCACCAGTGTGGTTATTCATCCTATCTTAGGAGGAAATAATTCTAAAACTCGGGTACTAGGAGGTGATTAAGCTCCTTAAGAAAATATTATAAATTTAATAAGCTCGGATTAATTTCTGCTTCTTCCACATTTTTATTTTTCTTATTTATTTTTCTAGAATTTAATTTTCAAATACAGACTACTAACAGTAGCTCAAGCGGTGGCACACGGCTCCAGTCGTGACATAATGTATCATAAAAATTAGCTATAGATACGAGCAAAATAATTAAGTACTATCCCATTGTACTTGGATATGGGAAAAGATCGTTCTTTTATATTTGCATATAACCGCATGCAAAACTACTTTTTGTTGGTAGAAAGACAAAATTTATTAAAACTTAATTAGTAGCAGTATATAAGGATGATGTCCATTGGGACTATCAAAAACATCCAAGACAGTAGGGTTAGAGATAGAGTTACCAATACTACTAAGATTTCCAAATTTAACCAAACTATTTAATACATTTGTAGTTACTAATCTAGTATGGGGTGCTCCGATTTTGTCTTCCTGGACAACTTTCAAAACATCCCTAGGGGGAGATCTTTGTGTTGCAAGAGTGTTGGTGGTAGCTTGCTGTCACGACCCAAGTTCGCCCTCCGTGAACTATCGTGATGGCACCTAGTCTCTACGACTAGGTAAGCCTAACGATTTGCGAAAAAAGAAACGAAAGATCAAAACTAGCCAAAAACTACAAAAAAAACTTAAATAAAATGTTTACGATATCACTCGGCATATACAAATATAAACTCTCAAATTGAATCAACTCCCAAAACCTGGAACCTCATGAAATCACAAGCTGTGGAATAACTACAAGGTGACGAGGAAGGTCAGGGCCCTACTAATTATAGATGAAAAACAAGGTAAAATAGTATAGAATATGACAACATAGTTAAAAATGCTAACAGTCTATAACGAATAAAATCACAGAAAGAATCTAACTCAGTACACAGAAATAGCAACAGGAGATCTCCCGGGATATCGTCCAGTAGTCCCAAACGTAAATGTCCAGAGGATCTCTCGAGATATTGTCCCGTAGTCCGAATCATAAATATGCAGGGGAAGCTCCCAGATTACCAATCTGTAGTCCCAAAGTAAATATCAAGTACAGGGGATCTACCGGTTGCTTTCCCGTAGTCCCAAATATAAATGTACATGGAGATCTACCGGAATACCGATCTGTACTCCCAAAGTAAACATGCACGGGAATCTCCCGAGATATCATCCTGTAGTCCCAAAGTAAATCACACAATAATTTTAGAAGAATTTACAGTTATATTCTAGAATTCAAGCAGGAAATTATACTGTAACATGCTGCATGGAGTACAAGTAGGCAATTAAAGCAGGTAAGATAGTTAAATCACATAAGCATGCTTTTCCTAAACTAAGCAAGAGGTTTCAAGTATAAATATTACTCAATTACAAGAAAACATAGGTATTAACTTAATAAAAAGGGGATTTCAACAATTAACACGTGTACGCACTCATCATCTCATGTACACGGTACTCACATAACACAATTCCAAATCCTAAGGGGAGTTTCCCCATGCAAGGTTAGACAAGTCACTTACCTCGAACCAACTCAATCAACTCGAAATCACGTTCTTGCCATGAGTATCCGACTTCAAATGGCCCAAATCTTTTCAAATTAATTGCATAATGTAAATATAACTTCAAGTAACTAATTTAAATAATTAATTCGAAGCTAACACACGAAATTAAGAAAATCGCCCAAAAAGTCCCCTAGGCCCACGTCTCAGAATTGGATAAAATTTAAAAATTCAGAACCCAATCACTCACGAACACACTAGAACAAAATTACCAAAATCCGACGTCAAAATCTCATTCAAAACTCGAATTTTCAATTGGGGAAACCTTCTCCCATTTTCCAAACTTTTACCCTCAATTTCCTTAATTAGAAGAGGAAAACAATAATAGATTATAGTTTTAGGATCAAAATCAAGATAGAAAACGTTACCCAATATTTCTCTTTAAAAAAACCCTCGAGAAATCGCCCTCAACTAAGCTCCAACTCATTTTTCCTAGTTTTGAGTTCAAACCCTCGTTCTTCCCTTTTTCTGACCAGCGAATCCGCTTCTGTGACCATGGGACCGCACCTGCGACTTTTCATTAAAGCCCAACTTCCGCACCTGTGTTTACAAACTCGCAGATGCGGTCCTCATACCGCTTACCAACTCCTCTCAAGACTTAGTCCGCACCTGCGATCCTCATACCGCTTCTGCGGTGCTGCACTTGCGGTCCTACACACGCAGGTGCGGTTACGACAGGTTCATCCAACTTCACATTTCTCCTAAGTACAATTCAACTTCCATTAAGCACCCGAAACTCACCCAAGGCCCCCGGGACCTCAACCAAACATGCTAACCAATCCTAAAATATCATAAGAAATTGTTCCAATCCTCGAATCACATCAATCAAACCTAAAACCACAAATCACTCTCCAATCCAAGCTTTATGAACTAGAAATCTCAAGAATCGTACACTCGATGATAAAACCAACCAAACCAAGTCCGATTGACCCCAAATTTTGCCCACAAGTAACATTCAACACTACGAAGCTACTCCAACTCTCGGAATTGGATTCCGACCCCGATATCAAAATTTCACTATCGAACCGGAAAACTTTCAGATTTCAATTTTGGAATTTCAAGCCTAAATAAGCTACGGACCTCCAAAACACAATCCGAATACGCCCCTTAGCTCGAAATCACCCAACGGAGCTAACAGAACTAACATAATTCCATTTCGAGGCCATCTTCATACTACTCCAACTACATTCCAAATTCTAAAGCTTAAGCTCTCATTGAGTGACTAAGTGTCCCAAAACAGAAAACGAATTCTCCCAACAACTCAAAATAGCATAAAAACTTGGGAAAAGCAATTAATAGGGGATCAGGATGTAAATTCTTAAAACGAACGGCCAGATCGTTACATCCTCCCCCTCTTAAAACATTCATTCGTCCTCGAACGAGCACAGAGACATACCTGAAGTAGTGAAAAAGTGGGGGTCCTTGCCATTTTGTAAAGGGGATCCTTGCCATTTTGTAAAGGGTTGTTGTTGCTCCAACTATCCTACACAAGATGAATAACAACTCTCTCTCTCTTTTCTCTCTAACATATTCCTTCGATATTATTGCTCATATTTATGGCCTTCATACTTGTTCTTCTTTTATTGCTTGTCATTGGCCATAAAGAGCCTCCCTTAATCATATCCTAACTGTTAGCCCTTTCCTGATTATCCCCGATAACTCGAGCCCGAGCCTAGGCATCGACCTCGAGGCCTCTCATCGGCCAGTCCGAGGCCCGAATAGCCAACCCCTCGGTTCGGTTATAACTCTACTTTTGTTCGCATTTCGTCTTTAAACTTCGCATACCTAGCATCAACTGCTTAACAACTAGTATAAAAATAGATCACGTATTTTTAGAGTCCCATCAACAAATGTAATTATTATTACCATTTTCAAGGTAAACACCTGCCTATCCAATATTGCCATTGGCTCCTCAACATAGTATAGATCCTTCTCCAACTAGACTGAATTAAAATCCAATACGTGCGATGGGTCACCATGATACTTCCGGAGTATCGAAACATGAAATCCCGGAAGGACTCCTGCCAAGCTGGGAGGTGAGGCAAACTTATAAGCAACCTCCCCAACGCGTCGCAATATCTCAAAAGCACTAATAAACCTCGGACTCAATTTCTCCTTCTTCCCAAATCTCATAACACCCTTCATAGGCTAAACCCGAAGCAAGACCCGCTCTCCAACCATATAGGAAACATCACGAATCTTCCGGTCTACATAACTCTTCTGTCTGGACTGGGCTGTGCAAAGTCTATCCTGAATCACCTAAACCTTCTGCAAGGCTTCCTAAACCAAGTCTGTTCCCAATAATCTAGCCTCACCGGCTTAAATAAACCCACCAGGGATCTACACCGCCAACCATACAAAGCCTCATACGGTGCCATCTAAATGCTGGACTGATAATCGTTGTTGTAGGCAAACTCCGCCAATGGCAAGAACGGATCCCAAGAACCTCCAAACTCCATCACATACGTACAGAGCATATCCTCAAGAATCTGAATAGTGCACTCGGACTGTTCGTCCGTCTGGGGGTGAAATGTTGTACTCAACCTCACCTGAGTACCCAACTCATGCTGTACGACCCTCCAGAACCGTGATGTGAACTGAGTACCTCTATTTGAAATGATGGAAACTAGAATACCATGCAGACGAACAATCTCCCAGATGTAAATATCCGCCAACCGCTCTGAAGAATAGGTAATACACATAGGAATAAAGTGCGCGGACTTGGTCAGCCGATCCACAATCACCCAAATGGCATCGAACTTCTTCAAAGTCCGTGGGAGTCCAACTACGAAGTCCATGGTGATCCGCTCCCACTTCCACTTCGGAATCTCTATCTGTTGAAGCAACCCACATGGTCTCTGGTGCTCATACTTCACCTGCTAACAATTGAGGCATCGAGCTACAAACCCAACTATATCTTTCTTCATCCGCCTCCACCAATAGTGTTGTCTCAAATCCTGGTACATCTTCGCGGCACCTAGGTGGATGGAATACTGCAAACTATGGACCTCCTCTAAAATCAACTCCCCAAGCCCATCAACATTGGGTACACATATCCGACCCTGCATCCTCAATACCCTGTCATTACCAATAATCACATCTCTAGCATCGCCATGCAGAACCTTGTCTTTGAGGACAAGCAAATGAGGGTCATCATACTGACGCTCTCTGATACGATCAAATAAGGAAGATCGAGAAATCACGTAGGATAGAACCCAACTAGGCTCCAAAAGATCCAATCTCACAAACTGGCTGGCTAAGTCCTGAACATCCATCGCCAAAGGCCTCTCTGCTGCTAGTAAATAAGCCAAACTCCCCAAACTCTCCTCCCGACAACTCAAAGCATCGGCCACCACATTAGCCTTGCCCGGGTGATATAAGATAGTGATATCATAGTCCTTCAGCAACTCTAACCACCTCCTCTGGCACAAATTAAGATCTTTCTACTTGAACAGATGCTGCAAACTCCGGTGATCAGTATAGATCTCATAAGGAACACCGTACAAATAATGACGCCAGCTCTTCAAGGCGTGAACAATAGCAACTAACTTGAGATCATGGACATGATAATTCTTCTCATGTACCTTCAAGTGTTTGGACGTGTAGGCAATCACCCTACTATCCTGCATTAATACTGCTCCAAGGCCAATCCTTGAGGCATCACAATAGACAGTATAAGACCCCGAACCTGTAGGCAATATCAAAATTGGGGCTGTAGTCAAAGCTGTCTTGAGCTTCTGAAAGCTCGCCTCACACTCTTCCGTCCACTGGAACAGAGCACCCTTCTAGGTCAGCTTGGTCATAGGGGCTGCAATCGATGAAAACCCCTCCACAAAATGACGCTAATAACAAGCCAAGCCAAGAAAACTGCGGATCTCTGTAGCTGAGGATGGTCTGGGCCAACTCTGCACTACTTCCACTTTCTTCGGATCCACCTGTATACCCTCACTCGATACCACGTGACCCAATAATGCCATGTAATCCAACCAAAACTCATATTTCGAGAACTTTGCATATAAGTTCTTTTCCCTCAAAGTCTGAAGCACTGTCCTTAGGTGCTGCTCATGATGCTCCTGACTCCGGGAGTATACCAGGATATCATCAATAAAGACAATGACGAATGAGTCAAGATATGACCGGAACACACTATACATCAAATGCATGAAGGATATTAGGGCATTGGTCAGCCCAAATGAAATAACAGGGAACTCGTAATGACCATACCGAGTTCGGAAGGCAGTCTTCGGGATATCTGGCTCCCGAATCTTCAACTAATGGTAACTTGAATGCAAGTCGATCTTAGAAAATACTCGCGCACCCTGTAATTGGTCAAACAGATCATCAATACGAGGCGAAGGATACCAGTTCTTCACTGTAACTTTGTTCAACTGGCGATAATCAATGCACATACGCATAGAACCATCCTTTTTCTTCACAAACAAGACAGGATCACCCCAAGGTGATACACTAGGCAGAATAAAACCCTTATCAAGCAATTCCTATAACTGATCCTTCAGCTCTTTCAACTTAAGAGGGGCCACACGATATAGAGGAATAGAAATGAGCTGAGTGCCCGGCAACAAATTAATGCCAAAATAAATATCTCTATCGGGCGGTATGCCCAGAAGTTCAGCTGGAAACACATCAAGGAAGTCCCGTACTACTAGGACTGAATCAATTGTAGAGGTATCAATACTAACATCTCTCACATAGTCCAGATACGTGTCACACCCCTTCTTAACCATTCGCTGAGCTTTAAGGAAGGAAATAACTCTACTGGAAGTGTGATCTAAAGTACCCATCCACTCTACTCGCAGTACACCTGGCATAGCCAGCGTCACGGTTTTGGTGTGACAATAAAGAATAGCATAATGGGGCGACAACTAGTCCATGCCCAAGATAACATCAAAATCTACCATGCTGAGTAATAATAAATCAGCTCTGGTCTCAAACCCGCTAAGAGCAACCAAACACGATCGATAAACGCGGTACACAATAAGAGAATCCCCCACATGAGTAGAAACATAAATAGGGGAACTCAAAGAATCCTGAGATACGCCTAAATGCAAGGCAAAATAAGAAGACACATAAGAATAAGTGGAGCCTGGATCGAATAGAACCGATGCATCTCTATGACAAACCAGGACAATACATGTGATGACAAAATCGGAGGTGAAAGCCTCAGTGCTGGCAGGAAGGTCATAATATCTGGCCTGACCTCCCCCTCTAGGGTGACCTCTACCTCCTCGACCTCTACCTCTATCTAGCTAAGCAGGTGGGGTAGCAACTGGTGCTGTAATCATAGCCTGGGAACTCTGCGGGGAACGCTGCGGCTGAGACGTCTGTGGAGGTATACCCCTCCTAAGTCTGGGGCAATCCCTCACTATATGGCGTGTGTCACCACACTCAAAACAAGCTTTAGGAGAACGTGGTGGCTGGGACTAGCTTGGGCTAGGTCTGCTGGACTGACCATTGAAAGCACCCCGTGCAGGAGGCGCACTAGACTCTAGAGGTGTACAATAAGGCTCCTGAGGTCTAGGAGGAGCTGGAATACCACTGGCTGCTGGAAGAGCTGAATGAATGGGGCAATTCATATAACCCCTACCATGACGAACTGCAGTTGGAGCACGAGCACTAGGATAATGGACCGACTCTCGAGACCTCTTGGCCTCCCTCTCCTCTCTATCCCGAGCATGCATACCCTTTACGCTCCTAGCAATACTCACCACCTGCTGATAAGAAATATTCATCTCCAACTCACGAGCCATGCTAGACCTGATGCTGGGAATGAGACCCTCAATAAACCGGAAGGCTCTCTCACAAACTGTAGCAACCAAGGCTGGTGCATGCCTGGCCAAGTCAGTGAAACAGATAGCATACTGCGAAACAGTCATAGTGCCCTAGCGCAAATGCTCAAACTCTGTGCGCCATGCATCCCTACGGCTTTGAGGGACAAACTCTCTCAGGAACATATCTGAAAACGGAGTCCAAATAAGGGATGCTTCCTCAGCGAAACTGTCCAACTCAAAAGTGCGCCACCACTGGTAGGCTGCTCCTCGAAGCTGGAAGGCTGTGAAAGAAACCCCACTCGATCCTGCTATACCTATAGTGCGGAGGATACGGTAACACTACTCCAGAAATCCCAAGGCATCATCTGATGCTAAACCACTGAATACAGGAGGCTTATACTTTTTGAACCTCTCAACCCTCCGCTGTTCATCCTCTAAAGTCGCCGCCCTGGGGCCACAGGTGGTACCGGTATAACCCCTGGGATCTGATCAACCTGGACCCACTACTCAGAATTGCGGGCGGCGGGAGTTTGTGCTCCTACCCCGACCTGGGATGTGGCTGCAACAAAGGGAATCAACCTTTCTTGAGCTAGAGTGGTTTACATGCTCACGAACTGTGCAAGAGTCTCCTAAAAAGCTGGAATAGTAGTAGCAGTAGACGTATCAAGTGCCTGGACTCCGGCTGGAGCTGCTGGTGGCTTCTCTATGGAGCTCGCGCGGGTGCTCTGGCTGCACCACAGGCGCGTCCTCGGCCTCTATCCCGGCCCCGACCTTTGACGGCTCTAGCAGAGGATGCGAGTGCCTGGTCATCTCCGGTAGCACGTGTCCTCACCATCTGTGAGAGAATAGAAGATAGAATTTTAGAATTGTGATACCAAAATCCCGCACGACAAGGAAATCAAATGAAGTGGAATTTTCCTAATAGTTACATAACCTTTTGTAGATAAGTACAGACGTCTCCGTACCGATACATGAGACTCTAATAAACCAGCTTGTGATTTATGACTCCTATTAACATAGATCTCTGATACCAACTTGTCACGACTCAAGTTCGCCCTCTATGAACAGTCGTGACAGCACATAGTCTCTACGACTAGGTAGGCCTAACGATTTGCAGAAAAAGAAATGAAAGATAAAAACTAGACAAAAACTGCGGAATAAACATAAATAAAACGTTTAAGATGCCACTCGGTATATACAAATATAAACTCTCAAACTGAATCAACTCCCAAAACTCGGAACCTCATGAAATCACAAGTTGTGGAATAAATACAAGTGTTCTAACTTCAGAATATCTAAACAAAATTAAATACAGCAGAGCTAAAGCTAGAAGTGAGAATAGAGAGGGACTCCTCGGTCTACGGACACGGCAGATATGCCTCGAAGTCTCTGAAGATCGCCACGCCTCACTGGAAGTATGACTGAGCCGAAGAACTTGGATCTGCACACGAAAAACATGTGCAGGAAAGGGCATGAGTACACTACAGCGGTACTTAGTAAGTGCCAAGACTAACCTCGGTCGAGTAGTGATGAGGAAGGTCAGGGCCCTATTGATTATAGACAAAAAACAAGGTAAAACAATATAGAATATGACAACATAGTTGAAAATGCTAACAGTCTATAACAAATAAAATCATAGAAAGAATCTAACTCAGTACAAAGAAATAGCAACATGGGATCTCCTGGGATATTGTCCCATAGTCCCTAACGTAAATGTCCAGAGAATCTCCTGGGATATCGTCCCGTAGTCCGAATCATAAATATGCAGGGGAAACTCCTAGAAAACAAATTTGTAGTCCCAAAGTAAATATCCAGTACATGGGATCTATCGGGTGCTGTCCCGGAGTCCCAAATATAAATATGCAGGGGGATATACCGGAATACCGATCCGTAGTCCCAAAGTAAACATGCAGGGGGATCTCTCTTCAATTCAAGCAGGAAATTGTACTCTAACATGCTGCACGGTTACAAGCAGGCAATTAAAGCAGGTAAGACAGTTAAATCAAATAAGCATGGTTTTTCTAAACTAAGCAAGAGGCTTCAAGTACAAATATTACTCAATTACAAGAAAACATAGGTATTAACTTCATAAAAACGAAATTTCAACAATTAACATGGGTACACACTCGTCATCTCACGTACACGTTACTCACATAACACATTTTCAAATCCTAAGGGGAGTTTCCCCACACAAGGTTAGGCAAGCCACTTACCTCGAACCAGCTCAATCAACTCGAAATCACGTTCTTGCCACGAGTATCTGACTCCAAATGGCCCAAATCTATTCAAATTAATAGTATAATGTAAATATAACTTCAAGAAACTAATTTAACTAATTAACTCAAAGCTAACACGCGAAATTAAGAAAATCGCCCAAAAAGTCCCCCGGGACCACGTCTCGGAATTGGATAAAATTTACAAATTCAGAACCCCCAATTACTCATGAACACACTCGAACAAAAATTACAAAAATCCTACGTCAAAATCTCATTCAAAACTCAAATTTTCAATTCGGGAAACCTTCTCCCATTTTCCAAACTTTTACCCCCAATTTCCTTAATTAGAAGAGGAAAACAACAATAAATTATAGTTCTACGATCAAAATTAAGATAGAAAACGTTACCCAATATTTCTCCTTCAAAAACCCTCGAGAAATCACCCTCAACCGAGCTCCAAATCGATTTTCCCAAGTTTTGAATTCAAACCCTCGTTCTTCTCTTTTTCTGACCAGTGAATCCGCTTCTGCGGCAAATGGACCACACCTATGACATTTCATTAAAACCCAACTTCCACACCTGCGCTTACAAACTCGCAGATGTTGTCCGCTTCTGCGGTCCTTGGGCTCCATCTACGACCAACTCCACTCAAGACTTAGCCCGCACCTGTGATCTTCATACCGCACCTACGGTCCTACACACGCAGGTGCGGTTATGACAGGTTCAGTCAACTTCAGATTTCTGCTAAGTCCAATTCAACTTCCGTTAAGCACCCGAAACTCACCCGAGGCCTCCGGCACATCAACCAAACATGCCAACCAATCCTAAAACATCATACGAACTTATTCCAACTCTCGAATCACATCAAACAACGCCAAACCATAAATCACTCTCCAATCCAAGCCTTATGAACTAGAAATCTCAAAAATCCTACACCCGATGATAAAACCAACCAAACCAAGTTCGATTGACCCCAAATTTTGCACACAAGTCACATTCAACACTACGGAGCTACTCCAACTCTCGGAATTGGATTCCGTCCCCGATATCAAAATTTCACTATCGAATCGGAAAACTTCCAAATTTCAACTTTCGGCATTTCAACCTTAATTAAGCTATGGACCTCCAAAGCACAATCCGAACACGCTCCTAAGCCCGAAATTACCCAACGAAGCTAAAGGAACCGACAGAATTCCATTCTGAGGCCGTCTTCATACTACTCCGACTACGGTCCAAATTCTAAAACTTAAGCACTCATTGAGGGACTAAGTGTCCCAAAACACTCCAAAATACAAAACGAATCCTCCCAACAACTCAAAATAGCAGAAACAAACTTGGAGAAAGCAGTTAATAGGGGATCGGGGTGTAAATTCTTAAAACGATCGACCGAGTCGTTACACTTGCTTGGATCCTACTGTAGCCAAAACATGTGCAACATTGTTTCCCTCTCTAAAGCTATGCCGGATCCTCGGAATTCCCCAGTTCCTTCAATAATGACCTGCACTCATTAACAAGGTTAATGTATAGGGAGCAGTTATCATGGCAAAGTAATTGGAATATTTCGGTGGCATCCATTTCAATTTCTAAACCGTGGAAGTGGTTAGCTTGTGCAATGTAGAGGCCATGCTTTAAGGCGAGCAACTCCATGTAGGTAGCCTTGTAGCCATAAGCGGGCATGTAGTAGCCAAGGATCCAGTCGATATTTTTATTCTAGAAAATACCTCCAATACCACCTTTTTCTGTATTTTCCTTTAAAATCTCCATCTATGTTGAGTTTTAAATCAGTTACAGCCGGGGGGTGCCACCTTACCAATATAGGAGTGAAGGTGCGATCTTGGTTTGGCCAGTCAATGTAAAATTTATACTCCATGCAACGTATGACAACAATGTTGAAGGTGAGGACTTTACAAAGGTTGTTGTAGTAGTTATTGTTCCTATTGAGCCAGAGGTTTACAAACGGGAATGTGTCATTCCAGGTTAGGTTCAGGTGTTCAATATTGATGGAAAGGTTTTTGAGCGTTGTGTAGGGACTACTTTAAAAATGCGAGAAGACGTATATAACAATCAATTTTTTCGAATATTAACTTTTTGTTTTGTAGAAAAAAATAACAACAACCCAGTATAATCCCACTTAGTGGGGTCTGGGGAGGATAGTGTGTACGCTGACCTTACCCCTACCCTGTGGTAGAGAGACTGTTTCCAAATAGACCATCGACATCCTTCCCTCCAAGAACTTCCCACCTTGCTTTTGGGGAGACTCGAACTCACAACCTCTTGGTTGAAAGTGGAGGTTGCTTACCACCAGAGCAACTCCTCTTTATCACCTCTAAGATGACAATTGCTACACAATGGCACCTCTAAGATGCACGATAACAACTCTACTATTGAGTTACCATTCAATTTTAACGATAAGATTTTTCGAAGCGTTTTTCAAAAATGATGAAGCGAAAGAAATAGTACTAAAAGAGAGAGAATACACAAACTGCATAACTTTTTTCATTCATTAAGATTAATGCTCCATGGTAAGTAGGCATATACATATATGATATGAAATAACCACGAATATTTGGACATCTTAATTACATCTTAGTCGTCACTATTCACTCAAAGTAGGTACATGAAAGGCAAGATAAACACAAGTAGAAATGCAATTTTATTTGATGTGTTCTAGATTTTAGAACGGCAATTACAAGTGTTAGCTAATAACTTATACATATTTGATGAATTTCGGTTCTAAATTTAATATTTACACATATTTGATGAATTTCTTAATATAAAATACATTATTTGAGCAAAAGCTGATGGGTTCTGTCGACTCTTTGCTCGGCTTCTGCCTCTGCCCCTGCACATACTTAGAGGCGAAGCTAGAATTTCAATTTTATGTGTTTTAGATTTTAGAGTGGCGACTTCAAGTGCTAGCTAATAACTACGTTCTAGGTTTAATATTTCTACATAATGATTTTTTAACACAAATATACTGCTTGAGCAAAAGTTATTAAGTTCAACTGAACCGTATTTAGGCTTCTAGCTCCTCCCCTGCACACACTCGCCATCCTACTTTACGTGGTCTTGTTTGACTTAACACGGAGATTTAGGAAAAACAAATAAAGACTTTTGAAATAAAATTGTCTTTTTCTTTTGGATAGACTAAAATAGAATATGCATTATAAATTGGGACGAAAAAAAATATGGTATATACATAGAGATCGAAAGCTAGGAAGAGGGGAATGCAACCACTAACCAACAATCGCCAAGAGGAGATCAGCAGCCAAAAAGAAAGCAAATTTAATTCCAGCCATTGCCAATGCTTTGTCTTGAAACTTGAAGTGGGGAAGTTGTGTTTGTTTGAGTTATTAGGGGCATATTTATAGCCGTTAAGTGAAGGTCTAATGTCGATTTTGTGAGCTCCTTTTACTTCCAAAAATGAAGTGTATCTTTAATTTCGTGCATGTGTTTTTAATCTCTTATCGTTTCGTTTTACACGTGAATCAATACAGTACTTGGTCTATATATTGTAAAATGCATAATCTAAAAGCATCGTTTTCAAATAATATTCTTGGTTGAAGATTATTAAGGAACCATAAAACTTCTTTATATCATATATATATATATAAAGTGCAGTTAAAATGTAGTCTCTAGCATTAATCATTTCAAATCTACTGTATATCATTCATATATAGCCACTTTATTATTTCATATAAACATGGAACTCAAGTGATCTCAACTACCATAAAATTTGCGTAGAGGGTGTCTAGCAATAACCATCCCAAAACTAAACTCCCTTTATTTAAATTTAAAAGACACACTTTCTTTATTAGACCGTTTAAAAAAGAATGACACATTTCTATATTTAGAAACAATTTAATTTTAAACTTTTTATTTTAGTCACTTTACTTTTAATGAAAAGCTTTTATAGTCACACAAATATCATAGCCCCACAAAACTTTTGTCTCTTAAGCTATTAGGACAAATATTTCAAAAGTTTTCTTTTGTTCTTAAACTTTGCGTGAAGGCAAACTATATTATCTAAATTAAAACGGAGATAATACTAAATATTAAATAAAGCCACTCTGTTTTATGAAAACGGTGAACTCGAGTCTCAGCTACCATAATGTGAAAATAATTGCTTTATATTTTAGCTTTTCTTTTCTACCTCTCTTTAAGGGTTTAAAATAAGTAAATGACAAGTGGCACATTTTTCACACGTCAAGAATGTTGTTTTAAGAATTTTCACTAATTATTTCAAAGTATTCAAATAACCTACTAATATTTCTATCATCTCATGTCATGCCCCATTAGAAAAACGACAAACGAGATATTCTTCTTCTTTAGAAGAGAAAGTTTTTCAACATGTATGCTTAGAAACAAGCTTGAGGCTATTTCAGTCATTTCTTATTAGCTATATACGTGCCCTTTGGTGCTCTTCCCAGATATACGTGTAGGTTGTCTGCTACTCCAGATGTATGCTTTTCTTCTTTTTCAACATAAACATATTCCTTGGCTAAGCACACACAAGAAAAGGCATAGAGAAACGAGATATTTCTTCTCAAGATTGCTCACCTCATTTTCATTATCATAGAAATATAATTGTAGATTTTTTCCTTTTTCATTACTTGGTATCAGGTCATTCCTTTTCGCCAACTCTTTGTCATAACTTACTCCGAGGGATGTGAACGCAAATGTATTATTGTATGTTCTTATGTAGGTTCGAAAATGCTTTGATTCTTCAGTATTTCCTAGACACAAAGTTCGTAACTCTTGTGGTACTTGATGTGAAATCAGCTTAATAGTGCCTTTGCGACAACAGAATGCGGGTGGTTCGTATTCAAATTTTTTGGCTTCGCAAAATTTGCATTTGGGAACAGTTTTTAACATAACATAATCAATTGATGGTTGAATTGTTATTGACTCTTCAGTATAGTGTTCATGATTTGTATTAGATGTAAATCCTGGGATGCAACAATAACAAGTATAAATATATAATTTTGATAGTTATAAATGCATATACGTATTTATACTTGTGTATACCATCAAGAAGTCATAGTCTAGCTCTCTAACCTGCTTCATATATTGAATATCCCACAAAAGGAAGATATTGCTCGCTTGAAATATTAGCACTCATAGAGGATGATGCGATAACAGAGCTATTAATTAGTGAGCAAGCAGGAAGTTGCCGACCACTTGTTTCGTCCTTACTTGCTCGCGCGCGTGCTCGCACTAGGAGAGCCTCCTTTTTATCGTCTTGCATCATCTTGTATAATTCGCGTCACCTAGCCTTCTTGTCAGCATATATTTTTTCACAACTTTCATTTTTATGATTTTTACTCGACATATTCACGCATCTATTTCCTGAAGGAGAAATGTCAAGTGCATACTTGCATTACTGAATATATTTTCAATATTATTTAATATTTATATATGTTTATTATAATTTTTTAGAAGAACTCAAGCAAAAACTTACAATACCTAAAAATAAATCACGAGATATTAGAAAATTTACCTTTCGGTTCAAGTGCCACTGAATAACAGAGGTAGAAAACAACCACAGCGAATCGCTAGAACTGCAATAATAAAGAAGATAAATTGAGAATCTGCATGCCTCTCAAATACATAGGGATAGTTTGTATTTTCAAGCATAACATAAAGCACATCCTAAACATCGACATGAGCAGCTTGCAACAATGCCCAACTTAGTAGCCAACCTCTGTCACTCCAGCCATACGAGAAGACTTATATTGCTATTTATATATCCTACTAAAACAAATAAACACCAACCAACTATGAGAATATATATGTACAAGTGAATATATGAAATTAATAAAATTACTCGAATATGACTGATTGCGGCATTTTGTTGGTATTTTCATCATACACCAGGATGTACACTTGCTCGATTCACCGCAGATTCCTCACTATGGGAGAATTTAACAGATAGTAATCCATATTTGCATTTACCCCCTTTAAAAGGGCTATCGAGTTCAAATTTTTTCTTCTCTTTTATTAATCATTTTTTTTCCAGTGTCATATATTAGACCTACGGTATAAGAGCATCCTTTTTATCAGCATCACTCTATATAATTCATGTTGCCTAGTCGTTTTACCGGTAGTATTTTTCAAACATTTGATCCTTTTTATACTTACTCGAGAACAATGAAGTCCATTTTATTCGTTGAAAAATAAGGCTTCAAAAATACTAAATTAAAATTAAATCTAGATATATAGTAATATAAGTTGTGTGTTATTGACATACATTACAAACCAAAAATAACTCTAATAAACAGATAATATATATAAATAAATAATCTACTAAGAAGTTAAGGAAAAAAACCAATAGAAGTGCAGTGCTTACAGGATGATGCAGAGGAGACGGCTACCACAACCCAGAGTAAAAACTGAAACAAAGAACATGAAATAAAGATAAATTAACAACAACATCAATAAAAAATAACATAAATGGATAAAACAAAGAAAGCAACAAAGAGAGAAGAAAAAATCATCCGCCAAATCACACGTACCTAAAACACAAAGAGGAAAATTGCAAAAACCAACACATATCTTCGAAATCCCATCACCAAGAAACTTAGCAAAACTTACAGGTAAAACAAACTCCAGAATCAAAGAGAAAAGGGAGATATGTAAAAAGAAAAAGAAGCTAATTTTCAGAGAGATGAGGAAACTAAGTAGAAATTAGAAACATTAGCAATGATCGAGCAAAATAGTTTTAGATCAAAATCAAATTTTAACTTCTAAAAGGGATTATTACCTGGGTTCTATTTGCTTTCTCGGTGGGGAAAAAATCAGACTTTTACCAATTATCAAAACCCCAAATATTCCCCCAATTTCATCCATGAAAGCCCTAACTTTGAAATTTCCCGATGTTGTCTGAGTTGAAACAAATTGGAACAAAAAAAGGAGAAACAACACATAGAAAATAACAAAATTGATATTAGAGACTAAGAAATTTACCCGAAAGTTCAAGAGATTTGAGAAGAAAACTGGACAACTCACAGGCCAACAAATGCCAAAACCAAAAAGAATTGAAGTGAACTTCAGAAAGAAACTCTTACCTGATTTACCTGATTTCGATCTTGTGATGGATCGTTTCTCTATGCCTTTTCTTGTGTATGCTTAGCCAAGGAATATGTTTATGTTGAAAAAGAAGAAAAGCATATATCTGGAGTAGCAGACAACCTACACGTATATCTGGGAAGAGCAATGTCGGATTTCTGCAATCGGTACTATCTCTTCTTCGAAAGGAACAAATAAAAGAGAGCCTGTTGGACCTGTGCTCTTCATTGTGTACGCAATAAGCATTTGTTCATTTTGTTGGGCCCTTCAAGTATGTTAACATTTCAAAATTAGTTCTTGTATATGTTCAAGCACATATACGACCAATAATATATTGATTACAATACCATGTTCTCAGCGCATTTGCTTGTGGGTATGGAGGATTGATTTCGATTGTTGTACTGAATCTGTTAGTCAATCCTACATACATTTGAACATTCAGTTCTAATTTGGTCCTCTGGTATATGAAAAACTAAAATATAATTGCTTATATACTTTACCTGTATTGAATTTGTTACTCCATCTTGCATGCATTTGAGGTGTTTTACCTGACGACGACTTTGGTCTTGCAACTTTTTTAGCAAGAATGATTGGATATTCTTTTTTAAGCAGTTCGAGTAGTTTGTTCCCATCATGATCAATAAATTCTTCCCAGAGTGTGAATTTCGTTGGTTTTTTGCAGTATAAAATAGAACAAAATTGTTAAATCACTATCTTAAATCAACATGGGAATGTCAATGCTTAAGCAGCATAAATGAGCATCAATTACAACATTTAAATATTAGACATGATTAAAAAATGAACACATATTGGTATCTTAATGTGTAGAAATTTCTATAATGCAATTAGTTTCGAAGAAAACAGATATTTCCTGAGGTGTTGACTATTGGTCCCTAACAAAAGCTTCTAAAGCAAAATAGTTTGAACTGTCATATGTTGTCGAAGAGCCAATAAGTCTCAAATCTAGAATAGATGGTAGAATTGCTTTATGCTTATTAAAAGAGAAATAGATATAATTCACAACTTATTGTATCAATGATCCAATTAGTTTCAACATAAAGATGTTTTGAATAAGTTTAGATATTACGATGTAACTAGAGCCCAAAATCACAAAGAAGGAAACTGCAAAAACCAACACGTATCATCAAAATCGCATCACCAAGAAACTCTGAAGAATTCACATATATGATAAAAAACCCAAAAACCAAAGAGCAAATGAAAAAATTATAGATATCAAGTAAAAGCTAGTGGCCAGAGTGAAGAAGAAACTTAAGGAAAACCTGGAATGGCGACATGTGTGTTTTACGTCATTTCTAAAAAGCTCGAGGGTATATTAGTCCTTTCGCGCCAATTCTTACAAATTTATTATACATGTGGCTTAGTTTTTCTATACAAAATGCTACGTGTAAGTTTTAAATGAGCCCAAGTGAGTTTTACATAGACAACATATTAGGTTTCCTCCATTTTGTTTACACTTTTAGATTTTCGTTGCTTCTTAGAGACATCTTCATCTTCCTCAAATTGCTTCTACCTGCAGGTTTGTTTTTATTCAATTTTGCTCATGTTTTTTGCTATGCATCTGATAAATGTTTAGTGTCTTTTTCAAAATGCATGAGAGCAATCTAGTCATTTAGCATCACTTTTGTTGTATCATAAATATATGTGGCTTTATTTGCCTATCCATGAGTCTACCTGTAATTGTTATATGACTCGAGGTGTACATCTCTTCTCTTTAACATCTTAATTCCCTTTTACAAGAATATTTAATAGAGATGTTCGTAATAATGATATGCTACTTTATTCTATTAGATCTTTCAGCATTGGTAATATTTGCACATTTGAAATACAATAGTTTATAAAAATGTTGGTGATATACAAACTTTTAGTACTTAGGAATCCACAATTGCATGAATACTCTGAATAGAATTTCTATAAGCTACTTATTAGCTTTTCTTCAAAGACATTCAAATGTTTAACTCTAATTTCTTTTAATTAAAAGCTAGTATATATAAGATTCATCAATTTTATACAATTTGTGCAAGAACTACTATATCTTAAATTCCTAATAAGAGGGAGATTATATTGGCTATAATTTGAGATAGGTTGTCTATTTGTTCAGAAACATATAAAATTAGAGGAGACAAAGTCGCTCTTCTTTATTCAGCTTTCTAATTACATGAATATTTTGGTTAATCTTAATCCAAAGTATTGAATGGAAAAAAGCATATTTTTGAAATATAATTTGATTTAAAATCCAATAGCTAAACATGACATCAAAAGGATCGAATTTTTTACTAAACCCGGATGAGTTAATAGTAGGTAAAAAAAATTAAATATAATCATAATTTTTGAGACACTACCTTTATTAAAGAACAACTACGGGTAAATTAGAAAGTCATTGTTAAAGAGAAAAATAAGCAACTACATATTTAATTATGTTATATTTCTACATTTGAAGGCAATATATTTTTCTTTGAATACCTCTTAGCAACAATCTAATTCCTTGACGCATATAACATTAAATAATTTTTAAGTTAGCTTTTAATAGCTTCTTTCTAATTAGTGATTTTGCCATAACTAAAATTTCTTTGTTTGGATCATTGCTTCTAACTTTATTGAAGAACAAATAAAGATTTTTAAAATGTTAAAGGCCAATGATATGGTTTTTAAACTCTTTGATTGGTGTGTACTTTTAGCCACCAAACATCATCACTCTATGCAGCTATCCCAACAATTGTTGATATATAAATCAAAATAAATTGAAAGTTTGAAGTTAA
Source organism: Nicotiana tabacum (assembly GCF_000715075.1). NCBI lineage: Eukaryota > Viridiplantae > Streptophyta > Magnoliopsida > Solanales > Solanaceae > Nicotiana > Nicotiana tabacum. The sequence continues at coordinate 143,257,266 of NC_134084.1, forward strand.
TTTTGGAAAAGCATAAATTACTTGCAAAAAAGCTGAGCTAAATTAAAATTTACAAAATCAAAGCACAATATGATATCAATCCTAATTTTACTTAGATTCTTATAGCAAGAGAAACAACAAGATAAGAACTTTGCATTGTTGAGAATATATTTAAAGATATGATCAAATATTATTAGTAGTAAAAAGCTTAAATCATAATAATTCCAGGAATGCGTAGTAGATCTAAGTATGCTTTGAAACATTATAATTGCAGCAAAGCCAAAATTGAATTGAAGCATGAAAAGCAGCCTTTAAAAGGGTACAATCTCAACTTGAATTTTGGTTTCAGTTATTGCGGGGTATTGTTAGACAATATACAAAAAGTGACACATTACATCATACTTGAATCAGCAGTTGCTAGTTGGATCCAATAAAACAGGTTTATGTATACTTACTGATCATCCATGATGATAAAATCTTGAATTCTCCGCCCATTTGAAGCATAGGTTGAGGGGCTTGCGTTGAGCACGATGGCAAGCACATCTTGCATTTAAAAAGGACGATGAATAAGCTAATAGACAATAAAAATTGATATATACAATAATCGTAATAATAACAATACTAATAAATGTGAATTTTAGGCAAACAAACAACATAAATAGATAAATCTTCAATTACCGAATTCAGATCCTTCGAGTTGATATTCAAAGTTGCCAAATGGTGTAAGATTTAGGCGCGTTGGCGGAGGTAGTGGCTTTTCTGGAGGATTAACAGTTTCTATTGGCTCAACAATGGTACACCTATCAATTGTCCATGTAAATTTGTTAAGTGGATTTCCGTACATATAGTTTGATTCTTTGACTTGTGCAACTGACACCAAGTAAGTATGGAAAGGGCGAAACAGATCTGCAAAATGCATTATCTCCGCATTGAATATAACGCATTCCACTTGATTTTCCTGTAACAAAATAAGGCACAATTAAAATAATATTAACTTAATTACTATTGGCAAACTTATGAATCCTTTAATGATTACCTCTTCATCTTGCAAAACCATCAGCTGATTTTTTTCGTTTTCTCTCTGTTGTCTCTAGGTCTGCCTTTATCAACTACTTGTATCTTGCAGGTCCATTCTTCCGTTTCTGGAGTAATCGCATTGATGTTGAATCTTTCTGCCATCTAGACATAATCGATAATCATAACGCATCACAATTATAATAATGAGCAAACGTAAAATTGTTAGAATGATTATAATACAAAATCAAAGAATCAAAAAAGTAAATAAGTTGTACATCACACTTACTATTAGGAATGATGGTCTAAGTTATGGAAAAAGCTTTTTCAATAATTTCATTATAAACTACATTATATGTGGAGTGATCATCATCATCGTCAGCTATAACCGGTCTAATTAATATCTTAACACAGTTAGAACCTTTAGCTCTTGATAAAGCAACGTACAATTGACCATGAGAAAATACAGGTTCTCGCAAATAAATGCCAACAAAATATAATGTTTGGCCTTGAGCTTTATTTATAGTCATGGCGAAACATAACCGTATCGGAAATTGTGTTCTTTTAAATTGAAGGGGTAGTTTTTCATCTTCTGATGTTAATAGTGGTATTCGCGGAATGAATACATGTGTATTTTTAAAATCACCACTGGATATTGTAGCACTAATAACATGAGATTTGAAGTCATTATATATTAATCGTGTCCCATTGCACAAACTGTCGCAAGGATTCAAATTTCTTAATAATATAATTGGACAATTTTTTTTAGACACAATTTATAAGGAGGTAAACCAGGAGGATTTAAAGCGTGCAAAAAGTCGTCATATTCACTTTGATCTTTTGGATCAATTGTTTCATCGGTAGCTAAATAGACTTTTTCATCAGCTGGAAATTGAGCAATTAGCATATCATTTATTTCATCAACGAAGTCGTTCTTTGTAGTTAGAAAAGAATTGGCTCATAGAAACAAGTAAAAGACACACGCCAACGATCTTTCTTAAACATGTTATACATAGTGGCAACGGTTTCAAGTTTGGAGACATGCTCTTGAGTCTAAAGGTTTCAAGTTGAGCAGGATGAAGACGGAATACCTCGAGTGCAAATTTGGGGTTGAGCCAACGGAAGCGGGAGTTGAAGTGAGGCTTGACTCTCAAGTCATTCCCAAGAGGGGTAGTTTTGAAGTACCTTGGATCGGTTATTCAGGGGATCGGGGAGATTGACGAGGATGTCATACACCATATAGGGGTGGGGTGGATGAAGTGGAGTTAGCGTTGGGAGTCTTGTGTGATAAGAAAGTGCCACCGTTACTAAAAGGTAAGTTTTATAGAGCAGTGGTTAGGCCTGCCATGTTATATGGAACTGAATGTTGGGCGGTAAAGAACTCACACATCCAGAAGATGAAAGTAGCAGAGATGAGGATGTTGAGGTGGATGTGCGGGCATACAAGGATGGATAAGATTAGGAATGAAGATATTAGAGAGAAGGTGGGCATGGCCCCCATGGAGGAGAAGATGCGGGAAGTAAGACTCAGATGGTTCGGGCACATTCAGAGGAGGAGCACTGATGCACCGGTGAGGAGGTGTGAGCGACTGGCTGTAGTGGGCACGCGGAGAGGTAGAGGGCGACCTAAGAAGTATTGGGGAGAGGTGATCAGACAGGACATGGCGCGACTTAGGATTACTGAGGACATGGCCCTTGACAGGGAATTATGGAGGTCGAGCATTAAGGTTGTAGGTTAGGGGAAAGTTGTGAATATTTCTACAGCACAATAGAGTGAGACTAGCCAGTTAGGAGTTAGACTAAGAATGTCATTGGTCGTCTATTGATGCAGGGCCTTACGTGCTAGTTTTTACTATACCAGCCATCTATTTCGTATTTCGTATTCTGTATTTCATATCTCTTATATTGCTGTTATTTTATTATGCATTTCTATGGTACTAATATATCGTCTCTTGTTGCTTTCTTGAGCCGAGGGTCTCCTGGAAACAACCTCTCTACCCTTCGGGGTAGGGGTAAGGTTTGCGTATATATTACCCTCCCCAGACCCCACTTATGGGATTATACTGGGTTGTTGTTGTTGTTGTTGTTGTTGTTGTTGTTGTTATACATAGTGGCAACTGAACAAGATTCAAGGCCTAAACTAAAAATTTAATTGGATTCCTTTTTTAAACAAAACCTTCATATATATTTTTATTAAAAGTCTATTTTCTTCTAACTTTTGAAATGTAAAGTGTGATGACCCAAAAGTGTCACGACCCAAACCGATGGGTCGCAACGGGCACTCGGTACCTTACTCAACTGAGTGCCTACGTGACGTATCTTTCGTATCATACTATCATAGGTAAATGAGCCAGAGAAGTTGTCGTGAGATAAGTACAATAAAACATGGAAAAATACTCGATATTGGACGATCCAACATATAATCCAAACTTATACATATGACGTATGGGCCTATAAGGCCAAAATAACAACGTATGCTGAACATAGGCCGACAAGGCCATACAATCTTTTACGTACATGACATCCGTCTACAAGCCTCTAAGGATACATAATTTTCATAAAAGTCGGAACAGAGTCCCGCAACAATACTCATCTAAATCGTACTAACCAAAACAAGCAACTCCGAAGCAAATGGAGTGCACCAACATCTTCCGCTAAGCTGATTGCCTACTTGGAGGGCTCTCCACCTGTCTATCGGGACCTGCGGACATAAAATGCAGTTTCTCCGGGCAAAAGGGATGTCAGTACGAATAATTTACAGACTATGTAAGGCACATAAATAAGTACATAACAGACATGGAAGAAATATAGAATAAATGGCTTAACCTGTAAGCCTGGATAACTCTGTAAATCATGAAGTACTTATAATGTCATGCATATACGTATGAATATCATGTCGTGCATAGGCACATGTGTTCATAACATCATCAAGCCTCTGAGGGCATCCCATCATATCATCTCGGCCACTGTGGGCAAATCATCAACGTATACCAACTGATCAGGTGGTGGTGCGTATATAACGCCATAACATTTTCCCATATCCCATATACGCATAATATACATATATACGTGTATATAATGACATCTGGTCATGGGTCAATGTACATGTATAAATGCATAAGAAATTCGTTAATAAGATTTACTCGGATTTCCAAAAAATCAATATGCCTTTCGGATAAACTTTATCAAGTACGTATTTTTCTGAGACCCATGAACAGAAGATATAATAATAATTCACATGAGGAATCAAGAATATAGACACCCCTAAGATTTCTATGAATAGAGTCATTTATGAAAGTTGTGCATTTGATCGTTTCGTTTATTTCGTACGGATCATGCCAAAAAGAAAGGAGGGATAACCTTAACATACATGAGCCGATTCTCTTGAAAATCTCTCTAACATACGTCTTTTGCGACGAAGCATGTAACGGAGGATCGAAGTAGGGGAAGATCCGTATAATTTCGCATGAATTCCTTGTTGAAGATTGCTACTTGGTAGATGTAGAACATCACATTTTGGTGAATTTAATCAAACTTTGTATGATTTCCTTACTGGATAGTAACGTTTTAATTTATGGTCTAAAAAGTTAATTTTTGTTGACTTGGGTCAACATTTTGGGTAAACGGACCCAGCCCCATGTTCCGACGGTCCCGGTGGGTACGTAGTAAAATAGGCGACTTGGGCGTACGCCCGGAATCGAATTTCGAGGTACCTAACCCGAGAAATGAATTTTTGATGAAAATTGTAAGACTGAAATTATAATGGTTTTAAGAAATTGGTTAATATTTGATCTCATTGGTATCAGGTCCGTATTTTGGTTTCGGTATAGGTCCGTTATGATATTTATACCTTATCTGTGAAATTTGGTGAGCAACGGAACTGATTTGACGTGATTTAGACCTTTGGTTGTGGAAATAGAAGTTTTGGAACTTTCTTGAAAAATTTCATGCAATTTGGTGCTAAATTCATAGTTCTAGGTGTTATTTTGGCGATTTGATCGTGCGAGCAAGTTCATATGATGTTTTAAGACTTGTGTGCAATTTTGGTTTGGAGCCCCGAAGGCTCAAGTGTGTTTCAGATAGGCTACGAAGTGATTTGGACTTAAGAAATTTTGCCGGTATAGTTCAGGTCTGCAGACTTCGCACATGCGAAGAAGTTTGGCATTTGCGAGCAGAAGGGCTGGAATGGGGCCTTCGCAATTGCGAAGCTTAGGATCGCAATTGCGATCAGCTTAGGCCGCATTTGCGAACACTTGTTCGCATTTGTGATGCTAGCAGGACAGGTTATTCTTCGCATTTGCGAAGTAAAGTTCGCATTTGCGTGGTTCGTAATTGTGAACCCCTGATTGCAAATACGATACCTGCAACTGTTAAAAAACGATTTTGGATAGGATTTTTCATTCATTCTCTTATTTTTCAAAAACTAAACCTCAAGAGGCGATTTTTCAGAGACCATTTCTTCCACAAATTATAGGTAAATGAATCTTAACTTATTTATTTCAATCTTTTGCTTCTTTTTACAAGATTTCATCCTAGAATCTTGGATTTTTCATGGTGGAATTGAGGATTTTTGGGTAGAACTTAGGAATTCCAAAATTTGGGGATTTAGACTTCAAATTGAGGTCAGATTCCAAAATCAATTGTATATCCGGGCACGGGGGTGAATGGGTAATCGGGGTTTGGTCCGAATTTTAGGTTTTGACCAAGTGGGCCCGAGGTCGATTTTTTACTTTTTGGGGGAAATGATGTGAAACTTATAATTACGTATTGGAATTGATTTCTTTAGCGATAATTGATGTTATTAAGTTAATTATGACTAGATACGAGTAGATTGGAGGTGAAATCTAGAGGAAAAGAAGTAATTGATCATTGAGTTGGCCGTTGGATCGAGGTAAGTGTTGTGTCTAACTTTGTCTTGAGAGATTAAGGATCCCCGACATATTTGTTATGTGAAAATCCACGTGTGTGGCGTATAGGTGAGGTGACGAGTACCTATGCACCGCCAAATTATCTGTTTAGCCTGTTTCTTTCCCCATCCTTAATATATTATCTTCATGTCTTAACTGCTACATGCTTATTGATGTTTCCATATTTAATTGGTTGTTGTTAGATGTTGTTTCTTTTATTATAAATATTAACTATCCCGTAGTTTCATTGTATTTCACTTTTGATTTAAGTTGGTTTATCAGTGTTTCATGGTATAACTTGGTTGGTCTCGATGTGTAGTATAAATTGAGTGAAGTTTCATAATTGTATATCCTTCCGTTTGCTTTTAGGCTTAAATATTGTTGAGGATTTTGAGATAAATTGTGAAATTCCTATTCTTATTGTGTGATTGGTACTGATATGGTAGGATCGGGTTGCGCACCGCAGCATCAGGAATAAGGGTGATATATTGAGGAGGAATAAGGGTAAAATGTAATTGCCTTGTGGGATCGGGTTGCACGTCGCAACAGGAGTAATAAAGGTAGTATGTTGAGGAGAAATAAGTGTGAATTACTATTATACGGTGGGATTGAGTTGCACGTCGTAACAAGAGGAATAAGGGTGGATTGAAAAGAGTAATAAGGGTGAATATTTATATTGATATTGATTACATGGTGGGATCGGGATGTGCGCTACATCAGTTTATGTGTTTACGTACATTTCTTCTATTGTGCAAGTTATTTTGTAAATTGGCTTTACATTTAAGGATTGGTTATAGCTGATTACTGAAAAGATACCAAAATTAGGTACTCCTTCCTTGCAAGTTACTATTTAATTGTTCCGTTCTTCTTTCTATTTTATTATGCACTGTATGCAGGTTATATTGTAACTACCCCGCTGTAGCCTCGTCACTACCTCGTCGAGGTTAGGCTCGACACTTACCAGTAGATGGGGTCAATTGTACTGATACTGCACTCTGCACTTTCTGTGCAAATTTTGGAGCTGGTTGTGGCTGATTGAGAGGTCGGTTGCAGGCATTTCATCTAGGAGACCCAAGGTAGTCCTGCTAGCGTCCGCAGGCCCTGGCGTCCCCTCCTATGTTCTACATTCCTGTTTTATTTATATGTAATTTCTTTTAGACTAACGTTTGTAGATATTCATAGTGTGTTCATGGATTATGACACCAGTTTCTGGGTGGTAACAGTTTCAGTATTGTTAATAGTATATAGGTAGCCGATTAATTATGTACTTTAGAATTTATTTCAGTTTTATTTGGTCTTGTTAATTTTAAAATATGAAATGTAAAGGAAAAAGGTGAATAGAACTCTAATGTTGGCTTGCCTAGCAAGTGCAATATTAGTCTCCATCACGGACCCGATGGTGGGAATTCCGGATCGTGACAAGTTGGTATTAGAGCACTAGGTTGTCTAGGTCTCACAATTCACGAACAAGCTAGGTAGAGTCTGAGGGATCGGTATGGAGACGTCTGTGCTTATCCCCTAGAGGCTACAGAGTTAGGAACAATTTCACATTTATTCTTCTTTGTCGTGCGATTTGGTCTCTCAATGCTAATTGAACTCTCTACTCTTGTTCATTCGCATATGGAGAGAACACATACCGCTTTATCAACTGATCAGCAGCCCGAGCCCCTAGTGGAAGATCCTACGAGGCAAAGAGGATGAGTCCGAGGCCGTGCCAGAGGCCGAGGCAGGGGCAGATCTCAACCCAGAGCTCGAGCAGCAGCACCAGTGACAGAGCCTCAAGTAGAGTTTGATGAGGAGGCTCTAGCCCAGACTATTCCAGCAAGGCCGGCTAAGGTTCCAGAGGGGTTCATCGCTACCCTGGTACTTCAGGATGCTTTGGTCCATCTAGTGGGCCTTATGGAGAGTGTTACTCAGGACGACACATTCCCTGTAGCACTAGCCATCTCTCGGGCTAGGGGAGAAGCACAAACGCCCGCTACTCACACTTCAGAGCAGATGGCTCCCCAGTTTCAGACTCTAGTAGCTCAGCTTGTTGAGGTAGTTTAGCCGGGTGTTGCAACACAGACCGATGATGGATCAGCTATGTCATTTAAGGACTTGTGGAGATTGGATAGGTTTACCAAGTTTTTCACCAGTACCTATGATAGTACATCTTCAGAGGATCCGCAGTACTATCTGGATAGTTGTCACGAGGTATTATGGAACATGGGGATAATGGAGCCAATTAGGTCGACTTTGCTGCCTTTCGTCTTTTAGGTTCCACCAAGAAATGGTGGAGGGATTATTTTTTGGCAGCTCGCACTTGGGACCAGTTGTCTCAGCTATTTATGGAGAAATATCTTCCTATCACTCAGAGAGAGGACTATCGGAGGCAGTTCGAGTGTCTTCAGCAAGGTTCTATGACTATCACTCAATACAAGACTAGATTTGTTGATTTGGCCCATCATGCTCTTCTTATACTTCCTATCGAGAGAGAGTGGGTGAGAAGGTTTATCGAGAGACTCGCTCAGCCTATCAGATTGCATATGGCTAAGGAGACAGGGAGTGAGATTTCATTCCAAGTACAGCCAATGTGGCCAGACGAGTTGAGATGGTTTTAGCTCAAGGGAGTGGTCAGGGGTCTGACAAGAGGCCTCGTCACTCTGGTGGATTCAGTGGGGCCTCATCTAAAAGTCAAGGTACTTTTGATAGAGGCCATTCTCCCAAGCCATTTAATTCAATACTTTAGACATCCCATGGAGTTTCAAGGGGTCGTGGTCCTTATGTACCTCCTTCAGGGCAGTCAGCTTATAGTGCACCACCAGCTTCTATTAAAGAACCTCCTCTTTAGAGTTATTATCACGGTCAGTCAACTCATCAGGTTTAGTCTCAGTTTCCTCAGCCGCAGTATCAGGATGGATGTTTTGAGTGTAGTGAGTATGGGCATATCTAGAGGTCCTGTATGATATTAGTGGGTGTTCAGTCACAGTAGTAGGGTTCTCATACCATGATCCCGGCACCACCTGCTCAGTCATCTAGAGGTAGGGGTCAGGGAGCAAGAGGTAGAGGTCAGCCCGCTAGAGATAGAGGTCAGGCTGTTAGAGTTGGAGGCCAAACCACTAGAGGTGGAGGCCAGCCAATAGGAGGCCGTCCCAGTGATATGGTTCAAAGTGGTAGGGATATACTCCTGCGTGTCTTCTTATTTTGCTTTATATTTGGTTGTGCCTCATGATTCTTTGAGTGTCCTCGTGTATGTGTCCACACTGGTGGGGGATTCTATTATTGTAGATCGTATCTATCATTCGTTTGTGGTTATTATTGGGGGTCTTGAGACTAGCGTAGATATCCTACTTCTCGATATGGTTGATTTCGATGTCATTTTAGGGATGGATTGGCTGTCACCTTATCATGCTATATTGGACTGTCATGCCAAGACCTGACCTTAGCATTGCTGGGGTTGCCATGATTAGAGTGGAGAAGGACTCCTGGTCATTCTACCAGTAGGATTATTTCTTATATGAAAGCTTGACCTATGGTCGAGAAAGGGTGTTTGGCTTATTTGGCTTATGTTCGTGATTCTAGTGCGGATGTTCCTTCCATGGATTCTGTACCAGTTGTTCGGGAGTTCCTGGAGGTATTTCCTGCAGACCTACCGGGGATGACACCCAACAGGGATATTGACTTTTGCATCGATTTGGCTCCAGGCACTCAGCCCATTTCTATTTCGCCATACCGCATGGCCCTGCCGGAGTTGAAAAAATTGAAGGAGCAGTTGCAAGATTTGCTTGATAAGGGCTTTATTAGACCTAGTGTCTCACTTTGGGGTGCGCCGGTGTTGTTTGTAAAGAAGAAGGATGGGTCGATGAGGATGTGCATAGACTATCGACAATTGAACAAAGTCACCATCAAGAAAAAGTATCCATTGCCAAGGATTAATGACTTATTTGATCAGCTTCAGGGTGCCAAGGTGTTTTTGAAGATCGATTTGAGGCCTGGATACCATCAGTTGAGGATTAGGGCATCCGATGTCCCTAAGACAGTTTTCAGACCCAGTATGGGCATTATGAGTTTCTAGTGATGTCATTTGGGTTGACAAATGCCCTAACAACATTCATGGATTTGATGAACTGGGTGTTCAAGCCCTATCTGGATTCCTTCGTGATTGTTTTTATTGATGATATCTTGATCAACCCCCGCAGGCGAGAGGAGCATGAGCAGCATCCTCAGATCCTACTTCAGACTCTGAGGGATAGCCAGTTATATGCTAAGTTTTCAAAATGTGAGTTTTGGTTGAGTTCAGTTGCTTTCTTGGTCACATCGTATCAGCAAAAGGTATTCAGGTGGATCCTAAGAAGATTAAGACAGTCAAGGGCTGGCCCAGACCTACATCAGCTATAGAGATCCAGAGTTTCTTGGGATTGGCGGGTTATTACCGTCAGTTTGTGGAAGGATTTTCATCTATAGCAGCCCCGATGACCAGGTTGACCTAGAAGGGTGTCCCGTTCAGATGGTCGGACGAGTGTGAGGTGAACTTTTAGAAGCTCAAGACAGCTTTGACTACGGCGCCGGTGTTGGTGTTGCCCATAAGTTCAGGGCCCTATACAGTATATTGTGATGCATCTCGTATTGGACTTGGTGCGGTATTGATGCAGGGTGGCAAGGTTATTGCATATACTTCGCGACAGTTGAAGATTCACGAGATGAATTATCCAGTTCATGACTTGGAGCTAGCAGCCATTGTTCACGCGCTGAAGATTTGGAGGCACTATTTATATGGCGTGTCGTATTAGGTGTTCATAGATCACAAGAGTTTGCAGTATTTGTTCAAGAAGAAGGAGCTCAATTTGAGGTAGAGAAGGTGGTTGGAGCTATTGAAAGACTATGATATCACCATCTTGTATCATCTTGGGAAGGCCAATGTGGTGGCCGATGCATTGAGTAGGAAGTAATCCAGTATGGGCAGCCTTGCATACATTCCAGTTGGTGATAGACCGCTTGCATTAGATGTTCAGTCTTTGGCCAATCAGTTCGCGAGGTTGGATGTTTCTGAGCCCAGTTGTGTTTTAGCTTGCACAATCGCTCGGTCTTCCTTGTTTGAGCATATCATGGAGAGGCAGTATGATGACCCTCATTTGCTTGTCCTTAGGGACACAGTGCAACATGGTGATGCCAAGCAAGTTACGGTTGGAGATGATGGAGTTTTGACGATGTAGGGTCGTGTTTATGTGCCTAATGTAGATAGGCTCCGTGAGTTCATTCTATAGGAGGCCCACTATTATCGGTATTCTATTCATCCGGGTGCCGCTAAGATGTATCAGGACTTGCGGCAGCATTATTGGTGGAGGAGGATGAAGAAGGATATTGTTGCATATGTAGCTCAGTGTTTTAATTGTCAGCAAGTAAAGTACAAACATCTGAGACCTGGTGGTTTGCTTCAGAGGATTGATATTCCTGAGTGGAAGTGGGAGCGTATCACTGTGGACTTCGTTGTTGGACTCCCACAGATTTAGAGAAAGTTTGACACAGCTTGGGTTATTATGGATAGGCTGACCAAGTCAGTGCATTTCATTCATGTGGCAGTTTCCTATTCTTCGGAGCGGTTGGCAGAGATTTATATCTGTGAAATCTTTCGTCTTCATGGTGTGCCCATGTCTATCAATTCTGATCGAGGTACATAATTTACCTAGCATTTTTGGAGGGCAGTACAATGTAAGTTGGGTACGTGGGTTGAGTTGAATACATCATTTCACCCTCAGACGGATGGATAGTCCGAGCGCACTATTCAGATCTTGGAGGATATGCTTCGCGCCTGTGTTATTGACTTTGGAGGTTCTTGGGATCAGTTCCTGTCGTTAGCAGAGTTTGCCTACAACAACAATTATCAATCGAGCATCGAGATGGCTCCCTATGAGGTATATATGGTAGATGGTGTGGATTGCCGGTTGGGTGGTTTGAGCCCAAGAGGCTCGGTTATTGAGTGATTTGGATAAGGTTAAGATCATTTAGGATAGACTTCGTACAACTTAGTCTAGGAAAAAGAGTTATGCCGATCGTAAGGTTTGTGATGTGACATTCATGGTCGAAGAGAGAGTGTTGCTTCGGGTAACACCCATGAAGGGTGTGATGCGGTTTGGGAAGAAGGGCAAATTGAGCCTTAGGTTCATCGGGCCTTTTGATATTTTTGATCAAGTGGGAGAGGTGGTCTACATACTTGCGTTGCCACCAGGCTTACCAACGGTACATCTAGTGTTTCATGTGTCCATGATTCGGAAGTATCAAAGCGATCCATCCCATATGTTGGATTTCAGCACTGTCCAGTTGGACAAGGATCTGACCTACGAGGAGGAGCCGATAGCTATCCTAGATCGGCAGGTTTGTCAGTTGAGATCGAAGAGTTATCCTTCGGTTCGAGTGCATTGGAGAGGTTAGCCTATTAAGGCAGCTACCTAGAGTCCGAGTCCGATATGTGGAGTAGATATCCCTATCTTTTCACTAGCTCAAATACTTTTCTATGTCCGTTTGAGGAAGAACGGTTGTTTTGGAGGTGGAGAATGTGATGACCCAAAAGGCCATCTTATATTTTAGAACTCGATTCTGTATTCTGAAGTCTTCAAAACCTCATTTTTATTCCTTCTCGATTTGCATGCGCAGTCCGGGCATGGTTCTGAAAAGCTTTTATATGAAAAATTGTTGAAATACTAATTTTTGGCCTAAAAAGTTGATTTTGTTAACCTTGGTCACTGTTTTGGGTAAATGGACCCGTACCTGTGTCCCAATAGTTCCGATAGGTCCATAGAAAAAAAGGTGACCTGGGCGTATGTCCAAAATCGAATTATGAGGTCCTAAGCCCTAGAAATAAATTTTTGATGAAAATTGTAAGACTAAAATTACAATGGTTTTAAGAAATCGGTTAATATTTGATCTCGTTGGTATCGGGTCCATATTTTTGTTCCGGAGCCTGGTACAGGTCTGTTATGATATTTATACCTTATCCGTAAAATTTGGTGAAAAACGGAATTGATTTGACGTGATTCAGACCTTTGGTTGAGGAAATAGAAGTTTTGAAACTTTCTTAAAAAATTTCATGCAATTTGGTGCTAAATTCGTAGTTCTTGGTGTTATTTTGGTAATTTGATCGCGCGAGCAAGTTCGTATGATGTTTTAAGACTTTTTTGCATGTTTAGTTTGGAGCCCCGAGGGCTCGGGTGTGTTTCGGATAGGCTACGGAGTGATTTGGACTTAAGAAATTTCGCTGATATACTTCAGGTGTGCAGACTCGCAAATGCGAGGCTCGCATTTGCGAAGAAGTTTCACATTTGCGAGCAGAAGGGTTGGGAGGGGACCTTCGCAATTGCGAAGCTCAGGATCGCAATTGTGTTAAGCTCAGGCCACATTTGGGAAACTTATAATTATGTATTGGAATTGATTTCTTTAGCGATAATTGATGTTATTAAGTTAATTATGACTAGATACGAGTAGATTAGAGGTGGAATCTAGAGCAAAAGCGGTAATTGAGCGTTGAGTTGGCCGTTGAATCGAGGTAAGTGTTGTGTCTAACTTTGATTTGAGGGATTAGGGATCCCCAACTTATTTGTAATGTGAAAATCCATGTGTGTGACATATAGGTGAGGTGACGAGTCCCTATGCGTCGTCAAATTATTTGTTTAACCTGTTTCTTTTCCCGGCCTTAATATATATCTTTCTGTCTTAACTACTACATGCTTATTGGTGTTTCCATGTTTAATTTCTTCTTGTTAGATGTTGTTTCTTTTATTACAAATATTAACTATCCCGTAATTTCATTGTATTTCATTTTTTATTTAAGTTGGTTTATCAGTGTTTCATGGTATAACTTGGTTGGTCTCGATGTGTAGTATAAATTGAGTGAAGTTTCATAATTGTATATCTTTCCTTTTGCTTTTAGGCTTAAATATTGTTGAGGATTTTGAGCTAAATTGTGAAATTCCTATTCTTATTGTGTGATTGGTATTGATATGGTGTGATCGGGTTGCGTGCCGCAGCATCAGGAATAAGGGTGATATATTAAGAAGGAATAAGGGTAAAATGTAATTGCCTTGTGGGATCGGGTTGCACGTCGCAACAGGAGTAATAAAGGTAGTATGTTGAGGAGAAATAAGTGTGAATTACTATTATACGGTGGGATTGAGTTGCACGTCGTAACAAGAGGAATAAGGGTGGATTGAAAAGAGTAATAAGGGTGAATATTTATATTGATATTGATTATATGGTGGGATCGGGATGCGCGCCGCATCAGTTTATATATTTATGCACTTTTCTTCTACTGTGCAAGTTATTTTGTAAATTGTCTTTATATTTAAGGATTGGTTATAGCTGATTACTGAAAAGATACCGAAATTATGTACTCCTTCCTTGCAAGTTACTATTTAATTGTTCCGTTCTTCTTTCTATTTTATTATGCACTGTATGCAGGTTATATTGTAACTACCCTGCCGTAGCCTCGTCACTACCTCGTCGAGGTTAGGCTCGACACTTACCAGTAGATGGGGTCAGTTGTACTGATACTGCACTCTGTACTTTCTGTGCAAATTTTGGAGCTGGTTGTGGTTGATTGAGAGGTCGGTTGCAGGCATTTCATCTAAGAGACCCAAGGTAGTGCTGCTGGAGTCTGCAGGCCTTGGCGTCCCCTCCTATGTTCTACATTCCTGTTTTCTTTTCATTCGAAACAGATGTAATTTCTTTTAGACTAATGTTTGTAGATATTCATAGTGTGTTCGTTGATTGTGACACCAATTTCTAGGTGGTAACAGTTTCGGTATTGTCAATAGTATATAGATAATAGGTTAATTATGTACTTCCGCATTTATTTCAGCTTTATTTAGTTTTGTTAATTCTAAACTATGAAATGTAAAGGAAAAAGGTGAATAGAACTCTAATGTTGGCTTGTCTAGCGAGTCCGATGTTATGCGCCATCACGGACCCGGTGGTGGGAATTCCTGGTCGCGACATAAAGTTATTAATAATTTCTTTTATAAAGCATTTAACCTCTCCTAAGATATTGTTGATCTTAGGAAATAGAACCAGATTCAAGAAGTTGATAACTTAATATCGAAATAATTATTTGACTTTTTAGTACACTTCTTGCAATGCATGGAACCTGAGAAAAAAATATTAAAAATGCGCAATATAATGTATTCAATAGTACTTTTCAGCTCTTCTGATCATTAGAAAAAAAAGTAACCTTTTTTTTACGGGACAATATAGTTTATTGAAAACTAAATTTTTGCAGAAACCAAGAAAGAGAGCATAAGAGTACAACATATGTTTTATGGTGATAAATATTTAAAATGAGATTTGAACTATTAGAGACACCTTAAAAGGGATTATATAAGTTTATTACACATTTTCTATTGACGAAATATGAAAAGAAAAGAATTATGTAGATACTTCACTAATGATGTCAATCAAAAAAATGTAAATAACCCAATATTTTGTATTTAGAGTAAGGGTTTTAGGGGAGTGATTCTCTTTCTCCAATTTTTGCTCAAATAACGGTTATATCAACAAACTAAAAGTTATATTACTTTATATAAAATATTTCAATTTTCTACTTTGAAATACTCATATTTTAAAAAAAGAATTAACTTACAATATATTTTTGGTAAAATTTTGGTTACACCTCCAAGAATTGTGGTGGAATGAATATGATATAACTTACCTTAATCAGATATTTCAGGTTTGAGCCATATGGATGATATCGTGTTAGAGTACACTTTCATTTTTACTAAGCCTTACGCAATTCAAATTCAAATTAGCCGGAGTTTCAATACAAATACCGAATAAGGATTAAAAAAAATTGAGGCCCCAAAGTTACTGTTTTAATTGCTTGACCCTTTGGCCGCCCTGGTTAGGTGAAACATGTATATGATAAATAGGTACATTTACGTGTGTGTATATTTTCGTGAGTGTCACGACCCCAAAACCAACCCGGTTGTGATGGCGCCTATCATGGAACTAGGCTAGACAACACATTCCCAAATAATTTGACATTTCATTAGAATTGCTTGACCCTTTGGTCGCCCCTAGTTAGGTGAAACATGTATATAATAAATAGGTACATTTACATGTCTGTATATGTTCGTAAGTGTCACGACTCCAAAACCAACTCGGTTGTGATGCCGCCTATCATGGAAGTAGGCCAGACGACACATTCCCAAATAATTCGACATTTCATTAGAATTTAGATAATAAACTTTTTCATTCTGAAAGTTCCATAAAAGAGATAAATTCAAAACCAAAATGCGAAAATAAAAGCCCGACCTCGGATGTCACTAAGTCATGAGCAAATACTACAACTGTTCCGAAATATAACAAGACTAAAATAGTCTGGAAATCAGCTAATAATATCTATAGGAAGATAGGAGGGAGAAGAGCAAGGCTGCGATCGCCATGCAGCTACCTTGCCAACTCCAAAATATCCGCGGCGGATGAAAATCAACGCTCGCTAGCACGTTCAGCAACCCCTGGATCTGCACACAATGTGCAGGGAGTAATGTGAGTACGCCAAATCAGTAAGTAATAAAGGTATATAAAGACTGAGCAGTAGGAAATACATAAAAATCCACATTATGAAAACTCAGTAAGAACAACATGCTTTCAAATCAGTATATTAGTCAAATATCTCGTTTAAAATCCAGTTTTCGGTAAAAATCATTTGAAGAATATTTTCAATAGTTTCAATAGAGGCTCGATGAAATTTAGAGTAAAAGTGATGAAAATCATATACAACCCCTCGGGCAAAACAAAGTTCATATATAGCCCCTCGAGCAACCTGAATAATAAACCAGCCCCTCGGTCATAATATCACTCAGAATCAGCCCCTCGGGTTATCCTCACAGTCACTCGTAAATAGCCCCTCGGGCACAACATGAATCAAAAACAGCCCCTTGGGCAAAACTTCATATCACTCACTCAGGGTACCCGCGCTCACTGGGGGTGTACAGACTCCGGAAGGACTCCTACAACCCAAACACTATAACAAGCCACCTCGTAGCATAATCAATCAGGCCCTCGGCCTCTCATATATCATAAATCAGTAACAACATGCTGTGGCGCGTAGCCTAATCCCATAATATCCTCACAACATAGGCCCTCGGCCTCACTCAGTCAGAAACCTCTCAAGCCACTCGGGTTATCAGTAAAACAGGGTGCTCAGCCCAAAAATATCATTTTATGCATCAAAATGGAGTAATAAAGATTGAGTTATGAAATGAGTAAAACATAGCATGACTGAGTATAGATCTTAAGTCAAAACAGTGAGGAAATAATAAGAAAAGGCCCGTAAGGTTCCAAACTGCTTGGCACGAGGCCCAAACCATAGAAATTTTTTCTAAAACACATACGTATCATATCGTTTCCAGTCAAATACACAACTTAATAGTTGCTACGGAAAGACAAAGTCACAATCCCTAATAGTGCACGCCCACACACTCATCGTCTAGCATGTGCGTCACCTCAAAATAGTTAAACGATGTGAAATACGGGGTTTCATACCCTCAGGGCAAGATTTACAATCATTACTTACCTCGAACTAGTTAAATCCCTACGCTGTGATGCCCTTGCCTCTAGAATTGGCCTCCAAACGTCCCGAGTCTGATCAAAAGCATTACAATGCGATCAATATAGGCCAATGAACTAATTCCATATGAAAAACTATCAATTTAAACCAAAATCCTGAAATTCACCAAAACTCGGCCCCCGGGCCCACCTCTCAGAATCCGACAAAAATCACAAAACTATAAACCCCTTTCACTCACGAGTCTATGCATACCAAAATCATCAAAATTTGACGTCAAATGGTCCCTCAAATCCTCAAATTAAACTCTCTAATTACCAAGCCCTAACCCCTCAATTTCATCCCTAATTTCTACCAGTTTCATGCTTAAACAACTGAAAATCACCATAATCACGAGTGTTAGGCTCAAGAAACTTACCACAATGAAGAACCCCTTGATTCCCTATTCAAAACTCCCCAAAATCTCCAATCTCATCTTCAAAAATAGAGGAAATAAGCAAATATTCGCGAAGGAAACCTTTTATACTTCCTGCCCATCATTTTTTGCATCTGCGGTCCCCATGTCGATTTTGCGACGCCGCACCTACGGAAAATCTATCGCAGGTGCGGTTTTCAGTTAAACCTCGAATCCCGCTTCTGCGGTCAAACACCAGCATCTGCGGTCTCGCAGGTACGGTCCCATGTGCGTACCTGCGGCTCCTGCCCTTCTAATATATGGCCGCTTCCACAGTTGCTTTTGCACTTCTGTGGGCCCGCACCTGCGATCCCCTTTCCACAGGTGCAGTTACGATAGCTGAGAACAAATTTTCAACATTCCTCTAACCTCCATCCTTGATCCGTCAACCACCCGAAATCAACCCAAGGCCCTCGGGACCTTTACCAAACATACCAACAAGTCACATAACACCATTCAAACTTATTTAAACCTTCAGATCACTCAAACCAACATCCAAACACCAAATCACCCTCGGATTCAAGCCTAAGAACTTCCAAAGTTCCAAAATCGGCAAACGATGCCAAAATCAATCAAACCTCGTCTGAATGACCCAAAATTTTGCACACATGTCACAAATGACAATACGACCTACTCTAATTTCCAGAATTTAATTCTGACCCCGATATCAAAATTTCCACTGCCAACCGAGAAACGCCAAAATTCCAATTTCACCAATTCAAGCCTAAATCTATCACGGACATCCAAATTACCTTCCGGACGCACTCTTAAGTCCAAAATCACCTAAAGGAGCTAACCGAACCATCAGAATTCATATATGAGATCGTTAACACATAAGTCAGCATCCGGTTGACTTTTCCAACCTTCTCAAAAGAGACTAAATGTCTCAATTCACTCCAAAACCACTTCGAACTAAAACCAACCAACACGATACAATGACATACAACTGAAGAACACATAAAGAAGCATAAATGGGGAAACAGGGCTATAACTCATGAAATGACCGGCCGGATTGTTACATCCCCCCTCTTAAACAAACGTTTGTCCTTGAACGAGTCAAGAAACATACCTGAAGCCTCAAACAGGTGTGGATATCTTCTCTGTATCTCCCACTCGGTCTCTAAAGTAGCCTCCTCCACGGGCCGACCACTCTACTGCACTTTCACTGAAGCTATATCCTTTGATCTCAACATTCGGACCTGCCACTCCAGAATAGCCACTGGCTCCACATCGTAAGTCAAATCACCATCTAACTAAACCATGATGAAGTCTAAAACATGAGACAAATCTCCAATATACTTCCAGAGCATAGAAACATGAAATACCGGATGCACACTCGACAAGCTAGGTGGCAAAGCAAGCTCATAAGCCACCTCCCCGATCCTCCAAAGAACCTCAAAAAGGCCGAATGAACCTAAGGCTCAATTTGCCCTTCTTCCCAAATCTCATAACACCCTTCATGGATGAAACCTTCAGTAAAACCTTCTCCCCAACCATGTAGACACGTCCCGAGCCTTTCTGTCCGCATAACTCTTTTGTCTCGACTGCGCTGTACGAAGCCGCTCCTGAATCACTTTCACCTTGTCTAAAGCATCCTGTACCAAGTCTATACCCAAAAGCCTGGCCTCGTCCGGCTCAAACCAACCTACTGGAGATATACATCGTCTCCCATATAAAGCCTCATATGGAGCCATTTGAATACTTGACTGATAACTATTGTTATACGCAAACTCTGCTAGCGGCAGAAACTAGTCCCTTGAACCCCCAAAATCAATGACACAAGCGCGTAACATGTTCTCCAATATCTGAATAGTGCACTCGGACTACCCGTCCGTCTGAGGGTGAAACGTTGTGCTCAACTCAACCAGAGTACCTAACTCTCGTTGTACGGCCCTCCAAAACTACGATGTAAACTGAGTTCCTCTGCCTGGAATGATGGAAACCGGGACACTATGCAAGAGAACAATATATCGAATATAAATCTCTGCTAACCGCTCTGAAGAATAGGTAGTACACACAGGAATGAAATGCGCGGACTTGGTCAGCTGATCCACAATCACCCAAATAACATTGAACTTCCTCAAAGTCCGTAGGAGTCCAACTACAAAATCCATGGTGATCCGCTCCCACTTCCACTCTGGAATATCCATCTACTGAAGCAAGCTACCCGGTCTTTGATGCTCATATTTCACCTGCTGACAATTGAGATACCGAGCTACAAACCCCACTATATCCTTCTTCATTCTCCTCCCCCAATAGTGATGTCTCAAATCCTGGTACATCTTCGCAGCACCCCGATGAATGGAATTCCGTGAGCTATGGGCCTCTTCCAGAATCAACTCCCGAAGGCCATCTACATTGGGCACACATATCCAGTCCTGCATCCTCAATACCCCGTTATCACCAATAGTCACATCTCTAGCATCACCATGCTGAAGTCAATCCTTGAGGACAAGAAAATGAGGATCATCATACTGGCGCTCTCTGATACGATCAAATAAGGTAGACCGAGAAACCACACAAGCTAAGATCTAATTGGGCTCCGAAATATCCAACCTCACAAACCGATTGGCTAAGGCTTGAACATTAACTGCAAGAGGTCTCTCCTCAACAGGAATATATGACAAACTGCCCATACTCATCGCCTTCCTACTCAAAGCATCGGTTATTACATTGGCCTTTCCCGGATGGTACAAGATAGTGATATCATAGTCCTTTAGCATCTCCAACTATCTCCGCTACCTCAAATTGAGATCCTTCTGTTTGAATAAGTGCTGGAGGCTATGATGATCAGTAAACACCTCACAAGACACATCATAGAGATAATGTCTCCAAATCTTTAACGTGTGGACAATGGCTTCCTACTCCAAATCATGAACAAGGTAGTTCTTCTCATGGGTCTTCAACTAACGAGAAGCATAAACAATCACTCTACCCTCTTACGTCAACACACACCCGATACCGATCCAAGAAGTATCACAATATACTGTATAAGAAACTAAAGCTGATGGCAAAACTAACACTGGAGTTGTGGTCAAGGCAGTCTTGAGCTTCTGAAAGCTCGCCTCACACTCATCTGACCACCTGAAAGGAGCACCCTTTCTAGTCAATTTGGTCAAGGGTGGTGCAATAGATAAAAATACTTGAATGAATCGATGGTAATAACCCACAAAACCAAGAAAACTACGAATCTCTGTGGCTGAGGACGGTCTTGGCCAACTTTGAACTGCCTCTATCTTCTTCGGATCAACCTGAATACCCTCACTGGACACCACGTGTCCCATGAATGCCACTGAACTGAGCCAAAACTCACACTTGGAGAACTTTTCATAAAGCTTCTCCTCCTTCTACCGCTGCAATACAGCTCTCAAATGCTCAGCATGCTCCTCCTGGCTACGTGAGTACACCTGAATATCATTGATGAATACAATAACAAATGAGTCGATATAAGGCCGAAACATGATGTTATCAAATGCATGAACTCTGCTGGTGCATTGGTCAGCCCAAAAGACATCACAAGGAACTCATAATGACCATATCGGGTCTTGAAAGTTGTCTTAAAAATGTCCGAGTCCCTAATCTTAAACTGGTGATACCCTGACCTGAGATCAATCTTCGAGAACACTCTCACTCCCTGAAGCTGGTTAAATAAATCATCAATATGAGGCAAAGGATACTTGTTATTGATTGTGACTTAGTTCAAATGCCTGTAATCAATGTGAATCCTCATCGTGATATCCTTTTTCTTTACAAATAGAAGAAGCGCACCCCAAGGCGACGCTCTAGGGCGAATAAACCCTTTATCGAGGAGTTCCTGAAGCTGCTCCTTCAACTCCTTCAACTCCACCGGTTCCATCCGATACGGTGGAATAGAAATAGGTTGAGTGCCTGGCACCAAATCAATACCGAAGTCAATATCCCTATCTAGCGGCATGCCTGGTAGGTCTGTAGGAAACACACCCGAAAAATCCTCACTACCGGGACTAAATCAATGGGAGGGGTCTCTATACCGATATCCCTAACAAAAGCCAAATATGAAAGACAACCCTTCCTAACCATCCCCTGGGCTTTCAAGAATGAAATCAGCCTACTGGGAACATATTCTATCGAACCTCGCCACTCAATCTGTGGCACTCCCGGTATAGCCAATGTCATTGTCTTAGCATGACAGTCCAAAATAACACGACACAGAGACAACCAATCCATGCCCTATATCACATCAAAATCAACTATACTAAGCAACAGAAGGTCCTCTAGGGTCTCTAAACCCCCAATACTCACCACACACGACCGATATACGCAGTCCACAACAACAGTATCACCCACCGAATTAGATACACCATCAGATAAAACAAGAGACTCGCGGCATATCCAAATAATGAGTAAAATATGATGATACATATGAAAAAGTGGAACCAGGATCAAATAATACAGAGGCATCTATGTGGCAAACTGAGACAATGCATGTGATCACAACATCTGAAGCAATAGCATCTGGTCTAGCTGGGAGTGCATAGAAAGGGGTCTGACCACCGGTTGATCGATCTCCTCCTCTAGGGCGACCCTTAGCTGACTGTCCTCTACCTCTAGTTGACTGGGTGGGTGGTGAAGTAATTGGTGCTGAAGTCGATGGCTGACTTCTCTACTGAGGGGGACCCCCATGACGATGAGGACACTGCCTCCATATTTTCCCCGACACTCCACATAACAACCCCCTAGTGCTAGTGACGGGGACCGAAGGAAACCCCCAGCACCGGGATGACTAGTAGAAGAACTTGGCATGGAAGAGCCCTGAACTGATGAAGCATGGGACGAACTCTGAGCTGGGAGAGCACTAAGTGATGAATGGCACTGATGAGAACTATGGGAACCATGGCTCGATAATGCCCCACGGTGAGCTGGGCGAGTTGACTGATCATGTCTGAATGGACGACCCCTGCCATGCTGAAACTGACCTCCAGGAGAAACACCACCGAAACTACCAGATCCCCGAGGCCTCTTGGCCTCCCTCTAAACTCGCTCCTGGCGGCAAACTGACTCTATCTCCCGAGCAATGTCAATCACCTCCTCAAAAGAAGCACCGGATACCCTATCTCTGGTCATAAGAAACTGTAACTGGTACGAAAGGCCATTCACGAACCTCCTAATCCTCTTTCTGTCTATAGGAACCAACCAGATAGCATGATGGGCTAACTCAGAGAACCTCATCTCATACTGCGTCACATTCATATCATCCTGACGCAACTGCTCGAACTGCCTGCACAGCTCCTCTCTGCGTGACTGCGACACATACTTCTCCAGGAAGAGAACTGAGAACTGCTGCCAGGTAAAAGGCGCTGCACCAACAGGCTTACGACTCTCATAAGCCTCCCACCAATTAAAGGCAGATCCAGAAAACTAAAAAGTAGTGAGTGAGACCCCACTAGTCTCCAGAATAGCCGCCGTAAAAAGCATCCTCTGACACTTATCCAAGAAACCTTGGGCATCCTTGCCATCTGTACCACTGAAAGACGGAGGTTGAAGTCTACCAATCCCCTCCAATCGTCGCTGCTCATCATTAGGCACGACTGGTACCACATAATCCTTAGCAGGTGCAACCGGCTAGGCTGGTGGTGCCTCTGGTGTCTGCAGTCCCTAAACAACCTGCTCGGGTGTACGGGCGGCAGGAGTTTGAGTGCCTGCCCCGGCCTGAGAAGAAGCTGTTGTAGTAGAAATAACGACCGCCTGAGCAAGATTAGTGCACACGGTCAAGATCTAAGCCAAGCTCTCCGGAAGACCTGGAATAACAATAGGCAAAGTCAGTGCCTGAGCTGGTCCTGCTGGAGCGTCCATAACTAGGACCTGATCATGAACTGGGGTGGCTGGTGGATCTGCTGCTGCTACGCGGCTACACCCCTACCCCTACCATGGCCTCGATCGCGACCTCGGACTCTCGCGGCCCCAATTGGTTGTACTAGTGGCCGTCCATCCTGACCGGTAGTACATGTCCTCACCATCTGTGAGAGAATAGAATAACAGAAGTTTAATCACCAGAATCAACAAATTCGCACGACAAGAATTAAAGAATGTGAAGTTTTCCTAAAGGTTCTCCAGCCTCTTGAAGATAAGTACAGACGTCTCTGTACCGATCCGCGAGACTCTACTAAACCCGCTTCAAAACTGGAGGAAATAAGCTCCAATCCCATCTTCAAAAATGGAGGAAATAAGCAAAAATTCGCGAAAGAAACCTTTTATACTTTCTGCCCAGCATTTTCCGCATCTGTGGTCCCCATGTCGCTTCTGCGTCGCCGCGCCTTCAGAAAATCCATCGCAGGTGTGGTTTTTACTTAAACCTCGAATCTCGCTTCTGCGGTCAAACACCCGCATCTGCGTTCTCGCAGGTGTGGTCCCATGTGCGCACCTTCGACTCCTGCCTTTCTCATCTGTGGCCGCTTCTGCGGCTGCTTTTGTGCTTCTGCGGGCCCGCACCTGCGATCCCCTTTCTGCAGGTGGGGTTATGACAGCTGACAACAAATCTTCAACATTCCTCCAACCTTCATCCTTGATCCGTCAACCATCCGAAATCAACCCGAGGCCCTCGGGACCTCTATCAAACATACCAACAAGTCACACAACACCATTCAAACTTATTCAAACCTTTAGAACACTCAAACTAACATCCAAACACCAAATCACCCTCGGATTCAAGCCTAAGAACTTCCAAATTCCGCAAACGATGCCGAAACCTATCAAACCTCTTCCGAATGACCCGAAATTTTCCACACACGTCACAAATGACACTACGGACCTAGTCCAATTTTCAGAATTTTATTCCGACCCCGATATCAAAATTTTCACTGCCAATCGAGAAACGCCAAAATTCCAATTTCGCCAGTTCAAGCCTAAATCTACCACAGACCTCCAAATTACTTTTCTGACGCGCTCCCACGTCCAAAATCACCTAACGGAGCTAACTGAACCATTAGAATTCTCATCCGAGATCGTTTACACATAAGTCAACATCCGGTTGACTTTTCCAACTTAAGCCTTCTCAAAAGAGACGAAGTGTCTAATTCATTCAAAACAACTCCGAACCCGAACCAACCAACACGATACGGGACTATAAATCATGAAACGACCGGCCAGCTTGTTATAGTGAGCTAGTGTATTGGGTACCCACGGTTGGGATGAACCCCTTTGCTTATATCTAATTTTTGTATTATAAACTTTATTAAATATATGTTAATATTTAATTGCAAATGCAATAACTAAAATTAATAAATTATATATGGGTACGGTGGTAAGTTAAGAAACCATAAAACATTAATTCCCGAACCCGTCATATATTTAATTCTAATTTTTTATCTTCTTGGGGTCATTATCTCACATCGGATAATTTGCATCTTTTACTAACTTCAACTGAAAGATATCAAGAAAAATATTCCTTATTTTTTGGCATTTTCCCAGAAAGAAAATGTATGGCATCTTTCTTTTTTTAATATTTACGTCATCATATATCGATGAACGGTGATTATTTTGGATCTGAGCTTAAGGTTGTTAAACTTTAATTAAATGACCACATCAACATCCAAATCTGCAACGAAAAAAGTTGCTAATTTACAAGCAAAAGACAACGAAAAAATAAAGAGTTATGACTTAAACTAAACTAATACAAATTTATAAGAAAAGGCAGCTTATAAAGTAAATTAATAATTTAATGTAACATAAAATAAACAATTTCAGTTGGACTAACAAATTATAAATAATTTTAAAAATTGCACTTGCATATTTTAGCAAAAATAATGTAAGATTTCATTTTGTAGAAAAGTTTGTCCTTATAAAGTAAAATAAACTGTAAAATATTTCCTACTAGATTTTAGTAAAGAGATGAAATGTAAAATAAAAATAAAGTACACAAATAGAGATAAAAACTAAATCACATAGAGGAAAAGGAAGAATCAACTAACAAGGGTAACTACTTATTAGTCCCTTGCCTACAAAACTAGGGGGGAAAAACATGTCCGAGTGCTGCAGCCCAGTTTCGAACTCACGACCTACTCAAAAACTTGAACACCCTTGACCATCTTTACAAAGGATCATCTTCGGTCAAGTGAATTTAACGAAGGTTATATCTACATTTTACAGAATTTAACCTATGTAAAATATCAAATATTTTCAACGAAGAAAATTGTGAAACAACTTTGTAGGTGATACTTAAAAATTTAATGGGGTAATTTCAGTTTGAAATGTGCAAAGAAAACTATAATGGAGTAATTCCATAGATGGTGGATACGCCTATATAAAAGTGAAACTCCAGAGTTCGAATTTATAAAAGTGAATGTTCGATCTTGTATAATTCATGATCTACATTTATCTACTTCAATACGGTATATTAAAAATTTTCTTATTTAAATTCTAGCATGTTATGTTGGAATTTCACATTTAAAATTTTAAACTCCAAGACAATGTTCTGACTCCTGATGTTTGAGAAAGCGGAGGCAATGAAGAAGCAAGTCTCTGTAACTTTAATATGAAGAAGATAACGACAAAAAAGTTTGTGTAACTAAAAACTAATTATTTTAATTTCAAACAATGGATAAATATAAAATAGGCTAAAAAGTGATCAGCTGAATGACTTTCCTATTAAAAGGAGGAAAAATATGTATGAGACTATCTTTCAATCATCTTCAACACCTAAAACCGCCCTCACTAACCTCGAGAAAATTTCTACATATATATGTATTATATGTATATATACCTGGAGAAACTGGTTTATATTAAATTAGGCACCCTAAAATATCAGAGTCTGCTTGGACCGCTGGTCAAGTCTGCAATTTCCTTTGCTTTCTTATGGAATGTTCGGGTTCGAATCAACACTGCCTCTCCTTCCTTAAGGTCATTTTCTTTTTCAGCACAGATTTTTTAATTTATTTGTTTTTGCCTTTTTATTTTAGGTTCCTCCTTAGCCACCTACCCACCCCCTAACACACCCAAACCCCCTTTTTCTTTTGAGTTTTGAATAAACCCCTCCCCTAAAAAGCTCCAAATCACACTTGTCTTTTCGCGTTGCTAAGAACAAAACTCAGAATCCCTTTTACCAAATTACAAATCAAACTTTACCTCAACTCACTCACGTCACATGTCAGTCATCACTAGAAGTTTGCTGGCATCTGCGGACACCCAACAACTACAGGTGAAGTCTTCATCTCCGTCTAAATTAAAAATTCTAATGCCCCCTCCATTTTTAAATCCTCGAGCCGCCTCTACTCGCCTGCTCTTTGAGTTCCGAGCCTCGGTCCTAAACTATACTTGTGCTCTTGGGATAATAATTCCAGATACCTCCCCTCAGTCTCACTTTTGGCTTCATCATACTGATTTTCCTTGTGGCTACAATCCTGGGATAACTTGTTTTCCAGCCAAATAATCCCTAAAAAATAACTGACATTTTAACACGCTGAGGTCATTTTTGATGGGCCGAAAAAATTTTAGGCGATCCGTATCCGGACGTTCGGGCCCAAGCATTGGCATGGATAGTATACAAAATCTGAAAATCGAACGGAATTCTAATTTTATGGTCCTAAAACGCAAAAAATAAAATAAAATGAGGAACGATTATGGTGAGACAATGACTATTGTTCCTGAGGTCCTGTTTTATGGGTCGACAAAATTTTAGGTGATCCGGGTCTAGTCGCTCGGGCCCATGCAGATGGCGTGGGGTATAGCACATGAAAATCTGGAAATTAAGTGAAATTTCAATTTTACGGCGTTAAAATACCAAAAATGAGGAACGGTTATAGTGAGGCAATGACTATTATTCCTTAGGTCAAATTTTATAGGCCGATAAAATTTTAGGCGATCCGGGTCTGGTCGTCGGGGCCCATACAGATGGCGTAGGCTATAGCACACGAAAATAACAGAATCGAGCGGAATTCTAGTTTTATGGCCCTAAAATGGTAAAGAATAAGAAACGATCATTGTTAGGCAATGACTGTTGTTCCTTATGACATTTTTGATGGGCCGGCATAATTTTAGGCGATCTGGATCCGATTGCCCAGGACCATACATATGGCGTGGGCTATAACACACGAAAATTTAGAAATCGGGCGGAATTCCAATTTTATGGATCTCACACGCCAAAAAATGAGGAACGGTCACGGAGAAGCAATGCCTATTGTTCCTTAGGTATTTTTTTATGGGCCGACAAAATTTTAAGCAATTCGAATCCGATTTCCAGGGCCCATATAGATGGCGTGGGCTATAATACACAAAATCTAAGAGTTGGGGCGAAATTCTAGTTTTATAGCCCTAAAACGTCAAAGAACAAGGAATGGAGTCACGACCCAAAATCCGTTAAAGGTCGTGATAGCGCCGGACCCAAAATAGTTAATCAAATTCTCTTTTATTTATTGTTGAAGTCATGAAGTTTTCTTCAATTCCACTAGTAACAGATGAACTTTATAAAGTAAATAATAATATTTTCCGATTTTCAACACTGAATATCCTATAATCACCCCAGAACCCGGTGTCACAAATGCATAAGCAATCACTAGGGAAATAATAAAATATAATAACTATCCGGAATACAAATTTGGACAGAAAAGAAAATACAATACTCTGAAAGAGACTCTGCTGGCTGTGGGTCGTCTCGAGAGATGCAACTTACCTAAGTCTTTGTATCAACCATGCCGCTGCACCCACTAGGCCACTAGTCATGCAGGTTCCTGTGCAACAAAAATGCACAGCAAATGTAGTATGAGTACGAAAACAACGGGTACCCAGTAAGTATCCAGTCTAACCTCGAAGAAGTAGTGACGAAAGGTCGACTTCAACACTTACTAGTGGTCCAACAATATCAGGTACAGTAAGGAAGTGAATAAATATGAAACAGAGTAAATATATGAAATAAACATGTATAAGATACGTGGTACAATTTCCCTCTTTACAATTTTACTCAAGCTCTCAACTAGCAAGTTCCCTCCGTAACCGAAGCATATATATAGAGGTATAGTGGATATCATCAAGAGGTTGTCATAATTAAAAGGAGAAAAATCCTCAGATACACTGTCTTCTAGTTAAATGTTATGCACGATTCCATGAGAATAATATATATATATATATATAGGAAATGCCGAGGCGTACAACCCGATCCAACATAAAAGTAAATTGTGCACTGCCGAGGGTCAAACGATGTGAACCATAGATGCATCTATTAACCTGCCGAGGCGAACGACCCGCTCCCATGAGATTGCGGTACATAAATCCTGTCGTGGCGAACGTCCCGATCCCATAAGAGTAGTAGAAGGAAATACCCCGCTCATGAATCATACGTGCGACGCGGTCAAATATAAATTTAAGAAATCGCCCGCTCTCAGATCATATTTGTAACGCGTGCAAATATAAATTTAACATTAAAATCATATCTCTTTCTTGATTCTTTTCAAAATAAGGAAAATTCAGCTTGAAGCTTTTTAAGGAAATTACCCTGCTCGCAAAACATACATGCCACACGGTTACACATAGATTTTTTAAGTTGTTAAAGTATTCCTTAGTTCATTTTAAATTACGAATTTCAAATGAAAACTTTTAAGTTACCAACTTTTCCTCAATTTCAACTCCTTTCAAAATATTTAATAAGCTAACCCAATCTCTCTTCTTTTCAAGACAAATAATAAACATAAGTTATCAACAATGCATGATGTAAGCCTAAAACTACTCGGACATAGGCATAACTAGTAGCTACGTACGGACTCTCATCACCTCGTGCGTACGTAGCCCCCACAAATAGAAGCAAATAATAATTTAGTTCACCTATGGGGTTAATTCCCTCTTACAAGGTTAGAAAGAAGACTTGCCTCGCTCCGAAGTTCCATAACCGATTCCAACGCCAATCTAACACCTCAAACCGATGTCCAACGCTCCAAAACTAGATAAACAATGTGCAAACCAATGAAAATATACTCTAATACTCATAACAATTCAATTTACAACAATTTCCAATTACGTTCGGAAAGTCGATAAAATCACCATCGGGCCCACGTGCCCAAATTCCAAAAATTTCGAAGATAAATATTACACATAACCGCACAAACTCAAATATATAGTTTATTCTCAATTCTATGTCCAAAATCGTGGTCAAAATTCAAGAATACCAATTTTTAGACTTTTTCTCTTCAAAATCCCAAAATTTTACCAATTTTCATGCTTGAATCCACAATAAAACCATGTATTTAACTTATAATAAGGTGAGAACAACTTACCTTGACTTGAATGATAAAAATCCCCACTTGAAGCTCTCCAAAAATCGTCCAACCAAGAGAGAATGGAAGAAAAATGGACAAGCCCCCATTTTAAAGAAACCTCACTGCCTCCAGCCCTCTTGCACCTGCGGTGCATAGGCCGCTTCTACGTCGTTGTGCTGCTTCTACGATGGCTTCCTTCGCACCTGCACCTTCGTAGGTGCAGTCTCTGGTCCACTTTTGCGGTCACTGGCCTCCCCTTTCTAGTCTTCTTCTACCCTTGTGGGCGCTTATGTGGTCCCGCACCTGCGGTCCAAAACTCGCAGTCTAAAACTCATAGGTGCGGTTACACCAGAAGGCAGCTGCTCTAACCCTTCTTCCAAGTCCAAACTCGATCCGTTCACCGTCCGGATCTCACCCGAGACCCTCAGGACCTCAACCAGTTTTACCAACACGGCCTAAAATATATTACGAACTTAGTCGAGCCTTCAACTCACATCAAACAACACCGAAATAACAGATCGCAACTCAATTCAAGCTTTATGACTTTAGAACTTCAAACTTCTACATTCAATGCCGAAACCTACCAAATCACGTCCCATTGACCTCAAATTTTGCACACAGGTCATAATCGACATTACGAACTTATTCCAACATCCGGAATCAAAATCCGGCCCCGATATCAAAAAGTCCACTCCCGGTCAAACATCTCAAAAACCTTCAAATTTATAACTTTCGCCAAATGACCCAGAGATGACTTACAAACCTCCAAATCCACTTCCGTACGCGCTGTCACTACCAGAATTACCATACGAAGCTATTCTCAAACTCAAAATCCCAAACGGACATCGATAACATTGAAATACACCTCAACCCAAATTTATGAAATTCTTCCAAAATGCCAACTTCCACAATAGGCATCGAAAAGCTCTCGAGTCATTAAAAACCCGATACCAAATATACACCCAAGTCCAAAATCACCATATGAACCTGTTGGAACCTTCAAATCCTGATCCCGATGTCGTTTACTCAAAAATCACACTTTAGTCAATTCTTCCAACTTAAAGCTTCTGAAATGAGAATTTTTTTTCCAAATCAACTCTGAACTTCCCGAAATTCAATTCCGACCACACATGCAAGTCATTGTACCTTAAGTGAAGCTGCTCATGGCCTCAAACCGCCGAACGATGTGTTAGAGCACAATGTGACCTATCGGGTCATTACATTCTCTCCCACTTAATCATACGTTCGTCCTCGAACATGCTAAGAACTGTGCTGGAGTTGTCTGAAATTGCTCCTTAACACCTCGTGCACCTACCCGTGCTACCACAAGTCAGTTGAGCTTATTATCTAGAGCAAATATGAAGATATTCTCTTTTATTTAGGCGAATAAGCCTTAGAGCCCAATTCTATCACCCGGAATTCTCTACCATGCTTGTTTCCATCATATGAACACCGTATCAATCACCACACGATACATGATTGCGTACCTTTGCTTAATCCACACTTAGCACTGCATAACTCACATAACCACAATAATATCCTCTGATAACAATAGTTGAAATTTTACGAATCCGATGTTCCCAATATGTCTCATGACATATATACGTCCTGTTCCAACTTTGACGGAAGAGATGCGTAGAAATTCATAACCGACTGCCAAGTCAATAATTCATTGAGCCTCTCCTCCTGATAAGAACCATTGCCTCATTTTGAACCAAATAACTATATTTGCTCTTTACTATACTTCATATAAAGCTGACCGCACTGATACTAGGTCCCATAATCTCGTCCCACCTAGTATAAGCTGCTCACGCAATAAAACACCTCAGACACTACCAAAATTCTCATATGATGCCACAACGTGCCAATAAGCTACAACTTGAATGTGATACATAGGGAAAACGAACTCTGGAAAGAACTACTCCACCCACGTAACTACTTAGACAACCGAAAAGGTGTCATGAGCCTTCCTCAGAAAATGGGAAACAAAACACATAAAAATAGGTATAGGGATTGTACTCAACATCACACTGTTGCGGTGTGCAACCCGATCCACACGCGATACTTGTGGCGGTGTGCCACCCGATCTAAACATGACAATCTATAAAGGAAATACTTACCGAGCTAAAATGCTCATACCTATGAAATACCGAATATCAACTACTGGCACGCGAAGTGCATAATACAAACCCTGGGGAGACGGATAGTGCCATAAACTATGAAACTAAAGGACGACTAAGGTGCAATAAATGACCTGCATCTCGAGAGTCATTCTGCTCACATAACACCATCGCTACGTGGAACCTCAACACATATGCAATAAATCTAGCCTTTTCACAATCCACACTACACAATATAGTATTACCTTAATTAACCACCAACAAAATAACATCCAAAGCCCGAGTACTCCTCCATAAGGAGCGCTATGCTGAAATGAATACATTCGACCTGATATAAAGCCCACAAATATATTTAGATCCATCCACGTACCTCAAGCCAATTCTAATCGTACCACACTAGGCTAATAATCTTTCAAGGATTCACAATAACCTTTTTTATTATGATACACAAGAACAACCGTCATAACCGAAACAAACTTCCACAGTCCACAACCAAATGGACTGAACGCCCTCCAGGCATAAATTATCAGATTAGCAATATTACCACAATCTTCTTACTTGGTTTCAATCTTCAATCAATAAAGTGACTACATGTCACACTTATACAATCTTCCCGTGGGGTACGCCCCCCACGACCTTCCGCACCAGGTAACAATCTGCACATCCATACCACCGGCCGCACTAATGCCGTAAAACAAATCAAGAATCTGCAACCAGTAGGCAAAGCCTCTTACACAAGACACTGATCTCAAGTGACGCTAAAAATAATACCAGCTTGGTCTAACCATTTGAATCCTTTTTCCCTGCTCCTCCGAGCTCGTAATATTCTTGCCAGCACGAAACGACAACCTTGATCCTCAACTTACAATTCCCATGCTACCCACTGCACCTAATCATGCCAATATACAATAGTACAAGAATTCCTTTATAACTCCTGAACCACCAATAGGGTAAACACTTCATCATATAGGAACCTTTTACTTAACTTATTCTAAGAGAACCATTGCAACACGTGACTGATTCCTCATATCCACAGAAAACACTAACCTCAAGTAATGGTCTAAACCACCATAACTCTTCCAGGACCCATCTGCACATAACATGAAATAATGCCCGAAAGCCTCCAAATAAAATCAATTACGGTGACAGTCGAACCTCGCACATACCGTCACAAACCACACGAGTAACTCAACACGCTGAAGGAGCTGATCATTGCTATCATCATGCTGATTCAGCCATTTCTAACCGATCCAGCTTTTTGTAATTTACCCTGGACTTGCCTTAGGAATTATAATAGCTCTAAAATATAGCGAACTCAATCCGCACTTGTCTTGAGCGACCCCATTTC
Organism: Nicotiana tabacum; assembly: GCF_000715075.1. Lineage (NCBI taxonomy): Eukaryota > Viridiplantae > Streptophyta > Magnoliopsida > Solanales > Solanaceae > Nicotiana > Nicotiana tabacum. The sequence continues at coordinate 143,290,842 of NC_134084.1, forward strand.
ATACAACCACATTGTCTCCAACCCATGAACCATTTCATACATTCCTTGTGCGCAAAATCGCGTCTTCAACTGGTACGTCCATTCTAAAAATTCCTCTATGAATCCGAAGTCATTTGCTCCCATTCCTCTAAATTTACACCGCAGACGGAAGATAACACTGAACACTCCAAGATCCTTTATCATAATCCGTTGCAAACGCTCGATACTCAACCATACTATGGACTCAAAATCCTTAGGCACCACACTTTAACTTTTGAATCCACTAGGACCGTTGTTGTGAGTCACCCACTGCTTGGTCCCAAATATTATTAAACTCCAAGGCTTCACTAGCACATGAACACCCTCTCAAAGAAGCACCCGACTGAATAACTTTCCCTACAGATCACCTCTACACTAAATATACATCCTAAGTCTTCCCAAATCCTGATCATGAATTAATAAGGCCAATTATAGCACACATTCCTCAAATCCTTTTGCTCAAATCACCACTGGTGTTCTCTTTCCTTAGTCGTAATAACCCATTAATATGCTGATCACCCGAGACCTCACAAGTAGATAACTATACAATCCAACCGTAGGCGGTGAGACTCTCCCACTTATCTTGAAGCTACCATTGCATAAACCTGCAACCTACCAAGATTCTTCCTTCGTCGCTGCACTAGGTACAGTTGCTACAAAATCAGTAACCATCCTGAGCCCTTGACCATTCACCAGTCGTACGAGTCCGTTCACTTCTCATGGACATCAACTAAAAGATTCAACAATACACCTCAATCCAAAGTCATATTGTACTCTTCTTCATATCAAGCACTCTTTTCTGTCGTATCCGACTTTTCCCGAATAATAGCCAATATTCTAAATTAAGTCCGTAGACCTAATCAATGTCCACCATGAATCCCAAATCGCTCTAACCTCTTCTCAAGGCATGTAGTCATCCTACAACAGAACCCATATGCTACTCTGCCACTCTCCCTCTTTGGTCAAACTACCTCCTTTAAGCAATTACTCGACTCCTGTTTCTCACACTTGGCCTTATAGAAGTCTAACCACCGCATGATACCGCGACCTTTGATAGACACTTCTCCAGCACCTTTTCACGCTACCCCGCCCCAAAGGCGAGTTGAAGAAAACCATAACACCGGCAAACTTAACGTATTCAACAAGGTCAATGACACTGCATCACACGCTCGAAAGTACCAAGTCTCGCTCTTCGTCAACCCAAACCTGAACATTCATAGTCCGATCGCCTTTTCCTCCATCGGAAATAAAATACTGAATCTTTGAATCATGCACTAAGCAAACCTTATCTCAAGTCATTCACTGCCCCGACACATAGGCAAGCTTCTCACCATCACCTCAATACTGTGCAATAACAACTCATGAGCAACATAGCAACCTGTGTGTAGCCTCGAAGCTCTCAGAAGTACAACCACTAAGCTGAAATGATGAAATATCCCTCTGCAAGGCGATGACAATAGCCCAATCAACTACGTAGGGGGAAGCATCCCATACTGCATCTATAGTACCATTACAATTTCTTAATTCAGTTGATAGAAAGCGTTTTACGTCGCATAAGATTGAGTAGGAAAGAAACAAAGTCAAAAGCCTCAAAGGAATCAAACTGCACGAAGGGGGATAAAGAAGGGAAATGCTCCTAACAACCCTGTAGTCTCTTGAAGATAAGTACAGACATCTTCATACCGATCTGCAAGACTGTATTAGACTCGCTCATGACTCGTGAGACCTAAGTGAACCTAGTGCTTTGATACCATATTGTCACGACCCAATATCAGTTAAAGGTCGTGATGGCGCCGTACACCACTATCAGCTTAGCCGACACTAAATATTTAATTAAATTCTCTTTTATTTATTTTTGAAGTCATGAAGTTTTCTTCAATTCCACTAGTAACAGATGAAATTTATAAATTAAATAATGATATTTTCCGATTTCAACACAGAATATCTCATAATCACCCTAGAACCCGGTGTCACAAGTGCATGAGCAATCACTAGGAAATAAAATAAAATACAATAACTGTCCGAAATACAAATTTGGATAGAAAAGAAAATACAATACTCTGAAGGAGACTCTGCTGGCTGCGGGTCATCTCGAGAGATGCATCTCACCTAAGTCTCCTTATTGGCCATGCCGCTGCGCCCACTAGGCCACTAGTCATACAGGTGCATGTGCAACAAAAATGCACAGCAAGTGTAGTATGAGTACGAAAATAACACATACCCAGTAAGTATCCAGTCTAACCTCGAAGAAGTAGTGAACAATACTTACAATGGTCCAATGATATCAGATACAGTAAAGAAATGAACAAGTATGAAGTAGAGTAAATATATGAAATAAACATGTATAAAATACGTGGTACAATTCCACTCTTTACAATTTTACTCAAGCTCTTAACTAGCAAGTTCCCTCCATAACCGGAGCATATGTATAAAGGTATAGTGGATATCATCAAGAGGTTGTCATAATTCAAATCAGGAGAAAAACTCTCAGATACACTGGCTTCTATCCAAATGTTACACACGATTCCATGAGAATTTCATATATATATATATATTAAAATACCGAGGCGTACGACCTGATCCAACATAAAAGTAAACTGTGCACTGTTGAGGGTCGAACGGCGCGAACCATAGATGCATCAATTAACCTGCCGAGGCGAACGACCCGCTCCAATGAAAGTGTGGTACATAAATCCTGCCGAGGCAAGCGGCCCGATCCCATAAGAGAAGTAGAAGGAAATACCCCGCTCGCGAATCATACGTGCAATGCGGTCAAATATAAATATAAGGAATCCCCGCTCACAGATCATACTTGTAACGCGGTCAAATATAAATTTAACATTAAAATCATATCTCTTTCTTGATTCTTTTCAAAATAAGAAAAATTCAGCTTGTAGCTTTTTAAGGAAATTACCCCGCTCGCGAAACATACATGCCACACGGTTACACATAGATTTCTTAAGTTATTAAAGTACTCCTAAATTCTTTTTAAAATTACGAATTTCAAATGAAATTTTTTAAGTTCCCAACTTTTCCTCAATTTCAACTCCTTTCAAAACATTTAATAAGCTAACCAATCTCTCTTCTTCTCAAGACATATAATAAATATAAGTTAACAGCATGTCAACGAGGCATGATGTAAGCCTGAAACTACCCAAACATAAGCATAGCTAGTAGCTACGTACAAACTCTCATCACCTCGTGCGTATGTAGCCCCCACAAATAGAAGCACATAATAATTCAATTTACCTATGGAGTTAATTCCCTCTTACAAGGTTAGAAAGGAGACTTGCCTCGCTCCGATGTTCCATAACCGACTCCAACGCCACTCTAACACCTCAAACCGATGCACAACGCTCCAAAACTAGCCAAACAATGTACAAACCAATGAAAATATACTCTAGTACTCATAATAATTCAATTTACAACAATTCCCAACTATGCTCGGAAAGTTGATAAAATCACCCTCGGGCCCACGTACCCAGATTCTGAAATTTTTTGAAGATAAACTTTACCCATAACCTCATGAACTAAAATATATAATTTATTCTCAATTCCATATCCAAAATCGTGGTCAAAATTCAAGAATACCAATTTCTAGGCTTTTTCTTCAAAATTCCAAATTTCTACTAATTTTCATGCTTGAATCCATAATAAAACCATGTATTTAACTTATAATGAGGTGGGAATAGTAATTTTTTGGGTAGTTCTACTTTTTCTTCTAGTACTGGTTCATCTACGGGAGCCTTAGCTACCTCTAGTATTGTAAATCTGATGCCTCTAATGCATCTCCTGTAAGAACTTGATTATATATATATCCATATTTTCAACCAAAAAAAAACCTTGACTTGACTGATGAAAATCCCCACTTGAAGCTCTCCAAAAATCGTCCAACCAAGAGAGAATGGAAGAAAAATGGCCAAACCCCCGTTTTAAAAAAAAACTCAAAGCCTCCAGCCTTCTCGCACATGCGGTCACTGGCCTCCCCTTTCTAGTCCGCTCCTGCGACCCTTGTGGCCGCTTCTACGGCCCCGCACCTGCGGTCCAAAACTTGTAGGTGTGGTTACACTAGAAGGCAGGTTGTTTAACCTTTCTTCCATGTCCAAACTCGATCCGTTCACCGTCCAGATCCCACCCGAGGCCTTCGGGACCGCGTGACCTCAACCAATTTTACCAACACATCCCAAAATACATTACGGGCTTAGTCGAGCTTTCAAATCACATCAAACAATACCAAAATAACAGATCGCAACTCAATTCTAGCTTTATGACTTTAGAACTTCAAACTTCTACATTCAATGCCGAAACCTACCAAATCACGTCCGATTGACCTTAAATTTTGCACACAAGTTATTTTCGACATTATTGATGTCACAACCCGGATTTTCCACCATCGGGTGTCGTGATGGCGCCTACTATCGGAGCTAGGCAAGCCAAATATTTAAAACACCTTTCCTGCTTTCTTTCAAACAATATAATAAACAAGACAAAATTTAAGCAGAAGACTTTAAATCTAAAGCAACTGAAAACCAAAAGTGCGGAAGTTTAATACACATCACTACCCAAGGTCTGGTGTCACTAGCTCACGGACTAATACAAAATACAACAAACAATGTCTAAAAGGAAATACATCATGTGTATCGGATACAAGATGAACAAACGAAAAACATGGAAAGGGGCTTCGGCCTGCGAACACCAACTAGGCTACCTCGAGAGTCCCTGGACTGAAAATAGCTCCAAGAAGTCCTACTGCTGTGGTCCGTAAGCTGCTCCCTGATCTGTGCACAAAAATGCACAGAGTGTAGCATCAGCACAACCGACCCCATGTGCTGGTAAGTGCCTGGCCTAACCCCGGCGAAGTAGTGACGAGGCTAAACAGGACCTACCACAATTAACCTGTACAGATATATATACAAGTGCAAGAAAACAATAACAAGATAATACAAAGTAAAGCTAGGAGGGGACATGCTATCAGGGAGTAACAGATAAAAATGAAATATCGGAAATAAACAGAAGAAACTCCGGTTCTCATGATATATATATATATATATATATATATATATATATATATATATATATATATATATATATATATATATATATAGTGGACGGCATGCCACACGATCCCATAATATCATATATAGGTGGATGGCGTGCCACACGATCCCATAATATCATATATAAGTGGACGGCGTGCCACACGATCCCATAATATCATATAAAAGTGGACGGCGTGCCACACGATACCATAATATCATATATAAAAGTGGACGGCGTGCCACACGATCCCATAATATCATATATAAAAGTGGACGGCGTGCCACACGATCCCATAATATAATTCGAAACATCTAATTTTGTAAGGAGAGTCCCACGAGGGGAAATCAACAACATATCACTCTAACCCGACAAGGGTACAACTAACAGCCCAAAATATCCCGACAAGAGAGAGTATATATATCGGTATACACATCCTGGCAAGGGAGTAATCAGAACACATTCTCTTTTTAGAATCCCTTCTTCCTCAACTAACACATTCATGTTCGAGCTAACGCTCCAAAAGTACACCATCACAATTTTACCTCAACCGTTTACATTATATGAAACTCATCAACTAATCAAGGAGATTGTGTCACGCTATTCAAATTAAAAGCAAGTAAGACTCACGGTTATGCTAGACTCCGGTGCATAGATAACCGTCACCATGCCTATACACCGTACTCCACATTAGCAAGTAGCAAATAACATCCTAATCCTATTCCCTCAAGCCAAAGTTAGAACAAATACTTATATACCTCGAATGATCCAAACTCAACTCACGCTTCTAGTATAGCTTTACCTCTTGATTCCACCACCAATCCACTCGAATCTAGTCATAAGTTACTTAATCACATTAATAATTACTAAATGAATCACTCCCCATGCGTGAAAAATAAATGTTACAAGGTTTTTCCCAAAATGATCAAAAACACCCCCGGACCCATGTGGTCGAAACTCGAGGTTCGGACCAAAACCTGATTACCCATTCTCCCACGAATCTAAATATATGATTTGTTTTGAAATCAGACCTCAAATTGAGGTCCAACTTCTCAATTTGTAGAAAACCTGGGTTCTACCCAAAACACCCAATTTTCCCCATGAAAATCTTTGATTTAAGTTTGAAATCATGTTAAAAGATGTCAAGGAATAAAGAAATTAAGTTAGAAATCACTTACCAATCGTTTTGGAGAAGAAAAGTTATTTGGAAAATCGCCTCTTAGGTTTTAGGTTTTTGAAAAATGGAAAAATGACTGAAAATCCTGAATTTATATATTTTTGCTAGGGGCTGGTGCAGACCACGCAGAAATGCACCGCGGCTGCGTGGCTGCCAGCACGGACCGCGCGAAAATGTACCGCGACCGCACCGAGGGAGGGAAGAAATGGGCTCTCTGAAACCCACCCAGCGCGGACCGCACTGATTTGGTGCACGGCCGCGCTAGTCGACCTGGCTACCGACCCTCTGAACCCCCACCACGGGGACCGCACAGAAAGGTACCGCGGCCGCGTGGCTGCCAGCGCAGACCGCGCGGAAACGGCTGCGGCCGCGCTGGGCCTGCAACACCTGAACCTGCATTTTTTTTAAGTCTAAGACCTCCCGGGCCCTACTCAAAACTCACCCGAGCCCTCGGGGCTCCAAACCAAACATACATATGATCTTAAAAACATCTTACGGTCTCATTTGTGCGATCAAATCGCCAAAATAACATCATATACATAGAATCAAGCCTCAAAACACATGATTTTCTTTCAACTTTCATAAAACTCAAATTCCCCATTTTAAGTCCGAAACACGTCATATGACGTCCGTTTTTAGCCAAACTTTATAGATAGTGCTTAAAACATATCTCGTACCGGGCATCTGAACCAAAATACGAGCCCGATACCACAGTTTTCTAATCAATTTCCTTAATTTTCCTTAATTAATCTTAAAAAACAATTTCACACAAAATTTCATTTCTCGGGCTTGGGACCCCGGAATTTAATTCCGGGCACACGCCCAAGTCCGGGTCCGTTTATCCAAAATGTTGACCGAAGTCAATATTATGCATATTAGTATCAACATCCATCAAAATTTTCACATAATTCATATATTCTAACATAAAAACTTTCCGGCTACGCGCCCAAACTGCGCACGCAAATCGAGGTAACTAAAAGCAAGGTTTTCAAGACCTCGGAAGTGAGGAAGAAGGAAGAACTACGGTGATGACCCTTTGGGTCGTCACATTCTCCACCTCTAAAACAACCGTTCGTCCTCGAACGGACAAAAGAAAGAAGTACCTGAGTCGGGAAATAGATGAGGATAATGGCCCCGCATATCGGACTCGGACTCCCAGGTCGATGCCTCAGGAGGCTGACCTCTCCATTGAACACGCACCGAAGGAAAACTGTTCGACCTTAACTGTCGAACATGCCGGTCTAGAATAGCCACCGGCTCCTCCTCATATGACAGATCCTTGTCCAATTGGACAGTGCTGAAATCTAACACGTGCGATGGATCTCTGCGATACTTCCGGAGCATAGATACATGAAACACAGGATGCACAACTGACAAGCTAGGTGGCAAGGCAAGTCTATAAGCCACCTCTCCCACACGATCAAGAATCTCAAATGGACCGATGAACCTAGGGCTGAGCTTGTCCTTCTTCCCAAATCTCATCACGCCCTTCATAGGCGATACACGGAGCAATACCCGCTCCCCAACCATGAAAACAACATCTCTGACCTTGCGGTCTGCATAACTCTTTTGTCTGGACTGAGGTGTATGAAGTCTATCCTGAATAATCCTGACCTTGTCCAAGGCCTCCTGAACCACATCCGTACCCAATAATCGAGCCTCTCCCGGCTCAAACCATCCAACTGGAGACCGACATCGCCTACCATACAATGCCTCATACGGAGCCATCTGAATGCTGGACTGGTAGCTCTTGTTGTAGGCGAACTCTGCTAAAGGCAAAAACTGGTCCCACGAGCCTCCAAAATCAATGACACAGGCTCAGAGCATGTCCTCAAGAATCTGAATAGTCCTCTCGGACTGACCATCCGTCTGGGGATGAAATGTTGTACTCAACTCAACCTGGGTGCCCAATTCTCGCTGAACCGCTCTCCAGAAATGCGAGGTAAACTGCGTACCCCGATCCGAAATGATAGATAGCGGCACCCCATGAAGGCGAACAATCTCCTTAATATAAATCTCGGCTAGCCTTTCAGACGAATAGGTGGCTGCAACAGGAACAAAATGCGCTAACTTGGTCAGCCTATCAACAATGACCCAAACTGCATCAAACTTCTTCCGAGTCATCGGAAGTCCAGTAACAAAATCTATCGTAATCCTCTCCCACTTCCACTCGGGAAGTGCAATCCTCTGAAATAAACCACCAGGTCTTTGATGCTCGTACTTAACCTGCTGACAATTCAACCACCAAGCCACATGCGCAACGATGTCTTTCTTCATCTTGCGCCACCCATAGTGCTGCCTCAGATCCTGATACATCTTCGCAGCGCCCGGGTGAATAGAATACCGAGAACTGTGGGCCTCCGCTAAGATCAACTCTCAAATCCCATCAACATTGGGCACACAAACTCGCCCCTGCAATCTCAATATGCCATCATCATCTAAGGTTACTTTCTTGGCACCTACACGCTGCACCGTGTCTCTCAAGACACACAAATGGGGATCATCGAATTGCCGATCACGGATACGCTCCAATAACGAAGAACGAGCGACCGTGCAAGCTAATACTCGACTAGGCTCAGAAATATCCAACCTCACACAAAGATTGGCCAAAGCCTGAATGTCCAAAGCAAGCGGTCTTTCACCGACCGGAATATAAGCGAGACTGCCCATACTGGCTGGCTTCCTACTCAAGGCATCGGCCACCACATTGGCCTTTCCCGGGTGATATAAGATAGTGATGTCATAATCTTTCAACAATTCCAACCACCTCCTCTGCCTCAAATTCAACTCCTTTTTCTTGAACAAATACTGAAGACTCTTATGATCCGTGAACACCTCACATGCCACACCATACAGATAGTGCCTCCAAATCTTCAATGCGTGAACAATGGATGCCAACTCCAAATCATGCACTGGGTAGTTCTTCTCATGAACCTTCAACTACCTCGAAGCATAGGCAATGACCTTGCCATCCTGTATCAACACCGCACCAAGTCCAATACGAGATGCATCACAATAGACTGTATAGGGCCCTGAACCTGTGGGCAAAACCAACACCGGTGTCGTGGTCAGGGCTGCCTTGAGCCTCTGAAAGCTCGCCTCACACTCATCTGACCATCTGAATTGGGCACCTTTCTGGGTCAATCTAGTCATAGGGGCAGCAATGGATGAAAATCCCTCCACGAACCGACGGTAGTAACTTGCTAACCCCAGGAAACTCTAAATATCTGTAGCTGAAGCTGGTCGAGGCCAGTTCTTGACTGCCTCTATCTTCTTCGGGTCTACCTGAATACCTGCTGCTGACACGACATGACCCAGGAATGCGATCGAACTCAGCCAAAACTCGCACTTCGAGAACTTAGCATACAACTGACTACCCTTCAGGGTCTGAAGAATCGCTCTGAGGTGCTGCTCATGCTCCTCCTGACTGCGGGAGTATATAAGAATATCGTCAATGAAGACTATCACGAACAAGTCCAAATAAGGTCTGAGCACTCGGTTCATCAACTCCATGAACGTTGCTGGGGCATTAGTCAATCCAAATGACATGACCAAAAACTCATAGTGCCCATACCGAGTGCGAAATGTTGTCTTATGGACATCAGACGCCCTAATCCTCAGCTGGTGGTAGCCAGATCTCAAATCTATCTTTGAAAACACCCTCGCACCCTGAAGCTGGTCGAATAAATCGTCGATCCTCGGCAGTGGGTACTTGTTCTTAATCGTCACCTTGTTCAATTGCCAGTAATCAATGCATATCCTCATCAAACTATCTTTTTTCTTCACAAATAGTACCGGTGCGCCCCAAGGCGAAACACTGGGTCTAATGAAACCCTTATCAAGCAAATCTTGAAGCTAACACTTTAACTCTTTCAATTCTGGCGGCGCCATACGATACGGCGGAATGGAAATGGGCTGAGTGCCCGGAGCCAGATCAATACAAAAATCAATATCCCTGTCGGGCGGCATGCCCGGCAGGTCTGAAGGGAAGACCTCGGGAAACTCCCGAACAATAGTAACAGAATCAATAGATGGGACCTCAGCACTGGAGTCGCGAACATAAGCCAGATAAGCTAGACACCCCTTCTCGACCATGCGTCGAGCCTTCACATAAGAAATAACGCTGCGAGAAGAATGACCAGGAGTCCCTCTCCATTCTAAACGGGGCAAATCCTGTAAGGCTAAGGTCATGGTCTTGGCATGACAATCCAAGATCGCATGATACGGGGACAACCAATCCATCCCTAATATGACGTCGAAATCCACCATATCCAAGAGAAACAAGTCAACACGGGTCTCAAGACCCCTGAATACCACAACACATGAACGATGAACCCGGTCCACCACTATAGAATTCCCCACTGGCGTAGACACATATATAGGAATACTCAAGGCCTCACTAGACATAACCAAATAGGGTGCAAAATAGGACGACACATATGAATACGTAGATCCGGGATCAAATAGCACAGAAGCATCCCTATCATAGACCAGAATAGTACCTGTAATCACAGCATCTGATGACTCAGCCTCTGGCCTGGCTGGCAAGGCATAACAACGGGGCTGGGCCCCACCTCTCTGAATCATATCCCTAGGACGATCTACTGCTGGCTGACCCCTACCTCTAGCGGTCTGAGCTCCACTTCTAAGACCCCTACCTCTACCTCTATATACTCTACCCCCGCCTCTAGCTGGCTGGGCAGGCTGTGGGGCAACTGGTGCCTGGATCATCGGGCGAGGACCCTACTGCTGCGAGCTGCTGGAAGCTCGAGGGCAATATCTGGCAATGTGACTCACATCGCTGCAAGTATAACAAGCCCTCGGCTGCTGAGAATAACGAAGTGGTGGTGCACTGATAGGTGCTGATGGTGAACTGAAGAGCTGCTGGTCAGAATACTGCGGCTGAGAACCACGACCACTTGGTGTACCATGAGAAGCCTGGAGAGCTGACTGAAAGGGCCTCGAAGGATGGCATCTACCATAAGAATCCCTACCTCCAGACGAGGTGCCATTGAATCTACCAGAATAACGGGGCCTTTTATCAGACCAGTGACCACCTCCCTGAGCAAGTTCCATCTCTATCCGGCGGGCACCATCTGCCGCCTCCTGAAATGAAATCTCACTACCAGCACTCATGGCCATCTGAACACGGATTGGCTGGGCCAACCCATCAATAAACATCCGCACCCTCTCTCTATCGGTGGGGAGTATCACAATGGCATGACGAGCAAGATCAATGAACCGGGTCTCATACTGGGTGACTGTCATAGGACCCTGCTGGAGACACTCAAACTGCCTGCGAAGAGCATCTCTCTGAGTAACTGGAAGAAACTTCCCCAGAAACAACTCTGAAAACTGATCCTAGGTTAATTATGGCGGCCCTGCTGGCCTGGCTAAACAGAAATCCCTCCACCAAGTCTTGGCGGATCCTGCCAGGCAAAAAGTGGCGAAGTCGACCCTATTGGTCTCTACAATGCCCATAGTCCGTAGAACCTCATGACAGCTGAATATGAAATCCTGAGCATCCTCTGAGGGGGTGCCACTATATGTGGTTGTGAAGAGCTTGGTGAAATGATCAAGCCTCCACAAAGCATCCGCGGACATAGCCGCACCATCGCTGGACTGAGCCGCAATACTTGGCTGGGCTGCCATAGTTGGCTGAACTGCCATGGTTGGCTGAACTGCTGGAACCTGAGCCCGAGGAGCTACCGGCTCTGGAGTACGAGTATCGGGAGTCTAAACTCCTCCCCCAGCCTGAGATGTGGCTGGAGCTACGGGAAGCAAACCCCCTCTAGAAATGCCCTCCATAAAGCCTACCAGTCGGACCAAAGCGTCCTGAAGCACTGAAGTGGCTATGAAACCCTCTAGGACCTGAGCTGGGCCCACCGGAGCTGCTGGAGCTGGGACCCCTTCGTCGTAGTCAACATGAGGCTCCACCTTTGGGACTGCCGCTCGGGGCTGAGCTCTGCCCCGGCCTCGGCCTCTGGCACGGCCTCGGCCTCGCCCCCTACCCCTGATAGAAGCTGCTGCTGGGGGCTCGGGCTGCTGCGCGGTAGAAGAGGAAGCACGTGTCCTTGCCATCTGCGAAAGAATAGAGTGGAAAGACAATCAGTATTTGAGAAATAGAATCACACGACAAGAATGAACAAGGTGAAGTTTTCCTAACTCAGTAGCCTCTGCGGGATAAATACAGACGTCTCCGTACCGATCCCTCAGACTCTACCGAGTTGTCCGTGAGTTCTGAGACCTAAGTAGCCTAGTGCTTTGATACCAACTTGTCACGACCCGGATTTTCCACCATCGGGTGTCGTGATGGCGCCTACTATCGGAGCTAGGCAAGCCAAATATTTAAAACACCTTTCCTGCTTTCTTTCAAACAATATAATAAACGAGACAAAATTTAAGCGGAAGACTTTAAATCTAAAGCAACTGAAAATCAAAAGTGCGGAAGTTTAATACACATCACTACCCAAGGTCTGGTGTCACTAGCTCACGGACTACTACAGAATACTACAAACAATGTCTGAAAGGAAATACATCATGTTTGTCGGATACAAGATGAACAAACGAAAAACATGGAATGGGGCTTCGGCCTGTGAATGCCAGCTAGGCTACCTCGAGAGTCCCTGGACTGAAAATAGCTCCCAGAAGTCCTACTGCTGTGGACCGTAAGCTGCTCCCTGATCTGTGCACAAAAATGCACAGAGTGTAGCATCAGCACAACCGACCCCATGTGCTGGTAAGTGCCTGGCCTAACCCCGGCGAAGTAGTGACAAGGCTAAACATGACCTACCACAATTAACCTGTACAGATATATATACAAGTGCAAGAAAACAATAACAAGATAATACAAAGTAAATCTAGGAGGGGACATGCTATCGAGGAGTAACAGATAAAAATGAAATATCGGAAATAAACAGAAGAAACTCCGGTTCTCATGATATATATATACATAGTGGACGGCGTGCCACACGATCCCATAATATCATATATAAGTGGACGGCATGCCACACGATCTCATAATATCATATAAAAGTGGACGGCGTACCACACGATCCCATAATGTCATATAAAAGTGGATGGCGTGCCACGCGATCCCATAATATCATATATATAAAAGTGGACGACGTGCCACACGATCCCATAATATCATATATAAAAGTGGACGGCGTGCCACACGATCCCATAATATAATTCAAAACATCTGATTTTGTAAGGAGAGTCCCATGAGGGGAAATCAACGACATATCACTCTAACCCGGCAAGGGTACAACTAACAGCCCAAAATATCCCGACAAGGGAGAGTATATATATCGGTCTACACATCCCGGCAAGGGAGTAATCATAACACATTCTCTTTTTAGAATCCCTTCTTCCTCAACTAACACATTCATGTTCGAGCTAACGCTCCAAAAGTACACCAATCACAATTTTACCTCAACCGTTCACATTATATGAAACTCATCAAATAATCAAGGAGATTGTGTCATGCTATTCGAATTAAAAGCAATTAAGACTCACGGTCATGCTAGATTCCGGTGCATAGATAACCGTCACCATGCCTATACACCGTACTCCACATTAGCAAGTAGCAAATATCATCCTAATCCTATTCTCTCAAGCCAAAGTTAGAACAAACACTTACCTCGAATGCTCCAAACTCAACTCACGCTTCTAGTATAGCTTTACCTCTTGATTCCACCACCAATCCGCTCGAATCTAGTCATAAGTTACTTAATCATATTAATAATTACTAAATGAATCACTCCCCATGCATGAAAATAAATTTTACAAGGTTTTTCCCAAAATGGTCAAAAACACCCCCGGACCCACATGGTCGAAACTCGAGGTTCGGACCAAAACCCGGTTACCCATTCTCCCACGAATCCAAATATATGATTTATTTTGAAATCGGACATCAAATTGAGGTCCAACTTCTCAATTTGTAGAAAACCTAGGTTCTACCCAAAACACCCAATTTCCCCAATGAAAATCTTTGATTTAAGTTTGAAATCATTTTAAAAGATGTCAAGGAATAAAGAAATTAAGTTAGAAATCACTTACCAATCGTTTTGGAGAAGAAAAGTTGTTTGGAAAATCGCCTCTTAGGTTTTGGGTTTTTGAAAAGTGGAAAAATGACTGAAAATCCAGAATTTATATATTTTTGCTGGGGGCTGGCGCACCGCGCAGAAATGCACCGCGGCCGCGTGGCTGCCAGCACGGACCGCACGGAAATGTACCGCGGCCGCGCCGAGGGAGGGAAGAAGTGGGCTCTCTGAAACCCACCCAGTGTGGACCGCACTGATTTGGTGCGCGACCGCGCTGGTCGACCTGGCTATCGACCCTCTGAACCCCCACCACGCGGATCGCACAGAAAAGCACTGTGGTCGCGTGGCTGCCAGCGTGGACCGCGCGAAAACGGCCGCGCTGGGCCTGCAACACCTGAACCTGCATTTTTTTTAAGTCTAAGACCTCCTGGGCCCCACTCAAAACTCACCCGAGCCCTCGGGGCTCCAAACCAAACATACATATGATCTTAAAAACATCTTACGGTCTCATTTGTGCGATCAAATCGCCAAAATAACATCATATACATAGAATCAAGCCTCAAAACACATGATTTTCTTTCAACTTTCATAAAACTCAAATTCCCCATTTTAAGTCCGAAACACGTCATATGACGTCCGTTTTTAGCCAAACTTTACAGATAGTGCTTAAAACATATTTAAGACTCGTACCGGGCTTCGGAACCAAAATACGAGCCCGATACCACAGTGTTCTGATCAATTTCCTTCTTCATTTTCCTTAATTAATCTCAGAAAATAATTTCACACAAAATTTCATTTCTCGGGCTTGGGACCCCGGAATTTAATTTCGGGCACACGCCCAAGTCCCATATTTTATCACAGGTCCGGGTTCGTTTATCCAAAATGTTGACTGAAGTCAATATTATGCATATTAATATCAAAATCCATCAAATTTTTCACATAATTCACATATTCTAACATAAAAACTTTTCGGCTACGCGCCCGAACTGCGCACGTAAATCGAGGCAACTAAAAGCAAGGTTTTCAAGACCTCAGAAGCGCGGAACAAGGAAGAACTACGGTGATGACCCTTTGGGTCGTCACAATTGACTTACTCCAACTTCTAGAATTGAAATCCGACCCCAATATTAAAAAGTCCACTCCCAGTCAAACTTCTCAAAAATCTTCAAATTTATAACGTTCGCCAAATGACCCCAAAATGATCTACAAACCTCCAAATCCATTTCCGGACATGCCGCCAATACCAGAATCACCATACAGAGCTATTCCCAGACTGGGAATCCTTAATGGACATCGATAACATTTAAATACACCTCAACCCTAATTTATGAAATTCTTTCAAAATGCGAACTTCCACAATAGGCGCTGAAACGCTCATGGGTCATACAAAATCTGATCCGGACATACGCTCAAGTCTAAAATCATCATACGGACCTGTTGGAACCTTCAAAACCCCGATTTCGATGTTGTTTACTCAAAAATCATACTCTAGTCAATTCTTCCAACTTAAAGCTTCCGAAATGAGAATTTTCTTTCCAAATCAACTACGAACTTCCCGAAATTTAATTCCGACCACGCATGCAAATCATAATACCTTAAGTAAAGCTGCTCATGGCCTCAAACCACCAAACAAAGTGCTAGAGCTCAAAATGACCGGTCGGGTCATTACAAACGTTCATGGCGAGGCGATGACTATTATTTCGTTTTTGATGGCCGGTAAAATTTTAGGCAATCCGGGTCTGGTCTCCTGGGCCCATGTAGATAGCGTGGGCTATAGCATAGAAAATTTGGAAATCGGGTAGAATTCTAATTGTATGGCCATAAAATGCCAAAAAATGAGAAACAGTCATGGCGAGGAGATGACTATTGTTCATTAGGTGAATTTTTATGGGCCCGTATAATTTTAGGCGATTCGAGTCTGGTTGCTTGGGCTATAGCACACAAAAATCTTAGAATCGGGCGGAATTCCAGTTTTATGGCCCTAAAACGCTAAAAAATGAGGTACAGTAATGTCGAGGCGATGACAATTGTTCCTTAGGTCATTTTTTATGGGCCGATAAAATTTTAGGTCATCCGGGTCCGATTGCCCCGATCCATGCAGATGGCTTAATGTCCATTGAGCTTAAAATCTATCTACATTCTATATTATATTAAAAAACACGAAGGCCCTTAGAGAAATATCGTTCGCCTTTTTTACCCTTTTAAAATAGAGTTTACATTGGACAAGTAGTCATTTAATTATATTCCTAATATTTAGCACTTTAAATCAACCAAAATTTTATTTACTATTTTGTTCCTTATTTAAACTATGTAAAAAGTATTTATATTTAAAGCGTTAAAATCAATTAATTAAAATTTTACCTTTTATACTAACCATAAAATCATAAAAGATCACGTTGAAAAGGAAAACAATTTTGTTATTTGATCACCATTAAACTTAGATTTAAGTAATACATTTTAATGATCAAAACACTCTTTTCACTCAAGTCCGATAGGTTTGGTTAGTTGTGGTTTCTTTTCTACTTTGTTTTGCCTTTTGTTTTGGTTGCGATTCAAGCCTTATTCGTTGTTATCTTTCTTTTTGCTTGCTTTCTTTATTTGTTTTGTTAGTAATTTTAGTCTCATAATCCTATGTAACTATAATATATTTGATGAAAAATCCAAATCGATTACTTTTGAATTACATAAATTGAGTATTGTTTTTGATTGATTTTTTTTTTCCTGGTTACATTGTATTGAAATATTTTCTTTATTAAGTCTTTCAAGTTCTGTGTTTGATGGAAATTATCAATTATAACTCATAGGTTTTTGGTTGGAGGGTTTCTAAGTACTTCTTTGTGCCATGAATGTGAAATCCAAC
Source organism: Nicotiana tabacum (assembly GCF_000715075.1). Classification (NCBI taxonomy): domain Eukaryota; kingdom Viridiplantae; phylum Streptophyta; class Magnoliopsida; order Solanales; family Solanaceae; genus Nicotiana; species Nicotiana tabacum. The sequence goes on from NC_134084.1 coordinate 143,307,982, forward strand.
AAGGTTTGATTTAATCTGAAAGAGTATTACAGATAAATTGAGGTATTCAATTTTATCTAATGAGCATAGATATTCTTAATTAGGTCAGTCTTCCAGTATGCTCGAGTGTTCTTTACGAACAGTTCAATCACATGGTGCTCTCTTTTGTTTGCTAACTACAATAACTTAGTTTTTTCCACAACGTTTGCGCAAAAGAGTCTGAGCCGGCTCGGGGCTCTAACACCGAATTAGGGTAGAAAAACTCTAATTTTCGGTATTTCACTCTAAATATAAATATAGAAAACACACACATTTACGTAACTACATAATTCTAAAAGTTACATACTCTTTGGCCGTTGAAGATTTTTTTTAGAAGGCTACCACAATTAACAAATTCGAAAATTTATCTTCGATTCCCACTTCTTTTAGCCATTGCTTTCTCTTTAAATTTATATCGTCATATTTCATAATGGATAAAACTATACTCATTATTAGTGCTTAAATTTATGAAAAATATTTAGCTAATCGATATCAATTATACACATGGCACTTTAACATCCCAATTGTACAATTTTGACTATTTAAATAAACAAAAAAAGAAAAGAAAAAGAAGCTAATGTCGAGATTTTATTTTTAAAAAAATTGCTTTTTATGCACGTCAAGACTCTTTTCTATTAATTTTGTCTGACGTCAATTAATGATTGTTCTTCAAAAAACTAATTGTTGGATAAAATTGTGCTAACATTAAAACCTCCTTCTACCATAAATTTATATGGAACTCTAATACCAATGCATTAGTGTCCTATCTACTGTTGACATTTGGAAGAGATATCAATTCAACATGAATAAGAACACTTTTAACTACCTCTTGCAAATATCCAAAGGATTATGAAGCCTATGGTATTTTTAAATAAAAATGACTAATGTATGTCACGAACCAAAACTCTAACATGTTGTGATGGCGCCTATCGTGGTACTAGACAAGCCGACACCTTTCCAAAACACTTCGATATTTCATTAAAAGATAAGTCAAAGCCCATTTTCATAATAGAAATTTCATAAAAGAGTTAAACTCAAAATAAAATGCTGAAAAGATAGCCCGACATCGGGGTGTCACTACGTCATGAGCATCTACAACCAGTCTAAAATCAGAGTTTACAATAGTCCGCCAAATGCCAAAAACAGAAAGAAAAGGTGACAATGGAAGGAGAGACAAGGGATGCGGATGCCGACAGCTACCTCGTATGTCTCCAATAGTCAACTACGCACGAACTCAACGACCTCCGCGACCGGTCTAACCTGAATCTGCACACAAGGTGCATGGAGTAACATGAGTACTTCCAACTCAGTAAGTAACAGAAATAAATAAGGAACTGAGAAGCAATGACGAGCTATGCAAGTACAGTTTATTTCAATAACTTTCAATAAAGAACAATCATGCTTTCAAATTTAGTAGTTTAAGTCAAATCAGTTTGTGCTCAAGTAAACCAGATATCAAGTCTTCCAGAAATTTGCACAACAGGGACAGATAACAACTAAGTGCAACAATTAATTGAAAGCAAATACAGTCTCTCAAGACATTAGTCACTCAGCTCATCTCAACAGCTCAATCACTCGACTCTCGGCCTTCAATGCTCACACTCAATAGGTACCTGCACTCACTGGGGGTGTACAGACTCCGGAGGGGCTCCTTCAGCCCAAGCACTATATCGATACGGCGTGCAACCTTATCCAATATATAAACAGCCATAAGGCTCGTTGCGGCGTGCAACCCGATCCAATATAGATAATTATCCTGAAGGCTCGTTGCGGCGTGCAACCCGATCCATATACACTCACAAAGCTCACAGCTTGGCACTCATGCCCTATCTCAGTCACCAACCTCTCCAGTCCCTCGGGCTCTCAGAAAGCACATAATTCAGCCCCAAACAGAGATAATAATATGTATTAATAACAAATAAGAAGGAACGGATGTATGACACGCAAGTAATATCATGACTGAGAACAAAACAACAATTAGCAGTTAATTCAACAAGTACACGATCTCAACGGGTCCCAGCAGTGATATCACAAGGCCTAAACATGATTTCTAACATGAAGTACAGTCAATTTCTATAAAAATAGAGGGAACATGTAGTAGACAATAAGCTATTCGATTCCACAGACTCACAGGAAGGACCAAGTCACAATCTGTGAAGACCCGACTAGTCGTCTCATAAGTTCCACTCCATTTCCCCCATTTCTGCTTCTTATTGCTTTGTCTATCGGTTCTATATGCGATCGGGTTGGTTGTCTCAAGTTCAAAAAGGATTTGGTAAGGTTTGAGACACTTAGCCTCTTTTGAGGAAGCTTAAGTTGGAAAAGCCAATCGGATATTGACTTATGTGTTAGGGTTAGGATGTGAGTTCCGATGGTTTGGACAGCTTTGGGAGGTAATTTGGGACTTAGGAGCGTGATTGGAATGTGTTTTGGAGGTCCGGAGTAGATTTAGGCTTGAATTGGCGAAGTTGGTATTTTGGCGATTTCCGGTTGATAGGTGAGATTTTGATATAGGGGTCGGAATGGAATTCTAAGAGTTTCAGTAGTTCTGTTGTGTCATTTGGGATGCGTGTGCAAAATTTTAGGTCATTCGGACGTGGTTTGGTTGGGTTTCGATCAAAAGCGGAATTCAGAAGATTTTTGAAACTTAGGCATGAATCCGATGAGTTTTGGTTCATCCGATGTTGTTTGAGGTGTTTTGAAGATTGGTTTAGTTTGAATAAGGTTTTGGGATATGTTGGGACTTTTGGTTGAGGTCCCGGGGGCCTCGTGGTGATTTTGGATGGTTGACGGAGAGTTTGGAATTTTGGAGAAAGCTGCAGATTTTCGGCTTCTGGTGTTTCCGCATCTATGGATTGGGGACCGTAGGTACGATGCTGCAGATGCGTGAAGGGGGCTGCAGAAGCAGGAAATGGATGGGAAGGCAGGAACCGCAGATGCGGTTATGGGACCGCACCTACGAAGGCGCAGATGCAGATTATTCATCGCAGATGCGAAAAGTGGGACTTAAGTGAGGATGGCAGATGCAGTGGTCTTGACCGCAGAAGCGGGAATTGGGCCGCAGATGCAAAATCCCTGGGACCGAACATATAAATTGTTTCTTTCGCGATTTTTGAGCTATTCCACCATTTCTAAGTCGGCTTTGGAGCTTTTTGGACGATTTTGAAGAAGGATTTCAAGGGAACTTCATTGAGGTAAGGATTTTGGACCTAAAACTCATTCCTATGGTATTATTTCACGGATTAGAGCTATAATTAATGGAAATTAAGGGTTAAAATTAGGGGAAAATTAGGGATTGAAAACTTAGACCTTTGATTGAGAATTTGAAGGACCATTTGAGGTCAGATTTCAGAACTTTTGATATGTATGAACTCGTGGGGAGATGAGGAATCTATTGATGTAAAAATTATCAAATTCCGAGATGTGGGCTTGTGGGTCAGATTTTGGTAATTTCAGGATTTATGTTGTAAATTGAATATTTGCGTTTGGGCTTCGTTCCCTTAGCATATTTTGACACCGTGATTCTGATTTTAGATAGATTCGACGCGAGTAAAGGCCGATTTGAGGGGTAAAGGCGTCGTCGACTAGAGTTTGGATCGGATTGAGGTGAGTAATGATTGTAAATAATGTCCTGAGGGTATGAAGCCCCAGATTGCACATCGTAGTGCTATATTAAGGTGACGCACACGCTAGATGACGAGCGTGGGTCGTGCACTATTGGGGATTGTGACTTAGTCCATCCCGAATGACTGTTGTACCGCGTATTTGACTGAAAACTATTTACTATCGTCATGTTTTTGGTTGAATGCCATATTTGGGCTTCGTGCCAACTATTTGAACCCTTAGGGGATTTTTATTGATATTTCCTCACTGTTTTGACTTTATACTTGAACTCAGTCATGCTATATTCTACTGTTTTTCATAACTCAGCCATGTTTACTCTGCTTTAACACTTAAATGACATTTTAAATGATATTTTGGGCTAAGCACTATGTTTTACTGTTGCCCGAGTGGTTGTGAGATTCTGACTGAGTAAGGCCAAGGGCCTATGTTGTGAGGAAACACTGATTATGATTATGAGGCTGAGGGCCTGAGATATGTACGCCACGAGGTGTCTTGTTGATACGAGGCCGAGGGCCTAGTGATGATGCCAGGGGATGGCTTGATATTGCGCTTGGGCCGTAAAGGGCCCCTCTAAGAGTTTTCACACCCCTAGTGAGCGCGGGTACCCATTGTGATGTGAGATATAGCCCGAAGGGCTGTTATTGTTCTGAGATATTGCTCGAGGGGTGAATTTGTTTATATTGTGCCTGAGGGGCGAACCTTTATGTGTTTATCTTTCTTATTTGTTTGTCGTTTACCTATGTAATTGTTGAATAGGCATTTCATGAAGTTTAAACTGAACTTAAATGATCTTACATATCTTTACTGAATCACTGTTCTTACCTGTTTTACTGCTTCAATATAGCCTGTAATGTGCCTTACGTGTTTTCATATCTCTCAGTCGTTTATTTATGATTATTATTCACTGAGTTGGAGTACTCACTTTACTCCCTGTACCCCGTGTACAGATTCAGGCGTTGTTGATCCTGCTAGCGCGAGTTGAGAGCTCCCGGCAAACTTCGGAGTCCACGAGGTAGTTTCTTGGCGTTCGCAGTCTCGTGTTTCTCCCCCCTTATCTCATTTCTATCTCTTAATCAGTTGTTCTATAATAGTTTGTAGGCATTTCAGACATGTAGCATATTGTTAGATGCTCATGACTAGTGATACCCCGATATCGGACTGTGTTGGGTTTATCTTCAGCAACTTCTGTTAACTGCTTACTTTTGGATTATTTATCATGTTTTAGACTTAAATTCATATGGTTTGAATGCTTAAAACTGAAATGGAAAATGTCAACTGGCCTTGTCTTAACGAGAGGTGCCATCACGACCGGGTTCGAATTTAGGGTCGTGACAAGTTGGTATCAGAGCCTAGGTTACATAGGTCTCACGAGTCATGAGAAGGTTTAGTAGGGTCTGGCGGATCGGTACGGAGACATCTGTATTTATCCTCGAGAGGCTGCAAAACCTTTAGGAAACTTCATATTCTTGAAATTCTTGTCGTGCAAATCTGTTGATCCGAGTACTAAACTTCTATTATTCTATTCTCTCACAGATGGTGAGGACACGTGCTATCGTTCAGGATGGAGGACCACAAGTACCACTAGCTATGGCCACTAGAGGCCGAGGACGCGATTGTGGTCGCGGTAGGGGCAGGGGTGTGACCCGCACATCAGCTAGGACAGCACCTGTAGATTCACCAGCTGCCCCTGTTCAGGATTTGGTTCCAGTTATGGACGCTCCAGAAGCACCAGCTCAGGCACCACCTTTGCCTATTGTGATTCCGGGTCTTCAGGAGGCCTTAGCTTAGATCTTATCAGTTTGCACTGGCCTGGCTCAGGCGATTTCAGCCACTACAGCCGCAGCTACTTCTCAGGTCGGGGGAGGCAATCAGACTCCCGCCGCTCGCACACCTGAGCAGGTCATGTAGGGACTTCAGACACTGGGGGCGCATCCAGCCTAGCTGGTGGTAGCTGCTCAGGACTATGTAGTTCCTGTCATGCCGGAGGATGAGCAGCGTAGGTTGGAGAGGTTTGGTAGACTTCAGCCTTTGACCTTTAGTGGTGTAGAGGGCGAGGATGCCCAGGGTTTCTTGGATAAGTGTTAGAGGATGCTTCGTACAGCGGGTATTCTGGAGACTAGTGGGGTCGCTTTCACTACTTGTCTATTTTATGGAACTGCCTTCACTTGGTGGGAGACTTTTGAGAGTGTAGGCCTATTGGTGCAGCACCCCTTACCTAGCAACAATTCTCCGTTCTCTTTCTGGAGAAGTATGTGCCGCAGTCTCGCAGAGAGGAGCTGCGTAGGGAGTTTGAGTGGTTGTATCAGGGAGAGATGATTGTGATGCAGTATGAGATGAGGTTCTCCGAGTTAGCTCGTCATGCTATTTGGTTAGTTCCGACAGATAGAGAGAGGATTAAGAGGTTTGTTGATGGCCTCACTTATCAGCTTCGCATTCTCATGACTAGGGAGAGGGTGTCTGGTGCTACTTTTGAGGAGGTTGTGAATATTTCCCGTGAGATTGAGTCTGTTCGTCGCCAGGAGCGAGAGGAGAGGGAGGCCAAGAGGCCTCGAGGATCTGGTAGTTATAGTGGTACTCCTTTGAGAGGTCAGTTTCAGCACGGCAGAGGTCGTCCATTCAGGCATGCTCAGCCAGCTCACCCAGTTTATCGTGGGGCATCATCGGGTCATGGTTCTCACAGTTCTCATCAGGGCCAGTCATCACTTAGTGCCCTTCCAGCTCAGAGTTCGTCTCGTGCTCCATCAGTTCAGGGCTCTTCTATGCCAGGTGCATTTGCTAGTCATTCTGGTGCTAGGGGTTCCCTTCAGTACCCTTCTCCAGCACCCGGGAGTTGTTATGAGTGTGGAGAGATGGGCCATATGTGGAGGCACTATCCTCATCGTCTTGCGGGTTCATCTCAGCAGATGGGTCAGTTATCGACTTCAGTGCCAGTTACTTCACCACCACCTGCCCATCCAGTTAGGGGTGGAGGTTAGTCAGCTAGGGGTCGTCTAAGAGGGGGAGGTCGACCATGTGATGGTCAGGCCTGTTTCTATGCACTTCCAGCTAGACCCGATGCTATTGCTTTAGATGTTGTTATCACAGGTATTGTTTCAGTTTGCCATAGAGATGCCTCTATATTATTTGATCCTGGTTCCACCTTTTCTTATGTGTCATCATACTTTGCTCGTTATTTGGCTACACCCCGTGAGTCTCTTGCTTCACCTGTTCATGTATATACCTCGGTGGGCGATACTGTTGTTGTAGACCGTATGTACCGGTCGTGTGGGGTGACTATTGGGGGTCTGGAGACCCAAGTGGATCTTTTATTATTGTGTATGGTGGATTTTGATGTCATTTTGGGCATGGATTGGCTATCTCCGTGTCGTGCTATTCTGGACTGTCATGCCAAGATAATCACATTGGCTATACCGGGTGTGCCCTGGATTGAGTGGCGAGGTGTGACTGATTATGTTCCCAGTAGAGTGATCTCATTCTTGAAGGCCCATCGTATGGTTGGGAAGGGTTGTCTTTCATATCTAGCCTTTGTGAGGGAGGTCAGTGTTGAGACCCCCAGTATTGATTCTGTTCTAGTTGTGAGGAATTTTCCCGATGTGTTTCCTGCAGACCTGCTTGGCATGCCACCGGACAGGGATATTTATTTTGGTATTGACCTAGTGTCGGGCACTCAACCCATTTCTATTCTGTCGTATTGTATGGCACCAACGGAGTTGAAGGAGTTAAAGGAGCATCTTCAGGAACTCCTCGATAAAGGGTTCATTCGGCCTAGTGTGTCACCTTTGGGTGCACCAGTTCTATTTGTAAAGAAGAAGGATGGCACTATGAGGATGTGCATTGATTATAGGCAATTGAACAAAGTAATAGTTAAGAACAAGTATCCTTTACCTCACATTGATGATTTATTCAACCAGCTTCAGGGAGCAAGAGTGTTCTCCAAGATTGATCTCCGTTCAGGTTATCACCAGTTGAAGATCAGGGACTCAAATATTCTTAAGATGGCTTTCAGGACCCGATATGGTCATTATGAGTTCTTGGTGATGTCTTTTGGGCTGACCAATGCCCCAGTAGCGTTCATGGATTTGATGAACAGTGTGTTTCGGCCTTACCTCAACTTGTTTGTCATAGTCTTCATTGATGATATTCTGGTGTATTCGCGTAGTCATGAGGAGCACACGAAACATTTGAGAGTTGTGTTGCAGAGATTGAGGGCAAGAAGCTTTATGAAAAATTCTCCAAGTGTGAGTTTTGGCTTAGTTCAATGTCTTTCTTGGGACATGTGGTGTCCAGCGAGGGTATTCAGGTTGATCTGAAGAACATAGAGGCAGTTCAGAGTTGGCCCAGACCATTCTCAGCCACAGAGATATGCAGTTTTCTTGGTTTGGCAGGCTATTATTGCCGGTTTGTTTAGGTATTCTCATTTATCGCATCGCCCTTGACCAAGTTGACTCAGAAGGGTGCTTCATTTGTATGGTCGGACGAGTGTGAGGAGAGCTTTCAGAAGCTCAAGATAGCTTTGACCACAACTCCAGTGTTAGTTTTTCCATCAGCTTAAGGTTCATATACCGTGTATTGTGATGCTTCGAAAGTTGGTATTAGTTGTGTATTAATGCAGGAGGGTAGAGTTATTGCTTATGCTTCTCGTTAGTTGAAGCCATATGAGAAAAACTACCCCGTTCATGATTTGGAGTTGGCTACCATAGTGCACACGTTGAAGATTTGGAGGCATTGTCTGTATGGTGTGTCTTGTGAAGTGTTTACTGATCATCGTAGCCTCCAACACTTGTTCAAGCAGAAGGATCTTAATTTGAGGTAGCGGAGGTGGTTGGAGTTTCTTAAGGATTATGATATAGCTATATTGTACCATCTGGGAAAGGCCAATGTGGTAGCCGATGCTTTGAGCCGAAAGGCGGTGAGTATGGGAAGTTTGGCATATATTCCAGTTGGGAAGAGACCTCTTACAGTTTATGTTCAGGCCTTGGCCAATCGATTCGTGAGGTTAGATATTAGCCCAGTCGGGTATTGGCTTGTGTGGTTTCTCGGTCATCCTTGTATGATCATAGCAGAGAGCACTAGTATGATGATCCGCATTTGCTTGTCCTTAAGGACAGAGTTCAGCATGATGATGCTAGAGTTGTGACCATTGGTGATGATGGGGTGTTGAGGATACAGGGCCGGATATGCATGCCCAATGTGGATGGGCTTCGGGAGTTGATTCTGGAGGAGGCCCATAGCTTGCGGTATTCCATTCATTCGAGTGTTGTAAAGATGTATCAGGATCTGAGATAGCATTATTGGTAGAGGAGAATGAAGAAAGACATTGTGGGATTTGTAGCTCGGTGTCTCAATTGTCAGCAGGTGAAATATGAGCATCAGAGACTGGGTGGCTTGCTTCAGCAGATGGATATTCTAGAGTGGAAGTGGGAGAGGATCACTATGGACTTTATAGTTGGGCTCCCACGGACTTTGAAGAAGTTCGATGCTATTTGGGTGATTGTGGATCGGTTGACCAAGTCCGCGCACTTCATTCCTGTATGTACTACCTATTCTTTAGAGCGGTTGGCAGAGATCTATATCCGAGAGATTGTTCGGTTGCATGGTGTCCTAGTTTCCATCATTTCAGATAGGGGCACTCAGTTCACTTCATAGTTTTGGAGGTCTGTACAGCGAGAGTTGGGCACTCAAGTTGAGTTGAGCACAACTTTTCACCCTCAGACGGATGGGCAGTCCGAGGGCACTATCCAGATATTGGAGGACATGTTGCACACTTGTGTCATTGATTTTGGAGGGTCATGGGATCAATTTCTACAGCTTGCAGAGTTTGCTTATAACAACAGCTACCAGTCGAGTATTCGGATGGCTCCGTATGAGGCTTTATATAGGAGGCGGTGTAGATCTCCAGTTGGTTGGTTCGAGCTGGGTGAGGCTAGGCTATTGGGGACAGACCTGGTGCAGGATGCTTTAGAAAATGTGAAGGTAATTTAGGAGAGGCTTCATACAGCGCAGTCGAGGCAAAAAAGCTATACGGATAGGAAGGTTCGGGATGTGTCCTACATGGTTGGTGAGAAGGTTCTGTTGAAGGTTTCGCCCATGAAGGGTGTCATGAGATTTGGGAAGAAAGGTAAATTGAGTCCTCGGTTCATTGGGCCTTTTGAGGTGCTTTGGGGGATTTGGGAGGTGGCTTATGAGCTTGCTTTGCCACCCAGCTTGTCGAGTGTGCATCCGGTAATTCATGTTTCTATGCTCCGGAAGTATATTGGGGATCCGTCTCATGTTCTAGATTTCAGCACGGTTCAGCTAGATGATGATTTAACTTATGATGTGGAGCCAGTAGCTATTTTGGTTTGTCAGGTTCGAAAGTTGAGGTCAAAGGATATAGCTTTAGTGAAAGTGCAGTGCAGAGGTCGGCCCGTGGAGGAGGCTACCTGGGAGACCGAGCGGGAGATACGAGGAAGGTATCCTCACCTATTTGAGGCTTTAGGTATGTTTCTTGACTCGTTCGAGGACGAACGTTTGCTTAAGTTGGGGAAGATGTGACGACCCGACCAGTCGTCTCATGAGTTGCCGCTTCGTTTCCCCCATTTATGCTTCTTATTTCTTTGTCTATTGGTTCTGTATGTGATCGGGTTGGTTGGCTCGAGTTCGGAAAGGATTTGGTAAGGTTTGAGACACTTAGCCTGTTTTGAGGAAGCTTAAGTTGGAAAAGTCAACCAGATGTTGACTTATATGTTAGAGGGATAGGATGTAAGTTCCGATGGTTTGGATAGCTTCGGGAGGTAATTTGGGACTTAGGAGCGTGATCGGAATGTGTTTTGGATGTCCAGAGTAGATTTAGGCTTGAATTGGCGAAGTTGGTATTTTGGCGATTTCTGGTTGATAGGTGAGATTTTGATATAGGGGTCGGAATGGAATTCTGAGAGTTGCAGTAGTTCTGTTGTGTCATTTGGGATGTGTGTACAAAATTTTAGGTCATTCAGACGTGGTTAGTTTGGGTTTTTGATCAAAAGCGGAATTCGGAAGATTTTTGAAACTTAGGCTTGAATCCAATGAGTTTTGGTTGATCCGATATTGTTTGAGGTATTTTGAAGATTGGTATAAGTTTGAATAAGGTTTTGGGATATGTTGGTGCTTTTTATTGAGGTCCCGGGGGCCTCGGGGTGATTTCGGATGGTTGACGGAGAGTTTGGAATTTTGGAGAAAGCTGCAGATTTTCGGCTTCTGGTGTTTCCGCACCTGCGGATTGGGGACCGCATGTGCGATGCCGTAGATGCGTGAAGGGGGCAAAAAAAGCGGAAAATAGTTGGGAAGGCAGGAAATGCAGATGCGGACCAAGTCAATTTCTATAAAAATAGAGGGAACATGTAGTAGACAATAAGCTATTCGATTCCACAGACTCACAGGACGGACCGAGTCACAATCTGTGAAGACCCGACTAGTCGTCTCATAAGTTCCACTCCATTTCCCCCATTTCTACTTCTTATTGCTTTGTCTATCGGTTCTATATGCGATCGGGTTGGTTGGCTCAAGTTCAAAAAGGATTTGGTAAGGTTTGAGACACTTAGCCTCTTTTGAGGAAGCTTAAGTTGGAAAAGCCAATCGGATATTGACTTATGTGTTAGAGGGTTAGGATGTGAGTTCCGATGGTTTGGACAGCTTTGGGAGGTAATTTGGGACTTAGGAGCGTGATCGGAATGTGTTTTGGAGGTCCGGAGTAGATTTAGGCTTGAATTGGCGAAGTTGGTATTTTGGCGATTTCCGGTTGATAGGTGAGATTTTGATATAGGGGTCGGAATGGAATTCTAAGAGTTTCAGTAGTTCTGTTGTGTCATTTGGGATGCGTGTGCAAAATTTTAGGTCATTCGGACGTGGTTTGGTTGGGTTTCGATCAAAAGCGGAATTCAGAAGATTTTTGAAACTTAGGCATGAATCCGATGAGTTTTGGTTCATCCGATGTTGTTTGAGGTGTTTTGAAGATTGGTTTAGTTTGAATAAGGTTTTGGGATATGTTGGGACTTTTGGTTGAGGTCCCGGGGGCCTCGTGGTGATTTTGGATGGTTGACGGAGAGTTTGGAATTTTGGAGAAAGCTGCAGATTTTCGGCTTCTGGTGTTTCCGCATCTATGGATTGGGGACCGTAGGTGCGATGCTGCAGATGCGTGAAGGGGGCCGCAGAAGCAGGAAATGGATGGGAAGGCAGGAACCGCAGATGCGGTTGTGGGACCGCACCTACGAAGGCGCAGATGCAGAATATTCATCGCAGATGCGAAAAGTGGGACTTAAGTGAGGATGGCAGATGCAGTGGTCTTGACCGCAGAAGCGGGAATTGGGCCGCATATGCAAAATCCCTGGGACCGAACATATAAATTGTTTCTTTCGCGATTTTTGAGCTATTCCACCATTTCTAAGTCGGCTTTGGAGCTTTTTGGATGATTTTGAAGAAGGATTTCAAGGGAATTTCATTGAGGTAAGGATTTTGGAACTAAAACTCATTCCTATGGTATTATTTCACGGATTAGAGCTATAATTAATGGAAATTAAGGGTTAAAATTAGGGGAAACCTAGGGATTGGAAACTTAGACTTTTGATTGAGGATTTGAAAGATCATTTGAGGTCGGATTTCGGAACTTTTGATATGTATGAACTCGTGGGTAGATGAGGAATCTATTGATGTAAAAATTATCGAATTTCGAGACGTAGGCCCGGGGTTTGGGTTTTGGTAATTTCAGGATTTATGTTGTAAATTGAATATTTTCTATTGGGCTTCGTTCCCTTAGCATATTTTGACGCCGTGATTCTGATTTTGGATAGATTCGATGCGAGTGGAGGCCGATTCGAGGGGCAATGGCGTCGCGGGCTAGAGTTTGGACCGAATTGAGGTGAGTAATGATTGTAAATGATGTTCTGATGGTATGAAACCCCGGATTGCACATCGTAGTGCTATATTGAGGTGACGCACACGCTAGATGACGAGCTTGGGGTCGTGCACTATTGAAGATTGTGACTTAGTCCATCCTGAATGACTGTTGTACCGCGTATTTTTTTGAAAACTATTTACTATCGCCATGTTTTGGGTTGAATGCCATATTTGGGCTTCGTGCCAACTATTTGAACCCTTAAGGGATTTTTATTGATATTTCCTCACCATTTTGACTTTATACTTGAACTCAGTCATGCTATATTCTACTGTTTTTCATAACTCAGCCATGTTTACTCTGCTTTAACACTTACATGATATTTTAAATGATATTTTGGGCTAAGCACTATATTTTACTGTTGCCCGAGTGGCTGTGAGATTCTGACTGAGTAAGGCCGAGGGCTTATGTTGTGAGGAAACACTGATTATGATTATGAGGCTGAGGGCCTGAGATATGTACGCCACGAGTTGGCTTGTTGATACGAGGCCGAGGGCCTAGTGATGATGCCACGAGATGGCTTGATATTGAGCTTGGGCCGTAAGGGGCCCCTCTAGGAGTCTGCACACCCCCAATGAGCGCGCGTACCCATTGTGATGTGAGATATAACCCGAGAGGCTGGTATTGTTCTTAGATATTTCCCGAGGGGCGAACCTTTATGTGTTTATCTTTCTTATTTGTCTGTCATTTACCTGTGTAATTGTTGAATACGCATTTCATGAAGTTTAAACTAAACTTAAATGATTTTATATATCTTTACTGAATCACTGTTCTTACCTGTTTTACTGCTTCAATATAGCCTGTAATGTGCCTTACGTGTTTTCATATCTCTTAGTCGTTTATTTGTGATTATCACTCACTAAGTTGGAGTACTCACTTTACTCCCTGCAGCCCGTGTGCAGATTCAGGCATTGTTGATCCTGCTAGCGCGAGTTGAGAGCTCCCGACAAAATTCAGAGTCCACGAGGTAGCTGCTTGGCATCCGCAGTCCCGTGTTTCTCCCCCTTATCTCATTTCTATATCTAAATCAGTTGTTCTGTAATAGTTCGTAGGCATTTCAGACTTGTTGCGTATGTTAGATGATCATAACTAGTGACACTCCGGTATCGGGCTGTGTTGGGTTTATCTTCAGCAACTGTACTGTTAACTACTTACTTTTGGATTATTTATCATGTTTTAGACATAAATTCTTATGGTTTGAATGCTTAAAACTGAAATGGAAAGTGTTAGCTCACCTTGTCTTCATGAGAGGCGACCAGGTTCGGGTTTAGGGTTGTGACACAATCCCTTCGGTGCATGCCTACACGCCCGTCACCTAGCATGTGCTTCACCTCCAAAATAATCACACGACCCAAAATCCAGGGTTTCATACCCTCAGGACCATTACTGTTACTTACCTCAATCCGAGCAAAATCCTACTCCGCAATGCCTTTGCCTCTCAAATCGGCCTCCAAACGTCTCGAATCTAGCCACAAGTAATACAACACAATCAATAAAGGCCAAAGGGATCAATTCCACAAGAAAACTACTAAATTAAGCCTCAAATTCAAAATCGACTCAAACCCGACCGCCGGGAACACATCTTGAAATCTAACAAAAACCACAAAACCCGAAAGCCCATTCACTCACGAGTCCAATCATACTAAATTTATCAAAATTCGACATCATTGGTCATCCAAAACCCCAAAAATCACTCTCCAATTCTCAAGCCCTAAACTCCCAAATTTCACTTCAAAATTTCACTAACTAGGTGTAAAATCTGTGGGAAAACACCATTGTTGAATATAAATAGGTGCAAGGAACTTACCTCAGTAATTACTTTGAAATCCCTCTCAAAAATCCCCAAAATCCGAGCTCAAAGTGATAAAAATGATGAAAAATCTCGAAGTGTTCTATTTATAGATTCTGCCCAGCAAACCCACACCTGCGGAGCCGCTTCTGCGGCTAGAGCTCTGCTTATGTGGAAACTCACTTAAAACACTGGTCTCGCACCTGCATCCTAGGTCTCGCACCTGTAGACGCACACCTGTGCTCATTCCTCCGCTTCAGCGAAAATAGCCAAAATTCCTTCCTCCGCATATGCGGAGCCATCCTCGCACCTGCGGGCTCGCAGATGCGCACTTCTCTTCGCTCTTGCGACTCCAGTCCACCCAGCCTTGCCCGCATCTGCGGCCTCCTACTCGCTTCTGTGAGGCCGCACTTGCGGGCTCCCCACCACAGGTGCGAAAACACCAGAACCAGCAGCACTTCAGCATGCACTCTTCAACTCAATTCAAGCCGTCAACCTTCCGAAATCACCCCGAGGCCCTGGGACCACAACCAAACATACCAATAGGTCCTATAACATTATACGAACTTAATGAAATTATCAAAACACCTCGAACAATATCAAAAACACGAACTACACACGGATTCAAGCCTGATGAACTTCGAAACTTTCAAATTCTACAACCGACGCTGAAACCTATCAAGCCACGTCGATTGACTTCAAATTTTGCATTCAAGTCAAAAATGACACAACGAACCTACTCCCACTTCCCGAGATCTAATCCGACATCGATATCAAAACTTCCACTGCCGGCTAAAATCGCCAAAATTCCATCTTTCGCCAATTCAAGCCTAATTCTACTACGGACCTCACAATCGCATTCCGGACGCTTTTAAGTCCAAAATCAACTAATGCAGTCAACGGAACCATCAAAGTTCAAATCCAATGTCATTTATACATAAGTCAAATCCGCTCAACTTTTCCAACTTAAGCTTCCAAATAAGAGACTAAGTGTCTCAATTCACTCCAAAACTACTCCGAACCCACACCAACTAACCCTGTAGTCATCACACAGCTGCCGAATACAAAAAAAAAAGCAAGAAATGGGGGAACGAGGCTACAACTCTCGAAATGACCGGTCAAGTCGTTATACGTTAATACTATCCTGCTCAAGTATGTGGTTAATGAGCCACAATTAATTGCACGTGTATGTGGTTAATGAGCCACAATGCAAACAATTCAACTGTCCACCGCACAATCAGGTATGAGACATATTTTTATAGTCAATTGATGACTTTAGGACGTTGCTAACGTAATTTCTTCCTTTCTTGAGTTAGTATATTATTAGCCTTCATTAGTTTTAAGGACTAAATTAAAGCAGAAACCAACAACAAAAAAATTCTTAATATAGCAATAGGAAAAGATGGTGTACCTTATTATTGTACGCAAAGATATAATAAAAGTCTGCCAATCAATCCGTCACAATGCAAAAACCATGTTATGGATAAATAAAGAAAATGCCTTCATGATAAAAGAGATCTAAAAATTATTAACGTAGATGAGATAATATGTATCCGCTAAGTGAGTAGAGGAAGAACGATTTATACATATAATTTTTTAATCGGTACATGAAGAGCAATACATTATTTTTTAATTGGTCAATCTTTGGACCAAAGCTTAGATACTGGATGTTTTTTCGCTGCTTTTACATACGGTGCCTCTTACCACCCTCCCTTGTAACTTTATTTTGCCCTTCGAAGTAATGCAAGTACTTAATCTTCCAAACAAAAAAAAAATTCGTTCCTTGTATACAGTATATATATATATATATATATATATATATATATATATATATATATATATATATATATTATGCTATCTTAAGTTTTAAATATTTAAGAGTAATTATCTCATATATTCTTAAATGCTTTTTTGGGTGTTTTATAGCTAGTCTTCTTATTTAAGCATTAAATTGGAATTCACATATCTTACTCAACCAGATGCGTTGTGTATACTTTTCAAACTCTTTATATGCATTTTTTAACCTTCTCTTTTCATTTCAAGATTCTAAACTTGGACGCTGTAATGATCCGGCCGGTCGTTTTGAGAATTTACGTCCTGATTCCCTATTAACTACTTTCTTCGTGTTTGTTTCTGCTATTGTGAGTTGCCAGGAGATTCGTTTTGAGTTTCGGAGTGTTTTGGGACACTTAGTCCCTAAATGAGAGCTTAAGCTTTAGAATTTGGACTGTGGTCGGAACAGTATGAAGACGGCCTCGGAATGGAATTCCGTCGATTCCGTTAGCTCTGTTGAGTGATTTCAGGCTTAGGGCGTGTTCCGATTGTGTTTTGGAGGTCCGTAGCTTATTTAGGCTTGAAATGCTGAAAGTGGAATTTTTTAAGTTTCCGGATCGATAGTGAGATTTTGATATCGGGGGTGAAATCCGATTCCAAAAGTTGAAATAGTTCCGTAGTATTGAATGTCACTTGTGTGCAAAATTTGGGGTCAATCGGATGTGGTTTGGTTGGTTTCGGCGTCGGCTGTAGAATTTTAAAATCTTGAGTTCATTAAGTTTGGATTGGAGGGTGATTCGTGATTTTAGTGTTGTTTGAGGTGATTTGAGGGCTTGGCTAAGTTCGTATGGTGGTTTAGGATTGGCTGGTAAGTTTGGTTGAGGTCCCGGGGGCCTCGGGTGTGTTTCGGATGCTCAACGGGTCATTTTTGTACTTAGAGAAGTGGTAGATTTTTCTGGTGTTTTGTTGTAGAGAAATCCTTCTTTGCGTTCGCGAAGAGCATCTTAGAGCCTGAGTGATTCTCTTGTGTTCGCGAAGGTGTGGACCCTTTAGCCTATGCGTTCGTGACAAGGTCATCGTGTTCGTGAAGGGTCTGCCAGTGCAAGCTACACGTTCGCGAAGGAGGAAACTTGGCCAGTGGGATTTTGTGCATCGCGTTCGTGATGGTGGTCTTGCATTCGCGAAGAAGAATGCACCTAGGCAGAATTTAAATTCCAAAATCGAGGGTTTGAGTTCATAACTCAAAAATTGGATTGAGAGCTCGGTAGGAGGCGAAATTTGGAGGGATTTTTGGAGGAAGTTTGTGGGTAATGGTTCTTAACTCCTTTATGAGTATATCCCATTAATCTTAAGATGAACTAATCATCTAATTTCGGATTTGGGTTAAACAATTGGGGAAAATTGAGAAAAGTTCTTAGGCCTAATTTTGGGATTTTGATCGAGATTTTGGTATCGGATTTGAGTGAAATTGGTATGGATAGACTCGTGAGTGAATGGGTGTTCCGATTTCGAGACATGGGACCAAGGAGGATTTTTTGGCGTTTTTCTATTTTCTTGCGTTAGCTTCGATTTCATTAGCTAAATTAGTTGTTTGTAGTTGTATTTACGTTATGATATTGATTTGATTAGATTTGGGTCACTCGGAGTTGGATACTCGTGGCAAGAGCGTGATATCAGATTGATTTTTGAGCTGGTTCGAGGTAAGTGGCTTGCCTAACCTTGTGTGGGGGAAGTTCTCCTTAGGATTTTGTTTCTGTTGTTATATGAATATCGTGTACGTGAGGTGACAAGTGCGTACACGTGCTAATTGTTGAAAAATCCCGTTTTCATTAAAAACTTATCTATGTTTGTCCTTTAATTGAACAATACTAGTATATGAAACCTTCTGTCTAGCTTAGGAATGCATGCTTATGTGACTTAACTCTCTTAGCTGCTTTAACTGCTTACTTGGATTTTTGCATCATGTTTAGAGTAGAAATTTCTTGTTTTCCTGATACGAACTTGAATAGAATTGCAGGATTCTTTCTTGAGAATGTTGTGTATTTACTTTGGGACTACGGATCGGTATTCCGGGAGACCCCCCAGCATATTTACTTTGGGACTACGGATCGGTATTCCGGGAGATTACCCTGCACATTTATAATTGGACTACGGGACGATATCCAGGGAGATCCTCTGTACATTTACGTTTGGGACTTTTGGACGATATCTTGGGAGATCCCCGGTTGCTATATTTGTGTATTGAGTTATTTCTTTCTGTGATTTCACCTTTATTGGCTATTAACATTTAATTATATTGTCTCATTGCACATTATTTTACCTTGTTATCTATGTAACCAGTAGGGCCCTGACCTTCCTTATCATTACTCGACTGAGGTTAGGCTTGACACTTACTAGGTACCGATGTGGTGTACTCATGCCCTTTCGTGCACATGTTTTTGTGTGCAAATCCAGGTTCTTCTGCTCAGCCATACTATCAGTGAGGCGATTTCATAGACTTCGAGGTATATTTGCCGTATCCGCAGACCGAGGAGTCCCTCTCTATTCTCCCTTCTAGCTATAGACCTTCTGTAATTACTTTTGTTTAGATTTCTGGAGTTAGAACACTATGTATTTTCTCTAGTTTCTGATTCATGAGATTCCGGGTTTTGGGAGTTTTATTATTGGTCGAGAGTATTATTATTGTATATGTTGAGCGGAATTTTAAAAACTTTATATATATTTACCTGTTAGATGGCTAGTTGTACTTTCAAATTTCTTTTTTCGCAAATTGTTAGTCTTACCTATTCGTAGAGGCTAGGTGTCATCACGACAGTTCACGGAGGGAGAACTTGGGTCGTGACAAGTTGGTATCAGAGCTCTAGGTTTATAGGAGTCATAAATCACAAGCCGGTTTATTAAAGTCTCGCGGATTGGTGTGGAGACGTCTGTACATATCTACGAGAGGCTATGTAACTGTTAGGAAAATTCCACTTCATTTGATTTTCTTGTCGAGCGAGATTTTTGATATCAAAATTCTAAACCTTTGTCTTTTATTCTCTCATAGATGGTGAAGACACGTGCTACCGGAGATGACCATGCACCCGTGCCCACTACTAGAGCCGCCAAAGGAAGGGGCAGGGTAAAGGCCGAGGATGCGCACGTGGTGCAGCTAGAGCACCCGCGCGAGCTGCCACAGAGGAGCTACTAGTAGCTCCAGCCTGAGCCCAGGCACCTGATACGCCTACTGCTACTACTACTCCAGCTCTTCAGGAGACCCTTGCACTGTTCGTGAGCATGTACACCACTCTAGCTCAGGTAGGGTTGATTCCCCTTACTGCAGCCACATCCCAGGCCGGGGGAGGAGCACAGACTCCTACCGCCCGCATCCTAGAGCATCGGGTCCAGGTTGATTAGATCCCAGAGGTTATACTGGTATCGCTTATAGCCTTAGTTCAGCCCGAGGAAAGGGTATCATCTTCAGAGGATGAGCAGCGGAGGCTTGAGAGGTTCAAGAAGTACAAGCCTTCTACATTCAGTGGTCTAGCATCAGATGATGCTCTGGGTTTTCTGGAGGAGTGCTACCGTATCCTCCACACTATGGGTATATCAGGATCATGTGGGGTTTCTTTCACTACCTTCCAGCTTCGAGGAGCAGCCTATCAGTGGTGGCGTACTTTTGAGTTGGACAGCCGGGCTGAGGCAGCTTTCCTTACATAGACCCAGTATTTAAATATGTTCTTGAGGGAGTTTGTTCCTCAAAACCTCACGGACGCATGGCGCACAGAATTTGAGCATTTGCGCCAGGGTACTATGACTGTTTCGGAGTATGCTGTCCGCTTCACTCACTTGGCTAGACATGCACCGACCTTGCTTATTGAGGGACTCATTCCCAACATCAGGTCTAGTATGGCCCGGAAGTTGGAGATGGATGTTACTTATCAGTTGGTGGTGAGCATTGCTATGAGAGTAGAGGTCATGCTTGGTTGGGATAGAGAGGAGACAGAGGCCAAGAGGCCTTGAGAGTCAGGCCATTATTCTGGTGTCCGTACTCCAGGTGTAGTTCGTCATGGTAGGGGTTATATGAGTTGCCCTGTTCATTCAGCTCTTCCAGTAACCAGTGGTATTCCTGCTCCTCCTATACCTCTGGAGCCTTATTATGCACCTCCAGTATCTAGTGCGCCTCCTGCACGGGGTGCTTTCATCGGTTAGTTCAGCAGACTTAGCCCGAGCCAGTCACAACTTCCATGCTCTCCTAGAGCTTGTTTTGAGTGTGGCGGAACATGCCATATGGTGAGGGATTTCCCTAGACTTATGAGGGGTGCACTTCCACAGACTTCTCAGCCATAGCATGCTCCGTAGAGTTCCCAGGCTATGATCACAACACCAGTTGCTGCCCCACCTGCCCAGCCAGCTAGAGGTGGAGGTCGGGGAGGCAGAGGTCGCTCTAGAGGGGGAGGTCAAGCCATATGCTATGCCCTTCCCGCCCGTACTGAGGTCGTCACCTCCGATTATATCATCACAGGTATTGTCCTAGTTTGTCATAGAGATGCATCGGCTTTATTTAATCTAGGCTCCACTTATTCTTATGTGTCCTCTTACTTTACCCTGCATTTGGGCATATCTCGGGATTCTTTGAGTTCCCCTATTTATGTTTCTACTACCGTGGGAGATTCTTTTAGTGTAGACTACGTTTATCGGTCGTTTTGATTGCTCTTAGTGGTTTTAAGACTAGAGCCGACTTATTATTGCCCAACATCGTAGATTTTGATGTTATCTTGGGCATGGACTAGTTGTTGCCCCATTATGCTATTCTTGATTGTCACGCCAAAATCGTGATGCTGGCTATGCCAGGTGTACCACGAGTAGAGTGGAGGGGTACTTTAGATCATACTCCCAATAGATTTATTTCATTCATTAAGGCTCAGCGAATGGTTGAGAAGGGGTGTGACACGTATCTAGCTTATGTTAGAGATGTCAATATCGATACCCCTATAGTTGATTCAATCCCGGTAGTATGGGATTTCTCTGATGTGTTTCCAACTGATCTTCCGGAAATGCCACCAGACAGAGATATTTATTTCGGCATTGATTTGTTGTCGGGCACCCAGCCCATTTCTATTCCTCCTTATCGTATGGCCCCTTCTGAGTTGAAGGATCAGTTACAGGAATTGTTTGGTAAGGGCTTTATTCAACCCTCGCCTTGGGGTGCTCCTGTCTTGTTTGTGTAGAAAAAGCATGGTTCTATACGTATGCGCATTGATTATCGCCAGTTGAACAAAGTTATAGCGAAGAACTGGTATCCTTTACCTCGTATTGATGATATGTTTGACCAGTTACAGGGTGCTTGAGTGCTTTCTAAAATTGACTTGCATTTAGATTATCATAAGTTGAAGATTTAGGAGCCAGAATCCCGAAGACTGCTTTCAGGACTCGGTATGGTCATTACGAGTTCCTGGTTATGTCATTTGGGCTGACCAATGACCTAACAACATTTATGCATTTGATGCACAGCGTGTTCCAGCCATATCTTGACTCGTTCGTCATTGTCTTTATTGATGACATTCTGGTTATACCCCCGGAGTTGGGAAGATCATGAGTAGCACCTAAGGATAGTGCTTCAGACTTTGAGAGAAAAGAAATTATATGCGAAGTTCTCGAAAAGTGAGTTTTGGTTGGATTCTGTGGCATTCTTGGGTCACGTGGTATCAAATGAAGGGATCAAGGTGGATCCGAAGAAAGTGGAAGTAGTGTATAGTTGGCCCAGACCATCCTCAACTACAGAGATCCGTAGTTTTCTTGGCTTGGCGGTTACTACCGCCGATTTGTTGAGGGATGTTCATCTATTGCAGCACCTATAACCAGGCTGACCCAGAAGGGTGCTCCATTCTAGTGGACGGAAGAGTGTGAGGAGAGCTTCCAGAAGCTCAAGACAGCTTTGACTACAGCCCCAGTTTTTATATTGCCTACAAGTTCGAGGTCTTATAGTGGCTATTGTGATGCCTAGAGAATTGGCCTTGGGCCGTTATTGATGCAGGATGGTAGGGTGATTGCCTACTCATCCCGACAGCTGAAAGTGCATGAGAAGAATTATCCTGTACATGATCTCGAGTTAGCTGCTATTGTTCACGCCTTGAAGATCTGGCATCATTATTTGTACGGTGTTCTTTCTGAGATTTATACTGATCACCAGAGTTTGCAGCATCTGTTCAAGCAGAAAGACCTTAATTTGCGCCAGAGGAGGTGGTTATATCTGCTGAAGGACTATGATATCACTATCTCGTATCACCCGGGCAAGGCCAATATAGTAGTCGATGCTTTGAGTCACCGGGCGGAGAGTTTGGTTTATCTACCAACATCGGAGAGGCCCATGGCGATGGATGTTCAGGCCTTAGCCAACCATTTTGTGATACTGGATCTTTCGGAGCCCATCGGGTTCTAGCTTGTGTGATTTCTCGGTCTTCCTTGTTGGATCGTATCAGAGAGCGTCAGTTTGATGACCCTCATTTGCGTGTCCTTAAGGACAAGGTTCTGCATGGTGATGCCAGAGATGTAACCATCGGTGATGACGGGGTATTGAGGATGCAGGGTCGGATATGTGTACCCGATGTTGATGGTCTTCGGGAGTTGACTCTAGAGGAGGCCCATAGTTTGCGGTATTCCATCCATCCGGGTGCCGCAAAGATGTACCAAGATTTGAGGCAGCGCTATTGGTGGAGGCAGATGAAGAAAGATATAGTTGGGTTTGTAGCTTGGTGCCTCAATTGTTAGCAGGTGAAATACGAGCATTAGAGACTGGGTGGCTTGCTTCAGTAGATAAAGATTCCGGAGTTGAAGTGGGAGCAGATCACCATGGACTTCATAGTTGGACTCCCACGGACTTTGAGGAAGTTCGATGCCATTTGGGTGATTGTGGATCAGCTGACCAAGTCTGCGCACTTCATTCCTGTATGTACCACCTATTCTTTGGAGCGGTTGGCGGAGATTTATATCCGGGAGATTATTCGTCTGCATGGTATTCCAGTTTCCATTATTTTAGATAGAGGTACTCAGTTCACATCACGGTTCTGGAGGGCCGTACAGCATGAGTTGGGTACTCGGGTGGAGTTGAGCACAGCATTTCACCCTCAGAACAACGGACAGTCCGAGCACACTATTCAAATTCTTGAGGATATGCTCCGTGCATGTGTGATGGAGTCTTGAGGTTCTTGGGATCAGTTCTTTCCACTGGCGGAGTTTGCTTGCAGTAATAGTTATCAGTTCAACATTCAGATGGCACCGTATGAGGCCTTGTATGGTAGGCGGTGTAGATCCCCGATGGGTTGGTTCGAGCCGTGTGAGGCTAGATTATTGGGCATAGACTTGATTCAGGATGCCCTGGAGAAGGTTAAGGCGATTTAGGAAAGACTCCGCACAGCCCAGTCCAGACAAAAGAGTTATGCGGACCAGAAGGTTCGTGATGTATCCTATATGGTAGGAGAGCGGGTCTTACTGCGGGTTTTGCCTATGAAGGGCGTTCTAAGATTTGAGAAGATGGGGAAATTGAGTCCGAGGTTTTTTGGGGCTTTTAAGGTATTGCGACGTGTTGTGGAGGTTGCTTATGACCTTACCTTACCTCCCAGCTTGGCAGGAGTTCATCCGGTATTTCATGTTTTGATGCTCCAGAGGTATCACGATGATCTGCCGCACGTTTTGGATTTTAGTTTAGTCCAGTTGGACAAGGATCTATCCTATGTTGAGGAGCCAGTGGCGATATTAGACAAGCAGGTTCGAAAGCTGAGGTCAAAGAGCATTACATCGGTAAAGGTTTAGTGGCAGGGTCAGCCGTTCTAGGAGACGACGTGGGAGACTGAGCATGATATGCGCAACTGTTACCGTCATCTTTTCACCACTTCAGGTATGTCTCTATGCTCGTTCGAGGACGAACAAATATTTTAAGAGGGGGGATGTAACGACAAGGGCGGTCGTTTTGAGAATTTACTCCCCGATCCCCTATTAACTGCTTTCCCCGTATTTGTTTCTGCTATTGTGAGTTGCCGGGAAGATTCATTTTGAGTTTCGAAGTATTTTGGGACACTTAGTCTCTAAATGAGAGCTTAAGCTTTAGAATTTGGACCGTAGTCGGAATAGTGTGAAGGCGGCCTCAGAATGGAATTCTATCGATTTCGTTAGCTCCATTGAGTGATTTCGGGCTTAGGGGCGTGTTTGGATTGTGTTTTAAGGTCCGTAGCTTATTTAGGCTTAAATGCCGAAAGTGGAATTTTTGAAGTTTCCGAATCGATAGTGAGATTTTGATATCGGGGTCGGAATTCGATTCTGAAAGTTGGAATAGTTCCGCAGTGTTGAATGTGACATGTTTGCAAAATTTGGGGTCAATCGGACGTGGTTTGGTTGGTTTAGGTATCAGTTGTAGAATTTTGAAATCTTATGTTCATTAAGTTTGGATTGGACGGTTATTCATGATTTTAGCGTTGTTTGAGGTGATTTGTGGGCTCGACTAAGTTCGTATTGTGTTTTAGGATTGGTTGGTAAGTTTGGTTGAGGTCCCGAGGTCCTCGAGTGTGTTTCGGATGCTCAACGAGTCATTTTTGAACTTAGAGAAGTGGCAGATTTTTCTAGTGTTTTGTTGCAGAGAAATCCTTCTTCGCGTTCGCGAGAGGTGTCTCGCATTCGCGAAGAGCATCTTAGAGAGTCAGCTGAGTGGTGCTTCGCGTTCACGAAGGTGTGGACCCTTTACCCTACGCGTTCACGAAGGGTCTGCTAGTGCAAGCTACGCGTTTGCGAGTGGACCCTCACATTCACGAAAGAGGAAATTTGGCCAGTGGGATTTTGTGCATCACGTTCACGATGGTGGTTCATAATTCCAAAATTGGGGGTTTGAGTTCATAACTCAAAAATTGGATTGAGAGCTCGGTAGGAGGCGAAATTTGGAGGGATTTTCTGAGGAAGTTTGTGGGTAATGATTCCTAACTCCTTTTTGATTATATTCCATTAATCTAAACATGAACTCATAATCTAATTTCGGATTTAGGGTGAAAATTGGGAAAATTGGGAAAATTGAGAAAAGTTCTTAGGCCTAATTTTGGAATTTTGATCGAGATATTAGTATCGGATTTGAGTAAAATTGGTATGGGTAGACTCGTGAGTGAATGGGTGTTCATAATTTGTGACTTTTACCCGATTCCAAGATGTGGGCCCGGGGAGGATTTTTGGGCGTTTTTCTGTTTTCTTGCCTTCGCTTCGATTTCATTAGCTAAATTAGTTGTTTGTAGTTGTATTTACGTTATGATATTGATTTGATTAGATTTCGTCCACATGGAATTGGATACTCGTGGAAAGAGCATGATATCAGATTGATTTTTCAGCTGGTTCGAGGTAAGTGGCTTGCCTAACCTTGTGTTGGGGAAACTCCCCTTAGAATTTTGGTATTGTTGTTATATGAATATCGTGTACGTGAGGTGACGAGTGCGTACACGTGCTAATTGTTGAAAAATCCTGTTTTCATTAAATACTTATTATGTTTGTCCTTTAACTGAACAATACTAGTATATGAAACCTTTTGTCTAGCTTAGGAATGTATGCTTATGTGACTTAACTACTTTAACTGCTTTAACTGCTTACTTGGATTTTTGCAACATGTTTAGAGTAGAAATTTCCTGTTTTCCTGATACGAACTTGAATAGAATTGTAGGATTCTTTCTTGAGACTATTGTGTATTTACTTTGGGACTACGGATCAGTATTCCGGGAGATCCCCCAGCATATTTACTTTGGGACTATGGATCGGTATTCCGGAAGATTCCCTTGCACATTTATAATTGGGACTACGGGATGATATCCCGGGAGATCCTCTGTATTAGATATTTACTTTTGGACTACGGGACGATATCCCGGGAGATCCTCTGTACATTTACGTTTGGGACTACGGGACGATATCCTGGGAGATCCCGGATTGCTATCTCTGTGTATTGAGTTATTTCTTTCTGTGATTTCACCTTTATTGACTATTAGCATTTAATTATACTGTCTCATTGCACATTATTTTACCTTGTTATATATGTAACTAGTAGGTCCCTGACCTTCCTCGTCACTACTCGACCAAGGTTAGGCTTGGTACTTACTGGTACCGCTGTGGTGTACTCATGCCCTTTCATGCACATGATTTCATGTGCAGATTCATTTTCTTCTGCTCAGCCATACTATCAGTGAGGTGAGGCAATTTCAGGGACTTCGAGATATATCTTCTGCATCCGTAGATCGAGGAGTCCCTCTGTATTCTCCCTTCTAGCTATAGACCTTCTGTAATCACTGTTGTTTAGACTTCTGGAGTTAGAACACTATGTATTTTCTCTAGTTTGTGATTCATGAGATTTCAGGTTTTGGGAGTGTTGTTATTGGTCGATAGTGTTATTATTGTATATGACGAGCGGCATTTGAACACTTAATATATATTTACCTGTTAGATGGCTAGTTGTACTTTCAAATTCCCTTTTTCGCAAATTGTTAGGCTTACCTAGTCATAGAGACTAGGTGCAATCACGACAGTTCACGGAGGGAGAACTTGGGTCATGACAGACGCTTCAAAGTAAAAGGATAGACCATTGATGGGTTTACAGTACCTTAGCTTTATGTTTTGATAACTAACAAACCTATTGTCAAAGAACTAGATAAGGAGCCTGATACACTTGGTACACAACTCAATCAACGGACTCAATCTAATGTGAGTTGCTATGACTTCAGAATATAAAGAATCAACACAAGGACCTGATCCCCTTGGGTTCCTCTGATAGCAGTACGAAGTCAACTGTCTACAGGTGGAAAGTGACTACCTCCACTGTACTCGCAAACAGTGCAGCACAGTGCAACAGTTACCTCTCATTGACTAACCAAGTTATTACATCATTCAAGTGGTGTCATCCAAGTTGTATTAACAATAAACATAAAAACAAAACATCGCTTGAACACTTGAGAATTATTTCAAGCATTCTAAGCATCTGACAATCAAGCATTCAATTCTCAAGTGCATCAAGAATAAAGTAGAACACTACTACGGACCAGTTCCTACAACAAGTATCTTGTATGTTCTTAGTTGAGTTGTAGCTTCGTAACTATTCTTCATTGTAATTCCTACTTTGCTTATCTAGAAGCTTTAATTAGGATCCCCTTGTAAACCATAAACCTTTTGTGTTTGTGTCATGACTAGAGTTAGTCATGAGTTGAAGTCTTTGTAATAAGTGTATTGTAAAGTGGCTTGTAATAGGTGTATTACAAGTTAGTAAGGGATTAAGAATTTAATTCCTATGTTGCATAAGTTGTAATCTAAAGATTGCTCATAGTGAAGTTGAAATCCTACCAGTGTAGGTCGTGGTTTTGATCCCCTTGAGCAGGGATTTTTTCACGTAATAGTTCCCTGTTCCATTTACTTACTGTTGCATTAGCCTTATCGGTGGAAAACTATATTGGACCTCGTCTCAATATAGTTTGATGGACTCATATATTCTATTAATTGGTATCAGATCGTGTTATTTCTATCAGATTAACATCGAGAAAGGATCATCATGGCTGCTCTACTAAACTTCGAAGAGGGTCAGTCTACCTACAAACCACCTAGATTCAATGGTCAATATTATGGGTGGTGGAAGACAAGGATGTATGACTTTATCATGGCTAAATATTCCGAGCTGTGGGATATTATTTGTGATGGTCCTTATGTCCCTACAAAAAAGGTTCGTAGTTCCTGTTGTGGCAGTGCCAAAGACGAGGAAAGAATAAAACGATGTTAACAGGAAGGCTGTGGAGAAAACTTTTCGTGCCAAGAAAATTTTGGTGTGTGGTATAGGTCCTAATGAATACAACAGGATTTCAGCTTACCAATTTGTTATGGGAAGCTTTGCAAACAGCACACGAAGGAACTACTCAAGTAAAGCAATCTAAGATTGACATGCTCACCACTAAGTATGAGCTCTTCAGAATGAAGGACGATGAATCCATTCAAGATATGCACACTCGATTTACTTCCATCATAAATGAGTTACAGTCACTTGGTGAAATCATTCCTAGGAACAAGCTCGTGAGGAAAATTCTCAGTGTTTTTCCCAGTTCATGGGAGAGTAAAGTGAATGCCATTACTGAAGGAAGGATTTGCAGGAACTAACTATAGATGAGCTGGTTGGAAATCAAAAAAACTTATGAAATGAAGAAGAAGGACAGTAAAAGAAGAGAACCAAAGAAGGAAAAGAACCCGGTACTCAAGGCAGAAAGCAATGACTCAAGTGGCGAGGATAGTGACATGGCTTATTTAACCAGAAGGTTTCAGAAAATGGTTCGAAGGAATGGAGGTATACCAAAGAGGGGCAGTTCCAGCAAGCCAAAAAATTATGACCTCTATCATAAGTATAGAAAGTCAGGGCATTTCATCAAAGATTTCCCTCTCCTAAAGCAAGAACAATCCATACACAACTCTGACAAAGAAGCCAAGAGGAACCTGGTTCCTGATAAATACTTCAAAAGAAATAACGCCGCTGACAATGTTGTGAAACAAACTCTTACAGCATTGGGAGATTCTTCCAGCGAGTCTGAAGAAGATGATGATGCAGGTGACAGCTCAATGATGGCATTTGAAAATGAAGCGAATGAATATGACCCAATATTTGCTTTGATGGCTCAATCAGATCATATAGAAGACGATGACAATAATGAGGTAAAGTTTCGGGATGTTCAGAGAAATCTGAAGTCCTACTCTCCTAGAAAACTTATGTCATTAGCTAGTGTGTTAATTGATGCCTTAACTATGGAGTTAGGAGATACTGAGCAAACTAGAGATGACTTGATAGTTTGTGTGGTTGATTTGAAGGAAACTATAAATAATCTGGAAAATGAAAAGGAGGTTCTAACTAAGAAAATCACTAGTGTAGAACACGAAAGAGATGATCTGATGGTAGTAGTAGTTGACCTAAAAGAAACCATTGAGAATTACAGTAAAGAAAAAAATAACGTAGTGGAGAAAGTGGTTGTTATTGAACAGGAAAGAGATGACCTCTTAGTGGTGATTATAGACTTAAAGAAAACAATAGAGGAACTCAAAGCTGAATGTAGTCCTAGAAATTCTAAAAAAGGAAAAGAAGTGGCTAGTGAGGCATATATTAAATTTGAAAATGAGTTAAATGCTGTAAAAACTAGTTTGTGTGCTGAACTTGAGAAAAATAGATAGCTTCAAGCAGAATTGGAAAAATTACAAAGTGATCTTGAGAAGTCTCTTAAGTGGACCTGGTCCTCGGATGCTATTACTTCCATATATGTGAACAATGGTGGAAACAGACAGGGAATAGGGTTTCAAAGGGAGAGAACTCCTTATAACCCTCATAGCAAGTATGTTACTGTGCCTGATAATTGGCTGTGTACCTACTGTGGGAACAATGGGTATTTCAAAGAAAATTTCCAAGCAGGGTTCATTCTCTTCAGAAAAAGAAAGTTTTTGCTAAAAGAGGACCGGGTGCCACCCATAAAAAGCGCATGTTACCTACATGGACTAGAAGAACATTTATTCATCCCCTTGCTTATTACAAGGGACCCAAACTTGCTTGGGTTCCTAATCTAACCCTTAATTTCCTGGTGTAGGGAACAGTGAAAGGAAGCAGTCAACAATGGTTCATGGACAGTGGATGCTCAAAGCACATGAGCGGGAATACCATGGACTTTCTTTCACTAAAAGCCCTTCAAAGAGGGATTGTATCCTTTGGAAATGGGAAAAGAGGTATATTCTTGGTGTTGGAAAAATTGGAAAATCACTCACTCACTCAAATGAGAATGTGTACTATGTCAATGATCTTAAGTATAGTCTCTTGAGTGTCTCTCAGATATGTGATAAAGGAAACAAGGTGGAGTTCTTGTCAAATATATGCACAATTACAAATCTAGTAAATGGTGAAGTGGTACTTGTGGCCAAAAGATACAAGAATATCTATGTTGCCAATTTTGAGTCCCTACAAAGTGGTGATCTGAGCTGCTTGAAAGTAGTTGATGATGATGCTAAACTGTGGCACAGAAGGTTGGGTCATGCAAGCTTTTCTCTACTGAATAAGCTGGTTCAGAAGGACCTGGTTCATGGTCTGTCCAAGTCAAGGTTCAAAGAGCACAATGTTTGTGATGCATGCGCTAGAGGAAAGCATGTGAAATCCTCATTCAAGCCAAAGAAAGGATGTCAGCACATCAAAACCACTTGATCTCTTTCATATGGATCTACGTGGTCATATGAGAGTGCAAAGTAGGGGAGGAAAAAGATACATTCTTGTGATAGTGGATGACTATTCCAGATTCACTTGGACTCTGTTCCTTAGAACAAAAGATGAGACCTTTGAAGTTTTTGTAGCCTCTATGAAGAAAATTTAAGTGAAGATTGAGTCAAAAGTAGCATGCATTTGATCAGATCATGGAACAGAATTTGACAATGCTAAGTTTGATGAATTCTGTAACGAAAATGGCATCACCCACAACTTCTCAGCCCCAAGAACTCCACAGCAAAATAGAGTTGTGGAAAGGAAGAACAGAACCCTTGAAGAAATGGCAAGAACAATGCTGATCGATAGTGAGATTGCTAAGAACTTCTGGGTTGAAGGTATCAACACTGCCTGCTACTTGGTGAATAGGTGCATGATCAGGTCTCTCTTGAACAAAACTCCCTATGAGTTGCTAAATGGAATAAAGCCCAAGCTGACTCACTTAAGAACATTTGGCTGCAAATGTTATGTCCTCAACAATGGAAATGATCAGCTTGGAAAATTTGATGCCAAGAGTGATAAAGGAATCTTTTTGGGGCACTCTTCTCAAAGTAAAGCCTACAAGGTATACAACAAGCAGACTCAGTGTGTTGAGGAGAGTATACACGTAATCTTTGACGAGTCTTATCTCCCCCGTGAGAAGAGCAAGAAGGATGATCAAGATGGAGAGCCTCTACTACTTCCAGGAGATGACAAATAGAAAGGCAGATATGATGATTCAAGTGAAGGAGGCATGTGAAGACAATGCAATCTCTTCCTCATCAGTCAGGGAGGAACCTGTTGATTATTTAGGTATATATTGATGACATTATTTTTGGGGCAACAGCTGATTCACTATGTGAGGAATTTGCAAAACTCATGGGAAGTGAGTTTGAGATGAGCATGAAGGGTGAGTTAAATTTCTTCTGGGGTCTTCAAGTGAAGCAGTCCACAAAGGGAACATTCATTAGTCAGCAAAAGTACATCAAAGTGATCCTGAATAGGTTTGACATGAAAGCATCAAAAGTGATTTACACTCTTATTGCCACTACTACTCGACTAGACATTGACGAATCTGGCTCTTCTGTGAATCAAACAATTTATAGAGGCATCATTGGATTTCTCCTATATCTTACTGCAAGCAGGCCAGATATTGCTTTTAGTGTAGGTTTATGTGCAAGGTTTCAGTCAAATCCCAAGGAATCTCATCTGAAGGCTACCAAAAGAATCCTGAGATATCTTAAGCGAATACAAAACCTGGTGCTATATTATCCATCAGGTGACAGTTTTAATCTGATTGGGTATGCTGACGCAGACTATGCAGGTTGTCTTGTGGATAGAAAAAGCACTTCTGGGATGGCTCACTTCTTAGGATCATGTATTATCTCTTGGGGGACAAGGAAACAAAATTTAGTGGCTCTTTCAACAGCTGAAGCTGAATATGTAGCTGCAGCATCCTGCTGTGCTCAGCTTCTGTAGATCAAGCAGCAGTTGGAGGATTTTGGAGTACACTAACTATGTACCTCCTCTTTGTGATAACACAAGTGCACTCAACATGGCCAAAAATCCAGTCCAGCATAAAAGAACCAAGCACATTGATGTGAGACATCATTTTCTCAGAGACAATGTGGAAAAGGGGCTTATCTGTATGAAGTTTTGCAGCATAGAAGACCAAATTGTAGATATCTTCACCAAAGCCCTGAGCAGAGAATACTTTGAGAGAAATAGACTGGCACTGGGGGCTAATAAAGCCTAATTGAGAACCTAATTCCTACCATATGGCTATGAAAATCGCATACAGGTAAAATTAGTTAAAGTGTTTTCCGACCAAGTCTAACTCACTTCTATACCATTACAAGTAGACACGCACGATGATTATAGAAGTTGATGAGGCAATGCATGAGCAGTAAAAGAAGGTTGAGCATCTTGTTTTTTTAAGACTGGTCAGGAACCTGGTTCTTGTGCTAAAGGTTAGTAGTCTTTTGCTTTTCTCATACATATATCAAAAGAAAACAAAAATAATGCCACGTTATCAACCTTTTCAGATTCTTTATGTCACGTCTTTTCATTCAAATCTTTTCACTTCCATCTGAAAAGTTGCGTCTTCCACACATCTATCGTCGTTTCATAACACGTTTCTCTTTCCTTCATAATTTCCATGCACCTCATTATAACCCTCTCACTCTAAATTGAATGACCATCTCTGTTCTCCTCAGTCTCTCCAGAAACTTCAAGCAAAATCCTCTACCATGGCTGAGGATCAAACAATCCCTCCTACCACTGAAGAGAAAAACCTCGAGTCTTCTCTTGTAGAAACAACACCAGTCATCCCTTCTTCCACCACTGTTCAAATAGAAAACCCTAAACCAGTTTTTCCTTCACCCTCCATCTCTCTCTACTCTCTCTGACTATACTCCTCCTCTAAGTGTTGAGAACTCAGAAAATCCTAAGAATGAAAGCTTCTCTCCCTTATTGCCTGAGACACTCAAAGAACAGAGTAAAGATGACATTCCAGCTCCACAGAAAAAAGGTAAGTCTTCATCGACAAAAAAAGCTTCATCGATCAGTCTTAAAGTGCTAAGGTTTCTAAGGAAAACTCTGATTAGTGTACATGTGCTCTTATTTCTTCTATTGTTGCTCCTATGGAACCTCAAAAAAGGGATGCCATGGAAAATATATTGGCTACTGCTGCTAGGGGAATTATTGGGAAGGAAAATTCTACCATGCCTGAGTCTTAGAGGAAAGAGAGTCAGTCCTTGGTGGGAGAAGGAGCAATAGTGCTTATTGAACAACTTGCACCAGAAGAGACTACTGGGACCCCTCTTGATAGACCTGACCCCACTCCTGAGGAAACATGTCAGGAATCATTTTCCCAGGTCAGTATCGACCCTACTCCTTCTCCTCACTTTGATGCTACACCCTTGGAAGTAGTGGCTCCTGTTATGAGGTCCAACGATGAAGAAGATGAGGATAATGTTGCTCTAAGTGTGTTCATTGCAGTAAGGAAGCCTGTAGCAACACCCGAGACCCTTCTTAAGCAACTTACCACAGAGTTAAAGAAGAAGGAGGCTCTTGAGTATGCGCTAAAGAAGAGTAAGAGAAGTAACAGGAAGAAGAAGAAGAAAAGGCTGGTGAAGGATGGTGAAGTTGTTTGTGACAAAAATATCCTAGTTGTGGAAGTTGATGAGGAAGCCACAGAGGAACCAAGTTCCTTGATCAAGAAGTCTCAGAAAAAGAAGCACTTTACTAAGAGTACTTCAAAAGAGGTTGTTGGAAAACCCAGTGAAAAGTCAGTAAAGGATACTGGCAAGTTGAAGGAAGTTGTGGTAGAAGAGTTTGTGTTTGATAAGGATGTACAAGTGAAGTCTAGTGGGAAAGTTAAGTCCAGTGGAAAGTGTATGAAAAGGAAGTTAGAGGATGTGAAGTAACCCAATTCTGTGAAGAAGGCAAGAAAGGGAAGTATATCTGGTAAAGAAAGGTTGAGGTATCAGAAAGTGCTGTGGGGTCGTACTTTTGACCCTAAGATCTCTGAGATGGCTGGAATGCATCAAGTGCTTGAGATGGTTGAGTTTCAACAGTGAGGACACCTATTCAAGGTGGATGTTCCCAAGGTATATGAGGAAGAGGTTCAAAGTTTCTATGCAGACCTCTTTACCATTGAATTTAATCATATCTGTGTACTGATAAATGGCGTAGACATTGTTATGGACTTTGCTCTGTTAGGAGACATACTTAAGGTTCCTACTAAAGGTCTGTCTTCTGTTAGACATGCCTGTGGCTCAAACTTTAGGCATGTTATAGTTAAGGAGGGAGCAGTGCAGTGGGGGAAACAGGTGCATAAGAAAGATTTGCTTTCTATTTATCAACTGCTTTTTGAGTTGGTGAACAAGGTCCTGCTTCCTCGCGCTAAGAGGAGGTTCATCACATCCAAGGCTGATCTGTATCTGATGGAAGCGCTGGATGGTTTCCAAACTGTTAATCTGCCAGCCATAATGATGGAGCATATGCAAAATGTGGCAGCATTCAAAGACAGAAATCATGGCCTCCCCTATGGATTTCTCCTTACGCGTGTCTTCAAATTCTTTTAAAGTACCTTTGGGATAGCCTAAGATGAGGACCAAGAAGCAGACTATCTCTAAAACTACTCTAGAGGAATGTGAGTGTATCGACAAACTTGGAGGGGTAGGTAGCACTTCAACGATTTCCCAGCTTATAAATGCTCAAAACAGTGCTACTGAAGAGATCAGAAAGTTTAAAGTAAGGAATGCCATATTTGAGACTTAGCTCAGTCAAGCCCAAGAGGCACCAGGGTCCTCCAGTTCTTTAAGTGCAGAGGTTGCTCGTCTGAGTAAGGAGAATGTTGACCTCAGATGATAAGTTGAGAACCTCAAGAAGAAACTGCTCGCTGAGCAAATGTATGCCAATGCTAGGATAGATCTCGTTCTCAATACACTTGCTTCCTCTTCCAAGCCCTCCTCCTCTAGTGTCCCCTAGGCATATCTCTTAGTGACCAGTGTCCAGTTATCTCTCTTGACAGTGTTTTGATGATGTTTCGGTGGTTGGTTTTGTTTTTCCTTTTGGTTTGTGGATGGAAATCACTAGTACTGCTCCTGTGTAAACAGTCCAAATATGTTTAATGCAAACTTTCCTTCTTTTGCTGTAAATGCTTATGTATTTATGCTTCTCTTTTCTATCGTGTTGTGTGCATATAAGTGGCATGAGTTAACCAAGCTAGACTTCTTTATGCTATTTGTTTCTTTGTGTGTTTTTAATGATGCCAAAATGGGGAAAAGTAGATAAAATTGAAGGAGCTAATAAGAAAAGCAGGGACTAATTAAGGGGGAAGCACAAAGTCAGGGGGAACTTGTGAAGTTCCTGTTACTTTATCAGATTTTTGTTGCTCTAAATATGATTGTCATCTTGCTTTCCTCTTCTTTTTCTTTCCCTTCCTGAGCCGAGGGTCTATTGGAAACAGCCTCTCTACCTGCGTTAGGTAGGGGTAAGGTCTACGTACAGACTACCATCCCCAGACCCCTCCTATTGGGATCAAACTGGGTTTTTTGTTGTTGTTGTAAATATGATTGTCAATTTCTAAGTTTTTCATCATCAAAAGGGAGAAATTGATGGGTTTACAGTACCTTAGCTTTATGTTTTGTTGATCTAACAAACTTACTGTCAAAGAACCAGATAAGGAACCTGATACACTTGGTACACAACTCAATCAACGGACTCAAGCTAATGTGAGTTGCTATGACTTCAGAAGATAAAGAATCAACACATGGACCTGATCCCCTTGGGTTCCCCTAATAGCAGTATGAAGTCAACTGTCTACAGCTGGAAAGTGACTGCCCGAACTATACCCGCAAACAATACAGCACAATGCAGCAGTCACCTCTCATTGACCAACCAAGTGATTACATCATTCAAATGGTGTCATCCAAGCTGTATTAACAATAAACATTGCAACAAAACATCACTTGAACACTTAAGAATTCTTTCAAGCATTCTAAGCATCTAACAATCAAGCATTCAATTCTCAAGTGCATCAAGAACAAAGTACAACACTACTACGGACCAGTTCCTACAACAAGTCTCTTGCATGTCCTTAGTTGAGTTATAACTTTGTAATTATTCTTTATTGTAATTCCTACCGTGCTTATCTAGAGGATTTAATTAGGAATCCCTTGTAAACCATAAACCTTTAGTGTTTTTATCGTGATTATAGTTAGTCATGAGTTGAAGTCTTTGTAATATGTGTATTGCAAAGTAACTTGTAATAGGTGTATTACATGTTAGTGAGGGATTAAGAGTTTAATTCTTAGGTTGCATAGGTTGTAATCTAAAGATTGTTCATAATGAAATTGAAATCCTACCAGTGTAGGTCGTGGTTTTTAATCCCCCTGAGCAGGGATTTTTCCACGTAAACGTTCCTTGTTCCATTTACTTACTGTTGCATTAGCCTTATCTATGGAAACCTTTATAGGACCTGGTCTCTATATAGTTTGGTGGACTCATATATTCTATCAACCATTTCTTAGTTGGGGCTTTAATTTTGCTTTCTCTCTTTTACATCTTAAACTTGCTAACCAAAATAGTGTTGCTTCCTTACGTTCAGGTCTTTTGCATGTTAATTTCCATTTCAATTAGCTGACAGATTTGTCTTTAATCTTAATTTTATAACTCAAATATTTTTTTTAATAATAATTTAGTAATTTTATTAAAATATATACTCATTGATATGAGGTACACACGCAACCCGCATACTCAAATACTAGTTCTTATATAAACTAGACGAAAAAATTTCATTGACGAGTTTGTGACGAATGACGCCACGAAAATGGTATAATGTCCAATGAGTTTTATGATCCCTAATATTCCACGCATAAATGTCACGTTCTTAGTTGTTAACTAAGTACACGTGCGACACTTGACAACTCGCTCACGATCTTGCACAATTTGCTCACGTTCTTGCTATGCCAAGTCAGTCTCACTACACTCAAGATCGCTAAGAGAATGGAAGAAAGAACACAAGAGAATTGTTAAAGGAAGCTTTGTATTAGAGAGAACTTGAATTGTTTGCTTGGTGAATTACAAATGAGTGGACCCCTTTATATACTAGTCTCCTAGGGCTAGTGTGTAAATATTAATTATTATACAAGTCCTTGATATTTACAAGATAAGGGCTTTATCTAGAATTCTCTACAAGCCTAGAAGATTCCAAGAACTTTCTTAGCAAATCCATAAGGATCTAGGTTCTTCCTAAGGAAATGTCCATACCTCTCTAGAATCTTCTCACAAATGTTAGCCTTCTTCTTATGTAAGCTTCCACATGGCATTAGTTTATTCCAAATGGAACCTATGTGGCATGATGACATGGCGGGTTATCACACTCTCCCCCACCCAATATTGTGATGATCGTGGTGCAATGCTGCATAAACTCTCGGATCTTATATTTGAATTGCCACAAGTATTCATATCGTTACCACGTGGCCTCCTCCGGTGATTGCCCTTTCCAATGGATGAGGAACATAGCGGTGGATTTTTGCCCTTGTTTTCGCCTGGACTGGTAATCTATGATAGCCTCAATCTCCTGATCATGCGAGGCGGTGATAGTCATTGGCGCTCAACTTGATTGGCCCCTACTCGGATCATCCTTATCTTCATGATATGGCTTAACCATGCTGGCATGGAAGTAGATCTTAAGATACGATGGCATGTCAAGCTTGTATGAGATCTTTCCTACCTTGGCGACGATCTTAAATGGCCCCTCGTACTTGCGAATCAGATTCTGATACATGCCCCATAGTGCCTTGAACTGTCTTGGGTTAAACTTCACCATGACCATGTCCCCAACTCTATAGTCTGTGGGATGCCGCTTACGGTCCGCAAACTTCTTCATCTTCTTAGCTACCTTATCCAAGTAGCACTTAGCAGTGTCGATCTCCTCCTCCCATCCTTTGGCCATATGATAAGCCCCCAAACTCTTTCCCTCGAACGAGGCTGGTAATGAATGTAGAGTTTGTGGTTGTTGGCCTATGGCTAGCTCAAATGGTGTCCGCCCCGTGGACTTACTCCGATGCAAGTTATAAGAGAATTGGGCGATGTCTAGGAGCCTTGCCAAATCTTTCTGGTGTGCGCTTACATAATGACTCAAGTAGCATTCTAGTAAGGCATTGACCCGTTCCGTTTGTCCATCCGTTTGTGGGTGGAAACTAGTAGAAAAGTGCAGTTCCATGTCAAGTATGTCGAACAACTCTCTCCAAATGTTTCCAGTAAAGCGGGGGTCTCGATCACTGATGATATGCCTTGGTAAGCCCCAATACTTTACCACGTTCTTAAATAATAGCTTGGCGGCTTCCTTAGTTGTGCAACCTGGTGAGGCGGGCATGAAGGTGGCATATTTGGAAAATATATCCACGACCACTATAATAGTACCATAACCGTCAGACTTCGGTAGGCAAGTGATAAAGTCCATAGTCTCATGGACGCTCTGCAACTGGTAGTGACTCCAAAATTCCTTCGGGTTGTTGTTGTTCAACCTTGTCATGTTGACAGACAAGACAAGTCTACACATAACACTCTATGTCATCTCGCATGCGTGGCCAATAGTAGACTAACTCAACCAAGGCCCTAGTGCGATGTTGACCTGGATGACCAGCCCACGTTGTGTCATGACTCTCCCTTATGATCTGTCCTCTAATATCTCCAAACCTCGGCACATAGACCCGCCAACCTGTGGTAAGTAGTAGGCCATCTTCTATCCAAAACCGTCTCGTCTTGCCTTTGTTGGCTAACTCGATAAGTTGTTTGGCTGTTGGATCATGCTGCATGCCTTCTTTTATAGCCTCCCGAATGTCTCATCTCATGGAAGTTATTGCAGCAAGCTCGACTTTCCGGCTCAAGGCATCGGCTACAACATTACCATTTCCTGGCTTATACTCTAGTGCATAATCAAATTCGGCTAAGAAATTCTGCCACCTAGCCTGCTTTGGTGTGATCTTATTCTATGTCTGAAAGTAGTTAGTAGCCACATTATCAGTCTTGACCACGAACCTCAACCCTAGAAGATAATGTCTCCATGTACGAAGGCAATGCACAATGGCAGTAATTTCCTTCTTTTGCACCGTGTAATGCTGCTTCGTCTCATTTAACTTACGACTCTCAAATGCTATGGGATGCTTATCCTGCATCAGGACACCCCCAATGGCGAAGTCTGAGGCATCTGTGTGAACCTCAAATGTCTTGGCAAAGTCAGGTAATGCCAAGACTGGCTCCTCTGTTACAGCTGCCTTAAGGCATTCAAACGCCTTTTGACAATGCTCCGTCCAAACCCATGGCTTGTTCTTCTTTAGCAACTCAGTCAATGGTACGGCCTTTGCTGAGTATCCACTGATGAACCAGCGATAGTAGTTAATAAGGCCAAGGAAGGATCTCAACTCAGTTACCTTTATGGGTGCCTCCCACTCCTAGATAGCATGTACCTTAGCCTCGTCTATGCATAGCTCGCTATTGCTAATGACATGGCCCAAGAAGTGCACATTTGATTGTGCAAACTCGTACTTCTCTCTCTTGATGTATAGCTCGTTCTCCCACAAGACTTGGAAAACCTTCCTTAAGTGCTCCATGTGTTCCTCCAAGGTGTTGTTGTAGATGACTATGTCATCTAGATATACTACCATGAACTGATCAAGGTAGGGATGAAAAAGCTTGCTCATAAGGGTGCAAAATGTGGCCGACGTATTGGTTAAGCCGAATGGCATCACCAACCACTCAAAGCCTCCATATCTCGTTACACATTCTGTCTTTGGCTCATCACCTTCCGCAATGAGAACCTGGTAGTAGCCCTTTCGAAGATCCACCTTGGTAAAGTACTTGGCTTGCCTAAGTCTATCGAACAAATCAGCAATGAGCGGGATCGGGTACTTATTCTTCACTCTAACCTTATTAATTGCTCGGTAGTCTATGCACAGGCACAGCGATCCATCCTTCTTCTTCTGGAACAATACTGGTGCGCCGAAAGGTGCCTTTGATGGGCGAATGTAACCAGCATCTAGCAATTCTTTAAATTGTTTCTTGAGCTCCTCCAGCTCGGGCGGTGCCATACTATATGGGGCAAATGCGGGAGGCTTAGCCCCTGGCTCCAACTCAATCTTGTGATCCACCTATTGCCTTGGCGGTAAGTGCTTAGTTAACTCCTCGGGAATGACATCTTTATTCTCCTCAAGCAACTTCTCTATTCAAGGTGGCCCTGTCTCTTGAAAATTCTTGTCTTCCTCTAGACTTGCAATGGTTGCCACGAATGTCAGCTCCCCCTGCTTGATCCCCTTGACAACCTGCATAGCTGAGAGTTGTGCTTGGATCTGTCCGTGTGGCATAGTTACTGTAGGTACCATGCAAGCTCCTTCTCACTCCATAACCAAGAGACGTCGGAGGTAGGGGTCGATTAAAGTATGACAATGTCTAAAGAACTCTTGCCTCAGTATGATGTCAAAGATATCCATAGCGGTTACGGTAAAGTTTGTCATACCTTTCCAAGTTCCCAATTTGACACCAACTCCATTAGCTACCCCACGAGCATTATGTATCTCCGCATTCACGGTCTTGACGCGAGAGTTGGTTGGTGCAAGCTTCAATTCTAGTCTCTTTGCGGCAGCCTCAGTCACAAAATTATGAGTTGCTCCAGTATCCACCATTGCACGAGCAGGCTTGTTGTTGATGGTGAGATCCATGTACTGATTGCCATTCTCGGTAGGTTGGATAGCTTGCTTCGTGACAGCACCGCATAATCCGATCATACCCAACTGTGCAGTTCCCTGACTCTCTCCTTGTGGCTGCTCCCTCCGCTCACATACCATGGCACTGAGGCTCTTGAGGTCAGTACAATTCCTGAAGCCATGTGGCCCTCCGCATATATAGCATCCCGTCTTCTCGACCTGTGCCTTGTTCTCGGCGTAGCCCTGACAGCCACTCGACTTTTTGAAATCTTGAGTCTTGGAGTATTGTTGTTGTATCTCATTGCCTTTGCCACGGTTTCCCCCACCTTTGACATTGCTAACCTTTGACTCCTTGTCATTGCCTTTGTCGTGCTTGTCATGCCTGAAATACATCAATGATTCAACCTCCACTATGGCTTGGTCTATATCAGTGACTTGTCGACGTTGCAACTCCTGCTTAGCCCAATTTTGTAACCCGTCCATGAAGTGGAATAACAAGTCATCATTGGTCAGGTTGGGGATTTGAAGCATAAGGGTAGTGAACTCCTTGACATACACCACTACAAAAAGGACCTTTAGCGGCAATAAAAAATAGCATTGGCGGCAATAACAATAGCCGTTATATCATTTACCGGCAATTGATCTTTAGCCGGTGATGCCGGGGTCGGTAAAGCCTTTAGCGGCATTTCTGCCAAAAGCTAGTAAAAGGTATGATTTATTGCCGTTAAAACTCATATTCTTTAACGACAATTGTTTGCGGCAATTATTATGGCTGCTAAACCCATTCTAAAAACGACTAATAATGCTCCTTTAACATCCATTTTTATAGCCGCTAAATTCAAAATATTTGTCGCTAAAAGTCCATACCTTTAGCGGTAATTGTTTTGTGGCAATTAAATTGGCAACAATATCTCTTCTAAAAATATATTAGTATGCCCCTTTAGCGTCCATTTTAATGAATAGCAAAGTCAATTAAATTGCCACTAAAAATCATCTTTAATAGCAATATAATGGTACAATATCCCTGTATAAACGTCTTAATCCTGTTAAATTGGCACTAAAATTCACAAGTTATAACAGTAAGTTTAGCCACCATTAATAATAGCTACTACATTCGACCAAAAAATAATGCAAATAACAAAACATATTGATATTAATTCATAAAACTATAGTATATCTCGTTAAATTTTAACGAACAAAAAGTACTAATCCAAAATATTAATATCATAAAACCTTAAAATATAACTCATATTGTTTGAAGTAAATAGCTAATGTCACTATATAACTAATCTTAACGAATAACAATCTTCAAAATAATCTCTGAAACTCTTCCTCATATTGAAATCTTCCACCCGCTAAATTATAGAACATCAGACTGTTTGACCTGAAATTATAAAATAACTATGTCAATAGGAACTAAATGTTGCCAAACACCAAAGCTGATAATAGTTTGCGAGGTTATGAAACTAAAAGTCCATAACCAGAAAGGGACACAAACAAATATCTTTTAGTAAAGTAGGCCCACGAACCTTTCTTGGCTCCAAATTACCTAGAATAGAAGATTCAAAGGTCATCAAATGGCAAAAACTTATATGGTTAAATTTGTTCCAAAGAACCTCTGACCAGTGGCAATTTAGTGAGGGACAACCATGCTCGACCAAATGTTTCAAAGAAAAATCTGGTGGAGGAGCTTACAGGCAAACATGCTCACAGCTCTAATGTTTCAACACTGAGTGTGTGCATAAAATATAAGGAACTGTGGCATATTATGTTGCATTCTCAGTGTTCCAGTCCTATATGGAGCGTAAGGAACTCAGCTGTGATACAAAACAATCAAGCATGCAGGAAGAACAACAATTGTGGTGTCCAAGCTAGCCTACGCGCATCTTAACTATTACACCAAATTCCTGC
Organism: Nicotiana tabacum; assembly: GCF_000715075.1. Taxonomy (NCBI): domain Eukaryota; kingdom Viridiplantae; phylum Streptophyta; class Magnoliopsida; order Solanales; family Solanaceae; genus Nicotiana; species Nicotiana tabacum. The sequence continues at coordinate 143,350,452 of NC_134084.1, forward strand.
TACCTCCCCCTAAAATAGGTAGTAGGTAACTCTATCCACCAAGGCTTAGGCAGATATAAAAAAATCACCTAGCGTTTTTGTCTCTACTAGGATTTGAACCTTGGTCTCTCATGGTTTTCACTCACTTCATCGACACTAGACCACGCCCTTGGGTGCTTCCATTAACATTTCTTTAAGCTCAAGAAAAGAGAATATCAGTAGCCTGCCACAGAAAGTGGAAGTGTGCCATTGCTTAAGTTACACAAAATTCAGTTTCTATGAGAAAGGTGATCAGACACACTTATCCAGATGGCAGGAAGCCAAAAAGAGGGCAAGTCTGAGCAGCTCAAACAAAGAAACTGGTTTCAAACGACCATCATCTGAAGTAGTTATAATATCACAAGGAAGCACTGCTGCTGTTTCTTCAAGAAATGAAAAATATGTTGCACAAGGAAACAAAAAGGGGCAATGTTGGGGTAACTTACTTCAATGTTTAAGAGGGCATTCAGACCATCTGCTATAGATCCCAACAAGCATTCATCCTGAGCACAAGAAGCCATTCATAACATAAGCAATGTGTAGAATTAGTTCCAAATATAACATGATACAACTTAGAAGAAAAGCTAGGAAGAATATATTATAAGTGTGCTAGCTCGCGCATAAGCTGTTTTCTTCAGCAATACATAAAGCAACAACAACAACAACAACAACCCAGTATAATCTCACTTAGGGGGGTCTGGGGAGGGTAGTGTGTACGCAGACCTTACCCCTACCTTGGGGTAGAGAGGTTGTTTCCAAATAGAACCCCGGCATCCTTCCCTCCAAGAACTTCTCACCTTGCTCTTGGGGAGACTCGAACTCACAACCTATTGGTTGGAAGTGGAGGTTGCTTACCATCAGAGCAACCCCTCTTGTCACTTGCAAAGATCAAACAAATACAAAGAAATGGCATCCAACATCCCAAGGACAATGGTCGAATGCAGCACAAACCTGTGATTTGATATTTGCATCCAGTACTTTAAGTCCAGACTCAAGAGACCCAGCAATAAATATAAAGCTACTTGAGTCCAAGTTTAGTATCAAATGGATCTGGTTTTTCATCATGATTTCCAGGAATGTGAAGTAAGCTCCTGAAAGCTGTAGGATAAGACAATTGGAAGTAGTTATATTGTTAAAATGAAATGCAGAACAATGAGATAATTTACAGAGGGAAAAAGAATATATACCCCTCAAAATTCGTGTAAGAGGTATGTCCACTGCTGAGGACACAATCAGGGATAAAACCACTTTTAAAGTTAAACAGCTTAAGCAAATTAGCTCAATTTGACACCACTGCTCATTGGAAGAATGTTGAGGCTCTAATTTTTAAGAAGCAGCAACACCGCTGATTGAACAGATAAATTTTTGCCAGAATAACAATGAGAAGGTCCACTTTAAAAATAAGTGGTCAGTAGTTTAAAATATTTAACTCGATCATACCAATCAAAAGAAAATGTAAGCTATAGACAAAGACACAGAAAAAAATGAAAAAGGAACTGAAAAGAAAACCAAAATGATCAACTTCTTCTCTGCATCTGCTCCCCACATACACAAGACTCAAAGACGGCTTAAATATACTCCAAGCAAACACTAAAGGCATACAAATGGTGCTCCAAACACATAAAGAACTACAAGTGGCTGCTACCAAATCCATATTTAAAGATGTATATCCTGATAAACTAATTTTAATCAAGATACTTCTGCAGTTTTCATATGCTAGCATCATAGTCAGAACCAAATTGCCTAAATGTCAGTTCCAACATAATGCCCAATAGGTAACAGGACTATTTCTTTCCACCAGGATGTTGACCTCTCAAATGTCTCAGTAGTCTCTATATTTTCCCGTGTTGTAATTGTGTCACTTATAAGTATGTTTTCTTAGCTGAGCGAATGTAGACAACTCACAATAAACCATACTTTACATCTGCAACAAGCACATAGAAACTATGGGCTCAAACTTGGTGCATATGTGAATTGTGATGCTCCCATTCTTTGTTGGGAGTACACTCCAAAATAAGTAGAGTGCTGGCAACAAATTTTGATGTTTGTTGGGAAGTTTATATGTTCCAAAATCACATAAAATATCTTTGCTCAGAGCATAAAGCAGCAGAAGGTTTTATCTCCAGAAACAAAATCAGTCTGAACATACTATCTTGTTAACATCATATAGTAAGAGGAGTTAATTCTCATGTGATAAGCATCTAAGAAATAAAATAACCAGCGATATTTTTGAATAAATCAGCTCTTAATATAATACCTTTCTATATGCGAGTATATCAGCCAAAGGAATAGATAGAGCCATCCTCATAGAAATGTCAAAAGCATCTGCTAGCGCTCTGTCCCCATAAATCTCAAACACCCCAAAGTTGACATAGTTACCAGCAATACATAAAGTGTATAAGGAAAAAGGACTAAGTTTGACAAACATATCCCATTCATAGAAATAGTTAATTAATCCAAGTGCTTTGAGTTGTCCAGAGAGTTAATTTGATGGTTTAGATCAAGTTCAGAGAGTCGATTCAGAAAGAAATTATCACATTGTTGTTAACTTGCAATTGTAATAGACTATCCAACTTTTTGGAGTTTGTTCAGACAGAGGATTTCGTAAAGAAAGGATCACATTGTTGTTTCAGGATCACATTGTCGTTTCAACTTGAATTGATCAATGGATTTATAGTCTTGGAAGTTGTTCACATAATGATTAGAACATTATCACTCAAAGAAGTGATAGGAAGAGTACATGAAACCAATCCCATACCAGTGAGCATGGCGTTCCACAGATGAGAAACCTCATGTTCACATCATCATCATAGATCTTTATGGCAGGAAGAGTATCGGAGTTGCTTTCTTCATCATCTTCAGGACCTGCCTCAGGCGGAGGGACATTGATTTTGGGAGGATCACCAAGCAGGTGAGGACCCATTTTGACTGTATTGACCACCAAGAAAAAAAACAAGGAAAATAATAGTGCAATTAAAATTTCCAATAAAAGCAAAAAGGGGATGAAATTTGACTAACCATTTTGACTGTATTGGGGGAATTGGAAGAGATTGAAGGGTTAAAGCTCAAGGCTCAAGAACGCGGTGTTCTGTCAATGTAGAGCTAAAGGAGCGACATATCCATTTGAAAATCCATCAAGAAGCTGCAAGATTAGGTATGTATAAATGATCAATGATAATGAAAGAGTTATGGAGCAACAAAAAAAGAGAAAACAAATTGGATATTAAGGGGAGATTAAATTCAATGACTGCAAACTAAATCAACAAATTAATGAAAGCACACTGAACATTCCATTTTTATACTTATTTTTACACTTAAACAAACACATGTAACCAGTATAAAATTTGAATATACAGAAATGTTTCAATGTGCTACTTGAATGTAAACTCCAAATGAGTAAGGGAAGAAGCTTCCAATCATCAACAATATGCCAAGAAGAAAACCTCTTGTCCTTTGTGTTAAGCTGGAGCTGACACTTGGAAATTTGTGAAAGTATGTGTCACTTTCATGTGACATCAATGCTAAGATGTCCTTTTGGCCATAGAAAGAAGGCCCATCTATTGGTTAGATTTACCAAAGTATACAAGTATTTTTAGTAAAAATAAACCATATTTTGGTTCCGCAAGTACTGCTAAGTCTTTCCCAGTTACCAGTACAATGAAGCGATGGGAATAAAGGAAATAGTCTTGGCTTTTTAGTGAACAAAGCAGAAGGTCAACTATTTCGACCACAGAATACAATACAGTTTACCAGAAAGAATTAAAAATTCTAGAAGTACCCTTGAAATAGATGTTAATTTCAGGAAACACACACGACGACCATGAGGTGCTTTGCTTTCCTTTACGTATAGTAGTAATGTAAGACTCTAAAGAAGGCAAAAGAGACCTTGCAACATTCAAGTAAAATAGAAGGTCAAGAATGCCAGAAGAATCAATATGAAAAGCTCTGTGAAGCCTGACAATAAGCCACCATAAACCTAGACAAGAGTGCAGTGTAAATCTTGGATTGGAAAGGATTAAAATGGAAAATTTGACAATGATCAAAGCAGCAGCAAGAAATAGCTTAATGGGAATGTACAAATCTAGATAGTTCTGTAAAATGGTTGCATAGCCACATTATTGAAGTAACTGTTAGGACATCTGTTATTCTCTAGCATAGAGAACTAGGCACCAAGAGCAATGAAAAAATAGGCAGTCCAGAATAATGCATCAAATAATTGTACAACGTGAGTCAACTGCAAGAATACCTCTGTGCCACACATAAGAATGCCTGCCGAAAATGGGATGCTGCATAGCAGCAAAATGCGCTCTTCCAGTACATCACATACAGAACACCCTACAAATATGAACATATCGGCGGAACCAAAAGAACCATCCATAAAGTTTAAATCAGGAGATTTGACCAGATCATCAGATGATTGAATTGAACGAATCTGAGGGTACCAAATGCCAATAAGACAACCAGAAATTCAACTCGCACTTAGTAAATGTTCCCATTAGGCCATTACACCAACCCCTTCCATTAACATTACACGGTATAGCAATTCTTAGTCATACTTATCTCACCTTATTGGAGATTGGTCTTTAATTTACATGCTGAGTAAATCATAAACCACGAAAAGACTAAATGCTGATCGGGTAAACTCGCACCTTAACAATTCTCCACTCAACCCAATCAACTACGTCTTAATCCTAAATTGCTGGAGTGGGCTATGAGTTCCTTATATTCCACCAAAAATCCAGACAAATTTGGTAAATTAGACCTTCGGCTTTCTTTTAATCAAAGAAAACTGGACCACAAGCAAAAACGAAATGCAGTTCCAATCATGCTAAGGTAATCTGTTTAATCATGAGATTCAATTAAGCATATATTTCTAATCAGCCAATGCATAATATACAGATCTGGAAAATTCTGGTTCGCCAACAACAACACATAAAAAGGAAATTCTCAATATTTACGTACAATGAATAGAAGAAATCTGTAAACAATTCATAAATTATTATGTGTCAGTGAGTAGAATAAATAATTGAAACGAAGAAAAATGAACTTACACCAGGGAACACCGAGAGATCCGAAGTCTGTTTCAAGGGCTTGGAAGCCAAAAAAATCGCAAGCGAGAAATGTGATCGGAAGAGGAAGCGGAGATACAAACAAGGTCACGCGAGTGGTAAGCGAAAGGAGTGAGGACCACCAGCACGAGTCCTATAAGGAGGAATGGCCAGATATGACCGGTTCGAGTCATGTAATTGGTGAATCTTATCGCCGGAGACAAGTGCTTCCGTGTAATCGATTCGTCTCCGTCTCCGTCTCCGTCTCCGTCGTCGGTAACCGACGATAAGATAGATGAAAGACCCTTTTGCTTATTTCTGCTGTCTATAATTTTCTTTAAGTGAATCTATTCAATTTACATGAAAAATATTTGGAGGGAATGGGTGATTATTGTGGAAAAGAATGGGAGGGAAAGATAAACAGTGAAAATAGCTTTCAATTGAGGAACTGCAGCAGCCATTCCTTTAAACTGCCAGTAAAGAGAAATTTTTCCTGGCAATTATTGATCTGCCGCGAACATATACTGGCGCTTGACTCCGCTTTGAACTTATCCCATGTGCTAATAGTACATAGACCTTTATCCACATCGGCCATCTTACTTCTCCACTACAGCATGGGTCTCTGAGAGGTACAATACCGCAGTGTTGATTTTGGCCTCGTCGTCCCTCACTTTTCCATGCCTGAAGTAGTTCTCCAAGTGCCAAAGGAAGTTTTTCACTTCTTGTGCATCACGAACACCTTTGAGCACCGGGGGTTTGGGAGCCTCGATCTTGGCCTCCCTCGTCACCTTAACATTGCTGGTTACCTCGGCCACGCCAGCATTGACATGCTCCTCGAGTGACTCTATCTTTGCCTTCATAGCATCGATAGTACTCAAAGCCTCCATGAGTCTGCACTCTAAGACAGTGATGGTATGTCTTAGTTCCATCTCAGTTTGTGTACGTCCCTCCAAGTCATTTCAGATACTCTCAATCTCTTCAAGAGTATGCCCCTCAAGAACGTTAAGGGTGCCTTCCACCTTCCCCAAGCATTGGCCAAAGATCTCCACGGCGTCCATCCCCGCATTCATCTTCATCACCCACTCTTTACCGAGCGAGACGTCCTCTGGAAGGACCTCCACTTCTTCCTCGCTCGCCTCAGTGGCAGATGGTTCTTGGGATGTAAGCCCTTCGTTTGACACAACCTCAGGTGGCACCTCCTGGCTCTTGTTGGTGGCATTCCTCTTTTTGCTACGGCCGCTCTTGCCAGCAGCATCCTGGATGATGTTGACTTGGGTGTTGGCAGCGTTAATTTCTCCGCCATTTGCCATTCCCGTTGTAACGTCCTTAGTTGTTAACTTAGTACACGTGCGACACTTGACAACTCGCTCACGATCTTGCACAACTTGTTCACGTTCTTGCTATGCCAAGTCAGCCTCACTACACTCAAGATCGCTAAGAGAATGGAAGAAATAACACAAGAGAATTGTTAAAGGAAGCTTTGTATTAGAGAGAACTTGAATCGTTTGCTTGGTGAATTACAAATGAGTGGCTCCCTTTATATACTAGTCTCCTAGGGCTAGTGTGTAAATATTAATTATTATACAAGTCCTTGATATTTACAAGATAAGGGCTTTCTCTAGAATTTTCTACAAGCCTAGAAGATTCCAAGAACTTTCTTAGCAAATTCATAAGGATCTAGGTTCTTCCTAAGGAAATGTTCATACCTCTCTAGAATCTTCTCACAAATGCTAGCCTTCTTTTTACGTAAGCTTCCACATGGCATTAATATATGCAAAATGGCGCCTATGTGGCATGATGACATGGCGGGTCATCATATAAAGCCTCAATTCGTTGGTCCATTCCCGTAAAATTTAATCCCGACTCCTTTTTTTCTCTTTACTTTTTGGACGGCAAGAATAGGAGCCTTGGCGCAATTGGTAAAGTTGTTATCACGTGACTAAAAGGTCATGGGTTTGAGTCGTGGAAACAGTCTCTTGCAAAAATACAGGATAAGGCTGCGGACAATAGACTATTGTGGTCCGGCTCTTCTACGGAACCCACGCATAATGAAAGTTTAGTGGACCGGAATGCCCCTTTTGTTTTTGGACATCAGAAGGAAAAACAAAGTAGAAAGAGCAAACATTCTCTCCAGGTGTGAAGGAATGGCATGGTTAATTATTATCTTTTTAATTACTTGAATGATGTCTTTATATTTGAATTATCATATAAAACTAAAATAATTACATGTATAGTATTAATATTTTGATGTAACTGTATTTATATTCATTCAAACTTTTTTGTAATTTTTTGGTTTTGTTGTAAATTTATAATTCTATAAAATGAAGACAATCTTAGTTAAAGTCTTTCATATTAAGTAGGATATAGAACCATTTATATATTTAGTTAATACTAATTTCGAAGTAAATTCTTGATGTATCTTTAATTTCTTTTTTGTAATTGGACACTTGTAAGCAAATTGGAAAATATTAGCGAGACACACATTGTTCCTTCAACAAAGCTTTTCTCAAATAAGATGATCAAACATAAATTACTACTCTCCCCAAATACTTTTCTCACAATCTATTTTAGTAAGAGCATTTATCAACATAAGTAAAATTTTAGAAGTTTGGCGTAATGAGCGTAGTTTATACCGTTGGAATTCATTATATACTCTCTTTCCTTAGATGTTATCCCCTCCTTGTTTTTTGGTCTAATGTTTAATATTTGGAATTTACTGACCCGACTAATTTAGATTTGTGCCTCATAAGACCAAATAAAATGAATAACGTTTGGAATATTAACACTGGATAACAACATGCAAGAGGAATTGGCAAATTATTGGCCATAAATTATTTTGATAAAGACAGCTCCAAAAAATCTGCATTATATAGCTAAATTTAAAAATACCTACTTACTATTTATTCTCTCTCTCACCTATGTATCTTTTTCTTTTCTCTCTCCCTTTCTCTCCTTATATTTCGTCTTCTATCTCTTCTCTTTTGCTCTCATAGTTTAGCAAAATTTATGCAAAAAAAAAAATCAGTGGGATGAAAAGGTAAGATTGATCTCACATTAGAGAAAATCTCATAAGCAAAAACTAAGAGAGAAAAAATATATTTCAACTTTTTTTCTCTCTTCTTTTTTTGGTTGGATTGAACGAGTGGATGTGATTGAAATTGGTTGAAAATACCTAGACGAGGCTATATACAAAATTTGAGCAAGATTAGAAGTGATTTAGACTAGTTTCAGGTAAAACATTAGACCTTAACATCCAACTGCGACATGTATATCACATTGTATATCGTGTACATCAGTGTATATTATACACAGATTTTTACGGACGTCTGCGTATATCACTTTTGTCACGACCCAATTTCTCCCTCCATGAGTTGTTGTGACGGAACCTAGTCTCTACGACTAGGTAAGCCTAACACTTTGCGGGAAAAAAATAAAAGCATGAACATTAACTACTAATAGTAATAGATACCTATTAAGTAACTGAATGTCACTCGGCCTATACAATTATCACTTTTGAAATGTACGAAAACAATTCCCAAAACCCAAAAACCCGCAAGTCACAAGCTACTAAGAAGTCTTAACTGTTCTATACATCATTTCTAAAGAAAGAAGGAAAATAAACATAGGGAAATAGAGGAGGCCTCCAAGGATCTGCGGGAGCGGCAGATGTACCTTGAAATCTCCAATAAGAAGCAATGACTGCAACTAGTGATGAGGCTGGTAACATGAACCTGGATCTGCACACGAAAAATATCTGTAGGAAAGGGCGTGAATACACCAAAATGGTACCCAGAAAGTGTCAAGCCTAACTCGGTCGAGTAGTGATGAGATCAGGCCAGGTCCCTGCTTGTATAACTATAATGAAATAGGACAGAATGAAATATCGCAGTAGAAATAAATACGAAAATCTAACAGGAATAGAATCAATGAAAGCCAACAGCTCAGAACACAATGATAACAAAAGGGGATCTCCCTAGACACCGTCTCGTAGTCCCAAACGTAAATGTGCAAGAGGATCTCCCGGAATATAGTTCTGTAGTCCCAAATTAAATATGTATAACAGGGGAATATCCCGGAATACCGTTCAGTAGTTCAAAAGTAAATATGCAATATTGTGAGATCTCCCAGAATACCGTTACGTAGTCCCAAAGTAAATATGTATCTCAACCAATAGAAATAACAGTTACAACAAGAAACCTACAGTTTAGACTAAGTTTAGGTCAAGGAAAGCAAGTAATTTCACTAAACATGCAGCACAAATTTCAAATAGGCAGTTAAAATACATAGGCATGCTATTCTAACTAAGCAGGATAGTTACATATGCTAGTGTAGTTCAAATTAAGATAAACAGGTTATGACTTAGTGAAAATAGGGTTTTACAACAAATAGCCTGTGTACGTACTCGTCACCTCACGTACACGACACTCACATATCAAAACAATACCAAATCCTAAGGTTAGTTCCCCCACACAAGGTTAGGCAAGCCACATACCTCGAACCAAGCTCAAATCTATCCGTCACAATGCTCTTTCCACGAATATCCGGCTCCGGATGACCCAAGTCTAGCCAGATCAATTACATAACATAAATATAGCTACACGAAACTAATCTAACTAATGGAATCGAAGTTAAGGCAAGAAATTCAAAAAATCGCCCAAAAAAGCCTCCACGGTCCTACGTCTCGAAATCAGCTAAAAGTTAACAAATATGAACACCTAATCACTCACAAATTCACTCGTACCAAAATTATCCAAATATGATGTCTAAATCCCAATCAAAACCCAGAAATTCGGTTGGGAAACTTTTCCCCCATTTTCCCAACCTTACAGTCCAAATCCAAAATTAAATGGAGAAAACAACTTTAGATTAATGAAATACAACTAAAAACGAGTTAGGAATCGTTATCCCAAAACTCTCTCTGAAAATCCCTTAAAGAATCGCCAATTTCCGAGCTCCCAAGTCCAAAAATGGAGAATGAATTCAAACCCTCGATTTTACCCTTTTTTCTGCCAGTCAAACCGCACCTGCGGTCATATTTTCGCTTCTGCAGTCTCGCTTTTGTGGCTAAGATTTCGCACCTGCGGAGATTCATTCAACTCCTAGGCTCCGCACCTGTGCACTGCCCTCCGCACCTACAGACGCGCTTCTGTGCTCACTCGTCCGCTTTTGCGGAACTCAGCTTTCTTCTCCTTTCCGCTTTTGCAATCGCCCTTCCGCAGATGCGACTCCGGTTTTGCGACTTGTGTATCGCACCCGCGACCACTGACTCTCATGACCAAAAGCGCACCTGTGCCTTTACTCCATATGTGCGAGTCCGCACCTACGGGCTCCCCTCTGCAGGTGCGAAAACTCCAGAACAAGAAAAAACTCAAAAATTGCATAAGACAAAATTTCAACTCGTTGAGCTTCCTAAACACACCCGAGGCCCCTGGAACCTCAACCAAATATACCAACCAATCCTAAAACACCATACAAACTTAGTCGGGCCATCAAATCACATTAAACAATGCTAAAAACACAAATCATCCCCGATTCAAACTTAAAGAACTTAGAAATCTACAAATTCAACAACCGATACCAAAATCTATCAAACCACGTCCGAATAATTTTGCACGCAAGTCATATTCAATATTACGAACGTACTCCAACTTCCGAAATCGGATTTCGACCCCGATATCAAAAATTTCACAACCAGTGCAAAACTCCAAACATTCGATTTTCGCCATTTCAAGCCTAAAAGAGCTACAAACCTCCAAAACACAATCCGAACACGCCAATAAGTACAAAATCACCCAACAGAGCTAACGGAAATAACGCAACTCCATTCCGGAGTCGTCTTCACACAATTCCGACTACGGTCCAAATCCTAAGTCTTAACCCTCCATTTAGGGATTAAGCGTCCCAAACCACTTCAAAAACCAAAATGAATCTTCCCAGCAAGTCACAATTGCAGAAATAAGTACGGGGGAAGTAGTTAATAGGGGATTGTAGCTCTAACTTTTCAAACGACTGGCTGGGTTGCTATATCCTTCCCCACTTAAAACAATTGTTCATCCTCGAACGAGCATAGAGACATACCTGAAGTGGTGAAAAGATGAGGATAACGGTTGTGCATATCCTACTCGGTCTCCCAAGTCGCCTCCTCAACCGGCTAACCTCTCCACTAAACCTTTGCTGATGCAATATTCTTTGACCTCAACTTTCGAACCTGCCTGTCCAACATAGCCACTGGCTCGTCATAATAAGATAGATCCTTGTCCAACTGGACTGAGCTGAAATCCAACACGTGAGACGAATTTCCGTGATACCTCTAGAGCATCGAAATATGATATACCGAGTGAACTCTTGCTAAGCTGGGAGGTAAGGCAAGCTCATAATCAACCTTCCCAACTCACCGCAACACCTCAAACGGGCTAATAAACCTTGGGCTCAGCTTGCCCCTCTTTCAGAACCTCATAACGCCCTTCATAGGCAAAACCCGAAGCAAGACCTGCTCTTCAACCATGAATGCAACATTGCGAACCTTCTGGTCCGCATAACTCTTCTGTCTGGACTGGGCTGTGCGAAATCTGTCCTGAATCACCTTAACCTTCTAGAAGGCATCTTGAACCAAGCCCGTACCCAATAATCTGGCCTCGCCCGGCTCGAACCAACCCACTAAGGACCGACACCGCCTACCATACAGAGCCTCATATGGTGCCATCTGAATGCTGGACTCATAACTATTGTTGTAGGCTAACTCTACAAGTGGCAAGAACTGATCCCCAGAACCTCCAAACTCCATCACACACGCACGAAGCATATCCTCAAGAATCTGAATAGTGCACATGGACTGCCCGTCCATATGAGGGTGAAATACTGTGCTCAACTCCACCCGAGTACCCAACTCATTTTGTACAGCTCTCCAGAACCGTGATGTCAATTGTGTACCACGGTCAAAGATGATAGATACTGGCACGTCATGAAGTCTGACAATCTCACGGATATAAACTTGAGCCAGTTGCTCGGAAGAATAGGTAGTCATCACAGGAATGAAATAAGCTGACTTGGTCAACCTATCCACAATCACCCAAACTACATCAAACTTCCGCTGACTCCGTGGGAGTCCAATAACGAAATCCATAGTGATTCGCTCCCATTTTTACTCTGAAATCTCTAACTTCTGAAGCAATATACCCGATCGCTAATGCTCATACTTCACCTACTGGCAATTTAGACACCGAGCAACATACTCCACTATGTCCTTCTTCATCCTCTTCCACCAGTAATGTTGTCTCAAATCCTGGTACATATTCGCGGCACCCGGATAAATAGAGTACCGCGATGTTGTCCCAAGTATAGGTTAGTTTTGAAGACTAACAAAGGAACTCAGCATGAACCAGGTCCATCAAAGTGCACAAAAACGGACAGATTCGAGCATGTGGGTTGCACGTGAAGGAGATAAGCTTAACTTTGTGTATTTAATATCTCCTGATCGAAAAGGTTGCATAATTGATAAGGAGAAGGACTCCTTAATCAAAGAGAACACTGTCCAAGATATGGAAGGAGTTAGAAGTTGAAATCAACTAGAACTCTTCCGCCAAGGAAGAATTACATCAGAACTCTAGTTATTTCTTCATCTACTAACTCTATAAATTGCAGGATGTTCTCACATTAAAGGTGTTGCACAAAAATGCAGAAGTTAAATGTGAATTGAGAGCAAAATAGCAAGGCTTTTTACAAGCAGTTCGTGTGTGATGTGAGATTTGAGTGTGCACTCCTGAAGCTACTTGAACGAGATAGAAAAACCAGTTCCATTGTGTCTTTCTTTTATTCTAGTTCAATTGTAGTAGGTGGTTTAAAGTTGTACCTTTCAGCTTTCATAGAAGCAATTGTATTAGGTACTTAGAGTGTTCAAGTTATAGCTAACTTGAAGTTGTCGCAACAGTTGAGGCTGTGTGCCACAATGGGATTAGAGTTAATCCTTAGGTTTACAAAGAGTTTTTGTAAATGCTGTTTTGGCTCAGTGATTTTAGTGGAAGTTTGGGAATATCCTACTAAGTAGTAGGTCATGGTTTTTTCACCTTTTGAGCCAGCTGTTTTCCACGTAAAAATCTCTGCGTTCTTTATTTTATGTAATTATTATTCCGCAAACAGTAGTAGTTAGAACACATAGAAGAACCAGGTCCTTCCACAAACAGTTTAAGCGAAAAATTGGTCACCACACAAATCGCCCCCCCCCCCCTATTGTGTGGTATTGACGATTAGAACATCAATTGGTATCAGAGCAGGTTATCCTTGAAAAGGCTAACACCTTAGGAACAGATCAAGATGAGCGCACCACCTGGAAACTAGGAAGGGCAATCCACTGATAGGCCTTCACTCTTTAATGGCCACTACTACTCTTGGTGGAAAAACAGGATGAGAGATCACATCATCGGCAAAGACTATCAGCTATGGGACATTGTCACTGATGCTCCCCTGGCTACCATGAAGAAGAATGCTGAAGGAGTAGATGTGCCAAAAACAAGAGCTGACTACAATGATGAGGACTTGAGGAAATGGGAAAAGAATGCTAAGGCTAAGAAATGGCTTGTGTGTGGACTTGGTCCAGACGAGTACAGTAGGATTCAAAGCTCTACCACTGCTAAGGAAATTTGGGACACATTGCAAGTGGCTCATGAAGGAACACCTCAAGTGAAGAGGTCTAGAGGAACACTGTTGTATTCTCAATATGAGAATTTCACCACGAAGGAAGGAGAAACCATCCAGGTGATGTATACAAGGTTCACCGCACTAACAAATGAACTTAAGTCTCTTGGAAGGGTTACTCTTGAAGAGGACAAAGTTGAGAAAATTTTGACAAGAGTTCTGCCAGTTACTTGGGAAAGAAAAATCACTGCCATTTAGGAATCAAAGAACATTGTCACTCTTAAGTTGGACGAGCTAATTGGAAATCTCACAGCCTATGAACTAAGAAGGCAAACCATGAAGATGGATGCACCCAAGAGGGAAAGGAGCCTGGCATTCAGAATCAATGAAGGTGCTGATCTAGAGGAGGATGAAATGACCATGATCACAAAGGACTTCAAGAAGTAACTAATGAGAGAAAAGGGTCCTTCAAGAAGTGAAAGCTACAACAAACCAAGGGTTCCTGAAAAACAAACCAATGAGGGGTGTTACAAGTGTGGGAAGACTGATCACCACATCAAAAACTGCCCTCAATGGGAAATTGAATGGAAGAAGGAAAGAGCTGAACGAAGGAACAGGAAGAAGGAATAGGTTCAACCCAAGAAGAACAAAGGATCAACAAAGGCTATGGTTGCTGCTTGGGGAGAAAGCTCAGATGAGGACTCAGAGGATGAAGATGGAGATGAAAAAGCACTTATGGCAATTGGAGAATTCGATGAGGAATCTGAGGTAAGTATAAATGAAAAGGAGAACCCGATGGATTTCATTGATGAATCTGAGGATCTAAACAATGAAAATGAGCAGCTGTCTAAGGAGTGTGTGATTTTGAAAGCTAAGTGCAAAAATATGGAACTTAGGGCTAGTGAAAGTGAAAGTAAAAATGCTGAGTTAAAGAACTAGGTTTATGAACTTGACACCACTATCCTAGAGCTTAGATCTGAAAATCTAAAATTGAAATCAGGAACTGGTAAAAAGAAAGTTGATCACACACAACTCACTTTAGAAGAAAATGTAGGAAAAATGAAAGATGAGTTGTATAAAAGAGATGAGCAGATAAGAGTCCTTAAGGAGGATCTAAACAAGGTTAAGCATGAGCTAGATAGAACCTGTAAATGGAATAGGTCCTCCGATGCACTTTCATGGCTACATGAACACCATAGTAGCAATAAGAGAGGACTTGGCTACGGGACCCCTGGACCTAAGTCGGATCCCAAAAGCAAGTACCTCACACTTCCTGAGAACATAATTTGCACACACTGTGATAAAACTGGTCACTATTTGCAAAAGAAAAGGCTAGTCAAAAGAATAAAGAATTTGTTCAAGGAAAAAATAGGTTGCTGGGTTGGGCTAAAAAGAATATAATTTACCCTTTTTCCTATAGAAAAGGACCCAAACTAGTTTGGGTTCCTAAGACTAACCCCTGATTTCCTTTTGCGGGTCTAAGTGAAGGGAAGCAGCTTAATATGGTACATAGATAGTGGATGCTCAAAGCATATAACAGGAAACAAGAACCAGTTCCTTTAACTTGAGAACCTCAAAGTAGGTAATGTCTCTTTTGGAAATGGGAAGAAAGGTGAGATCATTGGGGTTGGAAAGGTAGGTAAGACCAATTCTCACTCTATTGAGAATGTCTACTTGATAGATTGCCTAAAATACAGCCTAATAAGACAATCACTATTGTGTGATAGAGGTAACTTGGTAGCATTCACCTCTACCAAATGTTTTGTGATTAATCTTACCACTAACAAGATTTTTTTGCAGGGAAAAAGAGTAAACAATACATACATTGTAGATTTGTCCACACTTTCAAAAAATGAACTCACTTTCTTAAGTGTGTTGGACAATGATCCCCTCCTTTGGCACATGAGACTTGGACATGCAAGTCTGAGTCAACTCAACAAATTAGTCTCCAAGGATCTGGTGATAGGGCTGCCTAACATCAAGTTCAAGGAAGAAAAAGTTTGTGAGGCTTGTGCAAGGGGGAAGCAGGTAAGATCCTCTTTTAAATGCAAGAAAGTGGTAAGCACCACCAGAACGATGGAACTGGTCCATATGGATCTATGTGGTCCAATGAGAACGTTAAGCGAAGGTGGTAAAATATATGTGATGGTTCTTGTTGATGATTACTCTAGGTTTACTTGGAAAACATCTAAAGATGAAGCATTTGACATGTTTACTTCTTTCGTTAGAAAAACTCAGAAACAACTAGGTAATCAATTTGCATCAATTAGGTCTGATCATGGAACTGAATTTAAAAATGTTAAGTTTGCTGAATTTTTGCATGCTACATCATAAATAGTTGCATGACTAAACCTCTTGTTAAGAAGATTCCCTATGAGTCACTTAAAGGGAGAAAGCTAAATATATCCCATCTTAGGGCATTTAGATGCAAGTGCTTTGTGCACAAAATGGCAAAGACCCCCTAGGTAAGTATGATCCCAGAAGTGATGAGGGAGTATTCTTGGGATATTCTCCACATAATAAAGCTTAAAATATATTTAGTAAAAGAACTATGTGTGTACAAAAAAGTGTATATATTATTTTATTGAAAAACTAACATTCTTTCTGAGAGGCAGGAACAAGATAATGAAGAGATTGGGCTGATAAGAAATTCAAATGGTGAAACCACAGTCCATCCTCAATATGCATCATAGGAAGGAACAGGTGATGGAATAGGTCTTTCCACCCAGGGCAACATGACAGGGGAACTGACTAAAGAGTAATTGATCCTCAAACCTCAGGGGAACCTGTCCAGGAACCTATTCCTCAGTAACAAAACCAGGAAGGAACATCCAAAGAAATTGACACTTCTATTGCAACATCCACGAAATTGGATATATATGAACCTGGTTCATCTATTGATCAGAAGTTGTATAGGGGAATGATTGGTTCTCTTTTATATCTCACTACTAGCAGACCTGATTGGTTCCACCAAGGAAGAGTTGTATCAGAACTCTAGTTATTTCTTCATCTACTAACTCTATAAATTGAGGATGTTCTCACATTAAAGGTGTTGCACAAAAATGCAGAAGTTAAACGTGAATTGAGAGCAAAATAGCAAGGCTTTTTGCAAGCAGTTCGTGTGTGATTCAAGTGTGCAAACCTGAAGCTACATGAACCAGATTAAAGAACCAGCTCCATAAAGAGTTTTAAGTGTATATTTTATTCTAGTTCAATTGTAGTAGGTAATTTTACATTGTACCTTTCAGCTTTCATAGAAGCAATTGTATTAGTTACTTAGTTCAAGTTATAGCTAACTTGAAGTTGTCGCAACAGTTGAGGCTGTGCGCCACAACGGGATTAGAGTTAATCCTTAGGTTTACAAAGTGTTTTTGTAAATGCTATTTTGGCTCAGTGATTTTAGGGGAAGTTTGGGAAAATCCTACTGAGTAGTAGGTCATGATTTTTTCACCTTTTAAGCCAGGTGTTTTCCACGTAAAAATATATGTGTTCTTTATTTTATGTACTTATTATTCCGCAAACAGTAGTAGTTAGAACACATAGAAGAACCAGGTCCTTCCACAAACAGTTTAAGCGAAAAATTGGTCACCACACAAATCACCCCCCTCCCCCTCTTGTGTGTTATTGACGATTAGAACATCACGCGAGCTATGAGCCTCCTGAAGAATCAACTCACGCAACCCATCTACATTAGGAACACATAGCCTGCCTGCATCCTCAATGCACAATCATCCCCAATAGTGACCTCCTTAGAATCATTGTGTTGGACCGTTAACCTAAGGACAAACAGATGGGGGTCATCATACTGACGCTCCCTGATACGATCATAAAGAGAAGACCGAGAGACCACACAAGCCAATACTCGACTAGACTCAGAAATATCCAATCTCACAAACTGGCTGGCTAAGGCCTGAACATCTAACGCCATGGGCCTCTCTACTGTTGGTAGATAAGCTAAACTCCCCAAACTCACTACCCGACAACTCAAAGCATCAGCCACCATATTGGTCTTCCCCGGGTGGTACAAAATAGTGATATCAAAATCCTTAAACAACTCTAACTACCTCCTATGATGCAAGTTAAGATCCTTCTACTTGAACAAATGCTACAAATTTTGGTGATCGGTGTAGATCTCACAAGAGACACCGTACAAATAGTGCCTCCAAATCTTTAAAGCATGAACAATAGCAGCTAACTCAAGATCGTGGACAAGATAGTTCTTCTCATGCACCTTCAGTTGTCTGGACATGTAGATAATCACCCTACGGTCCTGCATCAACACCGTGCCGAGGCCAACTCGCGACGCATCACAATAAACTGTATAAGACCCTGAACCTGAAGGCGATACCAATACTCGGGTTGTAGTCAAAGCATTTTTGAGCTTCTGAAAGCTTTCCTCACACTCCTTTGTCCATCTAAATGGAGCGCTCTTCTGGGCCAGCCTAGTCATAGGCGCTGCAATAGACGAGAACCCTTTAACAAATTGATGGTAATATCTCGCCAAACCAAGGAAACTCCGGATCCCTATGGCTGAGGATGGTCTGGGCCAACTCTGCACTGCTTCCACCTTCTTTGGATCCACCTCGATCCCTTCCCTCGACACCACGTGACCAAAAAATGCCACGGAATCTAACCAGAACTCACATTTTGAGAACTTTGCATATAACTTATTTTCTCTCAAGGTCTGAAGCATTATCCTCAAGTGCTGCTCATGATCTTTCCGACTTTGGGAGTACACCAGAATGTCATCAATAAAGACAATGATGAATGAGCCAAGATAAGGCCTTAATACACTGTGCATCAAATGCATAAATGTTGGTGGGGCATTGGTCAGCCCAAATGACATCACAAGGAACTCGTAATGACCATACCGAGTCCTAGAAGCAGTTTTCGGGATATCTGGCTCCCAGATCTTCAACTAATGATAACCTGAACGCAAGTCAATCTTGGAAAACACTCGGGCACCCTGTAACTGATCAAATAGGTCATCAATACGAGGCAAAGGATACCGGTTCTTCACTGTAACTTTGTTCAACTGGCGATAATCAATGCACATACGCATAAAACCATCCTTTTTCTTCACAAACAAGACAGGAGCACCCCAAGGTGACACACTAGGCTGAATGAAGCCCTTATCAAGCAATTCTTATAATTGTTCCTTCATCTCCTTCAACTCAAGAGAGGTCATACGATAAGGAGGAATAGAGATAGGCTGAGTGCCCGAGAACAAATCAATACCAAAATCAATGTCTCTGTCGGGTGGCATGCCCGGAAGATCAGCTGGAAACACATTAGGGAAATCCCTCACTATTGGGACTGACTCAACTGTAGGGTTATCAATACTGACATCTCTCACATAGGCTAGATATGCGTCACACCCCTTCTCAACCATTCGTTGAGCTTTAAGAAATGAAATAACTCTACTGGGAGTGTAATCTAAGGTACCCCTACACTCTAATTGAGGTAAACCTGGCATAGCTAGCTTCACGGTTTTGGCGTGAAAATCAAGAATAGCATAATGGGGCGACAACCAGTCCATGCCTAATATAACATCAAAATCTACCATGCTGAGCAATAATAAATCAGCTCTGATCTTAAACCCACTAGGAGTAATCAACTATGACCGATACATGCAGTCCACAACAAGAGAATCTCCCATAGGGGTAGACACATAAATAGGGGAACTCAAAGAATCCCAAGATACGCCCAAATGCATGGAAAAATAAGAGGACATATAGAAATAAGTGGAACTTGAGTCAAATAGAACCGATGCATCTCTATGACAGACCTGAACAATACCTGTAATGATAGAATCAGAAACAATCGCCTCTGTACGAGCAGGAAGGGCATAGTATCTGGCCTGGCCTCCCCCTCTAGGGCGACCTCTACCTCCTCGACCTCCACCTCGAGCTGGCTGAGTAGGTGGGGTGGCACCTGGTGCTGTAATCATAGCATGAGGACCTATTAGAGCACGTTGTGGCTGAGAAGTATATGGAGGTGCATCCCTACTATGTTTGGGGCAATCCCTCACCATATGATGAGTGTCGCCACACTCAAAAACAAGCTTTGGGAGGACGTGGCTGTTGTGACTGGCTCGGGCCAGATCTGCTGGACTGACCGTTGATAGCACCCTGTGTAGGAGGCACACTAGATACTGGAGGTGCACAATAAGTCTCCTGAGGTCTAGGAGGAGCTAAAATACCACTAGCGGCTAGAAGAGCTGAATGAACGGGGCGACTCACATAACCCCTATCATGACGAACTGCAGTTCGGGCATGAGAACCATAATAATAGCCCGACTCTCGAGACTTCTTGGCCTCTCTCTCCTCCCTATCCCGAGCATGCATGCCCTCTACTCTTCTAGCAATACTCATTACCTGTCGATACGAGATATCTATCTCTAACTCCCAAGCTATGTTGGTCCTGATGTTGGGAATGAGTCATTCAATAAACCGACAGACCCTCTCTCGAACTGTAGAAACCAAGGACAGTGCGTGTCTAGCCAAGTCACTGAAACAGACTGCATACTCTGAAACAGTAATAACACCCTGGCACAACTACTCAAACACTGCACGCCATGCATCCCTGAGGTTCTGAAGGACATACTCTCTCAAAAACATGTCCGAGAACTGAGTCCATATAGGGGAAGCTAACTCAGCCGAACTGTCTAACTCATAAATACGCTACCACTGATAGGCTGCTCCTCGAAGCTGAAAGGTAGTGAAAGAAACCATACGTAACTCTGCTATGCCCATAGTGCGGAGGATACGATAGCACTCCTATAGAAATCCCTAAGCATCCTTGATGGTAGACCACTGAGTGTAGGAGGGTCGTACTTTTTGTACTTCTCAAGCCTACGCTGCTCCTCCTCTAAATCTGCTGCCCTACCCTCGGGCTGAGCTGCGGGGTACAGGTGGTACCGGTATAACCTCTAGAATCTGATCAACCTGAACTCGCTGCTCAGGAGTGCGGGCGGCGGGAACACCTCACTCGGGTGCTCATGCTACACCATGTGTGCATCCTAGGCCTCTATCCCCGCATCGAGCGGCTCTAGCAGGGGGCATAGATGCCTGGTAATCTTCGGTTGCATGTGTCCTCACCATCTGTGAGAGAATAAAATACAGAAGTTTAGAATTTCAAAGTCAATAATCTCGCACAAAAAGGAATCAAATGAAGTGGAATTTCCTAACAGTTCCACAGCCTCCCGAAGATAAGTACAGACATCTCCGTACCAATCCGCGAGACTCTAATAAACCGGCTTGTGATTCACGAGTCCTATGAACCTAGAGCTCTGATACCAACTTATCACGACCCAATGTCTCCCTCCGTGGTCGTGATGGCACCTAGTCTCTACGACTAGGTAAGCCTAACACTTTGCAGAAATAAAATAAAAGCATGAACATTAACTACTAACAGTAATAGATACCTATTAAGCAACTGAATGCCACTCGACATATAGAATTATCACTTTTGAAATGTATGAAAACAATTACCAAAACTCGTAAACCCGCAAGTCACAAGCTACTAAGAAGTCTTCTATACATCATTTCTATAGAAAGAAGGAAAATGAACATAGGAAAATAGAGGGGGATTCCGAGGATCTGAGGGCACGACAAATGTACCTTGAAATCTCCAATAAGCAGCAACGACTGCAACTAGTGATGAGGCTGGTAACCTGAACTTGGATTTGCACACGAAAAACATGTGCAGGAAAGGGTGTGAGTACACCACAATGATAACCAGTAAGTGTCAAGCCTAACCTCGGTCTAGTAGTGACGAGATTAGGTCAGGGCTTGACTGGTATACACATAATGAAATAGGACAGAATGAAATATCACAATAGAAATAAATACAAAAATCTAACAGGAATGGAATCAATGAATGCCAACAGCTTAGAACACAATGATAACAACAAGGGATCTCCCGAGATACGGTCTCTTAGTCCCAAACATAAATGTGCAGGGGGATCTCCGGGAATACCGTTCCATAGTCCCAAAGTAAATATGCAGAACAGGAGGATCTCCTAGAATACCGTTCTGTAGTCCCAAAGTAAATATGTAGTACGGGAGATCTCGGGGAATACCGTTCTGTAGTCCCAAAGTAAATATGTAGCTCAACCAATAGAAATAATAGTTACAACAAGAAACCTACAGTTTAGACTAAGTTCAGGTCAAGGAAAGCAAGTAATTTCACTAAACATGTTGCATAGAGTTCAAATAGGCAGTTAAAACACGTAGGCATGCTATTCTAACTAAGCATGATAGTTACATATGCTAGTGTAGTTCAAATAAAGAGAAACAGGTTATGACTTAGTGAAAAATAGGGTTTTACAACAAATAGCCTGTGTACGTACTCGTCACCTCACGTACACAGCACTCACATATCAAAAAATACCAAATCCTAAGGGGAGTTCCCCCCCCCCCCACAAGGTTAGGCAATCTACTTACCTCAAACCAAGCTCAAATCAATCCATCACATATGCTCTTTTCAAGAATATCCGGCTCTGAATGATCCAAATCAAGCCAAATCAATTACATAACATAAATATAACTACAAGAAACTAATCTAACTAATGAAATTGAAGCTAAGGCTAGAAAATGGAAAAATCGCCCAAAAAAGCCTCCCCGGGCCCACATATCAGAATAGGGTAAAGGTTATCAAATATGAACACCTATTCACTCACGAATTCACTCGTACCAAACTTATCCAAATTAGATGTCTAAATCCCAATCAAAATTGAGAAACTTGGTTGGGGAAACTTTCCCCCATTTTCCCAACTTTTCAAACCAAATCCGAAATTAAATAGAGAAAACAACTTTAGATTAATGAAATACAACTAAAAACGAGTTAGGAATCGTTACCCCAAAACTCTCTGAAAATCCCTTAAAGAATCACCAATTTTCGAGCTCCCAAATCCAAAAATAGAGAATGAATTCATACCCTCAATTTTACCCTTTTTATTGTCAGTCAAACCGACCTGCGGTCATATTTCCGCTTCTGCGGTCCCGCGTTTGCAATTAAGATTCCGCACTTGCGGAGATTCATTAAACCTAGGCTACGCACCTGCGCACTGCTCTTCGCACCTATGGATGCGCTTCTGCGCTCACTCATCCGCTTCTGCGGATATCAGCTTCCTTCTCCATTCCGCTTCTGCGATCGCCCCTCCGCAGACCTCTCCACAATTGCGAAAACACCAGAACAAGAAAAAACTCAGAAATTGCATAAGTTAAAATTTCAACCCATTGAGCATCTGAAACACACCCGAGGCTCCCAGGAGCTCAACCAAACATACCAACCAATCTTAAAATACCATACGAACTTAATCGGGCCCTCAAATCATATCAAACAACGTTAAAAACACAAATCATCCCCGATTCAAACTTAAAGAACTTAGAAATCTCCAAATTCGACAACGGATGCCGAAACATATCAAACCACATCCGAATGACCTCAAATTTTGCACACAAGTCTTATTCAACATTACGAACCTACTCCAACTTTCGAAATTGGATTCTGACCCTAATATCAAAAATTCCACTACAGGTCCAAAACTCCAAAAAATTCGACTTTCGTCATTTCAAGTCAAAATAAGCTACATACCTCCAAAACACAATCCAAATACGCCCTTAGGTCCAAAATCACCCAACGGAGCTAACAGAAATGACAAAACTCTATTCCGGAGTCGTCTTCATATAGTTCCGACTATGGTCCAAATCATAAGGCTTAACCCTCCATTTAGGGACTAGGTGTCCCAAACTACTTCAAAAATCAAAATGAATCTTCCCGACAAGTCACAATAGTAGAAACAGGTACGGAGGAAGCAGTTAATAGGGGATCGGGGCTCTAACTCTTAAAATGACCGGCCGAGTCGTTACAACTTTGTATATCGTGTATACAACACAAATTGTTTATGGACTCTCGTGTATATCACATTGTATATCATGTATATAATACAAATTTTCATGGATATACACAGTTACACATGATATACATGAGATATCACTGATGCACATAGAGATATACACGGGATACAATAGAGGATACACATGTGGAGTCGTCTTGAACTTGAGTTTTCAATTTGAAATGTGTTATACAAAGAAAGAAAATAAAATTTTGATATAATTTTTGATATACACATTATTATTATGTTACACACGTGATATACAAATAATATAATTATTATTGTGTTATATACATTTGGATATACATATAAGAAAACTAAAAAATAATTAAAAAATATTTGAGAGTTTTTTCGGATACTACTGAAGGAAATTGAACCTAATTTCTAGGATGATGGTTGTTATGAGAGAAGCGAGAGAGGGTTTTAAATAATTTTTGTTATATTTAAGTAAAATAATTTGAGAAAATCTCACTTTATATCCATTAATTCCAAACTATTTATCCTTCAATGCCCAGGCCCAAACTATTTACTACTCCTACCCATGGGGCCCAAACTATTTACCCGCTAATTCCAGTCGCTAATTTGCCAAAGATGGAAGCGATGAATAATATCAAAGCAATAAGCTTCATCTGCAATCTACACCCCTCAATTGATGAAAAACTAAATAAAACGAAATAGGAAGACTCCAAGAATCCACATATAATTAGCGACCCTGAAGAACCAGATGCTACTAAGTCAACAACAGAATAGTTAAAGGCAATTATCCTCTTTATCGACTTTCTGGGAAAAAACTCTACATGGGTTTTTGACTCAACCCTAGACACAGAGACACATTAATTGACTTTTTTTTAGCTAACACCAATTGATTTGCATGGTCCCATGCTAATATGATCCTTTGAGAATTTTCCCATTAAGGATTACTAAGAATATCCACCATTGTTGGGCTTGAAGCTCAATTTTATTTTTGAAGATTTCTTATATGATTCAAAGTGGGTGCTTTGCTTATAGTGCCTTCTGGAAGTTCATACTGAAATTTGATAGCATTTGGAGCTGATTTGAGGTGATTGAGATCGAAATTTTCAGTTGAAAATCGAAGAAGAATACAACTATAATATACCACTACGGTATACAATATGTTATAGGAGTATATAGCTATACTGCAACAGTATACTATTATAGTTTACAAAATAGTATACATATACTATAGGAGTATATAGTTATACTGCAATAGTATACTATTATAGTATACAATATATTATTATAGTATAATGTAATAATATGCAAGATACTGTAACAATATGCTCTAATAGTATACAATATACTATAATAGTATACTTATTACCTGTAAATTCACTTGCCTTTTTCCTTTTAATTTGTTTTAGCTTTTACCCAGCGTGAGGGGCAATGAAAATGCAAAAAAAAAAATTATAATATGCTATATAATGTAACGGTATACTCTTACAATTAGATCCTTTTAGAATTTTTTTAAATTTTTTAGTGACAACTGATATTATTTTAGTTTAATAATTGAATTAAAAAATTTTAAACTCTTTGCATACAATTGTATACCCTGTTGGTATACATATATACTATACTGGTATCATATGTTAGTTAATATTTTTTTGATTGTATTAGCTACATTTAATTGGTACACAATTTGATTTTTCTTTAGTAATAATATATAAAAAAAATAATGAAAACAGTAAATGAAATTAGATTATGAAGAGAAAAAGAATATAAAAAAAAGAAATTAAAAAAAGAAAAAAATAAGAAGAAAACGAGAAAAAAGAAAAGGAGAAAAGAAAAAAAAGAAAAAAGAAAAGAAAAGAAGCATAGTAATAAAAAAGAATTGGAGAATAAAGAAAAAATTCCTCACAAAACCTACTATGGGTAGGAAATGTAATTAGTTTATGGGTAGGAAAACAAATGGGTAGACAAGGGTACATAGTTTTATTTTTTTAAACTACTGATTATTTTCATAGAATGATAATAAGTTAGAGTTCCAGCCAGGGGCTGATGCAGCCTTCGGACTACGGGATCTGAACCCCCAGTACTTTTCATATGCAGTATAAATTTATGAAAAAAAGTCGACTAAAATTAAGACAAAAATTAGATATGAACCCATAACTTTAAAAATATAATGAGTTTTGTGCCAAAAATAATAAATGTTGAACCCACATAACTAAAATCCTGAATCCGTCTCTGTTCGCAAAGTAGCTCAGGGTGGCGGCGGGCTCCGGTCGTGACACAGTATTACAAAACTTAGCTATAGATACCAGCAATATAAAGTACTATTACAATGTACTTGGATATGGGAAAAGATCGTATGTCAATTTTTTCTTTTATATTTGCATAACCACATGCAAAACTACTTAAAAAATGCGAGATGAAGAACGTAATATATAATTGCACCCCTAAGAAGCACGATGACACCTCTATTACTGAGTTAGCATTCAACTTCAACGATCAGATTTTTCCAAGCGTTTATAGAAAATGATGAAGCAAAAGAAATAGTACTAAAAGAGAGAGAAAATACACAAACTGCATAACTTATTTCATTCATCAAGATTAATATATATAGTAAGTAGACACATACATATATGATAGAAAATAAACGACCAATTAATATTGGGACATCTAACACATAGTCGTCACTTATTCACTCAAAGTACGTAGGGAAATGAAAAGCAACATAAACACATGTAGAAATGCAGTTCTATTTATTTATTAGAGCTATTCACTCAGATTTTCACCTCCCGCGGCGATGAATGCAGTTGGAATCACTTGAGCATACTTTGAGGATTCTGGAGGAATGAGGCATTGCATATATCTATCCCCTAAGACAGGATATCCACATGAATCGCAAAACCAACCGTCAGAGCAATCACTATTCTGATTGCAAGGTCTCTTACAAGTTAGCCAACCATCATCTTTTAGTCTTGAGAACAATAGATTTCTTTCAACCATTTCCATTTCCATATCTAAGGGTAAGTTTCTCAATGCTTTCACTTTCATCTTCGGCGAGCTGATCATGGATGGATTAACTGCATATTAATTCAAGCAACATTGAGTTAAACACTAATATAAAATGATATATATACACACTTAGAGGCAGAGCTAGAATTTCAACTTTATGGGATCTGAATTTTAGAGCGACGATTTCAGGTGCTAATGACTGAGTTCTAAATTTAATATTTATACATATTTGATGTATTCCTTAATACAAAATACATTCTTTGAGCAAAAGTTATTTAGTTCAGCTTAACCTGTAGCTCGACGTTTGCCTCGACAGTGCATACACTCCCTCCGTCCTATTTTATGTGTTCATGTTTGACTTGCACGGAGTTATTTAGTTCATGTTTTGTCTTTCTTTTGGAACATACTAAAAATGACATTGTGCCATATAAATTGGAATGGAGAGAGTTCATATATAAAGAGATAGAGAGCTAGGAAGAGGGGAATGCAACTACTAACCAACAATCGCCAAGAGGAGAGCAGCAAAAAAGAAAGCAAATTTAATTCCAGCCAATGACAATGCTTTGTCTTGAAATCTGAAGTGGGGAAGTTGTGTTTGTTTGTAGTGCTTTGCTCAACTAATTAGGGGCATATTTATAGCCGTTAGTGAAGGTCTATTGCCAATTTTGTGAGCTCCTTTTACTTTGAAAAAATGAAGTGTCGTGTATCATGAAATTGTATCTCTCGTGCATGTGTTTTTAATCTCGGGTATGTTTGGTATGAAAGGAAATGTTTATATATATATATATGGTAGGCAGAGGTGGACCCGGAATATTTACGAGACGAGGGCATATTATTTCTCAACCAGTGACCCCTAAAGGCTTTTAGTATTCAGGGTGCCAACAGCTTTAAATTAACCATTTTTAAGGTATATACGTATATATATACACACGATTTCATCCGAAGTTTACGGGATCCGATGAACCCTCACCTATACATATGGGTCAGCCTCTGTTGGTAGGCTTAAATGTTTTTACAAATATTTTTCTCATGAACCCATTCTCCTCCAATTGGAAGAAAATTTTTTCTCTAGAGAAGAAAAAATATTTTTCAAAAACTTTTTTTCAACCTTCCCCACCATATTCTCCATCCCCACTAACCCTCATCCCCACACTCCCACCTACCCACCCACCCCTACCTACCTCAACCCCCACTCCACCCTCGCCCCTTGCCCCCTACCCCAACCCCACCCCCTCCCCCGACCCTCCAACCCCACCATAATTAAATAGAAATATTATCAATAGTACTTTCTTATCATGTTATGAATAGAGTAATTTTTTTTTCCATTTCAAGAAATGATTATTTTCTTTTCATGATATAAGAAAAAACTATTTTTTTCATTTTAACAAAAAAGTACTTTTTTTCCATGATGTGTAGTGAAAAGTATTTTCTTTCATTTGAACAAAAAAAAATATTTTTTTCATGATGTTAAAAAAAATATTTTCTTTCATTTAAATAAAATGAGTACTTCCTTTTCATGTTATAGAAAGAGTACTTTCTTTTTCAACCAAAAAAATATTTTCTATTTAGTTATGGAGAACAAATTTCAACGTTCTTTTTGCTTTAAAAAGTAAAGCAGCACATTAATTCCTTTGGGTTTGTGTGAATTTTTTGAAGAATAATTAAATTGTTAAAGAAAATAGAGTCCTGAAAACGTTGTGTATTTGGAGGAAGGGGTATGAGGAGAGTAGCATAAAAAATTATTTTTCTAAAAAGTATTTTCGACTCTCTAACAAAAACACTAAAAAATATTTTCAATTTTTTTTTCATTTACCAACCAAACAAGGGAAATAAGTGATAAAGCCACGCATTTTTTATGATAATAGTTTTTAGAAAAATATTTTCCTTCTTACCTAACGCACCCCTCCTCTCGCTTTGTTTTACACGTTAGTCAATGCAATTTGTCTATATATTGTAAACAAATGCATAATTTAAAAGCATCGTTTTCATATAATATTATTGGCTGAAGATTATTAAGGAACCAGAAAACTTCTTTATATCATATATATCAAGTGCACGTTAATATGTAGTGGCTAGCATTAATCATGTCAAAACTACTGTATATCATTCATATAAAGCCACTTATATATATATATAAAGAAGGGAGTAGAAAATGTGTCTTGGCACCTCTCTTTGGCCGAGAATCCTATTTACCTTTTTTCTCTTTTTTTTTTTTTTTTGCCTTTTCCCTTTCATTCTTTTCATTTAAATTGTTTAGTAATTGAAAATTGACCATTCTCTATCCTAATTATTACATCTCATTATATTTATTTCAATTACAAAAGAAAAAATTAACAGCTTAGTTTATTGGGTTTCTCTCTCATTTTAGTACATTACTCTATCATTAATAAATTAACCAAATATCATGTTATTAGTTTTCTCAGAAGTCATGTTCTTCAAAAAATTGTGCAACGGTTGCAACAATCAATGCTCATAACTGATGCAATTTTAACCGACACCAGTTTATAATATGTCATAATAATTATCTATATAACTATGATAATTAAAGTAGTAAATCAACACATCACTCTTCCTCTTCATAATTGATCTTTCACCTATATAATTGTGGCAATTAAAGTAGTAAATCAACACCACTCTTCCTCTTCATAACTGATCTTTAACCCATTTCCTCTTCATAAAGCTTACTGCAACGAATATATGATATTCGACAAAGAAAAAAAAAATTATTTCAGCAATCTATAGGTTTGTTTCTTTTGTAGTAGAAATTCTGCATTACTGTTTTTTTGTAATTCTGAATTTGTGTTTTGTTTTCTTCTTATAATTGATTCATTATTTGTAGGACGGAATGATATTCTTTCCTCTTTTGGCGATAGAATAAAAATATTCTCAAACATGTTTTCCTTATAACTTTTTATTCTTCTAGAAATATATATTGTGATAATGCTATTACCTTTTTTGAATTATAAGAAGAATTATAAACACTCAGTTATGAGTATTGTGTTTCATTTACTTCGTTGAATTGGATTGCTTATTGTTTTTTTTTTTTTTTTTGTTTTGTTTTGCAGGTATGATACAATTGATCTCGAGCAAGCACTTTGAGGAAGTATTCTTTCCTCATAAAGTTTGATTCTTCTAGAAGTATTTTGATAATTATAACTTTTTAGGTATCATTTGTTAATTGTTAGTAGGCAAAAGAAATTATAGCTCTTAGCAAATACGGCTACTTCTCGAAGTTCGTCTTTTGTTGTAGTTTCTGCCCTTATATTTTCCTTTTTGATCAATTTCTGTGGTGACAATAATGGTGTTTTCATACCAATTGTTGAGATGATCAACTAATTGCAAGAGAATAATGGCACCTAAGAAACTTACGACTGGTTAATTTATGAACTCTATACATGAGTTTTCACGTAAAAAACTTAATGTATATTAGAATTAGTGAAAAGCAAATAAAAAATTTTCTCTACCTTCTAATTTTCAAAATTTTATACTCATTATTATTGTTAATGCAACGGTATCCAAACATTATCGATCATTCCAACCACACTTAATATAAAAGAAAATGTATCATGCTTCGCAAGTACGTGACATGTGAGATTTCACAACCAAATCAGACAATATAGTAAAATAAAAATCTTTTACAGGGGCTAAGCATATAAAAAATAATGGCTACAGAAAAATGTCCATCCTTATGTTGTTAGTAGCAACTTCTTAATATTTTAAAAAAAAGAATCGTTGTATAATATTTTAAATTTATTATTATAATTATAATTATTATTACCATCATCATCATCATTCTGTGTTTGGAGCCTTATATTCTGCAAATATTTAAAAGTTTTGGTTATTTATTATTGTTTTTTATTGTAGCTGGCATGATGTATGGTTTTCACTTAATTTTTTTTTTTTTTTGGTTATGTTATGGACTCAACCTAGAGCCTGATACAGGGATAAAGTTTCCATCTTCAGATGAGGCATTATTCTACTCTTAAACAATTTAATTGAATCACCATTGACCGAAGAAGTCACAATTACATAATCTTTCTCTCAAGCTAGCTCTCTAAAATAGGGTACCAATGACAACTAAAACTTAGTATTTTAGATAAAAATATTGATCATTCTCTTTTTGTTATTTGAAGTTGTTCTCATCTATAGTAAGATATGATTGAAATATTATTCCGTTAACAACATTTCTTAAGAAGGGTAAACCATCCAAGCAAGCATTAGTGTCGCAAAACGCAATCCTCACATTGCTCAAATACATCAGACAATTACTCATAAGATGGTCTTGACTGTTCAAATATGTAGTTTTTCGTTTAATTATTTGATTTCGTAAAAATAAGTTGATTTCTATTAGAAAAATTTATGAAATTCCCATTTAACTATTTCTTTAATTCTTTTTAAAATCGCGCGAAGCGCGAACAGATACATTAGTTTCATATAAACATGGAACTCAAGTCTCTACTGTATATTATTATTACTACTATTAATAAGTGAGAATGTTGAGGAGCTTCCGGTCAAAGTGAATTGACAAAAAAACCAAGTCAATTCACTTTATTCCCTAAAATGCTCTTCCAGCTCAGTATACTTGCTTGCATTCACAAGATTAATATTGCCTTTTCAATCATTCAGCCGTAATTTGGTAAATCAAACTTCCATTCCAGAGATATTAGTAGTTCTGAGGAGGATAATCCAACATGGGTCCCACCTAAACTTTTCCCATATTTCTCTTTAAAATCTTGTAATAGCCTCTGTTATGTGTGGATAAGCTTGCAAATAAGTGGGCCCTCCACCTACATTTTGCTTGATTTTCCGTGTAAGATTTTCAGTTCTCTGAAAAAAGTGGGCCTCGATTTATTTGAATTGTTAATTGTATATAAATAAACCAGGGCCCACTTTTTTTCGAGAACTGAAAATCTTACACGATAAATCATGCAAAATGTAGGTGGAGGGCCCACTCTTTCGCAAGCTTATCCACACATAACAGAGGCTATTACAAGATTTTAAAGAGAAATGTGGGAAAAGTTTAGATGGGATCCACATTGGATTATCCTCCTCAGAACTACTAATATCTCTGGAATGGAAGTTTGATTTACCAAATTGCGGCTGAATGATTGAAAAGGCAATATTAACCCTGTGAATGCAAGCAAGCATACTGAGCTGGAAGAGTATTTTAGGGAATAATGAGAATTGACTTGTTTTTTGCCAATTCATTTTGACCGGAAGCTCCTCAACATTCTCGCTTATTAGTAATAGTAGTATATATATATATATATTTGTAGCAGAAAGCAAATTTGTGATTCGATTATAGGAGGTGTGTGATGGAAAGTGGACAGTGTTGGATAACATTTGGGATCGGGCTAGAAGGTGTCTAGCAATAATCATCCAAAAACTATACTGTATAATAAATAATGCCGCTTTATTTCTGTTTACCTTTAAAATCGGATAACAATTAAACTTATAAGTGGTTTTAAGGATATGTGATTTCACTTGGCACAAAATGATAAATATAAGAATTAATTATAGAAATTACAGTAAAATAAAGCAGTCACGACACAAGCTACCATGCCGTGATAGCGCCTATCGTGGTACTAGGCAAGCCGACTCTTTACCAAAAAGAACACGATATTTCATTTTCAAAGATAAATTCAAGCTATTTAATAATAAACTTCTTAAAGAAAATCTGAATAATAAAAGTGCGAAAAAAAGCCCGACATCGGGGTGTCGCTAGTCATGAGCATCTACTACAATTTGTCTGAAAATACTGAGACTAACATAGTCTGGAAATGTAACTACAAACAACTATAGGAAGATAGGAGGGAGAAGGGCAGAGCTGCGATTGCCAGCAGCTATCTTGCTAACTCCGAGAAGATCTATAGCTGGAATAGTCAACAGTCGCTACTGGGTCCTGATACACCTGGATCTGCACACAAGGTGCATGGAGTAATGTGAGTACGCCAACTCAGTAAGTAACCAAAGTAAATAAAGGCTGAGAAGTAGTGACGAGCAACAAAGCATATAAAGTTCATATCATGAAATCTCAGTAAAAATACAACAAGCTTTTAAAAGCAGAGTTTGAATCAAATCATTTCGTTTAACGCAGTTCCAGTAAAATCATTTGAAGATATTTTTCAATAGTTCTCAAATAGAGGCTCAATGCAACAGTGAGCAAAAATGATGAAATCATAAACAACCCCTCGAGCAAAATATCACTCATATACAGCCCCTCGAGAAAACCTCACATTCACTCATATACAGCCCCTCGGGCATACCTCACCATCACTCATGCCTCCCAGTCACTCAGCACTCGGCATTCGCACTTAGTAAGTACCTGCGCTCACTAGGGGTGTGCAGATTCCGGAGAGGTTCTTTAAGCCAAAGCGCTATAACAAACCAACTCGTGGCATAAATCAATCAGGCCCTCGACCTCACTCAATCATGAATCAGTAAAACATATTGCGGCGTGCAGCCCGATGCCATAAATATCCTCACAAATCAAGCCCTTGGCCTCACTCAGTCATAAACCTCTCAAGCCACTCGGGCTCTCAGTAAAAATAGGGTACTCAACCCAAAACAATATTTATATGCATCAAAACAAAGTAATAAAGACTGAGTCATGAAATCAATAAGTATAACATGACTAAGTATAGACTTTCAATCAAAAACAGTGAGAGGATAGTAAAAACAAAAAGGCCCCTAATGGTCAAAACAACTCTAGTACAAGGCCTAAACATGGCATTCAGCCCAATATACAGAAACTCTTTCTAAAACACATAAGTATCATATAGTTTCAACAAAATACGCAATTTTTAGTTGCTACGGGATGGACCATGTCACAATCCTCAATGGTGCATGCCCGCACGCCCGTCACCTAGCATGCGCACCACCTCAAAATAGTAAAACGATACAAAATTCGAGGTTTCATACCCTCAAGACTAGATTTACAATTGTTACTTACCTCAAACCGGTCAAATCTCTACTCTGTGATGCTCTTGCCCCTCGACTCGGCCTCCAATCTCTCCGAATCTATTCACAACAAGAACAATACCATCAATATGATCTAATGGAATGAATTCCTCAAGAAAAACTATCAAATTAGACATAAATCCCGAAATTCAATCAAACCCGGCTCCGGGCCTACGTCTCGAAATCCGACAAAAGTCACAAAACTAACGAGTCTACCATACCAAATTCATCAAAATCCGACATCAAGTGGTCCCTCAAATCCTCAAATCAAACTCTCCAACTCCCAAGTCCTAACCCCCCATTTTCACCCCTATTCTTCACTAATTGCATGATTAAACAATGGGAAATCACCACATATACGAGTATTAGGGCTCAAGAAACTTACCTCACTGTTAATCCCTTGAATCCCTCTTTAAAATAACCTAAAAGCTCCAAACCCGTTTTTAAAAATGGTGAAAATGAGCAAAATTTGCGAAAGGTTCAATTTATGTTTTTTGCCTAGCAAAACCGCATCTACGGTCAAAATACCGCTTCTGTGACGGCACACCTGCGAAAAAACAATCGTAGGTGCGGATTCACTTACTCCACAGAATCTGCATCTGCGGCCCACATCTCGCACCTGCGGTCTCGTAGGTGTGCTCCAATACTCGCACCTGCGCATCCATCCCACACCACTTCTGCCCGTATCTGCGATCCTTTTTCCGCTTCTGTGGACCTCGCACCTGCGGTTCCTACTCCGCAGGTGCGGAAACACCATCAGAATCACACAAGCAGTTTTCATCAACTCTCAAACACCAAAAACCAATCCGTCAACCATCTAAAACACACCCGAGGCCTCGGGACCTCAACCAATAATACCAACAAGTCACATATCAACATACGAACTTAGTCGAACCTTCAGAACACTCAAAACAACATCAAAACACCAAATTACCCCCAGATTCAAGCCTAAGAACCTCTAAACTTTCAAATTCCGGAAACGACGCCGAAACCTATCAAATCACCTCCGAATGACCTGAAATGTTGCACACACCTCAAAAATGATTCTACAAACCTACTCCAACTTTTGAAATTCCATTCCGACCCCGATATTAAAATTTTCACTATCGACCAAAATCGCCAATTCATGCCTAATTATACCACGAACCTCCAAATCACATTCTGGACGTGCTCCCAAGTCCAAAATCACCTAACAGAGCTAACAGAACCATCAAAATTCACATCTAAGATAGTTTACACATAAGTCAACATATAGTTGACTTTTCCAACTTAAACTTCTAAATAGGAGACTAAGTGTCTCATTCCACTCCAAAACTACTCTAGACCCGAACCAACTAACAGGATACGACAAAACACGGCTGAAGAACACAAAATGAAGCAGAAATGGGGGAAACAAGGCTATAACTCATGAAACAACCGGTCGGGTCGTTACATTCTCCCCCTGTTAAACAAATGTTCGTCCTTGAATGAGTTTAGAAACATACCTGAAGCCTCAAATAGGTATGGATATTTGCTCCGCATCTCCTGCTCGGTCTCCCAAGTAGCATCCTCCATGGGCCGACCTCTCCACCGCACTTTCACTGAAGCTATATCTTTTGATCTCAACTTTCGGATATGCCGCTCCAGAATAGCCACTAGCTCCACATCATAAGTCAAATCACCATCTAACTGAACCGTACTGAAATCCAAGACATGAGATGGATCGCCGATATACTTTCGGAGCATAGAAAGATGAAATACTAGATGCACACTCGACAAGCTAGGTGGCAAAGCAAGCTCATACGCCACCTCCCCGATCCTCCGAAGCACCTCAAAAGGTCTAATGAACCGAGGGCTCAACTTGCCCATCTTCCCAAATCTCATAACAATCTTCAT
This sequence comes from Nicotiana tabacum, assembly GCF_000715075.1. Classification (NCBI taxonomy): domain Eukaryota; kingdom Viridiplantae; phylum Streptophyta; class Magnoliopsida; order Solanales; family Solanaceae; genus Nicotiana; species Nicotiana tabacum. Next base: position 143,385,861 of record NC_134084.1, read on the forward strand.
GGGTGAAACCTTCACCAAAACTTTCTCCCCAACCATATAAGACACATCACAAACTTTTCTGTCAGCATAACTCTTTTATCTTGAGTGTGCTGGACGAAGCCGCTCCTGAATCACTTTCACCTTGTCCAAAGTATCCTGTACCAAGTCTGTACCCAAAAGCCTAGCCTCGCCTGACTCAAATCAACCTATTGGAGATCTACACCGTCTCCCATATAAAGCCTAATATGAAGCCATCTGAATACTCGACTGATAACTATTGTTCTAAGCAAACTCCGCGAATGGAAGAAACTGGTCCCATGAACCCCCAAAATCAATGACACAAGCGCGTAACATGTCCTCCAATATCTGAATAGTGTGCTCGGACTGTCCGTCTGTCTGAGGGTGAAAAGCTGTGCTCAACTCAACCTGAGTACCCAACTCTCGTTGCACGGCTCTCCAAAACTGTGATGTAAACTGAGTACCTCTATCTGAAATAATGGAAACTGGGACACCATGAAGGTGAACAATCTCTCTGATATAAATCTCAACTAACTGCTCCGAAGAATAGGTAGTACACAGAGGAATGAAGTGCGCGGACTTGGTCAGCTGATCTACAATCACCTAAATAGCATCAAACTTTCCTTAAAGTCCGTGGGAGTCCAACTACGAAATCCTCGGTGATTCGCTCCCACTTCCACTCTGGAATATCTATCCTCTGAATCACACATTTTTATTTACTTAAACTAGATAAGCACGGGCCCAACATTTTGAATTCTGATCCCGTTTTGTTCTTGTCTAATATCACATTCACATAGCGAACCTACAAAACTATAAAGGTTTAGAATCAAGGCAGCCCGATAATTTTTGTGGCTTAAAGCCAAACTTTATGATAGCCTTAACTTTTTTTAATTTTTTTTTTATGTGAACTCTATTTTTCGAGATGCAAAGTTATTAATAATATTCTTATAATCAATTTCTTCTAAATAGTGTTTCTCAATTGACAATATAGCTAATTCATTTAACCTCTCTTGAGACATTGTTGATCTTAGGTAAGAATAATTTTTAATTTTGAAAAACTTCTTTCGGTTGAAGCAACAGTAACAAAAGCAATTAACGTAATTTTATAAGCAATATAAACATTTGAAAATGAATCAAATCTTTTTATTTAATTGAGCATATCAATTAAACTATTATCTTCTAATTGTACTATTTTTCTTAACACTTTTAATTTATAAAATAAATCTAAACTATAAATATCGGATTGATTATTATGCTTTAAGGAACATTCAAGATTAAGACAATATTTTTTCAAATTTCTATCATCTAGTGATCTCAATTTTTTACTGCTAAATAGAAAACCAAAAATATTTTTATATGCAATTGTTCAAATTTGTTGTGAAATAAAAAAATAGCCTAATCTACTATGTATAAAAAGTAATCAACTCTAAAGGACTCTTCGAGAGATTTTAAAAATTTATTATCAACATTTTCATCAAATTATTTCTTCCTACATATCACACGTTTACGAAATTTGCGTTCGATATTCATTTCAAATGCAATTTCGTTGACATAAATTATAGCAATTGCTAATCCTTCTTCTCTATATTTGTTAAAGAAAGAATCAAACATTTTCATTCACAACGTTTTTAGGTGTAATAAAAAATAAGACCCTCATAAATATGGGGCCTAAAAAGTTATTTTACCTGCTTTAGAGAAGGGATGCCCCTTGGAAAATAGTGACAAATATAGAACAATATATATTGCTTCCCTAGAGTTATCAAAATTGAGCAAATATTTCCTTTTCTTCCACTTCCTTTAAATATACTTACAAAATCAAACTCAAGTATACGCCTTATTTCTTCATCGTTTTCTACCCACTATCTTATGCTACGTGATCAACTAAATATATCAGTTGCTATCCGTGTTTGTACTATAAACAAAAGAGATAACATAATCCAACTAAGAGCCACATAGAATATGGCAAATATTTTGTGTATTGCATTCATACATCTGCTACTATGTGTTCTTCAAACAACTTCTTGTCCTGTTCCAAGTAGAGAATAAGAAGTCAAATATTTAGAGATAGAAAACATTAAATGATAGAAAGAATTGAAAAATATCACGACATAAAGAGATGTGTGCGATCTCCACAAATAAACTACTCAAAAATACTATACTCAAGAGTCAAGTTATAGCCTTTTATAGCAAGACATTCTTACTACAATCTAAAGATACATCAAATATAATATTTTATCAAAACAGTATAGGATCTTCCTATCATTAAGATTTAACCACCTAATAATTAACGAAAAAATCGAAAAAATGCTAAGCCTTATGTTTTCTTTGATAAGCTAATGTTGACAACTTATATAAAATGCAAATGATGTCCAGAAAAGTTGGTCAATACATTTTACTTGCCCTCATATAAAAGAAAAAGATACATTAATATCATATGACTATTAAATGACACAAAAAGTTCATTTCTTATAAAGAATATATAAAGATATGAAGTAAATACATTGATATATTTTTTGTCATCACTGCAAGAATAAATATGGACTGATATTAGTATTTCTTTTATGTCATCTCAGCATTATCTTAGTGTGGTCTTTGTCAATAATAAAATTTTCTATTACACGAAAAGGAAGATATAAAAAAGTGATCCACTTTGCTTTTCTCATTTTCTTCACAAACCTTAATTGGAAAGTTTCTTCTCTGTTTCAAGACATAGATAGATTGATTTATTGACTGTATTTATCACATAAAGTATCAAACTGAAGTTCCATAAGTCAAATATCGAAAAGAAACTAAGTAGATGGTTTAATTCAAGTACAAACTCTTCAAGACAATTACAATAAAACACATTCTTTATATCTAAATATATTGAGTAAGCTGGTAGTGCTCAAGATCTAATACATATACCTCAGTCATGGGGTTCTTTTAAATCTCCCATTGATGAATAATCAATTTCTACCAGAGTCAACAATGAAAATAATTTAGAGTTCACGAAATACTGAAGAAGATATAATCAAACATAAAATTGTGTTCAAGATAGTTAGCTCAAGATGGTACTTATTCTAGAACTTCCCAAACAGCGGTCAATCAACAAACTTCTGATGGTTGATCAACCAAGTAACAGTAATGACGTTTTTGTGTTATTTTATCTGCAAGAGCACCTTATGTTTGAAATGGCACTCAGCCTAGGTAATATGTTTTTTTCCTCAAAATTTTGGTTTGTTCCTGTCACCCTTTTTGCATAAATTGCACTTTTTTATAAATACATTTGTAGTACATTATATTTAATTTGCAAAGACTTATAATCAAGGAAACAAAAAAAGTTATACCATGTCACGGTTACCAAATACACTACAATAATTATGCAAAACTATCCTTGATTTCTTATTTTATTTGTCCTTAATCTTAGTAGATAAACTCATAGAACGGAAAAATATCTCATGGTATTAATACAGTGTGCGAAAGAGTTATACACTTCAATTCACAAATAAAACTCAATACCTAACAATATTACAATTTTACGAAGTACTTATTTCCGAAAGTGTACATACTACTACATGTTATTGTATCATAAATCACCCTACCTATTCAGCCAAATAAAAATTAAAGCAACTCTTGTAGTCACAAATAATAGGCAATATCAAAGCTAGAGCTTTCAAAGTATGAATATAAAACATCCTCGATCACCAGTTATTTCATGCATTACAATACTACCTTTTCTAAATACGAGGAAAGTTTTTGAATGCTAGACTTATCGCCTGTGCTTCTCCAAAGTCAAAAGCACTTTTTTTTTTAAAAGGAGTACTTTTTTTTCAAAGTTAAAAGTGTTTGACCAAGCTTTTAGAAGAAAGAAAAGTGCTTTTGGGAAGAAGCAGAAGCAGTTTTGGAGAAGCAGAAAAAAGTAGCTTCTCTCCAAAAGCACTTTTTTGAAAAGCACTTTTAAGAAAAATACACTTAGAAGCGGTTTTTTAAAAGCTTGGCCAAACACTAAATGCTGCTCAGAAGTACTTTTCAAATTAATTAGCCAAACACAAACTAATTCTCACCAAAAAGTACTTTTGAAAAAAGCACTTTTGAGAAAAACACTTCTCAAAATAAGCTGATTTTTGTAGTTGGCCAAACAAGCTATTAGTCATCATATGTTCCAGAATATTAAAAAAATATCAACTGATCTTTGAACTTGTAACTACAGCTTGAAAGTGATGAAATAAATTAAAAGCACAAAAGCAAACACACCAATTAATTTAAAAAACTGAATGCAAAGAGAGCTGGGCCTTACCATCAATAATCACAATGATAAACATAAATATGAAAAAAATAACTTACACCCAAAAAAGGAAGTAAAGAGCAGCATGTAGAGGCCTTGATGGATAAAAAAAGGGTACCAAGTTAAATAGTTCACGGCCTTTGCCACTTGAAGTGATGGAGGAGGACCTTTGAGTACTCTTTCATGACCTTGAAAATAATCCTTTTTCTAGGTTCCTGTAATAGTTTTAATTTGTAAAAGTTGAAAGTAATCATCATGGAAGAATGTTTTAATACATGCTATATCTATGTTAAAACAAAGTGTATTTATGAATGCAATAATATTTTCCATTGATAAATATACAAACCTGATAATCCATATGCATTCGTTACTGAACTAACAGGAGCACAAACCAATTATCAAGAAGTAACCAAGTGAATCAATCAGTCAAGTATGCAAGATGGAAAGATCTATCCGTCACTTGTACTTTTGGATAAAATATCTTAATAAGATACAAACTTAAAGGATATTCCAATAAAATTGCATAAAAGTGGAGAATAATAAGAAAGTATAGGTGAAGATAACATATGTTGATAATAAGACATGGACATATCACTAGAAAATAAGACAAATTAGGCTTAATGATGGGTGAATGAGAATTTCCAATAAGACAAAAAACTATAATTTATTGTTGAACACACATTGTATCAGTGGATGCCAATAAACAGGGAATAAAAAAATAAAAAAATTAAGCTACTTCCTTGGCTTAGGTATCCTCTTATACATGTCCTTACATCTCTATTCCTCTTGTCTGCTTCTTAAAGTTGTTGGATATCTGTGCTATTTTCCCGTCCTTTTTCTGGACCATTAGTGTCTTGCAACTTCATACAATCTTTATCAATCCTCGGTGCTCTACTTCATACTCCAACAACAACAACAACAACGACCCAGTAAAATCCCACAAATAGGGTCTGGGGAGGGTAATATGTATGCAGACCTTACCTCTACCCCGAAGGGTAGAGAGACTGTTTCCAGGAGACCCTCGGCTCAAAAAAGTAATAGGAGATGATATATTAGTACCATAAAAATGCGTAATAAAAATAACAACAATATATAAGAGATATGAAATATGAAATACAGAATATAAAATACGAAATACGAAATAGATGGCTGGTATAGTACAACTAGAAGGTAAAGCCCTGCATCAATAGACGACCAATGACATTCCTAGTCTAACTCCTAACTGGATAGTCTCACTCTATTGTGCTGTAGAAATATTCACACTTTCCCCTAACCTACAACCTTAATGCTCGACCTCCATAATTCCCTATCAAGGGCCATGTCCTCAGTAATCCTAAGTCGCGCCATGTCCTGTCTGATCACCTCTCCCCAATACTTCTTAGGTCTTCCTCTACCTCTCCGCGTGCCCACTACAGCCAGTCACTCACACCTCCTCACCGGTGCATCAGTGCTCCTCCTCTGAATGTGCCCGAACCATCTGAGTCTTACTTCCCGCATCTTGTCCTCCATGGGGGCCACACCCACCTTCTCTCGAATATCTTCATTCCTAATCTTATCCATCCTTGTATGCCCGCACATCCACCTCAACATCCTCATCTCTGCTACTTTCATCTTCTGGATGTGTGAGTTCTTTACCGGCCAACATTCAGTTCCATATAACATGGCAGGCCGAACCACTGCTCTATAAAACTTACCTTTTAGTAACGGTGACACTTTCTTGTCACACAAGACTCCCGACGCTAACCTCCACTTCATCCACCCCACCCCTATACGGTGTGTGACATCCTCGTCAATCTCCCCGATCCCCTGAATAACTGATCCAAGGCACTTGAAACTACCTCTCTTGGGAATGACTTGAGAGTCAAGCCTCACTTCAACTCCCGCTTCCATCGGCTCAACTCCAAATTTGCACTCGAGGTATTCCGTCTTCGACCTACTCAACTTGAAACCTTTAGACTCAAGAGCATGTCTCCAAATCTCTAGCCTCTCGTTGACGCCGCCTCTTGTCTCGTCAATTAGAATAATGTCATCAGCAAATAGCATGCACCATGGAACCTCCCCTTGAATATGATGGGTCAGTGCATCCATCACCAGGGCAAATAGGAATGGGCTGAGCGCAGACCCTTGGTGCAACCCCGTAATAACTAGAAAGTGTTCAGAGTCGCCTCCTACTGTCCTAACCCGAGTCTTAGCTCCATCATACATGTCTTTAATCACCCTAATATAGTTACTCGGGACCCCTTTATCCTCTAAGCAGCTCCATAAGACCTTCCTAGGAACCTTATCGTACGCTTTCTCCAGATCAATAAACACCATGTGGAGATCCTTCTTCTTATCTCTGTACTGTTCCACCGTCCTCCTAATAAGGTGGATAGCTTCTGTGGTAGATCGTCCCGGCATGAACCCGAACTGGTTGTCTGAAATAGACACCGTCCTTCGCACTCTCATTTCTACCACTCTCTCCCAAACTTTCATGGTATGACTTAGTAATTTGATGCCCCTATAGTTGTTACAGCTCTGGACATCACTTTTGTTCTTATACAACGGGACCATTGTACTCCACCTCCACTCTTCAGGCATTCTATTAGTCTTGAATATAACACTAAACAATGCAGTAAGCCATTCCAAGCCTGCTCTACCCACACACCTCCACAGTTCAACCGGAATTTCGTCTGGCCCAGTAGCTCTTCCCCTTCTCATCTTACGCATTGCCTCCATGACTTCATCGATCTCAATGTCCCTACAATTACTTAATTCATGGTGACTGTCGGCATTCCTCGATTCCCCAAGTATAATATCCTGATCCCCTTCTTCACTTAGAAGTTTATGAAAGTAGGTCTGCCACCTCCTCTTAATCTGGTCATCTCCCATCAAAACTTTGCCGTCATCATCTTTTATGCACCTCACTTGGTCCAGATCCCGAGTTGTCCTCTCTCTCGCCTTAGCGAGTCGGAATAACTTCTTCTCCCCACCTTTGTTCCTTAGTTCCTCATACAGACGAGCAAAAGCTGTCGTCTTAGCCTCTGTCACTGCCATCTTCGCCTCCTTCCTAGCTACCTTATACCTTTGACTGTTCTCTCTCTTCTCCTCCTCGTCAGTGCTCCCTACTAACCTTAGGTAAGCCGCCTTCTTTGCTTCCACTTTACCTTGGACAACTGCATTCCACCACCAATATCCTTTGTGTCCACCATAGTGGCCCGTAGATATCCCTAACACCTCTCTCGCCGCCTCTCTTATACAGTCCGCCGTCGTCGACCACATTGTGTTTGCGTCCCCACTACTTCTCCAAGCACCCATTGCCGATAACCTTCCTTCCAACTCTTTAGCTTTATCCTTAGTTAAGGCGCCCCACCTAATCCTGGGGCGTCCTTGTACTGACCTCTTCTTCCTCCTTATCCTAATACAAATGTCCATCACCAAAAGCCTATGCTGCGTTGAGAGGGTCTCACCTGGGATAACCTTGCAGTCCTCGCACAACCTTCTGTCGCATCTCCTGAGGAGGAGATAGTCAATCTGAGTCTTCGCCACCGAATTTTGGTAAGTAACCAAATGTTCATCCCGCTTCGTAAAACTCGAGTTTGCAATGACTAGATCGAAAGCCTTGGCAAAGTCCAACAGCGCAATGCCCCCTCCGTTCCGCTCTCCGAAACCACATCCGCCATGCACCTCAGTGTACCCACCTGCAGATAACCCAATATGACCATTGAAATCTCCTCCTATGAATAACCTCTCGGAAGGCGGTATACTATGAACAATCTCATCCAACCCCTCCCAAAATTGCCTTTTAATATCCTCATCCAAGCCTGCTTGTGGTGCATACGCGCTAACGACATTTAAAGTACCCTCACCCACCACCAACTTAATAGTCATTAGCCTATCATTCACCCGCCTGACCTCTACCACGGACTCCCTAAGATGGCTATCTACCAGGATACCCACTCCATTCTTACCCCTCAGGACACCAGAGTACCACAACTTATACCCATCCACATTTTTCGCCCTCGATCCGACCCACCTAGTCTCCTGGACACACGCTATATTAATCTTCCTCTTTTGCAGGATTTTCGCCAGCTCTATGGATTTACTCGTTAGTGAACCTATGTTCCATGACCCGATTCTCAACCTATAGGCTCCCTTGCCCCCTCTACCTCCCCTGCTACCCGACTCACCCCCCGAACCCCGCCCCACACTCTGCCCCACCCCGAGGACATGCCCTTATTCTATTATCCCAGACTGCAGCCACTACACCTACAACAACCTAGAGAAGACTCGCTAGTGCACAACGTACACAAATCAAACTAGAAGGAAAACACGTGGTAACTAGTATCCTAGTTGAAAGGTTTAACTATTACGAAGTAAAGTAACAGTAATTTAGCAAACACCAAAAGGGAAACAGTAAAACAGGAGGTACCAACTCCCGATAACAAAACCTGTGGCTGATTTGCTGTGCTCGATGTAGTTGTACGCTCCCGCCCACTTCCTACCACCCTTGCTGACACTCGCCTAAGTTGCTCTCCTTTGCCAGTGCTCGTGCGCCCACCTTGTCTCCAATACTCCGAGAATTCCTGAAAACACAGAAAATACCACGACCCAAAAATCAGAAGGAGCTATCACCGCTACCACTGGTAAGCAAAGAAGCAGAGCAAAACAATTGCTCTTTTTCAATTGAAACAGATGCACCACTGCAGAAAGGTTGCTCTCTTTCAATTTCAACGGAAATAGAGAATAAAGATTGCTCTTTTCAAAATGTATAGCGGCGGGTGGCTGTTATGGGTTCCAGAAAACCAGATCCCTTTTACAGAAGCGAACTGTAATGATAAGCAAAACCCAGAAAAATCTTGAACAGAAACAAGAAATGGAAGCCTAAGAATCACAGAACACGAGCGATTTTCAGGGGAAAAAGAACTTGAGTTTAGCTACTATAAGACCTGTTAGCTAATGTTAACCTTCTCCTCTTAGTCAACGTAAGTCAGTTCAAATTCAAATCTGAGAAAAGTAAAATGCAAGAAGTGTATGTGTGTGTATACTTGCAGACACTGAAGTAGTTGCCGGCCGTTGAGAGCTTCGAATATTTCGGCAATGGCGAATGTTCTAGAGAGCTAACTTCCTAGATCTATGTTAATAAAACCTTTGTCAGTACAGCTAAAAGAGGAACCCAAAACCCAGCTGCTAATGTCGGCGTGTGTCTAGCTGCTAAGGGTTATAATTCTTTGGCAAAATCTCAGATAAGATCAATATATACAGCAAATCAGAGAAGATTAAAGAATCCCCTAATGCCTAACAAGTTTAAATTTCTTAATTCACAAAAAACAAAAGAAAAAGAAACACACTCAAAATCAGAAAGGTTAAAAAGATGAAGCAACGATACCTGAGCTTCGCAAATTGTAAAATGAGAGATTGCCAAATATAAGAGCAGAGATATTCTGAATTTTATCAGAAATGAAGGGATCCGACGAAGATATCCAAATATATACCGTCCGGCGACGGTGGAACAACGCTGTATCACCTTGATAAAGCCCCGGCGAAACCAACCCAAGACGGAGGTGACCGCTCCCTTCAATAAGATCAACAATCGAACTTAATTGGAAATTGACTACTTCATACTCCTCTACTTTTAAATATTCCTCTACTTTCAAATCCCACCAACAACAATGAATCATCACATAAAGCAATCCCATTACATGCCCTTTAATATACCTTCCTTATTCCATAAATTTGTATACCGATAAATGAATTTAAGTTTAAACAATCAGATGTTGCTCGAACACAACTTTTAAGAAAAGTTCCCAAATCATCTTAAGCCTAATTAAGCATTCCTAAGACATGAAATAATGAATAAAATTTGTTAACAGAAATTTATATGCACAAAATTTTTTCAATAGCTATTTGACTTAATTCATCCACTTTATGTCAATCTCAACCCATACACCAATTTTAGTGCTTTATCAAAATTGGGTTATCATGAGTCCTTACTGTTCTTTTCCTCGTGTCACGACCCCAACCCCGGCTGTGATGGCGCCCAACACAATGCTAGGCAAGCCCGGCTAACTAACATCTCACAATCTCTTTCTTTATAATTCAATACCGATTTTGGGATTTAATACCAATTTAATATAAATAGAAGTATGAATTTAACAGATGAAATGTGCGGAAACCATAATCATGAAAAAAAAATCTCTGTAAAACAGCCCACTGATTCGGTGTCACAAGTTTGAGCCTCTAATACAAGGTTTCAACAATCTAACACAGAATTATGTCTAAAATGCGGAATGATAAGTGGAGATAGAAGGAGGAATCGGGTCTGCGAACGCCATGCAGCTACCTCGATAACTCTGATGAAGACAGAACGGCAGGAAAGCTCGCTCTATGCCTTAGGAATACCTGTACCTGCACACATGGTGCAAGGAGTAATGTGAGTACTCCGACCCAGTGAGTAATAACAATAAATAATGGCTGACAGTGTGAAATCACGTAAAGGCACTAAACAGTTCTATATCAAAACAGTAAAATCATTTAAGCAATAGTGAATGAGGAAATCATGTGAAATTCTTTAAAACAGGTAAAACAGATATAATCAGTATGAATCAGCTCCTCAAGCCTTTCAGTTCATTTATTCGTTCTTATCCTCATCTCTCAATTTCATATACTTTTCACGATAACCGAATCAAAATATATATATATATATACCGCTGCGGCGTGCAGCCCGATCCGTATATCGCTGTGGCGTACAACCCGATCCATAATAATAATAGTCGACTGCGCTCACTGGGGGTGTGCAGACTCCGGAGCGGCTCCTTCAGCCCAAGCGCTATATAATTGCTACGACGTGCAGCCCGATCCATATAAGTAGTTGCTGCGATGTGCAGCCCGATCCATAATATGTATAATATATATATATATCTGCTGCGGCGCGCAGCCCGATCCATATCATATAAAATATCCTCACTATTGGATCCTCGACCCCTATCAGTCAATTAAAAATCACAACCTCTCGGGCATAATGTACGGTCGGGATCTCAGCTCTCATATCTCTCTCTATTTATGACTAACATTTCGAAAATCCGGTTCATATCATTCTTAAACAATTGGAAACATGACTGAGGATATAAATTCTTTAACAAAGTAAGTGAGGAAAACCAGTCAAAAATCCCCTAAGGGTTCTACAGGTCGGCACAAGGCCCCAAGCATGGCAACAAGCCCAATTCACAATAATAAAGTATATGTCTCAATCAAAAATGTAGTAAAATATCATTCGGGATGGACCAAGTCACAATCCCCATAGCATTGAACCTCACGCTCGTCACACAGCGTGTATCTCAACTTAGTATAGCACTACGTTGTGCAATTCCGGGGTTTCAAACCCTCAGGACATCATTTAAAATCATTACTCACCTCAAATTGGCCAAAACCCTAGCTCGCTATGCCCTTGCCTCTCAAATTGTCCTCCACGCGCGTCGAATCTATCCAAAAATCAGAACAAATAGGTCACAATATGCTAAGGAAACATAGCCCAAGCAAAAACATTCGAAAAAATATCAAAAATCTCGAAATTAGCAAAACCTGAGCCCCGGGCCCACATCCCGAAATCAGATAAAATTTACATTTTCAGAATCCTCATACCCTCACGAGTCTAACCATACCAAATTATCCAATTCCGTTATCATTTGGTCCTTCAAATCGTCATTTTACATTTTAAAAAGGTTGCACAATTTTCTTCCCAAATTCCATCCCAAATCACGAATTAAATAATAAATTCAGTGATAGATTCATGTGTTCTAGCCAAATCTGAGTTAAAATCACTTACCCCGATGAATTTCTTGAAAAACCTTCGAAAAATCGCCAAAATCCGAGTTCTCTAGGTCAAAATATCAAATAAAACCCAAAACCTCGTATTTATATAGAGTACCCTTCAAGTCAAACTCATGCGGCCGCGTCCCACTTCATGCGGCCCGCATCCCTCTCCATGCGGCCGCACTCTATGGTCACGCGGTCCGCGTCAGTGAAGTTCAGAGAAGCTGCCAAACCCATTCATGCGGCCGCACAACAACTTTGTGCGGTTCGCGCCAGTCTTCATGCGGCCGCATTCCAACTTTGTGCGGTTCGCATCACCGCGTGGTCCGCGCGACGCCTACCGTGGCCGCGCCCATGCAGTCCTCTTGGACCTGCTATAGCTGCTGCATTTTTCTGTTATATTTTTTAACTCCAAACTTCCCGTTAGCCAACCGAGATCACCCCGAGGCCCCCCGGGACCTCAACCAAAAGCACCAACGCATCCTAAAACATCCTCCAAACTCGTTCCAATCCTTAAAACACCTCAGACAACATCAAAACCATCAAATTACATCGAATTCAAGCCTAAGAATTCCAAGAACTCTTGAATTATGCTTTCGATCAAAAGTCTATCAAATTTCGTCCGAATGACCTGAAATTTTGCACACACATCCCAAATAACACAATGAAGCTACTGCACTCTCGGAATTCCATTCCGACCCCTATATCAAAATCTCGTCTATCAACCGGAATTTGCCAAAATATCAATTTTGCCAATTCAAGCCTAAATCTTCTCTATAACTCCAAAACCCATTCCGATCACGCTCCTAAGTCACAAATCACCTCCCGAAGCTAACCGAACCATCGAAACTCATTCCGAGCCTTCTAACACATAAGTCAACATCTGGTTGAGTTTTCCAACTTAAGCCTTCTTAAAAGAGACTAAGTGTCTCATTTCTTACCAAGTCCTCTCCAAACTCGAACTAATAAACTCGATCACATAAAACACGGATAACGAAGCGTAAGGAAGCTGAAATGGGGGAAATGGAGCGGTAACCCATGAGACGACTGGCTGGGTCGTCACATCCTCCCTAACTTAAACAAATGTTCGTCCTCGAACGAGTCAAGAAACATACCTGAAGCCTCGAACAGGTGAGGATATCTGCTCCGCATATCCCGCTCGATCTCCCAGGTAGCCTCCTCCACGGGCCGACCTCTCCACTGCACTTTCACTGAAGCTATATCCTTTGACCTCAACTTCTGAACCTGACGACCCAAAATAGCTACTAGCTCCACATCAAAGGTCAAATCATCATCCAACTGAACCGTGCTGAATTCCAAAACATGAGACAGATCCCCAATATACTTCCGGAGCATAGAAACATGAAATACCGGATGCACACTAGACAAGCTGGGTGGCAAAGCAAGCTTATAAGCCATCTCCCCAATCCTCCGAAGCACCTCGAACGGCCCAATAAATCGCGGACTCAACTTTCCTTTCTTCCCAAATCTCATAACACCCTTCATGGGCGAAACCTTCAGCAAGACCTTCTCACCATTCATGTAGGATACATCTCGAACCTTCCGATCTGCATAGCTCTTCTGACGTGACTGAGCTGTACGAAGGCTTTCCTGAATCACCTTCGCTTTCTCTAAGGCATCCTGAACCAAGTCTGTTCCCAACATCCTAGCCTCGCCAGGCCCGAACCAACCAACTGGAGATCTACACCGTCTCCCATACAAAGCCTCATATGGTGCCATCTGAATGCTGGACTGATAGCTGTTGTTGTAGGCAAACTCTGCAAGCGGTAGAAACTCATCCCAAGAACCTCCGAAATCAATAACACAGACGCGCAATATGTCCTCCAGTATCTGAATAGTGCGCTCGGATTGTCCGTCCGTCTGAGGATGAAACGCTGTGCTCAACTCTACCTGAGTACCTAACTCTCTCTGCCCGACTCTCCAAAACTGCAAAGTAAACTGAGTACCTCTGTCTGAGATGATGGAAACCGGAACACCATGCAATCGAACAATCTCTCGGATATAAATCCCTGCCAATCGCTCTGAAGAATAGGTAGTACACATAGGAATGAAGTGCACAGACTTGGTCAGCCGATCCACAATCACCCAAATAACATCAAACTTCTTCAAAGTCCAAGGAAGTCCAACCACAAAGTCCATAGTGATCCTTTCCCACTTCCACTCGGGAATAACCATCTGTTGAAGCAAGCCACCCGGTCTCTGATGCTCATATTTTACCTGCTGACAATTGAGACACCGAGCTACAAATCCCACAATATCTTTCATCATTCTTCTCCACCAATAGTTCTGCCTCAAATCCTGATACATCTTCGTGGCACCCGGATGGATAGAATACCGCGAGCTATGGGCCTCTTCCAGAATCAACACTCTAAGCCCATCCACATTGGGCAAACAAATCCGGCCCTGCATCCTCAACACACCATCATCACCGATGGTCACATCTCTGGCATCATCATGCTGGACTCTGTCCCTAAGGACAAGCAAATACGGATCATCATACTGGCGCTCTCTGATGCGATCATATAAAGCGGACCGAGAAACCACACAAGCCAACACCCGACTGGGCTCCGAAATATCCAACCTCACGAACCGATTGGCCAAGGCCTGAACATCAACCGCAAGAGGTCTCTCCCCAACTGGAATATATGCCAAACTCCCCATACTCACTGCCTTTCGGCTCAAAGCATCGGCCACCACATTGGCCTTTCCCGGATGGTACAATATAGTGATATCATAATCCTTAAGCAACTCCAACCATCTCCACTGCCTCAAATTAAGATCCTTTTGCTTGAACAAATGCTGAAGACTGCGATGATCAGTGAACACCTCACAAGACATGCCATACAAGTAATGCCTCTAAATCTTCAATGCGTGAACTATGATAGCCAACTCTAAATCATAAACGGGGTAGTTCTTCTCATAGGGCTTCAACTGCCGAGAAGTATAAGCAATAACTCTACCCTCCTGCATCAACACACAACCAATCCCAACTCTTGAAGCATCACAATACACAGTATATGAACCTGAAGCTGATGGCAAAACCCACACTGGAGTTGTAGTTAAGGCTATCTTGAGCTTCTGAAAGCTCTCCTCACACTCGTCCGACCATACGAATGGAGCACCCTTCTGAGTCAATTTGGTCAAGGGCGATGCGATGGATGAAAATCCTTGAACAAACCGGCGATAATAGCCTGCTAACCCAAGAAATCTACGAATCTCTGTGGCTGAAGACGGTCTAGGCCAACTCTGAACTGCCTCTATCTTCTTCGGATCAACCTGTATACCCTCGCTAGATACCACGTGCCCCAAGAAAGCCATTGAACTGAGCCAAAACTCACACTTGGAGAATTTTGCATAAAGCTTCTCCTCCCTCAGTCTCTGCAACACAACTCTCAAATGCTCCGCGTGCTCCTCCTGACTATGCGAGTACACCAGAATATCATCAATGAATACAATAACGAGCGAATCCAGATAAGGCCAAAATACACAGTTCATCAAATGCATGAATGCTGCTGGGGCATTGGTTAGCCCGAAAGACATAACAAGAAACTCATAATGACCATATCTGGTCCTGAAAGCAGTCTTAAGAATATCTGAATCCCTGATCTTCAACTTGTGATAACCTAAACGGAGATCAATCTTGGAGAACACCCTCGCTTCATGAAGCTGATCAAATAAATCATCAATGCGAGGCAAATGATATCTTGATTGTTACTTTGTTCAATTGCCTATAATCAATGCACATTCTCATCGTGCCATCCTTCTTCTTCACAAACAAAACCGGTGCACCCCAAGGGGACACACTAGGCCGAATGAACCCCTTATCTAGGAGTTCCTAAAGCTGTTCTTCCAATTCCTTCAACTCTGCTGGTGCCATACGATATGGTGGAATAGAAATGGGCTGAGTGCCCAGCACCAGGTCAATACCAAAATCAATATCCCTATCTGGCAGCATGCCCGACAGGTCTGCAGGAAAAACATCGGGAAAATCCCTCACAACTAGGACAGAATCAATACTAGGAGTCTCGGCTCCAACATCCCTCACAAATGCTAGATATGAAAAGCAACCCTTCCCAACCATATGCCGGGCCTTCAAGAAAGAGATCACTTTACTAGGGATATAATCAGTCACACCACGCCACTCGATCCGCGGTACACCCGGCATAGCCAAAGTGACTGTCTTAGCATGACAGTCTAGAATAGCACAACACGGAGATAGCCAATCCATGCCCAAAATAACATCAAAGTCCACCATGCTCAATAACAATAAATCAACTCGGGTCTCCAGACCCCCATTAATCACAACACATGACCGGTACACACGGTCCACAACAACAGTATCTCCCACCGGGGTAGATACATGAATAGGTAAAGAAAGAAACTCTCGGGGCGTACCCAAATAATGAGCAAAATATGAGGACACAAGAATAGGTGGAACCGGGATCGAATAATACCGAGGCATCTCTATGGCAGACTGGAACAATATAGCTCTTAACCGTGCAATCAACTTAATTAATAGCAAACTCCCCAACTTGGATCAAAGCCATATAACAAAACGCACTCAATAAATCATAACGCACATACTTTATTGTTGCTGTAATACCATAGTGAGATTGAACTTACTCCTTCATAAGCTTGTGGAAACACAAATCATCTGAAATTTTTAACTCTTCTGCAATTCTTGTATTCACTAACACAACAGTTAAGCCCACTCTCTAGGCAGCACAATTTAGATTTCAATGCATATTCTTCACTTGTAAATCAGATTTTCTAATAGACAACATAAGGATCACACCACCTTAGAATACTCCGCAGGAGATAACCCACTTGTTTTGCCTCCAATTTACATTTTTTATACCTTCCACTGCCATACACATTACACAGTCATTTAATCTTCCTAAGTCCAAACTCATACCGTAACATGAAATTTACTTCACTCTAGATAGGAGACATGAAAAGATTATTCACGCGCCCATAAATCGGGGCTACACATCCAATTACAATGGAAATCAAACACTTAATGG
Source organism: Nicotiana tabacum (assembly GCF_000715075.1). Lineage (NCBI taxonomy): Eukaryota > Viridiplantae > Streptophyta > Magnoliopsida > Solanales > Solanaceae > Nicotiana > Nicotiana tabacum. Next base: position 143,402,958 of record NC_134084.1, read on the forward strand.
TTCATCTATCATCCAGCAGACCTTCCTCGCCACTTCCAAGTCATATAGATACATCTCGCAGTACTGACATACTCATCACATAGCCATCCAACCGTCATTCAAACCAATAGGGGCAATACCGAACATATAAGTATAAAACACTTGCTCACACAATCAACGCGTCGATGCTCAAGCCATAGGCAAAGATCCGACCTCAAGTCCTCCAAACCGGCCCAACATCAACTCATAGAGATCACATCTCGCCCCTCGATCAGGGAATCACAAGCCGTTGTTGCACATCTGATACTGAGAACTCATACGAGCATACGAGCACGTGAAAGAAATTTCAAGAGTTACTTTCAAGCTGAATCATGGACGCACGATAAGAGTTTCAAGAATATGAATTTTTTCCTAAAGGTTCTGCAGCCTCTCGAGGATAAATACAGACGTCTCTGTACCAATCCGCGAGACTCTACTAAACCTGCTCATGACTCGTGAGACCTAAGTAACCTAGGCTCTAATACCAACTTGTCACGACCCCAACCCCGGCCGTGATGGCACCCAACACAATGCTAGGCAAGCCCGACCAACTAACATCTCACAATCTCTTTCTTTGTAATTCAATATCGATTTTCGGGATTTAATACCAATTTAATATAAATAGAAGTATGAATTTAACAGATGAAATGTGCGGAAACCATAATCACGAAAAAAAAAATCTCTGTAAAACAGCCCACTGATCCGGTGTCACAAGTCTGAGCCTCTAATACAAGGTTTCAACAATCTAATACAGAATTATGTCTAAAATGCAGAATGATAAGTGGAGATAGAAGGAGGAATCGGTTCTGCGAACGCCATTCAGCTACCTCGATAACTCTGATGAAGACAGAATGGCAAGAAAGCTCGCTCTATGCCTCAGGAATACCTGTACCTACACACATGGTGCAAGGAGTAATGTGAGTACTCCGACCCAGTGAGTAATAACAATAAATAATGGCTGACAGTGGAAATCACGTAAAGGCACTAAGCAGTTCTATATCAAAATAGTAAAATCATTTAAGCAACAGTGAATGAGGAAATCATGTGAAATTCTTTAAACCAGGTAAAACAGATATAATCAGTATGAATTAGCTCCTCAAGCCTTTCAGTTCATTTATTCGTTCTTATCCTCAGTTCTCAATTTCATATACTTCTCATGATAACCGAATCAAAAAATATATATATACCGCTGCAGCGTGCAGCCCGATCCGTATATTGTTGTGGCGTACAGCCCGATCCATAATAATAATAGTCGGCTGCGTTCATTGGGGGTGTGCAGACTCCGGAGGGGCTCCTTCAACCCAAGCGCTATATAATTGCTACGGCGTGTAGTCCGATCCATCTAAGAAGCCTCATCGCCGGTGTGTCGTGATGAAGAGGCGGACTCCTTTTGTGGGACAGTCTTAGAAGTTTTCACCATTTTCGAGCAGAGATGAAGAAGAAATATGCTGCGGCGCGCATCCCGATCCATATCATATAAAATATCCTCACTATTGGGTCCTCGACCCCTATCAGTCATTTAAAAATCACAGCCTCTCGGGCATAATGTACGGTCGGGATCTCAGCCCTCATATCTCTCTCTATTTATGACTAACATTTCGAAAATCCGGTTCATATCATTCTTAAACAATTGGAAACATGAATAAGGATATAAATTCTTTAACAAAGTAAGTGAGGAAAACCAATCAAAAATCCTCTAAGGGTTCTACAGGCGGCACAAGGCCCCAAGCATGACAACAAGCCCAATTCACAATAATAAAGTATATGTCTCAATAAAAAATGTAGTAAAATATCATTCGGGATGGACCAAGTCACAATCCCCATAGCATTGAACCTCACGCTCGTCACGCAGCGTGTATCTCAACTTAGTATAGCACTACGTTGTGCAATTTCGGGGTTTCAAACCCTCAGGACATCATTTAAAATCATTACTCACCTCAAACTGGCCAAAACCCTAGCTCGCTATGCCCTTGCCTCTCAAATTGACCTCCACGCGCGTCGAATCTTTCCAAAAAATCAGAACGATAGGTCACAATATGCTAAGGGAACATAGCCCAAGCGAAAACATTCGAAAAAATATCAAAAATCTCAAAATTAGCAAAACTCGAGCCCTGGGCCCATGTCCAGAATCAGGTAAAATTTACATTTTCAGAATCCTCATACCCTCACGAGTCTAACCATACCAAAATTATCCAATTCCGATACCATTTGGTCCTTCAAATCGTCAATTTACATTTTTGAATGGTTTCACAATTTTCTTTCCAAATTCCATCCCAAATCACGAATTAAATGATGAATTCAGTGATAGATTCATGTGTTCTAGCCAAATCTGAGTTAAAATTACTTACCCCGATGAATTTCTTGAAAAACCTTCGAAAAATCGCCAAAATCCGAGCTCTCTAGGTCAAAATATCAAATAAAACCCAAAACCTCGTATTTATATAGAGTACCCTTCAAGTCAAACTCATGCGGCCGCGTCCCACTTCATGCGGCCCGCATCCCTCTCCATGCGGCCGCACTCTATGGTCACGCGGTCCGCGTCAGTGAAGTTCAGAGAAGCTGCCAAACCCATTCATGCGTCCGCACAACAACTTTGTGCGGTTCGCGCCAGTCTTCACGCAGCCGCATTCCAACTTTGTGCGGTTCGCATCATCGCGCGGTCCGTGCGACGCCTACCGTGGCCGTGCCCCTGCAGTCCTCTTGGACCTGCTATAGCTGCTGCATTTTTCTGTTATATTTTTTAACTCCAAACTTCCCGTTAGCCAACCGAGATCACCCCGAGGCCCCCCAGGACCTCAACCAAAAGCAACAACGCATCCTAAAACATCCTCCAAACTCGTTCCAATCCTCAAAACACCTCAGACAGCATCAAAACCATCAAATTACATCGAATTCAAGCCTAAGAACTCCAAGAACTCTTGAATTATGCTTTCGATCAAAAGTCTATCAAATTTCGTCGGAATGACCTGAAATTTTGCACACACATCCCAAATGACACAATGAAGCTACTACACTCTCGGAATTCCATTCCGACCCTATATTAAAATCTCGCCTATCAACCGGAATTTGCCAAAATATCAATTTCGCCAATTCAAGCCTAAATCTTCTCTACAACTCCAAAACCCATTCTGATTGCACTCATAAGTCACAAATCACCTACCAAAGCTAACCGAACCATCGGAACTCACTTCCGAGCCTTCTAACACATAAGTCAATATCCGGTTGACTTTTCCAACTTAAGCCTTCTTAAAAGAGACTAAGTGTCTCATTTCTTACCAAGTCCTCTCTGAACTCGAACTAATAAACTCGATCACATAAAACACGGATAACGAAGCGTAAGGAAGCTGAAATGGGAGAAATGGAGCGGTAACCCATGATACGACAGGCTGGGTCGTCATACCTCGGGTGTGGAGAGTGAGTGGTATGCGTAGAGGCAGTTATGAAGAGCCTGGAAACATACTCGCGATTCATAATTCATAGAAATATAACATATACAAAAATGTAAAGAAAAGGAAGAACAACATGAATTAGGAGTAAAATTAAATATCCTTTTTGTTTTAAGTTAGTAGAACAATAAATTTCAATACCTTATGAAGAAGAAGAGATAAAGGTGAATCAGCAAGAAGAAGGCAACATCAATGAAATTGGACGGAGAATAACCCTTAAAATGGTGATTCCGCATCATCTGGTTGGAAAACACAAAATCCAAGAAAAATTTATCCATGAAATTGGAAACAGTTACATAGATCTAAAAGTAGCAAAGAAAGAAAAGAAGACAAAGAGAAAACAAAGAATATGTGAGCAAGGATTGAGAGAATAATGCCTGAAATCTAATAGATAGATAAGAAGACGAAAAGAGCTAGGAGTATTGTTGAAAGTTTGAAGAAGCAGAACTGATACTCCCCATCGGTTGGAATGGAAGAGACGAGACGGAAGACGAGAGCAGATTCTAGACTCTGTCGTGTGTGTCAAAAATGATGGAAGGCACTTTTTCCTTTGAGCAAAATGACAATTTTGCCCTTGATCGACATCTTTCCTTTTCTATATAATAGAAATATATGTGTGTGTGGGGTTTTGAAAAGTTTGTCGAAGAAAGCAAACTTAATTGTGATTGGATTATAGGAGATGTGTGATGGTCTGATGGAGAGTGGACAGTGTTGGATAACATTTGGGATCGGGCTAGAAGGTGTCTAGCAATAATCATCCCAAAACTATACTTTATAATAAATAATGTTGCTTTATTTTTGTTTACCCTTAAAATCGGATAAATATTATACTTATAAGTGATTTTAAGGATATGTGATTTCACTTGGCACACAATGATAAATATAAGAATTAATAATAGAAATTACAGTAAAATAAAGCTGTCACGACCCAAACTACCATGTCGTAATGGTGCCTATCGTGGTACTAGGCAAGCTGACTCTTTACCAAAAAGAACACGATATTTCATTTTCATAGATAAATTCAAGAGATTTAATAATAAAACATCATAAAGAAAATCTAAATAATGAAAGTGCAAAAAGAAAGCCCAACATCGGAAAATACTGAGACTAACACAGTCTGGAAATGTAACTACAAACAACTATAGGAAGATAGGAGGGAGAAGAGCAGGGCTGCGATCGCCAGCAACTACCTTGCTAAATCTGAGAAGATCTACAGCTGGAATAGTCAACCGCCGCTACTAGGTCCTGATACGCCTGGATCTGCACACAAGGTGCATGGAGTAACGTGAGTACGCCAAATCAGTAAATAACCAAAGTAAATAAAGGATGAGAAGTAGTGACGAGCAATAAATCATATAAAGTTCATATCATGAAATCTCAGTAAAAATAAAATAGGCTTTTAAAAGCAAAGTTTGAATCAAATCATTTCGTTTAAACATAGTTCCAGTAAAATCATTTGAAGATAATTTTCCATAGTTCTCAAACAGAGGCTCAATGCAACAGTGAGCAAAAATGATGGAATCATAAACAACCCCTCGGGCAAAACATCACTCACATACAACCCCTCGGGAAAACCTCACAGTCACTTGAATACAGCTCCTCGGGCATACCTCACCATCACTCATGCCTCCCAGTCACTTAGCACTCGGCATTCACACTCAGTAAGTACCTGCGCTCACTAGGGGTGTGCAGATTCCGGAGGGGTTCCATTAACCCAAGCGCTATAACAAACCAACTCGTGGCATAAATCAATCAGGCCCTCAGCCTCACTCAATCATGAATCAGTAAAACATGCTGCGGCATGCAGCCCGATGCCATAAATATCCTCACAAATCAAGCCCTTAGCCTCATTCAGTCATAAACCTCTCAAGCCACTCGGGCTCTCAGTAAAAATAGGGTACTCAGCCCAAAACAACATTATATGCATCAAAACAGAGTAATAAAGACTCAGTTATGAAATCAGTAAGTATAACATGACTGAGTATAGATTTTCAATCAAAAACAGTGAGAGTATAGTAAAAAAAAAGGCCCATAAGGGTCCAAACAGCTCTAGTACAAGGCCTAAACATGGCATTCAACCCAATATGCAGAAACCCTTTCTAAAACACATAAGTATCATATAATTTCAACAAAATACGCAATTTTTTAGTTGCTACGGGGACAGACCATGTCACAATCCCCAACGGTGCACGCCCGCAAGCCCCATTGGAGTTGGGAGTGCATCCAGAATGTGATTTGGAGGTTCGTGGTAGAATTAGACATAAATTGGCGAAAGTTAGAATTTTTGGCGATTTTGGTCGATAGTGGAAATTTTGATATCTGGGTCGGAATGGAATTTCGAAAGTTGGAGTAGATTCTTAGTATCATTTGTGACGTGTGTGCAAAATTTCAGGTCATTCGAAAGTGATTTGGTAGGTTTCGGCGTCGTTTGCAAAATTTGAAAGTTTAGAGGTTCTTAGGCTTGAATTTGAGGGTAATTTAGTATTTTGATGTTATTTTGAGTATTCCGAAGGTTTGACTAAGTTTGCCAGTTGATATGTTACTTGTTGGTATTATTGGTTGAGGTCATGAGAGCCTCGGGTATGTTTCGGATGGTTGACGGATTGGTTTTTGGTGTTTGAGAGTTGATGAAAACTGCTGGTGTGATTCTGCTGGTGTTTCCGCACCTGCGGAGTGGAACCGCAGGTTCGAGGTACGTAGAAGTAGAAAGAGGCTCGCAGATGCGGGCAGGAGTAGTGTAGGCTGGATGCGTGGGTGCAAGTATTGGAGCACACTTGCGAGACCTCAGGTGCGAGATGTGGGCCGCAGATGCGGATTTTGATGAGTAAGTGGAATCCGCACCTGCGATGGTTTTTCCGTAGGTGCGGCATCGCAGAAGCGGGTATTTTGACCGCAGATGCGGTTTTGCTGGGCAGAAAGTATAAATTGAACCCTTTGTGAATTTTGCTCATTTCCACTATTTTGGAAGACGGATTTGGAGCTTTTGGGGTGATTTTGAAGAGGGATTCAAGGGATTATCAGTGAGATAAGTTGCCTGAGCCCTATTACTCGTATATATGGTGATTTACCATTGTTTAATAATATAATTATTGAAGATTAGGGGTGAAATGAGGGGTTAGGGCTTGGGAGTCGGAGAGTGTTATTTGAGGATTTGAGGGACCACTTGCTGTCGGATTTTGATGAATTTATTATGGGTAGACTCGTGAGTGTATGGGCTTTCTAGTTTTGTGACTTTTGTTGGATTCCGAGACGTGGGCCCGGGGGCCAAATTTGAGTGAATTTCGGGATCTATGTCTAATTTAATAGTTTTCTTGTGGAATTCATTCCATAAATGCATATTGATGGTATTGTTCTGGTTGTGAATAAATTCAGAGTGATTGGAGGCTAAGTCGAGGGGCAAGGGCATCGCGGAGTAGAGATTTGACCGGTTTGAGGTAAGTAACAATTGTAAATCTAGTCCTGTGGATTTCGTATCGTTTTACTATTTTAAGGTGACGCGCATGCTAGGTGACGGGCGTGTTGGGGATTATTACTTTGTTCTTCACGTAGCAACTAAAAAGTTGCGTATTTGGTTGAAACTATATGATACTTATGTGTTTTAGAAAGAGTTTCTATAATTTGGGCCGAATGCCATGTTTAGGCCTTGTAATAGAGCTGTTTGCACCCTTAGAGGCCTTTTTCTTACTATCCTTTCACTATTTTTTATTGAAAATCTATACTCAGTCACGTTATACTTATTGATTTCATAACACAGGCTTTATTACTCTGTTTTGATGCATATAAATGTTGTTTTGGGCTGAGTACCCTATTTTTACTAAGAGCCCGAGTGGCTTGAGAGGCTTATGACTGAGTGAGGTTGAGGGCCTAATTTGTGAGGATTTTATGGGATCGGGCTGCACACTGCAGTATGTTTTACTAATTCATGATTGAGTGAGGTCGAGGGTCTGATTGATTTATGCCATGAGTTGGTTAGTTATAACACTTGGGCTGAAGGAGCCCCTCCAGAGTCTGCACACCCCCAGTGAGTGTAGGTTCCTACTGATTGCGAGTGCCGAGTGCTGAGTGATTGGGAGGCATGAGTGATGGTGAGGTATGCCTGAGGGGCTGTATACGAGCGACTGTGAGGTTTGCCCGAGGGGCTGTATATGAGTGATGTTTTGCCCGAGGGGCTGTTTATGATTCCATCATTTTTGCTCACTATTGCATTGAGCCTCTGTTTGAGAACTGTTAAAAAATATCTTCAAATGATATTACTGGAACTGAGTTTAAACGAAATGATTTCATTCACACTCTGCTTTTAAAAGCCTGTTGTATTTTTACTGAGATTTCATGATATGAACTTTATATACTTTATTGCCCGTCACTACTTCTCAGCCTTTATTTACTTTGCTTACTTATTGAGTTGGCGTACTCACGTTAGTCCCTGCACCTTGTGTGCAGATCCAGGCGTATCAGGACCCGGTAGTAGCTATTGACTATTTCAACTATAGATCTTCTCGAAGTTAGCAAGGTAGCTGCTGGCGACCGCAGCCCTATTCTTCTCCCTCCTATCTTTTGATAGTTGTTTGTAGTTACATTTCTAGATTGTGTTAGTCTGAGTATTTTCGAACAGATTGTAGTAGATGCTCATGACTAGTGACACCCCGATGTTGGGCTTTTCTTTCTGCACTTTCGTTATTCAAATTTTCTTTATGAAGTTTTATTATTAAATAGCTTGAAATTATCTTTGAAAATGAAATATCGTGTTCTTTTTGGTAAAGAGTCGGCTTGCCTAGTACCACGATAGGCGCCATCATGACATGGTAGTTTGGGTCATGACAAGTTGGTATCAGAGCCTAGGTTACATAGGTCTCACGAGTCATGAGCAGGTTTAGTAGAGTCTCGCGGATTGGTACGAAGACGTCTATACTTATCTTTGAGAGACTACAGAACCTTTAGGAAAACTTCACATTCTTGAATTCTTTTCTTGCGAATCTGTTGATTTTGGTAACTAAACTTCTGTTATTCTATTCTCTCATAGATGGTGCGTACACGTGCTACCGGTCAAGATAGACAGCCACTAGTACCACCAGTTGGGGCCGCGAGAGGCCGAGTTCGCGGTCTGGGCTGTGGTAGGGGTAAGAGTGTAGCCTGCACAACAACTAGGGTAGCACCTAAGATCTACCAGCCGCCCCAGTTCATGATCAGGTCCCAGTTGTGGATGCTCTAGCAGGACCAGCCTAGGAACCAGTTGTGTCTATTGTTATCCCAGGTCTTCAGGTGACCTTAGCTCACATTTTGATCGTGTGCACTAGTCTTGCTCAGGCGGTTGCTGTTTCTACTATAGTAGCTACTTCCCAGGTCGGGGGAGGCACTCAGACTCCAATCGCCCGTACACCCGAGCAGGTTGTTTAGGGACTTCAGACATCGGAGGCACCACCAACCCAGCCGGTTGCACTTGCTCAGTATTATGTAGTTCCAGTCATGCCTGATGACGAGCAGCGTAGATTGTAAAAGTTTGGTAGACTTCATCCTCTGACTTTTAGTGGTACATAAGGCAAGGATGCCCAGGGTTTCTTGGACAACTATCAGAGGATTCTATGCACAGCGGGTATTCTGGAGATCAGTGTGGTCTCGTTCACTACCTTTCAGTTCTCTAGAGCTGCCTTTACTTGGTGGGAGGCGTAGGCCTATTGATGCAGTGCCCCTTACCTGGCAGCAGTTCTCCATTCTCATTCTGGAGAAGTAGGTGCCGTAGTTCCATAGAAAGGAGCTGCTCAGGCAGTTCGAATAGTGCCGTAGTGCCATAGTCCACCGGTGCCGCAGCCGTGGCGGAACATCCCCTCGCAGACTTTGTTCAGACGAAGTGTGCCACTGCTACTGATTTCAAGGTGGCTCGAGAAGGTGAAAGAGGAGTGCAACTGGGTAGGCCAGGACGTAGTAGTGCCTAGCCTCGAGGAATCCATCAGAACTCACGTAAAAGAGTATCTGAGTGTCTATACCTACCCCTTTACGATAAGTCCCTTAAAGCCTATCATCATTGCCTTTTGCAAGAGGTACAATGTCACTCTGGGCCAAATCCACCCGTTGTTTTGGAGGATCATGATCCTCCTCCCATTCTTTGTAAGCAAGATTGAGGGGCATCCTTTTACCCTCAATTACCTCATGCACCTCTGCAGCCCTTGGCTTTATCGAGGAGGTATGATCAAGCTCTATCACCGAGCCACCAAACCCCTGTTCTTGAGCATAGACGAGACCCGAGACCGAGGTTGGATGGGCAGATTTGTCCGAATAAAGACTTCGGATCTAATCCCCACCAAAGATATATCGTACCCTGAAAAGTGGAACACGAAATGTAAGTATTGCTTTATCTTTGAATATCTATTTTTGCCATTTTTCTTTCTTGTCTTCCCCTCATCTAAGTTTTTTTGTGTTTACTGATATGGCCGTTGTGCCAGAAGTAATCCCCGACCGGAGACAATGGGTCGAGGGATTGGTGTCACAAAAAACTTATTCCGAGCTTGCTTGGATGGAGTTTTCAAAGGGCCAATGGGAGGCTCGTAACCATGGTAACCTTCTTTACTTAGAAAGGTTTTCATTTGGGTTTTGTTATTGTACTTACTCCTCCTTTTCATTTTGTAGGCCTCGGGAAGGATGTGCCAATGAGGCCCCCCTCTGCTGAAGAAGAGGCACTCCTTTCCCGATCAGCTCCGAAGCAGGGAAAAGAGAAGAAAAGGAAGGAGGCTCTGAGTTCTCCAGGCCCAGAAAAGAAAAGGTCGGTCAAGAGACTATTACACCCCATGTTTTCGTATTTAAGAGTATGTCGTAAGTCAACTGATGTAAGCTTGGAAATAATATCATCTTTGAAAAATTTATAAAGTAAGTTAATCATGTTACCGTGGAAGTTAATAATATTTAAGATCATGAATAACAAGTACCAAGATGTTTGGAAGGCTTAGAAGCTAAACAAATTGAAGAAGATAAGTTTTATCGAAAGTTAACAAGTTTAGTGTTACACCCTATGCGTCTGTAACGACCCGACCAATCGTTTTGAGCTTTTGCACTTTCCTTGTCAGTTCTTGGGAATGATTTGCCCCGTGTGATGGATTATGACTTATGTAAATCATTGGTTTTGGTTTTCAGGGTAATCGGAATGAATTTGGAAGAACAGTTCTCAGTTTGAAGCTTGAAATTTGAAAAGTTTGACCAAGATTTGACTTGTTGGTATATGATCTAAAATTGGAATTTTTATGATTTGGTTAGCTCCATTAGGTGATTTGGGACTTAGGAGCGTGATCGGAATGCATTCTGGAAGACCGTGGAAGGTTTAGGCTTGAATTGGCGAAATTGAGATTTTGGCATTTTTCGGTTGATAGGTGAGATTTTGATATAGGGATCGGAATGGAATTCTGAAAGTTGCAATAGCTCCGTTGTGTTATTTGTGATGTGTGTGCAAAATTTCAGGTCATTTGGACGTGGTTTGGTTGGGTTTTTTGATCAAAAGCGTAATTTGAAAGTTCTTAGGCCTGAATCCGATGCAAGTTTGGTGTTTTAATGTTGTTTTGAGCGTTCCGAAGGTTGGAACAAGTTTGAATGATGTTATGGGATATGTTGACATGTTTGGTTGAGGTCACAAGGGCCTTGGGTGAGTTTCGGGTGGTTAATCGGACAATTTCATGTTGTGAAAAATTGCAGAATTTCTGTTGTTGGTGTTGCAGGTTTTTGACCTTTGCGTTCGCGATGCATGTCCCGCATTCGCGAAGGGTTATGGTGAAAGGTTGTGGAGTTGGCCTTCGCATTCGCGAAGATGGTTCTGCGATCATGAAGGTGTGAGGTCTTTGGTCATCGCGTTTGCGAGACTCCTGTCGCGTTCGCATAGAGGAAGAGGGATAGCTGGGTCTGCAACTCTTTTGTTCTACGCATTTGTGTAGAAGAGGTCACGTTCGCGACCTATTGTGTTTGCTTTGCTTCACATTCGCTAGAAGGTAATCACATTCGCATAGAAGAAATTCCGGTCTGTGAAGCAGTGTGCTTCACAAACGCGAGGGATGTGCCGCGTTCGCGATGAAGAAATGTCTGGGCAGACAGTTTATATTTTTAAATCGAGGGTTTAAGTCCAATTTCATAAAAAAACATTGGAGAGCTCGGGAGAAGGTGGAAATTGAGGAGATTTTCAGTGGAGCTATTGGGGTAAGTATTCTTCACTCATATTTGGTTTAATTCCATGATTTGGTCTTGAATTTCGTCATTTAATTTGAGAAATTAAAGTTAAAATTGGGGTAAAATGGAAGAAAAGTTTGAGATTTCTTTTGGGGATTTGAATGGGCAATTGAGGTTGGACTTTGACGAATTTGATATGGGTAGACTCGTGAGTGAATGAGGATTTTATTGATGTGATTTTTATCGGATTTCGAGATGGGGGCCAGGGGGCCGGGTTTGAGCAATTTCGAGATTTTTGATGTAAATTGGATATTTTCGAGTGGGCTTTGTTCCCTTAGCATATTTTAATGTTTATGTAGTGATTGTGGCTAGATTTGGAGCATCCAGAGGTCGATTCGTGCGGGCAAAAAACTTTGCGGGCTAGAGTTTGGACCGGATCGAGATGAGTAATGATTGTAAATAATGTTCTGAGGGTATGAAACCCCGGATTGCACATCAATGTGTTATATTAAGGTGATGCACACACTAGATGACGAGCGTGGGGTCGTGCACTATTGGGAATTGTGACTTAGTCCATCCTGAATGATTGTTTTACTGCGTATTTGATTGGAAACTATTTGCTATCATCATGTTTTGGGCTGAATGCCATATTTGGGCCTCGTGCCAACTATTTGAACCCTTCGGGGATTTTTATTGATATTTCCTCACTGTCTTGACTTTATACTTGAACTCAGTCATGCTATATTTCACTATTTTCATAACTCTGGCATGTTTACTCTGTTTTAATATATCAAAAGATATTTCAAATAATATTTTAGGCTGAGCATCATGTTTTACTGTTGCCCGAGTGGCTTATGTGATTTCGACTGAGTAAGGCCGAGGGCCTATGCTGTGAGGATAGTTTTGGGTCGGGCTACACGCCGCAGCGGTGATACACTGATTATGATTATGAGGCCGAGGGCTTGAGATATGTATGCCACGAGGTGGCTTGATGATATGATGCCGAGAGCCTAGTAATGATGCCACGAGATGGCTTGATATTGCGCTTGGGCCGTAAGGGGACCCTCTAGGAGTCTGCACACCCCCAGTGAGCATGGGTACCCATTGTGATGTGAGATCTAGCCCAAGGGGCTGGTATTATTCTGAGATATTGCCCGAGGGGTAGATTTGTTGACATTGTGCCCGAGGGGCGAACCTTTATGTGATTATCTTTCTTATTGCATGTCATTTACCTGGTTAATTTTGTGTTTGTGCCCGAGGGGCTGATTTTCTGTGCTTATCTGCTCTAATTGATTTGCATTCAATTGCTTAACTGTTGAAAAAATTCATTTTTAAAGAAGTATAAACTGAGCTAAGGTGCTTTAAGAGATTTCACAGCTTCATTGCTTTCTTACTGGTTTTGTACTACTCTATACAACATGTTGATGTATTTTTTGTGATTTCCTATCACTCAGTCTTTAGTTATGATTATTACTCACTGAGTTGGAGTACTCACTTTACTCCTTGCACCTTTTGTGCGGATTCAGGTATTTCTGCACCTGATATCGAGTATTGGTTGAGCAGAAGCAGAGTTGTTGGAGTTGGCGAGGTAGCTGCCTGGTGTTTGAAGCACTGCTTTACTCCCTCATGATATCATTAGACTATATTTAGTATTTCCAGAATTTTCATTGTATTTTAGACCTTAGTAGATGCTCGTGACTTGTGATGCCCTGATGTTGGGCTATATCTATTTCCGCACCGTTCTTTTAAATTTACATCATGCAATATCTGGTTAATTAAGAAGGCCTATATTGATCTATTAAAATTATTGAAATGGATTTGGGGATTGTGTCGGCTGGCCTTGTCTTCACGAGAGGTGCCATCACGACCGGGTCCGGTTTGTGGTCGTGACATGTTGGTATCAGAGCCTAGGTTACATAGGTCTCATGAGTCATGAGCAGGTTCAGTAGAGTCTTGCAGATCGGTACGGAGACGTCTGTACTTATCCTCGGGAGGCTGCAGAACCTTTAGGAAAAACATCACATTCTTGAATTCTTATCGTGCGTCCTTAATGCAGATTGAAATTTAACTCTTCGAATTCCTTCCACGCATTCGTATGCGCGTATGAGCGCTCGGTATCGGTCGTACGTCGACGACTTATGATTCCCTAATCGAGGGGCGAGATGTGATCTCTGTGTGTTGATGTTGGGCCAGTCTGGAGGACTTGAGGCCGGGCCTTGCCTGTAGCTTGTGCTCTTAGCTGTTAATTGCGCGAGCACGTGTTTCTGGATTTATATGTTCGATAGTGTCCCTATTAAGGGAAGTGATGACTGGATAGTTACGTGATAAGTGTGATGTTACTACGAGATGTGTTTATATGAATTGAATGAGATGAGAAGGGTCTGCTTAGGGGTAGCAAGAACTATCTGGTACTTGATTTCCATCGTGATTTGATGTATAGCCCCGAGTTGTAGGTGTGTTGAAGGACCTTTTCATGTTGCCTAGTGGGAAGTGAAGTAGATTTTACGTTGTGATATGAGTTCACACACAGAAAGATTAAGTGACTGCGTAATGTTTATGACGGTGGAAGGGTATAAAGAGATGTTAGTTTGAGTCGGGACATGTGGGTTATCTCCTGTAGAGTGTTTTGATGTTTGTGCGATCCTTATGTTATTTGTTGGAAGATCTCTTTTTCCAGTGAAATATATGCGTTGAAATTTGAATTTGGGTCGCTTAAGAGAGTGGGCATGACTGTTACGAGGGTGAATGCGAGATTTGTAGAAGATTTGAAGTACTAGATGGTCTATGTTGCATGATCTTATGAAGGATTGAGTTTAATCTCACTATGGTATTATGGTAGTAATAGAGTATATGCATTATGAGTTATTGTGTGTTTTGAACTATGGCTTTGATCCAAGGGGGGGAGTTTGCTATTGATTAGTTGATTGCACGGTTATGTGCCATGTTGGTTCCAGTTTGAGGCGTACTTGTAGATCAGTTATGGCCTCCAGAGATTGAGACCGAAGATGGCTCGAGTAAAGGAAAATTCTTGACAAAGGATATAGTATGATTCATGGGTATGTGAGAATCACAGAATATCTTGAGTTGTTGTTGGTAATGGATGCTCGATGCACAGAACAGGAAGTTACTTGGTTGTTCTAGGATGAGGTTATACTCTACGGTGTCGGAGTGCTATTAGGGCACGGGTGGTCCTGTTCGTTTGATCAGGCTAATTGCAGTTTGAATAAAGTAAATGACTCTCGAGAATGGTTCTAATGTGTTCAAGATTTTTCATGTAACAATTGGGTATTTTCAAGTTGTATATGTGGCTAGAAACTGAGATTTCATTGGAAGATGTCAGAACTTATGGTATTTTCTATATTAATTATGGGATTCTATATATCGGTATCAGGAAGGTGAAGGTGATGGCTTTAGATTAAAGTCTCTTCAGGGTAAGTATCTTGAAAGTGGTGCTTGTGGGGATATTTTAGAGAGTATTTAACGGCTTATGGGCCTTAGACCGTGTGGTTTTATGCTGGGGTCTCGTGTGGTGTGTCTAGGTTGAGGATTACGGTATTATGGCAAGGAGAAGTATTAATTCAAAGGTAATTTAGAAGGAACTTGGATAAATAGGACATCTTGGTAGTAGGTCAGATCGACATGGTAAGGGGTACGATTAGTTCTTTGGGTGTTTATGAGATAATGAGTTTCTACAGGTGCTTCGTGGCAATGCTCTTAGGTTTTGATGGCTTGCGTAGCTTGGTTGAGTTAGAAGGAGTCAGTCCTGTTGGTTTGGTTTTTCCAAAGGGGATTTAGAGGGTTCTTGATGATTTTTACTACGATTGGAGACTGGGAGTTCTCATATTTAGGCTATGTTGTGGTTGTGGGTCGTGTGAATCGGCACTGCTTAGTGACTATCGGGATTTGGAGTCCCGAGTGGATCTTATGGTGCTTGGTATATTAGATTCTAATATAATACTAGATATAGACTGGTTGTCTTTGTGTCGTGTTATTCTGGACTATTGTGCTAAGGTGGCAATGTTGGCTATGCTGGGAATGCCATGGATTGAATGGCGAGGTTCGACGGATTTCATGTCCTAGTCGGGTGGCGTTATATGCTAAGACCCAGCGGATGGCTAGGAAGGATTGTCTTTCTTATTTGGGCTTTCGTGATGGATGTTAGTGCAGAGACTCCTACCATTGATTCATTTCCGGTGGTGAGGGACTTTTTGGATGTGTTTCTTGTGGCCGAGCATGTCACCGGGTGGGATTGTTGATCTCGGTATTGATTTGGTGCTGGGCACCGTATCGTAGGGCACCAGTAGAGTGAGAGGAGTAGAAGTAGTAGTTTCCGGAACTCCTTGTTAAGGGGTTCATTGGTAGACCTATATGGATGTGTGTTCTGCATCGAGACGACTTTGTTGACTTCGAGTCGCTATTGGTGAGGGATGTGTTGATTCGGTTGTTATTGAGCTATCAGTGTTCTAAGGTGATCTATAAATTACTTTTTTGTGTTGCGAGACGTTATGATTTGTTGGTTATAGGCACAGATGGTGCAGTTCCATTGGGGTTTCATAGTGGGAGTCGAGCAGGAAAGAGTACTGGGTATTGCTCGGTGGATGGCGTATCGGTTGTGTCCCTTCAGGTATGTGTATTGTTATGTCAATTGCTTTGCGGTGGTTATGATGATTGCTTTGGTTTTAGACATTATTTTGCGCATGGTTGTTGATTTTTGAGCATAGTGACCTGGGGTGTTTCAAGTGGACTAGTGTTTGGTTGAGGTCGTGCATTGGAGCGAAGATATGTGGATGGTGTGATCCTGTGGGTTAGATTTGTGTGTTCTGTTTCTATGATGTGTGTTGGGTTCTCAGCATTGTGTTGTGGTGGTACTGGTGAGCTTCAGGTACAGCTCTTTCATTTGAGTCATTTTCATGATTTGAGTATGTTCGGATTGTCGCTTATTGGTGCGCAGATTTCACAAGTTATGGCTTTAGCCTGTATTGATGTGTCATGTCACCGGAGTAGTGTGTTGGATTAGATGAGATCGTTAGGATCATTAATGAATATGAACGGATTCGATTTTAGCATGTTAGAAGGATAATATCGAGGTTCAGCTCAGAAATTTTGCTATGGTCTTTGCCAAAGGAGAAGTGGCTTCATGAATGGTTGATCTAAGCAATGGTTATGGTTTAATGCATGTTTCATTTATCATTGGCAGTATATGAAAGTGTTGGAATGAGACTTTAGTTGATAAGAGGTTTCTATCGGTATTCGGGTGTTGTGTGCAGCTGCTATGATTAAAAGTTATCCCTACAAGCGTTGAGTCATGTGGTATATCATGTAATTGCACCTGAGGTTGCAGGTATGGGTTATTACAGCTTGTTCGTGCTTATTCAGAGTATAGATGTGAGATTTTGATCTGGTGCTTGATTTCGAAAGTGGAGATGTGGTTCTAAGGTTTATGGGCTAGGTTGGATTGTGAAACTTCAGTTACATTGTGTTATCGGCCCTATATAAGATAGGGTGACATGGTATCACCCCCGGATATATGCATGGTAAGGTTAATCAGCGATTCGTTGGCTTTTGGAACAACTCTAGGCACGTTCGAGGACGAATGTATGTTTAAGTGGGGAAGGATGTAACGACTCGACCGGTTGTTTTGAGCTTTTACACTTTGCTTGCCAGTTCCCAGGCATGAATTGCCCCGTGTGATGGATTATGACTTATGTAAATTGTTGGTTTTGGTTTTCAGCGTAATCGGAATGAATTTGGAAGAACAGTTCTTAGTTTGAAGCTTGAAATTTGAAAAGTTTGACCAAGATTTGACTTGTTGGTATATGATCTAAAATTGGAATTTTTATGATTTGGTTAGCTCCATTAGGTGATTTGGACTTAGGAGCGTGATCGGAATGCATTCTGGAAGACCGTGGAAGGTTTAGGCTTGAATTGGCGAAATTGAGATTTTAGCATTTTTCGGTTGATAGGTGAGATTTTGATATAGGGGTCGGAATGGAATTCCGAAAGTTGCAATAGCTCCGTTGTGTTATTTGTGATGTGTGTGCAAAATTTCAGGTCATTTGGACGTGGTTTGGTTGAGTTTTTGATCAAAAGCGTAATTTGAAAGTTCTTAGAGTTCTTAGGCCTGGATCCGATGCAAATTTGGTGTTTTAATGTTGTTTTCAGCGTTCCGAAGGTTGGAACAAGTTTGAATGATGTTATGGGATATGTTGACATGTTTGGTTGAGGTCACAAGGGCCTCGGGTGAGTTTCGGGTGTTTAATCGGACAATTTCATGTTGTGAAAAATTGCAGAATTTCTGTTGTTGGTGTTGCAGGTTTTTGACCTTTGCGTTCGCGATGCATGTCCCGCATTCGCGAAGGGTTATGGTGCAAGGCTGTGGAGTTGGCCTTCGCATTCGCGAAGATGGTTCTGCGATCATGAAGGTGTGAGGTCTTTGGTCATCGCGTTTGCGAGACTCCTGTCGTGTTCGCATAGAGGAAGAGGGATAGCTGAGTCTGCAACGCTTTTGTTCTAGGAATGGAATTCTGAAAGTTGTAGCAGCTCTGTTGTATTATTTTGATGTGTGTGCAAAATTTCAGGTCATTCAGACATGGTTTGGTTGGGTTTTAGATCAAAAGCGTAATTTGGAAGTTCTTGGAGTTCTTAGGCCTGAATACGATGCAAATTTGGTGTTTTAATGTTGTTTTGAGCATTCCGAAGGTTGGAACAAGTTTGAATGACGTTATGTGATATGTTGGCATGTTTGGTTGAGGTCCCGAGGGCCTCGGGTGAGTTTCGGGTGTTCAATCAGACCATTTCATGTTGTGAAAAATTACAGAATTTCTGTTGTTGGTGTTGCAGGTTTTTGACCTTCGTATTCGCGATGCATGTCCAACGTTCGCAAAGCGTTATGGTGCGACGCTGTGGAGTTGGCCTTCATATTCGCGAAGATGGTTCCGTGATCACGAAGGTGTGAGGTCTTTTGTCATCGCGTTCGCGAGTCTCCTGTCGCGTTCGCATAGAGGAAGGGGGATAGCTAGGTCCCCAATGCTTTTGTTCTATGCGTTCGCATAGTAGAGGTCGCGTTCACGACCTGTTGAGTTTGCTATGCTTCGCGTTCACGAGAAGGTTATCGCATTCGCATAGAAGAAATTTCGGTCTGTGAAGCAGTGTGCTTCGCGAACGCGAGGGATGTGCCGCGTTCACGATGAAGAAATGTCTGGGCAGACAGTTTATATTTTTAAATCGAGGGTTTAAGTCCAATTTCATAAAAACCATTGGAGAGCTCGGGAGAAGGTGGAATTTGAGGAGATTTTCAGTGGAGCTATTGGGGTAAGTATTCTTCACTCATATTTGGTTTAATTCCATGATTTGGTCTTGAATTTCATCATTTAATTTGAGAAATTAGAGTGAAAATTCGAGAACAATGGAAGAAAAGTTCGAGATTTCTTTTGGGGATTTAAATGGGCAATTGAGGTCGGATTTTGACGAATTTGATATGGATAGACTCGTGAGTGAATGAGGATTTTATTGATGTAATTTTTATCGAATTCCGAGACGTGGGCCCGAGGGCCAGGTTTGAGCAATTTCAGGATTTTTCATGTAAATTGGATATTTTCGAGTGAGCTTTGTTCCCTTAGCCTATTTTAATGTTTATGTACTAATTGTGGCTAGATTTGGAGCATCCAGAGGTCGATTCGTGCGGACAAAAAACATTGCCGCCTATAGTTTGGACCGGATCGAGGTGAGTAATGATTGTAAATAATGTTCTCAGGGTATGAAACCCAGGATTGCACATCAATGTGCTATATTGAGGTAATGCACACGCTAGATGACGAGCGTGGAGTCGTGCACTATTGGGGATTGAGACTTAGTCCATCCCGAATGACTGTTTTACTGCGTATTTGATTGGAGACTATTTGCTATCATCATGTTTTGGGCTAAATGTCATATTTGGGCCTCGTGCCAACTATTTGAACCCTTCGGGGATTTTTATTGATATTTCCTCTCTGTCTTGACTTTATACTTGAACTTAGTCATGCTATATTTCACTATTTTCATAACTCTAGCATGTTTACTCTGTTTTAATATATCAAATGATATTTCAAATAATATTTTGGGCTGAGCATCATGTTTTACTGTTGTCCGAGTGGCTTATGTGATTTTGACTAAGTAAGGCCGAGGGCCTGTGCTATGAGGATAGTTTTGGGTCGAGCTACACGCTGCAGCAGTCATACACTGATTATGATTATGAGGCTGAGGGCTTGAGATATGTACGCCACGAGGTGGCTTGATGATATGACACCGAGAGCCTAGTGATGATGCCACGAGATGGCTTGATATTGCGCTTGGGCCGTAAGGAGACCCTCTAGGAGTCTGAACACCCCCAGTGAGCACGGGTACCCATTGTGATGTGAGATATAGCCCGAGGGGCTGGTATTATTCTGAGATATTTCCCGAGGGGTAGATTTGTTGACATTGTGCCCGAGGGGCGAACCTTTATGTGGTTATCTTTCTTATTGCATGTCATTTACCTGGTTAATTTTGTATTTGTGCCCGAGGGGAGGATTTTCTATGCTTATCTGCTCTAATTGATTTGTATTCAATTGCTTAACTGTTGATAAAAGTCATTTTTAAAGATGTTTAAACTGAGCTAAGGTGCTTTAAGAGATTTCACAGCTTCATTGCTTTCTTACTGGTTTTGTACTACTCTATACAACATGTTGATGTATTTTTTGTGATTTCCTATCACTTAGTCTTTAGTTATGATTTTTACTCACTGAGTTGGAGTACTCACTTTACTCCTTGCACCTTGTGTGCAGATTCAGGTATTTCTGCACTCGGTATCGGGTATTGGTTGAGCAGAGGCAGAGTTGTTGGAGTTCGCGAATTAGCTGCCCGGCGTTTGCAGCACTGCTTTACTCCCTCATGATGTCATTAGACTATATTTAGTATTTCCAGAATTTCCATTGTATTTTAGACCTTAATAGATGCTCGTGACTTGTGGCATCCCGATGTTGGGCTGTATCTATTTTCGCACTATTCTTTTAAATTTACATTATGCAATATCTGGTTAATTAAGAAGGCCTAGATTGATCTATTAAAATTATTGAAATGGATTTGGGGATTGTGTCGGCTGGCCTTGTCTTTACGAGAGGCGCCATCACAACCGGGTCCGGTTTGGGGTCGTGACAGCATCCTAAGATGACGTATAATGAATATGAGACTTATTAATCATGATTTAATGAGTTTAAAGTCATTATATGACTATATATGATGTTTGAACTTAAAATATAAAGTTTGGGATAAATTGGATTTAACTTACGGAAAAATCGAGTTAAGATTTGCCTTGTAACGAGCCATTTTGACAAATTAAATTCGTATGCTTTATGGTGTCATTTTGGGACATATATCATTCCAAAATTAAGATCTTGGCACCTAGTTTCCAAAGTTCCAAACCATTTATTCATACGACATTGTGGTAGAGAAATATGGATTTTTAAACTAGGGTCACCAAGTCACGTTGCCGTACTTTGGAGAAACTAGCAGGTTTATAGGCCAAGTTGCGACGCAGTTTTCTCCCAATATATTAAGGGTTACATAGAGATATTTATATTGAATTAAATCCCTAACTTTCTAGTTTCCAACGCTGTAAACCGTTTGTCAATACAATATCGTAGTAGTGAGATACAAGTTTCCAAAGTGGCACTGTTCAAGCTGCCAAGCAGGCAGCTTACCCACCTGCTTGGAGAATTGAGGCGGTAGGCTTATAAGTTGTCTTTATCAATTATATTTCGTTAATATCCAGAGATCAATTACTTCAAAACACGCTGATATCTTCACCAAGTCACTTACTAAAGCTTCGTTCGAGTTCTTCCGTGACAAGCTTGGAGTAGTTTCCAAAAAATCACTTTAAGGGGGAGTGTGAAAAAAATAAAGTTAATTTTTTGGAATAATATAGAATTCTCTAGAATGTCCTAGTTTAGTATACTTGATATTTATCTAGTGGACATATCTAGATGTTCTAGAATGTTGTAGGAAGATAAGACATATCTAGATATTCTAGAGTGTTGTTAGAAGATAAGGTTGCTAGAATTTTCTTTGTACATTATCTAGAATCATATCTAGAATCATCCATAGGCTAGTATAAATAGGGGGTATCTTGTTCATTTATAAGCAAGCCAAAATCAAGAAAGCCTTCTTTCCTAAATAAGTTCTCCTATCTAAAATCTCTCTTCTTTTTTCAAGCTTCCTCTTCTTTAGTTGAATCCTCCAATCCTGGTTAACGATCTTGGGCTAGCAGAAGGTCTCCAAATAATACTCTTCTTCTGCTATTCTTTACACTTCTATGATGTTATGATGTGATTGAGGGCTATTGTGAGCTATGTTGAGATGGAGTTTTGAGTTGTAGCTTCTGTCCAAGGTATGTATAACATCTTCTTGATTGTTACTAAGTTTAATCTTGTGTTGGTTGTGTTGTTTGAGTGAAAAACTATAAGATGCACTTAAAGGAACATGGGATACAATTGTCTTTTTGGTTGGACTGTTTTGTGGTTAAAAATGTGGTTTGTGGTGGCTGAAAATTATGATAAATAATTTGATAATGTTGTGGCTTCTGTTATTAAGATTTCCTAGGTGTTAATTAAGTTGATTGAAGAAGAAAAGATGAAAAACAAGTGATTGGTGATAAAAATTAAGGTGCTAGACGTATGGGCTGTTTTGGAAGGCATTTTGTGGAGGCTTTAAAATAGAAATAATATGGTACATATAAGTATGATGCTTTGAAGGTTGCAAACTAATTTATGGAATAAGAGTTGAATTCAATTTATATCTTGTTATGAGTAAAGGAAACGAGCTTGCCGCTCAATATGATTGTTAAGATAATCGGAGAAACTCATATTGGATTATATTGTTGTTGTTGTTGTTTCTAGTGTTGGTTATAGTTGTTGTTGTTGGGTTGTTGATGACCCTTAGTGGTCTTTGGGATGTATTAAAAATAGGGGAGTTGCTGCCTGATTTTTCTTAAGTCATGCGACTAGTCAAATACGATGGAACAACATTATATGTTAACTGCAATATCATTTCACTTCTTGTAGATGCAAGAAGTTGTGTTAAGCTTGGTTAGTAATAAGGAAGAGATCATACAAATATGTTAAGGCTAAGACCTTCCTTCATTTTGGCATGATCTCATAATTACACAAGTTTTGATAATGAGACATAGAGAGAAATTCATATTCCTGAATTTATGTACATTTTTCTAGTCTCATAAGTTACTAATAAGTGGGTATTTTACCAACTTATCTTGTCTTTAAATTTAGATTTTTGCTATGTTTGGTTGATAAAATCATGTGTTTAATGACATTTACTTCTATTTTATAGGTTGTATGTGATTTAGAAGTGAAGGTGAAGAAACCAAGTAAAAACGAGTCAAAAGGAACTAAATGGACAATAAAAACTTGCCCAGTGATTTACCCTTCGCGAATGCGAAGAAGCAGAAAGCCACACCTTCGCGAACGCGAAGCAGCAGAACTCAAACCTTCGCGAATATGAAGGAAGAACCGCGAACGCGAAGATGAAGGAAACAAACCTTCGCGAATGCGAAGGTGTAGTCACGGACGCGTAGAGGAAACTAGGCAGAAAAACTGGGCAGTTCTGGAATTTTACATTTTTCACCCCAAACAATTTAATGCACGACCTAGCTCATTTGTAAATTATCTTTGGCTTATTTTCAATCTTGAAGACTAGAGAGAACAAGTTTTGGAAGCTAGGGTTCGCAAACACACTTTGGTCTTGAAGATTTGAAGCTTTTGGTTCAGAATTTCTTTACCCATTTATATTCATGTCTTCATTTCCTTACTTCGTATTGAATATCTAAGTGTGTAGTATTTTACCCAAAACTTGAATCTTGTTTATAGAAATATTCATGTTTAAAGTTAGGATTAAATACCTTGTTGTGTTTATGTATTGAATGATTTTTTTTATCTTTCATGAAGTGAGTTAATGTTTCTTTAATTATTCTTATTCTTTAATGTTTCCAAAGGGATTAGCTAATCCTAGGACTCACTCATTAGCTTCGAATTAATATTGGGAAATATTATTTGGGGTTGGGAAAGATTAATTAACAAGAACTTGAGGCTTTAACCCCCATTTTATAGATTCTACCTAGGGATTGGATTGAACTACTTATAGCTGTATCCTGGCGTGCTTAATATCTTAATTGTTTTAGGGATAAATCAATTAGGAAGTCTTGTTAGTCTTCGGAAGAAGCTAATATAGAATTATTACCCGTGCCTAATAACATAAACTCACTCATATTTGTAATATCGTGAAATACATTGGATCGTTACTTGAGTGTAATTTCCTATGCATCCATACTTGTAGCCATTGATCATTTTACTTACTTTCTAAATTAGTTTACATTATATCATTGCAGAAGCACCATCATTCGCATTTGCGAACATTTTTTCGCATTTGAGAACCTGGCCCTTATCGCAAAATCGAGAATATTGTCGCATTTGCGAAATCTACTGAACATTGAAAGTTCACAATTGCGAACTTGGGGTCGCAAATGCGACTCTGAAGCACTTAACTGGGTCTCAAATGAACTTAGCAAAAATTGCAAAAACAAGCTGTTGAGGCTAAAGACTGGTATGTCTCACTCCCCAAATTTCCAAAACTCCCTCATTTTCACTCCTCATTGCAAGCATCCAGGTATGAAAGTTTAAATCGTTGCATCTTCTTCTTCTTATTTGATTTCTAGGTGAGGTTGGTTGAGAGTGTGAGCCTTGTTCTTTGCTTGAAAAATGGGGAAGTCTGAGTACCCAGTGCTTTGTTAAAATGGAAGTGAATTTTTCTGCTTAATATGTGATCGATGAAGTCCCGAATGCGATTCTTGGCCGAATCATTGATATTTTTTCTATTCATGGTTGTCTATGAAGTCTATTGCATGATTTTGTGTTTAAAAGTGATTGGGTTATCTAGAAATGTGCTTGTATTCAAAAATTTTAAGGCTTAGGACTAATCTCTGAGAAAGGATAGGCTGGGGACGATGATATCGTAATTGCGATGGCCTCTTCGCATTTGCAAGCTTCGCATTTGTGAAGAGGTGGTCGCAATTAAGAAAGCTCTTAACTCTAACCACCTTCGCAATTGCGATCCTTTCAGTTTCCTGCTTCCTTCGCATTGCGATATCTGTTGGCTTCTCAATTGCAAAGAATTTGTCGTAATTGCAACATCAGAGAGTAGTTACTTGCATACTTGAAATCCTGAAATTTTTCCTAAGGCTAGGTTTCGATTATTCAATCATTTCTTTACCATATTTGAATCATTTTGCAATATTTTTCATAGCCATACCATATTTTCACTCCAATCATTTGTTTACAGGTACCGTAAGCTTAAAATAAGCTCTAACTCCGACGAATCCCCGAACGACAACCCTTTGGAAGAGGAGGAGAATTATGACCAATACCGGTTCTTGTCATTGGAATGCCAGGAACGGTACTACGCTGAGCTGATTTCAAAGAAATTGCTACTGGAAAGGGGTATAGCACTGGATAATGTCCCGGAATGTCTTCTTGAGTTCCATCAAAGGCTTGTAGACATGGGATGAAACTGTTTTGCCCCTCAACCTTGCAGAGCCAATGAGCAATGGGTGAGGGAGTTTTACGAAAATCTCCCAGCTATCAGGGTAAGGAAGCCAAATATGAGAATTCGCGGCAAAATGGTGCATTTTGGAGCTGAAGCTGTGAACCAAGTGTATCCCTACCAGACCATGACATGACCACATTCCGTGCAAAATATTGTGCCTCAGGGGAGTGGTTGGTGTCCAAATTGTACCCGGGTGTAGATGTTCCATGGGCAGCTGAGAAGAGAGGGATCACATCAAAAGAATTCACTACCGAAGCAAAAATATGGCTGGCCATCATATGCAGTCGCATCTCCCCTGCAGGGAATGTATGGAATGTACCAAGTGACAAGAGCTCAAATGATAGCCTCTATTTTTTATGGTATTCGAATCAATGTTGGTGAAATATTCATAGGTGAACTGCGGGAGTATCTGGCTCTTGGGGGTCAATCATTGATGTTCCCATCTCTCATAACTGAATTATGCCAGCTTGCTATAGTTGAGGAGGCTCCGGAAGACAACTGGATTGATCCGGAAAAGCCTATTCAACCATTGACGAAAAGAGGAGAGGGCGGCGCCGTGAAGAGCAAAAAGAGAAAGTTGGGATTTTTTTCTCAGACTGATCAGGGTAGCCAGCCATCATCTTCTACAGAAGGACCATTTGCTGTGCTTACTGAGGAAATGTGGCTAATTCGCGACCTAGTAGCTAGACTTCGATAGGGACCTGGGGAAACATCTGAGGGACCCGCTGCATACTGTTACTCCCCACAATATTACGTCGATATTTTGTCCTGCGGTATTATATTACGATGATGTTACGCTTCGTAGTACCAAATTACGATGATGTCGCACCCTGTAGTATTGTAGGTTGAATTTGTCGTAAGGTAATTGACATCACTCCAAGTAAAAGATTATTTGGAGATTATAAGGATTATTCTACTTGACAAGTGATGAGTAAATTCGTGAAGGTGAAAGGGGAAGTAAGTCAAAAAAATGAATGTTCGTCCAAGTTTGGCATTTGGGATAAAATACAGGTCGAGCGATAATACCAGATAATTATGAACTAGTACCATGTAAGATACCATATGACCACGGTAGTATAATGTATAAAAAGTATATTAAAAATAAGTAGTTTTTAAGTAATTTGGAAATTTTTTTAAATTATGCGGGTAATTGGTTAATTACCGAGTAACAGAACATTACCCAGTTAACTAATAAGTGGGTAAATATTAATAATCTCTACCCCACTCGCCTCGTGGCAGTAGGCCACCATTCAAACCTATGACTAATTAGTCATATGTGGTTAGTGGCTTAAAATGTGTAAGCCACTAAAGAGTTACAAGAAAGGCTTGGTCATTTTAAAAATCTTGATCTTTCAAAAGCTTAGATCATTTATAGTCAAAATCAAATGTAACTCTTACACCCAAAATTCAACTCTCCAACCAGAACGCTAAAAACTAAACAATATGAAGATTTCATTCTTCAAAAAACATGAGGTTACATTATTCAATAATGTGAGCTTTCAAGAATTCAGTAACGTACGATTTTATGGATTTTCCCCTACTTCGATCTACGGTTACATGTTGTCGCAATCAATGGGTGTTAAAGGGATTGCCAGGAGAATCGGTTCAGGTATGTTAAGGCTATCCCTTCTTTCTTTTGGCATGATCTATACGACACAAATGAAATGAGCAAATGCACAAATTCGATAAATGACTCTATTCATAGAAGTATTAGAGATATCTATGTTCTTGAATTTCCATGTGTCATAATATTTTATCATATGTTCATGGGTCTCGGAAAATATGAAAGTTGAAAAGAGTTTACTTTATAATATTACTCAAAGGCTGTCACGACCCCGGTTCGCCCTCCGTGAACCATCGCGATGGCACCTAGTCTCTACGACTAAGTAAGCCTAAGATGCGAAAGATAAACTAAATTTGCGGAAGAAAACAATTTAAAACAGATATAGAGTAATAAAACAGCGTTTAAAAGTGCCGCTCGGCATACATAATATTAACTCTTAAAACCAATACACTTTCGCAAAACCTGGAAACCCATGAATCACAAGCTAAGAGATACATAAAAAGCTCTAACTCCAGAAATGTCTAACAAAAGGGGAATACTGAAGGGCTATACTATCACAGAAAGATAGAAAAGGGACTCCTCGGTCTATGGACGCGGCAGATATACCTCGAAGTCTCTACCGAAGCGCCTCGCCTCAAGGATGATAAGATAGAGTGAAAGTACCTGGATCTGCACATGAAAAACATGCAGAGAAAGGGCATGAGTACACCACAACGGTACTCAGTAAGTGCCAAGCCTAACCTCGGTTGGGTAGTGATGGGGAAGGTCAGGGCCCTACTGAGGTAAAATAAAAATATAAGGTATGAGAGTATAAGATAAGCAGTACAGTTGAAAGCTAACAATACGAATTTAATACAGGAAAAAAAAGGAATTCAATAACTAAAATAGAGGAAAAACAATCACAAGGAAATAACCGGGGATCTCTCAGTATCCCGAGGATCTCTTAGTACCCTCAATATATGTCAGGGATCTCTTGGTATCCCGAGGATCTCTTGGTATCCTCAATGTATGCTAGGGATCTCTTGGTATCCCGAGGATCTCTTGGTATTCTCAACGTATGATAGGGATCACTTGGTATCCCGAGGATCTCTCGATATCCTCAATATATGCTAGGGATATCTTGTATCCTCAATGTATGATAGGGACCTCTTGGTATCCCAAGGATCTATCAGTATCCACAATATATGCTAGGGATCTCTTGGTATCCCGAGGATCTCTTGGTATCCTCAATATACGCGCTGGGGATCTCTCGGTATCCCGCACTTCAACTCAAATTGCAAATGCGTACCGGGGATCTCCCATGATATCGTCCCGTAGTCCAAAAGTAAAACACACAACAATGGCCCAAGGAATACTCAAATAAACTCAACTTCATAACAAGGTAACACATACAATTCTAACCTAGCATGCTTCACGTAATATAAATAAGGCAGTTAAAGCAAATAAAACAATTAAGTCAATTAGACATGCTTCTCTAACTAACATCAGGTTTAAAAATGCAAGTAGAATAAATAGAAAGGGAAAGCACAATTAAAGTTACTTGAAAAATGCAAGTAGAATAAATAGAAAGGGAAAACACAATTAAAGTTACTTGATGAAAACTGAATTTTCAACAATTAGCACAAGTACCCGCTCATCACCTCACGTACAAGGCATTTTAATTATCACAATACCAATCCTAAGGGGAAAGTCCCCCATACAAGGTTAGACAAGCCACTCACCTCGAACCCGCTCAATAATCAATCTGAAACCACGCTCTTGCCACGAGTACTCGACTCTAAATGGCACAAATCTATTCAATTCAATTTCATAATGTAAATAACACTTCAAATAACTGATTCTACAAAGAAATTCTAAGCTAATACGCGAAATTAGGTAAAATGACCAAAATGCCCTTCGGGCCCAGGTCTCGGAATCTGGTAAAATTTATATTTTCAGAATCCTCAAACTCTCACGAGTTCATGCATACTAAAATTATCCAAATCTAAAGTCAAATTCCCAATCAAAAGTCGAATTCTAGGTCTAAGAACTTTCTTCCCACTTTTCCCCAATTTTAATCTCCATTCCAAAATTAAATGATGAAACTAACTATAGATTGATGGAATATAACTAGAAAGGGTTAAAGAATTGTTACCCACTGATCTCCTCTTCAATTCCCTCCCAAAATCGCCCTCTCCTGAGCTCCAAATCGAATTTCCAACTTTTGAAACTAAACCCTCGAAATTTCATATTTTTGCCCAGCTGTTAGCGCATCTACTGTCCTGGGACCGCTTTTGCGGTCCCGCTTTTGCGGTCCCGCTTTTGTGGAACAATGGTCGCATCTGCGACTTCTCACTTAAGCCCATCTTCCGCATCTGCGGTTAACCCTCCGTAGATGCGGGGCCGCTTCTGCGGTCCCTGCTGGCTTCTCCCTTTTCCGCTTCTGCGTCTCTTCGTCGCTTCTGCAGCTCCGCACCTACGGGACCCAAACCGCAGGTGTGGTTATGACAGAAAACCAGCTGAAGCTTCAACTCCAAACTCCAAAATCCTTCCGTCAACCATCCGAAATCATCCCGAGGCCCCTGGGACCTCAACCAAAGGCACCAACAAGTCTAATACCACTGTCCAAACTTATACCAATCCTTAAAACACCTAAAACAATATCGAAACTATGAATCAACCACGGATTCAAGCCTAAGAACTCCAAAACGTAGAAATACGCTTTGGAGAAAAAAGTCTATCAAACCTCGTCCGAATGACCTAAAACTTTGCACACACATCCCATTCAACACTACAGAGCTACTCCAACTTCTGGAATTCCATTCCGACCCTCGAATCAAAATCTCACTATCGAATCGGAAACTTCAACATTCGACCTTTAGGTATTTCAAGCCTAAATTAGCTACGAACCTCCAAAACACAATCCGAACACGCCCCTAAGCCCGAAATCACCCAACGAAGCTAACAGAACCATTGGATTTCCATTCCGAGGCCGTCTTTGCACTATTCTGACTACGGTCAACTTTCCAACACTTAAGCTCTCATTTAGGGACTAAGTGTCCCAAAACTCTACGAAATTCAAAACCAAACATCCTGGCAAATCAAAATAGCGGAAATAAACTCGGGTAAAGCAGTTAATAGGGGATTAGGGCATAACTTCTTAAGACGACCGGCCGGGTCGTCACAAAAGCAAAATAGTCTTATGACATTCCGAAAGATTTTATTAACATACTTTTCATGTATTGCATTCATATACATTAATCTATGATCAGATGGCATTATATACGCGTATATATTTATGTATATATATGTATATGGGATATGGGAAAGGTTATGACGTTATATACGCACCACCACCTAATCAGCTGGTATACGTTCATGATTTGTCCACAGTAGCCGAGATGATATGACGGGATTCCCTCAGAGGCTTGATGATGTTATGAACACATGTACCTATGCACGACATGACATTCATAGGCTTATGCATGACACTATACGTATTTTATGATCTACAAAGTTATCCAGACTTACAGTTTGATTCATTTACTCTATGTTTCTTTCATGTCTATTATGTACTTATTTATATGCCTTACATACTCGGTACATAATTCATACTGACGCCCCTTTTTGCCTAGGGACACTGCATTTCATGCCCGCAGGTCCCGATATACGGGTCGAGAGCCCTCCAAATAGGCTATCAGCTCAGCGGAATATGTTGGTGCGCTCTATTTGCTTTGGAGTTGCTTGATTGGTTAGTATGATTTAGACAGATATTGTTTGTTATGGCGGGACCCTATTCCGACCTTTATAAAATTATGTATTCTTAGAGGCTTGTAGACAGATGTCATGTACGTAAATGATTGTATGGCCTTGTCGGCCCATGTTCAGTACACGAGTGGCTATTTTGGTCTTAAAGGCCCGTACTTCATATGTATAAGTTTGTATTCCCTCATGCTCTACTCTGGTTCATTTACCTATGATAGAATGATATTAAAGATATGTTACGTTGGTATTTGGTTGAGTAAGATACCGGGTGCCAGTCGCGGCCCATCGGTTTGGGTCGTGACAAAAGTGGTATTAGAGTAGTTCTGTCCTAGGGAGTCTACAAGCCGTGTCTAGTAGAGTCTTGTTTATGGGTGTGTCGTGCACCATACTTATAAGCAGGAGGCTACAGGGAATTTAGGATTGTCCATCTTTCTTCTTACTCTAGATCGTGTGGTAGAGCTCACTTATAAGAATTCAAGTCCCGAACTTCTATTCGTAATAAGACGATGCCTACATTCAGAAAGACGATAGATAAGAGATATAGCTATGGAATTGTTGATTTAGAGGAACTCGATTTTGCATCTTGCTTATGATAAGTAAATGTGAGGTCTTTAGAAGATCATGTGTGTACTGAAAGGTGTAAGCTTCCTGATAAGAAGCCTTAAGGAAAAAATGCCTATCCACCTTTATGGTGAAAGACAACGAGAGATTAAGAAGATAAATACAAGTTCCAACAAGCAAAGGAAGCAAGATGAAGAAGGGTACGAGGCGCCAAGTTAATAAAGGTTAACAATGTTTATAATTCAGGCAGAGGAACATAAGCTTTTTGTGTAATATTCAACAGTAATAGAGGTATGTACAATTGGTCACACACATTTCAGTTATGCCCTATAGGGGCTAACATGTATAGTTAAGAGAAGGACGAGTATTGTTTGGTATGGCGGGACCCTGTTTCGACCTTTATAAAAATTATGTATTCTTAGAGGCTTGTAGACAAATGTCATGTACGTAAAAGATTGTATGGCCTTGTCGGCGCATATTCAGTACACGCGTGGCTATTTTGGTCTTAAAGACCCGTACTTCATATGTATAAGTTTGTATTCCTTCATGCTCTGCTCTGGTTCATTTACCTATGATAGAATGATATGAAAGATACGTTACGTTGGTACTAGGTTGAGTAAGGTACGAGTGCTAGTCGCGGCCTATCGATTTGGGTCGTGACACATACATTTCAAAGAAAGACTTTCAAAAGTATCTTGATGATTAGAAGAAGCAGGGGGATCACCTTAAGACACTGGAGAAGGCATACACTGGTTTGGCCAAGGCACATGGTAAGTTGAGCAATTGTCATGACAATCTGGCAAAGGCATAAACAAAGATGAAGAAAAGGGAGAAGAAAAGAGATAAATTCTTTACCCGCATGTGGAAGAGTGTGAAGGGGATGTGGAAAGTCCTAAAGCCTCAAGACCCAATGCCATCGACCGAGCTGAAAAATGATGATGATGCTCCAGTTCATTGGTCCGAGGAAGAAGGATAGGAGGAGGCCTCTGATTCCGACAACGAGGATAGCGCTTGATGCAGTATTAAGGAAGAACTTTCCTCCATTTTACTTTATTGTGTTTAGTTGTATTGGAGACATTGCAACATTTTCTGTTGGGGGTTGCTTCTTGTATAACTGTTTATCTTGTATAATTGTGGATAACTGTGGATTTGGTAGATTGATACTTTGTTTGTTTTTATGTGATGTTATTGGGGTTTCATGTGATGTGTTATAGTAGATATTTACTATCTTCTTGAATTCTTGTTTTTATATATAGTATATTTATTGACTTGATGTTTATTAGCTTTTTAATTTTAATTTTATTTTATATAGTATATTTTATTTTGGTGGCGATATCTTTGGTTTTCTTTATACCACGTTTTTTTTTTCGAGGATGTCAATTTTCTTTTTGAACCGGGTAATTGTTAATAAATTTTTGTCGACTTTTCCCGATGATGGATAGTTAGGCGACTTTCTTAAGGGAATTAGTCTTGCGTTGGGGTTTGTGCCCATTGGCCAAGTTGTGTCTTGCTTAGTGCCAACATGATTTAAACCTCGACATATGAATTTTTAGTTTTTGAAAAAGTAAAATAATTGAGGTAAAGATCATTGTCATGACTTTTAGACTCAATTTTTGTCTCTTTGATTCACTAACTAGCTTTTTATGCCATATGTAACCTCTTTGAGTCATTGGTTTCAATTGGATTTTGAATTTGTATTCCACTTGAGTGTTCATGTGCCATGTGTGGTGAGATTTATTGTGAGTTCTTTTGCAGTATTTGTAGTCTAGAACTTGCCCGGAATGTTCTTCAAGGCGAAATCATAGACTAACTTGGTTAGAAAAATGATATTAGGCCTTCCTTGGACCGCTATTGTGCCTTAAATTTCCTACCCTTGAATATTTTCCCTAGTCAACCCATTTTGAGCTTTTAACCTTATTCTTTGGCAACCATCTTACAAGCTTTAACCCTTGGTTATTTATTGATCTAGCTTTTGGCACCCTACCTCCCTAAGTACTTTGAAAGTGTAAACATAGGCTAAAAGCCTAAGTTTGGGGGTGAAGTTTGGAAAAGGTGTGATGTGGATGTTGCTTAAAAGGTGAAAGGTAATAAAAAAAAGTAGAACCTTCCTTGATTTTGAAAAAGTAAAAAAAAAGAATATAATAAAAAAGGAGGAAAGAAGAAAAAAATAAGAAGTTGTGAATAAAGGGAAGATTAGTGTGGAATGAAAAATGAAGAAAGGATGGAAAATATTTTTGAAGGAAGTATGCTTTAATTGTTGCAAAGTGTTGTGCTTAGGGAGGTTTTTAGTCGCTCTTATCCAAATTGTGCCCTCCCTTAACCAAAAGCCTATATTACAATCCTTTAAGTCCTACTTGATGTTGAACCAAGTGTGTGTCTACATTAGTGGAGAAATACACGAAGGGCAAGCCTATGACACTACTTTTGTGCATTTGAACATCTTTGAGAGAGTGAGAGTTAATTTTTTCCATTTGATATCCCATATGTGTTTAAATTTCAATTTATAAGTTGGGATTCTCTCTTAAGTGTGAGGGTACATGAAAATTTTGAGTTGTGAACTTAATGCAATCTCTAATTGGGAGAAATGAACAAAGGAAAATTGTTTGTGATAATGAGAAAATTTTTGAAGCTTTAGTGTCATGACTTGGTTGCTACTTTGATTAATGTAGTGCTTGAGCACTTGAATTGAAATGAAATTTGTGAAAATTTGTTGGGAATTCATATGCTTAATATTAATTGTTGGTACCAACCGAAGTCACTAGATTATATTTAATTTGAACATTTTTGACTTGAAATGATGTTTGGTATGTCATTGAGCTTAATTGATGATTTTATTGAAGGATGTCCTTAGTTGTCGAATTGCTTGAGGACAAGCAATAGTTTAAGTTTGGGGGTTTGATAAGTGGGTATTTTACCAACTTATCTCATCTTTAAATTTACATTTTTGCTATGTTTGGTTAATAAAATCATGTGTTTAATGCCATTTACTTCTATTTTACAGGTTGTATGTGATTTAGAAGTGATGGTGAAGAAACCAAGTGAAAACGAGTCAAAAAGGAGCTAAAATGGACAATAAAAACCCGCCCAGTGATTTACCCTTCGCGAACGCGAACGTGAAGAAGCAGAAAGCCACACCTTCGCGAACGCGAAGCATAAATCGCGAACACGAAGCAGCAGAACTCAAACCTTCGCGAACGCAAAGCTGAAGGAAATAAACTTTCGCAAACACGAAGGTGCAGTCGCGAACGCGAAGAGGAAACTAGGCAGTTCTGCAATTTCACATTTTCACCCCGAACAATTTAACACACGATCTATCTCATTTGTAAAGTAGCTTTGGCTTATTTTCAGTCTCTAAGAATAGAGAAGAACATGTTTTGGAAGTTAGGGTTTGCACACACACATGGGTCTTGAAGATTTGAATATTTTGGTTGAGAATTTCTTACTCATTTATGCTCATTTCTTCATTTCCTTGCTTTGTATTGTATATATAAGTGTGTAGTATTTATTCCATCACTTGAATCTTGTTTATAGAAATATTCATATTTAATGTGTGGTTTAATTATATTGTTGTGCTTATGTATTGAATGATTATTTATCTTTTATGTAGTGAGTTATTGTTTCTTTCATTATTCTTA
Organism: Nicotiana tabacum; assembly: GCF_000715075.1. Lineage (NCBI taxonomy): Eukaryota > Viridiplantae > Streptophyta > Magnoliopsida > Solanales > Solanaceae > Nicotiana > Nicotiana tabacum. The sequence continues at coordinate 143,437,691 of NC_134084.1, forward strand.
TTCTTTAATGTTTTCGAAGAGATTATTAGCTAACCTTAGGACTCTCCCATTAACTTCTAATTAATTTTGGGAAAGATTATTTGGGGTTGGAAAAGATTAATTAACAAGAACTTGAGGCTTTAACCCTCATTTTATAGATTCTACCTAGGGATAGGATGGAACTAGTTGTACCCATAATCTGGTGTGCTTAATCTCCTAATTGTTTTAGGGATAATTCAATTATGAAGTCTTGTTAGTCTTTGAAAAAAACTAACATATAATTATTACCCTAGGCTAAGTAATACAAACGCGCTCATATTTTTAAAATCGTGAAATATATTGGATAACTACTTGAGTGTAATTCCCAATGCATCCATACTTGTAGCCATTTCTCATTTTACTTGCTTTCTAGGTTAGTTTACATTTTCGCATTTAGCTATAAATATTTACAAAAATCAATTCTAAGTGTTTTGCATTGCATAACAAGTGATAATTCTCTTACATTCCTAATCGCCTATATATTGTTCTCTGAAAAACAACCCCGACTCATAGTTGGGTAAATTATATTGCATGCGACCGTGTTCATTTACTTTTTAGTAGTGGATTTGGATGTCATCAATTACAGTATTCTCCCTTATCATATTCAATTGAGTATTGTCTTCTTCCAGTCAAGAGAGCAGAAAGCCTATATATACAGTATTACAATATTTTCATTACTATCGAGCTATAATCGATGGGCAGGCCCATATTGGGCAACCTCTGATCAGATGGTAAGTTATATACCGAGCTACTGTGGCCGAGTGCCTATGAGCGAGCCCAGCATGGCCGAGATACAGAGCCTAGTATGGCCGAGTGCCTATAACTTACTATATATATATATACCGAGCCTTATAGGGTCGAACAACTATTTTACATACTATAGTGAAAGAGTTGTGTCAGTATCAGCATGTAAGAATATCTTCAGATTATCTTTGACTCTCAGTTACTTTCAGTTATTATATTATTAGTTCAGTTTCAGCTTTCAGTTATTCTGTTGCCTTACATACTCGGTACATTATTTTGTACTAACGTCCCTTTTGTTGGGGACGTTGCATTTTATGCCTGCAGGTCCTGATAGTCAGCTGGATAGATCTTCCCAGTAGATAGAGTTAAACATCAGCGTGGTTGGTACGCTCCACTTTCTCGGAGACCGGGTCTATACCTTGGAGACTATTTTATATATACAGGTTTGATGGGTAGGTCGAGTCCCTCTTCTGATCATGGTACAATTCAGTTATCTCTATATGCTTGTAGACGAGCCCTGTATATTTTGGTCTATTAGTAGACGTTCATGGCGACCTCATCAGCCTGCACAGTTATATATATATAGTAGACGTTCATGGCGGCCTCATCATCCTGCACAATTATATATATATATATATGAGCTTTTGGGTATGTTTACCCCTTAGATGAGAGAGATGATATTTTAAGATGATTCAGAGTATGGACTCATCGGCCTAGGTTAAGGGTTACCCCTCCAGTGTTCACAGTTACAGAGTGGTACGCTCGGGCCGAGTATGGCATCGGGTGCTTGTCGCGGCCCATCGATTTGGGTTATGACAAAAATGGTATCAGAGAAGTTCTGTCCTAGGGAGTCTACAAGCTGCGTCTAGTAGAGTTTTGTTTATGGGTGTGTCATGCACCACATTTATAAACAGGAGGCTACAGGGCGTTTAAGACTGTCACTCTTTCTTCTCACTCTAGATCGTGTAGTAGAGCTCAGTTGTAAGAACTCAATTTCCTAAATCCTATCTTATTCATAATACAACGATGCCTACATTTAGAAAGACGGTTGGTAAGGGATTGCACGTAGTTATGGAAGAGTTGAGTTAGAGGAACTTGATTATGCATGATGCTTATAATGAGTAAGTATAAGGTTTTCAGCAGATCATGTGTGTACTATGGCATGTAAGCTTCTTGTTGAGCAGCCCTAAGGCATGAATAATTATCCACCCATATGGTGAAATGCAACGAGAGAATCAGAAGGTACAAGTTTCAACAAGTAAAAGAAGCAAGGTGAAGAAGGATACAAGGTACCTAGTTAGTAAAGATGAACATTATCTACAATTCAGGAAGAGAGATATAAGCATTTTGAGTTACCTTCAACAGTAACAGAGGTATGTACAATTGGCCACATCGATCTTAGTTATGCCATATGGGAGCTAACATATATGATTTAAGAGAAGGATGAGATATAAGGACCTGGCTGGGGTTAGAGTAACCCAAAATGATGGATGGATTGTTTGCATTAGGTGACATTTTCAAAGGATATTGTAAATGTGCTAATAGATCTCCTTGTGAGACACCAAATGGTGCACTCTAGAATAGTACAACTAGATATGAGTACTACAAAAATAGGCACTAGAAGCCTTGAAGGGTCATCGATGATGTGAGAAGATGCGAAAGATAAAGAGGTAAAACATCTATAGGTAGATCGTCGTAGCACTAAATCTTAGTACTCCACTAAAAGGGGGAGATTGAATGATGTGGCATTAAGTTAGAATTAAGTAGTTTTAGTAATTTTGGAATGGTGAAGGAAGAATGCAATAAAAAAATAAGAAAAAGGATGAGATTGCACATATCCATATCCTACTGATATGCTACGATTCCAGAACATTATGCAAATGCGACGTCAAGAAATGAAGTAAGGGTTCCTGCCAGGAGTGTTATGGAGATAAAAGAGAGTGTCACTGGGAAGATAATCAATATATCATCTTAAAAGCTACCTTACGAGCAAAGGGGTATGAAGGTAGGTAAGTAAGGATATTTACAAGTAATAAAGAACATCAAAAATTCTGCCAGGTAAATGATGTAATAAGCTAGCAGCCTTGCAAGAATCAGAGAGTCCTCACTAAGTACTACAATAAAAGACTAGCTAAAAAATTAAGGAAGAAGACTTCAACGTAAGCATAGTGACTTAAAGAGGAAATGGTTTTCTAACAACAGTCTCACTACAACATTGTATGCACTCTATAAGAAAGTAGGATTCGAGATCATGTGAGTTCCACGGAAATTCCGTCATGTATGGGAACTAAGAAAAGCTAAGTATGCACGCTAAAAGGGGGAAAAAGACTAGGAAAAGTAATAGCCTACGTTTAAATGCTGAGAAGAAACGAAAGGAGTTTTTCGAACAATGATCCAGAATAAGTTTCGTTATGAACACACTTAAGATTTCTGAGTATTATCCATGCAGCATATATGTTGACAATCATACAGCCTAGAAGATTCCGGTATAAGTCAAAACAAAAGAAAGGAGTTGAGTCCAGATCATAGACAAATGATTGAATATTTAGATGATGGTGTCAGGGTATTCCATAGCGTCCATGAAAGGCTAAAGTAATAACTAATACCATGGGCCACAGATCGGAAGATGGCTTAAGCCTACATAAGGCTGATCAGAAGGAAGAGGAAACTAAATAGTTATATCAACCAAGTGAATAAGGAGCCTGATTATTAAACCCAGAAAATTATAGAAATTGCGATTAAGAACATTGCAGGATCACCCTTAATATTAGAGGTACAAGAGATATAGTACGACAACCATATTATATAACGGCTCTACGAGAAAGCCAGTTAAAAGAGTACCAGCCTCATAAGAAGTTAGCATGAAGCTCCCACCGGATTGTGTATGCACTAGAGGTGTAAGTATTACAATAGAGCTTCAAGTTGTGGATGTAAATCATACCTATGTAGAAGGGAAGTTATTAAAGAGATAGAAGACGTGGTGCGAGATTTTAAAGCAAGTAAGGTAAAGGTGAACAACGTACGAGACACTCAAGTGCAGAAGGTTGTGAATAGTCCTTACTTCGGATAGAAGGCTAGAAGCGTTGGGATTCAGTATCCAGGAAAGATAGCGGTGGCATGCCTTCCAGCCTATGGGTTCTAGGTATCGGGAAGCCTGATTAAGAGAGTAAAGAAGAGTTAGAGATGATGTGATGTCTCGCTTGATGATCCAGAATAACACAAGGAAATCTATGGTGCAAGCAAGTTGAAGGAAGGTGGCGAGTAGTATAAATAGACATGTATAGGTTGCAAGCTAAAGTATGGTGAAACGACATGTTTTAGGAAGACATGAGTAAGGACAATAAAGGGCGAGTAAGAAGGTGACAAGAAATGGATAAGTCCTCAGAATTAAGCCCAGGAAAACAAAAGAGCTAATGGTTTCTGTAAGTTATAGAAAGCCAGTATAGCTTGAAAGAACTCAAAAGAGTCTAAGACTAGTAGCATTTAGAAGAGATGGAATGCTGCCCTGGTAATAAAATGAGGATGTAGTTGTGATAAATAAGGGATGATGTTTCGGCCTTTGATTGAGTAATTATTTGAAAAAAGGGAGATTTCATGAATTGTACAGGATTGACACACCCATGTAAGGTGAATCACATTGGGATGCTATGAAAACCTGTTATGGATATTACTCCAGATGTTCCTCGATGCAACATGGTCCATAGTGATTATGTAAGAAGTTTTAAGTTATCAGTGGTAATTTGTAGATCAATATTGAAGTGAATCAACAATGAATGAACAAAAGTCACAAAGTATAAAATGGGATTAGACCGTCGTTCTTAAGATGAACAATAATGAGGAAGCATTAAAGGACTTAGATTTATGTATATATAATAAGCAACAAGAATAACCTGGAGTTTGGTGGCAGGCCTTAGTAATTACAGTATGACCTACTGTTTACCTTGAAAATGGTAATTACAATTAGATTTGATTTTATGGTTCTAAAAATATGTGATCTATTTTTATGCTAGTTGTTTAGGCAATAGATGCTAAGTGAGAGAGACTTGGAAGCAAGATAGGAGCTTGAAAACAAGGTGATAACCAAACCAAATGGCTGACAATCGGGGCCTCTACCTTGCTTAATCGGGGCCTAGGGTTCGAGTCTGATGTTTGGCTATGAGCTATCGAGGTGGGATTAAGAGTTATGATAAAATCAAATGCGACTCTTTATGGCCAATAATAAGCAATAAATGAAGAACAATAAATGGAACACAATGAATATAAGTAATAAATGCAAGTAATGAGATCAAGAGAATATGTTAGAGAGCAGAGAGAATGTTCTTGTATTTTTAATATTGAGCATCAGGTCATCCTACAAAATGACAAGGATCCCCTTTATATATGAGGGAATCCTAGTACGGTACAAGTGCATTTAATACAAAGATATGGGGCTGGCACAACCATTTTAATGCTAGGATATGGGTCTGAACTAGCCTACTAGACATTGTCAGCTCTAGTCATTTGCCTTGGGAACTTCCCACTTTTTCCTCATAACTGTCGACCTGTATTGTCTCGAGGTCAGACGTCGATAGCCCCTTGGGTGTAAATCTCGACCGTATTCTCAAGCCTTTGGCTGACGTGCTGACGAAGCATCGTAATGGCCAAAAATTGGACCCTCCAATTTTACCGCATACAAATAGTCCCCACGTTTCTTAAGGTGAAACGATAAGAAACGACTTCGATATCCATCTTCTCGACCTTCCCGCAATGATGTCATACTCATGACGTAAACCTTTGTGATAATTGAGCCGTCCCGTCGATTTACCTTTCTAGAATCATTCAATGTACCTTTCCATAATCGTTCGATGTACCGCCGTATTCTCCAAAGTGATAATATCGCTGCCAATCTAGTTCCCAAAATGCATTGATCGCGCCTGTCGGTACGTCTTTCAAAGACAATGATTACGCCGTCGGTTACGCTGCCACCCTTCTTATAAATGGAAGCCTTCTTGATTCAAAACTTCATTCAAATGTTCTTCAACAACCCCTTTCTTCTCTTCATCTTCATCCATTGTTATTTCCCATGTTTAAGGCCCGTGGCCTTAAGGTTACATGGCAATGCCCTCATCAGTTGCGCCATGGCCTCTTTCTAAAGATTTTCCTTCCCGAGCAAAATTGTATTGGTTCGTTGTTGTTGTTGTTGGCCCGAGGTAATGAGATAGGGGCGTCAATTTCTTCCAACTTGGGAAGATATTTGGACTCTACACTGCTGCTCAAGAGGATGTTTGGACTTTACACCGCTACTCACCTCCCTACCTCGGCATGGTGTGGCACTTAATCCATTTTGCTTTCTGTGGGGTGAAGTGGCACTACCAACTGCTATCTTCCATGGCATAATGTTCCAAGAAGTTGACTCAAAATAGCCGTGCAGGCAAGGCCGACGCTCGCCAAGTCTTTTATCAGGCCGTGATCTTCTTGGCCTGGTAAAGCTTTTGCTCTTTGGCGGGCTATGACTTTTTCTTCATCTTTTTCTGCTTCTTCTACCTCATTTTACAGCCTCTTCCTCATCCTTGAAGATGTTGTTGGGGAAGCCAATATGAAGCCCCAAAGAAATGATTCTTGAAGGCGCTGCTCTCGAGGATGTACCTTCGAGAGTGGACTAGACTTTTAGCTGTTGCTTTTGTTTCTTTGTCTTTGTGTAAGGACCCTTCGTGGGCTTTTGTAATCATGTGTAAGTGAATACAAAAATGTCTCTTCAATTCGTTTATGATTTATGCTATATTTCCCTTTATCTGTGTTTGTCAAGAATCTGAATGCATGACTCTGCCGATTGGTACGAGTACCGAGCCCGGGTTGGATTGATAAACTTGGGTCGTCGGGACCCCTGACTTCGAGTTGAATAAGATTAAAGCTTCGAACTTTTAGAGCGAAACTTAGCTTTTTGACCCCATGATAGTCCTCAAGGGGGGATTTGCTCGGATGTCTGAGAGTAAAGGTAGCCTTTAGGCTTTCGAGAATAGTTCCCGGGTGGGGGTTCGCTCAAGCCCGGTGACCTGGAAACTTGTCTTGAACTCAGAGTGAGGATAACTTAAAGGCATTGTAGATAGATCCTAGATGAGGGCTTACCCAGATTTAGATGGTCCCTGGGTTAAAGTAATCAAGAGGACGGTTTTAACTCGACCCGAGGAATCAGGCAGCTTGAGGGCTGGAGGGTCAGGGAAATGACCCGTACATTCAATAGCGGAAATCTTCGAGATAGGGCACCACCTCGCGGCCAAGCCCATATGAGTAGGTCTTTAGAGCTTGTCTGCTTTTGGCACAGATCATCGAGACCAGGTGCCATCCTGAGTCTAGTAATGATATCAATGGCTCCTTAGAGCCTAACTCCTTTTTGACAGAAGTCCTCAAGATCGGGTACCATTTCGAGGCTTATAATGATGCCAATGGCTTCCTAGAGATTATCTTCTGTTTGACAGAAGTCCTCGAGATCGGGTACCATCTCGAGGCTTGTAATGATGTCAATGGTTTCATAGAGCCTATCTTCTTTTTGACAGAAGTCCTTGAGATCGGGTACCATCTCGAGACTTGTAATGATGTCAATGGCTTCCTAGAGCCTATCTTCTTTTTGATAGAAGTCCTCAAGATCGGATACCATCTCGAGACTTGTAATGATGTCAATGGCTTCCTATAGCCTATTTTCTTTTTGACAAAAGTCCTCGAGATCGGGTACCATCTCGAGGCTTGTAATGATGTCAATGGCTTCTTGGAGCCTATCTTATTTTTTGCAGAAGTCCTCGAGATAGGGTATCATCTTGAGGCTTGTAATGATGTTAATAGCTTCTTGGAGCCTATCTTCTTTTTGACAGAAGTCCTCGAGATCGGGTACCATCACGAGACTTTTAATGATGTTAATGGCTTCCTGGAGCCTATCTTCTTTTTGACAGACGTCTTCGAGATTGGGTACCATCTCGAGGCTTGTAATGATTTGGGGGGTTTTGATCCCCGAAATATCGTATGGCAGCATTAATTGCATGCAATATGAAGCGACCAAGGCAGTTCTGTTAGTGCATCTTCCCAAAGCGAAAAATGGCTTAGTTAGCATTTCTAATTGGCCTTTGAGGCAGGCGGATAGTCACCGCTTTCTCAATATATAGGGTTGTATTCCTTCTTTTGAGGATCCCACTATTCTGAGTAGTTATCCTTCTCTATAGAGCTTTCCTTTCCTTCGTTAGGACCTTCACCATTTCAACTTTGAAGCCCTTGCTCGAATTCCCTAGTTTTACCACAGTTATAGCTATTACACCAAGGTCCACTCGGTAAGGAGAGGGGTGTTCCGCCCTTGAAGGCTTTTTGAACCAAAATGCTCGGGGTCATTGGGAGTATGCTTCGATGTTTATTTTTTTAGTAGGAGAGGGGCACCTTGAGTCAGTGAGGAAAGATTGAGGATGGGGGGAAAAGGTAGTACTGCAGGTACCTTCCCCGGGAGAAAGCATCATGGATCACGCTGAGGGGGTTATGAACGTATACACGTACCCCTTCATGCTGGGCCCCCCTGATAGGGTTGTGCTTGACTTCTGTAGAAAGTACGAGCTTACCTTGGCGCAGGTTCACCCATCATTTTGGAGGATAGTGTTGATGATTAGGTTCTTCGCGGAAGAAGCAGGGCTCGAATTCACTCTTAGTCAACTCATCAGGCTGTATCAGCCTTTTCACCATCGGGGTCTACTGACCCTACGATTCCTATCCCCCACGCCTTTCATTATTGACGATGGAGAAGGCGGGTATCAGGGATGGATGAGCTGATTCATCCGAGTACAAACTATCGATGTTATCCCTGTGGAGTTTCTGCCATTTCCCGAGGAATGGAATTTTATGCGTAAGTGATATACTTGTGCCTTTGTAGTTTTGCTTATGGAGTAGGCAAGTTCCATAAATGCAGCTTTCTTTCTATTTCTGCAGCAATTTCATAGACACCGTGCGAGGTCCCCAACCTGACGCAATGGGCTCGGGAGCTGGCGACTTGCTCGACTTATAATAAGCATAAGTGGCAAGCTTTGTCTAAGGGCAGATGGGAGGCCAAACACCACGGTATGTTCTATGAGATTTTCTTCTTTTTTGAATGTCACTTTCTTTTTACGCGTACTGACCCTATCACCGTAGGCATCGGGGAATCCTTTGAGACGAGACCGTGCCCTCTCGGAGAGAGAGAAGGACAGCCAGCTTTTGGGCTACGGAACGATAATAATAAGCAAAAAGGGCTTTAACAGGACAATGGTGCTTATAGCAAAATGAGTCCAGGCCAGGGGCTCGAAGAGGATGTGTCGGCTGAGCCTGTTGCGCTCGAGATCTCTGGCTTTAGAAAAACGGTTCCTCCTCTGTTGTCGTCTCCTTTTCTCGTCGAAGGCACCTCGAGGAATGAGGATTTTCTGCCACTATCTTCTTCCCCCTTCGAAGGTACTTTGAGGGATGTTTGAAACCAGAGGCCACATCTGAGCGATCACGCCTCAACCAGGAGTGGTTCTACTAGGGTAGATAGAGCCAGACTAGTAGATGTGCACTCAACTTTTGAGGAAGCTCAGCGGCTCTACTCTGAGGTGAGTTTTGGTTGTCCCCGTTGATTTTATAGTTTTATAATTTTTTCTCTCTTATCGAGTTTCTATTTCATAGGATTTTGACAAGCTCAAGTCCGAGATACTTTGTCACGAGGTCATGCTACGAAAGGTCGTTGAATGGGAGAAGTCCCTCATGATTCTTTGTGATGAGAGAGAAGACGAGTTGGCACACTTGCGATGCGAGGCAAGTCGAAGACTGAAATACAAAAGCTACCTCGAGGAATAGGTAATTTTTGCTCTCGATGGGGTGCATGTTCCCTTTTCTATCCCTGAGGTTGACGTTTTGTTTATTTTAGTTACACAAGAAGACGGGGGGGCCTGGAATGCCTTAGGAGCGAAGTTGGACAAGCCATAAGTGAGTGCGATGAATTAAAGGCTCGAGCGGATGCTCATACTATAGCAGAGAAAGGTGCTTTGGCTAAAGCTTCTACCTACGAGGTTCAACTTCGCTTAGCTCGTGAGAACAGCTTGGTCCAAATGGATATGGTTACAAAGCTTAAGTTTGAGCTTTTGAAGATAAAGGTCGAAGTTGTGGATGCTGGGGCCGAAGCCATAATGAGCTGAAATAAGGCTAACAAGAAAGTGGCGGTCTATTTAAAGGATGCTGCCGATGCTCGAGCTGAGCTGATAAGGGCTCTTGACCGTGAGAGCAGGAGCAAGGAATATGCTCGGCATAAATCTCGAAGGGAGACCCTCGAGGAGATCCATGCTAGGGGCTTTGACCTCTCGGAAGAGGTGAAGCAGGCGAAGGCAGATGATCATGATGCTAGCTCCCTTCTGTACGATGCCGAGGATAGCGAGAAAGAGACCGACGGGCCATAGTCCCCGAGGGGGACGTAGATTAGGCTTTCCCTTTCCGATTTTGTGTATAAAAGGAAGCCTTGCGGTTTCATTTTTCATACACTTCCCTTTTCTTTGATGTTTTCCAGTTATTAGCCAGGTGAAGTGGTTTTCAGATAGAACCCTTAGGTTTATAGTATGACCTTGAGGCTCGTTGGGCTGGCCCGTAGGCTCTTACGCGCTCGGTTGATACGACCTTTTTGTATAAGCCGACATTTTGAGCTCTTATGCTTTTTCTCTTAGGCATATTTATTTAACTATCTCGGGTTAAGTCTCTAAGTCGGGTTTCGACTCGAGCTCATTTGACCCTCAAGTTTTTTAATTTAATGCTAGCCCTTAGGCTCTTACGCGTTCGGTCGGTACGACCTTTTATATGGGCTAGCGATAGTAGCTCTTATGCATTGGGTCGGTACGACCTTTTATATAGGCTTGCGACAGTCGCTCTTATGTATTAGGTCGGTACATACCCTATCTAGTATGGGCTGGCGACAGTGGCTCTTATGCGTTGGGTCGGTATGACCTCTAGCATGGGCTGGCGATAGTGGCTCTTATGCATTGGGTTGGTACGACCTCTAGTAGGCTTTATTTTTCCCTCGTTAAGGATTTTGAAGTTGTGTTTGCCTGACTCTTTGACGGTTTGATAAAAACCTCGATTGTGAGCCGTTATATGACGATGATCGAGCACCTCGAGAGGTTTGGCTGTGTGGCTGAGTATCTCGAAGCCTATAGTTTGGAGCTTACATGGTCGAAGCTCTTTTTCTTGATGTCGAGGGTAGCCTGTTTAACCAATTCTTTTCGAAGTAATTTCAAAGTAATTGAAGGGCTGTGATTTTATAGCGACGGTCGGACATCCCCGAGTCACGTTAGTTTGGCTGGTACAACCTTGTGACCATAGTCATTGTGTTCGGCCGAAGCCATTCAGTCCCCGAGTGAAGTAGTTTCGGTGTCTATATCGAGGGTATGACTTTTTAGGCATCTTACAAGTTCGATATATAGCCTTAAATTTAAGATCGGGATTATGCCATTAGTAAGGTCTTACAAATTTTACATGCCTTTGAGGTCTTACATTTTTGTTTACTTGGTACAAGTATGGTTCATGCCTTGTTTGAGGTCTTACAGATATTGTTGTTGCTCACTTGGTACAAGTGTGTTTCATGCCTTGCTTGAGGTCTTACAGATATTGTTATTGCCTTGTATAGGTCTAACAAGACTGAGGCTGCCCGCGTGTGGTCTTATGGCCTCGGGTTTTGATAAGTCGATGGGGTTGGTAGTTGGTGGCAGTCTCCGAGTCATCAAAGGTTTCTTGTCTCGGGAGCCTTTACTTGTAAACTTGGTATTGCCTCATTGAGGGCTTACGATTTTGGAGTTTTCGACCCGAAGGTCATGTGGTCTTAAGTTTTCGACGCCAGTCCCCGAGTGTTTGGGACATTTTTGGCTCAAGGGACGTTTTATGATATTGATGTTGCCTCGTTGAGGGCTTACGAGTTTGAAGCTCTGACCCGGGGTCATACAGCTTTGAGTCTTGATAAGTCGATGGAGTTGGCTATTGGCAGCAATCCCCAAGTCATCTAAAATCCCCTGGCTCGGGAGCCATTTCTTGTAAACTTGGTGTTGCATCATCAAGGGATTATGAGTTTGGAGTTTCCAACCTGGAGTTCATGTGTCTTTGTATTGTTGACGCCAGTCCCTGAGTGTTTGGTACGTTTTTGGCTTTTGAGCCGTTTTTGCAGAAACAGCGGACTCTTTTGAAATGCAAAATTCTTTGACGGAAAGTATTCTTCGATTACTTGGTATAAGTATACATGTTTTCACTATTAGGGGGTCGTTTATTCTATACGGACACATTTCGTTCGACCGTTTGGCCCGGTACATTATTTTCCTATCGAGACCCTGTTTAGCACATCTTGACTTTTCCGAGCAGGTAACCTTTTGGGGGATGCTCCCCAGTATTCGAGGTTAAATGCAAAAGAAGCCTTGAATACTTGTCGAGTCTTCCTTAGGTAGCATATAGGTGTTTCCTCGTTAAAAACCTTGCCGGTAAAACCCTTTTTGGGATAAAAACACGGTCGAAGGAAAAGAGCGCAACGTATGCTTTTGGAACCTATGGCCTTCGAGTTGCAAAATGCTTCGGCCATTTCGATTGGATACCTGCATTTAGGGTAGTATAAAATGTAACTGAAAAGGGGAGATGACCATACCTTAGTGCTGATGGTGCTTCAGACCTTGATGCGATTCAATTATTTGTTATAAGGACTCAGTACGGTCCTTTATTTTGTTTAATCGGCGTAGCCGAGGATGTAGCTTTTTATCGTTACTTTATTGTTTGCTTATCCTTCGGCTCCTTCGATGGTGAAGGTATTGGTGTTGGTGCCACATCGTGCACCGTGAACATCTTTTTTGCCGCATGATGTACCTCATTGACGGTTTTTATCCCGTTCTTCGTCGGGAATTTCATCATTTGATGGAGGGTGGATGGTACTGCTCTCATGTAGTGTATCCATGGCCTCGTAAACTAGGCGTTGTATCTCATGTCTCCTTCGATGACATGGAATTTGGCATTTTGGGTTGTGCCGGCCACGTTGACTGGGAGGGTGATTTCCCCTTTCGTTGTTTTGCACGCCATGTTGAATCTGTTGAGGACTTGAGAGACGGTCACGATTTGGTCAAGTAGTCCGAGCTGCTCTACCACCCTTGACCTGATAATATTGGCCAAGCTACCTGGATCCACAAGTACATGTTTAATTTTAAATGTATATACAAGGAAAGAGATTACCAGTGCGTTGGTATGAGGCTGAGACAAGGTCTCGTTATGGAAATTTTTGTTCTTCTGATCATGGGTTCTTGTGGAGCACCGATGCCTCCCAAGATCATGTGGATGTCATGTTGTGGCTTATTTGTTTCGTTCTTCTTGGTTGCCTCTCTCTCCCGGAACTTATTTTTGGCCCGGTTGCTGAGGAATTCTCGGAGCTGACCTTTGCTAACTAGTTGGGCACTTCTTCCCAGAGTTTCCAACAGTCCTCGGTCCTGTGACTGTGTGTGTTGTGGAATTCACACACTAAGTTATGGTTCCTTTGTGAAGGATCTGACTGTACAGGCCTTGGCCACCTGATACCTCTGATTTTACTGATGGCGAATACGATGTGTGAGACATCGACGTTGAAGTTGTATTCCGACAAGTGAGGTACCCTCGTTGGCCCTGTGTGCCTTTCAAATCCAGCTCTGCTGACAAGTCCCCGAGGGTTCTGGCCTCAATCCATTCTTCGGTCATTGCGGGGTATGTTGCGCCTCGGCGCGTTTCTTCTATCTTCAGTGTATGGTTGGTATCTCTCTTTATTCAGCTTCGATTCTTTTATCGGGAGCCTGCTAGGATATACCGAGCCCGAGGGGGCTCCTAGTTGGTCGTCTTCGACCCTGATCTTTGACTGTATTGGTTATGGACGTCCGACCAAGTCACGGCGGGATATTCGACTAAGTTCTGCTTCAGCTTCTTCGAAGCTACCGAGCTTCGCTCATTCAAACCTTGAGTGAAGGCCTGGACCGCCCAGTCGTCGGAGACTAGTGGTACCTTGATGGAACCAACATGTGCCTTTTTAAAAGAAACCGCCAGCATGGCAAACGAATCTATTGAGTTTGGGGCTAGGTTGTGATACCACATCATTTCCCCTTTTGAAAGCGTCTCTCCAAACTTTTTAGTAGTACGGACTCGATCTCGTCGTCCCTTAGGTCGTTGCCCTTCACTACATAAGTGTAAGCAGTGACGTGCTCATTGGGGTCCGAGGTTTCGTTGTACTTCGGAAGCTGGGGCATTCTGAACTTCTTTGGAATGGTTTTTGGGGCCGCTTCCTGTGCGAATGGCTTTTGTACAAACTTCTTCGAATCTACACCTTTCAGAATCGGGGGTGCGCCTGGAATTTGATCATCCTTGGAGTTAAAGGTCTCTACCTTCTTATCGTTGGCTTCTATCTTTTTCTCGCCCGACTCGATCATCTTTGTGAGGCCTTCGAGCATCTTTACAACGGCAGGGTCGGCTAACGACCCATTGTTGCTTGATCTTTCTGGTACCTGCTTGGCTGGGGGAACCATCCCTAGTGCTATTGTGCTGGGAGTTTTCTGGTGACTTTGTAGCTGAGCAATCACCAGCTGTTATGCCTGTAACATTTCAAAAATAACGTGAAGGCTAACCTCCTGTTCTTCCCTAGTTGGTGTTTTCTTAGCTTCTTGTTGGTCCCCTTGACGTACGCTCCTGTTAATGTTGGATCTTTTATTGATGTGTTGGGCATCGCGTCAGACCATATCTACGGGGACTGGCTTTGACGCATCCCCAGGGTTTAGTGATGGTGCGCCGATACTTGGAACAACTATACCATTCTCCTCGTGGTCCTCAAGACCATTGTTTTCATATGCATTCACTGAGTTAGATATTTTGACCTGAAATCAAAAGATTTAGGACAAGAAAAAGCGTGAAAGATAACTTGCGTTATGTAGTAAAACAAGCAGGAAAATAATCACTATTATTTTTAGCCCCATGGTGGGCGCCAAGCTGTTTACCTTGAAAATGTCAATTACAATTAGATTTGATTTTGAGGTTCTAAAAATAAGTGATCTATTTTTATGCTAGTTGTTTAGGAAATATATACTAAATGAAAGACTTGGAAACAAGATAGGAGCTTGAAAACAAGGTGATAACCAAACCGAATGGCTGACAATCGGGGCCTCGAGCTTGCTTATTCGGGGCCTCGAGGTCGAGTCTGATGTTCGCGAGCTATCGAGGTGGGATTAAAAGTTATGATAAAATTAAAGACGGCTCTTTATGGCTAATAATAAGCAATAAATGAAGAACAATAAATGGAACACAATGAATATAAGTAATAAATGCAAGTAATGAGATCAAGAGAATATGTTACAGAGCAGAGAGAACCATTTTAATACAAAGATATGGGGCAGGCACAACCATTTTAATGCTAGGATACGGGTCTGAACTAGCCTACTAGACATTGTCAGCTCTAGTCATTTGCCTTTGGAACTTCCCACTTTTTCTTCATAACTGTCGAACTGTATTGTCTTGAGGTCAGACGTCGATAGCCCCTTGGGTGTAAATCTCGACTGTATCCTCGAGCCTTTGACTGACATGCTTACGAAGAGCCATAATGACCGAAAATTGGACCCTCCAATTTTACCATATACACTTACCTAGATGCGGTAAAGTCATATTGATGGATAACCGGGTCCTAAAGTAAGGTATAGCAATATTCGTAGGTTCATCAAAGTACCGAGCGAAGAACTTCAGTATACCTATAGATGCCCAAAGGAACATCTTGTCAAGCTCTGTATATGTTTACAAGCTGAGGCCTAGAGATTGGGTAAAAACTTGAGGAAAAATCTTGATGGAAGAGTCGTATAGGCGCACATACAAGGAAAAAGGTGGTACAGGCCGCATGATGAAGGATTCCTACTACAAGTCGTGGTGTGAGAAAGAGGCCTAAAGGAGGAATGCCCTAGACTTTAGATTTGTTTACAGAGTAGTTGGCTAGATGGCAAAGACAATATTTAAAAATTCGTAAGAGCTATGGGGTATGAGACTGATAAGCACATCGGTCAACATTCGAGGACGAATATTCCAAAGCGGTGAATAATATTACACCCCATGTTTTCGTACTTAAGAGTACGTCTTAAGTCAATTGATGTAAGATCAGAAATGATATCATCTTTGAAATATTTATAAAGTAAGTTAATCATATTACCGTGGAAGTTAATAATATTTAAGATCATGAATAACAATTACCAAGATGGTTGGAAGGCTTAGAAGCTAAACGATTGAAGAAGATAAGTTTTGTCGAAAGTCGACAAGTTTGGTGTTACACCCTGTGCGTCCTAATGTGACATATAATGAATATGAGACTTGTTAATTATGATTTAATGAGTGTAAAGTCATAGTATGACTATATATGATGTTTTGACATAAAATAAATAGTTTGGGAAAAATTGGATTTAACTTACGGAAAAATCGAGTTAAGATTTGCCTTGTAACGAGCCGTTTTGAGAAATTAAATTCGTACGCTTTATGATGTCATTTTGGAACATATATCATACAAAAATGAAGGTATTGGAACCTAGTTTTCAAAGGTCCAAACCATTTATTCATACGACATCGGGGTAGAGAAATATAGATTTTTAAAATAGGGTCACCAAGTCACATTGCCGATGAAGTTGCGATGAAGTTTTCTCCCAATATATTAAGATTTACATGGACATATGTATATAGAATAAAATCTCTATGAATCTAGTTTCCAACACTGCAAACCATTTGTCAATACGACATTGGAGTAGAGAGATACAAGTATCCAAATTGGCACTGCTCAAGCTGCCAAGCAGATAGCTTACCCACCTGCTTGGAGAATTGAGGCGGTGGGCTTATACGTTGTCTTTATCCATTATATTTAGTAAATATCCAGAGATCAATTAATTCAATCTCTCAATCTCTCGAAGAACTTGTCCACAGTTCCAAGAACTAAACTCAAGAGAAATCAATACAAATCCTCATCAAAGGTGTTAAAGACTTCAAGAGAATACTTCTATGTTGTTGTGGTGTGATTGAAGGCTATTGTGGGCTAAGTTGAGATGGGGTTTTGAGTTGTAGCTATTATCCAAGGTATGTATAACATCTTCTTGATTGTTACTAAGGTTAATCTTGTGTTGGTTGTGTTGTTTGAGTGAAAATCTATAAGATGCACTTGAAGGAACATGGGATACCGTTGTCTTTTTGGTTGGACAATTTTATGGTTAAAAATATGGGGTGTGGTGGCTGTAAATTGTGAAAAATAATTTTATAATATTTTAGCTGCTGTTGTTAAGCTTTCCTAGGTGTTAATTAAGTTGATTAAAGAATCAAAGATAAAAAATAAGTGATTGACGATAAACATTAAGGTGCTAGACGTATGGGGATGTTTTGGAAAGCATTTGTTGGAGGTTTTAAACTAGAAATAATATGGTACATATAAGTATGATGCTCTGAAGGTTGTAAACTAATTTATTGACTAAGAGTTGGATTCAATTTATATCTTGTTATGAGTAAAAGAAACGAGCTTGCCGCTCAATATGATTGTTAAGATAATCGGAGATACTCATATTGGATTATATTGTTGTTGTTGCTAGTGTTGGTTATAGTTGTTGTTGTTGGGTTGTTGATGACCCTTAGTGGTCTTTGGGATGTATTAAAAATAGAGGAGTTCCTGCCCGATTTTCCTTAAGTCATGCGACTAGTCAAATACGATGGTACGACATTATATGTTAACGACAATATCATTTCACTTGTTGTAGAAGCAAGAAGTTGTGTTGAGCTTGGTTGAGAAAAAAGGAAGAGATAATACAGGTATGTTAATGCTAAGCCCTTCCTTCATTTTGGCATGATCTCGTAATTACACAAGTTTTGATAACGAGGCATAGAGACAAATTCATATTCCTAAATTTATGTACATTTTTCTAGTCTCATAAGTTACAATATTCTCCCTTATCATATTCAATTGAGTATTGTCTTCTTCCAGTCAAGAGAGCAGAGAGCCTATATATACAGTATTACAGTATTTTTATTACCATGGAGCAATAATCGATGGGCAAGCCCCTATTGGGAAACTTCTGATCAAATGGTAAGTTATATACTAAGTCTACTGTGGCCGAGAGACTATGAGCGAGCCCAGCATGGTCGAGATACAGAGCCTAGTATAGCCGAGCACCTATATATATACCGAGCCTTATAGGGCCTAACAACTATTTTACTTACTATATTGAGAGAGTTGAGTCAGTATCAGCAGGTAAGAATATCTTCAGATTATCTTTGACTCTCAGTTACTTTCAGTTATTATATTATCAGTTCAGTTTCAGCTTTCAGTTATTTTGTTGCCTTACATACTCGGTACATTATTTCATACTGACGTCCCTTTTCTGGGGACTTGCATTTCATGCCTGCAGGTCCTGATAGTCAGCTGGATAGATCTTCCCAGTAGATAGAGTTAAACATCAGCGTGGTTGGTACGCTCCACTTTCTCGGAGACCGGGTCTATACCTTGGAGACTATTTTATATATACAGGTTTGATGGGTAGGTCGAGTCCCTCTTCTGATCATGGTACAATTCAGTTATCTCTAGAGACTTGTAGACGAGTCCTGTATATTTTGGTCTATCAGTAGACGTTCATGGCGGCCTCATCAGCCTGCATAGTTTTATATATATATATATATATATATATATATATATATATATATATATATGAGCTTTTGGGTATGCTTACCCCTCAGATGAGAGAGACGATATTTTAAGATGATTCAGAGTATGGCCTCATCGGCCTAAGTTAAGGGTTACCCCTCCAGAGTTCACAGTTACAGAGTGGTATGCTCGGGCTGACTATGGCATTAGGTGCTCGTGGCGGCCCATCAGTTTGGGTCGTGACAGAGACCCTGTAATCCTAAAGAGAATATAATCCACGTATCTTTGGAGTCTGCCCAACAGATAATGGATGAGACCGAATACGAAGACGAATAAGTAGAAAGCTTTGGATTGGCGACCCGTGTGCGAGCTGGTATAGAGGTTCAAGGAACCATCGGGCAGGCAGGAGCCGAAGCTGCTTTGCTTCGACCTGATGAGCCCTAACCTAAAAGAGTTGAAGAAGCCTTGCCTCGAGGTGGGGAGACCACCGAGGAGGCCGGTGCAGAAACCATGCCCAATGCTTCCCATGACAAAGGCAGAGCCCTAAAAGAATCACTTGCGGTAATGGAGATTTGAGATTTCTCCTCATTGCCTTCGTTCTCTGATACGACAATTAAGGATACTCAGGCGATGGAGGCTCGCCCCGACGAAGAGGTCCATGGAGCAGGAGACCTTTTCAGCGGCTTTTTTGCTGAAGTGGAAAACGCTACAGATCTGGTTGACTTGGACATACCGAGGAAGAGCTCGACTGAGGCTTTCTCGAGCTTTAAACTGACCAACTAATTCTCGGCCCCCAGTATCAACCTCGACCACAAGCGGCCTTTTATCATCTCGATCCCAGAAAATACTTAAGTTTTCTCTACCCCCATATGGGTGGCTAGTTATCTTCGATGCTTGGTCATTGAGGAGGACCAATCCAAAATAGATGCAGTGGATGTTTCCTGCTTGTTGAACGAGGCCCAGCATGCTCTGAATTGGGTAAGTTCAAGGGCCATTATCTTTTCATGACTTTGACTTGTAGATATCTCTAACATTTCTTCCTTTCTCATAGGCTTCGGTGTTGCATCATGAGGCCTTTCTTCGAGTCCGAGAGGAACGTAAGGCCGAGGTCCATGGCCTCACTAAGAAGTGCAATACATACAAGCTTCTTAGTGAGAAGCTTCAGGTAGACTTGGTGGAGGCTCGAAATGTGCATACTGAGATGACTGAGCAGGTATTCCGAGTTATTCATGATAGTGAGAACGAGTCGGAGATAACAACTAACAATCCCATTCTGCAGGTACGACAAAGGCTCAGACAGATTAAGGGCCTCTAAGAGAAAATAGATAAAGTGCGAGTCGAAGCTGAACAGTTCAAGGGATATATGGACATTTTGGCTGCACAAAAGGAAATCATTCAAGTAAAGCTGGATTCAGCCAAGTCGCAGCTTCAATATGTAAGAGAGAATGCCTTGGTTCAGGCAAAGAAGGTCGAGGAACTCGAGTCTAATTTATCTAGTTTGGCCAAAGAGCTCGAGGTAGCTAGATCTGAAGCGGCCACGGCTAATACTAAGGCTCGGGCTACTGCGACCCAGTACAAAGTAGATGTCAAAACTCTAGAATATGCCAAAGGCATGGTGGATCATTCGAAGTGGCAGGCTCGAAGGGAGGCTCTTGAGGGGGTCCTTGCTCGATGTTTTGATATATCTGCTAAACTCGAGATCACCAAGGCTGAGGAAGCAAAGGCTCAAAAGCTAGAATTTCCTGACGAGGATTCCGAGAATATGAGCGGATCTAATGGAGAAGACTTTGAGGGTGAAGAAGCTTCCTCCGACAAGAATCGTGCTGCTTGGGCCTAGTAACTCCCACTTTTGCTTTGAGGCCGATCGGCCTTTTTAAAGAATTTTTTGATCGGGCCATGTGGCCCTTGTAAAAAAATTGATATATATAAAGTTTCCTTCCTTTCTTCGGCTTATGAATCTATCGTCCTTTTCCTTTTTTTGTTATTTCAAGTAAAGGTCAAAATGCCTAAGCATAATATCGCAACGCCGTGTTCGAGGGTCCACAGTTTTGGGAAAGGTTAGGGATGGTATTAAGCCTTTTCTTTGATCTTTTCTAATCGATGGACCCCGAATGATACCTTGGATTTTGAGTTTATGTAACTGTTATGATTAATGATTGAGTGAGGACCTAATCAAACTGGAAATAAGGTTGCCTTTAGGCTTTTAGTCGAGTGAGAATGATTTCTTGAACTCGAGGTAAGGATCTGCTCGAACTTGAAATAAGCCAGTCCTTAGGATTTTAATCGAGTGAGAATGGTTTCTCGAACTCGAAGTGAAAGTATTCCTTAGGCCTTTGTAAATTTTTTGTACCTGGCCGATCTGGACTTTGTGGAGCGATCGGGTAAGTCATATAAATATAAATATATATATATATATATGGCCTTTCTACCCTTTTCAGTTTTTAGAGTTTTCCCTTTGTTTTTCATTCATGTTCACAAAGGTTATAATGCCTTAGCACGAAATAAGGGGTCATTCGTTAGTTTGAACAATTTTGTACTCATTAGAGTTTTTGAGGCTTGATATTATCAAAGCCTTGTATGATTTTGCTGGGGGTACCCTTCTTAACCGGTTTATGAAAAAATTCGAAGGCATGTTTTGTTACGAAAATTGGACGTCTCCGATCCGCATTAATTTGGTCGTAGCCTGTTTAGTTCAGGATTTGCCCCTTGGGCTTATTTTTCCTGTTTCACTTCAAGATTACCCGAAGTGTTAGTCCCCGAGTGGAATGGCTGTGGTCTATAAAAATTGAGAGTTGCCTAAAAGGTCTTACGATCTCGAAGTTTTGATTATTTGATGTCGTTTATTTTTAAGACGGCAGTCCCCGAGTATGGGGGTAATTATTCGAACTCCCGTTATGATAGGCCCTTGAGCCATAATAGATCGAGAGTGTAATATTGTAAAGTATAAAAAACATTCTAAGGCGTGAGAGATTGAAAAGGAAAAATACTTCTCTTTATAATTTATTATACATGCGTACATGTTTTGTTCCAAGGCTCGAGCAAACTACGCAGGAACGGTTCATTTGACCGCTTGGCCCTTTAATATTTTCCTATCGAGGCCCTAATGCCATGAAGTAATTTCCTCGCAACAAAGGTGATATTCGAGGGTAATGCCCCTAATATTCAAGGTTGATTGTAAAGAAGCTTAGGATATGGTTGAATCGTTCTAAGTAAGCACGATCAATGGTTGCCTCGTTAAAAACCTCACCGAAAAACCCTGTTGGGACAAAATCGGTCTAAGGGAAAAAGAGTGCAACGCGTGCTTTCATACCTAAAGTCTACATATTGAGGAGTCTATTGTTGTTTCTTATAGAACACCTGCAGGAGTTAGTTTAAAATGTAAATGAAAATGGAGAAGGTCGTACCTTAGCAGTAATATCGTTTTAGGTGCGATATGTTCCAGTTGCTCGATAATTGTTCATCGTTCATTGTACCGATCTTATAAGACCCTTTTCTGATGATTTGAAGAATTTGGTATGGTCCTTCCTAGTTTCGACCCAGCTTTCTTTCATTTGAATTTCGGGTGTTGAGAGTGACCTTTCTCAGCACCAAGTCTCCGATGTTGAAATGTCAAAGATTGGCTCTTCGATTGTAGTACCTTTCGATCCGCTATTTTTGAGCGGCCAATTAGACGAGAGAAGCGTCATGTCTTTCGTCCAACAATTCTAGGCTCGTATTCATGGCCTCGTTATTGACTTTTCCGTTGCATAACGAAATTTGATGCTAGGTTTTCCGACTTCAACCGGGATTAGAGCTTTGGTGCCATAAACTAATAAGAACGGTATTGCTCCTGTACTGGATTTCGACGTTGTGCAGTATGCCCATATAACCTCGGGCAATACCTCTCTCCATTTCCCTTTAGCATCGGTCAATCTCTTCTTAAGGTTCTGAATAATGGTTTTATTGGTCGATTCGGCCTGTCTGTTTCCGCTGGGATGATAAGGTGTCGATAGAATTCTCTTGATCTTGTGATCCTCGGGAAATTTAGTCACTATGCTGCCAATGAATTGCTTTCCATTGTCACACACGATCTCGGAGGGCATCCCGAATCGACATATGATGTGATCCCAGATGAAGTCTATGACTTCTTTTTCTCTGACTTTCTCGAAAGCCTGTGCTTCAACCTACTTAGAAAAATAATCAGTCATAAATAAAATAATCTACGTTTTACCTGGGGCCGATGGAAGAGGGCCGCTGATATCCATTCCCCATTTCATGAACGATGATGGGGATAAGACCGAATAGAGCTGCTCTCCGGGCTGATGAATCATTGGCGCATACCTTTCGCATTGGTCGCATTTTCGAATGAACTCCTTTGTGTCCTTCTCCATATCGGTCCAGTAGTATCCTGCTCTGATTACTTTGTGGACCAATGATTCGGCACCATAGTTATTTCCATGTGTGCCTTCATGAACTTCCCGCAGGACGTAGTTTGTCTCTCTCGGTTCCAAACATATTGACAACGGTCCATCTAATGTCCTTCTGATCAACGTTCCGTCTTCGGACAAAATGAATTGTGTTGCCTTTGTGCACAGGCTCTAGATTCCTTTGGATCCTATGGGAGCTTTCCGTTCTTTAAGCATTCCATGTATTTATTTCTCCAATCCCAGGTCAAACTCGTGGAGTTTATCTCGGCATGGCCTTCTTCGATTACTGATCTCGAGAGTTATACGAAAGTCCCCGAGTTAAGTTCGTCATCTTCAACCGATGACCCCAAGTTTGCTAGGGCATCGGCCTCATTGTTCTGTTTCCGAGGTACATGTTGTAAGGTTGACTTTTTAAATTGATACAAAGTTACTTGTAGTTTGTCCAAGTATCTCTGCATTCGATCTTCTCGGACTTCGTAAGTTCTGTTGACTTGATTTACCACAAGTAGAGAATCAAATTTGGCCTCGATGACCTCTGCTCCCAAACTTTTAGCCAGCTCGAGACCTGCAATCATGGCCTTATACTCAGCCTCATTGTTAGTTAACTTCGAAGTTTTGATAGACTGTCTAATTATGTTACCCGTGGGCGGCTTCAAAACGATGCCCAACACAGACCCTTTCATATTCAAAGCACCATCTATGAAGAGGGTCCACACCCCCAATGATGTACTCGATTTTAATAATAGTTCCTTTTCAACCTCAGGCACGAGGGCTTAAAGTCGGCCACGAAGTCTGTCAAGATTTGAGACTTGATAGCCATTAGAGGTTGATATTCAATATCATACCCACTGATCTCGACGGCCCATTTGGCCAGTCGACCTGAAAGTTTGGTATTATGCAAAATATTGCGAAGGGGATAGGTAGTTTACAATACAAATCGGGTGACATGGGAAATATGGTTTTAATTTCCTAGAGGCGCTTAATAAAGCAAGCGCTAATTTTTTTAAATGTGGGTACCGGGTCTCAGCTTCGCCTAAGGTCCAACTAACATAATAAACAGTGAATTGCGTACTTTCTCTTCTTGAACTAGGACTCCACTTATCGCTATCTCCGAGATTGCCAAGTACAAGTAAAGTTGTTTGTCCATATTCGGGGTATGAAGCAATGGTGGCTTCGACAGGTATCATTTTAGTTCTTCTAAGGCTTGTTGGCATTTTTTATTCCGAACGGTATTACGTTATAATAATAAGTGTCGTATTTAGTGATAAACGAAGTCTTTTCCCGATCCTCTGGGTTCATCTGTATTTGACTGTACCCAAAGTAGGCATCGAGAAAACTGAGAGTCTCATGGCCGTCTGTGGCATCGATCATGTGATCGATATTCGGTAAAAGAAACGAATCCTTAGGGCAGGCCTTGTTCAGGTCCTTATAGTCTACACACATTCTAAGTTTATTTCCCTTCTTAGGGACTACCACTACGTTTGCTAGCCATTCAGGATACTTTACTTCCCGAATGGATTCTATTTTAAGAAGTTTGGTTACCTCATCCTTGATGAATGCATGCTTAACATCGGACTGGGTCCTTCTCTTTTGTTTTACCGGATCGAACTTGGGGTCCAAGCTCAGTCGATAGGTAGTGATCTCTAGTGGGATCCCCATCATGTTTAGATGGGACCAAACAAAGCAATTCATGTTAGTTGTAAGGAAATGAATATGTTTTTTCCTGAGCTCGGGGGTTAGCCCCGTGCGTAGATATACCTTTCATTTTGGCTAGTATTTGGTCAGTGTGATTTGTTCTAGCTCTTCAACCATTGATTTTGTGGCGTCGGAGTCATCGAAAACTACAAAAGATCGAGATATCCCATAGTCGTCGTCCTCATCGGTAATTCGCTTCTCCAATTATGTCAAGACTGGCGTATGTGGTTGCAATTTAGCTTCTTGCTTTCCCTTTGAGTCTGATCCCTTTGTTGAAGAAAGTGCTGACACTGGTGTTACCTCGTCAATTGCAAACATCTCCTTGGCAGCATGTTGTTCCCCGTACATTATTTTGACCTATTGAGATATCGGGAACTTCAGAACTTGGTGAAGGGTCGAGGTTACCTCCCTCATGTTATGGATCCATGGCCTTCCGAGCAGAGTGTTATATCTCATATTGCCCTCGATTACATGGAACTTTGTTTTTTGTATGGTCCTGGCCACGTTCACTGGCAAAACAATCTCACCTATGGTGGTTTCGCTTGCCATGCTGAAACTGTTAAGTTTTCGGGCTGTGGACACAATTTGATCTTTTAGGCCTAGCTGTTCTACGACCCTCGATCGAATAATGTTGGCCGGGCTACCTGGATCAACCAAAACACGTTTAACTTGAATTTTATTCATAAGGACAGATATTACTAGTGTGTCATTGCGAGGTTGTTCGATTCCTTCCGCATCCTCGTCGTTGAAAGACAAGGGTTTTTCCGTTAAGTAGTACCATGTTCATTTTTTCCTTGTGATCGTCACCTTGGTGCGCTTAAATACCGATTTTTGAGGAATGTCGAACCCTCCAACAATCATGTGAATCACGTCTTGTGGCTCCTCTAGCTCATTCTGCCTGTTTGAATCTCTATTTTGAAGTGATTCTTGGCCCGCTCACTTAAGAATTCTCGAAGGTGACCCACGTTGAACAATCGGGCTACTTCCTTCGTTAGCTGCCTGCAATCTTCCATTTTATGGCCATGGGTACCATGATACTTGCATATTTGGTTTGGATTTCTCTAGGATGGATCGGTCTGCATAGGTCGAGGCCACCTGGAATCTTTGATACATCTAATGGCGGAAGCATCCACGTTGAAGTTATATTCTGACAATCGAGGTGCTTATTTGGTCCCGACATCCCTATCGAAACCACTTTTGCTCAAGCGCCCTCAGGAGCTCTGTCCCCGATCATTCCTTCTAACATTTCTAATGGGTTTGTGCCTAGGCCCGTTATTTCTCCGATCTCCACCGTATGGCTGATATCGGTCTCTGTTCGACCTTCGTTCCCGGTCGTCGTCCCTTTTAACTCTGTCCACGGGCCTGTTAGGATAAATTGAACCGATCAGAGCACCCAGTTGATCATCCTCGACCCTTATTTCGACTGATACCGATTATGTACATCGGCCCAAGTGACAGCTGGATATTCAATCAAATTCTATTTCAACTGGTGTGAAGCTACAGAACTTTGAGCGTTGAGACCTTGAGTAAAAGCTTGAATAGCCCAATCGTCGATGACCAGTGGCAAATCCATTCGCTCCATTTGGAATCGAGATATGAATTCCCTGAGCATTTTGTTGTCTTTCTGTATTACCTTGAAGAGGTCAGACTTTCTGGTAGCGACCTTAATGGCTACGCAGTGTGCTTTACAAAGCATATGCAAGCATAGCAAATGAATCATTAGAATTAGGTGGTAAATTATGGTACCATATCATAGCGCCCTTCGATAGAGTCTCCCAAACTTCTTCAGCAACACAGACTCGATCTCTTCATCTTCCAATTCATTTCCCTTAATGGCGCACATGTATGAGGTGACATGCTCATTTGGATATGTTTTCCCATTATATTTCGAGATCTTGGGCATACGAACATCTTGGAGATTGGCTTCGGAGCCGCACTCAAAGGGAAAGGTTTTTGGACAAACTTTTTGGAATCAAGTCCTTTCAACACCAGTGGTGTCCCCGGAATTTGGTCGACCCCGGAATTATAAGTTTCCACTTTCTTATTGTTTTCCTCGATCTTTTTTTCTCCTATCTCGATTTGCTTCGTCAGTTATTCGAGTATCTTTACGATAGCAGGATTGGTCTCCGATTTTCCTCCATTTGTCCTTTTTGGCACCGATTCGGCTTTATGAACAATTTCTTGCGATGGCTCGATCTCGATCCTGCTTGGTGCACGATTCTGATTTTGGAGCTGTGCTATTGCAGCTCTTTGGGTATGCAACATTTCGAATAACATTCGAAGGCTAACACCACCTTCTTCACCATCCTGGGCGTTTTGATCTTCCGTTCGAGCACCTCTGCGGATGTTATTTTCAGGGTCGACGCCCAAATTCCCATTAATGGCAATATGGGAGCTTACGTCGATTGGGTCCATGGCCGGAGCAATGTTGGGGCTGACTGGAGGTACTCCGTTTCCTGGGGCGGCTATGTTATTATTCTCACAATGGAGACTGAGACCATTCTCTGTGTGTGTAGGTGCTACTTGCGAGTTTGACATGTTGATCCTGGAATCAAAGACACTTCAAAGAATAAGTGTAAAATAGTATGTGTTACAAAAATTATACCAGGAAATCACTATTATCCTTAGCCCCACGGTGGGCGCCAAACTATTTACCCTTAAAACCAGATAACAATTAAACTTATAAGTGGTTTTAAGGACATGTGATTTCACTTGGCACAAAATGATAAATATAAGAATTAATGATAGAAATTACAGTAAAATAAAGCAAACCAATGTGATGAACAATTGTGGCCCTCGAGCTAATTACCCTCGAACCAACTGAACAATTTATTGAAAGTATGAACTGAACAACAGAGCTTGCAAGAGATAAAAATATGGTATATTGCTTTGATATGTATGAATGTAAGATGATTACAAAATGTTTAAGACCCTCTTTATATAGTAGAGGAATCCTATTTTCGGTATAATTCTAATTATAGAAGGAAATCCCATGATTAGCTAAACAATCGTCCTTGATTTGATCTGTTCCGAGATTTCTTCCATGATTTTCGAACATTCATGGATATCTCGCCTTTTCATTATTATGCTTTCTTCGGACTTGCTCGGTGTCTATCTCGTTTGGTCTCGATCTTTACTGGTCTCGATCTTGACCGGTACTTCTGATCCGAACTCGGTAATTTATCCCCATGTTTCGGTCTAATATGCTATTGGGCCGATCCTCGATCCATCCCCTGGTCTCGGTTAATCAGTAAAATCGGGTGGGCCCGGTTTTAACGTATACAATTTCTTGAAGACGTTGATCTCAAGTCTCAACTAGGGTTGTTTGTCGGTCGGTACGGTACGGTATTTAGACATTTCAGTTCGGTATTTTAAATATTTGGTTTGTTAAAATGCTATACCAAGACCGTACCTAATTATATTCGGTATGGTTCGATTTTTTTTCTTTCGATATCGATTTATTCGGTTTGGTTATCTCGGTTTATTCGGTTTGAATGCTAACTAGTGCATCGAGTCATAAACTGTTATATTTTTAACTAAAGTACTCAATAGTACAAAAATAAAACCGTTTGTTGATAAAAGTTTTGTCCAAAACCAATAAGTATTAACTCATAGAGAGAAAACTACACATAAATGAATAAATTTGTTCATTGGAAATATCTTGTTACTTACTTAGAGTTAATTGATGAATTTAGAGAATAAAGACAAGTAAAATTTTAGAATTTTTATATTTATATTATTATTAATAATATGTATATTGTGCAATATAATATATATTTCGGTACGATATTGATATTTTGATATTTTATTTTATAATATCAAATACCATACCTAATATTAAATATTTTAAAATTTTAAACTAAATATAATACTAAATATAAAAATACTGAATACCAAATACCAAAATTTTCAGTTTTGTTATGATAATTTGATATTTACAAATTATGCACCGCCCTAGTCTCAACTACCATAATGTAAAAATAATTGCTTTATATTTTAGCTTTTATTCTACCTCTCTTTAAGGGTTGTTCATAAACCTTTTTAAATAAGTAAACGACAGTGGCACATTTTCCAATATAATGATTAATGACTATTGGATCTCTCAATCATTAAAATTTAAAATGCACACGTCAAGAATGTTGTTTTATGTGGGAAATTTCAACCACGTACTTTAATACGAAAGTTAAGTGTCGAAAATTTAGCTTTTTTCAGGAATCACGTTTTAAGGATTTTCACGAACTCTTTCAAAAAGTATACGACAAGCGTGATATTTTTAAATATGAATTGGCTCATAGAAACAAGTAAAATGCACACGACAAAGATCTTTCTTAAACATGTTTTTTCGGTAATAACTCTGATTATTATCATTTCTAAACCACGTTGAAACATACACCTAAAGAGCACCCAAGCACCCGCCAAGCACTATGCTGGAAGCAGTAGGTCTCGCATTCTAATTACACGTGTTCAATGAAATCTATGCACCTCCTAGCTTGCTTTCCCTCCCTATACATTTGAATCCTCTGTATAACTGTATTCTTTATCTGTTGTATTCCAAAATTACTATTAACCTTCTGTTTCCTGAAGAAAAATAAGTTCCTACTCTGGCTCCTACAACTGCAGCCATCGCTTCCTTCCTGAATTTACTCCATCTTCTGCGCTTGATCTTCACCAGTGTCGTCATGAGATTATGCTGCGCAATGTGTATTCCAGTCCATTCCTCCACTCCATCCCTGTGACGACCCGAATAGTCGTCTCATGAGTTACCGCTCCGTTTTCCCTATTTCTGCTTCTTTATGCTTTGTTTATCCGTGGTATGTGGTATCGGGTTGGTCGGATCGAATCCGGATGGATTTTGGTAAGGTTTGAGACACTTACTCTCTTTTGAGGAAGATTAAGTTGGAAAAGTCAATCGGATGTTGACTTATGTGTTAGATGGCCTCGGATGTGAGTTCCGATGGTTCGGTTAGCTTCGGGAGGTGATTTGGGACTTAGGAGCGTGATCAGAATGAGTTTTGAAGGTTCAGAGTAGATTTAGGCTTGAATTGGCGAAGTTGATATTTTGGTGATTTCAGGTTGGTAGGCGAAATTTTTATATAGGGGTCGGAATGGAATTCCGAGAGTTGCAGTAGTTCCGTTGTGTCATTTGGGATGTGTGTGCAAAATTTGAGGTCATTTGGACGTGGTTTGGTAGGGTTTTTGATTAAAAGCAGAATTCGGAAGATTTTTT
The DNA here is from genome assembly GCF_000715075.1 of Nicotiana tabacum. NCBI lineage: Eukaryota > Viridiplantae > Streptophyta > Magnoliopsida > Solanales > Solanaceae > Nicotiana > Nicotiana tabacum. The sequence continues at coordinate 143,467,410 of NC_134084.1, forward strand.
AAAATTTAGGCTTAAAACCGATGTGTTTTGGTTGATTTGATGTTGTTTGAGGTTTTTGGAAGATTGATACAAGTTTGAATAAGGTTTTAGGATATGTTGGTGCCTTTGGTTGAGGTCCCGGGGGCCTCGGGTGCGTTTCGAGGGGTTGAACGGATCGTTTTAAGTTAAGAAAAATTGCAGATTTTGGTTTCAGCTGTTGCAGACATTTTGGTCTTCGCGTTCACGAGTGGACCCTCACGTTCGCGAAGGGTAAGGAAGGGACGCGTCAGGTTTGGCCTTCGCGTTCGCGAAGGGGAGTCCCGCGTTCGCGAAGGGCCGAAATAGTAAGCATCGTGTTCACGTAGGTTGGTGAAGCTGAGGCATCGCGTTTGCGATTGTGGGGTCGCGTTCGCGAAGAAGAGTTTTGGTCAACGGAATTTTTGTGCTTCGCGAACGCGAGGCGTTGACCGCATTCGCAAAGAAGGAAATTAAGACCTGGGTAGAAGGTTTAAAGGTCGTCTTGTCCGCGAATGTGGGGTTTATTTCTTCCATTGTTGGTTGTTTTTTGAGCTTTTTGAAGGGGATTCAAATGAGATTCAAGGGGAATCACCTGGAGGTAAGATTCTTGGACTTATAACTCGATTTTAATGTGAATTCCACCTAAATAATCATGGAAACTAAGCCAAAAATTGAAGAATTAGGGCTTGAAAATTTAGACCTTTGATTGAGGATTTGAAGGACCATTTGAGGTCAGATTTCAGAACTTTTGATATGTATGAACTCGCGGGGAGATAAGGAATCTACTGATGTGAAAATTATTGAATTTCGAGACGTGGGCCCAGGTCGGGTTTTGGTAATTTCGGGATTTGTGAGGTATTTTGATTATTTTCGCTTGGACTTCGTTCCCTTAGCATATTTTGACGTCCTCGTTCTAATTTTGGATAGATTCGACACGAGTGGAGGCCGATTTGAGGGGCAAAGGCATCGCGGGATAGAGATTTGACCGGGTCGAGGTGAGGAATGATTGTAAATGATGTTCTGAGGTTGTGAATCCCCGGATTGCACATCGTAGTGCTATATTGTGGTGATGCACACGCTTGATGATGAGCGTGGGTCGTGCACTGTTGTGGATTGTGACTTGGTCCATCCCGAATGACTATTTTTCCACGTATTTGACTGAAATCTATTTGCTATCATCATGATTGGGCTGAATGCTATATTTGGGCCTTGTGCCAACTCTTTGAACCCTTTGAGGATTTTTACTGGTTTTTCCTCATTGTTTTGACTTTATACTTGAACTCAGTCATGTTATATTTTACTATTTTTCGTACTCAACCATGTTTACTCTGTTTTAACATGTACATGATCTTTTAAATGATATTTTGGGCTGAGAATCATGTTTTACTTTTGCCCGAGTGGCTTGTGAGGATTTTGACTGAGTAAGGCCGAGGGCCTATGTTGTGAGGAAACATTTGATACTGATTATGAGGCTTAGGGCCTGAGATATGTACACCACGAGGTAGCTTGATCGATACGAGGCCGAGGGCCTTGTGATGATGCCACGAGGTGGTTTGATATTGCGCTTGGGCCTTAAGGGGCCCCTCCAGGAGTCTGTACACCCCTAGTGAGCGTGGGTACCCATTGTGATGTGAGATTGATCCCGAGGGCCTGGTATTGTTCTAAGATGTTGCCCGAGGGGCGGATTTGTTGATACTGTGCCCAAGGGGCAAACCTTTATGTGTTTACTTTTCATAATTGACTGTCAATTACCTATTAAATTGTTGAAAAAGGGTTTTCAAGAAGTTAAATTTGATTTAAAGGATTTCTACCTATCTTTCACTGGTTTGTACTGTTTTAATGGTTTTACTGCTTCATTATAGCATACTTTTGTGCCTTATGTGATTTCCTTCTTTTAGTCTTTATTTATGATTATTACTCACTGAGTTGGATTACTTACTTTACTCCCTGCACCCCTGTGTGCAGATTCAGGCATATCTGGTCCCGCTCCCGAGTGCTGATCATTCCAGCTTAGGCGGATCTGAGGAGTCTCTAGGTAGCTGTTGGCGTTCGCAGCCCAGAGCTCTTCCCTATCTTATTCCTTTCTGTTATTAGTTTCTATATTAAACTTTGTAGTTATATATATTTGGAGTATTCCATTTTTGTAGATGCTCATGACTAGTGACACCCCGGTAACAGGCTGTGTTGGGTTATTTTCCACAAAATTATGCAATTAACTGCTTAAACCTTGGTTTATTTGATCATGCTTTAGACTATTTCTTAAATGCTTAACTGTTAAATACTGAAATAGGTAGTGTCGGTTGGCATTATCTTCAAGAGAGGCACCATCACGACCGGATCCGGGTTTAGGGTCGTGACAAGTTGGTATCAGAGCCTAGGTTATATAGGTCTCATGAGTCATGATCAGGTTTAGTAGAGTCTCACGGATCCGTATGGAGACGTCTGTATTTATCCTCGAGAGGCTGCAGAACCTTTAGGAAAAACTTCATATTCTTGAAATTCTTATCATGTGAATTTGTTGATCCAAGTACTAAACTTCTATTGTTCTATTCTCTCATAGATAGTGAGGACACGCGCTACGGTCAGGATGGACGACCACCGGTACCACCAGCCGTGGCCACCAGAGGCCGAAGATGCAGTCGTGTTTGTGGTAGGGGCAGAGTAGCTAGAGCAACACCTGCAGATCCACTAGTTGCCCTAATTCAGGATCAGGTCCCAGTTATGGGCGCTACAGCAGCACCGGCCCAGGCACCAGTTGTGCCCATTGTGATTCCGGGTCTTCAGGAGGCCTTGGCTCAGATCTTATCAGTTTGCACTGGCCTAGCTCAGGCGGTTTCAACCACTACAGCTGCAGCTACTTCTCAGTATGGGGGAAGCAATCAGACTCCCGCCGCTCACACACCTGAGCAGGTCGTGTAGGGACTTCAGACGTCGGGGGCACATCCAGCCCAGCCAGTTGCAGCTACTCAGGACTATGTAGTTCCTGCCATGCCAGAGGATGAGCAGCGTAGGTTGGAGAGGTTTGGTAGACTGCATCCTCTGACCTTCAGTGGTGTAGAGGGTAAGGATGCCCAAGGTTTCTTGGATAAGTGCCAGAAGATGCTTCATACCGCGGGTATTTTGGAGACCAGAGGGGTCGCTTTCACTACTTATCAATTTTCTGGAGCTACCTTCACTAGCGGGAGGCTTTTGAGAGGCATAGGCTTGTTGGTGCAACACCCCTTACCTGGCAGCAGTTCTCCATTCTCTTTCTGGAGAAGTAGTGCCGCAGTCCCGCAGAGAGGAGCTACGTAGGGAGCTTGAGTGGTTGCGTCAAGGAGAGATGACTGTGATGCCATACGAGATGAGGTTCTCTGAGTTAGCTTGTCATGCTATTTGGATGGTTCTGACAGATAGAGAGAGGATTAGGAGGTTTGTTGATGGCCTCTCTTATCAGCTTCGTATTCTCATGACCAGGGAGAGGGTGATTGGTGCTACTTTCGAGGAGGTTGTGGATGTTTCCTGTGAGATTGAGTTTGTTCGTTGCCAGGAGCAAGAGGAGAGGGAGGCCAAGAGGCCTCGAGGATCCGATAGTTGTAGTGGTACTCATTCGAGAGGTCAGATTCAGTACGGCAGAGGTCGTCCATTCAAGCATGCTCAGCCAGCTCGCCCAGGTTATCAAGGGGAGTTATTGGGTCATGGTTCTTACAGTTCTCATTAGGGCCAGTCATCACTTAGTGCCCTTCCAGCTTAGAGTTTGTCCTGTGCTTCATCAGTTCAGGGCTCTTCTATGTCAGGTGCATCTACTTGTCACTCCGGTGCTAGGGGTTCCCTTCAGTCCCCTTCTCTAGCACCTAGGAGTTGTTATGAGTGTGGTGATATGGGTCACATGTGGAGGCAATGCTCTCATCGTCTTGCGAGTTCATCTCAGCAGAAGGGTCAATCATCGGCTTCAGCGCCAGTTACCTCACCACCACTCGCCCAGCCAGCTAGGGGTGGAGGTCAGTCAGCTAGGGGTCGCCCTAGAGGGGGAGGTCGATCAGGTGGCAGTCAGGCCCGTTTTTATGCACTTCCAGGCAGACCCGATGTTATTGCTTCAGATGCTGTTATTACAGGTATTGTTTCAGTCTGCCACAAAGATGCCTCTATATTATTTGATCTCGGTTCCACCTTTTCTTATGTGTCATCATACTTTGCTCATTATTTGGGTACGCCCCGTGAGTTTCTTGCTTTACCTGTTCATGTATCTACCCCGGTGGGCGATACTGTTATTGTAGACCATGTGTACCAGTCGTGTGTGGTGACTATTGGGGGTCTGGAGACTCGTATGGATCTTTTATTATTGTGTATGGTGGATGTCGATGTCATTTTGGGCATGTATTGGCTATATCTGTGTCATTCTATTCTAGACTGTCATGCTAAGACAGTCACATTGGCTTTACCGGATGTGCCACGGATCGAGTGGCGAGGTGTGACTGATTATGTTCTCAGTAGAGTGATCTCATTCTTGAAAGCCAGCGTATGATTGTGAAGGGTTGTCTTTCGTATCTAGACTTTGTGAGGGATGTCGGTGCTGAGACTCCCAGTATTGATTCTGTTCCACTTGTGAGGGATTTTCTCGATATGTTTCCTGCAGAGCTGCCGGGCATGCCACCGGATAGAGATGTTGATTTTGGTATTGACCTGGTGCTGGGCACTCAGCCTATTTCTATTCTGCCGTATCGTATGGCACCAACGAAGTTGAAGGAATTAAAGGAGCAGCTTCAGGAACTCCTTGAAAAAGGGTTCATTCGGCCTAGTGTGTCACCTTGGGGTGCGTCGGTTCTATTTGTGAAGAAGAAGGATGGCACTATGAGGATGTGCATTGATTATAGGCAATTGAACAAGGTAATAATTAAGAACAAGTATCCTTTGCCTCACATTGATGATTTATTTGACCAGCTTCCGAGAGCGAGAGTATTCTCCAAGATTGATCTCCATTCAGGTTATCACCAGTTGAAGATTAGGGACTCAGATATTCTTAAGACAGCTTTCAGGACCCAATATGGTCATTATGAGTTTTTAGTGATGTCTTTTGGGCTGACCAATGCCCCAACAACGTTCATGCATTTGATGAACAGTATATTTCGGCCTTATCTCGATTTATTTGTCATAGTCTTCATTGATGATATTCTGGTGTATTCGCTTAGGCAGAAGGAGCACGTAGAGCATTTGAGAGTTGTGTTGTAGAGATTGAGGGAGGAGAACTTTATGCAAAATTCTCCAAGTGTGAGTTTTGGCTCCGTTCAGTGGCTTTCTTAGGGCACCTGGTGTCCAGAGAGGGTATTCAGGTTGATCTGAAGAAGATAGAGGCATTTCAGAGTTAGCCCAGACCATCCTCAACCCCAGAGATTCGTAACTTTCTTAGTTTGGCAGGCTATTATCGCCGTTTTGTTTTAGGAATTCTCATATATCGCATCGCCCTTGACCAAGTTTACTCAGAAGGGTACTTCATTTGTATGGTCGGACGAGTGTGAGGAGAGCTTTTAGAAGCTCAAGACAGCTTTGACCACAGCTAAAATGTTAGTTTTGCTATCAGCTTCAGGTTCATATACCGTGTATTGTGATGCTTCGAGAGCTGGTATTGGTTGTGTATTGATGTAGGAGGGTAGAGTTATTGCTTATTCTTCCCGTCAGTTGAAGCCCCATGAGAAGTACTATCCCATTCATGATTTAGAGTTGGCTGCCATAGTTCACGTGTTAAAGATTTGGAAGCATTACTTGTATGGTATGTCTTGTGAGGTGTTTACTGATCATTGTAGCCTCCAACACTTGTTCAAATAGAAGGATCTCAATTTGAGGCAGCGGATGTGGTTAGAGTTACTTAAGGATTATGATATCACTATATTGTACCAACCGAGAAAGGCCAATGCAGTGGCTGATGCCTTGAGCCGAAAGACAGTGAGTATGGGGAGTTTGGCATATATTACAGTTAGGGAGAGACCTCTTGCAGTTGATGTTCAGGCCTTGGCCAATCGGTTCATGAGGGTAGACATTTCGGAGCCCAATCGGGTATTGGCTTGTATAGTTCTCGGTCTTTCTTATATGTTCGCATCAGAGAGCACCAGTATGATGATCTGCATTTGCTTGTCCTTAAGGATAGAGTTCAGCAAGATGATGCTAGAGATATGACCGTTGGTGATGATGGATTGTTGAGGATGCACGGCCAGATTTGTGTGCCCAATATGGATGGGCTTCGGGAGTTGATTTTGGAGGAGGCCCATAGCTCGCGGTATTCCATTCATCCGGGTGCCGCAAAGATGTATCAGGATTTTAGGCAGCACTATTGGTGGTGGAGAATGAAGAAAGACATTGTGGGATTTGTAGCTCGGTGTCTCAATTGTCAGCAGGTGAAATATGAGCATTAGAGACCGGGTGGCTTGCTTCAGCAGATGGATATTCCCGAGTGGAAGTGGGTGAGGATCACTATGGACTTTGTAGTTGGACTTCTATGGACTTTGAGGAAGTTCGATGCTATTTGGGTGATTGTGGATCGGCGGACCAAGTCCGCGCACTTCATTCTTGTGTGTACTACCTATTCTTTAGAGCGGTTGGCAGGGATCTATATGCGGGAGATTGTTCGTTTGCATGGTGTCTCAGTTTCCATCATTTCAGATAAGGGCACTCAGTTTACATCGTAGTTTTGGAGGTCTGTGCAGCGAGAGTTGGGTACTTAGGTTGAGTTGAGCGCAGATTTTCACCCTCAGATGGAGGGGCAGTCCGAGCGCACTATTCAGATATTGGAGGACATGTTGCGTGCTTGTGTCATTGATTTCGGAGGGTCATGGGATCAGTTTCTACCGCTTGTAGAGTTTGCTTATAACAACAACTACTAGTCGAGTATTCAAATGGCTCCATATGAAGCTTTGTACAGGAGGCGGTGTAGATCTCCAGTTGGTTGGTTCGAGCCCGGTGAGGCTAGGCTATTGGGGACAGACTTGGTGCAGGATGCTTTAGAAAGGGTGAAGGTGATTCAGGAGAGGCTTCGTACAGCGCAGTCGAGATAAAAGAGTTATGCTGACAGGAAGGTTCTAGATGTATCCTATATGGTTGGTGAAAAGGTTCTGTTGAAGGTTTCGCCCATAAAGGGTGTTATGAGATTTGGGAAGAAAGGTAAATTGAGTCCTAAGTTCATTGGGCCTTTTGAGGTGCTTCGGAGGATTTGGGAGGTGGCTTATGAGCTTGCTTTGCTACCCATCTTGTCGAGTGTGCATCCGGTATTTCATGTTTCTATGCTCTGGATGTATATTGGGGATCCGTCTCATATTTTGGATTTCAGCACGGTTCAGTTGGATGTTGATTTGACATATGATGTGGAACCAGTAACTATTTTGGGTCGTCAGGTATGAAAGTTGAGGTCAAAGTATATAGCTTCAGTGAAAGTGCAATGGAGAAGTTGACCCATGGAGGAGGCTACCTGAGAGACCGAGTGGGAGATGCGGAGCAGATATCCTCACCTGTTTGAGGCTTTAGGTATGTTTCTTGACTCGTTCGATGACGAATGTTTGTTTAAGTTTGGGAGGATGTGACGACCCGACCAGTCGTCTCATGAGTTACTGCTCCGTTTTCCCCATTTCTGCTTCTCTATGCTTTGTTTATCCGTGTTATGTTGTATCGGGTTGGTTGGATCGAATCCGGAAGGATTTTGGTAAGGTTTGAGACACTTAGTCTCTTTTGAGGAAGCTTAAGTTGAAAAAGTCAATCGGATGTTAACTTATGTGTTAGAGGGCTCAGATGTGAGTTATGATGGTTTAGTTAGCTTCGGGAGGTGATTTAGGACTTAGGAGCGTGATCGGAATGAGTTTTGGAGGTTCAGAGTAGATTTAGGCTTGAATTAGCGAAGTTGATATTTTGGCGATTTCCAGTTGGCAAGCGAGATTTTGATATAGGGGTCGGAATGGAATTACTAGAGTTGCAGTAGTTCTGTTGTGTCATTTGGGATGTGTGTGCAAAAATGTCAGGTAATTCGGACGTGGTTTGGTTGGGTTTTTTATCAAAAGCGGAATTCTGAAGATTTTTGGAAACTTAGGCTTGAATCTGATGTGTTTTGGTTGATTTGATGTTGTTTGAGGTGTTTTGAAGATTGGTACAAGTTGGAATAAGGTTTTAGGATATGTTGGTGCCTTTGGTTGAGGTCTCGGGGGGCCTCGGGTGAGTTTCGAGGGGTTGAAATGATCGTTTTAAGTTAAGAAAATTGCAGATTTTGGTTTCAGCAGTTGCAGGCATTTTGGTCTTCACGTTCGCGAGTGGACCCTCGCATTCGCAAAGGGTCAGGAAGGGAGGTGTCAGGTTTGGCCTTCGCGTTCGCGAAGGGTAGTCCCGCATTCGCGAAGGGCCAGAATAGTAAGCATCGCGTTCGCGAGAGGCTTTGTCACATTCACGTAGGTTGGTGAAGCTGAGGCATCGCGTTCGCGATGGTGGGGTCGCGTTCGTGAAGAAGAGTTTTGGTCAACGAAATTTTTGTTCTTCGCGAACGCGAGGCATTGACCACGTTCACGAAGAAGGAAATTAAGACATGGGAAGAAGGTTTAAAAGGTCGTCTTGTCCGCGAATGTGGGGTTTAATTCTTCCATTGTTGGTCGTTTTTGAAGATTTTTGAAGGGGGTTGAAGAGGGATTCAAGGGGAATCACCTGGAGGTAAGATTCTTGGACTTAAAACTCGATTCTAATGTGAATTCCATCGAAATAATCATGGAAATTAAGCCAAAAATTGAAGAACTAGGACTTGGAAATTTAGACCTTTGATTAAGGATTTGAAGGACCATTTGATGTCGTATTTCAGAACTTTTGATATGTATAAACTCGTGGGGAGATAAGGAGTCTATTGATGTGAAAATTAATGAATTCTGAGACGTGGGCCCAGGGGTCAGGTTTTGTAATTTCGGGATTTGTGTGGTATTTTGATTATTTTTGCTTGGGCTTCGTTCCCTTAGCATATTTTGACGTCCTCGTTCTGATTTTGGATAGATTCGACACGAGTGGAGGCCGATTCGAGGGGCAAATGTGTCGCGGGCTAGAGATTTGACCAGTTCGAGGTGAGTAACGATTGTAAATGATGTTCTGAGGGTGTGAAACCCCAGATTGCACATTTTTGAACCCTTCGGGGATTTTAACTGGTATTTCCTCACTGTTTTGACTTTATACTTAAACTCACTCATGTTATATTTCACTATTTTTCGTACTCAGCCATGTTTACTTAGTTTTAACACTTACATGATCTTTTAAATGATATTTTTTGGCTGAGAATCATGTTTTACTATTACCCAAGTGGCTTGTGAGGATTTTGACTGAGTAAGGCCGAGGGCCTATTTTGTGAGAAAACATTTGATGCTGATTATGAGGCTGAGGGCCTGAGATATGTACGCCACGAGCTGACTTGATCAATATGAAGCCGAGAGCCTAGTGATAATGCCACGTGGTGGCTTGATATTGCGCTTGGGCCTTAAGGGGTTCCTTCAGGAGTTTGTACACCCCCAGTGAGCGCAGGTACCCATTGTGATGTGAGATTGATCCCGAGGGGCTGGTATTGTTCTGAGATGTTGCCCGAGGGGCGAATTTGTTGATACTGTGCCCGAGGGTGAACCTTTATGTGTTTACTTTTCATAATTGACTGCCAATTATCTGTTAAATTGTTGAAAAAGGCTTTTCATGAAGTTAAATTTGAGTTAAAGGATTTCTACCTATCTTTTAGTGGTTTTACTGTTTTAATAGTTTTACTGCTTCATTATAGCATTCTTTTGTGCCTTACGTGATTTCCTGCTTTCAGTCTTTATTTATGATTATTACTCACTGAGTTAGAGTACTCATTTTACTCCCTGCACACCTGTGTGAATATTCAGGCATATCTGGTCTCGCTCCCGAGTGCTGATCATTCCGGCTCAGGCAGATCCGAGGAGTCTCTAGGTAGATGTTGGCGTTCGCAGCCCGAAGCTCTTCCCTATCTTATTCCTTTATGTTCTTACTGTATTAAACTCTATAGTTATATATATTTGGAGTATTCCATTTTTGTCAGATGCTCATGACTAGTGACACCCCGGTATCGGGCTGTGTTGGGTTATTTTCTGTGAAATTATGTTATTAACTGCTTAAACCTTGGTTTATTTGATCATGCTTTAGATAGTTTCTTAAATGCTTAATTGTTAAATACTGAAATGGGTAGTGTCGACTGGCCCTGTCTTCACGAGAGGCTCTATCACAACCGGGTCCGGGTTTAGGGTCGTGACAATCCCACACTCATATTGCCCATGTACACTGTAAAAACAAGTGATATGCATCTTCAAGACTATTCAGCTCGCATAATCCACATGTTCCATATGCACAAGAAATTCCCATGCTAATAATTCTATCCTTTGTTAATAGCTTCTTCTGCACTGCCAACCATAATATAAACCTGTGCACGGGCTGCATAATTCTATTCCAAATTAAATCAGCAATATCCACTTTAGTCTTTCCCCTACTAGTTGGTTATACCCCCATTGAGATCGATTATATCCCGTTACTAGTGAGGCAATATCTATCATTAATGTACCACACCTTCATTTGTTGCTTGATATCATTTTTGTCACGACCCAGTATTCCCACTGTCGGGACCATGATAGCGCCTAACATTACACTCGCTAGGCAAGCCAACGTGAGAATAATATTCCCAATTTTTCCCTGTACATTTTTAAAGTTAAAATTACAAAGCTAAATCAAATAGAAATAAACGCGAAAGTACATAATAAGCCGGTTATCTATATACTTTTACAATACCGAAACTGTTACCACCCAAAAACTGGTGTCACAATCCACGAATATACTAAGAATATGTACAAGTATTAGTCTGAAAGAAAAGTACAGTTGTCTCGAAAGAAGATAAAACAGGAATGTAGAAACATAGGAGGGGACGCCAGGGCATGCGGATGCCTGCAAGACTACCTTAGGTCTCCTAGATGAATGCCTGCAACCGACCTCTCAATCAGCCACAACCAGCTCCAAAATCTTAACAGAAAGTGAAGAGTGCAGTATCAGTACAACCAACCCCATGTACTGGTAAGTGCCGAGTCTAACCTCGACGAGGTAGTGACGAGGCTAAGGCGGGGCATTTACAATATAACCTGCATATAGTTATAATAAAGCAAAAGGAAGTACAGAATGAAATGGAATAGTAACTTGCAGTAAAATAAGTATGAAACTCAATTATCTTGCTAGTACTCAGCTATAGCCAATCCTTAAGAGAGTTATAATGCTACAGAATAAAATCACGGCAGCAAAAGACTACATAAATAACAAAATGATGCGGCGTGCATCCTGATCCCACCATATCCTCAGAAATAATATGAACATTCACCCTTATTACTCTTGTTGCGACATGCAACCCGATCCCACCAGTCCACCATTATTGCTCCTCAGTATAAATCACCCGTATTCCTCTTGTTACGGCGTGTAACTCGATCCCACCTGTCCACCCTTATTACTCCTATTGCGGTGCATAACCCGATCCCACCAAACAATCACATTTCACCCTTATTCCTCCTGTTGTGGTGTGCAACCCTATCCCACCATATCAATATCAATCACAGAATAAGAACAGGTATTTCAACATTTAGTTCAAAACCCTCTACAACATTTATGCCTCGAACCAAAGCAAACGGAAATCTATACAATTATGAGACTTCATTAATTAATACTACACAGAGAGACCAACCAAAATGTACCATATAACACCGATAAACCGACTTAAAACAATAATGTAGCACAATGAACTACGGAACAATTAATACCTTCAATAAAGAAAACAACATCTAACAAGAAGCAATTAAACATGGAAGCCCTAATAAGCAGGTAGCAGTTAAGACAGGAAAATAATATATTAGGGACGGGGAAAGGAACAGACTAAACAGATAATTTGGCGGCGCATAGGTACTCGACACTACACCTATAAGCCACAAATATGGAATTTCACATAGCAAGTAAATCGGGGATCCCTAATCCCTCGAGTCAAAGTTAGACCAAACACTTACCTCGATCCAACGCCCAACTCAAATCTTAATTATCGCTTTTTCTCTAGTTTCTACCTCCAATCCACTCGTATCTAGTCATAATTAACTTAATAACATCAATCATCGCTAAAGAAATCAATTCCAATACATATTTATAAGTGTCCCAACATTTTTCCCAAAAAATAAAAAATCGACCCCGAGCCCGCTTGGCCAAAACTCAAGGTTCGGACCAAAACCCATTCACCCACGAGCTCAAATATGTAATTAGTTTTGGAATCCGACCTCAATTTGAGGTCTAAATCCCTAAATTTTGAAATTCCTAAGTTCTACCCAAAAATTCCCAATTCCACCATGAAACCCCTAGATTCTAAGATAAAATCTTGTAAAAAAAGAAGTAAAAGAGTGAAAGAAATAAGTCAAGAATCACTTACTTATGATTTTGGGAAGGAATAGTGTTTGGAAAATCGCCTCCTATGTTTTAGGGTTTGAAAAATTGAATGAAAAATCCCGTTTATATAGCACCCCTCTGATCTATACTATGCGCTCTGCAAAATCCCGGGCACGGCTGCGAACCTCCACCGCAGTTTGCGATATTATGGGTGCGGCCGTGAAACCTGATCCCGCACTCCTCGGTCCACGAATTTCACTCCGGTCCGCGAATTTCACTCCACGGCCGCACTCCTAAGACCTGAGGCCTACAATTTTTGCAACTATCCAACACTAGGTATTTTTCTAAGTCTAGACATCCCGTAGCCTATCCGAAACTCACCGAGACATCGGGGCTCCAAACCAAACATGCACACAAGTCTTAACATATCATATGAACTTGCTTGTGCGATCAAATGGCCAAAATAACACCTAGAACTACGAATTTAACACCAAATCGCATGAAATCTTCAAGAGAGTTTTAAAACTTCTAACTCTTCAACCAAAGGTCTGAATCACGCCGACTTAGTCCCGATTCTCACCAAATTTAACAGATAAGGTACAAATATCATAACGGACCTGTACCGGGCTCCGGAACCCAAATACGGGCCCGATACTAACAAGATCAAGTTCTTTAAATTATTACATTTTTAGCCTTCTTTTTTAATTTTCTTCAAAAATTTATTTCCTGGGTTAGGGAACTTGGAATTCGATTCCAAGTAGACGCCCAGGTCCCATATTTTTCTACGGACCTACCAGGACCGTCAAAATATGGGTCCGGGTCCGTTTACCCAAAATATTGACCGAAGTCAACTAAAATTAACTTTTTAGGCCAAAAAATTATTATTTTCATAAATTTTCCACATAAAGGCTTTTCGGAATCACGCCCGGACTACGCACGCAAACTGAGGAGAGGTAAAATAAGGTTCTTAATGCCTCGGAATACGGAAACGAGTTCTAAAACATAAGATGACCCTTTGGGTCATCATAATTTTTCTTCCTCCAATTCCAGTTGCTATCCCGTGTTGGTTGATGTGTCCAATAATTATCATTTGTTCTCATATAGATTCCATGTACCCATTTCACCCATAATAGTTCCTTCTTAATAATCAGTAGCCATATTAACTTTTTAATAGAAGCAATGTTCCACATTTTGCAGTTCTTGACATTCAGACTACCTTGGTTCTTAGGTCGACACACTTTCTTCCATGATACTAGAGTGTTTACCGTGAAAATAATAATAACAATTAAATTTGTTGATGGGACTCTAAAAATATGTAATCTATTTTTATGCTAGTTTGTTAAGTAGTTGATGCTATGTATGTGAGACTTAGAGATGAAATAAGAGTAAATGATAAAGTGATAAGCAAACCGATGGGCCAATTATCGGGGCCTCGAGCTGGTCGATTCAGGGTCTCGGAGTCGATTCTGGAGCTCGACTAGGAGCTATCGAAGGTAATTGAGATACGGCTAACAGTTATACTAAAATCAATGGAGGCTCTTTATGGCCAATGATAAGCAATAAATAAAGAGCAATAATGGAGATAATAAATGAGAGCAATAATATCAACGGAATATGTTAGAGAGCAAAAGAGAATGTTCTTGTATATTTCGTGTAGAGCAGTTGGAGCAATAGAGGTTACAAAGTGGCAAAGATCCCCTTTATATAGGATGTGAATCCCAACATAGTACAAAATACATTAATGACAAAGAAGTGGAGATGGGACAACTAGAAGACATACCGATTAAGGGCTAGGGTAGCTCTGTCAGTCCTAGCCACGTGCCTTGGAAACTCCCCGTTTCTACCGTGTCCGAGGCCAATGTTGTCCCGAGGTCGGGCCTTGACGAACCTCAAGGGAGGAGACTCGATCATAACCTTATAGCCTCGTGACTTTGAGATGGTCTTCTGAGGTGCCTTGATGTCGAGAAATTGGGCTCTACGATTTCACCGTATATAGATAGTCCCCGTATTTCTTAGAGAGAAGCAACAAGAAACGATTATGAGCTTTTAACCCGAGGGCATCATTGTTGTGACATCAGCCTATCAGAGCAATAAATGCCATGCCCAAAAAACCATGCAAGGGTCGCCGTCAGATGCGACTATCAAGAAGCCCACGAAACGCTACCAGTTCGTCCCTTCCGCTTCCCACACAGCTCCTATAGAGGCACCAATTGTTGAATAACTTTCTCCCAACTACTTCAGATTTGCAAAGCCAGACCCATCCCTACTTGCATCCTTTCTTCTTTCTTTCTTAGAGAAATTTCACCATGATCATGGCTAGAACCTTCAAGACGGTTCCTCTGAAAGATGAGGTTGCCTCTTCATCTCGGAAATTTAAAGGGAAACCCAAAGCGATACCTACCTTGGAACAATGTTCTCCCTCCAAGCTTGACATGTTGAAGGACTTTACCATCTATACCACTTCATCCACATCGGTCCAATGTGAACACATGTCCCGATACATTAGTGTCGTAACCAACATAGAGGCGGTGAAGACAGACTGCCGATGGGACGAGCCAGTGAAGGTGGAGATTCCTGGCCCCGATGAAAGTATAACAGATCATAAGGATGGCTTCCATTATGTGTATACTTACCCGTTCACTTTGGGTCATGCCGATTCCTCTGAATCCTCTCCCCCGGAGATAGATCCGGTTATCCTTGATTTTTGTGACAAATATCAAGTGACGCTCGGTCAAATTTACCCTCTTTCTGAAGGATAGTCTTGATGCTCCGCCATTTCACCGAAGGGGTTGCGGGTGAGATCTTTACCCTTAACCATCTGATTAGGTTGTACAACCCTGAATTTTATCGAGGTTTGATCAGGATTCACCATCGATCCAAAAATCATTTTTCTCGAGCACCGATGAGGGGGAACGATCGAGGATGGATGAGTAGGTTTGTCCGGGTGAGGACTTCGGACATCATTCCGGCCGGGAGGATGCCTTTCCCGGAGAATTGGAACACACGACGTAAGCATTTTTTCCTTAGTCATGTTTTGTGATTTTCTTTCCTTTCTTCCGAAATAATTACCTCTTTGTGTTGCCTGCATCCGCCGCTTGGTACCCCGAAGTGATTTCAGATTTGCTGGGGTGGATCGAACGGTTGGACACCATATTCCCATATCTTGATCGTTCTTTGACGGACCTGGCTAAAAAGCTGTAGGTGGCCAAGAATCATGGTAAAGCTTCCTTGTCACCTATATTTTAGATTTACATTTCTCCCCATATTATTTCTGCTGACAAATTATGGTTAATGCGCTCGTGCAGGCCTTGGAGAGAATATGCTAATGAGGCCGCCCCCTGGTGGCAAGATGGAGGCTTCAGAGCCCGACAAGGGCAAGAAAAGGAAAGATAAGGCGACTGTTGATCCTCCCATGGCAAAGAAACCCAAGTCACGCGAGCATCAAGCCATTACTAGGACCTCAACTTCATCTTTCGGAGCAAGTTTTGGTGTTGAGGATGAGGATGATGATGATGATGAAAGTGAGTGCCGATCGGCACCGAGGACGAGGTCAGGTGCGGGAGCCTCGCAGATACCTTGACTGGAGGCTGCTGAATCGGGAACGGCCGACTCGGGCCAGTCCCATGAATCGAAGACCCTAGAGGAGGATGCCAATATGGCCTCAGATCCCATGACCGAATCTGGTGCAGTTTTTGCTAGAGGGACCGTTGTCGCTGACCCTGAAGGGCTATGATTCAGAGTTTTTTCGGGGCTGGAGTTGCCCCTCAGAGGCATTGATGACATAGATGGTTTCAGTTTTGGCCCTCAGTTCTAGTCAGGGGAGTTAAGGGCCGCTCAAGATGTGAATACCGCCGCAGATAGGGGTTCTTTCAATGGGGGAGGCACGCTTAGCAATATTCTTGACGATGTCAGCAAAAACGTCGAACTAGACGCTCCCGGCTCTGTCAAGGAAGCGGAGAGGTTCATGCAGTAGGTGATAGCTGCTCTAAGTATATTTCTTTTTGTCTCGTGCATCATCCTTCATTCTTCTAACTCTTCTGTTTTGCTGTAGTGCAAAGAGATATATGATCATTCCCTCTCCAGGCTTAACGAGGAGCATTCATGCCGTGAGAAGTAGCTTAAGAAGCTGTCCTTGAGACTGCGAGAGTCGGAGGCTCATTTTGCTCGAAAGGAGAAAGAGTCTGGCGAGCTCCGAGCTACTTTGGAGAGAGCATTCTGAGAAAAAGCTGCCCTTGCCGAGCAGGTATTTTGTTATGCATGAGTTTTTCCTTCGCTCCAATAATTCGATACTGACTGGTTTACTTTTCTTTTTGTAGGTCGAGCAAAATCACTCATATATTGGGTGACTGAATGTAGAGATCCTTGGGCTGAGGAAGCAAAATGAGGTAGTGACCTCAGAGTTGGCGTCGACCCATGATCTTCTCAAGGATGCATGAAGGGAGATTGTTGCGCATGGTTGTGACCAAGTCTGAGATCAAAGGAAATGTTGCTACTTACCTGAAGGATGCCACGGTGAATCAAATAGCCCGTGACGTATCGATAAGGTCGAAGGAGAAACTAGCTCGGGCCATCAAACATGCTAGGGTGGAGGCGAGGAGGAAACCCTTGGAGGAGACCGAGGCCGGAGATGTCGATCTGTCAGTTGGAATTGAGGAGGCCTGGGAGCTGGAGAGGAAGTTGGTGCTTTTGATCGTCCCAGACGAGGATCCTAGAGATGGTTTGGAGGGTAGTGGCGATGAAGAGTAGTCCTTATTTCGCTTCTGCTTTTTCCCTTTTTTCTTTCTGTGCATGTACTCTCGGGGGAGTGAATCTTGTAAAGACGCCCCTTGTAAATATAATTTTGGCAATACAAAAGGGGTTTTATGCCCCCAAGTCTTTCCATTCTTTATATCTTGCTGCTCTTGTGGAGTTAATATTTGAATTGCAATAATAAACCTTTAGAGCCCACTGTTGGAGTAATCGGGACCCCTGAAATCGAGTCCTATATCGAAGTTAGGTTGATAGCTTCTTTGGGGCCGATGCTTGTGATAGCAAGAAGCCCCCGAGGTCTCGATACCCTTCGAATTTTGTAGGGTAGTAGCATTCATGCGATCCGATAAAGGGGACCCCGGGGTGGTCCCGAGTGGCCCCCCCAGTACATTTCCCAAGGAAAAAGTGACATTACCATGGCCAGGACTCTTTGGTATTCTGGGTAGGTGAGCAGCCGCTGCTTTACCCCTATATATTTTTTCACTTGCTACCTTAGTGGAGATTCTGCTACTCTAAGTATTTCTCCCACAGAACTTGGTGCTTTCCCCTAGTTCTCTCGTTACTTCAACTCAAAATCTTTGCCCAGATTTATATTTCCCTCATCTTATTTCATCACAGCCATGACTGCTACGTCGATATCCGCCCATTAAGGAGAGGGGAGTTCTGCTTCTGTTCTGCATTCGGTCAGTGGTACACCGCCGGCGCCCCGGTGAGCGGGCCTCGAGGTTCTTTGTCTCGAGGAAAGACTTTACGTTGGGGAGACCTCCCAACATTTTAGGGCATCGGGGGCATGCGTCGAGGTTCATTTCATCAGTAGTGGAGGAGCACCTCGAAATGTTCAGAAAAGACTATGGATGGGGAGAAGGAGTGGTACTACAATTACCTTCCTCTGAGGAGAGAATCATGACCTATGTCGAGGGTTTTTGAGCGTGTATACACACACTTTTACATCGGGTCCCCCCGATCGGGTCATGCTTGAGTTCTTTCGGAGATATCAGGTTACCTTGGCGTAGGTTCACCCATCCTTTTGGAAGATAGTGCGAACGATAAGATACTTTGCAGAGAAGGCCGGGCTCGATTTTACCGTCAGTCATCTCGTGAGGTTATATCGGCCGCTGCGTTATTGAGGTTTAATTACTCTGCATCATCTATCTACCCGGTCTCCTATCGTTGACGGTGAATAGAATGTAGATCGAGGATAGATGAGCTAATTTATTCGAGCTCGGATGATTGATATCATTCCTGGGGAGTTTCTGCCCTTTCCCGAGAAATGGAATTTCACACGTAAGTTTCATACCTATATTTTTATCACTTTCTCTGGAGGCGGGCTCCATAACGACACTTTTCTGCATATATATTTTTTTAGCGACTCCTTGGTTGCCAAACGAGGTCCCGAATTTGGCAGAGTGGTCTCATAAGCTAGCCGCTTGTTCGACCTATGATAAGCGCAGGTGGCAAGACCTCTCCAAGGGGAGATGGGAGGCAAAGCATCATGGTAGGCGCATGGTGGCTTATTTCCCCAGAATGGTACTTTTTCTTTTTAGCGTACTAACTTAGCTGCCGTAGGTATTGGAGACTTTTCCCAGACGAGGCCATGTCCTCTAGGAGAGAAGGAGAGACTGCCAACCTCGGGATCGAGGGTCGATGATAAACGAAAAGAATCTCCGGGGTGTGAGGACGCTCGCAGCAGGGCGAGTCCTTCTCAGCGGATCAAGAGAGGTGATTTGACCAATCATTAGGTTTCGAAGGCTTCCGTTCTCGAAAGAACATTCCCCGTTTCTGTTGATGGAGCTTCAAAGAGTGAAGAGCGCGTGGTGCCTTCTTCTTCTCCCGACAAAGGCGCTTCGGGGGATACTAAGCCATCGAACATTGGCTCAGTTTTTGGTGAAGCTCAGCGGCTCGGCTTTATGGTACACTTGGTAGTCGGCATAGGACTATTCTAATTTCACACTCTTCCTTTCTTATTGAATTTTCTTTCGTAGGCCTTTGATAGGCTGAAATCCGAGCTATTTTTCTATGAGTCTCGATTGCAGAGAACTTCAGATAGGGAGAAATCCCTTAAGCTTCTTTGTGTGAATAAAAAAGCTAGCTGGTATCCTTGCGGTGTGAGGCAGATAGAAGCCGGAGCCGCGAGAGCTGCCTCGAGAGATAGGTCGCTTGTATTTCATGTTTACGTAAGCTCCTTCTTTCATTTTCGGAGGTTAACGTTTCGATATTTCAGTTGGAGAGAAAAACGGAGGAGCTGGAGCGACTCTGAGGCAAAGTTGGCAGGGTCAAACGTGAGTTCGACGAGCTGCAAGCCCATGAAAATGCCCAGGTTGCGGCCAAGGAGAGTGTTTTCGCTAAAGTTTGCACCTTGGTGATGTAGATGCAGACCGCTCGTTCGAATGATTCTGCGCGGTGTCGACACCCCCTTTTTCTCTAACCGTGGTGTCAGAAATCGGGTATATGACATTGGGAAGGACAACTCTATTCCCTTTCGAGGATTGGGTTTCGAAATTTGAAGAGTCGCCACCTAATGATTATAGTGCATTAGGACACCTTTTTAGAAGAGTTTGAGTTGGAAAACTAGAGTTCGGGTAAGGGCTAGAAATTATCTCGAGGGGAAGGTGTTAGGCACCCCTCAAGATCCACTAGTGTGGTCCCGACCATGTTACAATTGTGACTTTACAAGTAAACAATGAAGGCTCAAATAAGGACTCACATATAACATTGCAATTAGGTTGAAAACTTTCGAAGGTAAGTAAAGAAGATATGAAAGCACATAAAGGGAGGGGGGTCCTAGGTTTATAATTAATATGGATCACTTCAATGCAATATCCAGCAATCACGCCTCGGAAGAGGGGTCGCATATGATATTAGCGCACCGGTCATCATATCCATATTCTACCCTTCCCACCCCGTTAAGGTATTAAAGCGCGGAAAGTTTCGTTACTTATTGCATGCTAGTACCCGTCCCAATCCTATCAGTCCCAGAGGCATTTAGGACTACTAATACTAAAGGGAAAGGGATTTAGGGCCTTTTGAGAGTTTCAAAGGACAAAATACTAAGGCGTCAATCAAAACACATAATACAAGTAAAAGTGGAGGCAGATAAGCAAGAAAGGCTCAAGTAAACCTCCTTAAATCAGATAAGCCATATAGTTTAGCATGTCTCACATGTACTGGTTTGGTGTTTAAAATTAAAGCGATAAACAGACTGATTTAACTCATATTTTTAGACAGGAAGTCCATATTATGGCTCACTCGAATGCAATTGTCAAAGACTGAGCCACTTTAATTAGTCAACTTTACCTTAAATATGGGACAGAACTGCTGATTGTAAAGGAGTTGCAGAATAAGATAAGTTTTAGAAAAGATTGCAGACTTAATACAAAGAAAATGGTTTAAAACGAGTTTCAGAAAACATACTTGTTTAAGAAAAAGCATTGCCGAGTTAGAAAAGTATTTTTGTTCGTGTGTATTTCAGTGTGTGTCTGTGTGTCAAAAAATGTGGAAGGGTAGTCACTTTTATAGTGTAGAGAAACAAGTAAGAAAGGTAAGAAAATAGTTTACCATCAATCACATAGAATTTCCATTCAGTTAAGGGATTTGATCTCAAACGGGTAGAAGATAATTAAGGAAAGAATTTTGAGTAAAGCCTTTTCAAAGTAGCATAAAAGGGGTAAATACATAAAGGCTATTTAAGGACAGGGTCTTGACTGTACATGGCTGTAACATTTAAGGAAAGAAAATCAATTAATAGGCAAGAAATCAGAATTACGAGCTCAATTCGAATGAACCAAGTCAAGAAAAGGTAAAGGGGGTTCAATCAAAGAAAATCAGTGACAATCAATCAAACCCCATTAGAGGATTTCAGAATCAATCAATGAGTTAGTAAAAATCTTTGAAAGCAGGGTTCTCATATATAAAGCACACAAATATGTGAATCAAGAAGAGGCTGTCAAATTATTTAGAAGTGGGTTTAATTGAAGAGAAGTCCAGAATCATAAGCAACGAGATGCAGGTTCAATTTGTAGACTCATAGCGAGTTTGAGAGTTCAGGGTCCCAAAGTGGAGCCACAACTCGAACACAAAAAATTAAAATCGTCAAAGGAAACCCCCGAATCCTAGGGTTTCAAAATTGAATTAGACATGAAAGTGAGAAAGCAAGTCATTGAAACAGGGATGATAGCAGGTTTGAAACGCAAAGCAAGAAAGCCGATTTAAGAGCATAAAAGAACATGTTTTAGAAAAGTCGGGGCTTAAGCAAGTTCAGAAGAGAAGAAAGGATACGAACTTAAACAAAAGTCGATGAAACATGCTTAGCAAGAACACAAACAGAGTTTAGTAAAGCAAAAATCAAAGAACTCAACGGTAATCATATATAGTAAAAGAGTAAGGAAAACATAACATGGATTAACATGTGAGTACTGGAGTAACATGTGTAGTAGAAAAAGAAAGTGGAAGAACAGTACATGTGTAGTAAAAGAGGTCATACGAGCCTAACATAGACAAACACACGTAAAGAAAGAACAGAAAGAATCAGAAAGATGCTTTTTGAAAAACCTTTCAGGAACCCTAAATCGAAGGTAAACGATTTTAAAAAGAAAATCTGGGGAAAACCTTTTAAAATGTCAAATAAAACATAGATATAACATAGATCTAAGCAAACAAACAGAGAAAGAACCTCGAATAACTTAGGGTTTCGGAGAAACCCTAGAAATGAGAAAGGCTTGGAAACAGGTCCGATCTAAGTCGGATGAGTTTAGAAACAGTCTCCTAAGTCTTGAATATGCCGGAGCATGGCTGGAGATGGCCGGAATCTTTGAATCGGTGAAGGTCTGAGTGAAGGCCTTCGAGGTCTGGCCTCGAACCTTCGAGAATCAGGCATGCAAGAGCCGGAGGAGGTGAGTATAGGTTGTTCATGGCCTGAGAAGCCATGGACTCCGGCGAAAACACGGTGGAACAAGATGGGAGGAGGCTAGGGTTCCGAAGAGCCTTGAGAGAATCTGAGAGTGTTTGGGATTCAAAGGCGGTGGGTCAGGTGGAAAATGAAGGAATTAAGGTAGGTCGTTTGGTTTAATTATGGAAGGGTGGGTTATGGCCGTTGATCTTGAATGATCAACGGTCCAGATTTGGAAGGGTAGGTGGGAATCGGGTAGGGTCATTTAGATTGGGTTGTGGGTTGGGTCAGGTTAAAAAGCGGGCCGGTCCGGTTGGGGTTGGGATTGGGTCAAATGGTGGTTAAAATTGGAATATAAAAGGGGTTGTAATTGAAATAAATGAGGCTAAATGTTAAACGGCCATTTCTTCCCCTTTTATTTTATATAAAATAATTAAAAAGATTTTTAAAACAGATTAAAAGCATTGAACTAATTAATAAGGTATAAGTATTAATTTAAAAATACCGAAAATAATTTAATAATAATGAAATGTTGTTAATTGTAAAATAGGCTATAATTGCAATTACATGCAATTTAGCTTTTAAATATCAAATAAATTTGTAAAAATATGCAAAAAATCACCTTAATTATATTTTGGTTTAAATATGAGAAATAAATAAATTATTCACCAAAATGATAATTTTGGAAATAATTATTGAATTTTGCACTACTAAAATAGACAACAAATTGGTTTTGAAAGTCTTTAGAAATTTGGGAAAAATACCAAAACACTTGGGCATGCTTATGTATGCACATATATGTTATTTTAAAAGTATTTTTAGTGTAAAAAATACTTAGGGAAAAATTGGGTATCAACAGCTGCCCCTCTTTACCTGGGAAGGATGAAAGAGTTGTCGGGTAAAGATACGATGGCCAATTTTGCCCGAAAAAGAAACGATTTGAAAAGTTTTGACCGAGCTCTCGTTCCTGAGCTGCCTACATATCCCTGATCTTACAGGAATCAGGCCACGTGTAGTTCAGGATCCATTGACGGGATATGCCGATGGAGATTTTGAAAAGAACGGACACGATGTTTGGTTAAGAAAAGTGGTTGAAGTTTGATAGGCTGCGGGAACTGGAGCGGGATCACTCCTGCTGAGGCGGCTGTTGATAGTCGGTGTACCTGCAAATGAATAATACCAACATACATTGTGCATAAATTTAAACGTGATGCAAGTTCCCATTAGACCATGAATGTTGTCTTTGGACGGTTAGGATGACGTCCTCAGACCATGCCGTCCTGGGCCATGAAGCGTATAATAAAGGATTCGCAGGCTATGAAATGATGTTCTCGGGCTATGAGAATGGTTCCTCTGAACAATGATGCCTTTGAATAATGATGTGCAAAAGATAAAATGGGGTCCTCAGGCCATGGCATGGCGTTCTCGGGCTATGAAAATCGTGCCTCCGAACAATGACGTCCTTGGACGATTTGGCGCTCTTTCAGCCGATCCAAGACGTAAATAAAAGGCGGCGATATTCCAGTCGTGCAAGAAAAATAAAGTGGCGATATTTCAGCCATGCAAGAAAATAAAGTGGCGATATTTCAGCCATGCAAGAAAATAACGTGGCGATATTTCAGCCATGCAGGATGGAGACAGAGCTTAGTCTCGGAAGGCAAAAAGGTAGCCTTACGTAGATGATGATGGAGGTAGTGCTTAACCTCGAAAGGCAGAAAAATAACCTTATGCAATGCAGAGAAATACAAATGGAGACAATGCTTAGTCTCAGAAGGCAGAAAGGTAGCCTTATGCAATGTAGGAAATGCAGATGGAGGTAGAGCTTAACCTCGGAAGGCAGAAAGGTAGCCTTATGCAAGGCAGGAAATGCAGATGGAGGTAGAGCTTAACCTCGGAAGGCAGAAAGGTAGCCTTATGCAATGCAGGAAATGCAGATGGAGGTAGAGCTTAACCTCGGAAGGCAGAAAGGTAGCCTTATACAAAATGCAGATGGAGACATGGCTTAGTCTCGGAAGGCAGAAAGGTAACCTTATGCAAAATGCAGAAAAATGCAGATGGAGACAATGCTTAGTCTCGGAAGGCAGAAAGGTAGCCTTATGCAAAATGCAGAGAAATGCAGGATGGAGACAATGCTTAGTCTCGGAAGGCAGAAAGCTAGCCTTATGCAATGTAGAGAAATACAGGATGGAGACAATGCTTAGTCTCGGAAGGCAGAAAGGTAGCCTTATGCAATGCAGAGAAATGCAGGATGGAGACAATGCTTAGTCTCGGAAGGCAGAAAGGTAGCCTTATGTAATGCAAGAATGTAAAAGGATGATTAGTAGTGAGATCTCTTAGTTGATAGCCGATTACAACAATATAACTGCTGGGGAGATTGTGTACGGATAGCAATTGCGGGCAAGCGATGATTCTAAGAAGTTGCATTCTTGGGAAAGTATGCGTACATAAATATACCTAACGATATTGCAAGTCGAGTGCCTCTTTCGCTCTGAAATTTGAGCGTCCTCCTCAAAATTCTGCCCCAGTTTGCTGAGCAGACATTTCTGACGGTTGTGCTAAATGACTAAAAAATCATCTTCGGAAATTTGAGGGTCCTCCTCAAAATTCTACCCCAGTTTGCTAGGTTGGCGCTTCTAGCGATGCATGGACTGAAATTAACTTCGGAATTTTGAGGGTCCTCAAAATTCTACCCTAGTTCCAATAGCGGGGAGAATGGAATTTTTATTAAATTATGACCGAACCCATAGGGCTGCCTACGTATACCCTCTTAAACGGGAATCAGGTCAGGCGTAGTTCAAATTACATCATTAAGGGAATCATAAGCGGTTACACATAATATCGTTTCACTGCATCTGAATTGATTGGCTTCGGCCAGACTTCTCCATCCATCTCTGCAAGAATAAGGGCTCCTCCAATTAGAACCCGGTGAACCATGTACCGACCCTGCTAATTGGGAGAGAACTTCCCCTTGGCTTCATCTTGATGTGGGAATATTTTCTTCAACACCAGCTGCCCCGGTGTAAAATTCCTTGGCTTAACCCTCTTGTTGAAGGCTCTGGACATTCTGTTCTGATAAAACTGACCGTGGAAAACCACATTCATCCTCTTACCATCTATAAGGGCTAACTGTTCGTAGCGACCTTTTACCCATTCTGCATCGTCCAACTCTACTTCTTGTATGATCCTTAAGGAGGGAATTTCTACCTCGGTGGGGATGACCGCCTCTGTACCATTACCAGCATATAGGGAGTTGCTCCGGTCGATGTGCGGACTGTAGTGCGGTATCCCAATAAGGTGAATGATAACTTCTCATGCCATTGTTTATGCCTTTCGACCATCTTCCTTAGTATCTTCTTAATATTATTGTTGGTTGCTTCCACAGCTCCATTCATCTAAGGCTTGTAGGATGTAGAGTTCTTGTGTTTGATTTTGAATGTTTCCCACATTGCTTTCATCAAGTCGTTGTTGAGATTGGAACCGTTATCGGTGATTATTGATTCCGGAACTCCAAACCGACAAACAATGCGGTCGCGGACGAAACCCGCCACAACCTTCTTACTGACTACCTTGTATGATGCTACTTCGACCCATTTGGTAAAATAATTGATTGCCACTAAGATGAACCTGTGCCCATTTGATGCGGCATGCTCGATAGGTCCGATAACATCCATTCCCCAAGCGGAAAATAGTCATAGTGAGCTTGTTGCAGTAAGCTCATTTGGAGGCGCCTTTATCATATATGCATGTATCTGACAGCGATGGTTGTATATTGTCTAGGAGGTCTGCGGTCACAATTTGGTTTGGGTCTAGGGAAATTTTGGCGAGTGGGAGGTGATTGGTAGTGAGAGGGTTGGGCATTATAAGCTTGGTAAACAGGTGCAGGTTGAGAGTATCTGGGTGAAGTGGGTTAATATGCGGGAGGTGGAGATGATTGGTAAACGGGTGGTGGATTTTGGTAAGAGGGTGCGGGTGCTTGGTAATTAGGGATAGGCTAATATGTAAGTGGAGGTGACTGGTAAGTGTGGTATTTTAGTGGTGATTTGGCTCCCTGTGCGACCATCACGGCATTGACATCCTTCTTCTTGGACGTGCCACCAGACTGTAAAGCCTTGTTGGTGGCCTGCAATGCTTCAAGATTAGTAACCATACCATTCTTAATGCCTTCCTCAATTCTTTCTCCCAGCTTGATGATATCGGAGAATTTCTGGCCCTTGATCAACATCAACCTCTCATAATATTGTGGGTCCTGAGCCCGAACGAAGAATCTGTTCATTTGTTCCTCTTCTAAGGATGGCTTGACCTTAGCAGCCTCTGATCTCCAACGAGTAGCATACTCGTGGAATGTCTCGGTAGGCTTCTTCTTCAGATTCTGGATGTAGAATACATCCGGTGCATTCTCTGTATTGAATCGGAACCTATCCATGAAATCCGATGCCATACCTACCCAGCTTGTCCATTTCTGGGGGTCCTGACTGATGTACCAGGATAAAGCATCCCCCTTCAGGCTTCTCATGAAGAGTTTCATACGGATTTCCTCATTCCTTCCGACTCCGACCAGCTTATCACAATATGTCCTCAAATGGACTCTAGGATCTCCTGTGTCATCGAACATTTCGAACTTGGGAGGTTTGTATCCCTCCGGAAGTTCAACATTTGGCTGAATGCAGAGGTCCTCATAATTCAGCCCCTCTATGCCTTTGTTTCCTTCCATGCCCTGGACTCGGCTAGTCAACTTCTTGAGTTCTGCTGCCAAGTTTCTAACAAGTGAGTCCTTATCATCAGACTCAGGTGCACTTCAGATTGGTTGAGTGTAGTGGGTTATGGTATCTATGTAGATGAGAGTGAGTGTTGTGGGGGTGG
This sequence comes from Nicotiana tabacum, assembly GCF_000715075.1. NCBI lineage: Eukaryota > Viridiplantae > Streptophyta > Magnoliopsida > Solanales > Solanaceae > Nicotiana > Nicotiana tabacum. The sequence continues at coordinate 143,494,288 of NC_134084.1, forward strand.
TCGTTTGTGGCGTTCAGTGGTTTAGGAATGAGTAGTGGAGTGTTTTTTGGAGTGTGGCATGTGTTGCAGTGTTGAGCATAAGTGGGTTGCATCTATGGTTGTGGGGTGTTCTGTGGAGGTGCGGGATTTTGAGCATTTGGAAAGTTGACATCAGGAGCGGTGAGAGTGAATGATAAATTTTCCAAGTTCCGAACTTGATCCAGTTCTTCTTCGAATTTCAACAATTTCTGCTCAAGTTGGGCAGCAGTTTCCTTAGTAACTGGGGTACCCTGAGGAATCTCAATTCTTTCAATTTCCTTTCTGGCGCTTGAATCTCCCATTCTACCTTTGTTCTTGTTCCGGATAGGACTCGGATGAGGAGGAGGTGGAGGGCCCTTCGATCTTGTACTGTATGATGATGGTGCTAGAATGCACGAACTAACTTTTGGGGAGGGGAATAATAAAAGAAAAGAAAAAGAAAAAAAGTAACAAGTTAGTGCGGATTTTGAGGAAAAAACGTTGCAATATTTAAACATATTGTGCAAGAATATAAATCGTGTCCTAATTTGGGTGCCTCGTTGTGCCTGAGGTAGGCCTAGCGACAAGTTAATTTGGAGAACTTAAAATGCTAAATGCCTCATTTTATTGACAAAAATAAGACGAATCCCAAAACGACACTAAAATGGCGGAACGTAAAAATATCACTAGTGGCCATTGGCCTTATTACATTAAAAGCGAAAAGAAAGACTCCTAACTACTTGGTCCCAGAAGGACCTTCTTTAGGTTGAATGTTCTCGTTGATCAAGTCCTCCAGCTCGCACAAATTCTCCAGTAAAAATGCTATCGCCAGACGTTCTCCTTTGCCTTACTCAGCATTTTGACAGTCGATGACTCTTTTCCTCACTTTCCCTTCCAATTCCAGCAAGCTATACTCCAGGTATTCTAGCTTCTCACTAGCCTTGGTGACTCTCTCTTTCCATTCGTTGATTTGGTTGCTCGATGGGAGGTTTCTCCACCAAGTCTGCAAGAGTGAAGGTATGCTTACCATATCGAAGTCAGGAACTTTGTCATTCACTTTCTGCAAAACAAAAGGGTTAAGACCTCACCCCCACCGGACTCGACTATTTAAACCAATAATTAGCATAATAAGCATTTAGTTCTCCAAATGAATGCATAGAACATGTAGGTGTATGTTTGGGTTTCAAGGAAACCCGATGGACTTTGGACAAGGCTGTCTTAATGAGTCATTATGCGGACAACATAACTGACTCGGCTAGGTTTGACCATGATGCATGTACAATTGAACAGAGTAAGGCTTCTATTGGGGTATTAGACAGGTACCCTTGAGCGGACAACTCAAGAGGAAAAGGCACGGAACCTTCGACTGCACCGCTGATCGACTGGTTTTACCGCAAATACGCCTTTGCCGAATTTAAAGGGTGATAATATTGGAAGAGCGCAACCACTCAATATAAGCGTTGCTATGGTATTTGTTTGGCACGAGTGGAATATGATGTTGAAGATGCAGTTTACAAGAATGAAACAAATTGACATGTATTTATACGTTCATAAAATAAATGATTACAATAATTACAGTAATCACAACAGTATTGAAATAAAGCAGTAAAGGAAAGTAGTTAAAGGAAAGAAAAGACATGAAAAGCCAAGTCAGTTTCGTAGTGAAAGAATAAAAGACAGTAAATAAAGCAATTAATGAGATGGTAAAGTCAGAAGCAACATGCAATGGTAAAAGCCTAAAGAGTCCTCAGCAGAGTCGCCATGCTGTCGACGCCCCCTTTTTCTCTAACCGTGGGGTCAGAAATCGGGTATACGACATTGGCAAGGACAACTCTATTCCCTTTCAAGGATTGAGTTTCGGAATTTGAAGAGTCGCCACCTAATGATTATAGTGCATTAGGACACTTTTTTAGAAGAGTTTGAGTTGGAAAACCAGAGTTCGGGTAAGGGCTAGAAATTATCTCGAGGGGAAGGTGTTAGGCACCCCTCAAGATCCACTAGTGTGGTCCCGACCATGTTACAATTGTGACTTTACAAGTAAACAATCAAGGCTCAAATAAGGACTCACATATAACATTGCAATTAGGTTGAAAACTTTCGAAGGTAAGTAGAAAGGGCAAAAATTTATGAATTTTTTTTTTGAATAGTTTTACAATAAGAGATGAAAGCACATAAAGGAAGGGGGGTCCTAGGTTATAATTAATATGGACCACTTCAATGCAATATCCAGCAATCACTCCTTGGAAAAGGGGTCGCACATGATATTAGCGCACCGGTCATCATATCCATATTCTACCCTTCCCACCCCGTTAAGGTATTAAAGCGCGGAGAGTTTTGTTACTTATTGCATGCTAGTACCCGTCCCAATCCTATCAGTTCCGGAGGCATTTAGGACTACTAATCCTAAAGGTAAAGGGATTTAGGGCCTTTTGAGAGTTTCAAAGGACAAAATACTAAGGCGTCAATTAAAACACATAATACAAGTAAAAGTGGAGGAAGATAAGCAAGTAAGGCTCAAGTAAACCTCCTTAAATCAGATAAGCCATAGAGTTTAGCATGTCTCGCATGTACTGGTTTGGTCTTTAAAATTAAAGCGATAAACGAACTGATTTAACTCATATTTTTAGACAGGAAGTCCATATTATGGCTCACTCGAATGTAGTTGTCAAAGACTGAGCCACTTTAATTAGTCAACTTTACCTTAAATGTGGGACAAAACTGCTGATTGTAAAGGAGTTGCAGAATAAGATAAGTTTCAGAAAAGATTGCAGACTTAATACAAAGAAAATGGTTTAAAACGAGTTTTAGAAAACATACTTGTTTAAGAAAAAGCATTGCCGAGTTTTAACAAAAGAACTGAATTGCAGACTGATTCAAAAGGTTTATCAGAGAAGTATAAAGAAGTGAATTCAGATTGATTTGAAAATTTTTTTTGTCAAATTATCAGGAAAGCAGTAAGTTTTCAGAAAATATGCACTGATTTGAGAATATTTATCAAGAAGGAAAAAGATGCACTGGTTTGGTTGCAAGAAAAGTTTTAAGGGTTCAGAAAACGTGTAGAAAGTCGCTTGTTTTAGCAAAAAGGGGCAGTACTATTTTAGACGAGTGAAACAATTCCGATTTGAAGTTCCTATAGACATGATCTCTACAAGTTACTGATTTTAATACCTTTCAAACGTTAACAGCCTTACAAACATGATATCTATATGCTGGCTTATCGTTAAACCTAACGGTTTGCCTAATGTCATTATAAATGCAGAAATGCAAATCCCCATAGGCATGGTATCTATATGCATAGTTGCAGAAATCAGAAAGTTAGATCATATAAGCATGGTTTCTACTTGTGAGATTGCATAGATCAAAAATTAAATCCTATAGGCATGATCTCTACCCTTTGTGCATAAAGTAACCCCCTCCCTTTTCACTAAATCCCCATGAGTTTATACAAATTACTACAGGCCAATAAAAACAAGACAGAAATTAAAAGTACATCAGAAATCATCAACTACATCCGAGCAGCCTAATTCAGACTTAGTGTCTAACAATATGAAATTGAACCATTTCCGAAATCCAGTTTCAGGAACTCCAGGCAGTGCTTACACCCCAAATATATTGCAGATTTAGATTATAGTGCAGTGTGGAAATGCCAGCTCTCAGATGTCCAAGTTCGGAGGGAACTCAAGGTCCCAAAGCAAGGCTCAAGAGAGAGGGGCAGAACTTAAGATTCTAGTAATAGGTGTAAATGCACAAGGGGGAAGGGAATCAAAGAGAGACATGGCAAGCTAGTGGTCATGCCCAGCAATCGGGATGCTGACACACCCCTAACTAGCCTGCTGGTCAAACATTGAGAGTTAGGATCCATTGTGGATCAAGCCAAGGCCTGGACTGTAATTAGGATACTATCAGGCCAAGAACTTAACTTGGCACATAGAAGGGGATAGGGGTAGAGGATTCATAACAGAAATAGAAGCAAGGAAGAAAATATTTAACACTAATTACCGAACATAGGCAGTAGAGTAAACAATAGTCTGAAGGTGTGAAGTAAACACATAGGAGGTGAGGCAGAATATTTAAACAAAAGACATACCAATTTCAAAGAAAATAAGTGAGCAAAAGTAGCCTTGAGAGAACCAAGTTGTAAACAGCAGTTCCAAAAGATCTCAAGCAAAGCAGAATTTAAAACAGTATTGCAAAAAAGTATTTTTGTTCGTGTGTATTTCAGTGTGTGTCTGTGTGTCAAAAAATGTGGAAGGGTAGTCCCTTTTATAGTGCAGAGAAGCAAGTAAGAAAGGTAAGAAAATAGTTTACCATCAATCACATAGAATTTCCCTTCAGTTAAGGGATTTGATCTTAAATGGGTAGAAGATAATTAAGGAAAGAATTTTGATTAAAGCCTTTTCAAAGTAGCATAAAAGGGGTAAATACATAAAGGCTATTTTAGGATAGGGTCTTGACAGTACATGGCTATAACATTTAAGGAAAGAAAATCAATTAATAGCCAAGAAATCAGAATTACGAGCTCAATTCGAATGAACCAAGTCAAGAAAAGGTAAAGGGGGTTCAATCAAAGAAAATCAGTGACAATCAATCAAACCCCATTAGAGGATTTCAGAATCAATCAATGAGTTAGTAAAAACCTTTGAAAGCAGGGTTCTCATATATAAAGCACACAAATATTTGAATCAAGAAGAGGTTGTCAAATTATTTAGAAGAGGGTTTAATTGAAGAGAAGTCCAGAATCATAAGCAACGAGATGCAGGTTCAATTTGCAGACACGTAGCGAGTCTGAGAGTTCAGGGTCCCAAAGTGGAGCCTCAACTCGAACACAAAAAATCAAAATCGTCAAAGGAAACCCCCGAATCCTAGGGTTTCAAAATTGAATCAGACATGAAAGTGAGAAAGCAAGTCATTGAAACAGGGATGATAGCAGGTTTGAAACGCAAAGCAAGAAAGCCGATTTAAGAGCATAAAAGAACATGTTTTAGAAAAGTCGGGGCTTAAGCAAGTTCAGAAGAGAAGAAAGGATATGAAATTAAACAAAAGTAGATGAAACATGCTTAGCAAGAACACAAACAGGGTTTAGTAAAGCAAAAATCAAAGAACTCAACGGTAATCATATATAGTAAAAGAGTAAGGAAAACATAACACGGATAAACATGTGAGTACTGGAGTAACATGTGTAGTAGAAAAGGAAAGTGGAAGAACAGTACATGCGTAGTAAAAGAGGTCATACGAGCCTAACATAGACAAACACATGTAAAGAAAGAACAGAAAGAATCAGAAAGATGCTTTTTGAAAAACCTTTCAGGAACCCTAAATTGAAGGTAAACGGTTTTAAAAAGAAAATCTGGGGAAAACCTTTTAAAATGTCAAATAAAGCATAGATATAGCATAGATCTAAGCAAACAAACAGAGAAAGAACCTCGAATAACTTAGGGTTTCGGAGAAACCCTAGAAATGAGAAAGGCTTGGAAACAGGTCAGATCTAAGTCGGATGAGGTCAGAAACAGTCTCCTGGGTCTTGAATATGCCGGAGCATGGCCGGAATCTTCGAATCGGTGAAGGTCTGAGTGAAGACCTTCGAGGTCTGGCCTCGAACCTTCGAGCATCAGGCATGCAAGAGCTGGAGGAGGTGAGTATAGGCTGTTCATGGCCTGAGAAGCCATGGACTCCAGCGAAAACACGGTGGAACAAGGTGGGAGGAGGCTAGGGTTCCGAAGAGCCTTGAGAGAATCTGAGAGCGTTTGGATTCAAAGGCGGCGGGTCAGGTGGAAAATGAAGGAATTAGGGTTGGTCGTTTGGTTTAATTATGGAAGGGTGGTTTATGGCCGTTGATCTTGAATGATCAACGGTCCAGATTTGGAAGGGTAGGTGGGAATCGGGTAGGGTTATTTAGATTGGGTTATGGGTTTGGTCAGGTTAAAAAGTGGGCCGGTCCGGTTGGGGTTGGGATTGGGTCAAATGGTGGTTAAAATTGAAATATAAAATGGGCTGTAATTGAAATAAATGAGGCTAAATGTTAAACGACCATTTCTTCCCCTTTTATTTTATATAAAATAATTAAAAAGATTTTTAAAATAGATTAAAAGCATTGAACTAATTAATAAGCTATAAGTATTAATTTAAAAATACTGAAATAATTTAATACTAATGAAATGATGTTAATTGTAAAATAGGCTATAATTGCAATTACATGCAATTTAGCTTTTAAATATCAAATAAATTTGTAAAAATATGCAAAAAATCATCTTAATTATATTTTGGTGTAAATATGAGAAATAAATAAATTATTCACCAAAATGATAATTTTGGGAATAATTATTGAATTTTGCACTACTAAAATATACAATAAATTGGTTTTGAAAGTCTTTAGAAATTTGGGAAAAATACCAAAACACTTGGACATACTTATGTATGCACATATATGTTATTTTGAAAGTATTTTGAGTGTAAAAAATACTTAGGAAAAAATTGGGTATCAACACACGTGCGACCATGATCGCAAGGCTCGAGTCTGAGCTTTCGAAGGCGAAGGCCGAGGTGGTGAATCCTCGGGCCGAGGCTGTGATGAGCTGCACTAGGGTGGATCAGAGAGCGGCGGCCTATTTGAAGAGTGTTGCCGCTGCTAGAGCTGAGATAAGGAGAACTCTTGGTCGTGCGAGCAGCGTCAAAGCGTACGCGTAGTGCAAATCTCGGAGGAAAACTCTCGAGGAAGTTCACGCCAGGGGTTTCGATCTCTCGAAGGCGATCGAGCAAGCCAAGGAGGAGGATTATGATGCTAATTTCCTTCTGTCTGATGCCGAAGATGGCAAGGATGGGGCCGTCGGGCCGTAGTCCCCAAGGGGGACGTTTATTTTCTTTCTGTTTTGCATATAGTGTTTTCACAGTACACTGTAAATGGAGCTTGTATTTTATTACATTTATGTTGTTTACCGCGAAAATGGTAATAACAATTAAATTTGTTAATGGGACTCTAAAAATACGTGATCTATTTTTATGCTAGTTGTTAGAGTAGTTGATGTTAGGCGTATGAAGATAAGATATGAAACGCGAGGTAAAACGGGGTTGTAATCAAACCGAGGAGCTAGCCGTCCGGGCCTCGGGCTAACCCATGAAAGGCCTCGAGGTCGATGCCTGGGCTCGAGCTCGAGCTGTCGGGGGAACCGGGAAGGGAATAACAGTTAGGATATAATTAAAGAAGGCTCTTTATGGCCAATATACAGCAATAAATGAAGAACAAGTATTAAAGCAATAAATGAAGAAGGTAGTCTCGAGCAAGTAAGCTAGAGAGAAAAAAGAGAGAGAGAGTTGTTATTGATCTTGTGTAGAATAGTTGGAGCAACCCCCTCACAGAGTGCCAATGATTTCCCTTTTATAAGAGGGGGGAATCCAAACTTTGTACAATGTATGTTAAATGATAAAGGAAGCGAGATGGGACAACTAACTAGCTTCATGATGTAGACGTAGACCAGCGTTAGACTGCCCTGGTAGACTTAATCGGCTCCGGATGCATTCTTCAGAAGCCTCCCATGCTCGTCGGGGTCTCGGCCAACATTATCCCTAGGCTGGGTATCGAGAGATCTTGAGAGAAGTACCCGGCTCGAGGTGTCGAGCCTCCACGGCGATCTCCTAAAGTATTTTATCAACGAGAAATTGGTCCCCCCAATTTCGCCGTGCACAGATAGTCTCCGCATTTCTTAGAGAGAAGTGATAAGAAACGATTTTGGCATTCCATTCTATGGGCTCCCATAATGACGTCGTGCTGATGACGCAACCCTTTATGAGTGCCGAAACGTTTCACCGTTTCGCTTTTTTAGGGCCATTCGATATGTCATGATTTCTCGTTCTTCGGTGTCATAATGTTGCCATTGATTCAGCTCCCATGAACGCATTGAATGCGCCTGTCGTTACGTTTTTCGAGGGCAATAATGGTGTCGTCGGATATTTTGCCCTTCCCTTCTATAAATGGGGGTTTTTTATGACCAATTTTTTATCCAAGCATCCTCCGATATCTACGGCAACATTTTTATCTAAGCATCCTCCAATTCTTCTTTGCTGCTTCACTATGTTTGAGGCCCATGGCCTCAAGATTTTATGGCGACATCATGCGTACTACGGCATGTCTCTCGGACCTTCTCTGGTCGGACAAAGTTGTGTTGCCTTGATGTTGTTGTTGTTGTTGTTGTTGTCTCCGCTAGCTCAGGGCGATAAAGCAGAGGACCGATTTCCTTCGACCCGAAGAAGTATATGGATTATACACCACTGCTCAAGAGGGAGCTCGGACTATACACCACTGCTCACCCTTCTTCCTCTGCTTGGCGTAATACACCCCATTTGGATTCCTTGGGGTATGGTGGCACTTTCTACTAGTTGTCGCCTCCCAGGCCGAGGCAACATCTCAAGAAGTGGCTTTATACTAGTAATAATTGCCGAGTTCATACTAGCAAGATTTTTCACCCAGCCACTTCTTGTCTCCTTTCGGTTTTTCCTTCGTCACTTTGCTCTTCTCCATCGCTTTCCTCTTCTATATCCTCCCTTTTGAAGATTCCATTCCGGGAGGGTCGAGATGAGACTACCGAGGGGATTGGGCTTGGAAGATATTGTCTTTGAGGTCACGCGCCCGAGGAGATGATACCGAAGGTGTCGCTACTGAGGAAGCACCTTTAGGAATAGGCTAGATTCTTAGGCTTTTGTTGTATGCACACCCTTCCACCTCTTTGTTCATGTGTAATTATCCCCTTGCGAGCTTTTGTAATCATATGTAAGGACCCCTCGAGGGCCGTTGTAAGAAAATGTTTATTAACATAAAGGTATTTTCTTGACTCCTGTCTTTGATACTTGCCGTATTTCTTTATGTTTGTAGAGACTCTGAATGCACAATCCTGTTTGTAGTTGCTAATACTGAAAATGGATGCGAGTATTTCTTTCGGCCTACAGTTGATGGAAACGGCTTCACGCGGGGTCTTTGTGATTCCCTAGATTGAACCAGTTGAGTTTTGTAATAACCTTTGAGAAGAAATTTGCTCGGGTATCCGTGGGCGGGGCCTGCTTTTGATCTCTTGAAAGCAGTCTCCGAGTGAAGACTTGCTCGCACTCAGACCACCTAGAAGCGTGTTTTAGTGTGAATAGCCTTATGGTGCTGTAGATAGATTCTGAAAGAGGGTTTGTCCATCCTTGGACGGCACTCGGAGCCAGGTCTATATGGGTGACGTTCAAAAAACGCTCATTTCTTCAGAGCCTGATTCCCTTTGATGGAGATCCTCAAAGTCAGGTGCCACCCTTCTATTGGCAAAGGTGTTGTCGGCTTCCTGGAGCGTAGCCTTACCTTGACGGAGGTCCTCGAGGTCAGGTACTGCCTCGGGATTGGAGAGGATGTTATCGGGTAGCGTTCTCGACCGGCTTTGAGGTAGCGAAATCGTCGCCGCCTTTCCCACATATAATATGAGGTTGTTTCCGCCTTCTCAGGGGTTATCCTGTTTTAAGCAGTTGCCATTTTCTTTCTGCGCCATGTTTTCGGCATTCTGGCGTTAACACGTATGTACATCTTTTTGCCTTTTAGTTTTTCAACTTTGCGACCGTTATGGCAGCTATGTTGGGTTTTAACCTATAGGGAGGGGAGAGATCTGCCCCCGGTCCTTGGGATCATTGGGGTCTGCTGACTTCATGGTGTCGATTGATTATGCCCCTCGTTGCTATCGTTGAGGACAATAGAGAACGGGTATGGACAAGTCGCTTCGCCCAGGTGCTGACTGCTGACATTATATCTTAGGAGCCCGTATTATTTGTTAGAGAATGGAGCTATACTCTCAGGTGATCCGCCCCGTGATTTACCAATTCTGCCTATTGCGAGAGCGGATTTAGTAGGTGTGTCTTCCTCCCTTTTTCTGTAGTGGTTCTACGGGCGTTGGGCGACGTTCTCGACCTGCCAGGCTTGGCCTGAGGATTTGGCAGCCCACTCGTCCTTCAAGGAGCGCGAGTGGCGAGCTTTAACCCGAGACAGATGGGAAGAAAAATATCATGGTGAGCATTGCGCTATTCCTTTCTTGCTATCACCTTATACTTCTTACTGAGCTTTCTTCTGTAGGCCTCCGACAAGCCTGAGTCCGGACTGCTTCGTTGTGGAGCTAGGCTCTGGAAAACCCTGGATGAGGGTATGTCCCTTAGGCTTTTTTGCGAGGAGAAGGAAGTTGAGTCGATGCACTGGCGGTATGAGGCGTACCGGAGCTCGAATTACGAGAGCTACTTAATGGGCAGTTAATTTCTCATTTTAGAGGGTATGTGCTTCGTCTTTTAACCTTTTGGGTTAACCTTTTGCCTATCCCAGTTGTAGAAAAAGACGAAGGCTCTGGAACACCTTAGAGGTGAAGACGATTGAGTCAGTGATGACTGGGGTGAGCTAAGGGCTCAGGCGTAGGCCCAAGCTTCGGAAGAGAAAAGGGTGCCTTGGCTAAAGTTCCTGACTTCAAGGCCCAACTCCGCTTGGCCGGTGACAACACTTCAGTTCAAGCGGATATGATCATGAAGCTCGAGTCCAAAGTTTCGAAGGTTAGGGCTGAGATCGTTGATTCTCGGACCGAAGCAACTTTGAGCCGGACTAAGGCTGATCAGGAGATGGAAATTCATTTGAAGGATTCTACTGATGTCCAAGCCGAGTTGAAGAGTGCCCTCGATCGTGAAGAGAGGATCAAGGAATATGTTTGTTGTGGGTCCTGAAAAAGGGTACTTGAAGAGATCGGCGCCGGGCATTTTGTTCTTGTGAAAGAGCTGGCTCGAGCGAGGGTGGACGAGCATGATGCTCGATTACTTCTTCCCGATATTGAGGAGAGTGAAGACGAGGATAATAGGTCGTAGCCCTCGGGGGCGGGGCATAGACTTTGCCATTTCGTATGCGATACCTTCGAGTTTGTAGATGGGGAATGTACCTATTCACATTTTGTAAATAACAAAGAACTCGAGGTTTTGTTTCATTTGTACCCCTTTCTGCTTTGCTCTCGAGCAAGCGGACCGGTTTCAGAGTTGGTGAGAATTCTTAGATTTGTGCTATGGCCTTGGGGCTCATAAGGCAGGCCCGGAGGCTCTTACGCACTCGGTTGATATGGCATTTAGTGTAAGCTGGCATTAGAGCTCTTATGCTTTGCTCAATTGTTTTGGGTTTAGTCTCCGAGTCGGGTTTTGACTAGAGCCTAGTCGACCCTCAAGCTTTTGTGTCTGCATGGGTGGGCGACAATGGCTTTTCAGAGTTGAGGAAGAACCTTTATTTCAAGTCGTTTGTGGCGATATTCGAGCACCTCGGAAGGTTTAGCTCGTAGGCTGAGTAGCTCGAAGCCTTGTGATTTGGAGCTGACATGGTCGAAGCTCATTTTCCTATCGAGAGTAGTTGTTTAAATGGTTCTTTTCGAAGTAGATTCGAAGTAATGGCCTGTAATTTTATAGCGATGGTTGGGCATCCCCGAATCACGTTAAATTTGGCTGGTGTAGCCGTATTGACCGTAGTCATTTGTGTTGGGCCAGAGCCATTTATGATCCCGAGTGTGGTAGTTTAGGCATCTACATCGAGGGTATTCCCTTTCGGGAGTCTTACAAATGCGACATATAGCCTAAACTCCGGGTTCGAGTTTTATGCCTGTAGTAAGGTCTTACCAAATTTTCATGCCTGTTGAGATCTTACAGTTTTTTCATGCCTGTTGAGGTCTTACAGTATTTTGATACCTGTTGAGGTCTTACAGTATTTTGATGCCTGTTGAGGTCTTACAGTATTTTCATGCCTGTTGAGGTCTTACAGATTTCGTTGTTAAGCTAAATAGATCTCGCTAGACCGAGTTTGCCCGCTCGGGGTCTTACGGCCTCAGGTTTTTATGCGAATGGCGATTGGCGATAGTATCCGAGTCATCGAGTTTGCTTAGGCTCGAAGGCCATTACTCGTGAGCTTGGAATTGTCTCATTGAGGGCTTATGAGCATGGAGTCTCGACCCTGAGGCCATGCGGGTATCAAATTGTTGACGCTAGTCTCTGAGTATTTCGGGACATACTCGATGGAGGGATCCTTACTATGAACATGCTGAATTTTCTTCGGAGTACGAGATGATTTTGGTGAAAGATATTCTTTGATTATTCGGTACAATTCTACATGTATTGATGATGGGAGCCCGGCTATATGGACACAGTTCGTTTGACCGTTTGGCCCGGTATATTACTTTCCTACAAGAACCCCTTTTGGCGTTTCATGACTTTTCCGAGCAGGTGGCTTCCCGGGGGAATGCCCCCCAGCGTTCAAAGTTGACTGCAAAAGAAGTTTGGAGCATTTGTTGAGATTCCCTTAGGTAGCACGCATATGTTGCCTCGTTAAAAACCTTGCCGGTAAAACCCTTCTTTTTGGGATAAAAACTCGGTCGAAGGAAAATAGTGCAATGGGTGCTTTTAAAATCCTAAGGTTTTCGAGGAGGGTTAGCATTCTGACCGCTCCGATCGAGTGCCTGCATAAGGGTTAGTCCGAAATTCGAAATAAAAAAGGGATATGATCGTACCTTGAAGTGAGATATGTTGGCGGCGCCTCGAGGATTGATACGCTTCAATCGTGAGGGCTGATTTATTACAATCGCCCGAGGTGAGGACGTGATATGGTCCTTATCTCGTTTTGTCATGTTTGATCGATAGTGAGTCCCAATCACCCTTTGGCTTATTTGAGGGCAGAGGTACGAGCGTTGGTGCCACGTCGTGTATCGCGAACATTTCTCTTTCCGCATGTTGTTCCCCGTAGATGGTTTTAATTTCATCCTTTGTTGGGAATTTCATCATCTAGTGAAGGGTGGATGGTACCGCTCTCATGCAGTGTGTCCACGGACATCCAAATAAGGCGTTATACCTCATGTCTCCTTCGATGCCATGGAATTTGGCGTCTTGGGTCGTGCCGGCCATGGTGACCGGAAAGACGATTTCTCCTTTCGTTGTTTCACTTGCCATGTTGAATCCATTGAGGACTCGAGTGGCGGGCATGATTTGGTCGAGCAATCCGAGTTGCTCTATCACCCTCGACCTGACAATATTGGCCGAGCTACCTGGATCCACGAGTACACGTTTTATTTGAAAATAATTTACAAGGAAGGAGATTACATGCGCGTCATTATGAGGTTGAGACAAGGTCTCGGTGTCTTCTTCGCTGAATGTGAGGGCGCACTCAGGAATATATCCTCGGGTCCGCTTTTCTCTGGTGATGGATATTTTTGTTGTTGTCATTACGGGTTCCTGTGGGGCATCGGCGCCCCCCATAATCATGTGGATGACATGTTGTGGCTCGTTTGCCTCGTTCTTCTTGGTCTCCTCCCTTTCCCGGAACTGATTTTTGGCTCGATCGCTAAGGAATTCCCGGAGATTCCCTTTGTTAAGCAGTCAAGCTACCTCTTCTCGTAGTTGATGACAATCCTTGGTCCTGTGGCAGTACGTGTTGTGAAATTCGTATACTATGTTGTAATTCCTTCGTGAAGGATCCGACTATATAGGCTTGGGCCACTTGGTGTCTCTGATTTTATTGATGACGAACACGATGTCTGACACATCGACGTTAAAGTTGTATTCTGACAAGTGGAGCGCACCCATTGGCACTTCATTCCAATCGAATCTGGCTCTATTGATAAGCCATCGAGGATCCTGTCCTCGATCCATTCTCCGATCATTGCGAGGTAGGTTGCGCCTCGGGGCATTACTGTTATCTTCGATGTACGGCAGATACCTTTCTTTGTTTGGTTTTGGTTCCTTTGCCAGGAGCCTGTTCGGGTATACTGAGCCCGATAGGTTTCACGACCCAATTCCCCGAACCCGGTCGTGATGGCGCCTCTCGTGAAGACAAGGTCAGCCAGACCAAAACAGACCACCTCTTTTAAACAGTTAAATACCATAAGTAGTTCTAAAATATGATATAATAACCATAATTTGCAGAATTAACAATAACAACAGTAGAAACTATCCCGATACAGCCCAAACTGGGGTGTCACAAGTTTTGAGCAACTAATAGTTCTGGATACCAGTCTACTAGATACGAAATCCATTACAGAAGTTCAAGAACATGAAAATAGTAAGATAAGGGAGGCACGGGGGCTGCGGACGCTAACAGCTACCTCGTAGTGTCCAAAAACACTGCCTGGACTAGGAGGATCAGCACTTAGGAGCAGACTCTGCGATGCTTGAATCTGCACACATGGTGCAGGGAGTAATGTGAGTACTCCGACTCAGTGAGTAATAATCATAAATAATGGCTGAAAGCAAGAAAACACGTAAAGGTGCAAAGAAATTCTATATCAAGCAGTAAAATCACTTAAGGTAGTAAATCCATGAAGAAATCAAATGAAGTTCCTTTAAACCATGTAAAACAGGTAATTTAGCAGGTGAATAACAAGTAGAAATCCGCCCCTCAGGCACATTAACAATCATTCAGAATAGTATCAGCCCCTCGGACTCACTCTCAGTAGAGTATCAGCCCCTCGAGCTCACTCTCAAATTATGATGGGTACCCGCGCTCACTGTGGGGGTGCAGACTCCGGAGAGGCCCTTACGGCCCAAGAGCAATATCAAGCCATCTCGTGGAAATAAAAAATATCTCAGGCCCTCGGCTTCATATTACTCAGCATATCCTCACATATGGCCATCAGCCTCACTCAGTCCGAAAATCATCACAAGCCCCTCGGGCATTAGTAAAATAGTAGTTCTCAGCCCAAAACATCATTTAGAAATATCATTTAAGTTCAAATAAGAATAAAAGTGGCTGAGTGTAAAACAGTAAATATCAACAGGACTGAGTTCAAGTAATAAGTCAAACAGTGAGGAATTAGTGATAAAATTCCCCAGAGGGTTCAAATAGTTGGCATGAAGCACAAATAAGGCAATCAGCCCAAATCAGGACGATAACAAATAAGTTTCAGTCAAATACGCGGTAAAATCATCAATCGGGACGGACCAAGTCACAATCCCCAGTAGTAAAAGACCCCACGATCATCACCTAGCGCGTGTCTCACCTCAATACAGCACTACGATGTGCAATCCGGGGTTTTAAACCGGCAGGACATCATTTAAAACCATTACTCACCCTCTGCTCCGCTAAATGTCGGAGGCTAGAGTCTACCAAACCTCTCAAGATGATGCTGCTCATCATCCGGCATAACTGGCACAACAAATTCCTGAGCTGGTGCAACTGGCTGGGCTGGAGGTGCCCCCGGCGTCTGAAGTCCCTGCACTACCTGCTTAGGTGTGCAAGCAGCGGGGGTCTGATTGCCTCCCCCGGCCTGTGAAGTAGTTGTTGTTGTAGTGGCTGAAACTGCCTGAGCCAGGCAAGTGCAAACTGATAAGATTTGTGCCAAGGCCTCCTGAAGACCCAGAATCACGATGGGCACAGCTGGTGCCTGAATTGGTGCTGCTGGAGCATCCATAACTGGAGCCTGATCCAGAGCTAGGGCAGCTGGTGGATCTATAGTTGCTGCCCTCACTGCTCTCCCTCTACCGCGACCACGACCGCGTCCACGCCCTCTGGTGGTCTCAGCTATTGGCACTGGTGGTCATCCACCTCGTCCGGTAGCTCGCGTCCTCACCATCTATGAGAGAATGGAATAACAAAAGTTTATTACTTGGACCAACAAGTTCGCACGACAAGAATTTCAAGAATATGAAGTTTTTCCTAAAGTTTCTGCAGCCTCTCGAGGATAAATACAGACGTCTTCATACCGATCCGCGAGACTCTACTAAACTTGCTCATGAATCGTGATACCTAAGTAACCTAAACTCTGATACCAACTTGTCACGACCCAATTCCCCGAACCCGGTCGTGATGGTGCCTCTCATGAAGACAAGGCTAGCCAGACCAAAACAAACCATCTCTTTTAAATAGTTACATACCATAAGTAGCTCTAAAACATGATATAATAACCATAATTTGCAGAATTAACGATAACAACAGTAGAAACCATCCCGACACAGCCCAAACCGGGGTGTCACAAGTCATGAGCAACTAATAGTTCCGGATACCAGTTTACTAGATATGAAATCCGTAATAAAAGTTCAAGAACATGAAAATAGTAAGATAAGGGAGGCACGGGGGTTGCGGACGCCAATAGCTACCTCGTAGTCTCCAAAAACATTGCCTGGACTAGGAGGATCATCACTCAGGAGCGGACTCTACGGTGCTTGAATCTGCACACATGGTGCAGGGAGTAATGTGAGTACTCCGACTCAGTGAGTAATAATCATAAATAATGGCTGAAAGCAAGAAAACACGTAAAGGCACAAAGCAATTCTATATCAAGCAGTAAAATCACTTAAGGCAGTAAATCCATGAAGAAATCAAATGAAGTTCCTTTAAACCAAGTAAAACAGGTAATTTAGCAGGTGAATAACAAGTAGAAATCCGCCCCTCGGACACATTAACAATCACTCAGAATAGTATCAGCCCCTCGGGCTCACTCTCGGTACAATATCAGCCCTTCGGGCTTAGTATCATTCACTTAGAATAGTATCAGCCCCTCGGGCTCACTCTCGTATCATAATGGGTACCCGCGCTCATTGTGGGGGTGCAGACTCTTGAGGGGCCCCTTACGGTCCAAGCGCAATATCAAGCCATCTCGTGGCAATAAAAAGTATCTCAGGCCCTCGGCCTCATATTACTCAACATATCCTCACATATGGCCCTCGGCCTCACTCAGTCCGAAAATCATCACAAGCCCCTCGGGCATTAGTAGAAGTGTAGTTCTCAGCTCAAAACATTGTTTAGAAATATCATTTAAGTTCAAATACAAATAAAATGGCTGAGTTTGTAAAACAGTAAATATCAACAGGACCGAGTTCAAGTAATAAGTCAAACAGTTAGGAATTAGTGATAAAAATCCACAGAGGGTTCAAATAGTTGGCACGAAGCCCAAATAAGGCAATCAACCTAAATCATGACCATAACAAATAAGTTTTAGTCAAATACGCGGTAAAATCATCAATCGGGATGGACCAAATCACAATCCCCAGTAGTAAAAGACCCACGTTCATCACCCAACGCGTGTCTCACCTCAATACAGTACTACAATGTGCAATTCGGGGTTTCAAACCCTCAGGACATAATTTACAACCATTACTCACCTCGAACCAGCTAATTCTCTAGTTCGCGACGTCTTTGCCCCTCGAATTGGCCTCCACGCGCGTCGAATCTATCCAAAATCAGAACGAATACGTCACAATATACTAAGGGAACAAAGCCCAAGAGAAAACAATCGAATTATCGCAAAATTATAGAAATTGGTCAAACCCGACCCCTATATCAAAATATCTTCTGTCAACCGGAACCGCCAAAATATCAACTTCGCCAATTTAAGCCTAAAATCTTTTCTAAAACTCCAAAACCCATTCCGATCACGCTCCTAAGTCACAAATTACCTCCCGAAGCTAACCGAACCATCGGAACTCACTTCTGAGCCTTCTAACACATAAGTCAACATCCGGTTGACTTATCCAACTTAAACCTTCTTAAAAGAGACTAAGTGTCTCATTTCTTACCAAATCCTCTCCGAACTCAAACTAATCAATTTGATCACATAAAAAACGTATAACGAAGCGTAAAGAAGCTAAAATAAGGTAAAATGGAGCAGTAACTCATGAGACGACTGGTCGGGTCGTCACAATGGGGCTCTCAACTGGTCATCTTCGGCCTTGATCTTTGACTGGTACCAGTTGTAGACATCTGGCCAGGTCACTACTAGGTACTCGATCAGATTCTATTTCAGCTGTTTTGAAGCCATTGAGCTTCATTTGTTCAGACTTTGAGTGAATACCTGCACTGCCTAGTTGTCGAAGACTAGCAGTAGCTCCATCCGTTCCATCTGAAAGCGATTTTGAAAACGCCGGACTTCCTCGTCGCTACCTTGATGGCACCGGCATGTGCCTTTATGAAGGTGTCTACTAGTATGGTGAATGAATCTATGGAGTTCGGAGCCAAGTTGAGATACCACATCATGGCCCCCTTCGAGAGTGTTTCCCCGAATTTTTTCAACAATACGGACTCGATCTCGTCATTCTTTTATCGTTGCCCTTTACCGCACAGGAGTAGGAAGTAATGTGTTCATTAGGGTCTGTAGTCCCATTGTACGTAGCGAGTTTCGGCATTCTGAACTTCTTTGGAATGGGTTTCGGGGATGCTTTTTTGGGGAACGGCCTTTGTATGAACTTCTTTGAATCCACACCCTTGAGGACGGGGGGTGCACCCGGGATTTGGTCGACTCTGGAGTTGTAGGTCTCACCCTTCTCGTCGTTAACTGCTATCATTTTCTCACCCGATTCGATCCTTTTGGTGAGATCCTCAAGCATTTTTATGATGGCAGGGCCGGGTATCGATCTGTTATTGCTCGATCTCCTAGGTACCTTTTCGGCTGGGGGAGCTATTTCCGGTGCTGCTGTGCTCGGAGCCTTGGGGTGGCTTTGCAACTGAGCGATAGCCAACTATTGTGCCTGCAACATTTCGAAAATAACATGAAGACTAACTTCCTATTCTTCCCGAGCTGAGGTCTTTTGGGCTTCTTGTTGGTCGCCATGTCGTATGATCCTGTTGGTGTGTGAGGTTTCGTTGACCTGTTGTGCATCTTGCGAATCCGCGTCCGCTGGAATCAGTCCAGGTGTGTTATTGGGGTTCTGCAGTGGCGTGCCAACGACTGGAACAACCACACTGTTTTCTCTGTGGTTTTCAAGGTTGTCGTTCTCAACTCTGTTTACCTAGCCAGACGTTTTGACCTAAAATCGAAGATTTTGGACAAGAGAAAGTGTGAAAGATAACTTGTGTTGTGTAACGAAACCAGTAAGAAAATAATCACTATTATTTTTAGCCCCACTATGGGCGCCAAACTGTTTACCGTGAAAATGGTAATAACTATTAAATTTTTTAGACTCTAAAAATACGTGATCTATTTTTATGCCAGTTGTTAGAGTAGCTGATGCTAGGCGTATGAAGATGAGAGATGAAACGCGAGCTAAATGGGGTTGTAATCAAACTGAGGAGCTAGCCGTCCGGGCCTCGGGCTAAGCGATGAAAGGCCTCGATGTCGATGCTTAGGCTCGAGCTCGAGCTCTCGAGGGTAACCAGGAAGGGAATAACAGTTAGGATATAATTAAAGAATGCTCTTTTTGGCTAATATCAAGCAATAAATGAAGAACAAGTATGAAAGCAATAAATGAAGAAGCTAGCCTCGAGTGAGTAAGCTAGAGAGAAATGAGAGAGAGATAGAGAGTTGTTATTGATCTTGTGTGGAATAGCTGGAGCAACCCGCTTACAGAGTGCCAATGGTTCCCCTTTTATAATAAGGGGGAATCCAAACTTAGTACAAGATACATTAAATGATAAAGGAAGCGGGATGGGACAGCTAACTAGCTTCATGATGTAGACGAAGAACAGCGTTAAACTGCCCTGGTAGACTTAATCGGTCCTGGATGCATTCTTCGGAAGCCTCCCATGCTCGTCGGGTCTCGGCCAACATTATCCCCAAGCCAGGTGTCGACAGATCTTGAGGGAAGTACACGGCTCGAGAAGTACTTTATCAACGAGAAATTGGTCCCCCTGATTTTCCCATACACATATGTATAAGGGGGAAACCTCGCAATTTCTATACCTCTCGGGTTCCTCTTTGCCGAGATTTCGGCCAGATCAGTCGACCTTCGAGTTGGTAGGAATCCTTAGATTTGTTATACGGTCCTGGGGCTCGTTAGGTTGGCTCGTAGGCTCTTACACGCTTGGTCGATATGACCCTTTATGTAGGCTGGCGATGATGACCCTTACGCCTTGGGCCGATGCGGCCTTTTTAGTTTGGGCTGGCGACAGTGGCTCTTACGCCTTGGGTCAAAGCGCCCTTTTATGTGTGTGGCCTTTAGGCTTATTAGGCTGGCGACAATCCTTTTATGCCTTGGGTCGAAGCGACCCTTTGTGTGTATGGCCCTGGGGCTCATTAGGCTGGCGACAATGGCTCTTACGCCTTGCTCTTAGGCATATTTAACTAACTATTTTTGGTTCAGTCTCCGAGTCGGGTTCCGACTCGAGCTCATTCGACCGTCAAGTTTTGTGCGGGCTGGCAACAATGGCTCTTACGCCTTGGACCGATGCAGCCTTTTAGTGTGGGCTGGCGATAATGACTCTTACACCTTGGGCCAATGCGGCCTTTTAGTGTGGTCTAGCGACAGTGGCTCTTACGCCTTTGCCCTTAGTCATATTTGGTTAACTGTTTTGAGTCTAGTCTCTGAATTGGGTTACGACTTGAGCTCATTTTGACCCTCAAGTTTTCAGATTTCAAGCTGGCAATAGTGGCTCTTAAGCTTTAGGTCGGTGCGACATTTTATGTGTGTGGCCCTGAGTCTTATTAGGCTGGCGAAAATGGCTCTTACGTGTTTGGTCGATGCGACCATTTATGTGGGCTTTATTTTTCCCTCGATAAGGATAGATAGTGTTTGCCTGACTCTTCGACGGCTTAATAAAAAACCTCGATTGTGAGTCGTTATATGGCGATGATCGAGCACCTCGGGAGGTTTAGCTTGGAGGCTGAGTATATCGAAGCCGATGTTCAGGAGCTGACAAGGTCAAATGTCTTTTGCTTGTATCGAGGTTAGCATGTTTAACCGGTTCTTTCCGAAGTAGATTCGGAGTAATTGAAGGCCTGTGATTTTGTAGCGACAGTGGCTCTTACGCCTTGGGTCAAATCGCCCTTTTATGTGCATGGCCTTGAGGCTTATTAGGCTGGCGACAATGCCTTTTATGCCTTGGGTCGAAGCGACCCTTTGTGTGTATGGCCCTGGGCTCATTAGGCTGGCGACAATGGCTCTTACGCCTTGCTCTTAGGCATATTTAACTAACTATTTTTGGTTTAGTCTCCGAGTCGGGTTCCGACTCGAGCTCATTCGACCGTCAAGTTTTGTGCGGGCTGGCAACAATGGCTCTTACGCCTTGGACCGATGCAGCCTTTTAGTGTGGGCTGGCGATAATGACTCTTACGCCTTGGGCCGATGCGGCCTTTTAGTGTGGTCTGGCGACAGTGGCTCTTACGCCTTTGCCCTTAGGCATATTTGGTTAACTGTTTTGAGTCTAATCTCCGAATCGGGTTACGACTTGAGCTCATTTTGACCCTCAAGTTTTCAGATTTCCAGCTGGCAATAGTGGCTCTTACGCTTTTGGTCGGTGCGACATTTTATGTGTGTGGCCCTGAGGCTTATTAAGCTGGAGAAAATGGCTCTTACGTGTTTGATCGATACGACCATTTATGTGGGCTTTATTTTTCCCTCGATAAGGATAGATAGTGTTTGCCTGACTCTTTGACGGCTTAATAAAAAACCTCGATTGTGAGTCGTTATATGGCGATGATCGAGCACCTCGGGAGGTTTAGCTTGGAGGCTGAGTATATCGAAGCCGATGTTCAGGAGCTGACAAGGTCAAAGGTCTTTTGCCTGTATCGAGGTTAGCATGTTTAACCGGTTCTTTCCGAAGTAGATTCGGAGTAATTGAAGGCCTGTGATTTTGTAGCGACAGTCGGGCGTCCCCAAGTCACGTTAGTTTGGCTGGTACATCCATGTGATCAGAGTAACTTGTGTTTGGCTAGAGCCTTTGAGTCCCGAGTGAAGTAGTTTCGGCATTAATATCAAGGGTATGCCTTTTTAGGGGTCTTACAAGTTCGATATATAGCCGAAACTTTGGGATTGAGTTTATGCCTTTAGCAAGGTCTTACAAGTTTTACATGTCGTTGAGGTCTTATAGTTTTTGATACTTGGTACAAGTATTGTTCATGCCTTTCTTGAGGTCTTATATATATAGTAGCTTCCTTATGTAGGTCTTACGAGACCGAGTCTGCCTGCTCGAGGTCTTATGGCCTCGGGTTTTGATAAGTCGATGGAGGTGGCACTTGACGGTAGTCCCCGAGTCGTCGAGGGTTTCTTGACTCGGGAGCCATTATTTGCAAACTTTGTATTGCCTCGTCAAGGGCTTACGATTTGGAGATCCCGACCCTGAGGTCGTGCATTTTTTGAGATTTTGACGCCAATCCCCGAGTATTCAGGGTACTTTCGGCATCGGAGATGTTTCGCAATTTTCATGTTGCCTCATCTGAGGGCTTATCATTTGGAGTCCCAACCCGGAGATCATTCAGGTGTTGAATTGTTGACGCCAGATCATGAGTGTTTCGGACATTTTTGGTGGAGAAGTCATTTTTGTGGAGGTGCCGAGATGCTTTGACAAAAGATATTCAATTGTTTGGTATAAGTGCACATATTTTTGCTATCGGGGGCCAGGCTATACGGGCACGATTTGTTCGACCGTTTGGCCTGGTACATTATTTTCCTATTGGGACCCCATTTGGCATTCCTTGGCTTTTCCGAGCGGATGGCCTTCCGGGGGGGATGCCCCCCAGTGTTCGAGGTTGATTACAAAAGAAGCCTTAAACACTTGTTGGATCTTCCTAAGGTAGCATATGGGTGTTGCCTCATTAAAAACCTTGCCGGTAAAACCCTTCTTGGGATGAAACCCAGTCGAAGGAAAAGAGTGCAACGGAGCTTTAAAACCTTAAGGTCTTTGAGTTGGGTCAGTGCTTTGACTGCTTCGGCCGAGCATCTGCATAAGGGTCAGCATGAATATAATAAAATAAAAAGGAGATGGTTATACCTTAGTGGCAATGGCACTTTTGAACCTTGGAGACGGTCTCGCAGCTGCTATTTTTTCGTCGATTTATCTCTTAGTCCCACCGCTGGAGGGGACTTTGGTGTTTTGGCTAGTGGCGATCATCTTAAAAGATCATGTGGATGACATGTTGTGACTAGTCTGCCTTGTCCCTTTTGGCTATTTCCTTTTCTCGAGGCTGATCTTTGGCTCGGTCGCTGAGGAATTCCCAAAGATGGCCATTGTCGAGTAACCGGGCCACTTCCTCCCGAAGGTGCCGGCAATCTTCGGTCCTGTGTCCGTGCGTGTTGTGAAATTCACATACTAAATTGTAGTTTCTTTGCGAAGGATGTGATTGTACAGGTCTAGGCCATTTGGCATCTCTGATTTTGCTGATGGGGAACACGATGTCCGATACATAGACATTGAAGTTGTATCCTGATAAGCGAGGCGCCTCTGTTGGCCCCGTGTTCCTATCGAATCTAGCTCTGTTGATGAGTCTTCAAGGATTTTGTCCTCGATCTATCCTTCGATCATTGCAAGGTGGGTTGCGCCTCGGAGCGTTCCTTCTGTCTTCGGTGTATGGTTGATATCTTTCTTTGTTTGGCTTTGGCTCCTTTGCCAAGAGCCTGCTTAGATATATTGAGCCCGAGGGGGCTCCCGGCTGGTCATCCTCGACCCTGATTTTTGACTTGTATCGGTTATGGACGTCCGACCAGGTCACGGCAGGATATTCGACAAGATTCTCTTTCAGCTGCTTCGAAGCCACCGAGCTTCATTCATTTAGGCCTTGAGTGAAGGCATGCACCGCCCAGTCGTTAAAGACCGGCGGTAGTTCCATTCATTCTGTTTGGAAGCGAGACACGAACTCTCGTAGAATTTGTTCTCCCTCTGCTTGATCTTGAACACGTCAGATTTCCTTGTTGCTACTTTGATGGCACCAGCATGTGCCTTTATGAAGGAGTAAACCAGCATGGCAAATGAGTCTATGGAGTTGGGAGCTAGGTTGTGGTACCACATCATGGCCCCCTTCGAAAGTGTTACCCCGAACTTCTTTAACAAGACGGACTCAATTTCATTGTCGTTTATGTCGTTGCCCATACTGCACAGGTGTAAGTGGTAACGTGCTCGTTTGGGTCTGAGGTCCCGTTGTATTTTGGGAGTTCTGGAATTCTGAACTTCTTTGGAATGGGTTTTGAGGCCGCTTCCTCGGGGAACGGCCTTTGTATGAACTTCTTCTAATCCACGCCTTTTAGGACCAGGGGTGCGCCCGGAATTTGGTCGACCCTGGAGTTGTAGGTCTCGACCTTCTTATCGTTGGCTTCTATCATTTTCTTGCCCGATTCAATCCTTTTTGTGAGCTCCTCGAGCATTTTTACGATGACAGGTCGGATATCGACCCGTTATTACTTGATCTCTCCTGTACCTGTTTTGTTGGGGGAGCTGTCCCTGGTGCTACCGTGCCAGGAATTTTCTAGTGACTTTGCAGCGGAGCAATAGCTGGCTGTTGTGCCTGCAACATTTCAAAAATAACATGGGCTAACCTCACGTTCTTCCCTAGTTGGGGTTTTCTGAGCTTCTTGTGGATCTCCTTGATGCACGCTCCTGTCAGTATGCGAGCTTATATCGACCCGTTAGGCATCGCGTGAGATTGTGTACACGGGGACTAGCTCTGGTGCATTCCCAGGGTTTTGTGGTGGCATACCAACACCCGGAACAGCCACATCATTTTCGCCGTGGTCCTCAAGATTGTTGTTTTCACATCCGTTTACCAAGTTAGACATTTCGACCTGAAATCAAAGATCTTGGATAAGAAAAAGCGTGAAAGATAACTTGCATTATAGGACGAAACCAGCAAGAAAATAATCACTATTATTTTTAAGCCCCATGGTGGGCGCCAAACTGTTTACCGTGAAAATGGTAATAACAATTAAATTTGTTGATCGGACTCTAAAAATATATGATCTATTTTTATGCTAGTTGTGAGCACCTAATTTTTGATAATATTTAATTTTTTATCACTTCTTCTATGTAAATATTTAAGGGGTTTTAACCTACAATTTTTAGCTTTGTTACACCTTTTATTATAGGGTAAAAATACAAAATTTAAAAGGTGAATTATTACTATTAATATTATTTTATTTTTATTTTTATTTTAAAATAATAAAACAATTCCGAAAAAATATTAATTTTTTTTTAATTTTCAGGAGTGATTTAAAAAATAAGAAAAATGGAAGTATTGAATAAAAAAAATAAAAGTAAAAGTAGGTGGAATTCACTTTTAAAAAGTAAAAGAAAGTAGAAAATTAAAAAATTAAAAGTAAAGTTTTGTGAAAATTTTAAAAAAATAAAAAGAAAAAGAAAGTTGGAATTAAAAAATAAATATAAAGGTATCTGAAAATTAAAAAAATTAAATTAAAAGAAAGTAGCATTTTTAAAAGAAAAGCAAAAGAAAGTGGATTGTTTTTTTAAGAAAAGTTAAATAAGTGGAATTCTCTTTTAAAAAGTAAAAAAAGTGGGATTTTAAATAAGATAAAAGTAATTAAAGTTGGAATTTAAAAAATAAAAGTAAAGAAAGGTAGGATTTCGTTTTATAAAAAAAATAAAAGCAATTTGTAAGTGGGATTTCTTTTAATTAAAAAATAATAAAATAATAAAATATTTTTTTAAAAAAATCTGAAAAATCTCGAAAATTTTGCTATAAATAGAAGAGAAAATTTGAGAAGAAAGAAAAAAAGAAGAAGAGAGGGGGAGGAGAGTAATTTCGGTTGAAGGTTTTCATTAAATATTTCTTTCAACATTTCGGGCCTTGAATCTTGGGTTTGAAGAAGAGTTGATAGAGATTTTGTTGTTGCTACTGTATTGACTCTACAACTTTTAAATTTTATTCATTTGAATTCACTCTCTTGTAGGTATGTAATTCAAGCTCTTGAGTTAAAAAATGTCGAAGCATCTTTATTGAAGCAGACGTAAATTGATTTGGTTCTTTTGATAAAGTTTCTTTCGTATTGGATCTGTTCGCATGAATGATGTTTCTTTGATTGAGTGAATTGAGATTTGCAAATGTTAACGTTATTTTAGTATGTTCATGACTCTGTCTCGTTTCTTTTTCTTTATTTTATTTTGTTTTATTTTTTATTTTTTTTTCTTGGCTCATGACTTGTAACTAGCAGGTATTGTTTTGTTTATATTTAGATTTCAAGATCATGTAGCACCATGTTCATATTTTGAAATTTAAAGAAGTATGTGAAGTTGAACAATTTGTCGACGTTAAGATAAAAAAAATAGATTGCGTTAGTGGAATGATCTAATCTTCAATTTATGTTATTGGTTGCATATTTTCTTAAATTAACCATGTGAAGATTCAACTTCTTCTTCTTCAAAATAGTACTATAGAAGTTATAGTGGTGATACTACAACTTTCTCTTTAGCATAGTGTTAAATAAATTAATTACTTTACGTGTTCTTTGTTATAATCAAGTTTAAAATGCATTTTTGTACGTCCATGTTTGTTTTGTTCCTTCTGGTTCATCCGAATAGTTCTCAGCATGATTTCTTTTTCTTTTTATGCTCATATGGTCATTTAAGATTCATTATTTTGCTATAAAATTTTGTTAGTTTCTTTTTAGAAGAAATCGAAAGTCGGTCTTTTGAAGATGATATGGAGATGAACCCAAAGCTTGCACCTGTCTTTTGTTATTTTCACATAAATGCCAACTCCACCTTTTTGAATTGTAGTATGTTATAACAAAAGGCTCCAATGATATACATGTAGCTAACCCATTTCTTTAGGTCTTTTGTACTTATCAATTATACCACTTCATCCACAACAAAACCTCAAAACGCATGGCCCTCATTTAATTAATTTTAAATCCATAGAATTCAAGGCATGCTATTTAGCGTATTTTCTATGGCCCTCGCAAAGTTGAAAAATGCGTAGTTGCTTTAGGCGCGTAATTTGAAATTACCTTCCTAAACTCGGGTGTGCATTTCATGTGACCCAAATCCAAATCCCAACAACGTTAAATAAAATGTGTCGTGGACCGCGGGTGCATTTATGTGACGTGGTTCAAGACATATTTTAAATGACGTTGCAATCTTCCTAAAAATGAATAAGAGCGGTTAATAAGTTAAAATTTAACCATAGGCTAAAACATGTATTAAAATCAGATAATAGGCCAATTATAACAGTTGAGCGACCGTGCTAGAACCACGGAACCGGGGAATGCCTAACACCTTCTCCCGGGTTAACAGAATTCCTTACCCGGATTTATGTATTCGCAAACTGTAAAACAGAGTCAATCTTTTCCTCGATTCGGGATTTGAACCGGTGACTTGGGACACCATAAATTATCCCAAGTGGCGACTCTGAATTTTTAATAATAAATGAATCCCGTTTTGATTGTCACTTTAAGTTGGAAAAAACTCCCTTATACCCTTTCCGGGGTGTAGGAAAAAAGGAGGTGTGACAGCTCTGGCGACTCTGCTGGGGACAAGAACCCAGAACTTTTGGTTCAGGATTCAGAATTCGAGCTTAGATGAATTGTTGTATTGGGTTTATCTATTATCTGATTTTATTACATGTTTGGGCCTAATGTGCTAAATGTTGCTTTTAACCCTTTGATATTATCTGAATTGTATATAAACTGCTACGAAACCCTTCTCTTCTCATCTTCAGGGATGTGCTCGCTGGTCGAGACTCCCTATTCTGTTAGTGTCATACCTTGAAATAATAAAGAGGCTCGGACAAGTTACTAATCCGGATGGCCTTTTGGTTCCCGGTACGTAGCCCCCTCCTAGGCTCGAGTTGTCCGCTCGGGTACACAGTCTAGAACACATACCCAGGTTTTGAACCTAGAATAACTCAGCCTCATGCCGGATCCCTAGTAGGAACGTTTGTTTGCATCATGTGCATTTGACTTTGGGGACTCAACACAGGGGTTGGGTCCGTCTAGGACAGGTGTACCCAAAATAACAGACCATCTTGGTGCATCCTATGTGCTACATGTTGCATTTATTCAAGGGTAAAAGGGTCATTTGGCGGACCAATGATAATTGAGGGCGAATGAAAAAAAAAGAAAGGCTGAAGTGTGAGGATGAAGCGAGTAGGGCCCAATTATATTTTTGTTACATTTTATTAAGGAAAAAAAGCATGGAAACTTCAAAAAAAAATTGCACTTTTTATCATTTTTCAAAATCAAAAAATCTAAAAAAAAAAAGAAAAGAAAATCCAAAAAGATTTTATATGTTTCATCATTTTTCGAAAAAAAAATGTGTTTTCTATATGTCAGTTGTTTTTTTTATTATTCTCGCCCGTATCCAATCTGCCAGAACTACGCATGGTCTGGTTCATGTGGGGACATGATACGTAGGCAATCTCTATAGGATTCGACCACCACTAAAAAGAAAAAGGGGAAATGAAAAATAAATAAAGGAGGATAGAATAAAGGAAGCTTAAAAGAAGGGGCACAATTATGAGAGGCCGGAATGACGCACGCAACCGAAGCAAATGCATGATAGAAAATGGTTAATTGCCTAGGTGCATTGCATCCCAACGTGTAATTGCATATGTGTTAAACTCTAAAAACTAACAAGTTTGTTGTTTTTCAGAGAATTCAAGCAGTTAGTTTATCTAGAGGATACTGGCACATTATCATTACCAAACCAGATCAAAAGGACCAATACCAGAAATCATGTCTATCCCGGATGTCGACACAAGTGTTGAGGTAGAGGAGTTGGACGTCAATAAAATGAAAGAGGAGATGCTCAAACTTAAGCAACAGATGACCGAGATGTATCAGGGCTGGTCTAAAGGACAATCACCCCCAGCTTACCCTGCTAACCCTGCTTCCACCCCACCACCGGCTCAGGCTCAGGATCATCCTGCCATCGATCCAAGCTTTCCCATTTACCAACATTACCATGGCACTACTTCTCATATGCCACAAGCTCCACTACCAAAATCAATTCCATACCCCCCTCCGCCAGTCACCCCTGTCTTTGTGGCATCTCCACCAGCTGCACTCTATAGATCCTCGAGTGAGCCTATGTTCCAAGCTTAGGACAACCAGTACTATCCCCCGGAGCCCACCTTCAAAGCTCCCAAAACCTACCCCTATAATCCACGTTCTGATCTCCCGAGAGAAGCTGAGAGACCAGCCAAAAATCCCGAACATTAGGAGATGTTCAGGAAAGTTAAGAGCCTAGAACAGTCATTCTAGGACATGCGAGGATTAGGAGGTCAAGTAAGTGTGGCCTACAAGGACCTATATCTGTTTCCAAATGTGCAATTGCCGCCAGGTTTCAAGATGCCCAAGTTTGATCTATACAATGGGCACGGTGATCCAGTAGCACACTTAAGAGGTTTTTGCAGTAAGATGAGGGGAGCCAGAGGAAAAGATGAATTGTTAATGGCTTACTTCAGTCAGAGTTTGAGTGGATCAGCATTGGAATGGTACACCCGCCAAGATCACGGAAGATGGTACACATGGGATGATCCGGCACAAGCGTTCGCTTGTCACTTCCAGTATAATCTTGAGATCATTCCAGACCGACTGTCCTTGACTAAACCGGAGAAGAAGCACAGTGAAAGCTTCAGAGAATATGGTTTCCAATGGAGGGAGCAGGCAGCAAGGGTAGATCCCCCAATGAAAGAGAGCGAGATGGTTGATTACTTTTTGCAAGCTTTAGAGCCTACCTACTTTGGTCATTTGGTGTCCGCAATCGGCAAGTCTTTTCATGAGGTTGTAAAAATGGGAGGCATGGTCGAGGATGGACTTAAGTCCAACAAGATCAAGAGTTATTCAGCAATCAAGGCAACCACTCAAGCCATCCAAAACGGCACTGAGGGTGTACTTGGGAAAAAGAAGAAAGAAGATGTTGCGACAATTGAGTCCGGAGCCTGGTTCGGATCTAGAGGCCCATCACCCTACTATAACCAACCCCGACCCTACCACCAAAATTACTCCCACACTCCATATAGCCCTCCACAATAATACTACCCACCGCCAGATCCCCATTTTTCCGTCCATCAGGCACAAACCTATACCCAAACCCCAGCACACGCACAATGGTGTGTGCCGGCACAACAAAATCCATACCCAGCTCCACAAAACACATATCCACCCCCAAGAGCCTACAGAAATCCCCCCGGAATGGGTTTCTGACCAAGACAAGCCTTCAAGAATGAGAGGTTACAGAAACAATAGACTTTCACTCCACTGAGGGAATCGTATACCAGTCTTTTCCACAGGTTGAGGTAGTTGGGCATGCTGAATCCAATTGAGCCTAAAATGCCAAATCCCCCTCCTAGAAATCTTGACCACTCGATGAGTTGTGAGTACTGTTCAGGGGCCCCTGGGCATGATACAGAGAAGTGTTGGAAACTGAAAACAGCTGTGCAAGAGCTTATTGATACTCATCGGATCGAGGTCCAGGCCCCAACAGTACCAAATATCAATCATAATTCATTGCCAGCTCACCATGAAACCCATATGATTGAGTTGGTACACAAATGAGAGGAGCCTAAGAAACCCTCGCAAACGTTAATGATGATCCGTTCCAGTGAAACCAGTTCAAAGGAGAAGGTAACTAGTGGGAAATCAGTGGTCAGTTGAAAAGGGTAGACAATAAGCCAGCTGTGGTAGCCGAGAAAGGGTCGTCAAGCACTGTTGCAGTAAAACTAGAGAAAACTAAAGTGGTAGTACCAGGGGTTGCAAGTAAACCTGTTGTGGTCGTGAAGGGTGCTCGCATAGAGCCTGTTATTATAAAACCAGTAACTCAGCTTCCAATGATCAACAGCAAGGCTGTTCCTTGGAATTATGAACGGGTGACAGTCATTTACAAAGGGAAAGAAATCAAAGAAGAAGTTTGTGAAGCACAAGGTTTGACTCGCTCAGGAAGGTGTTTCACTCCCGAGGAGTTAAGAAGAGCTAAAGATAATCCAACGCCGGTAAAGAAAGTTGTAACTAAAGAAGAGGTAGAGGAATTTTTGAGGAAAATGAAAGTGCATGACTATTCTGTTGTAGAGCAGTTGAGGAAAACGCCCGCTCAGATCTCATTGCTCTCATTGCTAATCCATTCAGATGAGCACCGTCAGTCGCTGATGAAAATCTTGAATGATGCCCATGTCCCCGACAAGATCTCGGTAAACCATCTGGAAAAGATAGCCAACAAGATTTTTGAAGTAAATAGAGTCACTTTTTCCGATGATGAATTGGTCGTAGAGGGTACTGAGCATAATAAAGCCCTTTACCTTACAATGAAATGTGAGGATTTCGTGGTTACCCGGGTATTGATTGACAATGGTTCAAGTGCGAACATCTGTCCTCTCTCCACTCTAAGCAAGCTGAAAGTAGAAGATGAGAGGATCCATAAGAACATTATCGGTGTGCGGGGATTTGACGGCGGGGGCAAAGACTCCGTCGGGGACATAATGTTGGAGCTGGACTATAGGTCCAGTAGAATTCACAATGGAATTCCAAGTGTCGGATATAGTTGTTTCCTACAATTTGCTATTAGGGCGACTGTGGATTCACGCTGCTAAAGCAGTACCATTAACACTCCATCAGATGGTCAAGTTTGAATGGGACAGACAGGAAATAGTTGTGCACGGCGAAGATAATTTTTGCGCTCACAACAACACCATTGTGCCATTCATTGAAATGGAAGATGACAAGGGACTATGGGTCTACCAAGTTTCTGATGCAATGTCAGTCGAGAAAGTTCTAGAAGGGAAGTGTATCCCAAATCCAAAGATAACCGCCGCATCAGTCATGGTAGAGTATGAAATGCTGAAGAATGGTTTTGTACCAGGAAAAGGGTTTGGGATCAGCTCTGCAAGGTATCATACAGCCCGTGTCTCTTCCTGAAAACTTGGGAACATTTGGTCTGGGATTCAAGCCCACAGCCGCAGACATAAAAAGAGCCAGGAAATTGAAACAGAGGGCATGGGTCCTTCCAAGTCCGGTCCCACGTCTTTCCAGTTCATTTGTCAAGTCCGGTATGAGGAGTCGCCCAGTAACAGCAATTCCCAGTTCTATGATTGATCCTGACAAGGAGTTAATTGAAAGATTTGAGAAGTTGTTCGACAGTGTGAACATGGTGGAAATTGGAGAAGGTTCTAGCAACGCAGAAGTGCAATTTGTCGGGCCAAAAACAAATCTTAATAATTGGAAGGCTACTCCTCTCCCTACTCGGAAGGAGTCTTGGTAGTTTGCTTTGATTTTCCTTTAAGTTTGTACGAATTATTCCAGGGTTGTAATCCAGATTTCATTTTTTTCAGTCTGTTTGAGTGTGCAAACCTTGTTATCTTTTATCATTTAATGAAATACAATTTCCCTTTCTTCATCATTCCTGATGGTTTTCCTTTTTGTTTTCTTTTCTTTTCTATACAGTTCTTTTTACGCTGGTTCTAATGACATGGCATGCATAAGGAATCCTCAGCCCAGTCTAAAAAATCAATCTGATTCCGAAATATTAGTTCAAGAAGTAGATTTTGATTACGAATCAGAATACGATGATGAGGATGAAGCCTTCGAAGAGATTAGTAAGGAGTTAATTCACTTTGAAGAAAAACTCAAGCCCAACCTGAATGATACAGAAGTCATCAATTTAGGGGACACAGACAATGTCCGAGAGACTAAAATAAGTGTCCACCTCGAGCCAGAGATCCGGGGAGAGTTAATCAAAGCACTCATCAAGTACAAAGATGTTTTTGCATGGTCATATGACGACATGCCGGGTTTGAGCACTGATTTAGTGGTCCACAAATTGCCTACTGATCCAGTATTCCCTCCCGTTAAGCAAAAGTTGAGGAAATTCAAAACTGATATGAGTGTGAAGATTAAAGAAGAAATTACCAAGCAGTTGGATGCAAATGTTATTCGGGTTACTCGATATCCTGTTTAGTTGGCTAATGTCGTGCCTGTACCGAAAAAGGACGGCAAGATCAGAGTATGCGTCGATTACCGCAATCTCAACAAAGCAAGTCCGAAGGATAACTTCCCACTACCCAATATCCACATTTTGATCGATAATTGTGCCAAGCGTGAGATAGGATCTTTTGTGGATTACTATGCCGGGTATCATCAGATTCTAATGGATTAAGAAGATGCAGAAAAGACTGCTTTCATCACGCCATGGGGGACTTATTGCTACAGGGCAATGCCATTTGGTTTGAAGAACGCTGGGGCAACTTACATGAGGGCCATGACTACCATGTTTCATGATATGATACACAAGGAGATTGAGGTATACGTAGATGATGTGATCATAAAATCAAAGCGTCACGCCAACCACATTGGGGATTTGAGGAAATTCTTCCAAAGGCTTCACAGGTACAACCTCAAGCTTAACCCTGCTAAGTGTGCATTTGGTGTTCCATCCGGAAAGTTGTTGGGATTCATAGTCAGCCGGTGAGGCATCGAATTGGACCCATCAAAGATAAAAGCCATACAAGAATTGCCACCTCCGAGGAACAAGACTGAAGTGATGAGTCTGTTAGGAAGGTTGAACTACATCAACAGGTTTATTGCTCAGCTCACGACAACTTGTGAGCCTATTTTCAAGTTGCTGAAGAAGGACGCTGCTATCAAGTGGATTGATGAGTGTCAAGAAGCATTCGACAAGATAAAGGGGTACTTGTCTAACTCACCTGTGCTGGTACCACCAGAACTAGGGAGACCTTTTATTCTTTACTTAACTGTCCTGGAAAATTCATTTGGCTGTGTACTAGGGCAGCATGACGTCACAGGTAGGAAAGAACAGACCATCTACTATCTTAGCAAGAAGTTCATGGCTTATGAGGTTAAGTACACTCACCTGGAAAGGACATGTTGCGCCCTAACTTGGGTGGCACAAAAATTGAAACATTATTTGTCATCCTACACTACTTACCTCATTTCACGCTTGGATCCATTAAAGTATATCTTTCAAAAGCCCATGCCGACAGGAAGACTTGCGAAGTGGCAGATTTTGCTCACAGAATTTGACATCATCTATGTGACTCGGACTGCGATGAGAGCCCAAGCATTGGCCGATCATTTGGCCGATAACCCGGTCGATGAAGAGTATGAGCCACTGAGGACTTATTTTCCCGATGAAGAGGTGATGCATATTGACGAGCTAGAACAGGCTGAAAAACCAGGTTGGAAACTTTTCTTTGATGGGGCTGCTAATTTCTGAAACAGGGCATCACTATCCTGTTACAACTTAGCTTCGTTTTCATTGCACCAACAATATGGCTGAATACGAAGCATGCATTTTGGGTTTAAGGCTAGTTGTAGACATGGATGTCCAGGAAGTCTTGGTCTTAGGAGACTCGGATCTTCTGGTACATCAAATTCAAGGAGAATGGGAAACACGCGATTTGAAGCTCATACCATACCGACAATGTTTGCATGATCTTTGTCAACGGTTTCAATTAGTGGAGTTTAGGCATATTCCAAGGGTCCATAATGAGGTCGCCGATGCTTTGGCTGCCCTAGTGTCAATGTTGCACCATCCGGACAAAGCCATGTCGATCCTTTGCACATTCAAGTACGAGATCAGCATGCTTACTGCAACATGATTGAAGAAGAACTTGATGGAGAACCATGGTTCCATGATATCAAGGAGTACATCAGAATGGGGATATATCCAGTGCAAGCCACGGGGGATCAAAAGAGAACAATTCGACGGTTGGCAAGTGGATTCTTCTTAAGTGGAGGAGTTTTGTATAAAAGAACACCAGACCTTGGATTGTTAAGATGCATAGATGCTAGACAAGCTACGGCTGTCATGTCCGAAGTACATTCAGGAGTCTGCGGACCACATATGAGCGGATATGTGCTGGCAAAGAAAAAATTCTCCGAGCAAGTTATTATTGGCTCACCATGGAGCGAGATTGTATCAGTTTTGTGCGCAAATGTTATCAGTGCCAGATACACGGAGATTTGATTCATTCTCTACCATCAGAATTGCACACGATGTCGGAACCATGGCCTTTTGTTGCTTGGGGCATGGATATCATTGGACCAATTGAGCCAGCATCGTCCAATGGGCATAGATTCATTCTGGTAGCCATTGATTATATCACCAAGTGGGTTGAGGCCAAAACTTTCAAGTCTGTAACCAAGAAAGCAGTGGTCGATTTTGTTTATTCAAATATCATCTGTCGATTTGGAATCCCAAAGGTGATCATCACGGATAATGGTGCTAATCTTAATAGCAATTTGATGAAAGAAGTATGTCAACAGTTTAAGATTGCACACCGCAATTCCACCCCATATCGTCCCAAGGCGCATGGAGCAGTTGAGGCAGCCAACAAAAATATAAAGAAGATACTTCGGAAAATGGTAGAAGGTTCCAGGCAATGGCATGAAAAATTACCATTTGCGTTGTTAGGTTATCTCACTACTGTTCGTACTTCAGTAGGTGCAACCCCTTATTTGTTGGTATATGGAACCGAAGCAGTGATACCTGTGGAAGTTGAAATCTCGTCCCTTCGGATTATCATTGAGGCTGAGATTGATAATGATGAGTGGATCAAAACCCATTTGGAGCAGTTGAGCTTGATTGATGAAAAACGATTGGCAGTTGTGTGTCATGGCCAGTTGTATCAAAACAGAATGGCAAGAGCATACAATAAAAAGGTGCGTCCCCGGAAGTTTGAAGTGGGCCAGCAAGTGCTGAAACGCATCCTTCCACATCAGGCTGGGGCAAAAGGCAAGTTCGCCCCGAATTGGCAAGGGCCATTCATTGTAACTAGAGTATTGTCCAATGGTGTTTTATGTTTAACAGATATCGAAGGAAAATGCATAGACATGACTATCAATTCTGATGCAGTAAAAAGATATTATGTACGATTTCTTTGTTATAATTGTTGATTGTTTGTATTTGGCATTATTTCGAAGATTGAAATGACGAAGGCAATTTGTTCTGCTATCTAAACACTTTACCATTTGTTTCCCCTTTCTGAGCCTTATTTATTTCTTTCATACCCCTCTTTTGGAATCAATCACGAAAAAGAAAGAAAAATAAAGAAAAGAAAAAGGGAAAAGAAAAGAAGTGAAAAGTATAACAACAAGGAAATTCAGGTGTGAACTATGTTTGCCCTGATTCCTATTAAGGATACGTAGGCAGCTTTACGGTTCAGTCATAGTAAAATAAAAGTCAAAAGATCCTCAAGCAAGAAACTGGGACAGAGGTTGTATTTGTAATAAGAAATGTGATTCCAAAAGTTGTAATTTTAAACTCATGTCAAATTGTTTTGAGCCTTTGATACCCTTTCTTTCTAACCCCATCCAAAAGCCCACATTACGGTCCAAAGAAAGACGTTCCGATTAATTTTTAAGAGATGCCAAGTCGAGCAAATAGAGGTGATTCATATCAGGGTAACACTCTTGTCCAAGTAGGGAAAGTAATGAAAATGAGAAAGTGTTATTTGTGAAAACCCTCACGGGCACCATGAGGCGACGAAAGCTGAGAGAAAATAAAAATGAGAGACTCTTACTGGTGAAAACCTTCACGGGCACCATCAGGCGACAAAGAATTGAGAAATCAACAAATGAGAGAGGTTAGTCGGTGAAAACCCTTCAAGGCACTGCAAGTCGAACATGATCCGTAAAGTTGGCGGAAAGTAAATTGGGTTGTGGAACATCTTGGAGCACAAAGTAAAACAATTGGAAAAGAGATTGGTTAAATAGACTGGGCCGATTAATCCAAAATGCATACCATGATCATTGGTTCCAGTAACTCCACTCATATAAGTTTCTTTTTCCTATCTCCAACAGTCATCCAAATTCGGATTTTCTTCTTTATTCTTAATTCCCAAAATCATTGCATTTCATTGCTATTAATTTTTCCAAGTTTAGCCTTGTTTCAACAAATAAGAAGGAATTTCAAAGTTTACTACCAGTTTCGAAATTGCACAAAGCAAAATGCGGCTAGAACATGCCAGAGATGATATGATGAAAAGTGGGACATATGGTGTAAGCAAAAGTTAAATCGGTGGATTGGTTCAGTAATGTCGTGGGAGATATACGAGTTTAGACAGAAAGGTCAGAAATGGAGAACAACAGTTGGGGATCCTGCAGTTAAGGATCAGTCAGAAGGTCAAAACAATCCTTCGACCATGTTCAAGGCAGTCAAAACGAAGCAGAGCCTAGAAAAGAGAAAACCACCCCCAGCAAGAATGCCACAACTAACTGCCACGTTTAAACTAATAAGATTTTCTTTGATTTGAAATAGGGGCAAAGATGGCATTTGTTTCAGGAAACACCATGTAAGGAAGACAAGTACCATGCAGGTTTGATCGCAGAATTCTCAGGACCCTCCTGGAAAATGGGACTTAGTTTAAAATTCAAAATACACGACTGAGTAGCAAGATCTGGCATAAATGTACCCCAAAAGAATATAAGTTGGTTTCAAAATTTTCATTCTGGAGATAGAATTTAGTTAGGAGTTGTCAGGACCCTCCTGGAAAATAGGACCTAGTTTAAAATTTAAAACATTTATGAGTAGTAAAATCTAGCATAAATGTATCCCAAGGAATAAGATGGTTTTAAAGTTCGCATGTTTAAGGTATGATTCAATTAGGAGTTTTCAGGATCCTCCTGGATAATGGGACCTAGCTTTGAGATCTCCATTAGATAACAAGGTTTAGCATAAGTTCTTGTTGTAGGGTAATATAATTTAGCCGTAGAATTGTCACTCTTAAGATAAGACTTGATTTAAGAGTTACCAGGGCCCGCCTGGATAATGGAACGTAGTTTAAAACTGGTTTGGATAACAAGATTTAGCATAAGACATACCACCCTTCAGTAGATATAATTTAGCTTTAAAATTGTCGTTTAATTAAGAATTGTCATGACCCTCCTAGATAATGGGGAGTAGTTTAAGACCTCCTTAGATAACAAGATATAGCTTAGATTTAAAATCGTCGTTTAGTTAAGAGTTGTCAGGACCCCCTGGATAATGGGACCTAGCTTTAAAATTCTTAGTAATATTTGGTGATGTGATTCAAATTAAACTCACAGATGCGCCCAGCTACCAAACTGGGGCAGAAAATTTTCTTTTGTCTTGTCTATTTTTGTTGAAGTCAGGTGCCCATCTGAAGAATAGGGAGAACAACACGGATATCAAAGATAAGAGCGTGACCAAGTACTAGCAATCAGGCTTCCACTTGGAGAACAAGGAACAACAGTTGAAGTATCAGCAATCAGGCATCCACCTGGAGAAAAAGGAACAACAGTTCGAGTTTCGGCAATCAGGAGCCCACCTGGAGAACAAGGGAAAACAAATCAGGTTTCAAGGAAGATTGGCACAAGTATTGGTAATCAGGCGCCCAGCTAGAGGAACGGGGGAGAACAAGTCAAAGAAAAGCAGTTTCAAGAAGAAGATGGACTAAGTTTCAGAAATCAGGCGTCCACCTGGAGAACAAGGAAAGACGGTTGAAATTTCAGCAGTCAGGAGCCCACCTGGAGAACAAGGGAATACATTCGAGTTTTAGCAGTCAGGAGCCCACCTGGAGAGCAAGGGAATACATTTCAAGTTCAGCAATCAGGAACCTACCTGGAGAACAAGAGAATACATTTCAAGTTTCAGCAGTCAGGAGCCCACCTGTAGAACAAGGGAATACATTTGAGTTTTAGCAGTCAGGAGCCCACCTGGAGAGCAAGGGAATACAATTCCATTTTTGGCAATCAGGTGCCCACCTGGAGAGTAAGGGAATACAATTCAAGTTTTGGCAATCAGGTGCCCACCTGGAGAGCAAGGGAATACAATTCGAGTTTTGGCAATCAGGCGCCCACCTGGAGAGCAAGGGAATACAGTTCAAGTATTGGTAATCAGGAGCCCACCTGAAGAACGAAGGGAAGCAGCAAGTCAAGTGTTGGTAATAAGGAGCCCACCTGAAGAACGAAGGGAAGCAGTTCAAGTTTCGAGGAAAAGCAGTGCAAGAATTGGCAATCAGGAGCCCACCTGGAGAACGAAGGGAAGCAGCAAGGTTCAAAGGAGTTCAGCAATTAGGAAACCACCTGAAAAATGAAGGGAAGCAGTTCAAGTTTCGAGGAAAAGCAGCGCAAGTGTTGGTAATCAGGAGCCCACCTGGAGAACTAAGGGAAGCAACAAGGTTCAAAGGAAGACAACAATCAGGAGCCCACTTGAAGAACAAAGGGAAAGCATCTCAGAATGCAATTCAAGTCAGCAACAAAGGAATCTCACTTAGAGAGTACAAGTCAGCAGGGCAGCAGAAACTGCAAGTTCAAGATATAGATAGGATTCTTGTAATTCGTATATCATAGTTTAGTTTGGCTTCTTTTATTTTGTCACGGTGTAATAAGGAGTTCAGTAAGTAGAAACAGCAGCAATAGCAGCAAAATCACAGCTTTTCGGTAGTACCAGCTACCAAATCTTCTTGAACTACACACAACCTGATTCTCCTATAACCCGGGATATGTAGGTTGTCCAAAACCAAGACTCGGTTGCACCCTTTCTTTTTTCTCTTATCCTGATTCCTTCCCTTTTGAATAAAAATATGTTCAAAAATTAGTCACATGGCTTGTCACACCTCTTCTTTACACAACATTCCGGAGGAGGGCGTAAGTGTAAAGAGAGTTTTTTCGATTAAAGGACAATCGAAACGGGATTCTTTATTAATTTCAGAGTCATCACCTGGGAATTTTATGGCGTCCCAAGTCACCGGTTTTAATCCCGAATCGAGGAAAATATGACTCTGTTTACCATTCTGCGAACCAAAAATCCGAGTAAGGAATTCTGTTAATCCGGGAGAAGGTGTTAGGCATTCCCGAATTCCGTAGTTCTAGCACGGTCGCTTAACCATTTTATACTTGGCCTGTTTATCTTGATTTACTAAATACATTTTTTTTATTTGTTGCATGATTTTATTACCGCTTTGGTTAGATTGTTTACAATTATAGACCTACCTTGAAATGAATCACGCGTACGTATATTCATTTTTTTATATAAATATAAATGTAAAGAATCGTGTCACGCACACGTGTACACCATAAGATTGATAACATATTTTTTTTTACTATAAAAATGAATTTATGGCCGAAATTGTGCGTGACTAAAATAAAATTATGAACACTCGTCACTCTTGTATGATTAAATGGTGAACTGCTCATCTCGGGTTATATGGAATAAATCAATTTAATAACTTCCGAAAAAAAACCTTTTCTATTAAGAAGATTTGCTCGAAGTTACGCGAACGCATACTCCGAATTTTCTTTAGAAATGTAATCATGTCACGCGAACGTGTCCACAACTACACAATAATATTCTTAATGGTGCTATAAACTTTTCAACAAATGTTTATTATGTCCGTCTATATTAAATGAAAACCATGGGAAATTACTGAGTTGAGTGCCTTGAGATTTTAAAAAAAATCAAAATTTATTATGTGTTGGCCACGGGTTATATGATTTAAATGTGTGAATTATATGCCTCAAAAACTATTCAAACTAGAGGAGTTAATGAGATAAAAATAATGTGCAACTAAAATTACAATTTTATTGTGAACGCAACATCCGTAATCTGTTTATATGCCCTAGAGCTTGATAATTATATGCACAAGTTATTTATTATTTTCCTAGGCTTAAGACTAAGTGTATATGTTTAAAAAACTTACCAAAGCGAATTACGTGTAAAACTAGGAAAAATTTAATTGAAAAGCAAACTAGTAGTTTTCGAAGAATTTCCATTATTCTACTCGGAGCGAACTCTACTTTGTATATCTTTGACTTAAAATGTTGCAATCAGTACTCATAAATCCGACCTTCTTCTATACAACTTGTTTTTAGTCCAAAGTTCTAATTATTTGGTTAATTTGCTTACAATGATTGAGTTTGGGATAGATAAAATCAAACCAATTTTTATCTTGGCTTATGCAAGCTATTTACAAATACTAAATCTATACTTTGTAAAAAATTATTGACATTATTTTTATATACTATTTTTATAAGAAAATGGGTTAATCGCATTCCTAAAATAAATGGGCCATTTGTTGTGAAGAAATAGAACTAATCTACAAATTGATTTAATTAAAATGACATTACATATACCGTAAATACACATCTGAACCATCCGGAATATTCCAATATCTTAATCGTAACGAATTATATCGATTCACCTCTCACTTATAGTTATCCCCATTATTAGGCCCTATTTTGTATAAACGAGAATACTTATGTCAACTAGAATTAAACAATATCAGACTTGACGAAGTTTACTAGCGTGGTTTCCCGATATTTTCATGTTACCAAGCGCTTAGTTAACATGGTCTAAATACAAAGTTTAAAGAATAGTCAACTTTCTACCGGGTCCCCTGTCTCGACAATTCGAATATAACTATACTTAATGAGATTCTGAAATAAATAGAATTATTGCAAAGCTTATACTAACTTCAAAAGAGGATGATTAACTAATAGTTCACATGTCAAGCGCAAGCTAATAGTTAACTAAAAATTGAAACTCAACTAATGTCTTTAAATGAATAGCAGACATATTTGAAATTTCAGATTTCATTTCTCTATAATATTGAAACTTTGCAATATCATGAGTCTAAATATATACCTGGAAATGAGGGTAAAAGAGGTCATATTCAGCAGTGGCAGCAAAAGAAGCCCAACAGCAGAAAAAAAAATGCCAAACAATTCAGCAGATTTGAATGAAACCAACAGAACCCGCGAAAACCAGACGAACAGTAGTAGAAATTTTAAGAAATTTCATATTCAATCAAACAGTATCACCAAACAAGCCCGGACAGATGCGAGGAAACAGTATTTCTGATTTTTAAAACTCGGGAAATGTAACCTGAAACTCTTAATCTCGAAAATCAACCTTAACACTCTAACTTATAATGTAAGGTTCTTTTTTTTTCTTCTGATTTTTTTCTCTCTATCTTTTTCTATTTTTCTTGATGTTTTCCAAAATCTGTCCCAAATTCTCTCTAATCTCCTTTTTTTTTCTCTGTCTCTTTTTTTCTGTCTCCTCAAATCATTCCCAACACACCCTTTTATATAACTTGTTTTCCCCCTCCTCCAGCCTACTGCCCGGACCCCTTTAAAATTAGAAATCTTCCATTTAGGTCTGATTTTTCACTTTTTATTCCACTAAGAAAGCTTTTTCCTTATTATCAGCTCCTCACTCCCTTTTGTCCCCCATTACTGCATTAATTAATACCCTATTGACAAAGCACTAAGGATAAAGTATCACACTTAACTGTTTTATTCCCAACTCACCCCTGAAAATCCCTTGATATTACTGCCCTCAACCAATCTGCCCAAACTCAACAATTATCTGCTTAACAACTTCAACCAGTTCCTAAGGTTTTAATGCAGAAAAAACATTAAATACAAAGATTTCCAATTTAGGACAGAATTTCAACTAATCAGGCAATTAACAATCAGAACTAACCAAGCAGAATGTTGAATGATTCAATCTATACAAACAAACTAATCAATGAAGCTTAATCAAATGATTACGTATTGTAACTGACATTGATCAGCAAGCAATGAAAACAGGCAATTCAAATAATTTCAGTATATTTCCAGAATCAAGGATTAAATGGAAACTAATTAATCGACACAACTTATTAATCGATTACACACATAACAATCATAGCATACATAAACAAATGACAGAATTGGACAAAATAAAGAGTCCATTGAAGATGAGCAGAATTAATTGCTAGAAAAATGGAAAAAAATTAATGAAACTAAATTAATCAGATACATGAATACAAAAATGAAGTAAAATACCTCGGAACTATTCTGACCCTAGCTCGAATCTAAATTTGGACACTTTGAGGTCGAACAGACTTTAATCGAAGTATTCTCGATTGAGAATACCTCGATTAAGGTCTATTAGACCCCAATCTTTTATTTAATTTGGACAGACTCCATGGTTTGGATTTTTAGGGTTTTGTCTTTCTTCGAATTTGGGGTTCGAACATTTTTGGGCAGATTCAAAGGGAACCAAAGACGACTTAGGGGTGAGGGAGGACTAGGGGTCATTTGGTATGAATTTGGGACGGATCTGGATGAGTTCACGTTTGGCTCGAATCTTCAAATGAAGATTCGAGAAGCTCTGAGATGATTCGAGCCAAACGGTTTGAAGATCCGTGTTGGGGGTGGCTGGAAGGCCACTAGGTGTTAGTTTGGTGGTCATCGGAGATGGTCGTGTCCTCAGGCCCACCTTCGATTTAAGATTCGAAGAGCTGGGGCCTGATTCGAGGGGAGTTATGGTGATAGTTGGGAAGATGAGGTCGAGGGGGTTTAGGGGTGTTAAGGTGGTGACCGGCGGCGTCGTTGCCGCCGGGTTTCTGGTGAAAGGGAATTAGGGCGGCTAGGGTTTTGGGGAAGGTCGTCTCAGAGACGAAGATGAACAGGAAGGTGAGGGGGTGTGTTTGGTTTGGGGGGCGAGGTTAGTTTGGACCACTTATATACGCACGTGAGGATTGGATCCAGGCCATTCGATCTGATGAGATCAATGGTCTAGATTAATCGAGTAAGTGGAACGATGTCGTTTTGTTTATCCTTAAGACCGGATCAGTTTTGGATAGGAACGGGTCGGTGTGGAAGAATTAATCTGGAGGGTTGATCAAATGAAATCAACGAACCAGATTGAGAATGATGAAACGACGTCGTTTAATTTAGCTACAGGTGGACTGGATTTGGGACGGGTATGGGCTGGTTTTGGGTGGGTTTAAAGGTGTATTTTGTTTGGGCTTTGAAACTTTTGGCCCAAATCCGGGTTTTCTAATTTTCCTTTCTTTTTATTTTCTAAATTTTCTAAAAGCAACAACCAAATTAACTTATTAGAATGCTAATTATCCTTTAATAACATTTATTACATACAACTAAATGTCGATTAACAATAAAACCAACATAATTTATCAGTGCTAAAAATGCAAAAGTCCCTATTTTTCTGTGATTTTCCGTTTTGTAAAACAAACCTGTTAATTCCTTTTTTGTAAAACAAACCTGTTAATTCCTAAATTGAAAAACTAAATCCTAAATGCACATGCAACACATATTACATTATATTATTTTTGTATTTTTAAATGCATTAATAAAATTACACACGCACATATACCTATGCAAACAAACAGGAAAATCGCACAATATTTCCTAAAAACAACACATAATCAAAGAAAAGACCTAATTTTGGGGATTATTTTGGAGTAATTCGTATGAGGCAAAAATCACGTGCTCACATGACGCAGAAGAAGCAGAAATAAGAGACATAGCCCGCCGAAGCCAGAGGATACGAGCGATTTTTGCCTGTTTGAATACTCTGTGGGAAGCATTTTTTTTTGAAAGATTTGACCGAACATCTGCTTCAAAGGTTTCCTACATATCCTTGGCTATAAAGGAATCGGGTCAATGTAGTTCGGGAAGTTTTGGTAGCTGGGACTACCATGGGACTGCAATGTTACTGCTGTTGCATGCTGCTTTTACTGTTTGCTGGCCTCCTTATTACACCCTGCTTAAAGAAAAACAAAAAGCTAGACTAGACCATGGTATTACAAAATCTTCTCTAGGTCATGCCCTTGTGTCTCTTATTGCTTTCATGTCTTAGTGATTCCTTTGGTATCTTTTGCTTCCGATTTGTCTTGTATTCTCTTCAGACTACCGATCTTGAACTGCTTGTTTCCTTTTTGTATTGTTTTTCATCGAGTCTTGTACTTCCTTCCTCTGCTTGGGATTCTTTGTTGTTTCCCGCTAGGGATTCCGATCGGATTCCTCTGCCTTATTGATTCTAAGTGTATTCCTCCATTATATGGGTGGGCTCCTGACTTCAACCAACAATGTCAAAAATAAATCGTCATTCTGTTCTTCAGGGGGGCTCTTGACCTCGACAACATCTTTTGAAAATAAATTGCCATTCCTCTCTTTAGGAGGGATCCTGACCTCGACCACAAATAAATCGTCATTCCTTTCTTCGGGGTGTGCTCCTGACCTCTTGAAATTTGAATTATATTCCCTTGTTCTCCAGGTGGACGCCTGATTGCTG
The DNA here is from genome assembly GCF_000715075.1 of Nicotiana tabacum. Classification (NCBI taxonomy): domain Eukaryota; kingdom Viridiplantae; phylum Streptophyta; class Magnoliopsida; order Solanales; family Solanaceae; genus Nicotiana; species Nicotiana tabacum. The sequence continues at coordinate 143,538,944 of NC_134084.1, forward strand.
ATACTTCAACTGTTCTTCCTTGTTCTCCAGGTGGACGCCTGATTGATACTTCAACTACTCTTCCTTGTTCTCCAGGTGGACGCCTGCTTGTTGATACTTCCATTGCTCTTCCTTGTTCTCCAGGTGGACGCCTGCTTGCTGATATTTCAACTGTTCTTCCTTGTTCTCCAGGTGGATGCCTGCTTGCTACTTCAACTGTTCTTCCTTGTTCTCCAGGTGGATGCCTGACTGCTGATATTTCCATTGCTCTTCCTTGTTCTCCAGGTGGACGCCTGCTTGCTGATATTTCAACTGTTCTTCCTTATTCTCCAGGTGGACGCCTGCTTGCTGATACTTCATTGCTCTTCCTTGTTCTCCAGGTGGACGCCTGCTTGCTGATATTTCAACTGTTCTTCCTTGTTCTCCAGGTGGACGCCTGCTTGCTGATATTTCAACTGTTCTTCCTTGTTCTCCAGGTGGACGCCTGCTTGCTGATACTTCATTGCTCTTCCTTGTTCTCCAGGTGGACGCCTGCATGCTGATACTTCATTGCTCTTCCTTGTTCTCCAGGTGGATGCCTGCTTGCTACTTCAACTATTCTTCCTTGTTCTCCAGGTGGACGTCTGTTTGCTGATACTTCATTGCTCTTCCTTGTTCTCCAGGTGGACGCCTGCTTGCTGATATTTCAACTGTTCTTCCTTGTTCTCCAGGTGGACGCCTGCTTGCTGATACTTCATTGCTCTTCCTTGTTCTCTAGGTGGACACCTGCTTGCTGATATTTCAACTGTTCTTCCTTGTTCTCCAGGTGGACGCCTGCTTGCTTCCCTCACCGGGTGTTTCCTGAAACAAATATTGTTTTTGCCCCTGTTTCAAATCAAGGAAAATCTTGTTAGTTTAAGGCGTGGTGGTTAGTTGTGGCATTCTTGCTGGGGGTGGGGTTTCTCTTTGTCCTGTTTTACTGCCTTGAAGCGGTTGAAAAGACTGTTTTGTCCTCATAATTGATCCTTAACCGTAGGATCCCCTACTGTTGTTTTCACTTCAAAACCTTTCAATCGTAACCATATGTCTCTCATGACATTACTGAACCACTTCTCTGATTCAACTTTTGCTCACACCCATATCTCATTTTCATCCTATTATCTCCCGCCTATCATGGTCGTACTTGGCATTGTGTAATTTTGAATCTTGGTAGTATACCTTGACATTCCTTTTTATTTGTTGGAACAAAACTTACCTCAAAAGCTTTAGATGAGTAAGATTATTAGTGACGAAACATGACGATTTTGACAATTAAGAATGAAAAGAAAATCCAAATTTGGATGACTGTTGGAGATAGGAATAAGGAACTTATCTGATTGGAGTCACTGGCACCAATGATCAGGGTATGCATTTTGGATTAATCAGCCCAGTCTATTTAACCAATCCCTTTTCAATTGTTTTACTTTGCTTTCCAAAATTTCCACAACCCAATTTTACTTTTTGTCAACTTACGGACCTTGTTCGACTTGCAGTGTCCTAAAGAGTTTTCACCGACAAACCTCCCTTATTTGTTTATTTCTTAATTCCTTTTCGCCTTATGGTGCCTGCGAAGGTTTTCACCAATAAGACTGTCTCATTTTACTTTCTCTCATCTTCCATCGTCTCATGGTGCCCGTGAGGGTTTTCACCTATAAGACTCTCTCATTTTCATCGCTTTTTCCTGTTTGGACCAGAGTGTTATGAATCACCTCCATTTGTTCAACTCGGAATTTTTCTAAGATTGATCGAAAGGTCTTTTGGGATGTGGTTGGAATGAAAGGGTATCAAAAGCCAAAACAATTTGATATGGGTTTAAAATTACAACTCTTGGAATCATTTTTCTTATTGCTGATACAATTCCTGCCCCAGTTTCTTGCTTGGGGTCTTTTGATGTTTTATTTTACTATGTTATACTATGCACATTATGCATATTATGCACCCTATAACCAAGCCGTGAGACGCCTACGTATCCTCTTTGAGGAATCAGGTCAAACGTAGTTCACTCCAATAATAACTTCTTTTTTTTTATTCCAAAAGAGGGTAGGAAAGAAACAAATGTGGCTCAAAGGGGGAACAAAGGGTACAGTGTTTAGATAGCAGAATAAATTGCCTTCGTCATTCTAATCTTCGAAATAATGCCAAATACAAACATTCAATAATTATACCAAAGAAAAATCATGCATAATATCTCTTTACTGCATCAGAATTGATAGCCATGTCTATGCATTTTCCTTCAATATCTGTTAAACATAATGCACCATTGGACAATACTCTGGTCACAATGAACGGTCCTTGCCAATTTGGGGCAAACTTGCCCTTTCCTTCAACCTGATGTGGAAGAATACGTTTCAGCACCTGTTGACCCACTTCAAACTTTCGGGGACGCACCTTTTTGTTGTATGCTCTTGCTATTCTTCTTTGATACAATTGGCCATGACATACTGCTGCCAATCGTTTTTCATCAATCAAGTTTAACTGCTCCAAACGGGTTTTGACCCATTCATCATCATCAATCTTAGCTTCAGCGACGATCCGAAGGGAAGGAATTTCAACTTCTGCAGGAATTACCGCCTCAGTGCCATATACCAACAAATAAGGAGTTGCTCCTACCGAAGTGCGAATAGTAGTGCGATATCCCAACAACGCAAATGGTAATTTTTCGTGCCATTGTCTTGAACCTTCTACCATTTTTTGAAGTATCTTCTTCATATTTTTGTTGGCTGCCTCGACTGCTCCATTCACCTTGGGCCGATATGGGGTAGAATTGCAATGTATAATCTTAAACTGTTGACATACCTCTCTCATTAAGTTACTGTTAAGATTAGCACTGTTATCTGTGATGATCACCTTTGGGATTCCGAATCGACATATGATATTTGAGTGAACAAAATCGACCACATCTTTCTTGGTCACCGATTTGAATGTTTTGGCCTCAACCCATTTGGTGAAATAATCAATGGCTACCAGAATGAACCTGTGCCCATTGGATATCTGCCGGTTCAATTGGTCCAATAATATCCATGCCCCAAGCGATGAAGGGCCATGGTGCCGACATTGTGTGCAACTCGGATGGTGGAGAATGAATCAAATCTCCGTGTATCTGGCATTGATGACATTTGCGCACAAAACTGATACAATCTCGCTCCATGGTAAGCCAATAGTAACCAGCTCAGAGAATTTTCTTTGCCAACACATATCCGCTCATGTGGGGTCCGCAAACTCTCGAATGTACTTCAGACATGACAGTCGTAGCTTGTCTAGCATCTATGCATCTTAATAATCCAAGGTCTGGTGTTCTTTTATACAAAACTCCTCCACTTAAGAAGAATCCATTTGCCAACCGTCTAATGGTTCTCATTTAATCCCCTGTGGCTTGCACTGGATATATCCCCATTCTGATATACTCCTTGATGTCGTGGAACCATGGTTCACCATCAAATTCTTCTTCAATCATGTTGCAGTAAGCGTGCTGATCGTGGACTTGAATATGCAGTGGATCCACATAAGCTTTGTCCGGATGGTGCAACATTGATGTCAGGGTAGCCAATGCATCGGCAACCTCGTTATGGATCCTTGGAATATGCCTGAACTCCACTGATCGAAACCGCTGACAAAGATCATGTAAACATTGTCGGTATGGTATGAGCTTCAAGTCTCGTGTTTCCCATTCTCCTTGAATTTGATGTACCAGAAGATCCGAATCTCCCAAGACCAAGATTTCCTAGATACCCATGTCTGCAGCTAGCCTTAACCCCAAAATACAAGCTTCATACTCAGCCATATTACTGGTGCAATAAAGCCGAAGTTGAGCCGTAACAGGATAGTGGTGCCCGGTTTCAGAAATAATCACAGCTCCTATCCCGACTCCTTTCATGTTAGCAGCCCTATCAAAGAAAAGTTTCCATCTAGGTTTTTCAATTTGCTCCATCTCACCAATATGCATTACTTCTTCATCGGGAAAATAAGTTCTCAATGGCTCGTACTCTTCGTCGACCGGGTTTTCGGCTAAATGATCGGCCAATGCTTGGGCTTTTATTGCAGTCCGAGTCACATAGATGATGTCAAATTCTGTGAGCAATATCTGCCACTTTGCAAGTCTCCCTGTTGGCATAGGCTTTTGAAAAATATATTTCAACGGATCCAGACGCGAAATGAGGTAAGTAGTGTAGGATGACAAATAGTGTTTCAATTTCTAAGCTACCCAAGTTAGGGCGCAACATGTCCTTTCCAGATGAGTGTACTTAACCTCATAAGCTGTGAACTTCTTGCTAAGATAATAGATGGCCTGTTCCTTTCTGCCGGTGATGTCATGTTGCCCCAGTACACAACCAAATGAATTTTCCAAGACTGTCAAGTAAAGAATCAAAGGTCTTCCTGGTTCTGGCGGAACCAGCATGGGTGGGTTTGATAAGTATCCTTTTATCTTATCAAACGCTTCTTGACACTCATCAGTCCACTTGACCGCAACATCCTTCTTCAACAATTTGAAAATAGGCTCACAAGTTGTCGTGAGTTGAGCAATAAACCTGCTGATGTAATTCAACCTCCCTAACAAACTCATTACTTCAGTCTTGTTCCTTGGAGGTGGCAATTCTTGGATGGCTTTGACCTTTGATGGGTCCAATTCGATGCCTCACCGACTAACTATGAATCCCAACAGCTTTCCAGATGGAACACCAAATACGCACTTGGCAGGGTTAAGCTTGAGGTTGTACCTACGAAGTCTCAGGAAGAATTTCCTCAAATCCCCAACGTGGTCGGCCTGATGCTTTGATTTTATGATCACATCATCCACGTATACCTCAATTTCCTTATGTATCATATCATGAAACACCGTAGTCATTGCTCTCATGTAAGTTGCCCCAGCGTTCTTCAAACCAAATGGCATTACCCGGTAGCAATAAGTTCCCCATGGTGTGATGAATGTCGTCTTTTCTGCATCTTCTTCATCCATTAGAATTTGATGATACCCGGCATAACAATCCACAAAAGATCCTATATCATGCTTGGCACAATTATCGATCAAAATATGGATATTGGGTAATGGGAAGTTATCCTTCGGACTTGCTTTGTTGAGATTGCGGTAATCGACGCATACTCTAATCTTGCTATCTTTATTTGGCACAGGAACGATATTAGCCAACCAAACAGGATATCGAGTGACCCGAATGACCTTTGCATCTAACTGTTTGGTGATTTCTTCTTTAATTTTCACACTCATATCAGTCTTGAACTTCCTCAACTTTTGCTTGACAGGAGGCACCATTGGATCAGTGGCCAATTTGTGAACCACTAAATCAGTGCTCAAGCCTAGCGTCATCATATGACCATGCAAAAACATCTTTGAATTCGATGAGTTCTTTAATTAACTCTTCCCGAATCTTTGGTTCGAGGTGGACACTTATTTTAGTTTCTCGGATATTATTTGTGTCTCCTAAATTGATGTCTTCGGTATCACTCAGGTTAGGTTTGGTTTTTTCTTCAAAATGAATTAACTCTTTACTAATCTCTTCGAAAGCCTCATCCTCATCATATTCTGATTCATAATCACAATATACTTCTTGAATTATTATTTCGGAATCAAATTAATTTTTAAGACTGGGCTGAGGATTCCTTATGCATGCCATATCACTAGAGCCAGCGTAAAAAGGACTGTACAGAAAAAAGAAGAAAAACAAAAGAAAACTATCAGGAATGACAATGAAAAGGAAACTGTATTTCATTGGATGATGAAAGATAACAAGGTTTGCACACTTCAAATAAACTGTAAGATAAAAATTTGGATTACAACCCTGAAGTAACCCAAACAAACTGAAGGAAAATCAAAATAAACTACCAAGACTCCTTTCGAATGGGGAGAGGAGTGGCTTTCCAGTTATTAAGCTCTATCTCTGGCCCAACGAATTGAACTTCTGCGTCGCTAGAACCTTCACCGCTTTCCACCATGTTCACATCGTCAAACATCTTTTCAAATCTTTCAATTAATTCCTCCTCAGGATTAATCATGGATTTAGGAATTGTTGTTATCGGGTGATTTCTGGTACCGGACTTGACAAAAGATTTTGACAGATGTGGGACTGGCTTTGGAAGGATCCATGCCTTCTGTTTTAGCTGTCTGGCCTTTCTCATGTTTGTGACAGTGGGTATGAATCCCAAACCAAATGTTCCCAAGTTCTCGGGAAGAGATACTGGTTGTATAATGCCTTGCAAAGATGAGCCCAAACCTTTGTCGAGTACAAAACCATTCTTCAACATTTCATAGGCTACCATGACTGATGCAGCGGTTATCTTTGGATTCAGAATGTATTTCCCCTCCGGAATTTTCTCTACCAACATTGTGTCAGAAACCTGGTAAACCCATGGTCCCTGGTCATTTTTTATTCCCTCGACCGGTACAATGGCACTGCTGTGAGCATTTAAACTATCTTCCCCATGCACAACTATTTCTTGTTTATCCCATTCAAACTTGACCAACTGGTGTAGTGTTGATGGGACTGCTTTAACAACATGGATCCATGGTCGACCCAACAGTAAATTATAGGAAACAGCAATATCCAACACCTGAACCTCCATTGTGAATTCAACTGGCCCTATTGTCAGCTCCAGCACTATATCACCAAATGAATCTCTGCTTCCACCGTCAAATCCCCGTACGTAAATACTATTCTTGTGGATCCTCTCCTCTTTTATTTTCAACTTGCTCAGAGTGGAGAGAGGGCAGATGTTTGCGCTTGACCCGTTGTCAACCAATACCCGGGTCACTACGGAGTTTTCACATTTCAATGTGAGGTAAAGAGCTCTGTTGTGCTCAGTACCTTCCACAGGCAATTCATCATCAGAAAATGTGATTCTGTTTGCCTCAAAGATTTTGTTGGCTATTTTTTCCAAGTGATTCACGGAGATCTTATCAGGAACGTGTGCCTTATTCAAGATCTTCATTAAAGCTTGACGGTGCTCGTCCGAATGGATCAGCAATGACAATAATGAAATTTGAGCGGGCGTCTTTTTCAATTGTTCCATGATAGAATAGTCATGCAGCTTCATCTTTCTCAAGAATTCTTCTACTTCTTCTTCAGTCACGGCTTTCTTCATTGGTGTTGGATTATTTTTATTTTTTCTTAACTCTTCGGGAGTAAAACATCTTCCTGAGCGAGTCAAGCCTTGCACTTCACAGACTTCTTCCTTGACTTCTTTTTCTTTGTACATTACCGTCACCCGTTCGTAGTTCCATGGAATAGCCTTGTTGTTGATCACTGGTAACTGGGTTACTGGCTTGATAATAACCTGATCTACACGGGCTCCTTCCACGACCATGATGGGTTTGCTGGCCACCCCTGGTACAATCACCTTTAACCCCTCCTGCTTCGTGGCAACTTTGCTCGAAGATCCCTTCTCAACTACCACAGATGGCTCATCACCGTTTTTGTTCTGCTTAGGTACCGACTTCTCATCTGCTAACTGTTCATCTGTCTTGGCTTCATGAGACCGAATCATCATGACGGTTTGTGAAGGCTTCTTTGTTTCCCCATCAGCCCGTACTATTTCTATCATATTGGCCTCCTGATGGGCTGGCATTGGATTTCTATTGATATTGGGAGCTTCGGGGGTTTGAACTTCAATTTTATTAGTATCAATCAGCTCTTGTATTGCATTTCTTAAATGCCAGCACTTTTCTGTATCATGGCCTGGTGTACCAGAACAATACTCACAGCTAACGGTGTAGTCCAGATTCTTTGGAGGAGGATTTGGCATCTTGGATGGTATTGGCCTTAGCATATCTAGCTGTCTTAGCCTGTGGAACAGACTAGCGTAGGATTCTCCCAATGGAGTAAAGGTTTTCTTTTTCTGCAACCTTTTACCCTTGAGTGCTTGATTAGGCCTAAAACCTGGTCCGGGATAGGTTCGTGGATATGGGTAGGTACTTGGTATGACAGGAGCACGCCAATGAGCGTGGGCAGGTGGCTGATTGTATGCTTGTGCATGGTTGACGGAAAAATGAGGTTCCGACGGGTGATAATAGTGTTGGGGTGAATTGTGGTGATAAGTTGGTTGGTGGGATCGATGTTGATTGTAGTAATGAGGTGAACCTCTGGATCCCGACCAAGTTCCTGAATCAACCATTGCCGCTTCCTCTCTCTTCTTCTTTCCAATCCCTCCTACTCCGCCTTGAATAGCTTGAGTGGTTGCTTTAATAGCCGAATAGCTCATGATTTTATTCGACTTGAGGCTTTCTTCCACCAAACCTCCCATCTTCACTACTTCGTTGAATGATTTTCCTATCGCTGAAACCAAATGGGCATAGTAAGTAGGTTCCAAGGCTTGTAGGAAGTAATCTACCATCTCACTTTCCTTCATTGGGGGATCCACCCTTGCTGCTTGTTCCCTCCACCGGAAACCATACTCTCTAAAGCTTTCACTGTGTTTTTTCTCAAATTTTGTCAAGGATAGTCGATCGTGGATGATTTCTAGATTGTATTGGAAGTGACAAGCAAATGCCTGTGCCAGGTCATCCCAGGTGTACCATCTCCCATGGTCTTGGCGGGTATACCACTCCAAAGCTGATCCGCTCAAACTTTGACTGAAGTAAGCCATTAGTAATTCGTCTCTTCCACCAGCTCCCCTCATCTTGCTGCAAAAACCCCTCAAGTGGGATACTGGATCGCCGTGCCCGTTGTATAGGTCGAATTTGGGCATCTTGAAACCAACTGGTAATTGCACATTTGGGAACAAACATAGGTCTTTGTAGGCCACACTGACCTGCCCTCCTAACCCTCGCATGTCTCGGAACGATTGTTCTAAGCTTTTAACCTTCCTGAACATCTCTTCTTGTTCGGTATTTTTGACTGGCTTGTCAATTTCTGTTGGGAGGTCAAAATGGGGAGTAAATGAATGGATTTTGGAAGCTTTGAAAGTGGGTTCCGGGGGGTAGTATTGGTTTTCCTAGGCCTGGAAGATAGGCTCACTAGGATATTTGTGGAGTGTAGCTGGGGGAGGTGCTACGAAGACAGGAGTTACTGGTGGAGGAGGGCATGGAACTGGTTTAGGGGGTGGAGACTGTGGTGTATGAGAGGTGGTGCCTCGGTAGTGCTGGTAGATGGGGAAACTCGGGGATAGTTCAGTGGCAGGATTATCCTGAGTTTGGGCTAGTGGTGGGCGGAGACAGGGTTAGCTGGGTAAGATGGGGTGATTTCCCTGTAGACCAATCCCGATACATCTCGGCCATCTGTTGCTTAAGTTTAAGCATTTCTTCTTTCATTTTACCGACGTCCAACTCCTCTATCTCAATACCTGTGTCGACATCCGGGATAGACATGCTTTCGGGTATCGGTCCTTTTGATTTGGTTTGATAATGATAATGTGCCAGTATACTCTAGATAAACTAACTGCTTGAATTCTGGAAATGAGCAAACTTGTTAGTTTTGAGAGTGTAACACATATACAATTACAAGGTTGAGATGCAATGTTCCTAGACAAATAACCATTTTCTATCATGTATTTGCTCGGTTGCTTGCGTCATCCCAGCTTTTCTTGATCTCTTTTTTTTTATTGTCACTCGCTCTTTATTTTATTCCTTCTTTTGATTGTGGTCGAATCTTATAGAGATTGCCTACGTATCATGTCCCCGCATGAATCAGACCGTGCGTTGTTCTGGCGGAAGGCAATTGTCAACACTTTTATTTATTCTTGAAACAATACAAAGATGGAAAGGACATTATATTTGGAAAACATTATAAGAAAATGGTTTAAAGACTCGACACAAACCCAAATCAAACAAAAGACATAATTCTTAACAGTTGTGAATGAGCTCCACTCCCCACTTTTGTTTTCAATCATTGGATCATCTGCTCACTGTGGGGCTTGACCCGGCTGACCTCCTAGTGTACGATACATTCTTTCTAACTCCATTGCCAGATGACGGGCAAAAATAGGTGCATGCTCTATAAACCTTTCATAATCCATCCCTTGGCAGTTCACATAACTTTGAGAGGTATAGACCGCCAAATCATGGATTTGTGCCCTGAAATCTTGGAGACGTTGGTCTTGGTTTTGCAGTTGCTGTTGGTAAGTGGTGGCCATATCTCTTATACGGTTTTCGCGATCTAAAGCTGACTCTAATTGAGCTCGAAGTCTGGTCTGATCGAGTCTTGTCTGTGCTCTTTCTCTGTCGATGTCTGTGTGCTCATGTTCTCTATTGTACCTTCTCATTTCTTCCAATTGTGCATGGAGTTGAGCTTCTGAATGTATCCAACGGTCTTTCTCTTTCTTGAATTGTGCCCTGGCTTCTTCGGATCGCATTAATTGGCGTTCCTTATTAGATTTGGCCTCCTCGTTTAATTGTATGATTCTTTCCTTAGCTTTTCCTAACGCCTTTTCAGTCTTTGCCAAAATGGAGTCATAATCTTGCATTTTTTCCAAAAGATTGGCGATGATTTTTTGATCTTTCCAACTTCTCATTGGTGCTTCAGAAGCTTTCTTCATTTTTTGAAATTGAGCGTGGAGATTTTTATTTTCACAAGTCAGACTCTTCTTTTCACCTTCTGCTTCTTGTGCTTGTAAGTCTTTCTCCAAATTGAGGTTCCTCAGACTTTCCTTTAAGGCATGAATAGTTGCTTTATATCCTTTTTCCTTTTCTCCCCAAACCAATCGTTCTTGGATTTTATCGTCAAAGGTTTGAACATGTGGTCTTTTTATAGGCCTTCTAAGATCGGGTTCTGGTGCATCATCCACGCGGGATCGTTTCTCAAACCACCTTGCATATCCTGGATTTATTTCGCCCTTTGCAGGATTTGGAACTTGAGTATCATCTTTCAAGTATCGACATCCATTCCACATCTGCTGAATTAAAGCCTCGGGAAGAGTGGCTTCGGGGTGTAACTCGATCACTTGCATACTAAAATCTTCATCATCAGGCACCACTTGATATCTCTCTAGTTGTCTTAGAACTCTCTGTGGCGCATATGGTTGGACGCTTCTCAATCCCAATAGCAGCAAATAACTATTCAAGGTGGACATGTGTATCACTTCTCTTACTGGAAGCCATTCCAAAATCCACCCAATTTGACTTGCCGTTAAAGATCTCAGATGAGATACCCAGGCTTCCACCCCTTCTGGAGATTTATAATCTTTTATTCTTTCTTCATAACTCTCGATGAAATTGTCATTGCTTGGACCATACTGCATGAACTTGGGGTGATGTTGGAGATGTTCAATCATCCACATTTGCAACAAAATTTTGCACCCTTCGAAGACTTTTGCCCCTGATTTACATAAAGTCAATGCCCGATAAATGTCTGAGAGAATGATCGGGGCAAGGGTGTGATTTTCCTTGGTAGTGAGGATTTGTACGACTCTCGCTGTGCGAATATCAATTGTTCGTTCTTTGTTTGGGAAGACCATGATTCCCAGAAAAGCCACCATGAAAGCGAAGCGACGGTGAATCTGCCAGGTGTCTTTGTTCTGTTTGTTAGTAAGGCCCTTTTCATGAATTTCAAATCCGTCCGGCTTTCCGAACCTTGAATACAGGAAGTTGAAAGAACAACACCCTTTGACAACGTTGCTTTTTCTGATTTGATTACTGATGTTCAGAAGACCAAAGAATCGATGCACTGAGGGAGCCTTTGGGAATATAAGATTTTGGTTTCTTAAATCTCCGTCAAAACCGGCATATCCAGCTATCTCTTCTAATGTGGGAGTAAGCTCGAAATCAGAGAAGCGAAAGACATTGTGAACATGGTCCCAAAAAGTTACTAACGCCGCTATCAAATCATCACGTGGTTTAACTTTCATAATATCTGTGAGAGTTCCCAAATGCTTAATGACCCATTTCTGACCATCTTCTCCTAACTCATGCCACCATATCTGAAGCCGAAATAGAAACTCATCCACATTTGCGAATGGTGGGTTTTGGGTGGTTCTCATTTTGTATCTGCGATTAATTTTAACAAAATCAAGACTCCTTTTTGAAAACAGACACTCATAAAAAGAAAATCATTTTTTTTAACACTTCTTCTTCTTTTTTTCAAAATTTAAAACTATTTTGGGAATTTTCTAAAACAGCCCATTTTATTTCTCGGCTCTCACAATGATTTTTTTTTTTTATCCTTTCCCAATTAAGCTGGTCAACATGCAAATCCGAGGCAAATGAATGCACAAGTAGCAAGTAAGATGCATCGGGATGGTCTTTTTATTTCGGGTGCACCTGTCCTAGACAGACCCAATCCCTGTGTTGAGTCTCCAAGGTCAAATGTACATGATGCAAACAGACGTTCCTGCTAGGGATCCGGTACGAGGCTGAGTTATTCTAAGTGAAAAACCTGAGGCATATTGTTCTAGACCTGGCTTACCCAAACGGACAGCTTGAGCCGAAGTGGGGGCAACGTATCGGGAGCACGAAAGTCTACCCGACCTAGTTACTTGTCCCAACTTCGTCTTATTTAGTATGACTTCTAACAGAAAGGTGGGCCACGCGCACGTGTGCACCATAAATTCAGAAGACTCAGAAGGAAGGAGGGTTTCGTAGCAGTTTTATATGCACAATTTAGATAATATTAAAGAGGTAAAAAGCAACATTTAGCACATTAAGCATGAATACGTAAAAAAAATCCGATAACAAACAAAGCCAACCATAACAGTTATTTTAAGCTCGAATTCTTGAATCCTGAACCAGAGATTCTGGGTTCACAATATTCCCCAGCGGAGTCGCCAAAGATGTCACACCTCTTCTTTACACAATATTCCGGAGGAGGGCGTAAGTGTAAAGAGAGTTTTTCCGATTAAAGGACAATCGAAACGGGATTCTTTATTAATTTCAGAGTCGCCACCTGGAAATTTTATGGCGTCCCAAGTCACCGGTTTTAATCCCGAATCGAGGAAAATATGACTCTGTTTACCATTCTGCGAACCAGAAATCCGAGTAAGGAATTCTGTTAATCCGGGAGAAGGTGTTAGGCATTCCCGAATTCCGTGGTTCTAGCACGGTCGCTTAACCATTTTATACTTGGCCTGTTTATCTTGATTTACTAAATACATTTTTTTTATTTGTTGCATGATTTTATTACCGCTTTGGTTAGATTGTTTACAATTATAGACCTACCTTGAAACGAATCACGTGTACGTATATTCATATTTTTTTATATATATATATATATATAAATGTAAAGAATCGTGTCACGCACACGTGTACACCATAAGATTGATAACATATATTTTTTTTTTTTACTATAAAAATGAATTTATGGCCGAAATTGTGCGTGATTAAAATAAAATTATGAACACTCGTCACTCTTGTATGATTAAATGGTGAACTGCTCATCTCGGGTTATATGGAATAAATCAATTTAATAACTTCCGGAAAAAAAACCTTTTCTATTAAGAAGATTTGCTCGAGGTTACGCGAACGCATACTCCGAATTGTCTTTAGAAATGTAATCATGTCACGCGAACGTGTCCACAACTACACAATAATGTTCTTAATGGTGCTATAAACTTTTCAACAAATGTTTATTATGTCCGTCTATATTAAATGAAAACCATGGGAAATTACTGAGTTGAGTGACTTGAGATTTCAAAAAAAATCATAATTTATTATGTGTTGGCCACGGGTTATATGATTTAAATGTGTGAATTATATGCCTCAAAAACTATTCAAACTAGAGGAGTTAATGAGATAAAAATAATGTGCAACTAAAATTACAAATTTATTGTGAACGCAACATCCGTAATCTGTTTATACGCCCTAGAGCTTGATAATTATATACACAAGTTATTTATTATTTTCCTAGGCTTAAGACTAAGTGTATATGTTTAAAAACTTACCAAAGCGAATTACGTGTAAAACTAGGAAAAATTTAATTGATAAGCAAACTAGTAGTTTTCGAAGAATTTCCATTATTCTACTCGGAGCGAACTCTACTTTGTATATCTTTGACTTAAAATGTTGCAATCAGTATTCATAAATCCGACCTTCTTCTACACAACTTGTTTTTAGTCCAAAGTTCTAATTATTTGGTTAATTTGTTTACGATGATTGAGCTTGGGATAGATAAAATCAAACCAATTTTTATCTTGGATTATGCAAGCTATTTACAAATACTAAATCTATACTTTGTAAAAAATCATTGACATTATTTTTATATACTATTTTTATAAGAAAATGGGTTAATCGCGTTCCTAAAATAAATGGGTCATTTGTTGTTAAGAAATAGAACTAATCTACAAATTGATTTAATTAAAATGACATTACATATAGCGTAAATACACATTTGATCCATCCGGAATATTCCAATATCTTAATCGTAACGAATTATATCGATTCACCTCTCACTTATAGTTATCCCCATTATTAGGCCCTATTTTGTATAAACGAGAATACTTATGTCAACTAGAATTAAACAATATTAGACTTGACGTAGTTTACTAGCGTGGTTTCCCGATATTTTCATGTTACCAAGCGCTTAGTTAACATGGTCTAAATACAAAGTTTAAAGAATAGTCAACTTTCTACCGAGTCCCCTGTCTCGACAATTCGAATATAACTATACTTAATGAGATTCTGAAATAAATAGAATAATTGCAAAGCTTATACTAACTTCAAAAGAGGATGATTAGCTAATAGTTCCCATGTCAAGCGCAAGCTAATAGTTAACTAAAAATTGAAACTCAACTAATGCCTTTAAATGAATAGCAGACATATTTGAAATTCCAGATTTCATTTCTCTATAATATTGAAACTTTGCAGTATCATGAGTCTAAATATATACCTGGAAATGAGGATAAAAGAGGTAGTATTCAGCAGTGGCAGCAAAAGAAGCCCAACAACAGGAAAAAAAATGCCAAACAATACAGCAGATTTGAACAAAACCAACAGAACCCGCGAAAACCAGACGAACAGTAGTAGAAATTTTAAGAAATTTCAGATTCAATCAAATAATATCACCAAACAAGTCTGGACAGATGCGAGGAAACAGTATTTCTGATTTTTAAAACTCGGGAAATGTAACCTGAAACTCTTAATCTCGAAAATCAACCTTAACACTCTAACTTATAATGTAAGGTTCTTTTTTATTCTTCTGATTTTTTTCTCTCTTTCTTTTTCTATTTTTCTTGCTGTTTTTCCAAAATCAGTCCCAAATTCTCTCTAATCTCCCTTTTTTTTCTCTGTCTCTTTTTTTCTGTCTCCTCAAATCAGTCCCAACACACCCTTTTATATAACTTGTTTTCCCCCTCCTCCAGCCTACTGCCCGGAGCCCTTTAAAATTAGAAATCTTCCACTTAGGTCTGATTTTTCACTTTTTATTCCACTAAGAAAGCTTTTTCCTTATTATCAGCTCCTCAATCCTTTTAGTCCCCCATTATTGCATTAATTAATACCCTATTGACAAAGCACTAAGGATAAAGTATCACACTTAACTGTTTTATTCCCAACTCACCCCTGAAAATCCCTTGATATTACTGCCCTCAACCAATCTGCCCAAACTCAACAATTATCTACTTAACAGCTTCAACCAATTCCTAAGGTTTTAATGCAGAAAAAACATTAAATACAAAGATTTCCAATTTAGGACAGAATTTCAACTAATCAGGCAATTAACAATCAGAACTAACCAAACAGAATGTTGAATGATTCAATCTATACAAACAAACTAATCAATGAAGCTTAATCAAATGATTACGTATTGTAACTGACATTGATCAGCAAGCAATGAAAACAGGCAATTCAAATAATTTCAGTATTATTGCCAGAATCAAGGATTAAATGGAAACTAATTAATCGACGCAACTTATTAATCGATTACACACATAACAATCATAGCATACATAAACAAATGACAGAATTGGACAAAATAAAGAGTCCACTGAAGATGAGTAGAATTAATTGCTATAAAAATGGAAAAAAATTAATAAAACTAAATTAATCAGATACATGAATACAAAAATGAAGTAAAATACCTCGGAACTATTCTGACCCCAGCTCGAATCTAAATTTGGACACTTTGAGGTCGAACAGACTTTAATCGAAGTATTCTCGATTGAGAATACCTCGATTAAGGTCTATTAGACCCCAATCTTTTATTTAATTTGGACAGACTCCATGGTTTGGATTTTTAGGGTTTTGTCTTTCTTCGGATTTGGGGTTCGAACATTTTTGGGCAGATTCGAAGGGAACCAAAGACGACTTAGGGGTGAGGGAGGCCTAGGGGTCATTTGGTATGAATTTGGGACGGATCTGGATGAGTTCACATTTGGCTCGAATCTTCAAATGAAGATTCGAGAAGCTCTGAGATGATTCGAGCCAAACGGTTTGAAGATCCGTGTTAGGGGTGGCTGGAAGGCCACTAGGTGTTAGTTTGGTGGTCATCGGAGATGGTCGTGTCCTCAGGCCCACCTTCGATTTAAGATTCGAAGAGATGGGGCCTGATTCGAGGGGAGTTATGGTGATGGTTGGGAAGAGGAGGTCGAGGGGGTTTAGGGGTGTTAAGGTGGTGACCGGCGGTGTCGTTGCCGCCGGGTTTCTGGTGAAAGGGAATTAGGGCGGCTAGGGTTTTGGGGGAGGTCGTCTCAGAGACGAAGATGAACAGGAAGGTGAGGGGGGTGTTTGGTTTGGGGGGCGGGGTTAGTTTGGACCACTTATATACGCACGTGAGGATTGGATCCGGGCCGTTCGATCTGATGAGATCAATGGTCTGGATTAATCGAGTAAGTGGAACGACGTCGTTTTGTTTATCCTTAAGACCGGATCAGTTTTGGATGGGAACGGGTCGGGTGTGGAAGAATTAATATGGAGCGTTGATCAAGTGAAATTAACGAACCAGATTGAGAATGATGAAACGACGTCGTTTAATTTAGCTACAGGTGGACTGGATTTGGGACAGGTATGGGCTGGTTTTGGGTGGGTTTAAAGGTGTATTTTGTTTGGGCTTTGAAACTTTTGGCCCAAATCCGGGTTTTCTAATTTTCCTTTCTTTTTATTTTCTAAATTTTCTAAAATCAACAACCAAATTAACTTATTAGAATACTAATTATCCTTTAATAACATTTATTACATACAACTAAATGTTGATTAACAATAAAACCAACATAATTTATCAGTGCTAAAAATGCAAAAGTCCCTATTTTTCTGTGATTTTCCGTTTTGTAAAACAAACCTGTTAATTCCTAAATTGTAAAACTAAATCCTAAATGCACATGTAACACATATTACATTATATATATATATATATATATATATATATATATATATATATATATATATATATATATATATATATATATATATATTTGTATTTTTAATGAATTAATAAAATTAAACATGCACACAAATATATGTAGGCTGTCCAAAACCAAGACTCGGTTGCACCCTTTCTCTTTTCTCTTATCCTTATTTCTTCCCTTTTGAATAAAAATATGTTCAAAAATTAGTCACATGGCTCACCTTATCTTTGCTTGAAAACTCTTCATGTTTCCAAACAAAGAGGGGCAGCTGTGAGCACCTAATTTTTGATAATATTTAATTTTTTATCACTTCTTCTATGTAAATATTTTAGGGGTTTTAACCTAAAATTATTAGCTTTGTTACACTTTTTATTATAGGATAAAAATACAAAATTTAAAAGGTGAATTATTACTATTAATATTATTTTATTTTTATTTTTATTTTAAAATAATAATAAAAAAATCGAAAAAATATTATTTTTTTTAATATTTAGGAGTGATTTAAAAAATAAGAAAAAGGGAAGTATTGAATAAAAAAAATAAAAGTAAAAGTAGGTGGAATTCTCTTTTAAAAAGTAAAAGAAAGTAGAAAATTAAAAAAATAAAAGTAAAGTTTTGTGAAAATTTTAAAAAAATAAAAAGTAAAAGAAAGTTGTAATTAAAAAACAAATATAAAGGTATCTGAAAATTAAAAAAATTTAAAGTAAAAGAAAGTAGCATTTTTAAAAGAAACGCAAAAGAAAGTGAATTGTTTTTTTAAGAAAAGTTAAATAAGTGGAATTCTCTTTTAAAAAGTAAAAAAAGTGAGATTTTAAATAAGATAAAAGTAATTAAAGTTGGAATTTAAAAAATAAAAGTAAATAAAGGTGGGGTTTCTTTTTATATAAAAAAATAAAAGCAATTTGTAAGTGGAATTTCTTTTAATTAAAAAATAATAAAATAATAAAATATTTTTAAAAAAATCTGAAAAATCTCGAAAATTTTGCTATAAATAGAAGAGAAAATTTGAGAAGAAAGAAAAAAAGAAGAAGAGAGGGGGAGGAGAGAAATTTAGGTTGAAGGTTTTCATTAAATATTTCTTTCAACATTTCGGGCCTTGAATCTTGGGTTTGAAGAAGAGTTGATAGAGATTTTGTTGTTGCTACTGTATTGACTCTACAAATTTCAAATTTTATTCATTTGAATTCACTCTCTTGTAGGTATGTAATTCAAGCTCTTGAGTTAAAAAATGTCGGAGCATCTTTATTGAAGCAGAAGTAAATTGATTTGGTTCTTTTGATAAAGTTTCTTTCGTATTGGATTTGTTCGCATGAATGATGTTTCTTTGATTGAGTGAATTGAGATTTACAAATGTTAACGTTATTTTAGTATGTTCATGACTCTGTCTCGTTTTTTTTTTCTTTGTTTTTTTTATTTTTCTTGGCTCATGACTTGTAACTAGCAAGTATTGTTTTGTTTATATTTAGATTTCAAGATCATGTAGCACCATGTTCATATTTTGAAATTTAAAGAAGTATGTGAAGTTGAACAATTTGTTGACGTTAAGATAAAAAAAATAGATTGCGTTAGTGGAATGATCTAATCTTCAATTTATGTTATTGGCTGCATATTTTCTTAAATTAACCATGTGAAGATTCAACTTCTTCTTCTTCAAAATAGTACTGTAGAAGTTATAGTGGTGATACTACAACTTTCTCTTTAGCATAGTGTTAAATAAATTAATTACTTTACGTGTTCTTTGTTATAATCAAGTTTAAAATGCATTTTTGTACGTCCATGTTTGTTTTATTCCTTCTGGTTCATCCGAATAGTTCTCAGCATGATTTCTTTTTCTTTTTGTGCTCATATGGTCATTTAAGATTCATTATTTTGCTATAAAATTTTGTTGGTTTCTTTCTAGAATTTGAAATCGAAAGTCGGTCTTTTGAAGATGATATGGAGATGAACCCAAATCTTGCACCTGTCTTTTGTTATTTTCACATAAATGTCAACTCCACCTTTCTGAATTGTAGTATGCTATAACAAAAGGCTCCAGTGATATACATGTAGCTAACCCATTTCTTTAGGTCTTTTGTACTTATCAATTATACCACTCCATCCACAATAAAACCTCAAAACGCATGGCCCTCATTTAATTAATTTTAAATCCGTAGAATTCGAGGCATGCTATTTAGCGTATTTTCTATGGCCCTCGCAAAGTTGAAAAATGCGTAGTTGCTTTAGGCGCGTAATTTAAAATTACCTTCCTAAACTCGGGTGTGCATTTCATGTGACCCAAATCCAAATCCCAACAACGTTAAATAAAATGTGTCGTAGACCGCAGGTGCATTTATGTGACGTGATTCAATACATATTTTAAATGACGTTGCAATCTTCCTAAAAAATGAATAAGAGCGGTTAATAAGTTAAAATTTAACCATAGGCAAAAACATGTATTAAAATCAGATAATAGGCCAATTATAATAGTTGAGCGATCGTGCTAGAACCACGGAACCGGGGAATGCCTAACACCTTCTCCCGGGTTAACAGAATTCCTTACACGAATTTCTATGTTCGCGGACTGTAAAACAGAGTCAATCTTTTCCTCGATTCGGGATTTGAACCGGTGACTTGGGACACCATAAATTATCCCAAGTGGCGACTTTGAATTTTTAATAATAAATGAATCCCGTTTCGATTGTCACTTTAAGTTGGAAAAAACTCCCTTATACCCTTTCCGGGGTGTAGGAAAAAAGGAGGTGTGACACTAGTTTGTTAAGCAGTTGATGCTATGCATATGAGACTAAGAGACGAAATAAGAGTAAAGGATAAAGTGAAAAGCAAATCGATAGGCCAATTATCGAGGCCTCGAGCGGGTCAATTCAGGGTCTTGGAGTCGATTCCGGAGCTCGACTGGGAGCTATCGAAGGTAATCGAGATACGGTTAATAGTTACACTAAAATCAATGGAGGCTCTTTATGGCCAATGATAAGCAATAAATGAAGAGCAATAATGGAGATAATAAATGAGGGCAATAATATCAAGGGAATATGTTAGAGAGCAAAAGAGAATGTTCTTGTATATTTCGTGTGGAGCAATTGCAGCAACAGAGGTTACAAAGTGGCAAGGATCCCCTTTATATAGGAGGAAAATTTCAACATAGTAAAAAATACATTAATGACAAAGAAGTGGAGATAGGACAGCTAGAAGACATCCTGATTAAGGGCTAGGGTAGCTTTGTTAGTCCTAGCCACGTGCCTTGGGAATTCCCGTTTCTATCGTGGTCGAGGCCAATGTTATCCCGAGGTCGGGCCTCGACGAACCTCGAGGGAGGAAACTCAATCATAACCTTGTAGCCTCGAGACTTTGAGATGGTCTTCTGATGTGCCTCGATGTCGAGAAATCGGGCTCTCCGATTTCACCATATACAAGCTTAGTTTCTTATTCTCTATAGAGCTACCCCATAATAAGTCCCTACATTTCTTATCTACTTCCTTCAACACACTTTGAGGGAGGATGAACACTGCCAACCAGAAGTTGTGCAGCAAAAATAGGACAGAAACAACCACATGTAGCCTCCCTGCATAAGACATGTGCCAATTTGATATACTTTTCAGCTTCTCAGTGATCTTCACACATAGTTGATGACATTCCATTTTACTCCACCTATTTGGAGATAATGGAAGACCAAGATATCTCATAGGAAAGGTGACAATCGAGTAGCTTGTGATGTCCAAAAATTTCTGTTTTAGCTCATCATATACCCCTGTAATATACATGTTTAACTTCTCTTATTTTCCTCCAGATCTGTAGTATCTGAAAAGTGCCTAATTGCTTCCATTATTCTCCTTAAAGCTTCTTCATTCCCTTTACAAAATAACATTAAATCATTTGTAAATGTCAGGTGTGTGAGTTATTATTTCTTGCACATTGGGTGGTATCTAAAATCTGGCAGCTGACTCATCATCTTTAGAATTCTAGATAGATATTCCATCATCACCATAACAAAGAGCAGGGGGGATATTGGTCCCCTTGTCTCAAACCCCCTTTCCCCTCAAAGTAACCACCCCTTTCCTTTAACCTTCACTGAGAACTTTGTTGTTGATACATATTCCATGATCAACTCACTAAACTTTGGAGGAAAATCATATCCCTCTAACATTTCTTCAATGAACTCTCGTTGTATCATATCATACGTCTTCCTTCAGTCAATTTTCATTAGACATCTATGGGTAGTTTTCCTATTCCAGTGTCTTAGAAGATCACTACACATAAGAACATTATGGACTAATGATCTTCCCTTTACAAATGTTGCTTGATTTTCCCTTACTATGATCTTCCCATTATGGACTAATGATCTTCACATTACAACAAGAAGTAGGTCGAAATTGGCTAGCTTCTATTGGATTAGCCACCTTAGATATCAAAGTTATCGTAGTAGCATTGAGCTGGTTCAATATTTATCCATTACTTAAGAATTATAACACAATATTAGTGATATCTTTGCCCACCACTCTCCATACATATTTATAGAACCCAGCTCCATACACATCAGGACCAGGACTCTTATTGACATTAATACTAAACATTGCCTTCTTGACCTCCTGTGTAGTTACACCCTTTATCAAGTCTAGCTGTTGTTGTGCAGACAACACATGTCCTTGATTTAGGAACCCAGGCCATGTCTTTCTCCTAGTTTCTCAAGTAGCACCTAATAGTGTCTTATAGTACTTGACAAACACATTAGCGATCTTCTCAGAATCTATTTGTTGTTGATTCCACTCATCATTAATTTGAGTCACATATTGTACTAATCTTTTCTGTTTGGTAATGGAGAAGAAGTACTTGGTATTATCATCCCCAATTCTAATCCATGTGGCCTTACTTCTCTGCAGCCATAAGTGAGTACTCTCTAAACTTATCTCTTGTATCCTTCTCTTTCTGCTGAAGGGCCCGATCCAGTGGTGTTTTCTGCAACATAGCTTGCAATTTCTGTATTTCCTCCCTATCTTTATTAGCCTCATTTATGACATTGCTAAAGTGTCTCTTGTGTAATGTTCTAAGTTTCCGTTTCAAGACCTTTAACTTCTTTACTACCTGATATATTTTACACCTCTTCACTTGCATTGCCTATCCCTCTTCAACAATGCGCATGAAGTCTGGGTGTTTACTCCACATATTACAGTACCTGAAAGCTTTCCCTTTCTTTGCCTGTGTTTGGATCATCTCTGCCACTAATGGATAGTGGTCACTTACCCCTTCTAGGAGTGCATGAGTTTTACATTGTGGCATTGTATTTATCCATTTCCCATTAATAAATACCCTGTTTATTTTTGAGCTGATTCTACTAGCCCCCTACTTATCACTCCATGAGTACTTGTACCCACTGTTAGGTAACCCCATAAGTGTGCATTTATATATCTATTCTTGAAAGTTCACCACCTCACTGAGTGCTACTTGATTCCCTGCAATTCTATTTTCCTACTGAAGTACTGCATTGAAGTCTCCCATGATTATCCATGGGAGTTGACATCCAATACTCATCTGGTGTACATATTCTCACAATGCTCTCCTCTCATCTCTGAGATTATGTGCATATACAAATGTGACCATGAATGTGATTTGCATAAGAATATATTTTATTTGGTAAGATATTGCATGGCAATCTCATTAATGATCCTCACCTCATATCATTCTAGTTTCTACACTACCACAATTCTCCCATTATAGTGTGATACATGATTACTGTAGTATTTCCACCCTACAAACATTGTATTAATAACACTCTCCACCTTATTACTTTTTATTATAGTTTCTAATAACCTAACTAATCAACATTCTGATCATTGCAGAAGAGTTTGACCTCAGCATCTGCTATTCCAACTCAATAGTTTAACCATCCCCTATATGGAATATAGCACTACTCCCTCATTTCCCTCATTTTCCTCCTTTATTAGAACTACTAGTCTCTGTCTTATCCTTCTCCAAGTTCTGAAATATATTGGCCACACGCAAAATTATATGTCACTGATTGACTACATTGACTGATTTATGAGGTTGCACCCACCCCTGATGTCCCCTCCTAGGATTCTGCCTTTGCCATCTGCCTTGCATATCCTTATTTTCCACTTCTTTAGCTCCTTTATCCTCCTGTTTTGTCACTGTACTCACCTCATTGACAACAATATGTTGAGTCGCCTTTTCTGGTTGCTTACTTCCTTCCTATTCCTTGTCTTCCTTTGTTGGCTTGTTCTTCCGAAAATGTCTTCTGTATGCCCATATTTATTATAACTAGAGCATGTAGAAGGCTTTCACTCATATGTTACTCTTTGTTCAATCACATCACCTTTTTCATTTCTAAAGTAAATCAACTCTGGTAGTTTTTCACAAACTTTCACTTCAACCAACAATTTTGCAAAGTTCAATCCAAGTTTCTTTTCAGTGTTCTTGTCCACCATCAGAGGTTTCCCAATTAAGCTACCAATTTTGCTCAAACTCTTTGCACTCTAGTACTTAAAGTCCAACCCCGGAAACTTGACCCAAATAGGAACTGAAAATAGTTCCTCTCGAGTAAATTCTATGTCTGCATTCCAAGCCTTCACAATGAATGATTTATTATTCAAGTGATATATTCCTCCTTGAATGACTTCATTCTGTCCCTCTTCATTCTCAAATCTGACCAGCACTATATCATTCTTCATCATTACTATTTTGTTAATGCCTAACTTCTCTAAGTTTCTGTGAATGTAACCATTTAGGACCGCAAATGGAGGGTGTGCTCCTAATACATAGTACACAACAACATTCCTCCATTACTCGATCTCTGTAACAATGTCATCATCTTTAATTTCCACTATCCTCTGTTCCCCTATAGTAGTAGGATTAACGAATTCAAGATTAAATCCAACAATTGTTATTTTTGATATATCAAAATTATCCCAAACGGATGCCCAAGATTTAGATTCCTTACCTGCACTCTTCTCAGCAAGTTCAACCTCGTCTGCCCATGATCGTCTTCCCCCTGTAGCCAAGGTTTTTGTTGCTTCATTCAAATTCTCCACCCGGCCCTTCACAGGTGTACTGATCTGAACTTGTGGGCTCATTATGCTCCCCTCTATATCGTAATTCCCTCCCCTTGTCTCTCGTATCACCAATTCAGCTGAATTTCGTTGAATTTCTGCCGGAATTTCCACATTACCATCGCTCGTTGTTCCAATCACTGTTGCATTGAGCTTAGGACTGAAAACTTCAGGAATCCTTTTTCCATGGCCACCGCCTTCGTTCCCAACCTTTCCCGCATTGGTCGCACCCAAATTCACCTTACGGCGTACGTTTAGGCTAATGTGTGCTGAGAGAGTTTCAAACCGTCCATCTTTTCTTAAACAGGTGAAACATGTATATAATACATATAGGTACATTTACGTGAATCCATCTTTCTCTGTTATGTTAATTAGTTCAAACTTTGTAGAACTCCTTTTTATTTATATTACAGGTTTTGAACATCCCATTGTTAAGGATATCAAACTACTGCACTATTTGCTGTGGATGTTAAATGATATCAAACTACCACACTTATTCGACAACAAGTGTGGTTGTTTCTTTTGTTTATTATGCCTTATACCAAGCTGCATATTAATTGAATTTGTTTTTTCATAAACCACTATTATTTAGATCCTAGTAACTATAGTTTGCCCAATTATTATTTATAGTTACTATTTAATTATTACTAACTTGTATTACTTGTATTCAAACACGCAATGAATACAGCCTGTGTCAATTGTATTCGCTCGTGCAACGAATACAATGTGTATCAACTGTATTCGTTCGCATAATTGTATTCATTCATGCAAAGAATACAATATGTGTCAATTGTATTTGCACAAAGAATACAACTCAGCTGAAATACAAAAATACAGAAAAATAAAATATTCTTGTTGAGAGTCGAACTCAGACCCCCACTAACTAAGCAAGTGCTTTAACCAATTGAGCTACAAGAGCTTGTTGATCTCTTGTTTCAGTTCATAACAATTAATCTGTAATTTCTATATTTGCTATAAATTCAAATATAACTACGAATAGTAAATTTACTAAAAGTATAGCGACGAATAATAAATACAGTACAAATGTTTGATGTGTCGCATAATTTCCTCTTTTTCCTCCCATAGGTTGAATGATCCGTTTTGCACTTTGGAAAAAAATGACTAAGCCCAGTTCTCAACATGACAAAAGATAAATTTCCTTTTGTATGAGGAAATTTGTACAAAACTAAAACAACAATAACAACAATAATAACAATAACAATAATAATTATTATTATGCTTTAGTTTCAATTAAATTGTGATCGTCTATATTTTCAGAATTTTTTTCTAACTAAATGCTATTAAAGGTAATTTTATTCAGTTTCCGAAAAACTGAAAAAGTTAAAAAATTTCAACTAATAGTGTATGCAAGGCGAGAAAAAGTTTTTTATTTTGAAAAATTTCCATTCAAAGTTAAAATACTTATTTTTTGGACACAAACGCGAACCACTACGAAGTTAGTCCTACGTAGGGTTATAAAGCCGATTCACTCGGTAGATTTGAGTTATATCAGTTTAACATTTAAAGTTATTACTTCTAGTATTGAATTATTATGTCATTAATAAATTTATATATATTATTTATTGTATTTTTAGCAGTTTTTTACATATAAATTTATGCATCACACTAAAAGTACTGATAAATTTGGTATCGAAAGACGCACTCATCTTGTAGTACGCCTACTACTTAAATGCTTTCAACAATTATCTGCTCTGACTTCTCGCTTTGCAAGAATATACACCTAATAATCTTGAAAGTGGATTGTCAAAAAAGAAGAAGTAAGAAGTAATTCCTAGGGCGGTTTAGGGGTTATTTATCAAGTTCTTAAAGACATAACTTTCAATGACCCTGAGGCAACATATATAAGCTTAATAGCTTTTGACTAGAATATCTTTATGCTGACAGATCCTTCATAGCCTTTTGTTGAGAATGAGCTTCATTTAAGTTAGCTGTTTAAACGCATGACTTGGGACCGTTTCGATATAGATTCCTAAATATTTTTTGAAAAGCTAATTTGGATGAAATTTGATTTAAAATTGAAAATGTATTTAGATATAATTTTGGTACAAGTTTTTTACATGTTAAAAAAGTATTTTTTTTCTTTTTTTCAACTAAAAAGTCCCAAGTGATCATGATTTGGCCCAAAAAGATGTCTTAAGCTATATTTGATTTGAAGTTTTGTTTTTCAAAATATCCCAAAAACTAAATTATTTCTATGAAAACACACATATTTTAATTTTTTTTGTTAAAAGAACTTCCAAAACTTATGGCCAGACGCATGCTTTGTAACGAACCGACTTGTCGTTTTGAGAAGTAGCGTCTCGTTCAGCGGCTTAAGACCTCGAGTAGTTTTGAAAAATGTATCATGACTTTTGTGTGTGGTCGAGTTTGGTTACAGATGATTTGGGATCAATTTAGAAGAACAATCCTTATTTTAGAAGTTTAAATGAAAAGAGTTGACCTGTAACGATCCGACCGGTTGTTTTGAGCATTTGCACTTCGCTCGCTAGTTCTCGGGCATGACTAGCCCCGTATGATGTATTATGACTTATGTAAATCGTCTATTTTGGTTTTTAGGATAATCAGAATAGATTTGGAAGAACAATTCTCAACTTGATGCTTTAAATCTGAAGGTTTGACCAAGTTTTGACTTTTTAGTATTCAATCTCGGATTTGGATTATATGATTTAGTTAGCTCTGTTAAGTTATTTTGGACTTAGGAGCGTGTTCGGAATGTAATTTGGAGGTCCGTGGTAGAATTAGACTTGAATTGGTGAAATTGAAAATTTGGCATTTTCAGGTCGGCAATGAAAATCTTGATATCGGGGTTGGAATGGAATTCCGGAAATTGGAGTAGGTCTGTTATGTCATTTGTGACGTGTGTGCAAAATTTCAGGTCATTCGGATGAGGTTTGATAGGTTTTGGCATCGGTTGCGGAATACGGAAGTTTGGAAATCCTTAGGCTTGAATCCGAGGGTGATTTGGTATTTTTTATGTTGTTTTGAGTGTTCCGAAGGTTAGAATAAGTTTGAATGGTGATATATGACTTGTTGGCATGTTTGGTTGAGGTCCCTAGGGCCTCGGGATGAATTCGAGAGGTTGACGGATCAAGGATAGGATTGAGGAAGTGCTGAAGAACTTCTTTCAGCTATCATAACTGCACCTGCGGAGAGGGAACCGCAAATGCGAGGCCCACAGAAGCGCATAAGCAGCCGTAGATGGGGCCATAGGTGTGAAGGGCACGAGCCGCAAGTGCGCGCATGGGACCGCACCTGCGTGATCGCAGATGCGAGTATTTGGATGCATATGCGGTTAAGGGGGAATAAGTGAAAACCGCAGATGCAGTTGGTTTGACTGCAGAAGCGCCATCGCAGAAGCGACTTATGGAAAGCATATACGGAAGTTCTGGGCAGAAAGTATATAAGTTCTCCTTCATGAATTTCAGTCCATTCTTCACCATTTTTCGATGAGTTTAGAGCTTAGAGCTGTGATTTCAAGAGGGAATCGAGGAGTATCAGTGAGGTAAGTTACTTGGGCATTATATTTTGTGTTGTGATGATTTTTCCACTAGTTAATCATAAAATTAGTAGAGGATTTGAGGTGAAGTTGAAAGGTTAGGGCTTGAGTTTTGGAGAGCTTTGATTGGGGATTTGAGGGGCCAATTGAGGTCGAATTTTTGTATGAATAAACTCGAGAGTGAAAGGAATTACCAGTTTTGCGATTTTGGTTGGTTTCCGAGACGGGGGCCCGGGGGTCAGGTTTGAGCCAAATTCGGGATTTTTGGTCTAATTTGATATTTTCATATGGAATTCATTCCTTTAGCGTATATTGATGATAATATACTGATTTTGGTTAGATTCAGAGCATTTGGAGGCCGAATCTAGAGGCAAGTGCATCGCGGGTTAGAGTTTTGATCGGTTCGAGGTAAGTAATAATTGTAAATCTTGTTCTGAGGGTATAAAACTCCGAATTCACATTGTTTTACTATTTGAGGTGACGCACATGCTAGGTGACGGGCGTGTGAGCGTGCACCGTTGGGGATTGTGACTTGGTCCGTCCCGTAGAAATTAAATAGTTGCGTATTTGACTGAAACTATATGATATTTATGTGATTTAGAAAGAATTTCTATAATTGGGTTGAATGTCATATTTGGGCCTTGTGCCAAGCTGTTTGGACCCTTAGAGGTCTTTTCTTATTATCCTCTCACTGTTTTGATTTAAAATCTATATTCAGTCATGCTATGTTTACTGATTTCATAATTCAGTCTTTACTACTTTGTTTTGATGCATAAATTAATATTTTTGGGCTGAGCACCATGTTTTACCGATAGCCCGAGTGGCTTGAGAGGTTTATGACTGAGCGAAGCCGAGGGCCTATTTTTGTGAGGATATTTATGGGATCGGGTTGCGCACCGCACCATATTATTATTGATTCATGACTGAGTGAGGCCGAGTGCCTGATTGTGAGATATTGAGACTATGGCACGTGAGTTGTCCATGCAGATTCTGATTCATGATTTTGTGAGGCCAAGGGCCTGATTGATTTATGCCACAAGATGGCTTGTTATGAGGCCGAGGGCCTAATTGATTATGCCATGAGGTGGCTTGTTAAAGTGCTTAGGTTGTAGGAGCCCATTCGGAGTCTGTACACCCCCAATGAACGCGGGTACCCTAAGTGAGTTATATGATTTTGCCCAAGGGGTTGTTCTTGATTCATATTGTGCCCGAGGGGCTGATTACGAGCGATTGTGAGGTTGCCCGATGGGCTGATTCTAAGTGATGTAATGCCCGAGGGTCGTTTTATTACACATTCTCTGCCCGAGAGTCTATTTATGATTATCATCATTTTTACTCCAAACTCCATTGAACCTATGTTGAAACTGTAAGAAAGACATTTTTAAAGGATTTTTACCGAAATTGGATTTTAAAAGAGATGATTTGACTTATATACTGATTTGAAAGCATGTTGTACTAACTGAGATTTCACGACGTGGATTTTAGTGTTTCTTACTGCTCAGTCTTAATTTATATTTATTACTTACTGAGTTGGCGTACTCACATTACTCCCTGTAAGCACGTGATTTTTGCCCTATGAAAGAATTACTCCCAAAAAATTTAAAATAAAATGATTTTCCTTGGTGTGCAATTTTGAGAATTTTTGTGACATTTTTGGATAATTATTTGTATTTGTCTGTGCATGTTTATTTGTTAAATTAATAAAAAATATAAAAATATATCGCATTTTGTATGTAGGATTTAATTCTACAATTGTTATTAATTAAGTTTGTTTTACAAAAATTAAAAATTACAAAAATAGACATCTTTTGCATTTTTAGCATTTAATGTCCAATTGTACAATTTTATGCTTAATTATTACTTAATTGTGCGTTAATTATTATTGGGAGTTAATTTGCACTTTTATAACTTAATAATAATTTAGGTAATTTAGTTTCAATTTAAGAAAAAAATAAGAAGAAAAGAGAGCAAAAATATAAAGAAAATCGGAATTGGGCTCTTCTTCAAATTCAAGTCACAGTCCCAAAAAATTACCCAGCCTTCCCCATGACCCGGTCCATCTCCGCACGGATCGACCCGGTCCGCCCCATAACCCCAATACCTAGCCCCTCTTCATTTTTTCATTTTTTCCCAAACACAAAACAAAACAAAAAAAACCCAAACCCTAAAACTAAACTGTCCGCCCCCCACCCTCTCTTCTTCTTCTCCAAGACAACACCCCAACACCCCAAGCAGCCATGGATGCTACCCTTTCCCCCTCTGCCTCACCTTCGCACACACGCACAGCCCCTCCGTCGACCACCCTATCTCCATCGTCGTCCTCAAGCTATGAACGACCAAACGAACCACCATGAACGACGTCGACCACCCTCGTCGCTTCTTCTTCTTTGTCTAGCAGCCATGAACGACCTCAACAACCACCATCGCTGCTGCTTCGTTGTTTCGTCGCTGCCCGTGTTTCTTCTTCTTCAAGATTGTTGTTGCCGCGTTTTCACTATCCGCCATGGCTGCTGTCGCTGCTGCTTCTTCCAGCTTCATCGACGATGCTGTCACTGCTGCTTCTTCTAGCTTCATCGACGATGCTCGTCGCTGCTGCTTCTCTTCCTTCTACCATGGCTGCCCTAGCTGCTTCCTCATCTCCATCACTGCCCAGACGACCTCCAGGCGACGCAGCAACAGCAAATGTCGTTGCTTCGGAGTTCTGTTGCCATTTGCTTCGTCCATCTTCTTTGACGGGTTGCCACTGCCTCATTTTCGAAAGAAACCAAACGACCAACTCCTTTGGTCGTCCATTCATGGTCGTCTTCGGCGTCGAGCTATTTTGGCACGATAATTCTTTCCGGGCAGATTTGTTTTGTTCAAAGTTTATCGTCGTTCCAATCCGGTTAGTTGTTTAACCAATTCGTGTTTATCGTTTTTCTTATTTTTCTTCAATTTGTTTCATTTGTTCTTGTTTATTTTTTAGGTAGAAATTGTTAGTAATTATAATGTTTTTAGTTTTAAGTTGAAGTTCAATGAATTTTGTCTTTAGTTTGTTCTGTTAATTTTAAAAGGATGTAGTATAGAAGAGTGTTAGCTTAAATCATTTGAATCTGTCATGTTTGTTGTTTAAAATAGATTTAACATGTTCATCTTTGTTTGAAGTTCGTTTTTAATCCAGTGATTTAATGTGAGTTTATGTTGTGGTTTTTGATCTGTTGATTTAGTTTGAATCATGTATTTTGTTGTTAATATTGTTGTCTATTTTGCTCATTCATTTTTTGGTCTAAGTTAACCAGGATTGGTTCCCAATATGTAATTTATTCACATTAATTTGATGTTGTTCAATTTGTGTTCATGTGATTTGTTGTTGAATTTGTTTAGAAATTGGTCATATTTGCTATATTTTGGTTGAGATTAATTAGGTGAATTGGTTATAGCTGATGGGGTAGTTTGGTAAATTGCAGTACGTTCAGGGGTAAAATGGTAATTGCAATAAGGTCGGAGAGGTAGTTTTGGAATTGAACATTTTGAATAATTCTTTATGTTAAGCATGGGGGACAAGATGTAATAGGGTGGGGTTGATATAATTGTTTAATATAGTGGGGGACAAGACATAATGTAGTAGGGGGAATATTGTAATTGTTTATGTTAGGCATGAGGGACAAGATGTAATGGGTTGGGGTTGATATATTTATTTAATGTAGTGGGGGACAAAGCATGTAGGCATGGGGGACAAGGTTTAAAATAAAGAAAACATTAATTAGTGGGGACAAAGCATGTCATTGGGGGAATATTTCGGGTTGGGGATTCA
The DNA here is from genome assembly GCF_000715075.1 of Nicotiana tabacum. NCBI lineage: Eukaryota > Viridiplantae > Streptophyta > Magnoliopsida > Solanales > Solanaceae > Nicotiana > Nicotiana tabacum. The sequence goes on from NC_134084.1 coordinate 143,570,520, forward strand.
AGACAAGAGTCTTGTTATAAATAGAGTCATTTGACACATTCTTAAGGAGGACTTTTACACTTGAAGGACTAAGACTTAGAGGAGGGACACGAAGACTTAAACTTGAAAGACTTACTTAGAGAGAGAGAAAGGAAGAGAGTTTTAGAAGAAGAAAAAAGTTGAGAGAGTTGACTGAATTTTGAGAAATGAGAATTTGAGAGTAAAAGAGAAAGACAATTTGAACTTTCACTTGAATAATTTCCGTTTGCCTTTCCTTGAGTGTTATTCAAAATCAGTAAACTACTGCATCTTGTATCCGTTTCTCTTCTGCTTTGACTGCGATTGCATTTTGGTATTCCTGATTTTTCAATCTGTTACTGGGTTATTCTACTAGTCGTTACTGGTTTTGCTGTGTTGCTGAACCTGTTGTTGCTGTGTATTTACACTACTGCTGTTTTTACTGATCTTCATCTTCTTTCCTTGCTTTTCAAATACCAGGTACACAAACTGATACACTGGTTCATCTTGTAAGCCACTCGAAGCATGAAAGCAAAAATGAGAAAGATTTGAAGTTGTAGTTTAATGTAGTATTTTCTTTCTTTTATTGTCTGTATATAGAACATTATATCCGTTGTCCATGTAAACTCTTTAAACGACTCACTTTCGAAACTTGACTATAATAACTTGAAAGTATGTAAATAAAGTAAGACCTTTTTCTTCACTTATTTTAGAAAACGAAAAAAAAATTAGAAAATGTAGTCATGCTAAGATTATCCTTTTAAAAATAATGAGACGAGCCTCGCCAAATAAAAATGCAAATTGCGGGGCCCTCAATAATTGGTCATAATAAATACTTAGAATTTGGGATGGACTGTTGTAGTGAATTTCACTACCTTCCCCAAAGATAATAACGCGTTAGACTCTTTAGACGCGATTTAATTAAATTACATTCTTAAACTCAGGTGCACATTTATGTGACCCAAATCCAAATCTCAACGGAGTCGAAATATGTCTCTAATCACGGGTACATTGATTGTGACGTGGTCCGAGATGCATGTCCATGACGTTGTAAATTCCTTTTAAAAATAAGAATGAGATGAGCCTCGCCGAATAAAAATACAAAAATCTGGGGCCCTCGGTAAATATTTGCTTTAAAATTGCTTAGACTTCGGGATGGACCATTTAGCAAAATTTCACGGCCCTACCCAAAGTAAACGATACGCTAGTCGCTTTAGGCGGGTCTTTAATAATTTAATTCTCTTAAACTCGGGTGCACATTTATGTGACCCAAATTCAAATCTCAACGGAGTGGAAATGTGCCAACAACCACGGGTGCATTGATGTGACGTGGTTCGAGATGTATTTCTATGATGTTGCAATTCTTGATAAAAGAAATAATAATAATGACAAAAGCGGTTAAAAGTTAAAATTCGCACATAGGTTCAACATGTATAAAATCAGATAAATAAGCCGAATATGATAGTTGAGCGACCGTGCTAGAACCACAGAACTCGGGAATGCCTAACACCTTCTCCCAGGTTAACAGAATTCCTTATCCAGATTTCTGGTTCGCAGACTGTAATACAGAGTCATTCTTTTCCTCGATTCGGGATTAAAATTGGTGACTTGGGACACCCTAAATCTCCCAAGTGGCGATTCTGAAATAAACAAACAAATCCCGTTTCGATTGTCCTTTAATTGGAAAAACGCCTTCGCCCCTCGCGGGGGCGGAAAAAGGAGGTGTGACAGCTCTGGCGACTCTGCTGGGGATACTAACCCAGAACCACTGATTCAGGGTTAAAAATTCAAGCTTAGATAAATTGTTATATTTGGTTCTATCTGATTTTGTTACATGGTTGGGCTCAATGTGCTAAATGATGCTTTTACCGCTTTGACATTATGTGAACTGTATATAAACTGTGCCGAAACCCTTCTCTTCTTACCTCCGGGGAGAAGCTCGCTAGTCGAGACTCCCTATTCTGTTAGTGTCAATACCTGAAATAAGAAAGAGGTCGGATAAGTTACAAAGCCGGACGATCCCGTGGGTCCCCGGTACGTAGCCCACTCCTCGACTCGAGTTGTCCGCTCGGGTACACAGTCTAGAACAAATACTCAAGTTATGAACTTAGAATAACTCAGCTTCATGCCGGATCCCTAGTAGGAATGTTTGTTTGCATCACGTGCATTTGACTTTGGAGGCTCAACACATGGGTTAGGTCTGTCTAGGACAGGTGTACCAAAAAATAAAAATAACCATCCTAATGCATCTTACCTGCTGCTACTTGTGCATTTATTTGATTCAGACTTGTGTGTTGACCGATTTTTGAATATCAGGAATATTGTGAAATTGAAAAAAAAAAGAAAAAAAAGAAGTAGCGGTTAGGGAATTGATTGTTTATTTTTGAAAAACCCAATACCCAAATACTGTCAAAACTCTGCCGAAATTTTGAGAAAATAAAAAAAAATGTCTTATTAGTTTGTTTTATTAAAAGCAAAGGAAAAATAGAAGAAGAAAAAAATCGTCGTTCTGTCTTATTTTTCAAAAAAAAAAAAAGGTTTGTCTTGCCATGAAAATGAAAATGAAAAAGAGTCTTGTTTTAATGGTTTTTTTTATTTATTTGTTTATGAAAATACCAAAAATAAAAATAAAAAGAGTCGGGCGTTGAAAGTGGTTTCATTATTTGTTGCAAATATATATATATATATATATATATATATATATATATATATATATATATATATATATATATATATATAAATCCAAAAAGTTTTTCTTCATTTCCAAAAAAATATATATATCTTTATTTGTTGCAAAAAATATTTGTCTTGCCAAAAAGTCTAGAAAAGTTTTTTAGACCCCCAATTTTCAAAACAAAAAATCCAAAAATATTTTCCATTATTGACTTCTTTAGAAAGTCTTTTAATTATTTAAAAAATAAAATAAAAAATATATAATAAAATAAAAAATCCAAAAATATTTTCCTCCTTCTTTCAAAATTGAAAAGAAAATTCAAAATTCAAAAAATACTTTTAGAAGCATTTCTTTCATTGAAAGTAAAATTCCAAAAATATTTTCTTAGAAATCCTTCTTTGCAAAAATGCTCCCTTTCTTCTTTATAAGTTTTTCCTTCAAAAAAAAAAAAGTTAGTTCATTTACTTATTCATGATCTTCCCGAACTACGCGGGATTGATTCTCACCGGATGTGAGATACGTAGGCAACCCTCATCGGGTCCAACCTCCCCTTTTGCTAAAATAGCCAAAAACAAATAAGTAAAACAAATGTCAAAATTTTAAATTTGTCGTTAATAAGTCGGGTGATGTCCAACCTCCCCTTTTGCAAAAAACAAAATAACAAATATATATATATATATGTCGAACTTTAATTTCATCATAAAGAAGTTGGGTGACGCTATTTTGTCAAGACATAGCCGAATGTTCCCGAAAGGGACGCCGGAAGGCTGACTTTGCATAAACGGCCACTTTTTGGGTCATGTTTAAGATTTGGTCCAGTTGACCCACACAGCCTTAAAAATCTTCGTCCCCGCGATATTGAGTTTTCTATTTTGAAAAAATAATAAAAAGAGTCATAAATAAGTCGGGTGATGTTGTTTTGTCAAAAATAGCCGAATGTTCCCGAAAGGGACGCCGGAAGGCTGACTTTGCATAAACAGCCACCTTTTGGGTCATGTTTAGGATTTTTGGTCCAGTTGACCCACACAGCCTTAAAAATCTTCGTCCCCGAGGCGCTGAAGGGCCGTGTTTGCAACACCAGGTTTTTATTGTAATTTGAAAAGAAAAAAACAAAGAGTCAGCGGTCAGGTGAATACCGTTTGGATTTTTAGTCAAAAATAAGTCGAGCCAGCTTCGGCCGCGTCTTAAACCGTTCTTGCCGAAATAGCCTTAGAGTATCTTTCAGTTGTCGAAAGGCTATTTTCGTAAAAGAACGGACAAGTTTGTAAAGTGTCATAAAATAATCCTCCCCGGCCTCAAAATTCATGTGAAATTTGGAAGGGGCCACGTTTGCAAAATAACCGTTCGGTTGCATTTGTCAAACGGGGAAAGAAAATGGCCGTTTGTAAATCTTTTGATTAGAATATGTGGGTTGTTTGAAACCCAGTTTATTTTAATATGAAAATTGAAAAAAAAATATTTTATTATTATTTATCTTTTATTGGTCCGAACTACGCAAGGTCTGATTCATGCGGGGTCATGATACGTAGGCAATCTCCATAAGATTCGACCACAACAAAAAAAATGAAAAAATCAAAAAGGAAAAATGAAAAAAGAGAAAAAAGAGAAAACGAAAAAAAAGAAAGAGAAAAAAAAAGAAAAAAAAAAGAGAAAAAAAGATGTTGTTAATAATGGGGACCGACGGAGTCCATTCTAACCTGTTTTGTTTTGAATCGCAAAGAAAGTTAAGGTGATTGGTTTGTGGTAATCCAAGACAATGACACCCAGAACATCGCACAGAATCCCTTACCCGCACATAATGATGCACACTTTGCGGGGATCAGGCCTGATGACAGAAGCAGTCGGATCCTATTGGGAACTTGTTGACTAAGGTTGATGATATTGAAGTTGGTAATGGTCTGGGCAATACTGATGCAAAGCTCAGTAGCTAAGAGGCCAAGTTTGATAAAGTGGGAGGACGCTCCGTTCCTTGGTTAGCAAGAGAGAAGCTTTTGGTGGCTTATTTTGTTGTCATTTCTGTTGTCCGGATTATTCTTAGGGTTGTAGTCCGGATATTGTCTTGTGTCAAACTTTCTTATCTTTCCATTTGTCATAGCGGTTTGTTTAAGTTTTGTCTAGTTTGTTTTAGGATTTTATTCTGGTTTGTTTTGTTTGTCTTTTTATTCAAACCATTCCACCGGTAGTCTAAAGCAAATCCGGTCTTTTATTATTTCCAGTCATCATTTTTGTTTAGTCCTTTTATCATTTTTGTTCAGCGCCGATTCTAGTGACATGACATGCGCACACAGTTTGGGCCAAATCTTAAAAGTTAATCATAAAACCCCGGAAAGGTGATTAGAACATTTAAAGGAAACAAGGACGGTTTGAGATTATTCAGAGTTCGAGTCATATGGAACTAGGGCAAGTAAAACACAAAGAAAACCGTTAAAAGAAAGATTCGCCAAATTGGCATGAGGGTCGTTCATGATAATGAGAGTGAGAGTGTCGCCCAACGGTGCTTTAGAAATGACAAAGGAAAAAGCAAATGTCTGAATATAATTGTCAAGTCCAGCACCATCGGAAGAGGCTACAAATCTTTGTTTAAATGTGTTGTTTGCACTGGGCATTTTTTGAAGACTAGAATGACGAAGGCATTTTGTTTTGCTACCTAAACATTTTATCCTTCGTTACCCCTTTTGAGCCTTATTTATTTTTCTTTCATGCCCCTCGTTCGGAATCATTAACAACGACTAGAAAACACAAGCATGGCAGGTAAAGAAAAAGAAAAAAAGAGAAAGAAAAGAAAACAACAAAAGAAAAATGAAAAAAAAAGAAGAAAGGAAAAATGATAACAAAAAAAAACAAAAGAAAGTGAGAAGAAAACAGAGGAATTGGGAACTACGTTTGACCTGATTCCTCAAAGAGGATACGTAGGCGCTTCACGGCTCGGTCATAGGGTTCGTAATGGCCATAATGGTCATAGTGTGCATAGTGTAACATAGTATAACAAAAATAAAAATCCCCAAGCAAGAAACTGGGGCAAGAGTTGCGCGTGTTGTAAGCAAATATGGTTCCGAAGGTTGTAATTTTGAACCCCAAATTTATTTTTTGAGCCTTTAATACCCTTTCTTTCTAGCCTATCCAAAACCCACATTACGGTCCAAAGAAAGATCTTCTGATCAGTCTTCAAAAGATGCCAAGTCAGACAAATGAGAGTCTTACCGGTGAACATAACATTCTGTTCCACAGCAGAAAGGACTCTAATCCCCAGCAGAAAGAGTCATACTGGCAACACTCCAAATCCCCAGCTGGAAAGTGATACAAATGAGAGAGTCTTATCGGTGAAAATCTTTACGGACGCCATAAGGTGATGAAAGCTGAGAGAAAAACCAAAATGAGAGAGGCTTGATAGTGAAAACCCTTCGGGCACTACAGGTCGAATAAGATTGGGAATCAGATGGGGAATCGTCAAGGGAAGATCTTGAAAGACGATTGACAGTGGAGGATAGGCCACATATGCATGTCATGACCATTAGAGTCGGTATCTGCATTTGATAGGTTTTTATTTATAGTTTCTTTTGTTAAAGAGTCATCTTTTTCCTTTGTCTTTTATTCTGTTCCTTTTTATCTTTCTCCTTTCAAAAAAAATTCCCCAGTAGAGTCTGTTTGGTCAGAACAAGTGAGAAATGACTTCAAAATAGGCCATCAACTTTCCAATCATGCAAGATGAGATCTGACTAGTACATCCAAGTGGTATAGTCAGCAAGGAACAAGCGCGAGGCCAGTGTCAAAAAAGATATCCCCAGCAAAAGGGAATTGACAAAAGGATTGACGAGTGTCAAGAGGGATATCCTTGCCTAAATCAAAGGTTATAAACCTCAAGGCCGAGGCCCGTGGACAAAGCAAAGAGAGCATGGTGTGGGAAATTCATACGAAACTAAAAGGTCAGGGAAATGCCAGTTTCCGAGCTATGCCGCAAAAGAAGAGGGATATCCCCAGCAGAAAGGGATTATCCCCAGCAAATAATATCACCCCCAACAAGTTTTTTGGAATGCAGAACAGGGAAGGAGAAAGGGAAAAGCCCTCCCAGTAGGAGTATCATGACCAACCACCGCGTTTTAAACTAACAAATTTTGTTTGATTTGAAACAGGTAAAGGAAATGGCATGGATGACAGAAATGCATGCCATAAGGGAGACCGTCAAACTGGGGCAGAAAATTTTCTGGAAGTCAGATACCCATTCGGGGAAGAATAAAGATAGCACCAATCTCAAGGGAAGTGGTCTTTGAACCAGTTTTATCCCCAGCATAACAAGTTTTAATAAAGGAAGTTGTTCCCCAGCGGACAGAACAAAAGGATGAAACTTGTGCTCGGAAAAAGCAAAAGGTCAATGTCATTCCCAGCAGCCTTCAGAAGAGTGAAGCACTAGTTTTGAAGGAATCAAAATCTCCCTGCAGTGTTATCCTCAACAGCGTTATCCCCGGCTGATAACATTTTATCCCTAGCAATATTGAGAGAGAAAGTTTTTAAGGAGGTAGTTTTGGAGAAAAGGGGAAGAAAGGAGATTCCCCAATAATATTATCCCCCAACAGGTAAGTAAATAATTCTCCATCCGTGTTATCCCCAGCAGTCTCGGGGAAAGACAACACGAGCTTTTCAAAGGAGATAACCATCCCCCAGCAAGGCCACAAATCGGCCACCATAAAAAAATGATAAAATTTTCTTTGCTTGAGAGTTGAAACAGGAACAAAGTAGCGCAAAGGAAAAAGAAAAGAAAAGAAGTAAATACAAAGGTAAGTTTCTCAAACCTTTGATCTTTACATTTTCCTCCTAGGATAAAAGTCCTAGTCTGATGAAATTTTCTCCTGAGATATCAAATCTTAGTCTGATGAATCTTTCTCCACAGCTCGAAAGGAGCTTGATTTATTTTTAAAAAATATTAGAGTTGAAGTCAGGAGTCCGCCTGGAGAATGGAGGTGTTAAAATTTTGAGAAAGTTGTTGAAGTCAGGAGCCCGCCTGGAGAATGGAGGCTGAATATATTTTGAAAAGTTGAAGAAGTCAGGAGCCCGCCTGAAGAGAGGAAAGACATTTTATTTTTAAAAAAAAAAGTTGTTGAAATCTCGCCAGCCTAAAGAAAGGAAAGTCATTTTATTTTCAAAGTTGTTGAAGTAAGGAGCCCGCCTGAAGAGAGGAAAGACGTTTTATTTTTAAAAGTTGTTGAAATCTCGCCAGCCTAAAGAAAGGAATGGCATTTTATTTTCAAAGTTGTTGTTGAAATCAGGAGCCAGCCTGAAGAGAGGAAAGGCGTTTTATTTTTCAAAATTGTTGTTGTTGAGGTCAGGAGCCCGCCTGAAGAGAGGAAAGACGTTTTATTTTTAAAAGTTATTGAAATCTCGCCAGCCTAAAGAAAGGAATGACATTTTATTTTCAAAGTTGTTGTTGAAATCAGGAGCCCACCTGAAGAGAGGAAATGCGTTTATTTTTCAAAGTTGTTGTTGAAATCAGGAGCCCGCCTGAAGAGAGGAAAGACGTTTATTTTTCAAAGTTGTTGAAGTCAGGAGCCTGCCTGAAGAGAGGAAAGGCGTTTTATTTTTTGAAATCTCGCCAGCCTAAAGAAAGGAATGGCATTTTATTTTCAAAGTTGTTGTTGAAGTCAGGAGCCCGCCTGAAGAGAGGAAAGGCGTTTTATTTTTAAAAGTTGTTGAAATCTCGCCAGCCTAAAGAAAGGAATGACATTTTATTTTCAAAGTTGTTGTTGAAGTCAGGAGCCCGCCTGAAGAGAGGAAAGGCGTTTTATTTTTAAAAGTTGTTGAAATCTCGCCAGCCTAAAGAAAGGAATGACATTTTATTTTCAAAGTTGTTGTTGAAGTCAGGAGCCCGCCTGAAGAGAGGAAAGGCGTTTTATTTTTAAAGTTGTTTAAATCTCGCCAACCTAAAGGAAGGAATGACACTTTATTTTCAAAAGTTGTTGTTGAAGTCAGGAGCCCGCCTGAAGAGAGGAAAGGCGTTTTATTTTTAAAGTTGTTTAAATCTCGCTAACCTAAAGAAAGGAATGACATTTTATTTTCAGAGTTGTTTGTTGAAGTCAGGAGCCCGCCTGAAGAGAGGAAAGGCGTTTTATTTTTCAAAGTTGTTGAAGTCAGGAGCCCGCCTGAAGAGAGGAAAGGCGTTTTATTTTTAAAAGTTGTTGAAATCTCGCCAGCCTAAAGAAAGGAATGGCATTTTATTTTCAAAGTTGTTGAAGTCAGGAGCCCGCCTGAAGAGAGGAAAGACGTTTTATTTTTCAAAGTTTTTGTTGTTGAGGTCAGGAGCCCGCCTGAAGAGAGGAAAGACGTTTTATTTTTAAAGTTGTTTAAATCACGCCAACCTAAAGGAAAGAATGACACTTTATTTTCAAAAGTTGTTGTTGAAATCAGGAGCCCGCTTGAAGAGAGGAAAGGCATTTTATTTTTCAAAGTTGTTGAAGTCAGGAGCCCGCCTGAAGAGAGGAAAGGCATTTTATTTATTTTTTTAAAAAAAAAAAAAGTTGTTGAAATCTCGCCACCCTAAAGAAAGGAATGACATTTTATTTTCAGAGTTGTTTGTTGAAGTCAGGAGCCCGCCTGAAGAGAGGAAAGACGTTTTATTTTTCAAAGTTGTTTGTTGAAGTCAGGAGCCCGCCTGAAGAGAGGAAAGACGTTTTATTTTTAAAAGTTGTTGAAATCTCGCCAGCCTGAAGAATGGCGTTTTATTTTTCAAAATTGTTGTTGAAATCAGGAGCCCGCCTGAAGAGAGGAAATGCGTTTTATTTTTAAAAGTTGTTGAAATTTCGCCAGCCTAAAGAAAGGAATGGCATTTTTATTTTAAAGTTGTTATTGAAGTCAGGAGCCCGCCTGAAGAGAGGAATGACGTTTTATTTTTCAAAATTATTGTTGAGGTCAGGAGCCCGCCTGAAGAGAGGAAAGGCGTTTATTTTTCAAGGTGGTTGTTGAAATCAGGAGCCCGCCTGAAGAGAGGAAATGCGTTTTATTTTTAAAAGTTGTTGAAATTTCGCCAGCCTAAAGAAAGGAATGGCATTTTTATTTTAAAGTTGTTATTGAAGTCAGGAGCCCGCCTGAAGAGAGGAAAGACGTTTTATTTTCAAAGTTGTTTGTTGAAGTCAGGAGCCCGCCTGAAGAGAGGAAAGGCGTTTTATTTTCAGAGTTGTTTGTTGAAGTCAAGAGCCCGCCTGGAGAATGGAGGATGAATATATTTTGAAAAGTTGAAGAAATCAGGAGCCCGCCTGAAGAGAGGAATGGCGTTTTATTTTTTAAAGTTGTTGTTGAAGTCAGGAGCCCCCCTGAAGAACAGAATGGCGTTTTATTTTAAAAATTGTTGAAATCTCGCCAGCCTAAAGGAAGGAATGACATTTTATTTTCAAAGTTGTTATTGAGGTCAGGAGCCCGCCTGAAGAGAGGAATGACATTTTATTTTCAAAGTTGTGGTTGAAGTCAGGAGCCCGCCTGAAGAGAGGAATGACATTTTATTTTTCAAAATTGTTGTTGAGGTCAGGAGCCCGCCTGAAGAGAGGAAAGGCATTTATTTTTCAAGGTTGTTGTTGAAATCAGGAGCCCGCCTGAAGAAAGGAAAGGCGTTTTATTTTTAAAAGTTGTTGAAATTTCGCCAGCCTAAAGAAAGGAATGACATTTTTATTTTAAAGTTGTTATTGAAGTCAGGAGCTCGCCAGAAGAGAGGAAAGGTGTTTTATTTTCAAAGTTGTTTGTTGAAGTCAGGAGCCCGCCTGAAGAGAGGAAAGGCGTTTATTTTTCAAAGTTGTTGGTTAAGTCAGGAGCCCGCCTGAAGAGAGGAAAGGCGTTTTATTTTTAAAAGTTGTTGAAATCTCGCTAACCTAAAGAAAGGAATGGCATTTTATTTTCAAAGTTGTTGAAATCAGGCGCCCACCTGTATAACGAAAGGAATACTTTTTAGTCTTATACATCAGATTTTGAAATCAGTAACCCCACCGGAAGGCAGAAGGTTACAACAGGAATCCCCAGCAGGAAACAATAAAAATCCCCAGCACCGGAAAGCAGAAGATTGCAACAGGAGGTTCCAGCACAAATTCAAGCGCATGAGTCAAAAGGAAGAAAAGACTCGTCTTGAAAGAAGCGGCTTGTGAACATTAAATTATGCCCAGCATAACAAATCTGATGAAGAAAGTTGTATCCCCAGTGGAATCACCAAAGAGTTTAATGAAGGGAGCCATGTCCCCAGCGGACCGAACAACATGATGAAAACTAGTATTCAGAAAAGCAAAAGTTCGGTGTCATCCCCAAATTCACGGAAGAAAAGCACCAGAGGAAACACAAGCCGACAAGAAAGCAAGGCAACAAGAACAAGTTGCAGTCTAGCCTAGCTTCTTGTTTTCTTTTAAGCACGGTGTAACAAGGAGATCGGTAAGCTGTGGTAATAGCATGCAACAGAAGTAACCTCGCAGTCCCACGGTAGTCCCAGCTACCCAAAACTTCCCGAACTACATTAACCTGATTCCCCTTTAGCCAAGGATATGTAGGAAACCTTTGAAGCAAAGGTTTGGTTAAATCTCTTTCAAAAATGCTTCACACGCAGTTCTCGGATGGGCAAAAATCGCTCACTTTATCTTTGCACGAAAACCCTTCGTGTCTTCGGGCAAAGAGGGGCAGCTGTAAGCACATGATTTTTGCCCTATGAAAGAATTACTCCCAAAAAATTCAAAATAAAATGATTTTCCTTGGTGTGCAATTTTGAGAATTTTTGTGACATTTTTGGATAATTATTTGTATTTGTCTGTGCATGTTTATTTGTTAAATTAATAAAAAATATAAAAATATGTCGCATTTTGCATGTAGGATTTAATTCTACAATTGTTATTAATTAAGTTTGTTTTACAAAAATTGAAAATTACAAAAATAGGCATCTTTTGCATTTTTAGCATTTAATGTCCAATTGTACAATTTTATGCTTAAATATTACTTAATTGTGCGTTAATTGTTATTGGGAGTTAATTTGCGCTTTTATAACTTAATAATAATTTAGGGAATTTAGTTTCAGTTTAAGAAAAAATAAAAGAAGAAAAGAGAGCAAAAATATAAAGAAAATCAGAATTGGGCTCTTCTTCAAATTCAAGCCACAGGCCCAAAAAATTACCCAACCTTCTCCATGACCCGGTCCATCTCCACACGGATCGACCCGGTCCGCCCCATAACCCTAATACCTAACCCCTCTTCATTTTTTCATTTTTTCCCAAACACAAAACAAAACAAAAAAAACTCAAACCCTAAAACTAAACTGTCCGCCCCCCACCCTCTCTTCTTCTTCTCCAAGACAACACCCCAACACCCCAAGCAGCCATGGCTGCTACCCTTTCCCCCTCTGCCTCACCTTCGCACACACGCACAGCCCCTCCGTCGACCACCCTATCTCCATCGTCGTCCTCAAGCTATGAACGACCAAACGAACCACCATGAACGACGTCGACCACCCTCATCACTTCTTCTTCTTTGTCTAGCAGCCATGAACAACCTCAACAACCACCATCGTTGCTGCTTCATTGTTTCGTCGCTGCCCGTGTTTCATCTTCTTCAAGATTGTTGTTGTCGCGTTTTTACTGTCCGCCATGGCTGCTGTCGCTGCTGCTTCTTCCAGCTTCATCGACGATGCTGTCACTGCTGCTTCTTCCAGCTTCATCGACGATGCTCGTCGCTGCTGCTTCTCTTCCTTCTACCATGGCTGCCCTAGCTGCTCCCTCATCTCTATCACTGCCCAGACGACCTCCAGGCGACGCAGCAACAGCAAATGTCGTTGCTTCGGAGTTCTGTTGCCATTTGCTTTGCCCATCTTCTTTGACGGGTTGCCACTGCCTCATTTTCGAAAGAAACCAAACGACAAACTCCTTTGGTCGTCCATTCATGGTCGTCTTCGGCGTCGAGCTATTTTGGCACGATAATTCTTTCCGGGCAGATTTGTTTTGTTCAAAGTTTATCGTCGTTCCAATCCGGTTAGTTGTTTAACCAATTCGTATTTATCGTTTTTCTTATTTTTCTTCAGTTTGTTTCATTTGTTCTTGTTTATTTTTTAGGTAGAAATTGTTAGTAATTATAATGTTTTTAGTTTTAAGTTGAAGTTCAATGAATTTTGTCTTTAGTTTGTTCTGTTAATTTTAAAAGGATGTAGTATAGAAGAGTGTTAGCTTAAATCATTTGAATCCGTCATGTTTGTTGTTTAAAATAGATTTAACATGTTCATCTTTGTTTGAAGTTCATTTTTAATCCAGTGATTTAATGTGAGTTTATGTATTCCTGATTTTTCAATCTGTTACTGGGTTATTCTACTAGTCGTTACTGGTTTTGCTGTGTTGCTGAACCTGTTGTTGCTGTGTATTTACACTACTGCTGTTTCTACTGATCTTCATCTTCTTTCCTTGCTTTTCAAATACCAGGTACACAAACTGATACGCTGGTTCATCTTGTAAGCCACTCGAAGCATGAATGCAAAAATGAGAAAGATTTGAAGTTGTAGTTTAATGTAGTATTTTCTTTCTTTTACTGTCTGTATATAGAACATTATATCCGTTGTCCATGTAAACTCTTTAAACGACTCACTTTCGAAACTTGACTATAATAACTCGAAAGTATGTAAATAAAGTAGGACCTTTTTCTTCACTTATTTTAGAAAACGAAAAAAAAAATTAGAAAATGTAGTCATGCTAAGATTATCCTTTTAAAAATAATGAGACGAGCTTCGCCAAATAAAAATGCAAATTGCGGGGCCCTCAATAATTGGTCATAATAAATACTTAGAATTTGGGATGGACTGTTTTAGTGAATTTCACTACCTTCCCCAAAGATAATAACGCGTTAGACTCTTTAGACGCGATTTAATTAAATTACATTCTTAAACTCAGGTGCACATTTATGTGACCCAAATCCAAATCTCAACGGAGTCGAAATATGTCTCTAATCACGGGTACATTGATTGTGACGTGGTCCGAGATGCATGTCCATGACGTTGTAAATTCCTATTAAAAATAAGAATGAGATGAGCCTCGCCGAATAAAAATACAAAATTGCGGGGCCCTCGGTAAATATTTGCTTTAAAATTGCTTAGACTTCGGGATGGACCATTTAGCAAAATTTCACGGCCCTACCCAAGTAAACGATACGCTAGTCGCTTTAGGCCCGTCTTTAATAATTTAATTCTCTTAAACTCGGGTGCACATTTATGTGACCCAAATCCAAATCTCAACGGAGTGAAAATGTGCCAACAACCACGGGTGCATTGATGTGACGTGGTTCGAGATGTATTTCCATGATGTTGCAATTCTTGATAAAAGAAATAATAATAATGACAAAAGCGGTTAAAAGTTAAAATTCGCACATAGGTTCAACATGTATAAAATCAGATAAACAAGCAGAATATGACAGTTGAGCGACCGTGCTAGAACCACGGAACTCGGGAATGCCTAACACCTTCTCCCGGGTTAACAGAATTCCTTATCCGGATTTCTGGTTCGCAGACTGTAATACAGAGTCATTCTTTTCCTCGATTCGGGATTAAAATTGCTGACTTGGGACACCCTAAATCTCATATGTGGCAACTCTGAAATAAACAAACAAATCCCGTTTCGATTGTCCTTTAATTGGAAAAACTCTTTCGCCCCTCGCGGGGGCGGAAAAAGGAGGTGTGATACTCCCTGCACCTTGTGTGCAGATCTAGGAGATGCTGGACGTGATAGCGAGCGCTGATCTTTCATCCATCGCGGATATTCGGATTTGGCAAGGTAGCTGCATGGCATTCGCAGCCTTGCTCTTCCCCCTCCTATCTTCCTTTAGACTTTATTATTTATATTCTTGACTATGTAAGTCTAAGTTGTGTTCGGAAAGACTTAAGTATTTTACGCCCCACAATATTACGTCGATAATACATCCCGCAATATTATATTACGATGATGTTACACCTTGCAGTACCACATTACGATGATGTTACGCTTCACAATATTAAATTACGGCGATGTTGCGCCCTGTAGTATTGTACGTTGAATTTGTCATAAGGTAATTGACATTAGTCCAAGGAAAAGATTATTTGGAGATTATAAGGATTATGCTATTTCAAACAACTGATGAGTAAATTCATGATGCTGATTCGTCCAAGTTTGGCATGTTGGGATAAAATTTGGCCCGAGCTAAAATACCCAGTATTTATGGACTAGTACCATACAAGGTACCACATGGCCATGATAGTAAGGTATATAAAGTGTATTAAAAATGAGTATCATTTTATATAATTTGAGATAATTCTTAATTATGTGGGTAATTAGTTAATTATTGATTAAGGGGAGATTAACCATTTAATTGAGAAATATTTGGATAAGACCAACCCTCCCCACGTGGAAGCACCCCCTAAACCCCACGTATGACTCTTAAGTTAAATAGAAATGTGGCAAGATTTGAGAATTTGACAATGTCTTCTAACGTGAATCCTATACCAATTTAGGAAAAAGTGACCATTATGTCTTAAAGACGTGAATCACCATCTCCGTTTTTATAAAATGAGATTTCAAGAACTCAAATATAACTTCAGTAAGATAACGTTACAAAGGTAATGTGAGTTCTTCACCAAAAATTCATATGAAACTATTTATCATAATAACAGTAGGATTTTGCAATTCTAAGGGAGTAAGGTGCAATCTTTCTCAAGAATATCATACGGATTCTCCCCTACTTTGATCTATCGTTACGTTTTTGTTGCAATTGACGTATGTTAGAGGGATTTTTAAGAGAATCGGCTCAGGTATGTTAAGGCTATCCCTTCTTTCTTTTTGCCAAGATCCAAATAATACAAATGAAAGGAGCAAAATACGCAACTTTCATAAATGACTCTATTCATAGAAATACTAGGGGTGTCTATATTCTTCCTTCCACATGTGGATTATTATTATATCTTTTGTTCATGGGTCTCAGAAAAATACATATTTGATAAAGTTTATCTGAAAGGCATATGGATTTTTATGACATTCCGAGAAAATCTTATTAACGTATTTCTTATGAATTCCATGCATTTATACATGTACATTGACCCATGACCAGATAATGTTATATATGCGTATATACGCGTATATTATATATATATGGGATATGGAAAAAGGTTACGGCGTTATATACGCACCACCACCTGATCAGCTCGTATACGTTGATGATTTTGCCCACAGTGGCCGAGATGATATGATGGGATGCCCTCAGAGGCTTGATGATGTTATGAACACATGTACCTATGCACGACATGACATTCATATGCATATGCATGACACTATAAGTATTTCATGATCTATAGAGTTATCCAGACTTACATGTTGAGCCTTTTACTCCATATTTCTCTCATGTCTATTATTTACTGATGTTTGTTGCTTACATACTCGGTACATTATTTGTACTAACATCCCTATTGCTTAGGGACGCTGCATTTAATGCCCACAGGTCCCGATAAAGAGATCAAGAGTCCTCCAAGTAGGCTATCAGCTCAGCGGAAGATGTTGGTGCGCTCCATCTGCTCCGGAGTTGCTTATTTGGTCAGTATGATTTGGACATGTATTGTTTGATATGACGGGACTCTATCCTGACCTTTATGAAAATTATTTATTCTTAAAGGCTTGTAGACAGATTTCATGTACGTAAAAGATTGTATGGCCTTGTCGGCCTATGTTCAGTATACGAGTGGTTATTTTGGTCTTATAGGTCCATATGTCTTATGTATAAGTTGGTATCACATGTTGCATTCTACTTATCTCACGACATCCTTCCGGCTCAGTTGTCTATGATAGCATGATACGAAAATATACGTTATGATGGTATTCGGTTGAGTAAGGTATAGGGTGTCCGTCGTGGCCCATCGGTTTGGGTCGTGAGAAAGTGGTATCATAGCAGTTTTGTCCTAGAGAGTCTACAAGCCGTGTCTAGTAGATTCTTGTTTATGGGTGTGTCGTGCACCACACTTATAAGTAGGAGGCTACATGGAATTTAGGACTATCATTCTTTCTTCTTACTCTAGATCGTGTGGTAGAGCTCACTTTTAAGAATTCAATTTCCGAAACTCTATCTTATTCATAATACGGCGACGCCTACATCCAGAAAGATGATTGGTAAGAGATATAAATATGGAAGAGTTGAGTTAGAGGTACTCGATTTCTCATGATGCTTATGATAAGTAAATATAAGTTCTTCAGTAGATCATGTGTGTACTAAAATATGTATGCCTCTTGATAAGGAGCCTTGAGGCAAGAATACCTATCCACCCTTATGGTGAAAGACAATGAGAGATTCAGAAGATAAATACAAGTTTCAACAAGCAAAAGAAGCAAGATGAAGAAGGCTATGAGGCGCCCAGTTAATGAAGGTTAACAGTATTTACAATTCAGGCAGAGGAATATAAGCTTTTTGAGTTACATTCAACAGTAACAGAGGTATGTCCAATTGGCGACGTTGATCTTAGTTATGCCCTATGGGGACTAAACGATATGGTTCAAGAGAAGGACGGGATATCAGAAACCGACTGGGGTTAGAGTGACCCAAAATGGTAGATGAATTGTTTGCGTTAGTTTACCTTTCTGAAGGACATTACAAATGTGCTAACAGATCTCCTTATGAGACACCCAGATGGTGCACTCTAAAGTAGTACAGCTAGATATGAGTACCACAAAAATGGGCACTGGAAGCCTGGAAGGGATAAATATTATCTAAGTATGGCTCTCGTTCTTAGTAGAGAGATAATGCTAGACAAACCGAAGAGCCAATGGATGGAGCAAAAGGGAGCTATAAGCAAAAGAATATCTTGTTGAAGTTTTTAGATAAAGTGATAGATAGAAAAGTTAGCAGAAATAAAAAGACAGCTAAGGAAGCATTAAGAGTAAGATGTGATACATGGATGACAGCGGTAGGTCAAAAGATGATAATATTACAGAGTCTATAGTCAAGTGAAGGAAAATGCTAGAGGTGACAAGCCTTGAGACAACAAAAGAATATAGGCCATAAAGTCATATCATCACTTCAAGAATTAAGTTTGTGACTCCAACGCAACTAACAGAAGGAGAAGTTAGACCCTACAATAATAGAAATCAGTATGGGCTGGTGAACAAGATAAACTAAACGTGAATTAGGGATTGAGTTATTGGATAATAGTCGGCATTATGAGAGTTTCAGATTTTGTTCTAGCAATAATAGTGTCACGATCATAATCCCCGAACCCGGTCATGATGGCGCCTCTCATGAAGACAACGCTAGCCAGTCCAACACAGTACACTTCTTTAAGTAGTTAGTTACCATAAAACAATTTAAAGCATGATTTAATAGCAATAATTCGCGAAAATATAGATAACAATAGAAGAAACCATCCCGACACAGCCCAAACCGGGGTGTCACAAGTCATGAGCAACTAATGATCCTGATACGAGTCTACTAGTTATGATGTCTGGTACAATAGTTTGAAAAACATAGAATTAATAAGATAAAGGGAGGCACGGGGGCTGCGGACGCCAACAGCTACCTCGTACTCTCCGAAATACCACCTGAACTGGGAGGATCAGCACTCAGGAGCGGGATTTGCTATGCCTGAATCTGCACACAAAGGTGTAGAGAGTAAAGTGAGTACTCCAACTCAGTGAGTAATAAATACAAATAATGGATGAAACCAAGAAAACAAGTGAAAACACAAAGTAATCTATATTGAAGCAGTAAAATCACTTAAAATAGTACATCAGTAAAATATCAAGTAAACTTCCTTTTTCAACCAGTAAAAACAAGTAACTTGGCAGGTAATTAACAAATAGAAATCCGCCCCTCGGGCAACAACTTAGAACTGTACCAGCCCCTCGGGCTGACTCTCGGACAATATCAGCCCCTCGGGCTCACTCTAAGAACATTATCATCCCCTCAGGCTTACTCTCAGAATAGTATCAGCCCCTCGGGCTCACTCTCAGAACACAATGGGTATTCGTGCTCACTGGGGGGTGCAGACTCCGGAGGGGCCTCTTACGGCCCAAGCGCAATATCAAGCCATGTCGTGGCACCATCTCTCGGCCTCACATCACTCAAGCCACCTCGTGGCGTGTAAATGTATCTCAGGCCCTCGGCCTCATATCACTCAGTGTATCCTCACATCTGGCCCTCGGCCGCACTCAGTCAGAAAATCATCACAAGCCCCTCGGGCATTTGTAAAACAGTAGTGCTTAGCCCAAAACATCGTTTAGAAATATCATTTAAGTCTCAAAATTGAGTAAGAGTGGCTGAGTTGTAAAACAGTGGAAAACAATAGGACTGAGTTCAAGTAATAAATCAATACAGTGAGGAAATGGTGATAAAAATCCCTGGAGGGTTCAAATAGTTGGCACAAAGCCCAAATATGGCAATCAGCCCAAACCATGATGATAACAAACAAGTTTCAGTCAAATACGCGATAAAATTATCAATCGGGACGGACCAAGTCACAATCCCCAATAGTAAACGACCCTACGCTCATCATCAAGCGCATGTCTCACCTCAATATAGCACTACGATGTGCAATCTGGGGTTTCAAACCCTCAATGCATCATTTACAATCATTACTCACCTCGAACCTGCTAAATCTCTAGCTCGCAATGCCTTTGCCCCTCGAATCGGCTTCCACGTGTGTCGAATCTATCCAAAATCAGAACGAATACGTCACAATATGCTAATGGAACAAAGCACAAGCGAAAACAATCGAATTACCACAAAATTCCAGAATTTGGTCAAACCCGACCCCCGAGCCCACGTCTCGAAATTTGACAAAATTCACAAAACTATAATCCTTATACTCTCATGAGTCTAACCATATGAAAATTATCCAATTCCGATATCATTTGGTCCTTCAAATCGTCATTTTATATTTTTGAAAGATTTCACAATTTTCTTCCCAAATTCCATCCCAAATTACGAATTAAATGATGAATTCAATGATAGATTCATGTACTCTACTCAAATCTGAGTTAGAATCACTTACCCCGATGAATTTCTTGAAAAACCTTCGAAAAATCGCCAAAATCCGAGCTCTCTAGGTCAAAATATCAAATAAAACCCAAAACCTCGTATTTTTAGATTACCCCACAGATTTCTACCTCCTCGGACCGTACAAAATCGACCGCGGTCCGCACAAAACCAGTGCGGTGCGCACAAAAATGACTGTGGCACACAGCTTTCCTCTGCAGTGATAGATTTTAGTATTTTGGCCATAACTTTCGCTACAAATGTCCAAATTGCAATATCTTTAGCTTTCTGAAAACTAGACACAAAGGGCTACAACTTTTGTTTTTAAATCATCTCGAAATCCCTTGTATATAAAAAGATATGAGCTTCCAAAGTAAGACCTGTAAAAAGTTCCCCACCGCGGCCGCATAGCATTTTGTGCGGTCCACACAGCACCTACCGCGGCCGCACTTCTTTTTTTGCGGTCCGCACAGCACATACCGCGGCTGCACTTCTTTTTGTGCGGACCGTGCGGGTGAGTTTCGAGGCCTGCAACCCTTCTGGACCTGCTACAGCTATGATTTTCGGTCTAACACATCCCGGAACTCCCGGGACTTCAAACTAATTGTACCAACACATCCCATGACATCGTTCAAACTTGTTCAAAACTTCGGAATGCTCACAACAACATCAAATCACTAATTTAACATAGGATTCAAGCCTAAGAACTCTTAAATTATGCTTTCGATCAAAAAGTCTATCAAATCTTGTCCGAATGACCTGAAATTTTGCACACACATCCCAAATGACACAACAAAACTACTGCAACTCTCGGAATTCTATTCCGACCCCTATATAAAAATTTCACCTATCAATCGGAAAGTGCCGAAATCTTAATTTCGCCAATCCAAGCCTAAACCTTCCACGGACTTCCAAAATGCATTCCGATCACGCTCCTAAGTCCCAAATCACCTAACGGAGCTAACCAAATCATAAAAATTCCAATCCGAGATCATATACAAATGAGTCAAAAATTGGTCAAACCTTTCAAATATTAAGCTTTCAACTGAGACTGTTCTTCTAAATTAATTTTTGATTAACCTGAAACCCAACACCAACGATTTATATAAGTCATATTGCATCACACGGGGCAAGTCATTCCCGAGAACTGGCGAGCGAAATGCAAAAGCTCAAAATGACCGGTTGGGTCGTTACAAATAGAATGGACAACAAAAGAAGATTCATGAGAAATTCAGAGAATGATTATTCAGGAAGACGCTTTCCTAAAGCAATCAATGCGAGCAAAGTTAAGCTTAAGGGACTGTATATGCCAGTTACACTAAATGTCACCATCGCGAGTAAGGAATTTTATTATCCTTGGTATAGAAGGATTACCGCAAAGCGAGTAAGGGTCATTGATGATGTGAAAGGATGCCAAAGATAAAAAGGAAAAACATCTATAGACAGGTCGTCGTAGCTCCAACTCTTAGTACTCCCCTAAAGGGAGGGGAGGAATATGGAATGGTGTGGCATTAAGTCGGAATTAGTGGATCTAGTAACTATGGAATGATAAAGGAAGAATGCGATAAAAAATGAGAAAGGGATGAGATTGCACTTATTCAAATGTTACAGATATGCTACGATTCCAAAATATTATGTAAGCACGACGTCGAGAAGAAGAAGTAAGGGTTCCTGCATGGGATGTTATTGATAGATAAGGAGCCAGTACGAGAGGTAAGTTAAGACAAAGGAAATAACCCAAGAAAGGTTACACTGAATATTGATATGAGAGTGGGCCAACGAGTAGTTAGTAGATGATTTAGGAAGAGCCTAGTCATGACTAGATAAGACGTTACAGACAAAGTAACAAATCATGCAAGATAAATATAGTAAACCCCAACATGGAGAGTTCAGCCTTGCAGTAATGTCATTATAATACTTGAGATATATTCAAATAAGTGTCGGGATAGTTAAAGGTACCATATGAATGTTCCGGGGATAAAAGAGAGTGTCACTGGGAAGACAGTCAAAATATCAGTTCAGAAGCAACCCTACAAGCACAAGGGCGTAGAGGTAAGCAACTCGGATAATTATAGTCAAGGAAGGACATCAAAAGGTCCGTAATAAGCTCACAAATTTACAAGAGTCAAGGGTTCTCTCTAAGTACTACAACAAAAGACTAGCTAAGGAAATAAGGAAGAAGGCTTCAACCAAAGCACTGTAACCTAAAGAGGAAATGGTTTTGTAATAATAGTCCCACTACAAAATTGTATGCACTACAAAAGAAAGTGACACCTACCATGGCTAATGAGCGGGGAGTAAAACCAAAAGTAATATTCGAGACCATATGAGTTGTACAAAAAATTTGGCATGTGTAAGAACTCAGATAAGCTAAGTATACACGCAACAAGGGGCAAAATACCAGGAGAAGCAATTGCTTATGTTTGAAGAAAGTTGAAATGAATGATCAGCCGTAGAAGACTCCGGTATAAGTTAATAGAAGGAATTGGGTCCAGGTCATAAACAAAAGATGGAATCATTAAAAGATTGTATCATGGTTTTCCATAGCGTCCATGAAAGGCTAAAGTAATAACTAAATGCCATAAGCCACAGATCGGAAGATAACTTAATCCGACATAAAGGTCGATCAGAAGAAGGAGGAAACTAAAGATTTACATCAACGAAGTAAATCAGGAATCCGATTATTGGACCCAGAAGTTATAGGAATCATGATTGAGAACATAGTAGAATCACTCTTAATATAAGAGGTGCAAAAGAGATAGCACAATAACTATATTCTATAACGGCTCTACAATAAAGCCAGTTAAAAGAAGTACCAGCCTCATAAGAAGTCGGTATGGAGCTCTCACCAGATTGTATAGGCACTAAAGGTGCAAGTATTATAATAGAGCATCAAATGGTGGATGTAATTTATACCTATGTGGGAGGGAGGTTATGAAAGAAAGATAGAAGAATGTAAGGTGATATTTTAAAGTAAGTAAGGTAAAGGTGAACAACGTACGAAATACCCAAGTATAGAAGGATGAGAGTGGTCCATACTTCAGGTAAAAGACTAGAAGCACTGGGATTCAGTATCCAGGGATGATAGCATCATCATCAGTAGCATACCTTCCAGCCTATGATTTCTAAGTACCGAAAGATCTAATTAGAGAGTAAAAGAAGAGTTAGAGACGATGCGATGTCTCGCTTGATATTCCAGAAAAGCATAAGGGAATCGATTGCAAGCTAAAGTATGGTAGAACGACAAGGTTTTAGAAAGACAAGAGTAAGGATAAGAAGAAGGCAAGGGAGAACGTGACGAAAATGGATATGTCCTCGGGATTAAGCCTGTAAAAAAGGAGATGATGGTTCCCCTTAGTAATATAAAGCTCAATATATCTTGAATGAACTCAAGGGAGTCTAAGACTAGTAGCATTTAGAAGAGATGGAATGATGCCCTTGTAGCAGAATGAGGGTGTAATTGTGATAAATAAAGGATAACATTTGGGCCTTCGCTAGAGTAATGATTTGAAGAAGAAAAAAAGAGTGGAAGAGGATTTCATGAATTATAAGGGACTAAAATACCCATATAAGGTGAATCACATTAGGATGCTATAAAATACGGTTATAGAAGTATAGTATCATCCTTAGGATCAATCTAATTACTCCTGATATCCCCGATGAGACATGAGCCCTAGCGGCAGTGTTACATAAAAGATCAAGTTATCAGTGGTAGATGATGAATCAACATTAAGGTGAATCAACAATAGATGGATAAAAGTTCAAAAGTATGAGATGAGATTAGACCATCAGTCTTAAGGATAAGCAGCGAAAGTAACCTGGAGTTGGTTGCAGACCTCAGTAACGATAAATTAAAATAAGAATATGGTATAGTATGACCTATGTATATGCAATAAAGTCATACGAATGGATAACCAGGTCTATGAAATAAGATATACCCATATTCGCAAATTCTATAGAGTACCGAGCGAAGAACTTCAATACACCTATAGATGCCCAGAGAGGCATCCTATTAAGCCGTGTATATGTTTACAAAGTAAGACTTAGAGATTGGCTAAAAGCTGGAGGAAAAAGGAGAGGAGAGTCGCATAGGCACACCTACAAGGTCTGTATCATAGAGGCTACATGATAGAAGGTAACAACAGTTACGAGATTGGAAGGAATTCGATCACAAGTCATGGCGTGGGAAAGAGGCCTAAAGGGGGGAATGTCTTGGCCTTTAGATTTATTCACAGAACAACTGCCTAAATGGCAAGGAGAGTATTAAGGTATACACAAGAGCTATAAGTTATAAAAATGATAAGAGCATCAGTCAACATTCGAAGACGAATGTTCCAAAGGGAGGAATGATGTTACGCCCCACAATATTACGTCGATATTACGTCCCGCGGTATTATATTACGATGATGTTACGCCTTGCAGTACCACATTACGATGATGTTACGCTTCGCAATATTAAATTACGACGATGTTGCACCCTGTAGTATTGTACGTTGAATTTGTTGTAAGGTAATTGACATAAGTCCAAGGAAAAGATTATTTGGAGATTATAAGGATTATGCTATTTCAAACAAGTGATGAGTAAATTCATAGAGGTGATGTCACACCTCCTTTTTACTACCCCCGGAAAGGGGTATAAGGGAGTTTTTTCCAATTTAAGTGACACTCGAAATGAGATTACTTATATTAAATTCAGAGTCACCACTTGGGATAGTTTATTGGTGTCCCTAGTCACCGGTTTAAAATCCCGAATCGAGAAAAAGTTTGACTCTGTTTTACAGTCCACAAAACACAGAAATCCGGGTAAGGAATTATGTTAACCCGGGAGAAGGTGTTAGGCATTCCCAGATTTCGTAGATTTAGCACGGTCGCTCAACTATTATTATTGGCCTATTTATCTGGTTTTAAAACATTTTTGAAACCTATGTGCATTTTATCCCTTTTACAAACCGCTTTTAATAATCCAATTGTTATACAACTAATTATTTAATTACACGTTGCGGATCATGTCACAGAAACTGTACCCACGATCTACATCATGTTTATTTTATTAACAAAATTAAATTTTGGTCGGGTCACATAAATGTATCCCCGGATTTTAAAATTGTGTATCACAACTACAAGAAATCAAAGTATTTTTCTACATTAGTTAAGATAATTAATATGAGGGCCATAAATTAAGTGATTTAGTTGTGTGAATGGTGCGCCTCAATTTCTTTCAAAAGAAATGCATTCAATTAATAGAACTAATAGAACTATGAATATTCATATTTAAAACTAATTAGGTATTACAATTACGCCACGAGAACCGTACTTGTAATTGTGATAATTTAATTATATGCCTAAAGCAAATTACGAGGTTTATGAATTCTACCGGCCTAAGCATGCTCATAGCGACTAAACCATAAATGAAGAAACATAACGAGATCGTTTTCAGCCTAATTTCTGCTTATTATCTCATAATATCCGGCTCCAATCTCAAGATATGCGGCGAACCCAAGTTCACTTTAAAACTTTAGTCAAATTCCCCTTTAGATATGAGACACTACCCAAATTTCAGCACAAGTTAATCCATAAACGGTTCAATACCACATTCAACTCTTAATTTTCAATCTTTTTAACTAAGGACAAATCCAGTAAAATGAAGAAAATCATGATGTCTTCGTTAATCGGCAGAACTTCGCTCAAATAGTAACAAATTGTCTATCTACTTTAAATAACTGAGCTTAACAGAATCACTAATACAGAAGGCATCCATTCAACAGTCAAATGTAAGGGTGTTCATTGAATCACACCAAAAAACGGAGCAAGAAAAACAGAGAGACGAACTTGAAACAATCTCGAACAGAATGCCTAACAAAAATTCCGGGCAAAAACTTCAGAAACGAAAATCAAAACAGGACGCAGGCCGAAATAACCTCGCCGTAGACCCTCAACGAACTCGGATCGGAACTTGAGCGAGAATTGAAACAAAACGAACCAACATTAACGCAAATGCCAATAGCTAAAACTCTAACTCTGTTTCCAACAACGAAACGACAGAATACAGACCTCAACAACAACTCCCAACGATCGAAGAACCCATTTCAAATCCACTCCAGTTTGGAAACCAAAACCAAAGAACAGCCTAGTTTTCAGTATGCATCTCGAGTTTGAGATAAAAAACGAAGCGAAAGTCAACTTAAAATCAGAAATATAAAGTCAGAATCGAAAGACAAAACCACCATTTTTCTTCGATCAATTTTCTGCTCAGATTTTTTCTTTTTTTTTTGTCTATTCTTGTGTGTGTGTATGTGGCCAGAGTCGGAATCGAGAGGGAATGGAGGAACGGCTTTTGGTGGTTGGTCGTCTATGAAGGTGGTAGCGCCGTTTGGTGTGAGGTGAAGGAGCAGCTTATGGTTTGTTTGGTTGAAGAAGAGGAGCTCAGGGGCTATTGGTTTTGGGTCTGGTTGTTGGCTGAAGCTCCGGTCATGGAGGGAGGGAGTGAGGTTTCGCTGGTTTTGGAATGGAGAAGAAGTGGATCGCTGGATGGCTTTTTGTTTAGCCGTTGTTACTTTTTGACGGAGAAGATGAAATTCCGGGGGGGAGGGGGGGGGGGGCCCCCCTCGTGTTCAGCGGCGAAATCTTGCTCCTAGGGTCTAGGGGTTTAGGTTAGTTTTTGTAGGGTTTTTTAGGTTAATGGAGTATGAGTTTGATTTTATTGGGCCTTAAGATTGGGCCAAATACTAAAAATGGACTACAAAATTCATAAAAATGGTATAAATCAACCCAAAATTAACTCTTACTTCTAAAAATTATATACAATTTATAATATAAAAATATAAGACTAATTTTAATTAATTAAAATAGACAGTATTATGTTGTAAGACTATTTTGGTATTTTTTTTTTCAAGATTAAATAAAAATTCTAGTAAAATAGTATGACTACAAAACATTAATGAAACTATTTTTATAATTTTTATTTTATGATAAAATAAAGTAAAAGAGTCAAAACTAGTTGAAATAACTATATTAGACATAAACTAAATATTTATATGTTAAAATATGTAAAATCTTGGGGAGGGTCAAAAATCACATGTCTACAGGTGAGAGGGGAAGCAAGTTAAAGAAAATAAATTTTCCTCCAAGTTTGGCATATTGGGATAAAATTCGGCACGAGCTAAAATACCCGGTATTTATGGACTAGTACCATACAAGGTACCACATGGACATAATAGTAAGGTATATAAAATGTATTAAAAGTGAGTATCATTTTATATAATTTGAGATAATTCTTAATTTTGTGGGTAATTGATAAATTATTGATAAATGGAAGATTAACCATTTAATTAAAAAATATTTGGATAAGATCAACACTCCCCATGTGGCAGCACCCCCAAAACCCCCATGTATGACTTAAGTTAAATAGAAATGTGGCAAGATTTGTGAATCCTCTAACGTGAATCCTATACCTATTTAGGAGACCATTATGTCTTAAAAGACATGAATCACTATCTCCGTTTTGATAAAGTGAGATTTCAATAATTCAAATATAACTTCAGTAAGATAACGTTACAAAGGTAACGTGAGTTCTTCACCAAAAATTCATACGAAACTATTTATCATAATAGTAGCGGGATTTTGCGATTCCAAGGGAGTACGGTACAATCTTTCTCAAGAATATCATACGGATTCTCCCCTACTTCAATCCGCTGTTATATTTTTATTGCAATTGATGAATGTTAGAGGGATTTTTAAGAGAATCGGCTCAGGTATGTTAAAGCTATCCCTTCTTTCTTTTTGACATTATCCAAATAATACAAATGAAACGAGCAAAATACACAACTTTCATAAATGACTCTATTCATAGAAATATTAAGGGTGTCTATATTCTTGATTCCCTATGTGGATTATTATTATATCTTTTGTTCATGGGTCTCAGAAAAATACCTATTTAATAAAGTTTATTCGAAAGGCATATGGATTTTTATGGCATTCCGAGAAAATCTTATTAACGTATTTCTTATGCATTTCATGCATTTATACATGTACATTGACTCATGACCAGATGGCGTTATATACGCATATATATGTATATTATATTTATATGGGATATGAGAAAAGGTTACGGCATTATATACGCACCACCACCTGATAAACTGGTATACACTGATGATTTTGCTCAGAGTGGCCGAGATAATATGATGGGATGCCCTCAGAGGCTTGATGATGTTATGAACACATGTACCTATGCACGACATGACATTTATACGCATATGCATGACACTATAAGCATTTCATGATCTACAGAGTTATCCAGACTTACATGTTGAGTCGTTTACTCCATGTTTCTCTCATGTTTATTATTTACTGATTTTCATTCCTTACATACTCAGTAAACTATTTGTACTGACTTTTCTCTTGCCTGGGGATGCTGCGTTTCATGCTTTCAGGTCCCGATAGATAGATCAAGAGTCCTCCAAGTAGGCTATCAGCTCAGTGGAAGATATTGGTGCGCTCAATTTGCTCTGGAGTTGCTTATTTGGTCAGTATGATTTGAACCTGTATTGTTTGGTATGGCAGGACTCTGTCCTGACCTTTGTGAAAATTATGTATTCTTAGAGGCTCTTAGCCAGATGTCATGTACGTAAAAGATTGTATGGCCTTGTCGGCCTATTTTCAGTATACGAGTGGTTATTTTGGTCTCATAGGCCCTTATGTCTTATGTATAAGTTGGTATTGCATGTTGTACCCTAGTTATCTCACGGCAGCCTTCCGGCTCAGTTGTCTATGATAGCATGATACGAAAAGATACGTTATGATGGTATTCGGTTGAGTAAAGTACCAGGTGCCCGTCGCGGCCCATCGGTTTGGGTCGTGACATAGTAGATGCTCGTGACTTGTGACACCCCGATGTCGGGCTTTTGTTTTCTTTCCGCACTTGGTTATTTAGAATTTTGCTATAAAGATTTATTAATTAGTAGCTTAAAAACATCTTTATTATGAAAAATCGATTTGCTTTGGGATTGTGTCGGCTGGCCTAGTTTCATGATAGGCGCCATCATAACCGAGTTGGTTTTGGGATCGTGACAAGTTGGTATTAGAGCCTAGGTTACATAGGTCTCATGAGTCATGAGCGAGTTTAGTAGAGTCTTGCGAATCGGTACGCAGACGTTTGTATTTATCTTCGAGAGGCTGCAGAACCCTTAGGAAACGTCACATTTTTGAATTCTTATCGTGCGGCATTGATTCAGCTTGAAATGTAACTCCTTGAATTCCTTCTACGCATTCGTATGCGCACTTGAGCGCTCGATATCAACTGTGCATCGACGGCTTGTGATTCCCTGAACGAGGGGTGAGATGTGATTTTTGTGTGATGATGTTGGGCCAGTTTGGAGGACTTGAGGCTGGGCTTTGCCTGTAGTTGGAGCACTGAGGTGCTAATTGTGTGAGCACGTGCCTTTGGATTTATATGTTTGATCGTGTCCTTATTAGTGAAAGTGGTGGCTGGATGGCTACGTGATGAGTATGATGTGAACGCGAGAAGTGTTCACATGATTTGAATGTCACGATAAGGGTTTGCTTGAGGGTAGAAAGAACTAATTGGTGCTTGATTTCCATCTTGATTTGATGTATAGCCCCGACTTATGGGGGTGTTAAAGGATCTTTTTATGTTGTTTAGTTGGGGAGTGAAGTGGATATTTCATGTCGTGATATGAGTTCTGGCTCAGGAAGATTAAGTGATTGCGCGATGTTTATGACGGTGGAAGGGTATGAAGAGATGTTAGTTTGAGGCGAAGCAGGTGGATTATCTCCAGCGGGGTGTCCTGAGGGCGTATGATCCCTATGTTGTTTGGTGGAAGTCCTCTTTTATCAGTGAAATATGTTTGTTGCAATTTGAGTTTAGATTGCTTATGAGAGTGGACCTGACTATTACGAGGGTGAATGTGAGACTTGCAGATGATTTGAAGTACTAGATGGTTTGTGTTGCATGAGCTTATGAAGGATTTAGTTTAATCTCACTATGGTATTATGGCAGTACTAGAGTATGGAATTGTGAGTTTTTATGTGTTTTGACCTATGTCCTTGAGACAAGTGGGGGAGTTTACTATTGATAAGTTGATTGCGTTGCTCAATGTCGTATTAGTTTCAATTTGAGGTATACTGGCGAATCAGTTGTGGCTCACAGAGGTTGAGATCGAGGATGACTCGAGTCAAGGAAATTTTGGATAAGGGTTGTGTTATGCTGTATGGGTAAATGAGAAACATTGGATGAGTTAGTTGTTGATGTGAGGGAGGTAACGGGTATGGAGTAGGAAATCACTCGGCTGCTTAGAAGGATGGGTTATTTCCTTAGGTGTTGTTGTACTAATGGGGCATAGGTCGTTCGGTTCGTTTGATCAGTTTAGCTGAAACCTGAGTAGAGTGGATGACTCCTGAGAATGGTTTTAATGGATTCAAGATTTATATATAATAATTGGGGATCTTCAGTGTATTTGGCTAGAGATTGAGGTTTACAGTGGAGGGTGTCAAGACTTGTGGCATTTCTATATTATTATGGATTCTATATATCAGTATTAGGAAGGTGAAGGTAATGGCTTTAGATTCACCAAAAGTCTCTTCAGGGTGAATATTTCGAATGTGATGTCTTTGGGGATATTTAATAGAGTATTCAGCGGCTTATGAGCCTTAGATAGTGTGGTTTTATGCTTGGGTCTTGTGTGGTGAGTTTGAGTTGAGAATTGCAGTATTATCGAGAGGGGAAGTATTAAGTTGAAGGTAATTTAGAAGGAACTTGGATAAATAGGACAACTTGGTAGTAGGTCGGATCAGCATGGTAAGGGGTATGATTAGTTCCTTGGGTGTTTATGAGGTAATGAGTTTCTACAGGTGTTTCGTGGCAATGCTCTTGGGTTTTTGGTGATCTGCGTAGCTTGGTTGAGTTAAAAGGATTCAATCCAGATGGTTGGATTGTGTGCAAATAGGATTCGGAGAGTTCTTGATGGTTTCTACCACGTTTAGAGATGTATATTTTCTACTAGCGTGAGGAGCATGTGATGTATAGTGATTTTCTTCTAGATGGATCAAATGGAAAGTTCTTTGCTAGTTGAGTACATAGTTGCTTGTGGATCGGGGTGGATTATAAAGTTCTCATAGTTATCATAAGATGGCATGGTATATGCGGTATGTTGTGCAGGATTGAGATTTACTTGTGTAAGGTCACGATTCAGTTCTAGAAGGAAGGTCATAAGTTCTTATGCAGCATGGACAGTTTCAGATGGCTAAGTAAATGATATTACTAACTGGTATCGTTGATGAGAGTATATATTTCAGAAAGTACGAGGTGTGTGAGTTATGAATACTTTATTGGTATTGCGGCACTCTCTTGTTTGATCGAATGCTGATATCCAAGTTTGCTTGGTGGAACAGAAGAATAATAGAAGCATTCCTCGCGGAATGATCGAGTATTAGAGGTGTGTTAGTGTCACGACCCAAACCGATGGGCCGCGACAAGCACTCGGTACCTTACTCAATCGAGTACCATCGTAATATATCTTTCTTATTACATTATCATATACACATGACATACGGTCCTTTATAAACTCAAAACATAGGCCGACAAGCCCGTACAATCTTTTATGTACATGACATATGTCTACAAGCCTCTAAGAGTACATAAATGTCATAAAGGTCGGGACAGAGTCCCGCCATACCAAACAATATACGTCTAAATCATACTAACCAAACGAGCAACTCCGAAGCAAATGGAGTGCACCAACATCTTCCGCTAAGCTGATAGCCTACTTGGAGGGCTCTCAACCTGTCTAACAGGATCTGCGGGCATAAAACGCAGCGTCCCCAGGCAAAAGGGATGTCAGTACGAATAATGTACCGAGTATGTAAGGCACATAACTAAATATATAAAAGACATGGAAGAAATATAGAGTACATTACTCAACCTGTAAGTCTGAATAACTTTGTAAATCATAAATTACTTTTAGTGTCATGCATATGCGTATGAATGTCATATCGTGCATAGGTACATGTTTCATAATATTATCGGCCTCTGAAGGCATCCCATCATATCATATCGGCCACTATAGGCAAAATCATCATTGTATACCAGCTGATCAGGTGGTGGTGCGTATATAACGCCATAACCTTTCCCATATACATATATATAAATACATATATACGCATATATAATGCTGTTTGAATCATATTTCAGCCACTGTGGGCAACATCATCATCATATACCAGTTGATCAGGTGGTGGTGCGTATATAACGCCGTAACCTTTTTCCATATCCCATATACATATATTTACATATATACGCGTATATAATGCCATCTGGTCATGGGTCAATGCACATGTATAAATGAGTGAAATGCATGAAAAATACATAATAATCTCGATATTCCTTCTGGATAAACTTTTCCAACTGCGTATTATTCTGAGACCCATGAACAGAAGATAATAATAATTCTCATGGGGAATCAAGAATATAGACACCCCTACTATTTCTATGAATAGAGTAATTTATAGAAACTGTGTATTTTCTTGTTTCTTCAGTATAATTTGGACCATGCCAAAAGAAAGAAGAGAGGGCCTTAACATACATGTTCCTGAAATTATTTGAACGAATCTGCTTCTGCAAAATATGGACCTAGATTCCTTGAAATTGGAACGAACTTGTTTTGGATTTGAAATTTTGGAAGAATTTTGGTTCTGTTCCTTCACTCTTTACTCAAAGACAACATGTCTTTGAAACTTTACCAAAAATCAAACCTTTAAACCAAGTGATTACTATTCTATATTTAACGTTTTCTTGAACCTTTAAAGAAGGAGATGTTTCCGATCTTCTCATGTGCTTTGGACCTAAAAATGAAAATAAAGATAGTCTTATCTTAGTTAGAGTTTAATTTGGCTTGGAATCAATGGCTTTAACGTTTGAAGTCTACTTTTTTATAAATTCTTGGTTTTCAAGTCTTATTCAAGACTGACCTTGAGGACACCTATACATGTATATTATGAATCATCCTCCCTAATTAGTAGCTTTGTGCCACGTGGGAGGGTGGTATAATTTATAGTTTTTATCCACTTATTAGTTAACTGGGTAATGTCCTGTTATCCGGTAATTAATCAATTACTCGCATAATTTAAAAATTGCTACAAATTACTTAAAATCTATTTATTTTTCAAATACTTCATATATGCTTTATATATTATACTATCGTGGTCATATGGTACCTTTCATAGTACTAGTTCATAATTATTGGGTATTATCGCTCGACCCGTATTTTATTCCAAAATGCCAAACTTCGACAAAATTCGTTTTTCATAGACTTGCTCCCCCTTTCACCTTCATGAATTTACTAATCACTTGTGAAATATCATAATCCTTATAATCCTCAAATAATCTTTTCCTTGGACTGATGTCAATTACCTTACGACAAATACAACGTAAAATACCGCAGGGTGCAACACTGTCGTAACTTAATACTGCTGGACGTAACATCACCGTAATATATTACTGCAGAGGGTGAAATCATCGTAACATATTATTGCAGAGCATAACATTG
Organism: Nicotiana tabacum; assembly: GCF_000715075.1. Classification (NCBI taxonomy): domain Eukaryota; kingdom Viridiplantae; phylum Streptophyta; class Magnoliopsida; order Solanales; family Solanaceae; genus Nicotiana; species Nicotiana tabacum. Next base: position 143,603,721 of record NC_134084.1, read on the forward strand.
TCGTAATAGAATACTGCAGGACGTAATATTGAAGTAATATTGTGGGCTGTAACATCATTCCCCCCTTTGGAACATTCGTCCTCGAATGTTGACTAATGCTCTTATCCTTTTCTTAACTTATATCTTCCAAATACTTTAGAACTTTCCTTGCCATCTAGGAGACTGTTCTCTGAATAAGTCCAAAGTCTAGGGCATCCCCCCTTAGGCCTCCTTCTCACACCACAACTTGTAGTCAGAATCCTTCCAATCTTATAACTGTTGCTACCTTCCATCATGCAGCCTGTATAGTTTTGATCTTGTAAGTGTGCCCAATCTCTAGGCTTCACATGTAGAGCTTGGTAAGATGTCCCTTTGGGAATTTATGAGTATACTGAAGTTCTTCGCTCGGTACTTGGTTGAATTCACGAATATTGTTATATCTCATCGCATAAGTCCGTTTAACCATCCGTATGAATTTACTGCCACTACTCTTACTTTAATTTATCGTTGCTTACTCTCGTTGCTCATTCCATATGTATAAATTTAAGTCCTTTAATTCTTCCTCATTACTGTTCATCTTTAGAATGACGGCCTAATATTATCTCATACTTTGTAACTTATGTCCATCCATTGTTAATTTACCTTAATATTGATCTACAATATAACACTGATAACTTAACCTTTATGTAATATTGCTGCTAGGATTTACGTTTTATCGGGGAACGTCTGAAATGATTAGATTGATCCACCTGGGGCAATACCCTGCTTTCATAACTATACCTCATAGCATCCCAATGCGATTCACCTTGCGTGGGTACTTTAATCCTGTCCAATTCATAAGATCCGTTTCTTTTCTTCGTTGAATCATTAGTCAATCGAAGGCCCAAACATCATCTTTTATCTATCACAATTACACCCTCATTCTTTTACCAAGGTGGCATTCTAAATGCTATTAGTGTTAGACTCCTTTGAGTTCATTCAGGCTATAGTGAGCTTTGTATAATTTAGAGAAACCATCTACTTTTCTTGTTTTCATGGGCTTAATTCTGAGGACTTATCCATTTTCATTACCTTCTCACTCGGCCTTTCTTATCCTTACTCTTGTCTTCTAGAACCTTGTCGCTTCACCATACAATGGCTTGCGATCTACACAACTCTATTTATATTACTTGCAACCTTTCAACTTGCTTGCATCATAAATTTCCTTATATCATTCTGGGACATCAAGCGAGACATCACATCGTCTCTAACACTTCTTTACTATCTTAATTAGCCTCCTCGATACCTAGAAACCATAGGCTATGAGATATGCCACTGACTATGCCGCTATCATTCCTGGATATTGAATCCCAGCACTTCTAGCCTTCTATCCAAAGTATGGACTATTCACATATTCTGCCTTTGAGTATCTCGTTCACTGTTCACATTTACCTTACTTACCTTAAAATCTCGCATTGTATCTTCTATCTCTTTCATGACCTCCCTTCCATATAGGTATAATTCACGTCCATAAATTGAAGCTCCATTATAATTCTTACACCTCTGGTGCATACACAATCTGGTGGAAGCTTCGTACTGACTTCTTATGAGGCTAGTACTTTTCAATTGGCTTTATCATAGAGCTATTATAAAATATGGCTACTGTATTATCTTTCTTATACCTCTGCTACTTAAGAGTGATCTTGAGGTCTATAATTCTCTTGATCCCTCCTGTTTTGCTTAGCCGGTGTAACGCTTTAGTCTCCTCTTCTTTCTGATCAGCCTCTATGTAGGCTTAAGATATCTTCCGACCTGTAGCTCCTGGTATTAGTTATTACTTTAGCCTTTCATAGGCGCTGAGGGATATTTATGGTAAAATCCTTTAACAATTCAATCCTTCATCTATGACCTGGGATCAATTCTTTCTTTAACATATACCAAAATCTTCTACGGCTGTATATGATGCAGGTATAAAACTCCAAACTCTTAAGTGCGTTCATAACGTCACCAACTCGGGATCATTTATAGAATAATTTCTTTCGTTCCTTCTTAGTTTTCTTCAATGTAAGCTATTACCTTTCCTGGTCTTTCTGCCCCCTTGTTGCGTGGTCTTTCTGCCCCTTTGTTGCGTGCATACTTAGCTTATCTTAGTTCCCATGCATGCTAGAGTTTTCGTGCAACTCATATGACCTTCGAATTTTACTTTTAATTTTTTATTCCCATTCATTATCCACGGTAGGGGCCACTTTACTTTGGAGTACTTACAATGTTGTTGTGAGACTGTTGTTACACGACCCTTTCCTCTTTAGGTCGTTGTGCTTAGGTTGAAGCCTTCTTCCTTATTTCCTCAGTTAGTCTTTTGCTATAGTACTTAGGGAGAACCCTTGATTCCTGTAAAGTTGTGAGCTTATTATGGACCTTTTGATGTCCTTCCTTGCCTACAATTATCCGTAGTTGCTTACCTTCATGCCCTGGTGCTTGTAGGGTTGCTTCTGAACTGATATTTTAATTGCCTTCCCAGTGACACTTTCTTTTATCCCCGTAACACTCATACGGTACCTTTAACTACCCCGACTCTTGTTTGAATATATCTCAAGTATTATAACGATATTCTCCGAGGCTGAATTATCCATGTTGGGTTCTACTATGTTTATCTTACACGATCTGATGACTCGTCTATAATCTCCTATTTAGCGATAACTGGGATCTTCCTGACCAATTACTAACTACTCATTGGCCCATTCTCATATCAATATTCCTCGTGATCTTTCTTGGGTTATTTACTTTGTTTTAACTTATGTCTCGCACTGGCTCCTTATTTATTAATAACAGCTCGGGCAGGAACCTTTACTTCCTCTCCTTGACGTCGTGGTTGCACAATATTCTTGAATCATAGCGTATCTATAATATTTGGATAAGGGCCATCTCATTCCTCTTTCATTCATCGCATTCTTCCTTTACCATTCCATAGTCACTAGAACCACTTAATTCTGACTTAATGTCGCATCACTCTATATTCCCCCCTTTAGGGGGTGTACTAAGAGCTGAAGCCACGAGGATCTATCTATAGATTTTTTACCTCCTCATCTTTGGCGTTATTTCTCAACATCAATGATCCTTACTCGCCTTGTGGCAATCCTTCTTTACCAAGTACGACAAATTCCCTTACTCGCGAGGGTGACACTTAGCGTAACTGGCACATACAGTCTCTTAAGCTTAACTTTGCTCACATTGCTTGCTTTAGGGAAGAGTCTCCCTGAATGACCATTCTCTGAATTTCCCATGAATCTTCTTTTATTGTCTATTCTATTATCGCCGGAACGCGATCTGAAATTCTCATGATGCCGACCGTTATCAAATCACTCAGTCCCTAATTCATATTTAGTTTATCTTATTTACCACTCCATACTGATTTCTGTTTAATTCCCCCTTCTGGTAATCACGTTAGAGTCACGAACTTATTCCATGAGATGAGGATGTGACTGTATGACCTATATTCTTTTGTTGTCCTAAGGCCCATCACCTTTCGTCTCTTTCTTCATTTGACTATAGGTTCTGTAACACTCTACCGTTGTCATCCATGTAGCATACCCTATTCATAATGCTTCCTTATCTCTCTTCTCATTACTCTACTAATATTTCTGCATATTCCTTTTCTTGTGAAAACTTCAACGCGACATTCTTTCGCTTTTAGCTCTCCTTGCTTCATTCATCGACTTTTTGGGTTGATCAACGTCCTTGCTCTACTAGGGTCGAGAGTCACACTAAGGTAATATTTATTCCTTCAAGGCTTCCAGTGCTTATATCTAGCTTTAATATTTTAGGGTGCACTATCTAGGTGTCTCATAAAGAGATCTATTAGCACATTTGCAATATCCTTCGGAAATGTCAACTGACGCAATCAATTCATCCATCATATCTTGATTATACTACTTTTGTTAACCCCCATAGGGCATATCTGGATGGGGTGCGACCAATTGTATATAACTCTGTTACTATTGAATATAACTCAAAAAAAGCTTATGTTTCTCTGCCTAAATTATAAATGCTATTAACTATCATTAACTGGGCGCCTCGTACCCTTATTCATCTTACTTCTTTTGCTTGTTGAAACTTCTATTTATCTTTTTAATCTCTCATTGCCTTTCACCATAAAAGTGGATAGGCATTCTTGCCTTAAGCTTCTTATCAGGAAGCTTACACCTTTCAGTACACCCATAATCTGCTAAAGACCTCATATTTACTTATCGTAGACATCATACAAAAATTCAATTCCTCTGACTCAACTCTTCCACAACTATCTCTCTTTCCAATCCTTCTTTCTAGATGTAGGCATCGTCTTATTACGAATAAAATAGAATTTTGGAACTTGAATTCTTATAAGTGAGCTCTACCACACGATCTAGAGTAAGAAGAAAGAGTGACAATCCTAAATACCATATAGCCTCCTGATTATAAGTGTGGTGCACGACACACCCATAAACAAGACTCTATGAGACACAGCTTGTAGACATCCCTAGGAAAGAACTGCTCTGATACCACTTCTGTCACGACCCAAACCGATGGGCACATGGTACCTTACTCAACCGAGTACCATCGTAACATATCTTTCTTATTACATCATCATATACACATGACATACGGGCCTAATAGACCAACATGATCCTTTATAAACTCAAAACATAGGCCGACAAGGCCGTACAATCTTTTATGTACACGACATATGTCTACAAGCCTCTAAGAGTACATAAATGTTATAAAGGTTGGGACAGAGTCCCGCCATACCAAACAATACAAGTCTAAATCATACTAACCAAACGAGCAACTCCGAAGCAAATGGAGCCTACCAACATCTTCTGCTAAGTTGATAGCCCACTTGGAGGGTTCTAGACCTGTTTATCGGGACCTGCGGGCATGAAACGTAGCGTCCCCAAGCAAAAGGGGCATCAATACGAATAATGTACTGAGTATGTAAGGCACATAACTAAATACATAAAAGACATGGAAGAAATATAGAGTACATTACTCAACTTGTAAGTCTGAATAACTTTGTAAATCATAAATTATTTTTAGTGTCATGCATATGCGTATGAATGTCATGTCGTTCATAGGTACATTTTTCATAACATTATCAGCTTCTGAGGGCAACCCATCATATCATATCGGCCAATATGGGCAAAATCATCATCATATACCAGTTGATCAGGTGGTGGTGCATATATAATGCCACAACCATTTCCATATCCCATATACATATATATACATACATATATACGTGTATATAACGCCGTTTGAATCATATTTCAGCCACTGTGGGCAATATCATAAAAAATATACTAGCTGATCAGGTTGTGGTGCGTATATAACGTTGTAACCTTTTCCCATATCCCATATACATATATTTACATATATAACGTCATCTGGTCATAAGTCAGTGCACATGTATGAATGAGTGAAATGCATGATAAATACATAATAATCTCGATATTCCTTCCGGATAAACTTTTCCAACTGTGTACTATTCTGAGACCCATGAACATAAGATAATAATAATTCTCATGGGAAATCAAGAATATAGACACTCCTACTATTTTTATAAATAGAGTAATTTATAGAAACTGTGTATTAGCTCATTTCTTCAGTATAATTTGGACCATGCCAAAAGAAAGAAGGGGGGACTTTAACATACCTGTTCCTGAAATTATTTGAATGAATCTGCTTCTGCGAAATATGGACTTGGATTCCTTGAAATTGGAACGAACTTGTTTTGGATTTGAAATTTTGGAAGAATTTTGGTTCTGTTCCTTCACGCTTTTCTCAAAGACAATATGTCTTTGAAACTTAACCTAAAATCAAACCTTTAAACCAAGTGATTACTATTTTGTATTTAACGTTTTCTTGAACCTTTAAAAAAAGGAGATGTTTCTGATCTTCTCATGTGTTTTGGACCTAAAAATGAAAATAAAGATAAGACTTATTCAATTCTTATCTTAGTTTGAGTTTAATTTGGCTTGGAATCAATGGTTTTAACATTTGAAGTCTGCTTTTTATAAATTCTTGGTTTTCAAGTTTTATTCAAGACTTACCTTGAGGATACCTATACATGTATATTATTAATCATCCTCCCTAATTAGTGGCTTTGTGCGACGTGGGAGGGTGGTATAATTTATAATTTTTTATCCATTTATTAGTTAACTGGGTTATGTCCTATTACCCAGTAATTAATCAATTACCCGCATAATTTAAAAATTACTACAAATTACTTAAAATTCTATTTATTTTTAAAATACCTCATATATACTTTATATATTATACTACCGTGGTCATATGGTACCTTGCATGGTACTAGTTCATAATTATCGGGTATTATCGTTCAACCCGTATTTTATTCCAAAATGCCAAACTTTGATAAAATTTGTTTTTCTTAGACTTGCTCCCCCTTTCACCTTCATGAATTTACTAATCACTTGTGAAATAGCATAATCCTTATAATCCCCAAATAATCATTTTCTTGGACTGATGTCAATTACTTTACGACAAATACAATGTAAAATACCGTAGGGTGCAACACTATCGTAACTTAATACTGCTGGACGTAACATCATCGTAATATATTACTGCAGAGGGTGATATCATTGTAATATATTACTGCAAAGCATAACATTGTCGTAATATAATGCTGCGGGACGTAATATTGACGTAATATTACGGGGTGTAACAGTTAGATATTCGGGCGGTGGAGTTGGGATCGGATATGGTGATTTGTGTGCCTTAGGGATTTGGGAAACTGGGAGTTCTTATAAACAGGCTATTTTTGTAGATATGGATTGTAAAGATGGAGGAAAAGGTAGTCGGATGTTGTACGTGCCATGATTCAGTCATTGTGAAATTTCGGAGAGTTATTTATCTCTTGTGGTTGACTATAGTTGATTTGGAGTCCATTGGTAGGCCCAATATGGGTGTGTGTTCGGCATCGAGTCGGATATGTTGACTCCGAACTACTATTATTGATAGAGGTTCCATTCGGTTGTTAATGGGCTTATTCGTATTCCGAGATTTGTTTGTGAGTTACTCTTGTATGCTACGCGGGATTGTGATTCGTTGATTTTATGCACAAATTATATGGTTATATTTGGGCTTTATAGCGGAATTTGAGTGAGACAAGTATTTGGGTGTTGCATGACTGATTGCGCATTGGATATGTTCTTTCGACTGGTGTGGCATTGCATAATTTGCTTCTCCATGGTTATGGTGATTTACTTTTGGTACTAGACATCAAATTACACGTGGCTGATGATTTTTGAGCATGGTGACTTAAGGTGTCTCATGTGGACTAGTGTTTGGATAGGGCCGCGCATGGCAGCGAAGTTATGTGGAGGTATGATCCTTCGGGTTAGATTCGTGTGTCCTAGTTCTACGATGTGTGATGGGTTCTCAGCATTGTGTTGTGGTGGTACTGGTGAGCTTGCGGTACAACTCTCTCATTTGAGTTTTTCCATGATTTGAGTACATTTAGATTGTTGCTTATTGGTGCGCAGGTCGCACGGGTTGTGGCTTTAGATTGTATTGATATGTCATGTCACTAGAGTAGTCGTGTTAGATGAGATGAGATTATTGGGATCTAGAATGAATACTATCAGATTTGATTTCAGCATGTTGGAAGGATAATATCGGGATTCGGCTTAGAAATTTACTATGGTCCTTGCCGAAGGAGAGGGAGCTCCATAACGGGTTGATCTGAGGAATAGTTATGAATTTCTGTGTGTTTCATTCATAATTGGTAGTATACGAAAGTGTTGGAATGAGGCTTTGGTTTGCTAAGAGCTTTATTAATGGAATTGGGTTATTTGAGCAGCTGGTGTGACTAGAAGTGGTATATCATGTGATTTTCATCTTGAATTGCGGCTATGGCTTGATACAACGTGTTTAGACTTATTCAGTGTGTAGATGTGAGATTCTGATCTTATAGATAATTTCAGAAGTGGAAAAATTTGTTCTAAGGTTATGGGCTAGGGTGAATTGTGAAATTTTAGTTATGTCGTGTTATCGGACCTATATGGGATAGGGTAGCATGGGATCACCCCCGGGTATGTGCATGGTAAGGTTACACAGCGATTTGATGGCTTTCGAAACAACTTTGGACACATTCGAGGACGAACGTATGTTTAAGTAGGGGAGGATGTAACGACCCGGCCGGTCGTTTTGAGCATTTGCAATTCACTCGCCAGTTCTTGGGCATGACTAGCCCCGTATGATGTATTATGACTTATGTAAATCGTCGGTTTTGGTTTTCAAGATAATCAAAACATATTTGGAAGAACAATTCTCAGCTTGAAGCTTTAAATCTGAAAGGTTTGACCAAGTTTTAACTTTTTAGTATTCGATCTCCTATTTGGATTTTTATGATTTAGTTAACTCCGTTAAGTGATTTTAGACTTAGGAGCATGTTCGGAATGTAATTTGGAGGTTCGTGGTAGAATTAGACTTGAATTGGTGAAATTGGAAATTTGGCGTTTTCAGGTCGGTAGTGGAAATCTTGATATTGGGGTCGGAATGACATTCCGAAAATTAGAGTAGGTCTGTTGTGTCATTTGTGATGTGTGTGCAAAATTTTAGGTCATTCGGATGAGGTTTGATAGGTTTTCGCACCGGTTGCGGAATTCGGAAGTTTGGAAATCCTTAGGCTTGAATCCGAGGGTGATTTGGTATTTTGATGTTGTTTTGAGTGTTCTGAATATTCGAATAAGTTTGAATGCTGATATGTGACTTGTTGGCATATTTGGTTGAGGTCCTGAGGGCCTCGGGATGAATTCGGGAGGTTGTCGAATCAAGGATTGGATTGAGGAAGTGCTGAAGAACTTCTTTCAGCTATCTTAACCGCACCTGCGGAGAGGGGACCGCAGGTGCGAGGCCCACAAAAGCGCATAAGCAGCCGCAGATTTCGGCCATAGGTGTGAAGGGCAGGATCTGCAGGTGCGCGCATAGGACCGCACCTGCGTAATCGCAGATGCGGGTAATTGGACACAGATGCGGTTAAGGGAGAATAAGTGAAAACTGCAGATGCGGTTGGTTTGACCGCAGAAGCGGCATCGCAGAAGTGACTTATGGACCGCATATGCGGAAGTTCTGGGCAGAAAGTATATAAATTCTCCTTCGCGAATTTCAGTCCTTCACCTTTTTTGGACGAGTTTGGAGCTTAGAGTTGTGATTTCAAGAGGGAATCGAGGAGTATCAGTGAGGTAAGTTACTTGGGCTTTGTATTTTGTGTTGTGATGATTTTTCCACTAGTTAATCATGAAATTAGTAGAGGATTTAGGGTGAAGTTGAAGGGTTAGGGATTGAGTTTTGGAGAACTTTGATTAGGGATTTGAGGGGTCACTTGATGTCAGATTTTGGTGATTTTAATATGAATAGACTCGGGAGTGAAAGGAGTTTCCAGTTTTGTGATTTTGGTTAGATTCCGAGATGTGGGCTCGGAGGCCGGGTTTGAGCTAAATTCGGGATTTTGGTCTAATTTGATAATTTTTATGTGGAATTCATTTCTTTAGCATATATTGATGATAATATACTGATTTTGGTTAGATTCAGAGCATTTGGAGGCTGAGTCGAGAGACAAAAGCATCACAGGTTTGAGTTTTGACCGGTTCGAGGTAAGTAATGATTGTAAATCTTGTCCTGAGGGTATGAAACCCCAGATTTCACATTGCTTTGCTATTTTAAGGTGACGTACATGCTTGGTGACGGGCGTGTGGGCGTGCACTGTTGGGGAGTGTGACTTGGTCCGTCCCGTAGCAATTAATTAGTTACGTATTTGACTGAAACTATACGATACTTATGTGATTTAGAAAGGATTTCTACAATTGGGCTGAATGCCATATTTGTGCCACGCTATTTGGACCCTTAGAGGTCTTTTCTTATTATCCTCTCATTGTTTTGATTTAAAATCTATACTCAGTCATGTTTTATTTACTGAGTTCATAACTCAGTCTTTATTACTCTATTTTGATGCATAAATTGATATTTGGGGCTGAGCACCTTATTTTACTGATAGCCCGAGTGGGTTGAGAGGTTTATGACTGAGTGAGGCTGAGGGCCTATTTTTATGAGAATATTTATGGGATCGGGCTGTGCGCCGCAGCATGTTATTACTAATTCATGACTGAGTGAGGCCGAGTGACTGATTGTGAGATATTGAGACTATGGCATGTGAGTTGTTCGTGCGGATTCTGATTCATGATTTTGTAAGGCCGGGGGCCTGATTGATTTATGCCACGAGATGGCTTGTTATGAGGCTGAGGGCCTGATTGATTATGCCACGAGGTGGCTTATTATAGCGCTTGGGCTATAGGAGCCCCTTCGGAGTCTGTACACCTCCAGTGAGCACGGGTACCCTAAGTTAGTGATATGATGTTGCTAGAGGGGGTGATTACGAGTGATTGTGAGGTTGCCCGAGGGGCTGATTCTGAGTGATGTTATGCCGGAGGGGCAATTTATGACACATGCTTTACCTGAGAGGCTATTTATGATTTTTATCATCTTTACTCCTGACTCCATTGAATTTCTGTTGAAACTATTAGATAGACATTTTTAAAGGATTTTTACTGAAATTGGATTTTAAAAGAGATGATTTGACTTATATACTGATTTGAAAGCATGTTTTACTTACTGAGATTTCATGACGTGGATTTTAGTGTTTCTTACTGCCCAGTCTTTATTTACATTTATTACTTACTGAGTTGGCGTACTCACATTACTCCCGGCACCTTGTGTGCAGATCCAGGAGTTGCTGGACGTGATAGCGAGCGCTGATCTTTCATCCGTCGCGGATATTCGGAGTCGGCAAGGTAGCTGCATGGTGTTCGTAGCCTTGCTCTTCTCCCTCCTATCTTCCTTTAGACTTTATAATTTGTATTCCTGACTGTATAAGTCTTAGTTGTGTTCGGAAAGACCTTAGTAGATGCTCGTGACTTGTGACACTCCGATGTCGTACTTTTGTTTTCTTTCTGCACTTGGTTATTTAGAATTTTGCTATGAAGATTTATTAATTAATAGCTTAAAAACATCTTCATTATGAAATATCGGCTTGTTTTGGGATTGTGTTGGCTTGCCTAGTTTCATGATAGGCACCATCACGACCGGGTTGATTTTGGGGTCGTGACATGACCAGAGTTTGACTTTTATATAAACGACTCCGAAATGGTATTTTGAGGATTGAAATAGCTCTATATGATAATTTTAGGCTTAGGAGCACGATCGGATGTTGAATTGGAGGTCCGTAGGTCGTTTCGACGTAAATTGGCGAAAGCTGGAAAATGGAGTTCAGAAGTTTGACCAGGAATTGACTTTATTTATATCAGAGTCGGAATCTGATTCCGAAAGTTGGAATAGGTCCAAAATTTTAATTATGAGTTTTGTGTAAAATTTTAAGTCATTCCGGATTGATTTGATATGTTTCGGCAGAAGTTATAGAATTTGAAATTTCACAAACTCATATGTTTGATTCGTGCTACGATTCATAGTTTCGATATTTTTTTATGTTATTTGATGCCTCGGGTAAGTTCGTATTATGTTATGGGACTTGTTGGTATATTCGGATGGGGTCTCGAGTGGCTCGTGTGAGTTTCGGGGTGGTTTCGGACCATTTCTAGGCCATTTTTAGTTGCAAGTTTTTGGCTATAGCAGTGTGCATTGCGATCGCGGGGATTGACCGCGATCACGAAGAGTAAAATGGGAAATATTGGTATATGAATCACGATCGCGGAAGGCTTTTCTCGATCGCGTAGAGGAAAATTTTGTTGCACTGACCCACTTTCGAAGCTTATATCTTGAAATCTATAAGGAATTTGAAGATGATCCAAAAATGAAAGTTGTAGCCCTTTGTGTCTAGTTTTCAGAAAATTAAACCATTTGGTATTTTGAGTTGTGTACAAAAATTTATGGTTGATATACTATAGACTATCTGGGAAGAGTTTGGAAATCGCGAAGAAGAAATTTTTGCTGCACATGGCTGACTTTGGAAGCTTATATCTGGTAATCTATAAGGAATTGAGAGATGATCAAAACATAAAAGATGTAGCGCTTGGTATTTAGTTTTCATAAAGTTAAACCATTTATCGTTTGGGATTTTTTACAAAGAATTATGACTATTCTACTACATGTTATCTGAGAAGAGTTTGGGAAGATTTAATAGAAATTTGTTCATCGCGATCGCGGGGAAATGGCCGCGATCGCATAGTGTAAATTTTGGTCTGGAAAATTGATCACGAAGCACAAATCCCTGGGCAGCATAATAAAATCCAAAAATGAGACTTCATCTCATTCTTCCATTTTTGGACCAAGAGCTCGGGTGAGGCGATATTTCGAGAGTTTTTTAAGGAAAACATTGTGGTAAGAACTCCTAACTCGATTTTGGTTGAAATACATGAATCTATTGTTGTTTTTATCATAAAGTTAGTGAATTGGGTTGAAAATAATAGAAATTTTCTAGATTTTAAATTGAGAATTTGGAGGTCGATTCATTATCGGAATTTGATAAAATTGGTATGGTTGAACTCGTATCTGAATGGGTGTTCGGATTTCGTAAATTTTTATCGGATTCCGAGGTGCGGGCCTAGGGTTGTCTTTCAGATTGACTTTTTATGTAAAATTTAAAGTCGACGTTTTATTGTTCGAAATTGCTTCCAACGAATTTTAATTATTTTATGAAATTAATTTGGCTAGATTTGAGCCGTCCGGAGGTCATTTCACGCAAGAAGGATATTGTCACGATCCGGATTTCCCACCCTCGGGAGTCGTGATGGCACCTACTAATGTGAGCTAGGCAAGCCAACTCTTAACTGCTACTTCATCAACAAATTACTTCTTTTGACAATTATCAGTAATATCATAGAAACAACAGATTTAAATAAATATGCGGAAGACGTAAATTAAAGAAACTAAAAAATAATGCGGAAATCAACATATGCCTCTACCCAAGAACTGGTGTCACATTACTCACGAACTTCTAAGAGTACTAAATACAACTATTTGAAGGAAAAATATAAACTATTTGTCTCAGAAACATGAGATAACAGACTGAAGTAAAAGAAAGAGGAGACGTCAGGCCTGCGGACGCCTGCAAGGCTACCTCGGTGTCTCACTGGACTGAAGGCTGGCTCCCACGCTACTGCTGCCGTCCAAGACCTGGATCTGTGCAAAAGAGCACAGAGTGTAGTATCAGCACAACTGACCCCATGTGTTGGTAAGTGTCCAGCCTAACCTCGGCGAAGTAGTGACGAGGCTAGGACCAGACTCCAAATAAACCTGGGCAGTTCATATATATATATATATATACAACGGAAAAAAATATAGGAATAACCAGTCAATGTGGGTAGGGGAAACATGCGGTGGGGGTGAATATAGTTCCGAATGGAAAGGCATCAAGTAAGGAAGGAAACAACATAACTAGAACACCAACAAGGAAGCAGAAATCAACATTTTGCATGGCATCACCCTTCGTGCTTTACGCTCTTCTTCACCCAAACAACAATCGCAAGGCAAATAGGATAAGGAAATCTAATACCTCGAAATAATCAAATAACAGCAAGTAATGAGAGAAACAACATAACTCGGATATCAATAAGGAAATCAGAAATTAACAAATACACGTCATCACCCTTCGTGCTTTTACTCTCTTTCCTCACCATATAATCAATAAAATCGGTACGGAATGGTACATCGTGCGGCACGGCATCACCCTTCGTGCTTTACACTCTTTCCTCACAATAATAAACGGCATCACCCTTTGTACTTTACACTCTTTCCTCACAAAATAAACAATGCACGGCATCACCCTTCGTGCTTTACCTCTCTTCCTCACCCAAACAACAATCACAATTAATAGGGCAGGAAAATAAATGAAATTGCAATCAAGGGATTAAAAAATAATAATAATATAAATCCCGGCAAGGGAATACAATTAAACAGCTAAGTCCTGGCAAGGGAACAATTAAATAACTCTTTCTCTTTCTTTCACTACTTACTTTATAACTCACTTTACCACTTGAGTCAATGCTCCAAAGGGTTTCATTTATCTCATATACTTTCACAATTCGTATTACCACTCGAGCCAATGCCTCTCGAAGTTCAAAGATCACAATTTCTTTCACATGCTTTTTTTTACAACATATAGAAATCATCATTTAGGCATGAAAGATACAACAAGATCAGAATATCCGCAATATGAAGATTCACGGTCATGCTAGACACCAACATATAGATACTCGTTACCAAGCCTATACGTTGTACTCGATAATTAGCACGTAGCAAATAAGACTCAACTCCTAATCCCTCAAGCTAAGGTAAGACCAACCACTTACCTCGAAGCTTTGAACCCCGCTCAAGTCTCAATTATAGCTTTACCCCCTTGATTCCACCACCAATCCGCTCGAATCTAGTCACAAGTTAGTTAATTACATCAATAAGTGCTAAATGAATCAACCCCAATGCATGAAAATGAGTTTTCCTAAAGTTTTGCCCAAAAAGTCAAAAATCACCTGCGGGCCCATGTGGTCGAAACCGAGGTTCGGACCAAAACCCGATTACACATTCCCCCACGAATCCAAATATATAATTTGTTTTAAAATCGGACCTCAAATTTAGGTCCAAATCCCCAATTTTTGGAAAACCTTGGTTCTACCCAAAACACTCAATTTCCCCCATGAAAATCTTTGATTTTAAGGTGAAACCATGTTAAAAGATGTTAATGATTGAAGAAAACTAGTTAAAAATGACTTACAATTGATTTGGAGAAGAAAGGTTGTTTGAAAAATCGCCTCTTATGTTTTTGGGGTTTTGAAAAGTGAAAAATAACTGAAAATCCCATCTATTTATACCCCTCTCAGACCCTTACTGCGGACCGCATAAAAAGGACCGCGGCCGTTGAGCTCCACCGCGGACCGCATTAAACGAACTGCGGCCGCACAGGCCTCCCTGAAGACCTGCAGTTCAGCACCCTGTGCGGACCGCACAAAGGCGACTGCGGCCGCACAGCCTCCACCACGCCCCGTACAAAGGCGACCGCGGCCGCGGTCACACGCGATTTCTCGCGGACCGCACTAAAGGGTTCAGAAACCTGCAACTTCCTGAACCTGCAACTTTTACAAGGCTAAAACCATTCCGAAATACCTCTGAAACACTCTCGAGCCCATAGGGCTCCTAACCAAACACATGCACTAACTCAATCAACATCATACGAACTTATCCATGCGATCAAATTGCCAAACTAACCTCAAAAACAATGAATCAAACCTCAAAATCAAGAGTTTTTCCAAAAACTTCATCAAGTTCAAATTTAAGATTTCAAGTCCGAAACACGTCAAACGATGTCCGATTTTAACCAAACTTTACAGAAACCTCTTAAATCACATATAAGACCTGTACCAGGCGCCGGAACAAAAATACGGGCCCGATACCAACACGTTCTAATCAATTTTCATTTCAATTTTCCTTTTCAATATCAGAAAAACAATTTTACTTAAAAATTCATTTCTCGGGCTTGGGACCTCGGAATTCGATTCCGGGCATATACCCAAGTCCCATATATTCCTACGGACCTTCCGGGACCGTCAAATCACGGGTCCCAGTCCGTTTATCCAAAATGTTGACCGAAGTCAAATTTATTCATTTTAACATCAAAACTTAGCATCTTTCACAAAGTTTCATATTTAAGCTTTCCGGCTATGCGCCCGGACTGCACACGCAAATCTAAGCGACTCTAAATGAGGTTTTCAAGGCCTCGGAAGCACATAATGGGTAAGAAAATAGGTGATGACCCTTTGGGTCGTCACATTCTCCACCTCTAAAACAACTGCTCGTTCTCGAACGGACAGAAGAAGGAAGTACCTGAGTCGGGGAATAAATGAGGATAAAGGCTCCGCATATCGGACTCGGACTCCCAAGTCAATGCCTCAGGAGGCTGACCTCTCCACTAAACACGAACAGCAGGAAAACTCTTAGATCTCAACTGACGAACTTGCCGGTCTAGAATAGCTACCGGCTCCTCCTCATAGGACAAGTCCTTGTCCAACTGGACAGTGCTGAGATCTAACACATGGGATAGATCATCGTGATACCTCCGAAGCATGGACACATGAAAAACTGGATGCATGACTGATAAGCTCGGCGGCAACGCAAGTCGATAAGCCACCTCTCCCACTCGATCAAGAATCTCAAACAGACCAATGAAGCTAGGGCTAAGCTTGCCCTTCTTCCCAAATCTCGTCACGCCCTTCATAGGCGACACTCGGAGCAATACCCGTTCACCAACCATAAAAGACACATCTCGAACATTGCGATCTGCATAACTCTTTTGCCTGGACTAGGCTGTACGCAGTCTATCCTGAATGATCCTGACCTTGTCCAATGCCTCCTGAACCAGATTCGTACCCAACAACCGAGCCTCTCCCGGTTCAAACCGTCCAACCGGAGATCGACACCGCCTACCATATAGAGCCTCATAAGGAGCCATCTGGATACTCGACTGGTAACTATTGTTATAGGCAAACTCCGCTAAAGGCAAAAACTGATCCCACGAACCTCCAAAGTCAATGACACAAGCTCAGAGCATATCCTCTAATATCTGAATAGTCTGATCGGACTGCCCGTCCATCTGAGGATGAAATGCTGTACTCAACTCAACCTAAGTGCCTAACTCTCGCTGAACTGCTCTCCAGAAATGCGAGGTAAATTGCGTACCTCGGTCCGAAATGATAAATACCGGCACACCATGAAGGCGAACAATCTCCCGGATATAGATATCAACTAACCTCTCAGATGAATAGGAGACTGCCACAGGAATAAAATGCGCTGGCTTGGTCAGCCTATCAACGATGACCCAAACTGCGTCGAACTTCTTCCGAGTCAACGGAAGTCCAGTAACAAAGTCCATAGTGATCCACTCCCACTTTCACTAAGGAAGCTCAATCCTCTGAAATAAACCACCAGGCCTCTGATGCTCATACTTAACTTGCTAACAATTTAAACACTGGGCCACATATGCAACAATATCTTTCTTCATTCTACGCTACCAATAATGCTGCCGCAAATCCTGATACATCTTCGTGGCACCCGGATGAATAGAGTACCGGGAACTATGGGCCTCCTCTAAAATCAACTCTCGAAGCCCATCCACATTAGGCACACAAACTCGACCCTGCAATCTCAAAACTCCGTCAGCATCTAAGGTAACCTGATTGGCACCTCCACGCTGCACCGTGTCTCTAAGGACACACAAATGGGGATCATCAAACTGCCGATCACAGATACGCTCCAATAACGAAGAACGAGCGACCATGCAAGCTAATACCTGACTAGGCTCAGAAATATCCAACCTTACAAATCGATTGGCTAAGGCCTGAACATCCAAAGCAAGCGGCCTCTCACCGACTGAGATATAAGCAAGACTGCCCATACTGGCTGACTTTCTACTAAAAGCGTCGGCCACCACATTGGCCTTTCTCGGGTGATATAAGATAGTAATGTCATAATCCTTCAACAATTCCAACCACCTCCTCTGCCTCAAATTCAACTCCTTTTGCTTGAACAAATACTGAAGACTCTTGTGGTCAGTAAACACCTCACATGCCACGCCATACAGATAATGCCTCTAGATCTTCAATGCGTGAACAATGGCTGCCAACTCCAACTCATGAACTGGATAGTTCTTCTCATGATTCTTCAACTGCCTCGAAGCATAGGCAATGACTTTACCATCCTGTATCAACACTACACCAAGCCCAATACGGGAAGCATCATAATAGACTGTGTAAGGCCCTGAACCCGTGGGCAATACTAACACCGGTGTCGTAGTCAAAGCTGTCTTGGGCCTCTGAAAGCTTGCCTCACACTTGTCCGACCATCTGAACTGGGCACCCTTCTGAGTCAACTTGGTCATCGGGGCTACGATAGATGAGAACCCCTCCACGAACCAACGATAGTAGCCTGCCAATCCCAAGAAACACCAAATATTTGTAGCTGATGCTAGTCTAGGCTAGTTCTTGACTGCTTCAATCTTCTTCGAGTCAACCTGAATACCCTCTACCGATACAACATGACCCAGGAATGCAACTGAACTCAACCATAACTCACACTTCGAGAACTTTGCATATAGCTGACTATCCTTCAGAGTCTGAAGAACCACTCTGAGATGCAACTTTTGCTCTTCCTGGCTGCGAGAATATACCATAATATCATCAATGAAGACTATCACGAATGAGTCCAAATAAGGCCTGAACACTCGGTTCATCAAATCCATAAAAGTTGCTGGGGCACTTGTCAACCCAAATGACATGACCAAGAACTCGTAATGCCCATACCCAGTGCGAAAAGCTGTTTTAAGGACATCGGATGCCCTAATCCTCAACTTATGGTAGTCAGATCTCAAGTCTATCTTTGAAAATACCTTGGCACCCTGAAGCTGATCGAACAAATCATCCATCCTCGGTAGTGGATACTTATTATTGACGGTGACCTAGTTCAATTGCTGGTAATCAATGCACATTCTCATCGAACCATCCTTTTTCTTGACAAACAACACCGGCGCACCCCAAGGCAAAATGTTGGGTCTAATAAAACCCTTCTCAAGCAAGTCTTGCAACTGCTCCTTCAACTCTTTCAACTCTGGTAGGGCCATGCGATATGGCGGAATAGAAATGGGCTGAGTGCCCGGAACCAAATCGATGCAGAAATTAATATCCCTGTCGAGTGGCATACCCGGCAGGTCTGAAGGGAAAACATCAGGAAACTCACGAACCATGGGCACCGAATCAATAGAGGGAACCTCAGCATTGGAATCGCGAACATAAGCAAAATAGGCCAAACACCCCTTCTCGACCATACGCCGAGCATTCACGTACGAGATAACACTGCGAGTAGAATGACAAGGAGTCCCTCTCCATTCTAAACGGGGAAAATTCGGTAAGTCTAAGGTCACAGTCTTGGCGTGACAGTCCAAGATGGCGTGGTACGGGGATAACCAGTCCATCCCCAATATAACATCAAAGTCGACCATGTCTAACATCAACAAATCAACACGGGTTTCAAGACCCCCAATCACCACAATACAAGAATGATGAACTCGATCGACCACAATAGAATCACCCATCAGTGTAGACACATAAACATGAATACTCAATGAATCATTAGGCATGACCAGGTATGGTGCAAAATAAGATGACACATACGAATACATAGACCCTGGATCAAATAGCACTGAAGCATCTCTATCATAAACCAGAATGGTACCTGTAATGACTGCATCTGAAGCCTCAGCCTCGGGCCTAGCTGGAAGGGCGTAACATCGGGGTTGTGTCCCACCACCCTGAACTACCTCTCTGGGATGGCCTGCTGCTGGCTGGCCTCCACCTATGGCGGCCTGAGTTCCACCTCTAGGACCTCTACCTCCCCCTCTAGCACCTCTACCCCCACCTCTAACTGGTTGGGCGGGGTGTGGAACGCCTGGTGCCTGTACCATAGCACGAGAACCCTGATGCTGAGAGCTACCTGGTGCTCGAGGGAAAAACTTGGCAATGTGACTAGGATCACCATAAGTGTAACAAGCCCTCGGCTGCTGAAACTGCTGGCCCTATTGACCTGAATGACCACCTTGGAAACTCTGAAGCAGCGGTGCACTAATGGGAGCTGGTGGTGCACTGTAAGGCTGTTGATCAGAATAGTGCGTCTGAGAACCACGACCACTTGAAGTACCATGAGAGACCTGGAGAGCTTACTGAAAGGGCTTAGGAGGATGGCCTCTACCATATGAATCTCTACCTCTAGACGAGGTACCACTGAATCTGCCTGAATGATGGTGCCTCTTATCCGACCCATAACCACCTCCCTATGACAGAACCATCTCAACTCTGCGGGCCACATTGGCCGCTTCCTGGAAAGTGATCTCACTCCTGGCCTCCTTGGCCAACTGAAGACGAATCGGCTGAATAAGACCATCAATAAACCTTTTCACCCTCTCTCTCTCGGTGGGAAGTATGACAAGAGCATGGCGAGCTAGATCGATGAACCTGGTCTCATACTGGGTGACTATCATGGAACCCTGCTGGAGGCGCTCAAATTGCCTCTGAAAGGCCTCTCTCTGAGTCACAGGGAGAAAATTCTCCAAAAACAACACTGTGAATTGTTCCCAAGTCAAAGATGGCGAACCGGCTGGTCTAGCTAAGTAATAATCCCTCCACCAAGTCTTGGCGGATCCAGACAGACGAAAGGTAGAAAAATTAACTCCATTGGTCTCAACGATCCCCATGTTCCGAAGAACCTCGTGACAACTATCAAAATAATCCTGGGGATCCCCAGTAGATGCACCGCTAAATGTAGAAGTGAAGAGCTTGGTGAACCTATCCAGCCTTCACAAAGCATCAACGGATATAGCCGCTCTATCGTCGGTCTGAGCTACTACACCCGGCTGAACTGCCACAGCTGGTTGAACCGCTGGAACCTGAACCTGGGGAGCTACCTGCTTTGGAGTGCGCGTAGCAGGAGTCTGAGCCCCTCCTCCAGCCTGAGAAGTGGCTGGTGCTATGGGAAGCAAACCCGCTTGGGTGACACTCTCCATGAGGCCCACCAATCGGACCAGAGCATCCTGAAGAACTGGGGTGGCAATGAACCCCTCTAGGACCTGAGTTGGGCCCACCGGAACTGCTAGGGTCGGAACCTCCTCCTCAAAATCAACCTGAGGCTCCGCCACTAGTGCTACTGCTCGAGGTTGAGCTCTGCCCCTACCTCAGCCTCTAGCACGGCCTCGGGCTCGCCCTCTGCCCCTAGTGGAAGCTGCTGCTGGGGGCTCGGGCTGCAGAGCAGTAGATGAGGAAGTGCGTGTTCTCGCCATCTGCGATAGAAAAGAGTAGAAATCCAATTAGCATTTGAGGAACAAATCCGCACGACAAGAAAGAACAAGTGTAAAATTTTCCTTACTCTATAGCCTCTAGGGGATAAGTACAGACGCCTCCGTACCGATCCCTCAGACTCTACTGAGCTTGTCCGTGAGTTGTGAGACCTATGTAACGTAGAGCTCTGATACCAACTTGTCAGGACCCGAATTTCCCACCCTCAGGAGTCGTGATGGCACCTACTAATGTGAGCTAGGCAAGCCAATTCTTAACTGCTACTTTATCAACAAATTACTTCTTTTGACAATTATCAGTAATACCATGGAAACAATGGATTTAAATAAATATGCGGAAGACGTAAATTAAAGAAACTGAACAATAATGCGGAAATTAACATATGCCTCTACCCAAGAACTAGTGTCACATTACTCACGAACTTCTAAGAGTACTAAATACAACCGTTTGAAAGAAAAATATAAATTGTTTGTCTCGAATACATGAGATAATAGGCTGAAATAAAAGATAGAGGAGACGCCGGGCCTGCGGACGCCTGCAAGGCTACCTTGGTGTCTCACTGGACTGAAGGCTAGCTCTCACGCTACTGCTGCTGTCCAAGACCTGGATCTGTGCAAAGATCACAGAGTGTAGTATCAGCATAACCGACCCCATATGCTGGTAAGTGTCCAGCCTAACCTCGGCAAAGTAGTGACAAAGCTAGGACCATACTCCAAATAAACCTGTGCAGTTCATATACATATATATACAGCGGAAAATCCAAATAAACCTGGGCAGTTCATATATATATATATATATACAACGGAAAAAAATATAGGAATAACCAGTCAATGTGGGTAGGGGAAACATGCGGTGGGGGTGAATATAGTTCCGAATGGAAAGGCATCAAGTAAGGAAGGAAACAACATAATTAGAATACCAACAAGGAAGCAGAAATCAACATTTTGCATGGCATCACCCTTCGTGCTTTACGCTCTTCTTCACCCAAACAACAATCACAAGGCAAATAGGATAAGGAAATCTAATACCTCGAAATAATCAAATAACGGCAAGTAATAAGAGAAACAACATAACTCGGATATCAATAAGGAAATCAGAAATTAACAAATACACATCATCACCCTTCGCGCTTTTACTCTCTTTCCTCACCATATAATCAATAAAATCAGTACGGAATGGTACATCGTGCGGCACGGCATCACCCTTCGTGCTTTACACTCTTTCCTCACCATATAATCAATAAATATCAGTATGGAATGGTACATCGTACGGCACGGCATCACCCTTCGTGCTTTACACTCTTTTCTCACAATAGCAAACAATGCACGGCATCACCCTTCGTGCTTTATCTCTCTTCCTCACCAAAACAATAATCACAAACAAGGTCAAGGGATTAAAAAATAATAATAATATAAATCCCGGCAAGGGAATACAATTAAACAGCTAAGTCCCGGCAAGGGAACAATTCAATAACTCTTTCTCTTTCTTCCACTTCTTACTTTATAACTCACTTTACCACTTGAGTCAATGCTCCAAAGGGTTTCATTTATCTCATATACTTTCACAATTCGTATTACCACTCGAGCCAATGCCTCTCGAAGCTCAAAGATCACAATTTACTTTACATGATTTTTTTTACAACATATAGAAATCATCATTTAGGCATGAAAGATACAACAAGATCAGAATTCTGCAATATGAAGACTCACGGTCATGCTAGACACCAACGTATAGATACTCGTCATCATGCCTATATGTCGTACTCGATAATTAACACGTAGCAAATAAGACTCAACTCCTAATCCCTCAAGCTAAGGTTAGACCAAACACTTACCTCGAAGCTTTGAACACCGCTCAAGTCTCAATTATAGATTTACCCCCTTGATTCCACCACCAATCCGCTCGAATCTAGTCACAAGTTACTTAATTACATCAATAAGTGCTAAATGAATCAACCCCAATGCATGAAAATGAGTTTTCCCAAAGTTTTGCCCAAAAAGGCAAAAATCACCTACGGGCCCACGTGGTCGAAACCGAGGTTCGGACCAAAACTCGATTACGCATTCCCCCACGAATCCAAATGTATAATTTATTTTGAAATCGGATATCAAATTTAGGTCCAAATCCCCAATTTTTGGAAAACCTAGGTTCTACCCAAAACACTCAATTTCCCCCATGAAAATCTTTGATTTTAAGTTGAAACCATGTTAAAAGATGTTAATGATTGAAAAAAACTAGTTAAAAATGACTTACAATTGATTTGGGGAAGAAAGGTTGTTTGAAAAATCGCCTCTTATGTTTTTGGGGTTTTGAAAAGTGAAAAATAATTGAAAATCCCGTCTATTTATACTCCTCTCAGACCCTCACCGCGGACCGTATAAAAAGGACCGCGGACGCGGAGCTCCATCGCGGACCGCATTAAACGGACTGCGGCCGCACAGGCCTCCCTGAAAACCTGCAGTTCAGCACCCTGTGCGGACCGCACAAAGGCGACTGCGGCCGCACAGCCTCCACCACGCCCCGCACAAAGGCGACCGCGGTCGCGGTCGCACGTGATTTCTCGCGGACCGCACTAAAGGGTTCCTGAACCTGCAACTTCCTGAACCTGCAACTTTTATAAGGCTAAAACCATTCCGAAATACCTCTGAAACACTCCCGAGCCCACGGGGCTCCTAACCAAACACATGCACTAACTCAATCAACATCGTCCGAACTTATCCGTGCGATCAAATTGCCAAACTAACCTCAAAAACAATGAATCAAACCTCAAAATCAAGAGTTTTTCCAAAAATTTCATCAAGTTCAAATTTAAGATTTCAAGTCCGAAATACGTCAAACGACGTCCGATTTTAACCAAACTTTACAGAAACCTCTTAAATCACATAAAAGACATGTACCGAGCGCCGGAACTAAAATATGGGCCCGATACCAACACGTTCTAATCAATTTTTATTTTAATTTTCCTTGTCAATTTTAGAAAAACAATTTTACTCGAAAATTCATTTCTCGGGCTTGGGACCTCGGAATTCGATTCCGAGCATACACTCAAGTCTCATATTTTCCTACGGACCTTCCGAGACCGTCATGGGTCCGGGTCCGTTTACCCAAAATATTGACCGAAGTCAAATTTATTCATTTTAACATCAAAACTTAGCATTTTTCACAAAATTTCATATTTAAGCTTTCCAGCTATGCGCCCGGACTGCGCACGCAACTTGAAGCGACTCTAAATGAGGTTTTCAAGGCCTCGGAAGCACATAATGGGAACGAAAACAGGTGATGACCCTTTGGGTCGTCACAGATATTTTGAAATATCGACTTAACTTCATAAAGGTAAGTATCTTGTCCAATCCTGAGTGGGGGAAATTATCCCTTAAGCATTGAGTCGTATGTGCCATTTGTGTAATATGAAAGTCGTATATGCAAGGTGACGAGTACGTACTCGGGTATGTGTAAATTCTATTGGTTTAAGTTCTTAAGCATCTTTATGTATTAAATTATTTAAAAGAGTTATATACGAAAGGTTTTCATTTGAAAGATTTATATTCGAGGGATTTTTATTTAAAAGATTTGTATTTTAAAGATTTTTATTTGAAGGATTTAAAATTGAAAGACTTCTATTTCAAAAGTTTGTTTACTTGGCTGTACTTTATCTTCCTTAATTGGTCGAACGATAATTACATTGTTTTATTGCCTTGCTGGTTGAATCTTGTTGCCATGCCTCCTGTTTCTCCATTAGTATTGTTATATTGCAATACTACACCGATTATTTGATTAGTGAGTTTTTTGATTGTACCTCGTCACTATTTTACCAAGGTTAGTCTTGATACTTACTGGGGATCGATTGTGGTGTACCCATACTACACTATGCATATTTTTGTGCAGAGCCAGGTATCAGAGATATCGGATTCGGGCAAAGTTAGTGTGTTGATCGCAAGGATTCAAGGTAGAGTTGCTTGGTCGTCACAGTCCCTTGGAGTTTTTCTATTTTATTGTACTGTCAACTATTATTCGAACAATATTATATATTCGATCCTTGAGATAATTTCATGTATTCAGTTAGAGTTCGTGACTTACTATTATCAGTCTTGGGAAGTTGTTATAATTGTTTCTGCTTTTGGTTTCGACACTTGTGTCAAATTCTATTTAAAAAAATAGTTTGAATTGTAATTTTAATCAGCTTACCTAGTCTTAATCACTAAGTGCCATCACAACGTCTGTAGTGAAATTTTGGATCGTGACATGCTTGGTCACTTTAGAGAGACTTCGACATATATATTGCTAGGGTCAATTGGTTGGCCAAATTTATGTTTGATCCATATATATATAATTATATATATATATATATATATATATATATATATATATATATATATATATATATATATTGAATGTTGATATTCACTTAAAATATATGGCATACAATATAAAAATTTATAATTTTACTGTTATTTTAAAGAAAATAAAAAATAAAAAATAAAAAAATGGAAACAAAACTATCTTGATCATTTACGTATTTTATCCTCGTACTGTTGGGATATATACTATTAACCATGGCTTTTGGTTTGGATATAGTATTTATTATGGAATAATTATTTATTTAAGTTTAACAAAGTTTTAAATAGATCATATATTCGTTTGTGTTTGTTACTCATATAGTAGATGATTTAGTGTATAGAGTTTAGTTTATACACGGAAGATTAAACCATCGGTTCTTATAAGTATAAAGATCATGTTCACAATCTAGTGATGGAATTGGACAAACCATTAGAAATGATTATAGCACAAGATTAAATATAATTTATCTTGATTATGAGAATGGTTTAATTCTGACTTCTTGTGCTAGTACATTTTGTATGTATTAAACGAACCAAGTAGAGATAAGTATTTTATACTGACTTAATAAAATAAATTCTCTAGCCATTAAATGTACTTATACTCTTAATCTTGATATAATTATTATTAGTTGTGTATATTATTTATTATTTTGATTTACTAAAAGACAAGATTTTTTTGTGGGTCAATATGACTGGTAAATCGGACAATGATGATATACATTGGCGAAGTAATAATTAATTGATGGAATTCATGTCTCGATCTAGAGATTGATGATACACCTTTATAAAAGCTTATAAGTTTTCATGGGTAAACCCTGCAGGTGGATTTTGTATCCGTCACATGAAATAAGTTAAGTGAAGATCTAAAGGAAATAATCAATGAATTAAACTGTCAGTAATTTAATTTATTCGATTAGTATCTGAATCTTAACATGGGGAGTTAAATTATGTTTAATGGAAGAATTTCGAATTGAACTAAGGAGTGCAGTTACGAATTTTTAGTGGAACAATTCGTAATTTATTATGGTAGTATTAATTCGGATATTTCGAATTAAGTCCATAATAGGAAGCCTCGTAAATTAAATATTGCGGTCCCTGCTGTGACCGAATAATTAGGAATTAAATGTAATTATATTTCTTGGTGGAAAAGTAAGACCCAACAAGTTTAGGAAATCTTATTCCATAAGGAGGCTATGGTTTTACTATACAGTTTTCCTAGGAGAAACTCGCCCACACGAGTTTCGCTTATTCCGGTCATTATTCGGGTCACACAGCAGAAGACTGTGGAACTGGAAGATGATCCCGTGGACGTTTTACGCTCTTGCTTGGAGGCTCTTTTCGCGATCGTTGTCACGCTTCAAGAAATAAGTATCGATTTTATGTTCGATTAAAATCTATGATTATGTGTTGTCTATATTACATACAAGTGATCCTGGCTATTTGCTTCCGCTGTTTATACCTGTTTCCCATCACCTTTAGCCTTCTATTTTATATTTAGCCGAAAATTATATTTTTTTGTCATATATCCTTCATGATTTTGCGGAAAATCATGTGTAAAATTCAAAAGCTTGTTGTTGCGCGGAGACTCTGGCGAGAACCTAGGTTTGTCTGACATAATGGATTTTAGCCCATTGTTGTGGTACTGTTTTAACTAACTGGTACGCTGTCATGAGGTGGTGTCGCGGCTCCCGTTCTATGATGATTGCTTTTGAATGCAATTATTCGTTTATTGTTCTGTTATTTTCTTATGTGATTGAGCACTGAATAAGAAAATAAAAAGAAAGTGATTGAGACCAAAGGAATTGGTGGGTGACGGCAGTAATGACAATATGTCTTGTAAAGTGAACACTACTAATATTTGGTAAATTAATTTTTTTATTTTTTTTGAAAAAAAAAACACCCATTACATTTGATTGCGTGGACTTGTGGCGTCTGGTAACGAGGCAATTTACTTGCCAAGAAGTTTTGAATCCAATTTTGGATTCATTGTTGTCTATTCGGAATAATCTATGGTCACACACTGAATCAAATATTTGGAAGTGTTTGTATAATAATATGAGCATATTATTTTTCTCACAGTGTATAGAGTGTATAAATAAGAATATATGAATAAATAATAGTTATCACTAAGGTGATTCACTTATTTGGAATCATTGAAAATTCTTGAGTACTTTATACACGTGAAATAATATCATACATGAGTTAAGAATTTATGATTAATAAATGGTTATCCCCAAGGTGATTTATTTATTTAAGACATTAAAAATTCTTAATAATTTTATACATGTGTGATTATGTTAGTACATAGATTGAGAGTTATGATTAATAAATAGGATCTACTAAAATAGTCTATTTATTTGAGTTATGAATAAATGCTCAATGTACCATGTGAAAATTAATTGTCATTGATAAGTTTACGCTAGTAGTAGAGTTTTCATCTACACAAAAGAGGTTTACCTCTTGATACTAGTGACATTAAACTAATTCATGAGAAAAGATATTGAGGTTTCCACCAAATATGATAAAAAGTAATATCTTGAATTCTTATGTGTATAAAACGGGAGGACAATTTGATGTAAGAGGAAATATTATGCATTTTACACAAAAGAAAGGACATAATCAATGTCATGTGCTCATGGAATGGAATAATTATAAGGAGAATGGAAATCAATATCATATTTATTTTAATTCATGAAACTGCATAAAAGGTTATTCTCCGAGTTTGGTTACAAGGTGATGGTCATGAATTTGACGAATTCCGATTGACCTGAAACTTGGTAGGTTCATCGAAAACAATCTAGTGAGAAAAACTCACTGCAATGCAGTGAATCATGCTGCTTTTTCGGCATTTTGAGGTTGTTTAGATGGTTTTTCAAGCAGTTTATTAAATTGAATTTGTTATAAATAGAAAATTTATTCTTTATTTATCAGCTATATTTGTTAAATTTGAAACATGATGATTTAACTTGATATGATATATAGCAAGAATACAATCACATGGATTTAATCCTAAATACGCCAAAAATAATTTATTCGAATTTGGTCTAGTTTTTGGCGATCGTGAATTTCACGATCTCTGAATGACCTGAAATTCGGCAGGATCATCGGAAACGATCAGTTAAGAAGAACTCACTGCTATGCAGTGAATCACATCGTATTTTGATGATTTGGGACCGTTTAGAAGAGTTTTTTTGGAGGTTTGACAGATTAAAATATAATTTGCAGATGAAAAGTTATTCCTTTTATGTCGTTTTATTTTGTTAATTATGAAATATGATGACGCATGTTTATTTTACATGAACTGATATATGGTTGGAATGTATGCCATATTTTAAATTCCTAAAAATTCTTAGATGGTAGTTTTTCAAATTTGGTTGTTGTTTTGAAGATCATGACTTTTATGATCTCCAATTGACCTGTAATTTGGTAAGTCTATCGAAAAACTCTAGTAAATAATACTTGTTGTATGCAGTGGATAACATTGATTTAATACTTCAGACTGTTTAGATAGGTTTTTTGAGCATTTTGTGAATTTTGGAATTAATCCTTAGAGAAAATTTTGTGGTTGTGATTAAGTGGTGATATGAATTAACCCCTATAGTCTCCACTATTTATTTATAGTAAGATAATAAATTTATGTGTCGACTTTAGGTCTTCCTCCATATCGGATGAATTTATTATGAACTTACTGAGTATAACTACTAGTAGTTGATAACATGTATTGACTCTCCATCTGAGTTTACACATTGAATCAATTTTGTAATTATAATGCAACCATGATTAAGTGGTGACAGAAATATATTTTTATGGTCTTCCACCATTAATTTCAAGTAAGTGTAAATGTATGTGTCGACTTTAGATCTTCCTCCATATCGGATAAATTTATTGTGAACTTACTGAGTATAATTACTAGTAGTTGATAACATGTATTGACTCTCCATCTGAGTTTATACGTTGAATCAATTTTGTAAATATAATGCAACCATGATTAAATGGTGACAGAAATATATTTTTATGGTCTTCCACCATTAATTTCAAGTGAGTGTAAATTTATGTGTTGACTTTAGGTCTTCCTCCATATCGGATAAATTTATCGTAAGCTCACTAAGTGAAATTCTAATTATTGAAATCATGTACTTACTCTCTATCTGAGTATACATGTTGTGTCAATGGAACTAGAGCTATTAATTATGATGTTCACTTGACTTAAATTGACAGTATACTCTCCATCTGAGTTGAGTCTGTTTAATTTATTTGAGTGAATAATATGGCATTACATATGTATGTTGCATGAGTAGTTCTTTTCCCATCGAAATTGCTATTCAAGATGCATGACATATATGTGTATAGTGTTTAAAATTTTCGTACTAAAAGGTTATATACAATTGACTGAAAATAATAATATACTCTCCATCTGAGTTGGTTCTATTTATTTTTGGATTGTATAATTCTTGCATTATATAGTATACTTTGCATGAATGATTCTTTTCCCATCAAAATTTATTATTCGAGATGCATGTATGTATATAAATATTGAATGCAGTCTGAATTTTACTATTCAGTGTTTTGACTTATTATGATCTATTTAATATTTTTATCTCAACTCCACAATGACTTTATGCAATTTTTCGTATTACTTGTTAAAATTTTCTTTTAGTGATAAGATTAATTTAAAGAATACAATATATGTACTTTTTGTTAGAAGGAATTTAATTCCGGTTTCTAGTCAAAATAAGAGATGGACATTTGTTTTATTTTTCAAATAACTCTTGAGTTATTGAGCTTGATAAATATTTTATCTTTTGTGGTACATGAATGCATGACCTTGTTATTGTATATTAATGTCTCTCCTGAACAGAACAATATTAGTCTACCTCATAAGAGAATATGTTCTTCAAAATTGAGTAAAACTTATCTGTGCACTTTTGTCTAAGTCAGATTAATCTGTATAAGATTTCAAGTTGGTCAAGGATGGACCTTAAGGTTCATTGAAAGTAGAGGCACTACCAACTTGTAGATCTTGTTTGGAAGGAAATTTGACTAAAGGTTGTTTCCCTTCAAAAGGAAATAAAGCTAGTGATAAGCTAGAATGAATCCCTTCTGATTTGTATGGTTAAATGAACATACTGGTAAGAGATAGTTTTGAGTATTTTTGTGATGTTCATAAATGATTACTCAAAATATTAATATATTTATTTGATGCACCGTAAGTCTTAATGAATTAAGTAATTCAAGATTTTTAAGACTTGAAACAGAGAAGCACCAAGGAAATATATTAAGTTAATGCAATTTGATTGTAGTGGCGAGCACCTCTCTAAAAGAGTTCTTTTGTTACTTATTAGAATTAGGGATTACATCTCAATTTGACTACACGGTAAATTCCATAATAGAGTGGTGTAGTAGAAAGAAGAAATAAGTATATTTTGGACATGGATAGATTATTGACGTGTTATTCAGATTTGCCTTATTTGTTTTTGGACTATTTCCTGAAAATTGCAAATTATATTCTGAAGTTAGTTCCTTCTAAGTTAGTACCTGGGACATCTATAGAATAATGGACTGAATGTAAGCTCAGTCTATGGCATGTTCAGATATAGGATTGTCCCGCATATGTGCTGAAAGGAAAAACGGATATGTAAGTTGGAACTAAGAATGGATAGGTACATGTTTATTGAATATCCAAGAAAACGAATGGAGTTTTATTTTATTGTCCTAAAGAAAGTAAGGCAATTGTTAAAACAAATGCATTTTTCTAGATAAGGACTGTTTAATAAACTATATTCCTAGAAGTAAACTATTTTTTACAAGAATTGGACAAAGAAATAACTAGATGTTCAGAATATCAAAACCCACAAGTCGGAATTGACGTTCCATTGCATTTAAGTAGTGGGAGAACGTTAATAGACATAATATTCCTTTATCGAGTGGGAGTGATGTTTAAACAGTGAACACTATAGTAAGAAGTCATTAATACTTCAATGCCATAAAATAATAAAGGTAATATTAGTAGTACTTCGTCGTAGTGGAAGAATGTTAAAGAAAATCATAGTTCGGTGTACACTCTTGGGATAGTTTTAATAACAAGATTCGTGAAGAGTTTAATACCAAACTAGTTAGTTATGATAAAGCATTACTAGACAAAGATTACATTTGAAAATAACTTGGCAAGTTCCTTTTAGCAAAAGCTTATTGGCAGAGACTTTTAATAGTCGTGCAAAAGGATAGCTGCGAAAATTATAGATGCATGGTTATGAGTCTAAATGGGAGATTGTTAGGGCACATACTATTAACCATGCATTTAGATATAGTATATTCTAATAATTGTCATGGTTAAAAGTCTAAGTGGGAGATTGTTGGGATATATACTATTAACCATGGCTTTTGGTTTGGATATAGTATTTATTATGGAATAATTATTTATTTAAGTTTAACAAAGTTTTAAATAGATCATATATTCGTTTGTGTCCGTTTCTTATATATAGTAGATGACTTAGTGTATAGAGATTAGTTTATACACGGAAAATTAAATCATCGGTTCTTATAAGTATAAAGATTATGTGATTATGCGGTCTATATTACATGCAAATAATTCTGGCTATTTGCTTCCGCTGTTTATACCTGTTTTTCATCACGTACACCAAATCTCATGGTATAGGTTATCTCATGCTGGATAACTTAAAACTACTACCAAAAATCAAAAGCCAACCAAACAATGTACAAAATGATACTAAATATTTTGGTGGACATAATTAAATTAAGCACTGTACATATTGATGCTATTCGGACTTGTTACCATCATTCTTGTTTTATACTTTACCTACTTTCCCAGTCAATAAGGAAAGAATTCAGTTATCACTTTAAACAAAGAGCCTATACCACCATCTTCAATTGTCGTACTTACTCTCTTTTTCTTTCAGAGAAGTATGGGAGAGTAGGAAATATCTATCTAAATAACACTGATAAGAAATTACCGGCATTTTAACACATTTATGAATAGCTGAATAAGATTGGTAACTTAAAGCTAAATCTTTATAAAAATTCGGAGATGTAAAATTATTGATTAATTTTTACATATAACCGATTTATGCATGTAATTGTGTGAATTAGCACTTCTTGGCCCGTGAATTGTGACACGGAAGAATATGCTAGAGTGTGGACATAAATTTGGTTGAAACTTGAAAAAAGAGCTTTTGAAGGTGAGGTGAATAATGAATTTTTGCAAGTTGAAATTGTGTTTGGTCATGTATTTTTTTTTTTTTTTGAAAAGAAGTTGAGTTTTGTGAGACATCAAGAACTTGAAAAATTGGTCTATACTACTTTTTGAAACTTGAAAAACTTATCTTAAAAAACTGCCAAAATCTAATCACTTCTTATAACCTAACAATATTTTCAAAATATTTTTGAAAAAAAAATTTAAAAAAACTTATGGCTAAACGGGAGAATTAATTCATGCATGATTGCAAACACGAACGAGAGTAAAAGAAATTCATTGACAAATTCGTGACGAATGACGCCACGAAAATGGTTTAATGTCCATTGAGTTTTATGATTCCTAACATCCCACGCATAAAGCCTCATCGTTGGTCCATATATTCCCATAAAATTTAATCTCATCTCATCATCTGTTGCTAATTATTAAATTTGCGTCTCTTTCTTGTTCTTTTTTCTTTTTGGACAGAGAAGGAAAACAAAGGAGAGAGAGAAAATATTCTCTCCAGGTGCGAAGGAAACAAAGGTTTGGTTAAATTCTTTTAAAATACTTTATAGATAGGGGGACCGAAAGGAAAAACGAGGAGGACATTACAAGATGGAGACACCAAAATTTTAACAGATCAAGAGAAATCCTAAATTTAAGACAACTCTTAAAATATTAGAAGTCTATTAGGATTATTTGGTAACTACTCCACTCAAACCCTAATTTATGCATATAAATAAGGCTACATATATCATTCAAAAAGGATCTCAACAATTCCATAAACTCTCAGAATATGCACAAAGAGTGTGATGACCCAAAAGGTCATCTCGTATTTTAGAACCCAATTCGAGGTTCCGAGGCCTTCAAGACCTCATTTTCTCTCTTCTCGATTTGCGTGCGCAGTCCAGACGCGCTTCCGAAAAGCCTTTATGTGAAAATTTGAGAAAATACTAAATTTTGCCTTTAAAATTGAATTAAGTCGACTTCGGTCAATATTTTGAGTAAACGGACCCGGACCCGTGATTTGAAGGTCTCGTAGTAAAATATGCGCGGAGTTGAATTCCGAGGTCCCTAACCCGAGAAATTAATTTTTGAAGAAAAATTGTTAAATTGAAAATATAATGGTTTTTGGAATTTTTAATAATGCTCAATCTTGTTAGTATCGGGCCCGTATTTTGGTTTCGGAGTCCGGTATAAATTTAATATGGTATTTAAGTCATCTCTGTGAAATTTGGTGAGAAATGGCATTTATATGACGTGATTCGGACCCTCGGGTGAGAAAATAGAAACTTTAAGTGTTCTTGAGAATTTCATTGATTTTGATGCTAAATCTGTAGTTGTAGGTGTTATTTTAGCGATTTGATCGCGCGAACAAGTCTGTATGATGATTTTAGACTTGTATGCATGTTTGGTTTGGAGTCCCGAGGGCTCGGGTGAGTTTCAGATAGGTTATGTGATGTTTTAGACTTGAAATTTCTGGTGTTTTGGGCTACTGTTGTCATCTGGTATATCCTTCTTCGCATTCGCAAAGGAACTCTCGCGAACGTGAAGAGTAAATTTGTCTGAGAGAGAACCCCTTCTACGCGAACACGAGGCACAGGTCGCGAACACAGAGCGTTTGGGGCATTACCCTTCGCGAACGCAAAGGCCATTTTGGCAGGGACCTGGGGGAGGGGAGAAAATACTCTACGCGAACGTGGCAAGCGTATCGCGAACGCGAAGGCCCTTCTGCCCAATGCTTCGCAAACGCGAAGGCTTCCCGCGAAGGCGAAGAAGGCTTGTCCAGTGTTTTAAAAACAGAACCAAAGACAGGATTAGACCAAAATTTCATATTTTATTTTATAGAGCTCGACCTTGGGCGATTTTTGAAGTGGGGATTCAACACCAAATCATAGGTTCGTGCTCTAAGAGTCATTTCTTTCAATTTCCATCAACACCCATTGATTTCTAGGCCTAAATCTTGTTCTTTCATGGTAGAATTAGGGATTTTGGGAAAAATTGGGGATTTTGCTAATTTGGGAATTTAGACCTCAATTTGGGGTCCGATTCCGAAACTAATTGTGGGGGTGAATGGGTAATCGGATTTTGGTCCGAACTTTGAGTTTTGACCAAGCGGGCCCAGGGTCGATTTTTGACTTTTTGGGAAGAATGTTGGGAAATCTATAATTTTTTATTAGAATTGGTATCTTTGGCATTAATTGATGATAATAAGTTAATTATGAATAGATATGGGCAGATTGGAAGTGGAAACTAAAGGAAAAGGGGTATTTGAGGCTTGAGTTTGGTCGTGGAATCAATGTAAGTGTTGTGGTTAACGTTAGCTTGAGGGATTAGGTGTTGTTGCCTTATTTGCTACTTGTTTAGTTGTTAAGTACGACATATAGGTGTGGTGACGAGTATCTATACGTTGTTGTCGGGTCATAGCATGCGAGTGCGTCTTATTCTTATGACTGTTGTGTTCCTTTACACGTATTGTTCCTGCCTAAACTAGTTATTACTCATGTTAAAAAAGTCTTAATTATTTTTTCTGGTTTTGGATGTTGGTTGAGTATTGACTCAAGTTGAGAGTTTTGTTGTGAAATTAAATGATGAAACGAAGTTGTTTGATTGTGATACCCTTGCCGGGTTGTTATTGCTTTTGTTGATTCTTATAGTGAGGAAGAGTGATAAACCACGAAGGATGATGCCATGCACATTTCTATTATTCATATGGTGAGGAAGAGTGATAAAGCACAAAGGGTGATGCCGTGCACATTCTATTATTCATATGGTGAGGAAGAGCGATAAAGCACGAAGGATGATACCGTGCACATATCTATTATTCATATGGTGATGAAGAGTGATAAAGCACGAAGGGTGATGCCGTGTACATTTCTATTATTGAATGCATGGTGAGGATTGAGAGTAAAAACACGAAGGGTGATGCCGTGCATTTTCTGTTTCCTGTGTTTATTTGTTGTTATCGATTCAAGTGTACTAGTTGTTTAGATTCCTTTACTGGTGTGATTCTATGCGTTGGAACCCCCATAGCATGTTTCCCCTTCCCGTTCATTTCTGCTTAGTTTTTATTTGCTACTTGTTATTTTGTTAGTATATTGTTTAACTGCACAGGTTTATATTGTTTGTCGTATCCTAGCCTCGTCACTACTTCGTCAAGGTTAGGCTCGATACTTACCAGTACATGGGGTTGGTTGTACTGATACTGCACTCTATACTTTCTGTGCAGATTTTGGTACTGGACCATACTGATCAGAGTTGAGGTTGCTGCCTTCAGTCCACAGGAGACCCAAGGTAGATCTGCCAGCGTTCGCTGACCCTGGAGTCCCCT
Source organism: Nicotiana tabacum (assembly GCF_000715075.1). Classification (NCBI taxonomy): domain Eukaryota; kingdom Viridiplantae; phylum Streptophyta; class Magnoliopsida; order Solanales; family Solanaceae; genus Nicotiana; species Nicotiana tabacum. Next base: position 143,639,433 of record NC_134084.1, read on the forward strand.
TCCCTTTATCTTAGTTCCTGTTTTTTTTTCATTCCAAAAAACTGATGTATTTTTACTTTAAACCAGTATTTGTAGAAATTCTTAGACGTTCGTAGATTGTGACACCAGATCATTGGGGTAGTCGTGTTTTAGAGTTTTGAACTGTTATAAAATTTCCGTACTCCATCTGTTTAGCTTTAAATTATTGTTTATTACTGTTTTGGTTAATCATTAATGTGTTAAAACTATATCTATTGGCTTGCTTGGCATTTAAGTGTTAGGTGCCATCACTATCCTAATGGTGGGAAATTCGGGTCGTGACAAGTTGGTATTAGAGCACTAGGTTTCCTAGGTCTCACAATTCACGAACAATCTAGGTAGAGTCTGAGGGATCAGTAGGAGACATTTGTGCTTATCCCCCAAAGGCTACAGCGGCAGCTTCTACGAGGGATAGAGGCCGAGGCCGAGGCCATACTAGATGCCGAGGCAGGGGCAGGGCTTAGCCCAGAGAAGCAGCACCAGTGTCGGAGCCTCAGGTAGAGTTTGATGACGAGGTTCAGGCCTAGGCCGTTCCAGCAGAGCCAACTCAGGTTCCAGAGGGTTCATCGCTACTCCGGTACTTCAGGATGCTTTGGTCCGTTTGGTGCACCTACGGAGAGTGTTACTCTGGCCGGCATACTTCCTGTAGCACCAGCCATCTCTCGGGCTGGGGAGGAGCACAAACTCCTGCTACTCGTACTCCGGAGCAGATGGCTCCCCAGTTTCTGACTCCAGCAGCTCAGCTAGTTAGGGTAGTCCCACCGGGTGTTGTGGCACAGACCGGTGACAGATCAGCTATGTCTTCTGATGCTTTATGGAGATTGGACAGGTTCACCAAGGTTTTCACTACTACCTATGGCGGTACATCTTCAGAGGATCCCCAGGACTATTTGGACAGTTGTAATGAGGTTCTACGAAAATGGGGATTATGGAGACCAATGGGGTCGACTTTGCTGCTTTTCGTCCGTCAGGTTCCACCAAGAAATGGTGGAGGGATTATTGTTTGGCCAGACCAGTTGGGTCGCCTGCTTTGACTTGGGACTAGTTCTCTCAGCTATTTCTCGATAAGTTCCTTCTCGTCACTTAGAGAGAGGAGTACCACAGGCAGTTCGAGCATCTTCAGCAGGGTTCTATGACCGTCACTCAGTACGAGACGAGGTCTATTGATTTGGCTAGCCACGCTCTTCTTATACTCCCTACCGAGAAAGAGAGAGAGAGAGGGTAAGGAGGTTTATTGAGGGACTTGCTCAACCTATTAGACTGTAGATGGCTAAGGAGACCGGGAACGAGATTTCTTTTCAGGATGCGGCCAATGTGGCCAGGCGAGTTGATATGGTGTTAGCTCAGGGGAGTGGTCAGGGGTCTGACAAGAGGCCTCGTTATTCTGGCAGGTTCAGTGGTGCCTCGTCTGGAGGCAGAGATTCTTTTGTAGAGGCCATCCTCCCAGGCTGTTTCATTCAGTACTTCAGGCTTCTCACGGTGCTCCAGGTGGTCGTGGCCCTCATATGCAGTATTTTGATCAGCTATCCTACAGTGCACCACCAACTCCTATCAGTGCACCTCCGCTCAAGAGTTTTCAGGGTGGTTACTCAGGCCGTCAGGGTCAGTTTCAGGGTCAACAGCCGAAGTCTTGTTATACTTGTGGCGATCCGAGGCATATTGCTAGATTTTTCCCTCGAGCTTCGAGCAGTTCTCAGCATCAGGGTTCTCGTGTCATGGTTCTGGCACCGGGTGTTCCACCATCCGCTAAGCCAACTAGAGGTAGGGGTCAGGAAGCTAGAGTTGGAGGTCGAGGTGTTAGAGGTGGAGGTCAGCCAGTAAGAGGCCGTCCCAGGGATATAGTTCAGAGTGGTGGGGCCCAGCCCCGATGTTATGCTTTCCCAACTAGGACTGAGGCTGAGTCCTCCGATGCAGTTATCACAGGTGATGTTCTGGTTTGTAGCAGAGATGATTAAGTTCTGTTTGATCCAGGGTCTACATACTCCTATGTCATCTTATTTTGCTTCGTATTTGGTTGTGCCTTGTGATTCTTTGAGTGCTCTTATATATGTGTCCACGCTGGTGGGTGATTCTATTATTGTAGATCATGTCTATCATTCGTGTGTGGTTGTTATTGGGGGTCTTGAGACTAGTGTAGATCTCCTACTTCTCGATATGGTGGATTTTTATATCATTTTGGGGATGGATTGGCTGTCACCTTATCACGCCATATTGGATTGTCACGCCAAGACCGTGACCTAAGACTGGCCAGGGTTGCCTCGATTAGAATGGAGAGGGACTCTTGGTACTTCTACCAACATGGTTATCTCTTATATGAAGGCTCGACGTATGGCCGCGAAGGGGTGTTTGTCTTATTTGGCTTATGTTCGTGATTCTAATGTTGAGGTCCCTTCTATGGATTCTGTGCCAGTTGTTCGGGCGTTTCCCGAGGTATTTCCTGCAAACCTGCCAGGGATGCCTCCCAACAAGGATATCGACTTTTGCTTTGATTTGGCTCTGGGCACTCAGCCCATTACTATTCCGCCATATCGTATGGCCCCGCCAATGTTGAAAGAATTGAATAAATAGTTGCAAGACTTGCTTGATAAGGTCTTTATCAGACCTAGTGTCTCGCCCTAGGGTGCACCAGTGTTGTTTGTTAAAAAGAAGGATGGATCGATGAGGATGTGTATAGATTATCGATAGTTGAACAAAGTCACCATCAAGAACAAGTATCCATTGTGGAGGATTAATGATTTATTTGATCAGCTTCAGGGTGCCAGGGTGTTTTCGAAGATTGCTTTAAGGTCTGGCTACCATCAGTTGAGGATTAGGGCATCTGATGTCCCTAAGACAACTTTTCGCACTCGGTACAGGCATTATAAGTTTTTAGTGATGTCATTTGGGTTGACAAATGCCCCAGCAACATTTATGAATTTGATAAACATGGTGTTCAAGCCCTATCTGGATTCCTTTGTGATTGTTTTCATTGATGATATCTTGATATACTCCCGTGTTCGAGAGGAGCACGAGAAGCATCTTCGGATTATTCTTGAGACTCTGAGAAACAGCCAGTTATATGCTAAATTTTTGAAATATGAGTTTTGTTTAAGTTCAGTGGTGTTCTTGGGTCATGTTGTATCAGCAGAGGGTATTCAGGTGGATCCTATGAAGATTGAGGCAGTCAAGGACTGACTTAGACCCATATCAGCTATAGAGATCCGGAGTTTCTTGGGCTTGGCGGGTTATTACTATCAGTTTCTGGAGGGGATTTTATCTATAGCAGCCCCGATGACCAGGTTGACCCAGAAGGGTGCCCCATTCAGGTGGTCGAACGAGTGTGAGGCAAGCTTTCAAAAGCTCAAGACAGCTTTGACTACAACGCTGGTGTTGGTATTGCCCATAGGTTCAGGGCCATATACAGTATATTGTGATACATCTCATAATGGCTTTGGTGCGGTGTTGATGCAGAATAGAAAGGTTATTGCATATGCTTCGCGATAGTTGAAGATTCATGAGAAGAATTATCCTATTCATGATTTGGAGCTAGCAACCATTGTTCAGGCGCTGAAGATTTGGAGGCATTATTTATATGGCATGTCGTGTGAGGTGTTCACGGATCAAAAGAGTTTGCAATACTTGTTCAAGCAGAAGGAGCTAAATTTGAGGCAAAAGAGGTGGTTGGAGCTATTGAAAGACTATGATATCACCATCTTGTATCATCCTGGGAAGGCCAATGTGGTGGCTGATGCTTTGAGTAGGAAGTCAGTCAGTATGGGCAGCCTTGTGTATATTTCGGTCGATGAGAGACCGCTTGCTTTGGATGTTCAGGCTTTAGCCAATTAGTTCGTGAGGTTGGATGTTTCTGAGCCCAGTCGTGTTCTAGCTTGTACAGTCACTTGATCTTCATTATTTGAGCGTATCAGAGATTGGCAATTTAATGATACTCATTTGCTTGTCCTTAGGGACACAGTGCGACACGGAGGTGCCAAGCAGGTTACAGTTGGAGATGATGGAGTTTTGAGGATACAGGGTCGTGTTTGTGTGCCTAATATGGATAGGCTTCGTGAGACCTGGTGGTTTGCTTCAGCAGATTGAGATTCCTGAGTGGAAGTGGGAGCGTATTACTATGGACTTCGTTGTTGGACTCTTGCGGACTCAGAGGAAGTTCGACGCAGTATGGGTTATTGTGGATAGGCTGACCAAGTCAGCACATTTCATCCCTGTGATAGTTTCCTATTCTTCTGAGCGGTTGGTAGAGATTTATATCTGTGAGATTGTTTTTCTCCATGGTATGTCTGTGTCTAACATTTCTGATCGAGGTACACATTTACCCTCACATTTCCTGAGGGCAGTATAATGTGAGTTAGGTATGCAGGTCGAATTGAGCATAACATTTCATCCTCAGACGGACAGACAGTCCGAGCGTACTATTCAGATTTTGGAGTATATGCTTCACGCCTGTGTTATTGACTTTGGAGGTACTTGGGATCAGTTCTTGCCATTAGCAGACTTTGCCTACAACAACAGTTATATGTCGAGCATCTAGATGGCTCCCTATGAGGCGTTATATAGTAGGCGGTGTCGGTCGCCGGTTGGGTAGTTTGAGCCGGGAGAGGCTCGGTTGTTGGGTACAGATTTGGTACAGGATGACTTAGATAAGGTTAAGGTCATTCAGGATAGACTTCGCACAGCTCAGTCCAGGCAGAAGAGTTATGCCGGCTGTAAATTTCGTGATGTGGCATTCATGATCGGAGAACGAGTGTTGCTTTGGGTGTCGCCCATGAAAGGCGTGATGAGATTTGGGAAGAAGGGCAAGTTAAGCCCTAGATTCATTAGGCCTTTTGAGATCCTTGATCAATTGGGGTAGGTGGCTTACAGACTTGCGTTGCCACCGGTTTTATCAGTGGTGCATCTAGTGTTTCTTGTGTCCATGCTTTAAAAGTATCACGACGATCCATCCCATGTGTTGGACTTCAGCACTGTCCAGTTAGACAAGGATTTGACCTATGAGGAGGAGCCAGTAGCTATTCTAGACTGGCAAGTTCGTTAGTTGAGATTGAAGAGTTACCCCTCAGTTCGTGTGCAGTGGAAAGGTCAGCCTGTTGAGGCAGCTACCTGGGAGTCTGAGTCTATAATGACCAGGCCAGTTGTTTTAAGAATTTAAGTCTCGATCCCCTATTAATTGCTTTTCCCGTGTTTGTTTCTACTATTTTGATTTGCCGGGATGATTCGTTGTGAGTTTTGGAGTGTTTCGGGATACTTAGTCCCCAAATGAGAGTTTAAGCTTTAGAATTTGGACCGTAGTTGGAGCAGTGTGAAGATAGCCTTGGAATGGAATTCCGCCGATTCCGTTAGTTCCGTTGGATGATTTCGGGCTTAGGGGTGTGTTCGGATTGTGTTTTGGAGGTCCGTAGCTTATTTAGGCTTGAAATGCCGGAAGTCTAATTTTTGAAGTTTCCGAATTGATAGTGAGATTTTGATATCAGGGTCGGCATCCGATTCCGAAAGTTGAAACAGCTTCGTAGCATTGAATGTGACTTGTGTGCAAAATTTGGGGTCAATCGGACTCGGTTTGATTAGTTTCGGCATCGGTTGTAGGTTTCTTGAAGTTTCAAGTTCTCTAGGTTTGGATTGGAGGGTGATTTGTGGTTTTAGCGTTGTTGACATGATTTGAGGGTTGGAATGAGTTCGTATGATGTCTTAAGATTGGTTGGCAATTTGGTTGAGGTCCCAAGAGCCTCAGATGAGTTTCGGATGCTTAACGGATTGGAATTTGGACTTGGGAAAAAATTTGAAGTTGCTGAACCTTTCATAACCGCACCTGCGTGTGTGGGACTGCAGGTGCGACACTATAGAAGTGGTTTGGGAACCGCAGGTGCGGTCTAAGGCTTGAGTGGAGTTGGTCACAGATGCGGCCCAAGGACCGCAGAAGCAGACCGCATCTATGAATAGTTGGGCGCAGATGCAGGATTTTGGACATTTAATGAAATATCGCAGGTATGAGTTTTTGCCGCAGGTGCGGTCCCATGACCGCAGAAGCGGAAATCGCTGGGCAAATATAGAAAATTTGAGGGTTTGAGATTTCATAACTCAAAAATCGAATTGGAGCTCGGTGGGAGACGATTTTTCGAGGGTCTTTGAAGGAGAATCATTGGGTAATGATTTCTAACTTAATTTTGATCTTAGAACTATAATCTATTGTTGTTTTCCTCTTCTAATTAAGGAATCTGGGGGATAAAAATTTCAAAATGGGAGAAAAGTTTCCCAACCTAAAATCTTTGTTTTGAGGGAGATTTTATCGTCGAATTTTGATGATTTTGTTCGAGTGTGCTCGTGAGTGAATGAGTGTTCATAATCCATAACTTTTACCCGATTCCGAGGATTTTTGGGCATTTTTCTATTTTACGTCTTAGCTTCGATTTCATTAGCTAAATTAGTTTTTTGTAGTTGTATTTACGTTATGATATTAATTTGATTAGATTTGGGCCACCCGGAGTTGGATACTCGTGGCAAGAGCGTGATCTCAGATTGATTTTGAGCTGGTTCAAGGTAAGTGGCTTGCCTAACCTTTTGTGGGAAAACTCCCCTTAGGATTTGGTACTGTTGTTATATGAGTATCGTATACGTGAGGTGACGAGTGCGTACACATGATAGTCGTTGAAAACCCATTTTGATTACGTAAATATCTATATTTTTCTTGTAACTAAGCAATACCTGTACTTGAAAACTCCTGTTTAGCTTAGGAAAAGCATGCTTATGTGATTTAATTGTCTTACTTGCTTTAACTGCTTACTTGTATTCGTTGCAGCATGTTTAGAGTAGAATTCTTGTTTATTCTCGGATAGAACTGTAGATTCTTTTCTTGAGACTGTTGTGTGTTTACTTGGGGACTACGGGACTATTTCCCGGGAGATCCCCCTGCGTGTTTGCTTTGGGACTACGGATCGGTATTCCGGGAAAACCCCCTACACTTTTACGTTTGGGACTACGGGACGACACCCGAGAGATTCCCCTATATTGGATATTTACTTTGGAACTACGGATTGGTATTCCGGGAGTTCCCCTACATATTTATGATTCTAACTACGGGACGATATCCCGGAAGATCCTATGTACCTTTACGTTTGGGACTATGGGACGATATACTGGGAGATCCCCTGTTACTATCTATGTGTACTGAGCATATCCTGTCTGTGATCTTACTCTTTATCAATTGTTAGTGTCTTTAGTTATACTATCGCACTTCATACTGTTTTACCTCATTTATATATATATATATATATATATATATATATATATATATATATATATATATATATATAACCAGTAGGGCCCTGATCTTCCTTGTCACTACTCGACCGAGGTTAGGCTTGACACTTACTAGGTACCGTTGTGGTGTACTCATGCCCTTTGCTGCACATGTTTTTCGTGTGCAGATCGAGGTTCTTTGGCTCAGCCATACTTTCATTTAGGCGAGGCGATCTTCAGAGACTTTGAGGTATATCTGCCGTGTCCGCAAACCGAGGAGTCCCTCTGTATTCTCTCTTTTAGCTATAGACCTTATGTATTTTCTTTTGATTAGACATTCTGGAGTTAGAACGTTATGTAGTATCTGCAGCTTGTGATTTCATGAGATTCCGGGTTTTGGGAGTTGATTCAGTTTTGAGAGTGTGTATTTGTATATGCAAAGTGACATCTTAAATGTTTTTATTATGGTTAATCGCAGTTTTTGCTAGTTCTGTATTTCGTTTCCTTTTTCCGTAATTTGTTAGGCTTACCTAGTCGTAGAGACTAGGTGTCATCACGGCAGTTAACGGAGGGTGAACTTGGGTCATGACAAGTTGGTATCAAAGCTCTAGGTTCATAGGAGTCATGAATCACAAGCCGGTTCATTAGAATCTCGCGGATCGGTATGGAGACGTCTGTACTTATCTACGAGAGGCTATATAACTGTTAGGAAAATTCCACTTTATTTGAATTCCTTGTCGTGCAAGATTTTGATATCAAAATTCTAAACTTCTATATTCTATTCTTTCACAGATGGTGAGGACACGTGCTACCGGAGATGACCAGGCACCCGCGCCCTCTACTATAACCGTCAGAGGTCGGGGCTGGGGTAGGGGCTGAGGACATGTACGTGGTGCAGCCAGAGCACCTGTGCGAGCTACCACCGAGGAACCACCGGCAGCTCTAGCCGGAGCCCAGGCACCTGATACGCCTCCTGCCGCTACAATTCCAGCTCTTCAGGAGATCCTTGCACAGTTCATAAGCATGTACGCCACCCTAGCTCAAGCAGTGTTGATTCCTCTTGCTGCAGCCACATTCCTGGCCGGGGGAGGAGCATAGACTCTCGCCGCCAGCACTCCTGAGCAGTAGGTCCGGGTTGATCCGATCCAAGAGGTTATACTGGTACCGCTTGTAGCCCCAATTCAGCCCGAGGACAGGGCAACAGCTTCTGAGGATGAGCAACGGAGGCTTGAGACGTTCAAGAAGTACAAGCCTCATGTATTCAGTGGTCTAGCATCAGATGATGCTCCGGGTATTCTGGAGGAGTGCTACTATATCCTCCGCACTATGGGTATATCAGGATCGAGTGAGGTTTCTTTCACTACCTTCCAGCTTCGAGGATCAGCCTAGCAGTGGTGGCGTACTTTTGAGTTGGACAGTCCAGTTGAGGCAGCTTCCCTTACTTGAACTCAATTTTCAGATATGTTCCTGAGAGAGTTTGTCCCTCAGAGCCTCAGGGACGCATGGCGCACAAAGTTTGAGCATTTGCGCCAAGACACTATGACTATTTCAGAGTATGTTGTCCATTTCACTGACTTGGATAGGCATGCACTAGCATTGGTTTCTACAGTTCGTGAGAGAGTTTGTCGGTTTATTGAGGGGATCATTCCTAGCATTAGGTCTAGCATGGCTCGGGAGTTGGAGATGGATATTTCTTATCAGCAAGTAGTGAGCATTGCTAGGAGAGTAGAGGGTATGCATTCTCAAGATAGAGAGGAGAGGGAGGCCAAGAGGTTTCGAGAGTCGGGCCATTATTCTGGTGCCCGTGCCCCAGCTACAGTTCGTCATGGTAGGGGTTATATGAGTCACCCCGTTCATTTAGCTCTTCCAGCAGCCAATGGTATTCCAGCTCCTCCTAGACCTCAGGAGCCTTATTATGTACCTCCAGTATCTAGTGCGCCGCCTGTGCGGGGTGCTTTCAATGGTCAATCCAGCAAACCTGGCCCGAGCCAGTCACAACCGCCACGTCCTCCCAGAGCTTGTTTTGAGTGTGGCGACACACGCCATATGGTGAGGGATTGCCCTAAACTTAGGAGGAGTGCACCTCCACAGATGTCTCAGCCACAACATGCCCCGCAGAGTTCTCAGGCTATGATTACAGCACCAGTTGCCACCCCACATGCTCAGCCAACTAGAGGTGGAGGTCAGGGAGGTAGAGGTCGCCCTAGAGGGGGAGGCCAGGCCAGATATTATGCCCTTCCTACCCGTACCGAGGCTGCCACCTCTGATTCTGTCATCACAGGTATTGTCCTGGTTTGTCATAGCGATGCATCAGTTTTATTCGATACATGCTCTACTTATTCTTATGTGTCCTCTTATTTTGCCCCATATTTGGGCGTATCTCGGGATTTTTTGAGTTCCCATGTTTATGTTTCTACTGATGTGGAAGATTCTCTTATTGTGGACCGCGTTTATCGATCGTGTTTGGTTGCTCTTAGTAGTTTTAAGACTAGTGTCGATTTATTATTGCTCAGAATGATAGATTTTGATGTTATCTTGGGCATGGACTGGTTGTCGCCCCATTATGCTATTCTTGATTGTCACGCCAAAACCGTGATGCTGGCTATGCTAGGTGTACCACGAGTAGAGTGTAGGGGTACTTTAGATCACACTTCCAGTAGAGTTATTTCTTTCCTTAAGGCTCAGTGAATGGTTGAAAAGGGGTGTGATATGTATCTAGCCTATGTGAGAGATGTCAGTATTGATAACCCTACAGTTGATTCAGTTCTAGTAGTACGGGACTTCCCTGATGTGTTTCCAGCTGACCTTCCGGGTATGCTTCCCGACAGAGATATTGATTTCGGCATTGATTTGTTGCCGGGCACTCAGCCCATTTCTATTCCTCCGTATCGTATGGCCCCTCCTGAGTTGAAGGAGTTGAAGGATCAGTTACAGGAATTGCTTGATAAGGGTTTTATTCGGCCTAGTGTATCGCTTTGGGGTGCTTCTATCTTGTTTGTGAAGAAAAAGGTCGGTTCTATGCGTATGTGCATTGATTATCACCAGTTGAACAAAGTTACGGTGAAGAACCGGTATCCTTTTCCTTGTATTGATGATTTGTTTTACCAGTTACAAGGTGCACGTATGTTTTCTAAGATTGACTTGTGTTCATGTTACCATCAGTTGAAGATTCGGGAGCCAAATATCTCGAAGACTGCTTTCAGAACTCGGTATGGTCATTACGAGTTCCTTGTTATGTCATTTGGGCTGACCAATACCCCAGTAGCCTTCATGCATTTGATGCACAGTGTGTTCCGGGCATATCTTAACTCTTTCGTCATTGTCTTTATTGATGATATTCTGGTATACTCCCGGCTCGTCATTGTCTTTATTGATGACATTCTAGTATACTCCCGGAGTCGGGAAGATCATGAGCAACACCTGAGGACAATGTTTCAGACTTTGAGAGAAAAGAAGTTATATGCAAAGTTCTCGAAATGTAAGTTCTGGTTAGATTTCGTGGCATTCTTTGGTCACGTAGTATTGAGTGAGGGGATGAAGGTGGATCCGAATAAAGTGGAAGTAGTTATATCCGCAATTCTGTTGGCTTGGCGGGTTATTACCGTCGATTTGTTGAGGGTGTTTCATCTGTTGCAGCACCTATGACCACGCTGACCTAGAAGGGTGCTCCATTCCAGTGGATGGAAGAGTGTGAGGCGAGCTTCCAAAAGCTCAATGTCACACCCCGAACCTGGGGAAGCGTGGCTGGCACTCGGTGCCGTAGTGGCTCAAGCGAACCACTCTGTAACTCATTCATTTTTTTATAACTAGCATGGGCCAACATGGCCACAACTCATAATATAAAATTGTAAGTGAAAAATATTGTATCACTGAACCATTTTTCTTAAAACATGAATATATATGGGATAGGGTACCTGCCTACCGATAGGTTTCTAGAAAAAAACTCTGACACGATGACTCATAGACTCAGCTGCACTCCGAAGAATGCAAACCTCGTCTTCTGTGAGGGATCGTCAAACTGATTGCCTATACCTGTAAGTCTGAATGACTCTGTAAATCATGAAATACTTATAGTGTAATGCATATGCGTATGAATGTCATGTAATGCATAGGTCTGTACATACGTAACATCATAAAGCCTTTGAGGGCATCCCATCATATCATCTCAGCCATTGTGGGCAAAATCATCATCGTATACCAGCTGATCAGGTGGTGGTGCGTATATAACGCCATAACCTTTCACATATCCCATATACATATATATACGTACATATATATAATACCATAACATCATCACGCCTCTGAGGGCATCCCATCATATCATTTCGGCCACTGTGGGCAAATCATCAACATATACCAGCTGATCAGGTGGTAGTGCGTATATAACGCTGTAACCTTTTCTCATATCCCATATTTACGCGTATATAACGTCATCTGGTCATAGGTCAGTGTAAATGAATCCAATGCATGAAATGCATAAGAAATACGTTAATAAGATTTTCTCGGAATGCCATAAAACTCAATATGCCTTTCGGATAAACTTTATCAAATACATATTTTTCTGAGACCCATGAACATATGATATAATAATAATTCACATAGAGAATCAAGAATATGGACACCCCTAGTATTTCGAGTGATTTAAAAATTGTGCATTTCCTCGTGACGTATAGATCATGCCAAAAGAGAGAAGGGATAGCCTTAACATAGCTGAGCCGATTTTCTTAACAATCTCTCTAACCAATGTCTTTTGCGAAAAAAAAAACACGTAACGGCGGATCTTTTCTTAGACATTTTTTTTTCATGCGCTGCCAGTAATCACAAACTATTTAGAACACAATGGTTATCGTATAACATAAGGCACACTGCACATACGAAACTTTTTATTTTGTAAGCATTATAGTCTAGAATAAAAGAGTTCATCATATAGTAATTAAGAATATAATACGTACTGTGACAGAACAATGGGGCTATAACGATGCTCGGATTCAAAATGTCACCAAGAACTAGTATACCTCCACCATTGCCCTCCCCTTTCAAAGATGGAAAATATATGAATTGCTCATGTACTTTTATTGTTGCTTTTCATTGTGCATAAGGGTATCTTGTTGTATAATTTATATCCTTAGATTGTTTCCAAAAAAGTCACCTAAATAAGGATCCCCCACTTATAAATTTCAATGCTTAGCAAGCATTCTGATGACTGGTGTACTTTTCTACATGATGATACTGTAGAATATGCCCTTTATTATCTATAACAGACAATACGTTTGCCTAATTATTCTTGGCTGAAATGGTGCGGTTGGCATGTAGGTTTAGTTGCAAACGTCTCTAACCCACTTACCTTTTGCTATATATGTATCATGTATGTTGTTTGCTTAGCCATAAACGAAAATGGCTATGACAATATTCACTGCTCCAATGGCAGAAAACAACCCTACTGGGAATTCCACCACTAAGAGAGAGACAACAAATTTCCATTCCATTTATACGGGAAGAAAGACCAGGAATACCAATAAAGGATTGGAAACCAACGCCTATCCCTTTATTGAGAATACGGAGAAGAGGATACAAAATGCAAGTTCTTTTTTTTTGGACACAGGCTTGCAACACTGTCTTGTAGATGGACTTGAACATAGGGATGCCAACGCAATATACAACTGCTTGCGTGCATATCCCCAAAAGATGACACCGGTATAATGCACATAGTAGTCACACCTTGCTTTAGTTGTCATGGTCCCACCTGGACAAGGCAATCTTACACTTATCCACTTAAATCAATAATTAACCAATTATTCACATAATTAAGAATTATGTTTAAATTACTAAAATTACTACTCACTTTTTATGTCTTACTATAATATACTTTATTATCATGGTTATGTGGTATCATATAAAATTAATACATACACTATTATTTTATTAAAATATTCATGTAAAAATACATATATTTTCTCAATTTATAATTTTCCTAATATCATATAAAGAATAAAAATTCTCGTATGCTTTATTCTTAAAATGGTAAAAAGATAACCTTTTTTTTTGTGAGAAAATAATTTCTATCTTTACAATAAAGAAAATCTCATAAACTTCTTATATTATGTGTATAATTTAAAGCATATTCGAAAGTAGTAATATTAATAACTATATAAAATCATATTTTTCAAACTTTTTTTTCTACAATAAATGTTCCACTCTAAATAAATACTACATCAAAATGTATCTGACGGTATTAGTGTTGTTAAACTCACGGGGTCTTATAATAACATAGTCACGGATCCTCTATAACCTCATGAATGGTCTTAATCCCTTCAAGCTCATATGAATTACTACGACTCAATCTAATATTAAAGTACGGGATGTAACACTCAAGACAGCTTTGACTACAGCCCCAGTCTTGATATTGCCTACAGGTTCTGGGTCTTATACTGTCTATTGTGATGCCTCGAGGATTGGCCTTGGAGCGGTATTGATGCAGGATGATAGGGTGATTGCCTACGCGTCCAGACAGTTGAAGGTACATGAGAAGAATTATCATGTCCATGATCTCGAGTTAGCTGCTATTGTTCACGCCTTGAAGATCTGGCGTCATTATTTGTACGATGTTCCTTGTGAGATTTATACTGATCACTAGAGTTTGCAGCATCTGTCAAGCAGAAAGACCTTAATTTGCGCCAGAGGAGGTGGTTACAGCTGCTGAAGGACTATGATATCACTATCTTGTATCACCAGGGCAAGGCCAATGTGGTGGTTGATGCTTTGAGTCACTAGGCGGAGAGTTTGGGGAGATTGGCTTATTGACCAGCAGTAGAGCGGCCCATAGCGATGGATGTTCATGCCTTAGAAAGCCAGTTTGTTAGATTAGATCTTTCGGATCCTAGTCGGGTTCTAGCTTGCGTGATTTCTCGGTCTTCCTTGTTTGATCGTATCGGAGAGCGTCAGTATGATGACCCTCATTTGCTCATCCTTAAGGACAAGGTTATACGTGGTGATGCCAGAGATGTGACTATTGTTGATGACGGGGTATTAAGGATGCAGGGTCGGATATGTGTACCCAATGTTGATGGGATTCAGGAGTCGATTCTAGAGGAGGCCCATAGTTCGCGGTATTCCATCCATCCGTGTGCCACAAAGATGTACAAAACTTGAGACGACACTGTTGGTGGAGGCGGATGAAGAAAGATATAGTTGGGTTTGTTGCTCAGTGCCTCAATTGTCAGCAAGTAAAGTATGAGCACCAGAGACCGGACGGGTTGCTTCAGCAGATAGAGATTCCGGAGTGAAAGTGGGAGCGGATCACCATGGACTTCGTATTTGGACTCCCACAGACTTTGAAGAAGTTTGATGTCATGTGGGTGATTGTGAATCGGCTGACCAAGTCAACGCACTTCATCCTTGTGTGTACTACCTATTCTTCGGAGCGGTTGGCGGAGATTTATATTTGGAAGATTGTTCGTCTGTATGGTATTCCAGTTTTCATCATTTCAGACAGAGGTACTCAGTTCACATCACGGTTCTAGAGGGCCGTACAGTATGAGTTGGGTACTTGGGTGGAGTTGAGTACAGCATTTCACCCCCAGACGGACAGACAGTCCGAGTGCATTATTCAGATTCTTGAGGATATGCTTTGTGCGTGTGTGATGGAGTTTGGAGGTTCTTGGGATCCGTTCTTGCCTCTGGCTGAGTTTGCCTACAACAACAGTTATGGCACAACATTCAGATGGCACCGTATGAGGCTTTGTATGGTAGGCGGTGTAGATCCCCGGTGGGTTGGTTTGAGTTGGGTAAGGCTAGATTATTGGGCACAGACTTGGTTCAGGACGCCTTGGAGAAGGTTAAGGTGATTCAGGATAAACTTCGCACAGCCCAGTCCAGACATAAGAGTTATGCGGACCGGAAGGTTCGTGATGTTTCCTAAATGGTTGGAGAGTGGGTCTTGCTTTGGGTGTCGCCTATGAAGGGCGTTATGAGATTTGGGAAGAAAGAGAAATTGAGTTCGTGGTTCATTGGCCCTTTTGAGATATTGCGACGTGTTGGGGAGGTTGCTTATGAGCTTGCCTTATCTCCCAGCTTAGCAGGACTTCATCCGGTATTTCATGTTTCGATGCTCCGGAAGTATCACGGTGATCCATCACACGTGTTGGATTTCAGTTCAATCCAGTTGGACAAGGATCTATCTTATGTTGACGTGCCAGTGGTGATATTGGACAGGCAGGTTCGAAAGCTGAGGTCAAAGAACATTGCATCAGAAAAGGTTCAGTGGCGGGGTTAGCCGGTCGAGGAGGCGACCTGGGAAACCGAGCAGGATATGCGCAGCCATTACCCTCATCTTTTAACTACTTCAGGTATGTCTCTATGCTCGTCCAAGGCCGCACAAATATTTTAAGAGGGGGACGATGTAATGACCCGGCCGATTGTTTTTAGAATTTTCACCCCGATCCCCTATTAACTGCTTTTCCTATGTTTGTTTCTACCATTTTGATTTGCCAGGATGATTCGTTGTGAGTTTCGGAGTGTTTTGGGATACTTAGTCCCCAAATGAGAGTTTAAGCTTTGGAATTTAGACCGTAGTCGGAGTAGTGTAAAGATGGCCTCGGAATGGAATTTTGTCGGTTCCGTTAGCTCTGTTGGATGATTTCGAGCTTAGGGGTGCGTTCAGATTGTGTTTTAGAGGTCCGTAGCTTATTTAGGCTTGAAATGCCGAAAGTCAAATTTTTGAAGTTTCCGGATTGATAGTGAGATTTCGATATCAGGGTTGGAATCCAATTCCAAAAGGTGGAACAACTCCGTAGCATTGAATGTGACTTGTGTGCAAAATTTGTGGTCAATCAGACTCAGTTTGGTTAGTTTCGGCATCGGTTGTAGGTTTCTTGAAGTTTCAAGTTCTCTAGATTTGGATTTGAGGGTGATTCATGGCTTTAGCGTTGTTTGATGTGATTTGAGGGTTGGAATGAGTTTGTATGATGTTTTAGGATTGGTTGGCATGTTTTATTGAGGTCCTGGGGGCCTCGGATGAGTTTCAGATGCTAACGGATTGGAATTTGGACTTAGGCAAAAATCTGAAGTTGTTGAACCTGTCATAACTGCACCTGCGTGTGTGGGACCTCAGGTGTGGCACCACAGAAGCGGTTTGGGAACCGCAAGTGCGGTCTAAGGCTTGAGTGGAGTTGGTCGCAGATACGGCCCAAGGACCGCAGAAGCGGACCGCATCTGTGAGTAGTTGGGCGCAGGTGCGGGATTTTGGACGTTTAATAACATATTGCAGGTGCGAGTTTTTGCCACAGAAGCAGGACCACAAGTGCGGTCCCATGACCGCAGAAGTAGAAATCGCTGGGCAGATATAGAAAATTCGAGGGTTTGAGATTTCATAACACAAAAATCAAATTGGAGCTCGGTGGGACACGATTTTTTGAGGATCTTTGAAGGAGAATCATTAGGCAACGATTTCTAACTTAATTTTGATCTTAGAGCTGTAATATATTATTGTTTTCCTCTTCTAATTATGGATTTTGGGATATAAGAATTTCAAAATGGGAGAAAAGTTCCCCAAACTAAAATCTGAGTTTTGAGGGAGATTTTGGCATTGAATTTTGATGATTTTCATTTGAGTGTGTTCGTGAGTGAATGAGTGTTCATAATCCGTAACTTTTACCCGATTCCGAGACGTGGGCCTGGGGAGGATTTTTGGGCCATTTTTATTTTCTCGTCTTAGCTTCGATTTCATTAGCTAAAATAGTTGTTTGTAGTAGTATTTACGTTATGGTATTAATTTGATTAGATTAAGGCCACCCGGAGTTAGATCTCGTGGCAAGAGCGTGATTTCGAATTGATTTTAAGCTGGTTCGAGGTAAGTGGCTTGCCTAACCTTGTGGGGGGGGGGGGGGAACTCCCTTAGGATTTGGTACTGTTGTTATATGAGTGCCGTATACATGAGGTGACGAGTGCGTACACGTGCTAGTTGTTGAAAAACCCATTTTCATTATGTATATATATATGTATTTTTCTTGTAACTAAGAAATACTTGTACTTGAAAACTCCCATTTAGCTTAGGAAAAGCATGCTTATGTGATTTAATTGTCTTACCTGCTTTAACTACTTACTTGTATTCCGTGCAACATGTTTAGAGTAGAATTTCTGTTTATTCTCGGATTGAACCATAGATTCTTTTCTTGAGACTGTTGTGTGTTTGCTTGGGGACTACGGGATGATTTACCCGGAGATTCCCTTGTGTGTTTAATTTGGGACTACGGATCGGTATTCCAGGAGATCCCCTGCACTTTTACGTTTGGGACTACGGGTCGACACCCGGGAGATTTCCCTGTATTGGATATTTACTTTGGGACTATAGATTGGTATTCTGGGAGTTTTCCCTGCATATTTATGATTCGGACTGCAGGACGATATCCCGGGAGATCCTATGTACCTTTACGTTTGGGACTACGGGACGATATCTTGGGAAATCCCCTATTACTATCTCTGTGTACTGAGCATATTCTGTCTGTGATTTTACTCTTTATCAACTGTTAGTGTCTCTAATTATACTGTCGCACTTCATACTTTTTTACCTCGATTATATATATAACACCAGTAGGGCCAGTAGGGCCCTGACCTTCCTCGTCACTACTCAACCAAGGTTAGGCTTGGCACTTACTGGGTACCGCTGTGGTGTACTCATGCCCTTTCCTGCACATGTTTTTCGTGTGCGATCAAGGTTCTTCGGCTCAGCCATACTTTCATTGAGGCGAGGTGATCTTCAGATACTTTGAGGTATATCTGCCGTGTCCGCAGACCGAGGAGTTCCTCTCTATTCTCTCTTTTAGCTATAGACCTTCTATATTTTCTTTTGATTAGACATTCTGGAATTAGAAAGCTATGTAGTATCTATAGCTTGTGATTTTATGAGATTCCGGGTTTTGAGAGTTGATTCAGTTTCGAGAGTGTGTATTTGTATATGCCGAGCGACATCTTAAACGTTTTTATTATGTTTATTCATAGTTTTTGCTAGTTCTGTATTTCGTTTCCTTTTTCCGCAATTTGTTAGGCTTACCTAGTTGTAGAAACTAGGTGCCATCACGACAGTTCACGGAGGGTGAACTTAGGTCGTGACAGAGTCCGATATGCGGAGCAGATATCCCCATCTTTTCTCCAGCTCAGGTACTTTTCTATGTCCACTCGAGAACGAACGGTCGTTTAAGAGGTAGAGAATGTGATGACTCAAAAGTTCATCTCATGTTTTGGAACCCAATTCGGGTTTCCGAGGCCTTCAAGACCTTATTTTCTCTCTCCTTGATTTGCGTGCACAGTCCGGGAGCGCTTCTAGATATCCTTTATGCGAAAATTTGAGGAAAATGCTAAATTTTGCCTTTAAAAATCAATTAAGTTGACTTCGATCAAAATTTTGAGTAAACGGACCTGGACTCGTGATTTGACGATCTCGGAGGACCCATAGTAAAATATGGGACTTGGGCATATGCGGGGAATTGAATGTCTAGGTCCCTAGCCCGAGAAATGAATTTTTGAAGAAAAATAGTTAAACTAAAAATATAATGGTTTTTAGAGTTTTTAATAATGCTTGACCTTGTTGGTATTGGGCCCATATTTTGGTTCTGGAGCACGGTACAGATTTAATATGGTATTTAAGTCATCTTAGTGAAATTTCATGAGAAACGAAGTTTATATGACGTGATTCGGTCTCTCGGTTAAGGAAATAGAAACTTTAAGTGTTCTTAAGAATTTCATTGATTTTGATGCTAAATCCGTAGTTGTAGGTGTTATTTTAGCGTTTTAATCATGCGAGAAACTCCGTATGATATTTTTAGACTTGTATGCATGTTTGTTTTGGAGCCCCGAGGGCTCGGGTGAGTTTCGGATAGGCTACGGGATGTTTTAGACTTGAAATTTCTGGTGTTTTGGGCTTCTGCTGTCATCTAGTATATCCTTCTTCTCTTTCGGGAAGGAACTCTCGCGAACACGAAGAGTAAATTTGTCTGAGGGAGAACTCCTTCTTCGCGAACGTGAGGCCCAGGTCGCAAACGCGGAGCACTGGGGGCATTACCCTTCGCGAACGCGACCTAGCTATCGCGAACGCGAAGGCCATTTTGACAGGGACCTGGGGGAGGGGAGAAAATACTCTACGCGAACGTGGCAAGCGGCTCGCGGACACGAAGGTCGGGGGGTATTCCTTCGCGAACACGTACAGTATCTCGCGAACGCGAAGGCTCTTCTAGCTAATACTTCGCTAATGTGACAGGCCTCCCACGAGCGCAAAGAAAGCATGTCTAGTGTTTTAAAAACAGAACCAAAGACAGTATTAGACCAAAATTTCATATTTTCTTCCATAGAACTCGACCTTGGGCGATTTTTAAAGTGGGTATTCAACACCAAATCATAGGTTCGTGCTCTAAGACTCATTCCCTTCAATTTCCATCAACACCCATTAGATTTCTAGGCCTAAATCTTGTTCTTTCATGGTAGAATTAGGAATTTTGGGAAAAGTTGGGGATATAGACCTCGATTTGGGATTGGATTCCGTAACTAATTGTATATCTGGGCTCGGGGGTAAATGGGTAATCGGGTTTTGGTCCGAACTTTGAGTTTTGATCAAGCGGGTTCGAGGTCGATTTTTGACTTTTTGGGAAGAATGTTGGGAAATATATAATTTTTCATTAGAATTGGTATCTTTGGCAAATTGATGATAATAAGTTAATTATGAATAGATACGGGTTGATTGGAAGTGGAAACTAAAGGAAAAGCGGTATTTGAGGCTTGAGTTTGGCCGTGAAATCGAGGTAAGTGTTGTGGCTAACCTTAGATTGAGGGATTAGGTGTTGTTGCCTTATTTGCTACTTGTTTAGTTGTTAAGTACGACGTATACGTATGGTGACGAGTATCTATACGTTTTTGTCGAGTCATAGCATGCGAGTGCGTCTTATACTTGTGACCGTTGTGTTCCTTTACACATATTGTTCTTACTTAAACTAGTTATTACTCATATTAAACAAGTCTTATTATGTTTTTTTTTAAGTTTTGGATGTTGGTTGAGTATTGGCTCAAGTTGAGAGTTCTGTTGTGAAATTAAATGATGAAACGAAGTTGTTTGATTGTGATACCCTTGCCAGGTTGTTATTATTTCTGTTGTTTCTTATGGTAAGGAAGAGTGATAAAGCACGAAGGGTGATGTTATGCACATTCCTATTATTCATATGGTGAGGAAGAGTGATAAAGTACGAAGGGTGATGTCGTGCACAATCCTATTATTCATATGGTGAGGAAGAGTGATAAAGCACGAAGGGTGATGCCGTGTACGTTTCTATTATTGAATGCATGATGAGGATTGAGAGTAAAAGCACGAAGGGTGATGCCGTGCATTTTTGTTTGATGTGTTTATTTGTTGTTATCGCTTCAAGTGTACTAGCTGTTTAGATTCTTTTACTGCTATGATTCTATGCGTTGGAACCCCCATAGCATGTTGCCCCTTCCCGTTCATTTCTGCTTAGTTTTTATTTGTTACTTGTTATTCTGTTAGTATATTATTTAACTGAACAGGTTTATATTGTTTGTCGTGTCCTAGCCTCGTCACTACTTCGCCGAGGTTAGACTTGGCACTTACCAGTACATGGGGTTGGTTGTACCGATACTGTACTCTGTACTTTCTGTGCAGATCCCGGTACTGGACCATACAGATCAGAGTTGAGGTTGCTGCCTTTAATCCACAGGAGAACCAGGGTAATTTACCGGTGTTCGCAGACCCTAGAGTCCCCTTCCCTCTATCTTAGTTCCTGTTTTCTTTCATTCCGAAAAATAGATGTATTTTTCCTTTAAACCAGTATTTGTAGAAATTTTTAGACGTTCGTGGATTGTGACACCAGATCATTGGGTTAGTCGTGTTTTAGAGTTTTGAACTATTATAAAATTTCTGCACTCCATATCTATTTAACTTTAAATTATCATTTATTACTGTTTTGGTTAATCATTAATGTGTTAAAACTGTATCTATTGGCTTGCCTGACATTCAAGAGTTAGGCACCATCACGATTCTGACGGTAGAAAATCCGGGTCGTGACAAAGAGATCAAATATGAGATCTCCGAAATTCCATGAAATTCTTGGAATATTCGTTAAGAGATCAAAGACATGTCAAATATGTCTTGCTAAAAGTCCTACGTTCGAGAAATACGCCTCTAAGGCCCTCGAATCACGTAGAATAAACCGGAGGGAAGAAACAAGGGATAAACATAATTGTAACCTGCACTATTTATCAATAAGATCATTTTTTCTTTATAGTTGTTTGTGATTGCAGTTTTATTTTTCTCTGCATAAATTTATGCAAACAAATTCGTACACCCAGTGGGACCAGTCCTTCCCTTCATCTCTTCCTCCTACAAATAAAAAACTTCAAGTTGCAAGATTATCTATTGTGATGGTTGAGTACTTCAAGTCTCGCCTTTAAGTTTCAGCAAGCCTACACCTCGATAAACCATCTTTTCTATCATATCCTTCAATTTTTCTTGTATATTTAGTTCCAAGCTATAAATAATTAGAAGCAAGAATTTGTTGGAGGATCTTAGGAAGAGTAAATCATGTCTAATATGATAACAATACATTTATGTGAGATAAAAAACTATGTATTATAGTGAAGATTCATGATACTCTGAGTTATAAGTAATTGACTAGAGAAAAGAGTTGGATAATAGTGTAATTGCTAAATCATTGAAGACTTATGCTACCACTAATGATGGGTTGCACAGATTAAAGTAGGAGTTGAGACGAAGTATATGGTAAAAAGTAATAATTGTTTGTTGTTGCTTGATTCCAAACTAAGACGATTGTTATTGGAATATTCGAGATAATGTATAGATTTTAAAGTCTAAACCTTTAAATTACTCTGACGAATTTATCTTAGTAATTCTTTAACCTTTGGTTTTATAGGCATATCACAATTTCTTAGTAGAGTATGTGAACAATGATGAGCTGAAAGAATTATTATATTCTTACTTCTTCCATCACTTTCTGATGTTCTTTTGGGTTAAATTTTGTTAACTTGCTAAATGTATTTATATAACTTCTGTTGCAAAATATTTGAGGTGATAAGATTGTTTAATTAGTAGAAATCTAGCCTTATATATACTGAAAGTAGAGTGAATTGTGATTCTATTAACTACTAGTTAGCTAAAAGGAATTAATGAAGTAGCATCTGCCTTTCAGATTGGATATGAATTGTTAGTTGAGGCAGACGCACTCGAGAGAGAGTCTGAAACATAAATAATGACTTTTGGGACTCAAAATACATTTATATATTTTTTTTAAAAATTACTTTTATACCTAAAACATACTACGTCTTACACCTTCAGAGATCTGACGTACTTGCCAGGTGATTATTGTTAGTGGGGTCTGTGCACATTTAATATTTTGAGTCCAAAACCACTGCCACACTGCCCACGTGAATTTCCCTGCTTTTTGAAATGGCAATTTCCTAACCATGTGGGTCCCTCAGCAGTTCCAATTGTTTGGAAGGCAAACCTTTCTTAAACATCTTAATCCCAATATTCTCCATCTACACCTTTCGGTTTATGATTTTAGACACTAAAATTTCGTATATTAATCCAAAAATGAGACTCGTATATTTTTATGGCGCAATTCATGCAAACAATTTCGAAAGTGATCCTGTTATTCATTGATTGTATTTGGATTTATTAAAAGTAATTTCATCAAACTAAGTTAACTTACTGTTTTACTAAAGATTAACATCAATCAGATCACACAGGAATACAAACAAAAGTTGACCAGGAAATTGCCCTAGTTTACTTAAATTAAGAATAAAATTTTTTTGCTAAACAAAAAATTTTCTTTGTATAAACTGCTAAAAAAAGTATCCGTTTTTTTTTTGGTTGTTAAATTAATATAATATATAGAAGCAAAATTAATTACAAGCTAGTGGAGCATTACTGGCTATACCCAACATAGAAATGCAAACCTTTTATTCATATTCAATTCTATTCCTATGTTCCGAGAATCCAAATTGGTTTCTATGTTCCTTGAAAAGCTTTTCATATTGCCTTCGTTTTTTGTTTTTTGAATTCCAAACCTATTTCTCTCGTCAAATGGATCACCTTGTTAACTTTTAAAATTTAAAGTTATTATTCATTCCAATTTAAGGTGAATTTTGTTGGAGTAAAGAAAATAACAGTATACGAACCTAATATAGTGGAGATAATACAAAATATTTACTACAGTAAAGGAAATTACTTTTTTCTTAATAATAGATTACTATCAAAAATACAACATCATACAAACCTAATATTGTAGAAGTAATACAAGAAATTCATTTCCAAAGAAGCAAATATTTTTTTTCAACAATTTGTAATAAAAGTAAAATGAATTAGGCACACACAGTGATATGAAGATTAAATTCTGAAATTAACAATAAGCAAGCAAAGTTCAACAGTTTAAATACAAGTATTATCAGGCTACATAATTATACCTTACACAATTTACTGTAATATTGTTGGAGGTATTAGCTATTTTACAATGATATTAAAGATAGATTCTCTAATAAAGTAGAAGAGGATCATATACATTATGCTAATATTATAAAAAAGCACATAATATATTTAAGGGCTAATATTAATCGACTTGGTAGAAAAGTAACTTTTTTTAAAATGGTAGAAACGCGTTTTGAGTCCAAAAAATTACCATTTAGATTTCGGACTCATGGTTTTACTAAATCTAGTATCCCAAACTTACCAACTCAATTAATTTAGATTTTCAAAGCACATAATATATTTAAGGGCGAAATACTTCTTATTAAGATTCTTTTATTTTCACACTCGAATTTAAAACTTCTTACTAAATGAGGAGGGATTTCATACATCCACCACCCGTAATAACACTTGGACAATTTGAAGAGTAACGGCTCGTTTATTACTCGGGATAAGGAATAATTAATTTTGATATTAAATTTGAGATGGGTTTACCCCATACTTTTGAGATAAAATTACGATATAACTATTCCGGAGATTAGTTATCCCAATCCCCCAAAATTTAATACTATTTTTACGGAAGATTAGAATAATATACGAAATAATTAATTTCGGGATAATTAATATAACTTGTTTTTCAACTAAAGGATGCCAAAGCAATTTTAACTTGATGGTAATAGGACCTATTCTATTAAGCCAGCAACTGACATTGCCAACTCTTGCCAGACATTATTTTTATGTATTATTATATAATAGCCTGCCTTTGTTTGTACCTTGAGTGGAGTGCTTAGTTACAATATAATTCAATCTTTATATTAATTGATTTAGCGTAAAAAGGTCTGTCTTTTCCGATTTAATTTCTGACACATATGGGGGTGTGGCAGTGGTTTTGGACTCAAAATGTTAAATGTATACAGACCCCACTAACAATAATCACCTGGCAAGTACGTCAGATTTCTCAAGGTGTTTACTAAAATTTACTAAAACACGGTATTATATTGCGCTTTATTTTAACGGTTAAATTTCCGTTAAAGTAAAACACAGTATAATATTGTATTTTAGGTAAAAAGATAATTTTTAAAAAAAATTATATAAACGTATTTTGAGTCCCAAAGGTCATTATTTAGGTTTTGGATTCCTCAAAGAGATTACTACAAAAAGAGCTGAGAGCTTCCGGACTACCTGTGTCATTCTTGACAGGTACTCACTATTATTATATTCTTCCACAAAGAATAACCACCTAACAGAACCTTGTTTGTGGAATATTTTTGTTATTGTTAGGGCCCTGGTTACAATAGCAGTGCTAGTTATGACTTGTGCTATTTATTTTTGTCTTTTGCCCAGAATAGGTCAACTTAAGAACTTTTATTCTGATCATTCAGTATTGAATTGTTCATGATTGAGGCCAAAAAAGATATTTGAATTCCATATTTACTTGAATTCTGTTTGACCAAAAGATATTTAAACCTTTTTGATTACGGTGGCTTGAGTGACCTTGCCCTAATTGACTTTCTCAAGATCAATTGGGTGTCAAAATTGTGCAAGCAAAATAGGCTCAAGTTAGGTATTACTATCTCTAGGTTTAACCCTTTAATTGGGGCTATCAATCTCTTGAATACACCCCAATTCCTTGTTGGATTGATTTTCCAAGTCTCAAGCTCTCTTTCTCAAGAAGAGTCCAAGTCCAAAAATGCACAAATTAGTGTTTGAAACCACTAATTCAACATGGAAAATACAAATCAGTCCAAATATCAACCACCCATAAACATCTAAGCCTTAAAACAAAAGACTATCAATTACCCACACTAGGGTTGAGCTACAACCCTAGCTAATGGGTCAAGCTACTCACAATAATGGAAGAAATCAGATATTTAGATGAAGAATAACCCATAAAATATAATTACAAGCTAAGATTTGAAGATTCAATGTTAAACTAGCTACATATTACTCAAAATAGACTAAAACCGCCGTTCACGTGCTCTGCTAAGATAAAGATACCCTAAAAATTTGAAAAAGAAATATTTATACAAGGCCGAATTTTTTGGACAAAAATACCTTTGACGGAGGTACTGCGGTCCGCAAGAAATGGACTGCGACCGCGGTGAGGCTTTTTGGCTTCAAGTTTTGGTCTCTGAATCTAGCCACCGCAGACTGCATAAAATGCACCGCGACCGCGATGGCTTCATCGCAGAACGCATAGAATGGACCGCGGACCGCAGTGTCTTGAAACTTCCAAAATTCCAGTTCTCTGAATCCCCTCTCTGCGGACCACAACAAATGGATTGCGGCCGCGATGAGGCTACTGCGACAACGAAGAATCTACTGTGGGCCGCATTGCTTGAGCTTCCAAAATTGCATCTCTCTAATCTTTTCCACCATGGACCGCAACAAATTCAATGCGGTCGCGGTGGGTCTATTGTTGCTGCGGTGGATTTACTGTTGTAGCAGTGCTTTGACTTTTTCTTGGTACTTGAGCAGGTTTCACTCCTTTTTGAGCTGGTTTTGACTTTCTTGTCGCTTTTTGACCAAACACTGCAAACAAGTACAACATGTAATCTTTCGGGACTACTTGCATACATTTTTAATCCAAAACTCAAGCAAAAAGGAGCATAAAATATACTAGAATCCCTAGTTATCACCCTCATCCATCGTCATGTCCTCGCCACCAGAAGGAATCGTCTTGGATAACGGGGTGGCGTCAGAAATCCCTTCACGTGACCGATGTGTTCTAGGAATGTCTATGGCAGAAGATGTGTTAATGAAAAAAAAAGAGTCAAGAACGGTGAATGGAAGAGAGGAAGCAAAGAAATCAGAAGAGAAAAGGCTGAAGATATGAGAAGGAATAACCAAAGAAGAAATAGCCAAGAGTTTTTGAAAAAACAAACCCTTCACCTATTTATAGGGTTGGGTAGCGCTAAAATCGAACCGGAAGGCTCCCAATGGAACCAAAACCGAAGAAACAAACCATCAGTCTCTGTCTCGGGAAGACGCGTAATGATGATGCACGTGGAAGTGACGTCATTTCCCAATAGGACACACCACCCATAGTATCGTGAAGCGCACTACTCTTTCTTTGTTGGCCAAACCATCACAATTCGCAAGCCAAATTTCTCCGCAGGTATAGGCGATGTCCGCTTATCAAGGACGCACTGGGACGCAATGTCGACAAGCGGAGGGACTAACTGTATAGGTCCAAATTTGGACGACCACGACCACAACCACAGCCACTACTGAGTACGGCAAGGAACGAGGTCCTTACGATGTAGCGTCCCTTGGTCGTTATAAAGGGTGATGACCGACAGTGGTTAGCGAACATACGACATCTACAGTAGTGTAAGCGTAGCAGGAGACAGTAGAAATATGCTTTTCGAATATTCTTTATGTTATACCTTTTTAGGGTTTAAAAGGGGATTGTCCCTTATAAATAGAGGGAGAACATTTTGTAGAGGGGGATCGAAAAGTGAATACAAAAAAAGATAAAAAAAGACAATTTTGCTTACTACAGTTCTGAGATCCATACATCATCTTTTATCTTGGCTAATCGCATCCATTACAATATTTTTCTACATTTGAAGTTATCATATTCACGCTTAATCATTTGGTTCCGTCATACTAGGAAACATTATTCACCTTGTTCATCTCTTGCATCATTTAATCTAGATTTTATTATACTTGGCTGAGATTTACCTTTTCATCTTCACTAATTAAAATAAGAAAAAGAGTGATGAGTAAACAGGAAATGCAATTCCTTCCCAGAAGTTAAGGACATGTAGTCCTGAAGTCCTAAAGTTAAATTCAAAAGTTAAGGACATGGTCTTGAACTTAGAGTTTCAAGTTCAAAAGTTAAGGAAATGTAGTCTTGAAGTCCTAAAGTTTAGTTTAATAGTTAAGGACACAAGTTCAAAAGTTAAGGACAGGCAGTCCTTAACTTCCAGTTACAAGTTCTAAAGTTAAGGACAAGCAGTCCTTAACTTACAGTTACAAGTTCAAAAGTTAAGGACAATAGGTCCTTAACTTTGATTTCCAAGTTCAAAAGTTAAGGACAGACAGTCCTTAACTTATAGTTACACGTACAAAAGTTAAGGACAATCAGTCCTTAACTTACAGTTACAAGTTCAAAAGTTAAGGACGCTTGTCTTGAAGTTTGAGTTCCAAGTTCAAAAGTTAAGGACATGTAGCCTTGAAGTCCTGAACTTAGAGTTCCAAGTTACAAGTTCAAAAGTTAAGGACATGTAGTTCTGAAGTCCTGAACTTAGAGTTCCAAGTTCAAAAGTTAAGGACATGTAGTCCTGAAGTCCTGAAGTCAAGGACATGAGCAGAAGGGTATTTTCGTCCGGCAGTTAAAGTTTATTAAAGCAGTGGCTAAAGACTAAAGACATTTTAAACGGTAGATTAAAAGTAAATACATGTATTATTAGTGGCCAACCGTGCACTTCCCCCGTATACTTTTGAGTAGGGCCCAATACATTTATTTGGGTGGGCCAAAATACAAGAAATCAAATGATGTACTTGTATTTTTTCCTAAAGAAGAAAGTAGGACCTTGAGTCGCAGATCAATAAGCACAAAAATAGAAATTTGGAGTTGGCCAATTTTGGGAGATACGTGGAAATCATATGATCACAGAAATCATGGACAAAGAGACCATTTCGTGAGCTAAACCGAAGTATTTGTTCCAACATTTTTGGCCGATATAATGAACTGATGTTGTAGCGAACATATAATATATAATAATTTAAAAAATTAGTTCCAAAGTAAATTTGGATGTTACAATGAAATACTGTCCTAGAAGATGATTGTTATATAGAAGTCTAATTGTATTGAGCTCCCCCAAAAAATAATTATTCACATTTCCTGTTTACATATAACTAATGAATATATTTTTCTTGTTAGTGTGAAAGAGTGTAAAGATTATTTGTAACAAGAGGATAGTTCAATCGGCGAAATAAGTTAAAATTCATATTGTGATGTGACCTATTTGAAATTTGGTATCCCTCCATTTTATTTTATATGAGGTATCCACAAATATCAAAATTGCCTCCGATTTCCAATAATTAAATGAGATATGGTGAGAGTTTGAGATGTATCTTCATCTTTATTAACGAGCTAAAAAGAAAAAAGATGTAACAAAAAGTTCGGCTATTACGCCATTTTTACCATCCCTAATTAAATCCCTTTAATAATGTGAGGAAAACAAAAAGAATGACAACATGTTATGATAAAAATCAAAATATGGTGGATGTCTACTCTTCCTCCATGATCTTTCTCTCAAATGGTTAATGACATATTCAATGACATATTTTCTATGTTCAATGACATATTTTCTTCACTTTTCATGCTTATATAAAGACTTTGTAATAAATAAGAAAATACACACAATTGAAGAAGAAAATCTCTTCCTTCTCTCTATCTCTATTTCTTGTTCATGTTTTATTAAATTGCTTTTATTTCTTGTTCATGTTTTACTAAACTGCTTTTATTTCATAATACGTTATCAGCACGAGTCTCTAACCAATTGTATATATATATCTACAAAATTTTTCCTACATCCGAAAAAATTACAATTAGAAGCTATACATATCATCACATGGTTAAATGTAAAGAGAAACTACATATGGTAAGTAATGAAATGTAAGAAGGTATGATTATCTTATACTTGTCATTCCTTTAAAATCTCATATGCACACAACTTCGTACTACACTTGTATTGCATAAGCACATATTAATATTACATCTTTTATATCACATGAATGGAATAAAATTTTCGAAGTTCTATATGTGAAAATCATAGTAGCAGTTAATTGTTGATATGATGCATGCCATGGTAACCAAAGATATTTTATATAAATTGTCTTATGCATATTTGTGCGTTAACTATCTTCAATATGTCCTGCCGCTTTTAATATTTTCTTTTACTTGGATGAATATTTTTTTTCCTTTTGGATTTTTACGGTTGCATATAGTACCAAAAAAAAGGAATAAAAAATAAAATAAAATTGGTCATACTGATTAAAAGCATAAATCATCTTGAAGAAAACAAGAAATACTTTACATCTTTATCTAGGTTGATTAATTACTTCTTTGAAGTTTGGAAAACAAACCAGCTATTGAGAAAGTATACTTCATAATTTATGGTCGTATCATTTGAAAACAAACAATGATTAGTATGACTACTAGAAGATGTATTTTTGAGTATCCATGACCTACTTGATGTTTGCTACTGACTTACCATTTTTAAGTATTTTATATGAATGATGCACAAGATACAACTGGTAAGTTGTTACCTATAATGTCACTTTTCAGGTAATATAAATGCTGAATTTATGTATTAATACTATATATGTGTTGTTACCTATATGGTGTACTTTTGATAAATTTATTCACTAATTGCTTGGTTAAATTGAGTGAAGGAAAGTCATGACGTTAAATCAAATCCAATAGGTAGGGTATACCCCGAAAACAACAATATTTTTGAGAGAGACTCAATAAATATTATGACAATGATTTTATGATCCTTTTAAACTCTAATAGAATTTAGAAGAAATATTCTGACTACAAACAATTGTATTTCATATAGATGCTACAAATAATTAATAAAGCTTTACGCTGATTTGAGATTTATACACTTATTTAAGAAAGCAAATTTGATTTGCTAAGTTGCAAATTAGTTGTGTATAACTTTCTTGGCATGTGATTGAAATTAAGGCTTGAGAATGAATCTCAATATTGTTTAGCCTATTATGCCATTAATTGAGGATAAGACATCGGGATCAAGTCCTGATGCTCCATAATGATAAGAGTTGGGTTTGAGTCCCAATTTATTATGGCCTAACATGCCTTTATATTGGTAAGACATTGGGTTTGAGTCCCAATGTACCATATTGATGATATAATGATGACTAAAGAAAAATAATATATTTTTCATGAAAAGGCATGAAAATTGTCCCACTTGATTTGCTCCATTCTTGAAGTGAATGTGATAACAGTGCATAATAAGTTTCAATGAAGACAAGTAGTTGAACAATGAACGTGGGCGTTCCAAATATCAAAATAATAATAATCATCACTATGATTATAAAAGGAGAACAATAAGGGTTCTCAAAATAGTCCTTCAAAATGTGAAGGCAATGCTTACCATCAAATTGGTATGAAAATAATAAAGCACGTCGCTGATTATGATCCATTCCTTGAAGAGAATGTGACTTGTGATAAGCATTAAGAATGCAAACTCATTCCTAAAGTTGAATGTGGTTATATGTGATAAAAGCAATGAATAAAGACATGCAATTCATGATTATATGAATACCACACAACTCACCTCTAAGGGAGGTTTGAGTAAAATAAAGAGAATAAATATTATTGTGTGGTTACATGAATATATCATTGGTCGCGTACTATGCCAAATATTATTTTGTCATGCCTTATAAAAGTTATTAAAGGCAAAATTAAAGCAAGAAATGATTTTGCTTATGATGATTTTGACCATGATAATTTATTATGATATAATTTTCTCTTTGAAGGAGACATTTACCATATGAATGGTATGATAAAAGATCTTGTTGTACAAAAGTTGTTAAGAACTCCGGAAAAACTAATTTGTTACTACCCGGATGAATAAACTTATTCATGACATTGATATTGTAAAGTCTCAAAAGAAACTTTTTGAGTTTCAAATATATAAGTCAAAGTGATTGGCATATTGAGACTATAAATGAAAGGAAGATTGAATATTTTCATATTTCTATAATCATACCGGGTAGATATGAAAGGTTACCCGATCTTCTTTCTATTTGTACTACACAAATATAAGCATGATGCTGGAATCATATGCCACAAGTAAACTAGAGGTTTACTAAAATAAATATTAATTGGCATGACCGGTTGACCATCTCGGTTCAATTATGATGCGAAAAATTAATTAAGAATTACATTGACATATATTGAAGAATAGAAGATTCTTCAAGAATTCTCTTGTGCTGCTTATTCTCATGATATACTAGTTAAAGGTTGGGATTGAATCCCTTGATTTTTGGAAGGAATAAAAGGTGATATATATATGGGCCCAGTCACCTGCCATGTGGACCGTTTACTATTATATGATTTTAATAGATGCATCTATTTTATGGTCACATGTGCATTTGTTATCAACTTGCAGTTTGGTTTTTGCAAGATTGCTTGCTCAAATTATTAGAGCACAATTCCAGAATATAAATTATGATGATTTATCTTAATAATACTGGTTTAAATCTAAGTTGGTTTAGCAGAAATTGTATGCCGCCAATTATAGCTAAATCATTGGTTATGAGAACAAAACTCCCAAAAACGAAATTTGGTATGAGATTTATTATTTAATATACATCAGCACTTGTGCGCATCTAGCCAAGTTATAAAAATTTCCCTATCACAATCGGTTCAGCGTCAGGAACCAAATAATTTCTATATAGAAATATGGATGTGCTATATGATTTAATTATGCCACCAAAATGCACAAAGATGAGTTCCCAAAGATGGTTGGGAAATGTGTTGGTGATTCCAACATTAGGGGGAGAAAATGGACAGCTGAGAAAGTGATACGTGAAATGAATTATTATGAATACATATAGATCCTCGTATAAGAAAATATAAACTTGAAGTTCAAGTGATAATTCATTTACGAATTATTGTCAGACGCATTTGCTGACCCAAATCTAAATGTCATATTTCAGCTGTTAATGCTCCAAATAAAATAAAGTCCATGAGGGAGAGAGTCTATGGCACGCATGAAGTGTAACAGACCAATCGGTTCCAAAGATAAAACTCCTTGAAGAAGGAGAGGGAAAATATTTAAAATGATCATAATAAGGAGGCAAGTGCCCTAGAAGAGCACCATGACATAACACTTCATAAGACCTCATGGGAGAGACTCAGGTACCTGAAAATAATGAAATAAAGAGATCTCAATAAGTTATGTCTTTATTGGGTAATAATGGAACCGACATAAAATGATTGTCGACAATATTGTTAATATAATGTAGCGCTCAATATGATTAATATTGACGAGGATCTTGAGATCAAATCTGTCATGAAATTTGGACGGATAAAAGATTGGCCAAATAAAAAATACGCAATGAAATTGACTTCACTTGAAAAATGTGAAGTTGGACGGATAGTCCAACACCTGAAAGTATAAAGTCAATTGAGGTATAAATGTGTTCTTGTGTGAAAGGTTCAAGTCGATAGACATAAAGACGACTTGTGGCACAAGAAAATTAGTAAATATCCTCACATTGAATATATGGAGACATGTTCTCTTATAGTGGATATAGTCACTTCAGGTTTTAATCTGGCAATATATGAAAAACTTGATATGTGTATAGTGGATATCATTGAAAGATTTAAATTGTCTTGGAGCATATTAAGGTTTCCAAGAAATTTATTAAATAAAGCTTCAAAAATCCTTATACGGATTGAAACAATCAGGGCACATGTGGTATAATCGCCTGAGTGAGTACTTGTTGAAAGAAGGGTACAAGAATGATTCAATTTGTACTTGCGTCTTTATAAAAAGATATGGATCTAAATTTGTTATAATCACCGTGTATGTTGATGATTCAAATATCATTAGAACTCCCGGAGAGCTTCCTAAAGCAGTAGACTGTTTAAAGAAAGAATTTGAAATGAAAGATCTTGGAAAGACAAAATTTTGTCTTGGTCTACAAATTGAATATATGAAAGATAGAATTTTTGTCCTTCAATCAGCATACACTAAAAAGATTTTAAAGAGCTTCTATGTGGATAAAACACATCCATTAAGTACCCCGATGGTTGTGAGATTACTCGATATAAATAAAGATCCACTCCGACCTCATGAAAATAATGAAGAGCTTCTTGGTCCTAAAGTACCATATCTTAATGCAATTGGTGCACTAATATATCTTGCTAACACTAAAAGGCATGACATAACTTTTTCAGTTAATGTCTTAACAAGATATAGCTCCGCTCAAGGAGAAATTGGAATAAAATCAAGCATATATTGCGTTATCTAAGGGGGATTACCGATGTGGGTTTATTTTATGGCAATGATTGCAATACCGATCTTGTTGGTTATATCGATGTGGAGTATTTATATGACACATACAAGACTTGATCTCAAACATGTTATGTGTTTACATGTGTGGAACTGTCATATCTTGGCGATCGACTAAGTAATCAATCGTGGCTACTTCTTCTAATCATGCTGAGATAATTGCTATTCATGAAGCAAGTCGAGAATGTGTATGGTTGAGGTCTACTATACATTTTATTCGAGACAAATGTGGTTTGAAGTGTGATAAACTACCCACAGTTTTGTATGAAGAAAATACAACATGCATAGCCCAATTAAAGGGAGGATTCATAAAGGAGTTAGGACAAAGCACATTTCACCTAAATTATTGTTCACACATGATCTTCAAAAGAATGGTGATATTAATGTGCAATGGATCCGTTCAAGTGATTATATGACTGATTTGTTCACAAAATATCTACCGGCGTCAACCTTCAAGAAACTAGTGTACAAGATTGGGATACGAAGGCTCAACGATGTAAACTGATGATCTCATCAGGGGGAGTTAATACACGTTGTACTCTTTTTCCCTTACAAGGTTTTGTCCCATTGGGTTTTCCTTGCAAGGTTTTTAACGAGGCAACCAAAAGGCGTATTTCTAAATATGTGTACTCTTTTTCCTTCATTAGGATTTTTTTTCCCATAGGGTTTTTTCCTAATAAGGTTTTAACGAGGCACATTATTTATGGACATCCAAGGGGGAGTGTTATGATAAAAGTCAAAATATGGTGGATGTCTACTCTTCCTCCATGATCTTTCTCTCAAATGGTTAATGACATATTCAATGACATATTTTCTATGTTCAATGACATATTCCATGACATATTTTCTTCACTTTTCATGCCTATATAAAGGCTTTGTAATAGATAAGAAAATACACACAATTGAAGAAGAAAATCTCTTCTTCTCTCTATCTCTATTTCTTGTTCATGTTTTACTAAATTGCTTTTATTTCAAAACACAACATACTTAATTGTGTCGTGGAAATCTTAAATGTAACAAGCTTTAAAGATGCGTCAATTATTTAAAAAAGTGATATTTTGACATCTTTTTTTATTTAGCGAGGTGAGCCACATATGCAACTCTTGAACTACAAAGTATGAAGGCTTCCCGTTTTGAGTAGCGTGAAAAGGTAAGGTTGAAATTAATTAATTCTGACTATTTTAACATGTGATTTTGTTGGTGTGACGTATGAGCAATGCATGTGTCATGACCCAAAAATTCCTCCGAAGGAGTTATGATGGCACCTAGTCTCTAAATTAGGTAAGCCTAACATAAACTGAAATAATGTTGATATTTACTAACTTTAAATTAAATTACTCTGAACAAATTACAATTCCCGAAACTGGTGGTACAAGTCACAAGCCTTTCTAAGAGTAGTTATACAAAATAAATACATCACAGCTCCGAAACAGAAAGGAACAAATGGAAATAAGTACAAATGAAGGTGACTCCGAGGCCTGCGAACGTTGTAGCAAGTTTACCTTGAGTCTCCACCGCAACGACCCACGCGGCTACTACCGATTAAATACCTGGATCTGTACACAAAAATATACAGAAGTATAGTATGAGCACACCACGGCGATGCCCAGTAAGTATCAAGACTAACCTCGGTGGGGTATTGACGAGGAACAGTCCAAACACCTACTGGTCAAATGAATAGAACAGGATTTGATAATAAACTATCAATCTAAAAATGACATAGTAATATTAACATCAGGGAAAGAGCGAACTACAATCAGTAGAAACAATAAAGAGAAACACGGGTAGAAACGAAGATAATCAAATAAATTAACACCAATATAGCTGGAACACAGACAAGTAAAGGAAAATGTACTCAAACAGGGAAGGCGATGCCAGCTCAATAACTCATATCGTTTCTGATGCAAAATTCCCAGCTATCTCAAAGATCGATGTGTCATATCATAACCTCAATTACCAAACTTTTAGCACACTCGGCACCTTGTGCCTACATATTTCTATCTCACTTTACATAACAACGTTCTCATGTTACTCAGTTCATAGGGTCTATAACCAATGCAATTAAGGTATTCAAGGAGTCTGATTTACATAACATAAGTGGAGTACAACTTCTAACCAATTAGGAACTCAACAAGAAAAGATGAAGTTATTTTTTTGAAATCATTTAAATAAAGAAAGTACCGTTTTCAATTAAAGTACAACATCGAATGAAATATTACCTGTGAGCACGTGATTTTTGCCCTAAATATGATTATTCCCAAAATCCCAAATAAAAATAATTTTCCTTTATTTTTACAATTTTTTTGTGCATTTTGGTGTCATTTTCTAATAATTGTTGCATTCTATTTGCGCATGTTAATTCTATAAAGTACAAAAATATGCATTTTTGCGCTTAGGTTTTAGTATCAATTAAGGGTTAATTATTTTAAAAAAACAAAACATGAAAATCACAAAAATTAGTCACTTTCACATTTTAATGATTTTTACTATGAACTTGTCATGAAATAGCTTTTGAACAATTTTAATAATTAATTAGTCTTTGTTTTGAAATAGCTAGGATTTCATGTTAGTTTTACATTTCCATAAAAATTAGAAAAATTATAAAAATTGTAAAAGTGGGAAAAGAAAACAAAAAGGAAATAAGAATAGAAATTGGGTCTTAATAAAAGACCCAAATTTGGGCCAAATCAGAAGAATTGTTCAGGCCCAAATGTCTCAACCCATTGTAAATCAGCCCCAGCCCAAGTCCCCAACCTGGTCCGTCCCCCCTTTAATCGAAACGACGTCGTTTCGTGGCCTCCAAATCAGGACCGCTGGATCTCATCAATCCAACGGTCCGGAACTAACGAGGTTCTTAATATAAAAGGGTCTGAAACTCTCCCCCCTACCCCCATTTGCCTCATCGTCCTTACCCTACCCTTCCTCAACAAACCCTAATCTGCGCCGTCATCAAACCCCTCACCGGCGGTGAACACAACCTATGCCGTTCACTCCGAGATTAACACCACAGATCCCCCTCACCCTCCTCTTTCCATTGCACCCACTGGTTCACCTCGAACAAGGCCGGAACTCGTCGAATCTTAGTTTGAAGTTTTCCGGCCAAGTGACAAGTTTATCCAAATCAGTCCAAAATCACACGACACAACCCCCGGCCCTTCCTCAATACTAATCCATGGTTATTTTCCTTCAAATCATTGTGAAACGGCCCGAATCTTAGATCTAAGAATTTCTGGCCAAAACCCTAAACCAAATCTTTTTGATTTCGAACCGTAGTATCCTTAACCATGTGTTCTCTTGTAAGAACACATGGTTAGGGATGTTACGCGTCAAAAATCTGAAAGGATTCAGACGTTTCTGACTGGCCGGAGTCCCTTGTGCCTCTGTGAGTTTTTACTGTTTCCTCTTACTCGTATGTTTGAAGTTTTATTTACAGTTGTTGTTTCGTTAATTTTTCTGTTAATTTTATGATTTATTCGTAATAGTTTAAGTTCTGCCAATTGTTGATTAGTTCTGAATTGATATTTGTTTGAATGATTATGAGTTTACGGATTAAGAATTAGCTTCAGTTCATTTAATGCTGTTCATGTTAGTTTAAGTTTAGTTTGATATCATTTAGTTTGATTGAATTAATATAATTGAACAATTGGGTTTGGTCAGTTGATTAATTATTTTCTGAGTGCTAGTTAATCATTCTCAGTTAGTTTTAGATTGGGTTAGGGTATTGGTTATATCTGTTAAGGATGAGGGTAGGTTCAGTAACTTTGAGGGGCTTTCAGGGGTAATCTGGGTATGAAAAAGGGTAGTTCTGATAGGAATAGTAATATCAAGGTATATGGAAGGGCAGTATAGGTATTGTATGGGTAGAGGAATACCCTAGGGCCTTCTAGAATGGGGTACAAGTGTAGATTTTAATAATTGTAAGGCATTTACTTGTTTAGCAAGTTAAGAATAGAGGGACCAAACTGAAAATAGGGAGGGACTGATTGGAAAATCAGAATCTGATCTATTCTCTTTGGGGTTGCCTATAAAAGGGCATGAAATGCCTTGGGAAAGTGGGTTCTTCTCTCTTCTTCTGCCTTCAGCCCTGAGTTTCAATTTGAGCTTTCATTCCTGCTTTTGATTTCAGTTAGCATTTTAATTCCAAGATTATTCAGAAAACAAAAACATCAAAAAATGGAGAAATCCGAAACAACTTCACAGTTTCATTGCTAGTTTTGGATTTCAGTTTTGGGTTT
The DNA here is from genome assembly GCF_000715075.1 of Nicotiana tabacum. Lineage (NCBI taxonomy): Eukaryota > Viridiplantae > Streptophyta > Magnoliopsida > Solanales > Solanaceae > Nicotiana > Nicotiana tabacum. The sequence goes on from NC_134084.1 coordinate 143,677,457, forward strand.
TGCATTATTACAGAGGTGCTTAGGTTCAGCTGAAAGGGCTAGGAGTGCATTTGAAGTGTGTTTGAGTTGGTCTGTGGAGTCTGTTGGTATTTTTGGGTTTTCAAAAGTAGTTCCTGGCAAATTCTGTGGTGCACGTTGTTGAGTTAGTTGCTGTTGTGTTCAAAGTAGTTGATTCCTTTCTTTTTCTCTACTTACATTCCAATTTCCAGGTACTTGTTCTGTGGCTATCAAGTCTATGGAAGTGAAGTAAATATGCTGTTTAAAGTTGATCTCTGAACTCCTCATGTTTGTGCTTGATTTAATGTATAAAACAGCTAGCTTACTCAATATTTCATGACATTTGTGTACTAGACTGCTCCTGGATTGTATAAATTGGACTGATGAACTATTAAGCATGAGTTTTTTCATTTTAATTATTAAGTGGGTACTGGGATATGCAGATTCATGTAGGTAGTCAAAACTGTGGACTGTTTAGACTGTACATTTCATGTTTATGTAATCGTAGCTTTCAGTTGTGCTTAAATTTCACATGTCTGTTGAATTCAAATTTGCAAAGTTGTAAGTGATTTGGCGTTCGATACCCGTGACTGCTTTTAATTTTGGGTTTAATATGAATTGTACATTCAATAGCTTAGTATTGGGCCAGTTTTGGGCCTGGCATATTAATAGGCAGCCCAAACTTTTGGTTAAGTGACAAATTGGATTGGGGCATAGGTGCATTAAGGCTTAAGAACATAATTAATTCAAGAGGTTCCCCAAGGGTTCGATCCTTGGGCTATATATCTGCTGTCAACAAGTTACAAGTCTGGCCTGTGTTAGGCCTGGTTCTTAGAGCTCTAAGAGCCTGCGCCTGCAGCGTATGTAATGACAATGATTTGGACCTTATGGGCTTTAAGCCCATTTTCTCAGCATTTCTGCCTGAATGTTCAAAATTCAAATTTAACGAAATGTTGGCCTTAACCAATTAGGATCCTTAAGTAATTAATAGCATAATTATCTCGCTGTTTAGATTTGGAAAGGTTGTTTAGTGAATTTCACCACCTTCCTCAAAATAACAATAGGTTAGAATCTTTAGGCACGATTTTAATTAAAGTACCTTCTTAAACTCGGGTGCGCATTGATGCGACCCAAATCCAAATCTCGATGAAGTCGAAATGTGTTGGCAATTACGGGCGCATTGATTGCGACGGGGTTCGAAACGCGTTTTCACGACATCGTAATTCTTATAAAATAAATAATGATAGAAAAGAGGTTCATGAATTGAGACGAGCCTCACCGAACAAAAATAAATAAATGTGGGGCCCTTAATAAATGGTTATTAAAAATGATTAGAATTTGGGATGGCCATTTAGCGAACTCCACGGTCTTCCCCAGAATAATATTACGTGAGAACCTTTAGGTGCGATTTAATTAAATTACTCCCTTAAACTCGGGTGCGCATTGATGCGACCCAAATCCAAATCTCGACGAAGTCGAAATATGTTGATGACCATGGGTGCATTGATTGTGACGTGGTTTGAAACGTGTTTTCACGATGTCACAATTCTTTTAAAATAAATAATGATAAAAAAATGGTTTACGAATAGAAGGCACATAAGCTAGCATGTATTAAAAACAGATGAAATCAAATACAACAGTTAAGCGACCGTGCTAGAACCACGGAGCCCGGGAATGCCTAACACCTTCTCCCGGGTTAACAGAATTCCTTACTCGGATTTCTGGTTCGCGGGCTGTTAACAGAGTCATAAATTTCCTCGGTTCGGGATTCAATAGGTGACTTGGGACACCATTAATATCCCAAGTGGTGACTCTGAATAATTAATAATTAAATCCCGTTCCGATTGTCCTTTAAATGGAAAAACTCCTTTACACCCTTACCGGTGTAGGTGGTGTAAAAAGGAGGTGTGATAGCTCTGGCGACTCTGCTGGGGACCCGAACCCAGAATCTTTGGTTCAGGGTTCAGAATTCGAGCTTAGATAAATTGTTGTATTTAATTATATCTGATTTTCCTACATGTTTTGTGCTGAATGTGCTAAATGTTACCGCTTTGATATTATCTGAACTGTATATAAACTATGCCGACACCCTTCTCTCTTCACCTCCGTGGATGTGCTTACTGGTTGAGATTCCCTATTCTGTTAGTGTCATACCTTGAAATAAGAAAGAGGCTGGACAAGTTACGAAGCCGGATGGCCTTTTGGTTCCCGGTAAGTTGCCCCTCCTCGACTCGAGTTGTCCGCTCGGGTACACAGTCTAGAACACTGGCCCAGGTTTTGAACATAGAATAACGTGACTTCATGCCGGATCCCTAGTAGGAGCGCTTATTTGCATCACATTGCATTTGACTTAGGGGACTCAATACAGGGGTTGGGTCCGTCTAGGACTAGCAACCTAAAATGAAAAGACCATCCTGATGCATCCTACTTGCTCTGTGCATATATTTGTTGCGAACCTGCATGTTGACCGGTTTCTGAATCTCGGGAATGTTGGAAAATTGGAAAAAAAAGAAAGAAAAAAAGGTGAAAAGAAGAAATATCAGTTAAGGAGTTAATTGATTATCTTAGAAATGAAAAATCAATGACCAATTACTGGCGAAACTCTGCCGAAATTTTGAAAAAAAAAGAAAATGTTTTATTTTGTTTTACCAAAAAAAAAGAGCAAAGAAAATAGAAAAAGAGTCTTTTATTTGTGGAAAGTTTGTTGTTGGTAAAGAAAGGGATAAGGAAAGTTTTTGTTTTAGTTTGAAAAACATAAGTTGTTTCATTATTTGTTGAAAAAGGAAAAAAAAAAGTCTTTTGTTTTAGTTTGGAAAATAGGTTCTTTTATTATCTGTGGAAAATGAAAAAAAAGAGTCTATTATATTTTGGAAAATAGGCTGTTATATTTGTTTAAAAGAAAAAGAGAAAGAGAATCTTGTTTCTAAAAATAGTTTTTATTCGCTTATGAAATGCCAGAAATAAAAATGGAAAAGAGTCATGTTTTAAAATAGTTCGGTTAATTTGCCCGAACTACGCATGGTTTGATTCTCACAGGGCGTGAGATACGTAGGCAACCCTCATCGGGTCCAACCTCCACTTTGCAAAAATAACCAAAAAATAACCAAAAATTTTATTTTTGTCATAAATAAACCAGGTGATGCCGTTTTTGTCAAAAATAGCCAAATGTTCCCAAACGGGGCGCCGGAAGGTTGACTTTGCATAAACAGCCACCTTTGGTCATGTGTTTTCGTTTTTTATTTTATCTTGAAATAAAAAAAAGAAGCTAAGTAGAGCCGTCTAGTCATAAATAGCCTTAAAATCTTTTCCCAAAGCACTGAAAGGCCATGTTTGAAAGTCAAGTTCTTCGCTTGACAATAAATAGGTAATTTTGAGTCACAAATATAGACAGCTTATTTTTTGTGTCAAACAAGAGTTTTCTTTTGCTTAAAATGCTTTAATAAATGTGCAGGATGAGCACGATGGTGAATGAGCCCTTTTCAATAATGACCAAAATCCCTTTTGAGCTGCAATTATGGTGGAATGATTTAGGCAAAGAGGGGCAAGACGAAGTGAGAAAGTATTTGAAAGACCTTTCGGATTTATTAAACATTCAGCCTCGGGGGGGATATTATCAGGGCATTGGTCGCCCATTGGGATTCGGCACATAATGTATTTCATTTTTCAGACTTTGAACTCACCCCAACATTGGAAGAAATAGCGGGGTACATTGGAAGTGATCAAGCTCCATTGAGATTCAAATACTTGATTGCTCCTAGGGACATTACCATACACCAATTCTTGGATTCCTTGAAAATACCCCGAACAGTTCATCATCCAGATTTCGCAAAGGGTTTCTGCAGTTTTCGCTTCATGTATGATAGATATGGCCATGTGGGCGGCTTCAATAATCCAGACTTTAAGCTATGCAGCAGAAATAGCCGACAAAAATGGGAGGAACACAGACGAGTGGCATTTATGATAGCTTTTTTGGGCCTCGTAATATTCCCAAGGAAAGATGGTAATATTGATTTGAAAGTAGCGGGGGTCATCAGTACCTTGCAAACCATGGGGAAAAGCACTTTAGCACCTATGATCGTGGCTGATATCTTCCGAGCTCTCACTGCATGCAAAGCTGGGGGCAAATTTTTTGAGGGATGTAACCTGCTGTTACAAATGTGGATGACTGAGCATTTGTGCCCTCGCTCTCAGTTATTAAGTTATGGTTCGGTTGAGAAAACTTGTATAGGTGAATTTTACACAAGAATCAAAGGGACTAGTCTGCCGGAAGGAGTCACGGCTTGGGCATTATTATTTCGGAACCTCAATGCCAGCCGGATACAGTGGGTGCTTGGATGGTTGCCTGTCGAAGAAATCATATATATGCCAGCAGCCCGGCCGCATTTTTTGCTGATGGGACTCAAAAGCATCTAGCCCTATGCACCATATCGGGTTCTGCGGCAACTCGGGAGGTATCAAGTAGTGCCGAGAGATGAAGATTTGAGTACCCAGCTGGTCGAAATTAGTCCTGACGGTCGGTTCCCCGAGGAAGAGGTTCGCCAAATCTGGAGCGAGTGTTAACATCTAATGGCAAACACTTGTGTGTCAGATAGGGTTAAAGGGGAAGTTGCCCTAGGGTATCATGATTGGTTCAGAGGTGACGTGGAATGTGGGAGACCGGCTAAAAGACCTCATCTCGAAGACTTCGCCAAGTCGTCCCAAGAACAGTGGGACTAGTTAGCAAAGGAAGAAGGCTATCGAGTTGAGATTGGTAAACTAAAGCAGCAAGTTGAGAGTTTGAAATTCGAAAACAGTGTACAGGTTGCCGCGGATCAAGGTGAAAAGAATAGACTGGCTCGAGAAAATGAAGCACTTAGGGCCCAAATCCGACAGTTGAAGATAATCATCGATAAGCAACCGAGGAGCCGATCCGATGAACAATTGGTAAAAAGATTGGAAAACGAAGTCAGGAAATGGCGGGATGAGTTAGAAAAATCTGAAAATGTCATGGCAGAACTTAAAGCACAGTGGGCGACAAGAACAGAGGAGCGTCGCCAATACTTGAATCAGTTGAAAAGGGACCACGAGAAAGTTGTTGACAATTTAAAGAGAAAAGTGGTTGCCCTTGAGGGTAAAACGGTTAGGCAGGCTAGAGATTTTGAAATTGAAAGTGGACATTATTACAACTTGTTGGCCTAAATGGAGGTAGAAGTGCAGCAGCTACAAGACCAACACCTGCAGGACTCTCGAGCTTTAAAGACATGCAGCGATCAGATAAGACGTTTGCTCATAGAAAAGAAGCAAACAAAAGACAGGATTAGAGCCATTGCTCATGCCATTTTCAGGAGATGCCGGGTTTGTGAAGACATGACCCATACTACTTTTGTCTCAGCAGTGATGATCTATGTGAAGCGAACCATGATGGAGTTAGAGCAGCTTGAAAGGGATTTGGATCCTAGGCCCGCGGCGAGGCCGAACGACGCCCCGCGGACACCTAAGTTTGAAGCACTAGAATATGCATAGTCTGGGTCTGTAATTTTCTACCATTTTGAGTCAGTCTTTCGTATGTCTGTTATATGTCCAGGTCAAGTATGTCTGCAGTTTTAGAGTCTGTACTTGTTTTTAAATTGCGTCTGTTAGCTTCGTTCCGAAAATGTTGGGTTTGTAATAGTTTGTTTAGTGATGAAAATTGAAAATTTCGAAAATTCTTACTTCCACCCTTTATTTTGGCATTTATTTTCACGAACTACGCTTGGTCTGATTTGTGCGGGGTCACGATACATAGGCAATCTCCATAGGATTCGACCATAATCGTAAAAAAAAAATATAATAGAAAGAAGAAAAAGGAAAATAGAAGGAAAACCGAGCAAGAGAGAAAGAAAGAAAAGAGCGGAAAAACAGAAAGAGAGAGAAGAAGCACAAGAGAGGGATAAGGTGAAAAAATTCGAAAGAAAGGTAAAAAGAAACAAAGAACGAAATGCCGGGATGACGCATGCAATCGAGCAAACGCATAATAGAAATGAATAACTGTATAAGTGCATTCATGCCAACGTGCGGTTGTTAAATCTGTTAAGACCTAATCGCTAACAAAGTGGTTGTCTAAATGTGTGAGTCCAGGCAGGTGGTTAGTTGATTGGCAATTCTGGCAACTCACCCGTACAACACCCGGTCAAAAGATCAAGTAAAAATGACAGGACAGGATTCGGAAATCAGCATCGTAGACCCTTCAAATGAGGTTGAAGTAACAGATGTGGGTGCTATGAAAGAAGAGATGAGGAAATTAAAAGCACAAATGGCTGAAATGCATTGGGCATGGTCTCAGGGACATCCGGCACCACTATATCCTGCTAACCCATCTTACATCCCACCCCTGGCTCAAGCTCAGGAGCCCACCACTCCCCACGCATCTTCAGCTTTCCCTTATCAGGCCCAGGGTTATGGTACCACTTCATACGCTCCCCCGGCTCCACCCCCTAAACAGAACCCTCCACCACTCATGGTTCCCGTCTTTGTGGCACCTCCCCCAGCTCCACTACATAGATCGTCCAGTGAGCCGTTATTCCAAGATCACGACACCCAATATTACCCTCCCGAACCCACTTTCAAAGCGCCCGAGCCATATACCTATTCTCCCCATTTCGAAATCCCGGGAGAAGTTGAGAAACCGGTTAAGAATACAGAACAGGAGGAAGTGATTCGTAAAGTCAAAAGCCTGGAGCAATCCTTCAGGAACATGCATGGTTTAGGTAACCAAGTCAGCATCGCATACAAAGATCTGTGCCCTTTTCCTGATGTCCAGTTGCCTGCGGGGTTTAAAATGCCGAAGTTTGACTTATATGAGGGGCACGGTGACCCAGTAGCCCATCTGCGTGGCTTTTGTAGCAAAATGAGAGGTGCTGGGGGAAAGGATGAATTGTTGATAGCATATTTCGGTCAATGCTTGAGCGGGTCAGCGCTAGAATGGTACACGAGGCAAGACCCCGGCCGATGGTATACATGGGATGATTTGGCACAGGCATTCATTGGCCATTTTCAATATAACCTTGAGATAGTCCCTGATCGTCTGTTATTGTTGAAGCTGGAAAAGAAGCCTGGGGAAAGTTTTAGAGATTTTGGTTTCCGTTGGAGGGAACAAGCTGCAAGGGTTGATCCTCCCATGAGGGAGAGTGAGATGGTAGATTACTTCTTGCAAACATTGGAACCTACCTATTTTGGTCATTTAGTGACATCTGTCGGAAAGTCGTTTAATAAAGTGGTAAAGATGGGAGCCATGATTGAAGAAGGATTGAAATCTAACAAGATCTTGAGTTACTCGGCGTTGAAAGCAACCACCCAGGCCATCCAAAGTGGTACTGGTGGTGTGCTTGGGAAGAAGAAGAAAGAAGAAGTTGCTACAGTTGAAGCTAGTGCTTGGTCCAGGACCAATAACCCTCCACTCTACTACAACCAACCCAGACCCCACCACCCAAACTACCAATATACCCCATATGGCCCACCGCAACACTATTACCCACCACCAGAACCACATTTTTCTATCCACCACGCCCAGACCTACACTCAACCCCCGGTGCACTCGCAATGGCGTACACCGAATCCCCAAAACACACATCCACCCCCGCAAAACACTTATCCGCCTCCCAAGGCAAATAGACCAGGAACCAACTTCCGCCCAAACCAAGCTTTTAGAAGTGAGAAGGCCACGAACAGAAAAACATTTACTCCGCTGGGAGAATCTTACACTGCTCTCTTCCATAGATTGAAACAGTTGGGAATGTTGACCCCGATTGAATCCAAAGCACCAAACCCCCTTCCCAGAAACCTGGACCATTCTGTTAGCTGCGAGTATTGCTCAGGGATGCCGGGGAACGATACTGAAAAATGTTGGAAGTTGAAAAACGCGATACAAGAGCTCATTGATAATCGCCGTATTGAAGTACAGGCTCCAGAAGCCCCGAACATCAATCAAAATCCTTTGCCAGCACATTATGAGGCCAACATGATCGAACTGATACACAAAGGGGCAGGGCCTAAAAAACCTTCGCAGGTGGTTATGGTGATTCGTTCTATGGAAGCCCAAGAAAAGACAGTGAGTGCAAGGCCAGTGGTTCAGTTAAAAACAATAAAAGACAAGCCAGTGTTGGTAATGGGAAAGGGACCATTTGTGGCTGCAAAAAAGCCAGAGCCAGTCAAGTTAATGGTACCAGGGTCATCATCTGCACCCGTGGTGGTTGTGAAAGGAGCTTACGTGGAACCGATTGTCATAAAACCGGTAGTCCAGTTACCCGTGGTTGATAGCAAAGCCGTACCGTGGAGATATGACAAGGTAATGGTGACATACAAAGGAAAGGAAGTTGAAGAAGAAAGTTGTGAAGCACAAGGACTAACCCGGTCGGGACGTTGTTTCGCTCCCGAAGAGTTGAGAAAGGCTAAGGGCACTAAAGACAATCCAGTGCCAGTCAAAAAAGCTGTGACGGAAGAAGAGGCAGAAGAGTTTCTGAAAAAGATGAAAGTACAAGATTATTCCATTGTTGAACAACTGAGAAAAACACCAGCCCAAATCTTTTGTTGTCATTATTGATTCACTCTGACGAGCATTGCCGAGCTTTGATGAAGATATTGAATGAGGCTCATGTGCCTGACAAAATCTCAGTGAACCATTTAGAGACAATTGCCAACAAAATCTTTGAAGTGAACATGGTAGCATTTTCTGATGATGAATTGCCTGTGGAAGGCACAGAACACAACAAAGCTCTCTATTTGACGGTCAAGTGTGAAGGTTCAATGGTTACTCGGGCACTGATCGATAACGGGTCGAGCGCTAACATTTGCACGTTGTCCACATTGAACAAGTTGAAAATCGATGAGGATAGAATCCGAAAAAATAGCATTTGTGTTCGAGGGTTCGACGGAGGGGGAACAAACACAGTAGGGGATATTGTACTCGAATGGACTATTGGCCCAGTCGAGTTCGCTATGGAATTCCAGGTGTTGGATGCTGCAGTGTCCTACAATCTTTTGTTGGGTCGACCATGGATTCACGCGGCCAAAGCCGTGCCTTCCACGCTGCACCAGATGGTCAAGTTCGAGTGGGACATACAAGAAATTGTGTTACATGGAGAAGATCCCACATGTGCCATGAATGATGCCATTGTGCCCTTTATAGAAACTGAAGATGATAAGGGACCATGGGTTTATCAGGTCTTCGACACGGTCCCGGTGAGTAGAGTGCCCGAAGGTAAAAGCATGCCATGTCCCAGGGTGGCAGCTGCGACCGTCATGGTAGTATCAGAAATGCTGAATAACGGGTTCGTGCCAGGGAGAGGTCTGGGGGCTGAACTTCAGGGCATTATTCAACCTGTGTCCCTTCCCAAAAATCTGGACACCTTCGGATTAGGTTTCAAGCCAACAACGGCAGATACTAGAAGGGCCCGTAAATTAAAAAAGAAAGCTTGGGTTCTTCCTAAACCTATTCCATGTTTGTCCAGGTCCTTCGTCAGGCCGGGTAGTAAGAAATAGTCATTGGCGAAGATGTCAGGTTCGTTGATTGGGGCAGAGGGAAATTTGGATAAGGTGTTCGAGAGAGTATTTGCTGAAGTAAACATGATTGAGGCCGGGGAAGGGTCAAGCGGAGCAGACATACAGCACATCGGACCACATGCTAACATCAACAATTGGGAAGCTACTCCTCTTCCAATTCGGAGGGAGTCGTGGTAGTGGGTTTTGTTTTCCTTTTGTCACCTGGATTATTCCAGGGTTTTGTAATCCAGTTGCTATGTTCCGTCCGTTTGGATGAGTTAAAACCTTGTTATCTTTACCTTTAATGAAGTGCAATTTTCTTCGTCCCTAATTCTCTTTCCATTTTCTTTTCTTTTTGTACAGTTCTTTTTATGCTGATATCAATGATATGACATGCATGAGGAATCTTCGACCCAGTTTTAAAAGCCAATTTAGCTCGGAAGTAATAATACAAGAAATCGAGTGTGATGATGGGGTGGATTGTAACAATGATGAAGCTTATGAGGAAATTAGTAAAGAATTAAGTCATTTTGAAGAAAAACCCAAACCTAACCTAAATGACACAGAAGCAGTTAATCTAGGGGACCAAGACAATGTGCGGGAAACTAAAATAAGTGTTCATCTGGGGCCACAACTCAAGGAGGAGATAATTAAAGTATTGCATGAGTACAAAGATGTCTTTGCATGGTCATATGATGATATGCCAGGTTTGAGCACCGATTTGGTGGTTCACAAATTACCCACTGATCCGGCACTTCCCCCTGTCAAGCAAAAGTTGAGAAAGTTCAAAACGGACATAAGTGTGAAGATCAAAGAAGAGATTACCAAGCAGTTTGAGGCAAATGTCATTCAGGTTACACGGTACCCCACTTGGTTAGCTAATGTCGTGCCTGTGCCGAAGAAAGATGGCAAGACCAGGGTGTCCGTCGATTATCGAGACCTTAACAAGGCAAGTCCAAAAGATAATTTCCCATTGCCCAACATCCATATACTGATCGACAATTGTGCCAAACATGATATTGGCTCTTTTGTGGATTGTTATGCGGGTTATCATCAGATTCTAATGGACAAGGAAGATGCAGAAAAGACGACATTCATCACGCCGTAGGGAACGTATTGTTATCGGGTCATGCCGTTTGGTTTGAAAAACGCCGGGGCAACTTATATGAGGGCCATGACAACCATATTCCATGATATGATACATCGGGAAATCGAGGTGTACATGGATGATGTGATCGTGAAGTCTAGACAGCAATCCGACCATGTTAGAGATTTGAGAAAGTTCTTTCAAAGGCTTCGCAGGTACAATCTTAAGCTCAATCCTGCAAAATGTGCTTTCGGGGTGCCATCTGGGAAGTTGTTGAGTTTTATAGTCAGCCGGCGGGGTATTGAATTAGACCCGTCGAAGATCAAAGCCATTCAGGAATTGCCACCTCCAAGAAACAAAACCGAGGTGATGAGTTTATTGGGAAGACTGAATTATATCAGCAGGTTCATTGCTCAGCTCACGGCAACATGTGAACCAATTTTCAAGTTGTTAAAGAAAGATGCCGCGGTCAAATGGACCGACGAATGTCAGGAGGCTTTTGATAAGATAAAGGGGAATTTGTCAAACCCACCCGTGTTGGTTCCGCCAGAACCAGGGAGGCCTTTGATTTTATATCTGACAGTTGTGGACAGTTCCTTCGGCTGTGTACTAGGGCAACACGATGTTACGGGCAGAAAGGAGCAGGCTATTTACTATCTCAACAAGAAGTTCACATCCTACGAGGTTAAGTATACTCATCTGGAAAGGACATGTTGCGCCCTAACTTGGGTGGCACAGAAGTTGAAACATTATTTGTCATCTTACACTACTTACCTTATATCTCGCTTGGACCCATTGAAGTATATTTTTCAGAAACCCATGCCCACAGGAAGGCTTGCAAAATGGCAGATCTTGCTTACGAGTTCGACATTATCTATGTGACACGGACCGCCATAAAGCACAGGCATTAGCCGATCATTTGGCTGAGAACCCCGTCGATGAAGATTATGAGCCTTTGAAAACCTATTTCCCTGATGAAGAGGTGATGCACATTGATGAATTGGAACAAGCTGAGAAGTCGAGATGGAAACTTTTCTTTGATGGGGCTGCAAATATGAAAGGCGTGGGAATAGGAGCGGTACTTATTTCGGAAACAGGTCAGCATTACCCTGTTACAGCTCGGCTTCGTTTCTACTGTACAAACAACATGGCAGAATATGAAGCATGTATATTGGGATTGAGATTAGCTGTGGATATGGGTGTACGTGAAGTCTTGGTCATGGGTGACTCGGACTTACTGGTACACCAGATTCAAGGAGAATGGGAAACACGGGATTTGAAGCTTATACTGTTTCGGCAGTGTCTGCATGAGCTTTGTCAGCGTTTTCAGGCCATAGAATTCAGACACATTCCAAGGATTCATAATGAGGTTGCTGACGCGTTAGCTACTTTGGCGTCAATGTTGCACCATCCAGATAAAGCTTATGTTGATCCATTGCATATTCAGGTCCGTGATCAGCATGCTTACTGTAATGTGATAGAAGAGGAAATTGATGGAGAGCCGTGGTTCTATGATATCAAAGAGTACATTAGAACGGGAGTATATCCGATACAGGCCATTGGTGATCAGAAAAGAACTATTCGGCGATTGGCAAGCGGGTTTTTCCTTAGTGAAGGAGTGTTGTACAAAAGAACCCCAGATCTCCGGTTGTTGAGATGTATAGATGCAAGGCAGGCCACAACTATCATGACTGAGGTACATTCCGGAGTTTGTGGACCGCATATGAGTGGGTATGTGCTAGCAAAAAAGATTCTCCGAGCGTGTTATTATTGGCTCATGATGGAGCGGGATTGTATCAGTTTTGTGCGTAAGTGTCATCAATGCCAAGTACATGGAGATTTGATTCATTCTCCACCATCAGAATTACATACGATGTCCGCACCATGGCCTTTTGTTGCGTGGGGCATGGATGTTATTGGGCCAATTGATCCAGCAGCATCAAATGGGCACAGGTTTATTCTGGTAGCTATAGATTATTTTACCAAATGGGTGGAAGCTAAGACGTTCAAGTCTGTGACTAAGAAAGCTGTAGTCGACTTCGTGCATTCAAATATCATCTGTCGGTTTGGGATCCCAAGGGTAATCATCACAGATAATGGCCCTAATCTTAATAGTCATTTGATGAAGGAGACGTGTGAGCAGTTTAATATTACCCATCGGCATTCTACTCCATACTGTCCCAAGGCGAATGGTGCGGTTGAAGCAGCCAATAAGAATATAAAGAAAATACTCCGGAAGATGGTTGAAGGATTTAGACAGTGGCATGAGAAATTACCTTTTGCTTTGTTAGGATATCGCACCACCGTCCGTACCTCGGTGGGGGCAACTCCTTATTCTTTGGTATATGGTACCGATGCAGTAATACCCGCAGAAGTGGAAATCTCATCTCTGCGAATCATTGCAGAGGCTGAGATCAATGATGATGAATGGGTGAAAAGCCGTCTTGAGCAGTTGAGTTTGATTGACGAGAAGAGATTGGAATCAATGTGTCATGGCCAACTGTACCAACGAAGAATGGCAAGAGTATACAACAAGAAAGTACGTCCAAGGAAATTCGAAGTCGGGCAATTAGTACTGAGGCGAATTTTGCCTCATTGGGCTGAAGCGAAAGGAAAGTTTGCCCCAAACTGGCAGGGACCATTCGTAATAACCAGAGTGTTGTCGAACGGAGCATTGTATTTGACAGATGTGGAAGGAAAATGTATAGAAATGGCCATCAATTCCGATGCGGTCAAGAGATATTATGTATGATTTCTTTATTTTTTGAATGTATCTGTTTGTATTTGGCATATCTTAAAGATTGAAATGATGAAGACATTTTGTCCTGCTATCCAAACACTATTATCCCTTGTTATCCCCTTTGAGCCTTACTTATTTTTCATACCCCTCTTTCGGAATCAACGGCACTATCAGGGAACACAGGTGCCGAACATAAAAGAAAGAAGAGAAAAACAAAAAGGAAAAGAAAGAAGAGAAATACAAAAACAAAAACAAAGGAAAAGAAAAACAAAGGAAAGGAAAAAGAAAGAAAAGAAAAGCAAAGAAGAAAAGGAAAGAAAGAAAAGCAAAAGAAAGAAAGAAGAGAAAAACAAAGGAAAGGGAAAAGAAAGAAAAGGAAAAGGAAAAAAGAAAGAGAAAGAAAATGGAAGAAAGAAAAACACAACAACAAAAGTTAAATACAGTGAACTACATTTGACTTGATCCCGAAAGGGTACGTAGGCAGCCTCTCTGAGGTTCAGTCATACCAAAATAGAAATCCAAAAATCCCCAAGCAAGAAACTGGGGCAGAAGTTGTGATTTTTGTGAAAATTGGATTCCGAAAGTTGTAATTTAAATTCATTCGAATTGTTTTGAGCCTTTTATACCTTTCTTTCTAACCCAATCCAAAAGCCTATATTACGGTCCAAAGAAAGACCTTTTGATCAATTTTTAAGAAATGCCAGGTCGAGCAGGTGACGGTAATTCGTATCAGTGGCGACACTCTGTTTCAAGCAAGAAAGAACGAAAGTAAAATGAGAGAGTCTTATTGGTGAAAACCTTCACGGGCACCGTAAGGCGACGGGAGCTGAGAGAAAATAAATGAGAGAGTCTTATTGGTGAAAACCCTCGCGGGCACCTTGAGGCGAAAGTGAGTTGGAAAATGTTTGAATGGCAAAAAGTATGTGGGTGGAAAAATGTTTCGAGGTACCGTAGCAAAGCAAAGTTAAGATCTGGGTAATCCAAACAAGTGATGGAAGTTTTGGGCAACAAAGTATGGCGATTGAAAGCCAGTTATTTGGACAGATTGGGCCGATCAATTCAAAATGCATGTCATGACCATTGGTACCAGCTGTCTCGCTCAGATAAGTTTCTTTTCCTTCTCTTTTTGAAATAATCATCTGGTTTTGGATTCTTCTTATCCTTGACTCAAAAATCATCGCATTTCATTTTCTTTTGAGGGTTTTATCTAGTGGAGATGTTTCAGTACTAGTCTTGGTCAATGCAAGCAGAAAGGACTTCAAAGCTCACTACCGGTTTCTAGAATTGTAAAGAACAACGTGGTCAGAGCATGTCAAAAAAATAATAATAACTTGATGTCAAGTAGAACATAGGGAATTAACGGAAGTTTCATCGGTGAAATGATTGGGGAATGTCGTGGGAAAGGTAAAAGCTTAAACAAAAGGTCAGAAAATGAAATAACAGCATGGATGTAAAACATTTAGGTCGTCGGATGTTGGGAAATTTGAAAGTTGGTCAGAAAGCCAGGCAGTTCAGGGACAGTGCGTGGAAGGCAGTCAACACAAAGCAAGGCAGTGGAAGGATTTTTCAGCAAGAAGGCCATCAACTAACCACCATTTTAAACTGACGAAATTTTCTTTGATTGTAACAGGGGCAGAAAGTTAGCCGTTGAAAAGGAATTCTCCAAGAAGGAAAACAAGCAGTAATCAGGTTTGATCGCAAAGTGCAGTTTGATTAAATACGAGATAATCTTGAAGTGCATAAGGGGAATGGAATTTGATTGCAAAGTTGGCATGATTAGAATAAGTGCAAGTTGTCAAGACCTTCCTGGATAATAGGACGTAGTTCATATACCCGAAAGTCAGGAGTCCGCCTGGAAAATAGAGACATATCATTCAGATTTTTAAGCAGTCAGGGGCCCGCCTGAAGAACGGAGGTGATACAATTCAAGTTTTTAGCTTCCCTTCAATCTCTTTGTTCATCTAGTAATCAGGAGTCCGCCTGAAGAATAGAGACATACAATTTAATTTTAGTAATCAGGAGTCCGCCTGGAGAATAGAGACATACAATTTAATTTTAGCAATCAGGAGCCCGCCTGGATAATAGAGGAGTAGTTTCAATTTTAGGTTCAAAAGTCAGGAGCCCGCCTGGAAAATGGAGGTGTTAAATATTTTAGCAGTCGAAATCAGAAGCCCTCCTGGAGAACAGAGGTGATATAATTCAATTTTAGTTTTCAATCAATCTCTTTGTTTATTTTGAAGACAGGAGCCCGCCTGAAGAATAGAGGCATGCGATTCAAGTTTCGGAGGTCAGGGAATCCGCCTGGAGAATAGAGTCAGGAGCCCGCCTGTATAACAGAGGAATACATACAGTTCAAGTTTCAGAAGTCAGGAGCCCGCCTGTATAACAGAGGAATACATACAGTTCAAGTTTCAGAAGTTGGGAGTCCGCCTAAGGGAATAGCGATATGGATTTTATCGAGAAAGAACAAGACAACAAGGCAACAAGGAAGTACAAGAGCAAGTTTGAAGAATTTAGATAGGATTTTTATGATTCATAGAGCATAGTTAGTTTAGCTTCTTTTATCTTTGACATGGTGTAATAAGGGAGGTCAGCAAGCAGTAACAGCAGCAGTAACAACGACAAGTGTAATACAATCACAGTTCCTGGTAGTCCCAGCTACCAGACATTCCCGAACTACACTGACCTGATTCATGTTTAGCCCAGGATATGTAGGCAACCTCCGAAGCAGGATGCGGTCAAACTTTTCAAAAATTCTTCACACGGAATTTTCAAACGGGCAAAAATCGCTCGTATTTGCTCACTTATCTTTGCCCGAAAACCCTTCATGTTTCCGAGCAAAGAGGGGCAGCTGTGAGCACGTGATTTTTGCCCTAAATATGATTATTCCCAAAATCCCATATAAAATAATTTTCCTTTATTTTTATAATTTTTTTTGTGCATTTTGGTGTCATTTTCTGATAATTGTTGCATTCTATTTGCGCATGTTAATTCTATAAAGTACAAAAATATGCATTTTTGCGCTTAGGTTTTAGTATCAATTAAGGGTTAATTGTTTTAAAAAAACAAAACATGAAAATCACAAAAATTAGTCACTTTCACATTTTAATGATTTTTACTATGAACTTGTCATGAAATAGCTTTTGAACAATTTTAGTAATTAATTAGTCTTTGTTTTGAAATAGCTAGGATTTCATGTTAGTTTTACATTTCCATAAAAATTAGAAAAATTTTAAAAATTGTAAAAGTGGGAAAAGAAAACAAAAAGGAAATAAGAATAGAAATTGGGTCTTAATAAAAGACCCAAATTTGGGCCAAATCAGAAGAATTGTTCAGGCCCAAACGTCTCAACCCATTGTAAATCAGCCCCAGCCCAAGTCCCCAACCCGGTCCGTCCCCCCCCTTCTAATCGAAACGACGTCATTTCGTGGCCTCCAAATCAGGACCGCTGGATCTCATCAATCCAACGGTCCGGAACTAACGAGGTTCTTAATATAAAAGGGTCCGAAACTCTCTCCCTACCCCTATTTCCCTCATCGTCCTTACCCTACCCCTCCTCAACAAACCCTAATCCACGCCGCCATCAAACCCCTCGCCGGCGGTGAACACAACCTACGCCGTTCACTCCGAGATTAACACCACAGATCCCCCTCACTCTCCTCTTTCCATTGCACCCACTGGTTCACCTCGAACAAGGCCAGAACTCGTCGAATCTTAGTTTGAAGTTTTCCGGCCAAGTGACAAGTTCATCCAAATCAGTCCAAAATCACACCACACAACCCCGGGCCCTTCCTCAACACTAATCCATGGTTATTTTCCTTCAAATCACTGTGAAACGGCCCGAATCTTAGATCTAAGAATTTCTGGCCAAAACCCTAAACCAAATCTTTTTGATTTCGAACCGTAGTATCCTTAACCATGTGTTCTCTTGTAAAAACACATGGTTAGGGATGTTACGCGTCAAAAATCTGAAAGGATTCAGACGTTTCTAACTGGTCGGAGTCCCTTGTGCCTCTGTGAGTTTTTACTGTTTCCTCTTACTCGTATGTTTGAGGTTTTATTTACAGTTGTTGTTTCGTTAATTTTTCTGTTAATTTTATGATTTATTCGTATTAGTTTAAGTTCTGCCAATTGTTGATTAGTTCTGAATTGATATTTGTTTGAATGATTATGAGTTTACGGATTAAGAATTAGCTTCAGTTCATTTAATGTTGTTCATGTTAGTTTAAGTTTAGTTTGATATCATTTAGTTTGATTGAATTAATATAATTGAACAATTGGGTTTGGTCAGTTGATTAATTGTTTTCTGAGTGCTAGTTAATCATTCTCAGTTAGTTTTAGATTGGGTTAGGGTATTGGTTATAGCTGTTAAGGATGAGGGTAGGTTCAGTAACTTTGAGGGGCTTTCAGGGGTAATCTGGGTATGAAAAAGGGTAGTTATGATAGGAATAGTAATATCAAGGTATATGGAAGGGCAGTATAGGTATATTATGGGTAGAGGAATACCCTAGGGCCTTCTAGAATGGGGTACAAGTGTAGATTTTAATAATTGTAAGGAATTTACTTGTTTAGCAAGTTAAGAATAGAGGGACCAAACTGAAAATAGGGAGGGACTGATTGGAAAATCAGAATCTGATCTATTCTCTTTGGGGTTGCCTATAAAAGGGCATGAAATGCCTTGGGAAAGGGGGTTCTTCTCTCTTCTTCTGCCTTCAGCCCTGAGTTTCAATTTGAGCTTTCATTCCTGCTTTTGATTTCAGTTAGCATTTTAATTCCAAGATTATTCAGAAAACAAAAACATCAAAAAATGGAGAAATCCGAAACAACTTCACAGTTTCATTGCTAGTTTTGGATTTCAGTTTTGGGTTTTGGGTTTAGCATTATTACAGAGGTGCTTAGGTTCAGCTGGAAGGGCTAGGAGTGCATTTGAAGTGTGTTTGAGTTGGTCTGTGGAGTCTGTTGGTATTTTTGGTTTTTCAAAAGCAGTTCCTGACAAATTCTGTGGTGCACGTTGTTGAGTTAGTTGTTGTTGGTGTTCAAAGTAGCTGATTCCTTTCTTTTTCTCTACTTACATTCCAATTTCTAGGCACTTGTTCTGTGGCTCTCAAGTCTATGGAAGTGAAGTAAATATGCTATTTAAAGTTGATCTCTGAACTCCTCATGTTTGTGCTTGATTTAATGTATAAAACAGCTAGCTTACTCAATATTTCATGACATTTATGTACTAGACTGCTCCTGGATTGTATAAATTGGACTGATGAACTACTAAGCATGAGTTTGTTCATTTTAATTATTAAGTGGGTACTGGGATATGCAGATTCATGTAGGTAGTCAAAACTGTGGACTGTTTAGACTGTACATTTCATGTTTATGTAATCGTAGCTTTCAGTTGTGCTTAAATTTCACATGTCTGTTGAATTCAAATTTGCAAAGTTGTAAGTGATTTGGCGTTCGATACCCGTGTCTGCTTTTAATTTTGGGTTTAATATGAATTGTACATTCAATAGCTTAGTATTGGGCCAGTTTTGGGCCTGGCATATTAATAGGTAGCCCAGATTTTTGGTTAAGGGACAAATTGGATTGGGGCATAGGTGCATTATGGCTTAAGAACATAATTAATTCAAGAGGTTCCCCAAGGGTTCGATCCTTGGGCTATATAACTGCTGTCAACAAGTTACAAGTCTGGCCTGTGTTAGGCCTGGTTCTTAGAGCTCTAAGAGCCTGCGCCTGCAGCGTATGTAATGACAATGATTTGGACCTTATGGTCTTTAAGCCCATTTTCTCAGCATTTCTGCATGAATGTTCAAAATTCAAATTTAATGAAATGTTGGCCTTAACCAATTAGGATCCTTAAGTAATTAATAGCATAATTATCTCGCTGTTTAGATTTGGAAAGGTTGTTTAGCGAATTTCACCACCTTCCTCAAAATAACAATACGTTAGAATCTTTAGGCACGATTTTAATTAAAGTACCTTCTTAAACTCGGGTGCGCATTGATGCGGCCCAAATCCAAATCTCGATGAAGTCGAAATGTGTTGGCCATTACGGGCGCATTGATTGCGACGGGGTTCGAAACGCGTTTTCACAACATCGTAATTCTTATAAAATAAATAATGATAGAAAAGAGGTTCATGAATTGAGACGAGCCTCATCGAACAAAAATAAATAAATGTGGGGCCCTCAATAAATGGTTATTAAAAATGATTAGAATTTGGGATGGCCATTTAGCGAACTCCACGGTCTTCCCCAGAATAATATTACGTGAGAACCTGTAGGTGCGATTTAATTAAATTTCTCCCTTAAACTCGGGTGCGCATTGATGTGACCCAAATCCAAATCTCGACGAAGTCGAAATATGTTGACGACCATGGGTGCATTGATTGTGACGTGGTTTGAAACGTGTTTTCACGATGTCACAATTCTTTTAAAATAAATAATGATAAAAAACGGTTTACGAATAGAAGGAATATAAGCTAGCATGTATTAAAAACAGATGAAATCAAATACAACAGTTAAGCGACTGTCCTAGAACCACGGAGCCCGGGAATGCCTAACACCTTCTCCCGGGTTAACAGAATTCCTTACTCGGATATCTGGTTCGCGGGCTGTTAACAGAGTCATAAATTTCCTCAGTTCGGGATTCAACCGGTGACTTGGGACACCATTAATATCCCAAGTGGTGACTCTGAATAATTAATAATTAAATCCCGTTCCGATTGTCCTTTAAATGGAAAAACTCTTTTACGCCCTTACCGGTGTATGTGGTGTAAAAAGGAGGTGTGACATTACCTTTAACAAGAAACTTAATAATTATCTTAGTAGAAATTCCATTTTTAAGTAAAATACAACATCAGAAGGTTTAAGAAAATTTAATTGAGTAACTAGATGAATTGAAGATGAAAAAATTATTGAAATTTGAAGTATTGAAAAATATGTAAATAAATACGACAGAGTATTGAAAACATGGTGGGGTTCCTTCACAAAGGATCACAGCGGTAAAGGAATCTGAACAATTAGAACACTTGAATTGGTAACAACAAATAAACATAGCAAACCGAAGGTGCACAACACCAAAATCCAATTACTAACAAGGATAAGGAAAACAAACACAGAATTTCACTTTCATTTTATAGCAACCTGATCCCATTTCTCATGTCTCGTTGCAGGCGTGCAACCAGCTCCTATTTCATATATCTCTTTGCGGGCGTGCAACCTGCTCCCATTTCATATATCTTGTTGTAGGCGTGCAACCCGCTCCCATTTCATATATCTCGTTGCAGGCGTGCAACCCGCTCCCATTTTGTATATCCCGTTGCAGGTGTGCAACCCGATCCCATTTCATGTATCTCGTTGCAGGCATGCAACCCGCTCCCATTTCACATATCTTGTTGCAGGCGTGTAACCCGCTCCCATTTACAAATCATCATCAATCATAAAAGAATCCCGGCAAGGGAACAAGAGTATTGTGATGACCCAAAAGGTCATCACCTGTTTTAAAAATGAATTCTGCATTCCAAGGCCTTAAAAACTTCTTTATGATCACCTCGATTTGCGTGCATAGTCCGGGCGCGTAGTCGGAAAGCCATTATGTGAAAATCTGTGAAAATGATGAATTTTGATTTTAAAATGAATTAATTTGACTTCGGTCAATATTTTGGGTAAACAGACCCGGACCCATGATTTGATAGTCCCGGAGGATCCACAGGAAAATATGGGACTTGGGCGTATGCCCGAAAACAAATTCCGAGGTCCCAAGCCGGAGAAATGAGTTTTTAAAGAAACTTATTTTCTGAAATTGTTTGAGTTTTGGAAATGAATTGTGATTAAAATTTGATGGTACCGGGCCCGTATCTTGGTTCTGGTGCCCGGTACAGGCCTTATATGTGATTTAAGATAAGTCTGTGAAGTTTGGTAAGAAACGTACTTGAAACGACGTGAATCGGATCATTTTTTGAGAAAATTGGAAATATGAAGTTCTTAAGGAAATTTCATGATTTTGATGCTAAATTCATAGTTGTTGATGTAATTTTAGTGATTTGAATGCATGAGCGAGTCCGTAAGATGTTTTTAGGTTGGTGTGTGAGAGCGCGTGATTTTTGCCCTATGAGAACTACTTTCAAAAATTCAAAATAAAATGATTTTCCTTTGTGTGCAATTTTAAGAATACGCCTGGCATTTTTTTGGGATAATTATTTGTATTTTTGTCTGTAAATGTTTATTCTATTTTAATTAATGAAAAATACAATAAAAAATATATGTGTTGCATTTGCATTTACGATTTCATTTTGCAATTTAGGATTAATTAAATAGTAATTTATTTTACGAAAATGAAAAATCGAAAAAATAACGTACTTCGCATTTTTAGTGTCTAATATCAAAATCGTGTGATTATCTTTGTATTTAATTTTGTGTGATAATTATTATTAAGGGTTAATTAGTATTTTCTAAGTTAATTTTGGCTTTACAATTTATTTTAGAATTTTTGGTAATTAGGAATTAAAAAGAAAATAAAAGAAAAAGAAGAAACAAGAGAAGAAGAGTTAAAAATCGGACTGGGCCAGTTTTAAAAGAAAAGTTCAGGCCCAATGTCACACCCCATATCCAGGCATAACCGGCCGGTCCAAGAGACCATACCAAACGACGCCGTTTCGTCGCCAATCAATCTCAACTGTTCAATCACCCAATCCAACGGTCCAAGATCCCCCTCCCAAAACCCGTCTCTAGCCCGACCCGCTTACCCCGAACCATACCCGCCCTAGCTAAGCCTAAACGACCCCGTTTGGCTTAAGTGACTTAATATGGACCGTTGGTTCCCATCATACAACGGCCCGGATTAATCAACTAGTTTTCATACCAAACATCCCCCCACTCGTCTCTTCAGAGACCAAAACACACACCACCACACACCACCGCCTTCGGCCCGCTAGAAATCGTCCACGGCAGAGGACGGTGGCCAAACAACCCCAAAATCACACCCCTGAACCACCAAACCATCCCCTCTCCGAATCCACGCTCATTTTTCTTCGAATCACCCCCGAGCCCCTCGAATCTTAGATCAAAGAAATCATCCCAAACCCTAGCCTGTCCGCTTAACCCCAAAATCACACCCAATAATCCCCTTGACCTCCGTCGCTAATCCCTAACCAAATTGGCTCGAATCCGAGTAAAACTCGTCGAATGGCGGATCTAGGGTTCAACGGTTCGAGACTAATTCGAAGCTGTCAAGGTTGAATGGGTTCTAGTTAGTATTATAAGCCTATTTATGACAAAATAGACGTATAATGCTAACTGGAACTCAAGTTCGAAAAGGCATGTTGGTGGGATCCGAGAAAAGAACAGTAAGTTCTTCTTAGCTTCATCTTTTCCTTTTTCTATATGTTTATTTGTTTGTGTTAAGTTGTAATTAGTCGCTTCTTTAGGTTTTCAATTTAAGTTAATTCTTAATCTAGTAAATATTTTGCCTTTTTTTTCTGATTCTGGTTAGATTAAATACTCCAATGTTCGTTTGAGTAGTTCAATCGATTATTTTTTTGCCTAAATTAGGTTCGTTGTAATTCGTCTTGGTCCGTTATTTTCTCCCTTCTCCATCAGACCATTCACTTAGTTCAGTTTTTTTCTATCAATTAATAATATATGTTATAAATAGTTTCGTCGATTAGTCCGTTCTTGTTTGTAGTTTAGTAGTCCTCGTCAAGTTATTTGATGTCGATTGACTCATTTTGTGATCCTTAGATTCCCAGCTTCAGGGCTCATCGGTAGTATGCTTTCTGTTCTTACATCTTTGTTCTAATGCTATTCATTTAATTTGGGTTTCGAGCTTAAACTGTGGTCTGAGTTTGATGAATTGAATCCTAAGGTTGTCATGTTCAGGGTCTGATATGAATCTATCATTGGTTTAAATTCAGTTTTGGTGTGATAGTGTTGATTAGGAGTTAGTTTCATGTGGGTAATTAGTTGATTGTTAGGTGGATTGGTTATAGATGATAGGTAGTAATCACATGGGGTTTCAGGGGATAATTTGGGACTTAAAAGTTTAAAAATGGTTAGTTTAAGTGTTCTGTCCAGTAAGTACTAATGTAACATTAAACTAATGCATTTGTTTAGTAGTAGTGGGGAACAAAACATAATAGCATGGGGAGGCCTAATGGGAATGTAATTAAAGTAGGTACTACTCATAACCATTGAATTAAATAAAGAAAAGACAAGGGTTAGTGGGGAACAAGTGAATCAAAAACAGATCAAAACATATAGGGGTGGGGTTCTAGAGAATATCATGGGAAAAAATGTTTAATTAATGGGTCTGAGTGCTCCTAAGAGCTGTAAAAGGGGCTGTAGTTTGCATATAAATAGGGGAACATTTTGGAGAGTATAGGAGGGGCATGGTTAACAGAGTCTTTGAGGCTAAAAAATAGGCTGAGAATATAGGCATACACACTTGGGTTCTACTGTTCCATTTAGGCCAGGTCTTAGATAAATTCTTAAAAGTTATAGCATTCAACCCTGAAAGGAGCTACAGTTCCATAAAAAATGATGTTACATTGGTTTAGAGTTTCATGCTGGGTAATTTTGGTCAAAGTTGAGTAGATTTTCGATTGAGTTTTGTTGCTGTCGAGATTTCAAAGGTTTTGAGATAGCTTGAGATGAGTTTGGGTGTAGTGTTGCAGTAGTGTATTTTTCTGATTTCATTTCTGAGGTCGTTTGAGCTGTTTAAGTTTGAGTGTCCCGGTTTTGACTAGTTTCAAATTCACTTGGGTTTGCTGCATATGTTACTGGGCTATTTGCGGATTGCTGTTTTGTTGTTGCGGTGTTATCTGCTGTTGCTGACTATTCCTTCTCCTCTTCTTGTATTGCCATTTCCAGGTACACAGCTTGATCCTGGTTAATGGTGAACTGAAATGTGAAGAATGGCATAGAAACTGAAGCATGAAATTATGTGATTTAGTCATTTGATTTATGTATCAGAATGTTTGATTTCTTAATATATTAAGACCTTTGCTTGAAGTTGTACTAGTAGGACTAAAATTAGTTATGTAACAATAAACTGAAAAACTGTTGGTATTAGCATGGACTGTTAATTGTTTTGCCCCGAAATGTATGTAAGTTTTCTGCTTTAGTTTGAGTGTTAGTTGTAATTGAGTTCAATATAAGTTGGTATAATAAGTTAGGTTAGCTTCAGCCAGTTTCCTATCATGTGCTTCCTTTGTAAATATATTTGAAAAGCCAAACCAACAATAAGATAAACTTTCAGTAGTTATCTTTCCTTTCATTTGTAATTAAAAGTAATTTGGGGTATCTCATTTCACATCTGCTCTAATAACTGGAAGCCAAAAAAAGAAAGTATAATTTAAAAAGCAAAATGATTCCATTGCTTAATTATGTCTGATTAAATGACGAACACATCGGTGAGCCGTTTCGTGGCTTGCCCGGCTACAAGGGTTCGACTCCTTAAGCTCGCCTGGGCGGTTCCGCCCCATCCAACTTGGGTACCGTCTCAGGCCCAATACTAATGCCCATTAATGTGACTAAGTTTAGACATCTTCTTAAACTGGACCCTTAAGCTTTGGAGCACTTTAATTAATTAGTTTTTTTTTCTTTCAGAGACAAAAATAGAAAATCATAGTCACTTTAGGATCGACCTTTGAATAAAAATGAGACGAGCCTCGCCAAATAAAAATGCAACTTTGCAGGGCCCTCAATAAATGGTTAAAATAAAACATTTAGAATTCAGGACGGGCCGTTTAGTGAATTTTACGACCTTCCCCAAAATAATAATGTGTTAGTCTCTTTAGGCGCGTATTTTAATAACATTACCTCCCTAAACTCGGGTGCACATTTATGTGACCCAAATCTCAACGGAGTCGAGATGTGTCAACAACCACGGGTACATTGATGTGACGTGGTTCGAGATGCATTTTTACAACGTTGCAATTCTCTTTTAAAATAATAATAATAAAGTGGTAAAAAGTTAGAATTTGCACATAGGTTCAACATGTATCAAAATCAGATAAATAAGCCGAATATGACAGATGAGCGTCCGTGCTAGAACCACGGAACTCGGAAATGCCTAACACCTTCTCCCAGGTTAACAGAATTCCTTACTCGGATTTCTGGTTCGCAGACTGTAATACAGAGTCGATCTTTTCCTCGATTCGGGATTCAACCGGTGACTTGGGACACCATAAATCTCCCAAGTGGCGACTCTGAATCTTTAAATAAAATCCCGTTTCGATTGTCCTTTAATTGGAAAAACTCCCTTTAATCACTCCCTCTCGGGGGTTTAGGTAAAAAGGGAGGTGTGACAGTGTGCATGTTTGGTTTGGAGCCCCGAGGGCTCGGGTAAGTTTTGGATAGGCCACGGGGTAAAGTTTTGGACTTGAGGATTGCAGACTTTCAGCTGTGCATTGCAGGCTTCGCATTTGTGAAGTCTGGCTCGCAAATATGAGTTCGTAAATGCGAAGGCCTCGTCGCAAATACAATCAAAGGCCCAGGCCAGCTACCTCGCAATTGCGAGGAAATCTATCGCAAATGCGATGCCTCCCCTCCTAGCTAGTAGTCGCAAATGCGATCCCTTGTTCGCATTTCCCAACTCGAAAATACGACAACCCCCTTCGCAAATGCGAACCTAGAAGAGGTCGGGGTTCGCAATTGCGCACTTTTTTTGCAATTCCCATACCTGTAACCTGCATTTTTTATACTTAGCCAAAAATCAACCATTTTTCACATCTTTTCAATACACAAACTCCCTAGGGCGATTTTTCAATAACAACTCTTCTTCCAAATAGATTGTAAGTCAATTTTAACTCGTTTTCTTCAATCGTTAACATCTTTTCACATGATTTCAACTCAAAATCAATGATTTTCATGGGAAAATTGGGTGTTTTGGGTTGAACCTAGGTTTTTCAAAAATTGGGGATTTGGACCTTGATTTGAGGTTCAATTTAAAAAAAATTATATATTTGGGTTCGTGGGGGAATGGGTAATCGGATTTTGGTTCGAACCTCGGGTTTTGACCATAATGGGCCTGGGGGCGATTTTTGACTTTTTGGGTAAAACTTTAGAAAACTTATTTTTATGCATTGGGGTTGATTCATTTACCGTTTGTTGATGTAATTAAGTAACTTATGGCTAGATACGAGAGAATTGGTGGTGTAATCAAGGGGTAAAGCGATAATTGAGACGTGAATTGTGTTCGTGGCATCGAGGTAAGTGTTTGGTCTAACCTTAGCTTGAGGGATTAGGAGTTGTGTCCTATTTCCTACTTGTTTCTTGTGGAGTACGACGTATAGGCATGGTGACGAGTATCTATACGTTGGTGTCGAGCATGACCGTGAGTCTTAAATTGAGATTTATTGTGTTCTTGAATAATACTATGGATCCTTAAGTTGATGATTCTCTGTATTAAGCAAGGATTATGGTTATTCTCGTGGAAATTACTTATGATTGAGTATTGATCTTAGCTAAGATAGATAGGTGTTGGAACAAGTTTGGTTATAGTTGTTTCTCCCTTACCGGGACGTAGTTACTTATACTGTCGATTCCCTTGCCGGGATAGTGTAGTTCTTTATTGATCCCTTGTCGGGACTCTTGTTATGATTGTTGTTGATTGTATATGTAGATCGGGTTTCACGCCGCAACAATATTATATATGGAACGGGTTGCACGCCGCAACAATATTATATATGGAACGGGTTGCACGCCGCAACAATATTATATGTGGATCGGGTTGCCCGCCGCAATAATATTATATGCGGATCGGGTTGCACACCGCAAAAATATTATATGTTGATCGGGTTGCACACCGCAACAATATTATATGTGGATCGGGTTGCATGCTGCAACAATGATATATGTGGATCGGGCTGCACGCCGCAACAGTGATAAATGATATGGACTGGGTTGCACGCCGCAATAGTGTTGATATATATTGGGATTGGGTTGTGCACCGCAATAATTGTTGATACAAAGTGTTTATAGATTCGATATAAGTTTCTTATTATTTTGCCGTGAATTCTAAGTTGTCCTTATTTCGTTACTCTTGATTTACTGTTGACATTGATACACCCCCGCAACATGTACCCCTCTCCCATCTTTACTTATTTATTTATGTTTTATTTTCTGCTGTATATTATATAACTACACAGGTTCATTTGGTAGTTTGGTCCTAGCCTCGTCACTACTTCGTCGAGGTTAGGCTAGGCACTTACCAGCACATGGGGTCGGTTGTGCTGATACTACTTTACACTATGTGCAGATCCCGGAGCAGCTCTTGGACCATAGCATTTGGGTGGCTACCTTCAGTCCACGTGGAGATCCAAGGTAGACCTGCAGGCGTCCGCATGCCCTGGCATCTCGTCTATCCTTTATTTCCAGTTTCGTTTCTTTGATTCGGAAATAGTGTATCTTTATTTTCAGACTTTGTATTTATCACTCTTAGATCATCTGTGGTACTGTGACACTAGTTCTGGGTGATTAAGGTTTGAAGAGTTGTATTAGATTCATATTTCAGATATTTTACTACATTTCTTTCGCTTAATGAAGTTTCGTTGTTTTTCATATTATTGCTTTATAAATGCTAAAAGGGTATAAAAATGAATAAAGGTAATATGTTCAATAATTGGATTGCCTAGCTCACATTAGTAGGCGCAATCACGACTCCTGAGGTCGTGAAATCTGGGTCGTGGCAAGTTGGTATTAGAGCTCTAGGTTACATGGGTCTCACAGTTCAAAAACAAGCTTAGTAGAGTCTGAGGGATCGGTACAGAGACGTCTGTATTTATCCCTAGAGGCTACAAAGTTAGGAAAAACTTCACATTTATTCCTTCATGTTGTGCGGTTTGGTTTCTCAATGTTGATTGAATTTCTACTTTGTTCTTTCGCAGATGGCGAGAACACGCGCTTCCTCATCCACTGACCAGCAGCCCGAGTCCCCAGCAGAATCTCCCACGAGGGGCAGAGGCCGAGGCAGAGGCCGAGGCAGGGGCAGAGGCCGAGGCAGAGGCCGAGGCAGGGGCAGAGCTTAGCCCAGAGCAGCAACACCAGCGGTAGAGCCTCAGGTTGACTTTGATGATAAGGTTTCGGCCCCAGCAGTTCCGGTGGGCCTAGCTCAGGTCCCAGAGGGGTTTATTGCTATCCCAGTACACCAGGATGATTTGGTTCGTCTAGTGGGCCTTATGGAGAGTGTCACCTGGGCAGGCTTGCTTTCTGTAGCACCAGCATCTCTCAGGCTGGAGGAGGAGCCCAGACTCCTGCTACTCGCACTCCGGAGTAGGTAGCTCCCCAGTTTAAGACTCCATCAGCTCAGCCAGTTGGAGCAGTTCAGTCGGGTATGGTAGCTCATACCGGTGATGGAATAGCTATGTCTGCTGATGCTTTGTGGAGATTGGACAGGTTCACCAAGCTCTTCACTACTACCTTCAGCGGTGCATCTTCTGAGGATCCCTAGGATGATCTAGACAACTGTCATGAGGTTCTCAGGAACATGGGGATAATTGAGACCAATGGGGTCGATTTTGCTACTTTTCTCCTATCTGGATCCGCCAAGACTTGGTGGAGAGACTATTGTTTGGCTAGACCAGCGGGATCACCAGCCTTGACTTGGGAGTAGTTTACTCAGTTATTTCTAGAGAAGTTTCTCCCCATCACTCAGAGAGAGGCCTATCGCAGGCAGTTTGAGCGTCTCCAGTAGGGTTCTATGACTGTTACCTAGTATGAGACCAAATTCATCGACTTGGCTCATCATGCGCTTATCATACTTCCCATAGAGAGAGAGAGGGTGAGGAGATTCATTGATGGACTTATTCAGCCGATTTGACTTCAGATGGCTAGGGAGACTAGGAGTGAGATATCTTTCCAGGAGGCGGCCAATGTGGCCCGGAGAGTTGAGATGGTTCTATCATAGGGAGGTGGTCATGGGTCGGACAAGAGGCCCCGTCATTAAGGCAGATTCAGTGGTGCCTCGTCTGGATGCAGGGATTCGTATGGTAGAGTCCATCCTCCTAAGCCCTTTCAGTCAGCACTTCAGATTTCTCATGGCGCTTCGGGTGGCCATGGTTCTCATATGCAGTATTCTGATCAGCAGCCCTATAGTGCACCACCAGCTCTTATCAATGCACCGTCGCTTTAGAGTTTTTGGGGTGGTCATTCAGGTCGCTAGGGTCAGTCTTATTTTCCTCAGCCGCAACATTCAGCTGGATGTTTTAAGTGTGGTGAGTATGGTCATATCCGGAGGGCTTGTCCGAGATTGGTGGGTACTTAGTCGCAGCAGCAGGGCTCCCGTGCTATGGTTCAGGCACTAGGTGTTCCGCTGCTCGCTCAACCAGCTAGGGATAGGGGTAAAGGTGCTAGAGGTGGAGGTTGAGGTGGAGCTCAGACCGCTAGAGGTGAAGTCTAGCTAGCTGCAGGCCATCCCAGAGATATAGTCCAAGGTAGTGGGGCCCAGCCCCGATGTTATGCTCTTCCAGCCAGGCCTGAGGCTGAGGCTTCCGATGCAGTTATCACAAGTACTATTCTAGTTTGTGGCAGAGATGCTTCAGTTATATTTGATCTAGGGTCTACATACTCCTATGTGTCATCTTATTTTGCACCGTATCTGGTCATGCCTAGTGATTTCTTGAGCGACCCTGTATATGTGTCTACATCGGTAGGTGATTCTATTGTGGTAGATCGAGTCCATCGCTCTTGTATTGTTGTGATTGGGGGCCTTGAGACTCGTGTAGATATGTTGCTTCTGGATGTGGTTGATTTCGATGTCATATTGGGGATGGACTGGTTATCACCTTATCATGCTATCTTGGATTGTCATGTCAAGACTGTGACCTTAGCCTTGCCGGGTTTACCTCGTTTAGAGTAGAGAGGGTCTCCTGGTCATTCTACCCATAGTGTTATCTCTTATGTGAAGGCTCGATGTATGGTCGAGAAGGGGTTTTTGGCCTATTTGGCATATGTTCGTGATTCTAGTGCCGAGGTTCCTCTTATTGATTTTGTGTCAGTTGTTCGTGAGTTCCCTGAGGTATTTCCTTCAGACCTGCCGGGTATGCCAACCGACAAGGATATTGACTTTTACATTGATTTGGCTCAGAGCACTCAGCCCATTTCTATCCCGTCGTATCATATGACCCCTCCTAAGTTAAAAGAGTTGAAGGAACAGTTGCAAGACTTGCTCGAGAAGGGTTTCATTAGACTGGGTGTTTCGCCTTGGGGTGCACCAATGTTGTTTGTTAAGAAGAAGGACGGATCGATGAGAATGTGTATTGATTACCAGTAGTTGAACAAGGTTACAATCAAGAATAAGTATCCGTTGTCGATGATTGATGATTTGTTTGATCAGCTTCAGGGTGCTAAGATATTTTCGAAGATTGACTTGAGATCTAGCTACCATCAATTGAGGATTAGGGCATCCGATGTCCCTAAGACAACTTTTTGCACTCGGTACGGGCATTATGAGTTCTTGGTGATGTCATTCGGGTTGACAAATGCCCCAACATCTTTTATGGATTTGATGAACCGAGTGTTCAGGCCTTATTTGGATTCATTCGTGATAGTTTTCATTGATGATATTTTGATCTATTCTCGCAGCCAGGAGGAGCACGAGCAACATCTTAGAGTGGTTCTTTATACCTTGAGGGATAGTCAGTTGTATGCTAAGTTTTCGAAATGTGAGTTCTGGTTGAGTTCAGTTGTGGGTCATGTTATATCAACAGAGGATATTAAGGTTGATCCGAAGAAGATTGAGGCAGTCAAGAACAGTCCTAGACCAGTATCAACTATAGAGATTCAGAGTTTTTTGGGATTGGTAGGCTACTATCGTTGGTTCGTGGAGGGGTTTTCATCTATTGCAGCCCCGATGACCAGGTTGACCCAGAAGGGTGCCCAGTTCAGATGGTCGAACGAGTGTGAGGCGAGCTTTCAGAAGCTTAAGGCAGCTTTGACTACGACACCAGTGTTGGTTTTACCCACAGGTTCAGGGCCTTATACGGTTTATTGTGATGTATCTCGTATTGGACTTGGTACGATATTGATGCAGGATGGCAAGGTCATTGCCTATGCTTCATGGTAGTTAACGATTCATGAGAAGAACTATCCGGTTCATGATTTGGAGTTGGATGCCGTTGTTCATGCGTTGAAGATTTGGAGGCATTATCTGTATGGCGTGGCATGTGAGGTATTCACGGATCACAAGAGTCTGCAGTATTTGTTCAAGAAGAAAGAGCTAAATTTGAGGTAGAGGAGGTGGTTGGAGCTATCAAAGGACTATGATATCACCATCTTATAGCATCCTGTACAGGCCAATGTGGTGGCCGACGCTTGAGTAGGAAGTCATCCAGTATGGGCAGTCTTGCTTATATTCCGGTCGGTGAGAGACCTCTTACTTTAGATGTTCAAGCTTTGGCCAATCAGTTTGTGAGGTTGGATGTTTCTGAGCCCAATCGTTTGTTAGCTTGCACGATCGCTCGTTCATTTTTATTGGAGCGTATCCGTGATCGGCAGTATGATTATCCCCATTTGTGTGTCCTTAGAGACACGGTGCAACACAGAGGAGCCAATCAGGTTACTTTAGGTGATGATGGAGTTTTGAGATTGTAGGGTTGAATTTGCATGCCTAATGTAGATGGCTCCGAGAGTTGATTTTAGAGGAGGCCCATAGTTCCTGAAACTCTATTCATCCGGGCGCTGCTAAGATGTATCAGGATTTGCGGCATTATTATTGGTGGAGAATAATGAAGAAGGATATCGTTGCATATGTGGCTTGGTATTTGAACTGTCAGCAGGTTAAGGACGAGCATCAAAGGCCTGGTGGTTTGTTCTAGAAGATTGAGATTCCTGAGTGGAAGTGAGAGCAGATCACTATGAACTTCGTTGTTGGACTCCCATGGACTCATAGGAAGTTTGATGTAGTGTAGGTTATTGTTGATAGGCTGACTAAGTCAGCAAATTTCATTCATGTGGCAGTCTCCTATTCTTCCGAGAGGCTAGCTGAGATCTATATCCAGGAGATTGTTCGTCTTCATGGTGTGCCCGAGTCTATCATTTCGGATCGAGGTACACAGTTTACCTCCCATTTCTGGAGAGCAATTCAGCGAGAGTTAGGTACCTGGGTTAAGTTGAGCACAACATTTCATCCTCAGAAGGACGGGCAGTCCGAGCGGACCATTCAGATTTTGGAGGATATGTTCGAGCCTGAGTTATTGACTTTGGAGGCTCGTGGGATCAGTTTTTGCCTTTAGCAGAGTTTGCCTACAACAACAGCTACCAGTCGAGTATTCAGATGGCTTCTTATGAGGCTTTATATGGTAGGTGGTGTCGGTCTCTAGTTGGATGGTTTGAGCCGGGGGAGGCTCGGTTGTTGGGTACGGATCTGGTTCAGGATGCCTTGGACAAGGTCAGGATTATTCAGGATAGGCTTCGTACAGCTCAGTCCAAGCAAGAGAGTTATGCCAACCGCAAGGTTTGTGATTTGGCATTCATGGTCGGTGAGCGGTTATTGCTTCGAGTGTCGCCTATGAAGAGCGTGATGAGATTTGGGAAGAAGGGCAAGCTTAGCCCTATGTTCATTGGCACGTTTGAAATTCTTGATCGAGTGGGAAATGTGGCTTATAGACTTGCGTTTCCACCGAGCTTATCAGCCGTGCATCCAGTGTTTCATGTGTCCATGACTCGGAAATATCACGACGATCCATCCCACGTGTTAGATTTCAGCACTGTCCAGTTGGACAAGGACTTGTCTTACGAAAAGGAGCCGGTAGCTATTCTAGACCGGCAGGTTCGTTAGTTGAGATCGAAGAGTTTTCCTTCTGTTCGTGTTCATTGGAGAGGTCAGCCTGCTAAGTCATCGACCTGGGAGTCCGAGTCCGATATGCGGAGCCGTTATCCCCATCTTTTCCCCGACTAAGGTACTTCCTTCTTCTGTCTGTTCGAGGAAGAACGATTGTTTTAGAGGTGGAGAATGTGATGACCCTGTTTTTAAAATAAATTCTGCATTTTGAGCCCTTAAAAACCTCTTTCTATCTCACCTCGATTTGCGTGCGTAGTCCAGGTGCGTATCCTGAAAGCCATTATGTTAAAATCTATAAAAAATGATGAAATTTGAATTTAAAATGAATTAATTTGACTTCGGTCAATATTTTGGGTAAACGGACCCGGATTTGTGATTTGACGGTTTCGGAGGGTCCATAGGAAAATATAGGACTTGGACATATGCCCGGAATCAAATTTTGAGGTCCTAAGCCCGAGAAATGAATTTTTAAAGAAAATTATTTTTTGAAATTCTTTATGAGTTTTGGAAATGAATTGTGATTAAAACTTGATGGTATCGGGCCCGTATTTTGGTTCTGACGCCCGGTACAAGTCTTATATGTGATTTAAGATAAGACTGTGAAGTTTGGTAAGAAACAGACTTGAAATGACGTGAATCGTATCATTTTTGAGAAAATTGGAAATTTGTAGTTCTTAAGGAAATTTCATGATTTTGATGCTAAATTCATAGTTGTTGATGTTATTTTAGTGATTTGAATTCACGAGCGAGTCAGTATGATGTTTTTAGGTTGGTATGCATGTTTGGTTTGGAGCCCCGAGGGCTCGGGTGAGTTTGGATAGACCACGGTGTAAATATTTGGACTTGAGGATTGCAAACTTTCAGTTGTGTATTGCAGGCCTGCAGGCTCGTAAATGCGAGTTCGCAAATGCGAAGGTCTCGTCGCAAATGTGATCAATGGCCCAGGCCAGCTACCTCGCAATTGCGAGGAAATCTATCACAAATGTGATGCCTCCCCTCCTAGCCAGTAGTCGCAAATGTGATCCCTTGTTCGCATTTCCCAACTCACAAATGCGAGAACTCCCTTCGGTAATGCGAACCTATCAAAGGTCGGAGTTCGCAATTGCAAACCCTGTTCGCAATTCCCATACCTACAACCTGCAATTTTTATACTTAGCTGAAAATCAACCATTTTTCACATCTTTTCAAAACACAAACTCCTAGGGTGATTTTTCAAGAACAACTCTTCTTCCAAATTGATTGTAAGTCAATTTTAACTCGTTTTCTTCAATCATTAACATCTTTTCACATGATTTCAACTCAAAATTAATGATTTTCATGGGGGAAATTGGGTGTTTTCGGTAGAACCTAGGTTTTTCAAAAATTGAGGATTTGGATCTCGATTTGAGGTCCGATTTCAATATAAATTATAAATTTGGGTTCATAGGGGAATGGGTAATCAGGTTTTGGTTCGAACCTCGGGTTTTGACCATGTGGGACGGAGGGCAATTTTTGACTTTTTGGGTAAAACTTTGGAAAACTCATTTTTATGCATTGGGGTTGATTCATTTAGCATTTATTGATGTAATTAAGTAACTTGTGGCTAGATGCGAGCGAATTGGTGGTGGAATCAAGGGGTAAAGCGATAATTGAGACGTGAATTATGTTCGTGGAATCGAGGTAAGTGTTTGGTCTAACCTTAGCTTGAGATTTTAGGAGTTGTGTCCTATTTGCTACTTGTTTCTTGTGGAGTACAACATATAGGCATGGTGACGAGTATCTATACGTTGGTGTCGAGCATGGCCGTGAGTCTTAAATTGTGATTTATTGTGTTCTTGAATAATACTACGGATGCTTAAGTTGATGATTCTCTGTATTGAGCAAGGATTATGGTTATTCTCGTGGAAATTACTTATGACTGAGTATTGATGTTAGCTGAGGTAGATAGGTGTTAGAACAAGTTTGGTTATAGTCGTTTCTCCCTTGCCGGGACGTAGTTACTTATGGCGATTCCCTTGCCAAGATAATGTAGTTCTTTATTAATCCCTTTTCGGGACTCTTGTTATGATTGTTGTTGATTGTATATGTGGATCGGGTGGCACGCCGCAACAATATTATATATATGTGGATTGGGTGGCATGCCGCAATAATATTATATGTGAAACGGGTTGCACGCCACAACAATATTATATGTGAAACGGGTTGCACGCTGCAACAATATTATATGTGGATCGGGTTTCCCGCCACAACAATATTATATGTGGATCGGGTTGCAAGCCGCAACAATATTATATGTGGATCGGTTTTCACGCTTAAATAATATTATATGTGGATCGGGTTGCATGCCGCAATAATATTATATGTGGATCGGGTTGCACGCCACAACAATGATATATGTGGATCGGGTTGCACGCCAAAATAATGATATATGTGGATCGGTTCACATGCCGCAACAGTGATAAATAATATGGATCGGGTTGTACGTTGAAACAATGTTGATATATATTGGGATCGGGTTGCGCGCCGCAACAATTGTTGATACAAAGTGTTTATAGATTGGATATAAGTTTCTTATTGTTTTGCCGTTAAATCTAAATTGTCCTTATGTCGTTACTCTTGATTTACTGTTGATATTGATACACCCCCACAGCATTTACCCCCCTCCCATCTTTACTTGTTTATTTCTGTTTTATTTTCCGCTGTATATTATATAACTACATAGGTTCATTTGGTAGTCTGGTCCTAGCCTCATCACTACTTCACCGAGGTTAGGCTAGGCACTTACCAGCACATGGGGTCGGTTGTGCTGATACTACACTCTGCACTATGTGCAGATCCCAGAGCAACTCTTGGACCATAGCATTTGGGTGGCTACCCTTAGTCCACGCGGAGATCCAAGGTAGACCTGCAGGCGTCTGCAGGCCCTGACATCTCCTCTATCCTTTATTTGCTGTTTCATTTCTTTGATTTGGAAACAATGTATCTTTATTTTTAGACTTTGTATTTAGCACTCTTAGATCGTCTGTGGTACTGTGACACCAGTTCTGGGTGATTAAGGCTTAAAAAGTTGTATTAGATTCATATTTTAGATATTTTACTACATTTCTTTCGCTTAATGAAATTTCCGTTGTTTTTCACATTATTGCTTTATAAATGCTAAAAGGGTATAAAAATGGATAAAGGTAATCTGTTCAATAATTGGCTTGGCTAGCTCACAATAGTAGGCGCCATCACGACTCCCGAGGGTGGGAAATTCGGGTCGTGACAAGTATAACAACAACATTCCGACAAGGGAGACAATATCATAAACAATAACATCCCGGCAAAGGAACAATAGTATCACAACAATATCCCGGCAAGCAAAACAATATGTACATAATAAGAGTGACGGAAAAACCAAGAAGCACGATAACCTCAACAAACAACAATACATATAAGCACGTGATAACTACACTGGTAACCACAACAATTGGACATGTAACATATTTGCATGAAGTCATAGAGTAACTCACAATCAAAGAGTATCAAAACAATAAGGAAGACAATCACTTCAATTAAGGCAATTAAGGGTCTATGTAACACGTAAGAATTAAAGGAGAGCTAACAACGTCATATGGAGCATATAGAGGCAATTTAAGCAATTAGGAAACCCAATCATAATGAGATACTTTCCACATAAGGATCTAAGAACCCTAGATGCAAATATTCCACAAATAAGTCCGAGCACACACTCATCACCTCGCATGCATGGACTACAATTAGCATAGAAGACTCAATTCCTAAAGAGAAGTCCCCCACAAAAGGTTAGGCAAGATACTTACCTTAATCCAGCCAATTCAATACTAAATTTAGCTTTTCCTTTACCAATTCATCAATGCTCGGCTCAATCTAGGCAAAAACGACTTGAATACATCTAATAATGCAAGAGAAAATAATTCCAATTAACAAAACTATGATTCTTATACAATTTGTAAAAAGTCAACTCCTCGAGCCCGCACCTCGGAGCCCGACAAAATCTACAAAAATTGAATACCCATTCCGATACGAGTTCACCAATACAAAAATTTTCCAATTTCGATACCATTTGGTCCTTCAAATTATCGTTTTACATTTTTGAAAGATTTCACAATTTTTCCCAAATTCCATCCCAAATCACGAATCAAATGATGAATTCAATGATAGATTTATGTATTCTAGCTAAATCCGAGTTAGAATCACTTACCCCAATGAATTTCTTGAAAAAACTTCAAAAAATCGCCAAGATCCGAGCTCTCTAGGTCAAAATATAAAATAAAACTCTAAACCTCGTATTTATAGTGCACCTCCCAGATTTCATCACTGCTGACTGCAAAAAAACCACGCTGACCGCGGTCCAGGTCCATCACCGCTGATTGCGAAGAATGTTGATTGCAGCGATATGCTTTAGTATTTTGGCTATAACTTTCTCTACAGATGTCCAAAATGTGATTTTTACCTTTTTGGAAACTAGACGTGAAGGGATACAACTGTTGTTTTTGAATCATCTCAAAATTCCTTGTAGATCAAAAGATATAACCTTCCAAAGTTGGACCAGCAATCCTGCAGAACATCTTGATGTGCAGCCGCACACCAAATTGTGCGGTCCGCACTGAGGTCCGCAAAATTTTAGCGCGGTCCACACTCTCCTCTGCGGTCCGCATATTTTTGGTGTGGTCCGCACTCCCAAAAGTGCCAGAACCATCTCAGAGTACCGAAATGCCCGAACTCGCTCAACATTCACCCCGAAACTCATCCGGGGCCTCCGAAACCTCAACCAAATATACCAACATACCTCATGACATCATAAAAACTTAGCCCCACTCTCAAATCACTTCAAACATCGCTAAGACCACGAATCAGATGCCCAAACGGATGAAAATCACTATGAACTTCAAGAACCTCTAGAATTGCAACCAAGCGTCTAAACCATATCAAATCAACTCCAAACGACACCAAATTTTGCAGATAAGTCCCAAATGACATAACTGAGTTGTTCCAACTTTCGGAATCGCATTCCGACCTTGATGGCATAAAAGTCAACTATGGGTCAAACCTCTTCATTTTCCAAACTTCAACTTTAACAACTTTCACCAGAATGCCACAAATTACCCTATGGGCCTCCAACCCAAATTCGAACACATGCCCAAGTCCAAAATCACCATACAAAGCTACTGACATCATCCAAAACTCATTCCGGATCCGTTTACTCAAAAGTCAAATTCCGATCCAATTCTCTCCGCTTAAATTTCCAGAACTATATTCCTTCTTTCCAGTTCGACTCCGATTAATCCGAAAACTAAATCCAACCATGCACACAAGTCGATATACATAATGTGAAGCTACTCTTGACCTCAAACTTTCGAATCGGGCACAATTCCTCAGAATGACCAGTCGGGTCGTTACATCCTCCTCCACTTAAACATACGTTCGTCCTCGAACGTGACCTGATTCGTTCCAAAGCCATCGAACCACTGCATGAGCTCCTCATATATACACCCGGGGGTGATTCCCTATCACCCAACCCATGCACAACTGACAATGCCACTTAATTGAAGGTCTTATCTCCTCCTTAGTCCATAACCTTAGAATAGTACCCAAACCTCAACATCTGAAATTCATCATTGAATCCGAATTCCAAGTCATCACATTGAACACACCCAAACAAGCTGAATCGAGCCATTCCAATCTTGAATACAATCACATGCTAATCCACACAACTCACATACTCGAAGCAATAACCTCTGATTACTATAGCTGCTCAAATAACATCCTGGATGCCGTCAATATACTTCACACTGAATACAACCTTATTCCGGACTCCCACAACACTGCCCATGATAAAGAAACATGCGGGAACTCATAGCTGCCTATGAAGTCAACAAGTCAAGAAAACATCTCGCCTGTCAGGGCCATTACCCAAATCTTAGCAGAAACACCCACATACTTCCAAACACTCGTCACCCCCAATACCATAGTACCACTCTCAGGTCTAAGAAACACATATCGGCCAATACAAGTATCCAACTGATGACTCATCATGAAAACACACAAATTCTAACACTACACAGCTCGTACACCGAACCAACAATAACTCAATTACGTAACACAAACAAAGAAAAGCAAAGTAGAAGAATTTTCTAACAAGTGTAACATGTGCAACAACAAAAATATAGTTTTCATCATAGTGTTCCACAGAGGAAAAACGGAACCCCAAATAAACACAAGGAAAGGGTATCTCATATAACATCCGCTGCAGCGCGCAACCCGCTCCCAGATACTTTTTAAGCCAAGATGCTCGGGTTCACTGATCATATGAATACTGATATCAAGCACAACATTGTGCACAAGTATAACTATGGGAACAATGAATAGAAGTAATAAAATAGGAGAAAAGCAAGCACATATAAGGTGCAATGAGCAAATCAATATCACGAGGGCTATCTCACCCGTATCGCCATAAGGCCTGAACAGAATTACAACATGCAGGGGAAATAATCATACAACCTCACCGCCTAACACAGCATAGAAGAGTAGCACATAACATAGACTAGGGGCGCAAACAATATTCACTCTGCCTGATAACATAACCATAATGATAATTCACAAGAGCACACAAACTCGACCTGATACGAATTGCATATTCTCGCTGATATTCCAAATAGGCCCAGACCAAATCCTGATCCTTCCCAATTAGGTAAATATTCTTCGAAAATAAACAACAACCTATCGATAATACATGCTATTAATTACCCCATTCTCAACATTTCTTCACAATCCACTAACAAGAAATAGCCCACATATAGGGACACCTAGTCCCAAAACCTCAGGAATACTAAAAGTTCCCTACCCGGACTCAACTATGCAGATCAAATGGTTGATACATCACTCACCTTCCATCATCCTATCTAAGCACCCATATAAGATTTCTGGCCACATAACAAAACATGAACCTCGAAAGCCTCAGAACCCAGTAATCACCATGCTACCAGCCACGCACTCCAAACCAAAACTCAAGGCTCTTTCCAAAAATGCACACTCTTCTCATATGGTAGCCAACAATGCCAACACTCTATTAGCTTCAGATACCGATTCAGGAGAAACCACAATGTACCACATATTCTTTATGCCCATAGTAGACACCCAACTCAAGCCGAGTCGCACAAACCGTCAAATCCAAGAGTGCTGCCATAAATGCCAGTAGAGAATTCCCATTAAAAAGAACCATTTATGTCCATTGCTATTCTAACCCAACACTGAACTGATTCATTTCTTCGGACAATCGATATGCAATAATTCCCATCAAAGCCCCACACACAGATAACCCTAGCATGAACCATGTAGCCCAGAAGCTCTTAAACCACCATATTTCCTTTGAAGCACCCCATCCTGCTGCACCCACGACGCCCACACTAAATAGACCTTCTGTAAATCTGAAGTTGTTCCTCCGACTACCCTTGATGCTGAAATGTAAATCCATTAATAATGTAGAAATACTGTAAGCCCCAACATCATCTCATGCAAGATATGAGACCTTAGTCATATGCAAATTTTGAGAACCTACCAACACTACACATACATATACCTCAGGCCGACACTGACGCAAGTCTGACTATGCAATCCAAATGCTACTGATGGACTCCTCCATTTGGCGCGAAGCCATAGAAAATAACGTCTGATGATCCATAGAGCTAACCTTCACAGATCATACAACATAAATCACAAAGTACTCCAATATCGCCAACTATCCTCAATCAACACCCACCACGCTTTCACTGCGCCTCTATGTAAACAACTGAATAGTCTCTTAATACCTTTGTATCTTCAGTTTAGACAACACGTCGAGGCAATGCCTGAGCGTCCCTGACTCCTTTGTAGCTCGTCTGTAGCATCACGAACCACTAGCGCATGGAAAACACTGAGAACATAATATTATACACGAGTGGATGTAAAGGAACATAAGTTATATACTTCGAGCTGAATTAATATCGCATGATAAGGAATGAAAGAAGGGAAATTTCCTAACAGTTCTGTAGCCACTCGAAGATAAGTATAGATGTCTCTGTACCGATCCGCAAGACTCTACTAAACCTGCTTGTGAATCGTGGCACCCATGAACCTAGAGCTCTGATACCAACTTGTCACGACCCAAAAATCCCTCTGAAGGAGTCGTGATGGCACCTAGTCTCTAAACTAGGTAAGCCTAACATAAACTGAAATAGCGTTGATATTTACTAACTTTAAATTAAATTACTCTAAACAAATTACAATTCCCAAAACCAGTGGTACAAGTCACAAGCCTTTCTAAGAGTAGTTATTGTGAGCACGTGATTTTTGCCCTACATTAATTACTCCCACAAATTCAAAACAAAAATAATTTTTCCATTGTTTGCAATTTTGTAGATTTTTGTGGCATTTGTCTGTCAATTGTTTGCATTTGTCTGTGCACATTTATTTTATTTAATTAATGAAAAAATACAAAAAATATGTTGCATGTGTATTTAGGATTAAACTTTGCATTTTAAGAATTAATTAGTAATTAAGTTATTTTATAAAAAAAAGGAAAATCACAAAATAGTTTAAGTTGCACATTTAATTTTAACTTTGATTTTGAGTAGTTTTTCTTTTAATTTGTATTATAATTAATTTTGATAATTATAATTTAAGTTTAATTAGTGTTTTTTTAGTTAATTAGGTTCTAGGAATTAATTTAGATTTTAATTTAATTTTGGAAAAAGGGAAGAAAAAGAATTTTTGGGAAAATTGAAAAGAAATGAAAATAAAAGAAGAAGAGAGTCCAATTTTTGGTCTTCTTTAATTCTAATTTCTCAAGCTTAAGTCCCCTCCAATTCCCTGAAGCCCAAAATCACCCGCCCCAACAACCCAAAATCTGGTCCAAACTGGGTAATGGCCAAATGACCTTGTTTGGTTGTTTCTAATCCAAGTCGTCTATATTATCTAATCTAACGGTGGGGAAGTGGGGAGGTCTTTAATATTTAATTGTCCGAATCTAGTACCCCCCCCCCATGTCTCATCTCCCTCGTTCTCATCTCAGAGATTAGCCGAAAAAAATACCTAGAGCTGCCTGAAATTCCCACTGTTCTCCACCGGCGATGCCTATCCCAAATGCCATCAAATTAACACCCTAGGACCCTTTCCCTTCCCTCATTCCGAATCCCAACCCCACTTCTCT
This sequence comes from Nicotiana tabacum, assembly GCF_000715075.1. Lineage (NCBI taxonomy): Eukaryota > Viridiplantae > Streptophyta > Magnoliopsida > Solanales > Solanaceae > Nicotiana > Nicotiana tabacum. The sequence continues at coordinate 143,719,735 of NC_134084.1, forward strand.
CGAATCTCTCCCGTATCCTTCGAATCATAGATCGAAGAGATGAACCCTAATTCCCAAAGGCTACTGATTTGGGTCTGTTTTGATGTTTTGGGGCTGACTTTGATGTTATTTGTGTGTTCTTATTAAGAACACATAATTAATGCCATAGCTGGCCAGAAAATTCAAGAAGACAAAGGTTCAGACTGTTTTCCTCAAATCGCTCTTATTTAGTAGGTATTTTTCTGTTCTTCTCTTTGATTTTATCTAGCTTTCATTTTTCTTTTTCTATTTTTCTGCTTCTTCTTGTTTTCTCAACCCCTCTATTATTTTTGTTTTCCCGGATTGCTTTCCTATGCATGTTAATTTTAGGTTAGTGTTTTAACTGGTTCTTGGTTTGTTAATTGGTTTAATCTAGATTCGTTAGTTTAGTCAATTAGTTATTGAGTCGTTTTAGGTTGTTTGATCTGATAAACAATTTCAGAGTTTGCAAATTTTTTAACTGAGTATATTGTTTGGAAGTTGGGCTGCCTCTGATTCAATTGATAAAGAGCAGCCCGTTCATATTGCATTGGGCCATTGGGTCTGCTTGACCCAGGTAAATGGCTGGGGGAAATTTCAGGGGTTGTGGGGGTAGTTTAGGAATTTGGTTTGAGGAATCTTTGTTGTAACAGAAAATAGAAGCTTCTCAGAAGCTGGCTAAGGGACTGAAGTGAATTAGGTCTTTTGAATTGGGGATTTTTGAGCAAAACACAAAATTGGCTAAGGTTTTCTAAGCAAAAATAAATATTTCAAAAGGGCCTAAGAGGAAAAACTGATTATCTGGTGCTGCCCTAGGTTCCTTGCCTATAAAGGCATCTCTTCCTTGCCACTCAAGGGAGAATTTTCAAGAGATAGAAAAATACAGAAAAGCAAACGGCTAAAGCTTTACTGTTCCATTGAAATTTCTTCTTCTCTTTGTGATTTCTGAAGTTTTCAAGCCCTGAAACATTTTCTAATTCATATGGGGGCTGAAAGGGTTTGATTTTGGTTGGTTTAAGAGTCTGGCCTGAAGTTCTGGTTGATTTTTGTTATTATTGCACATTATTTTCTGGAATTGAGTTGGTTTTTGCTAGGAATCACTGTTCTATTGCTTTTTCCTGTTGATTTCTACTCTCTTTGCTCGGCTGTAGTTACTGCTTCTTCACATTTGTTTCCTCTGTCAATTTCCAGGTATTTCCTCATACCATTGTTAACAAATGAGGTGCTACAAGTTAGAACCAGACTGGATCTGTGTACATAGTTGAGAATTTGAGTTGGAATTTGAACAGAAGCATTGGTTAATGTTGAACTTCTATTAGCTCCTGCTATATTATGTCTTTAATTTCCCCTGTTCTGAAATAATTCAGTATTTTTCTTTCAAATATGTCAGTCTGTTTATTCATGCTCAATGGTTTAGGGTTGTTTGGTCATTTGGAATGAATGCTTGGATTCTTGGCTCTGTAATTGTAAATGGAAGCTCATGTGTGAATGGACTGTTAAACATGTTGTAGATTGCTTGAGTATGCCATTTGGTTTTCTGTAGCTCGAAATTAGGGGCTGTTATGATGAAGTATTGTCTATTCTGCAATTTGGATTTGCATTGTTATACTTAATTAAAAGTACCATTTAAATGGTCTGTATAAGTTTGAATTCCTTGTGCTTATTTGTGAAAGTTAGCTCAGAAATTAAAGCACAAGTATGATCCGTTCTGATGTTAAAGATAAGAGTCATGCTAAAATATGTGAAGACTGGTTTTCAAATTTTTAATTAGATAATTGGTTGAATCAGAAATCATGTAAGTGGCTGGTATATGATAGTTGGGGGTCTGACCATTTTAAAAATAAAAACAAAAGTTTTTTTTTTGTTAAATCAATCTCAATGTTTCCAGTGTGGTATCAGTTGATGAATATTCGGAGTTGGCGTAATAATAGGGAACCTAACTTCTATGTGAGTTGATATGGACTCACAAGGATTCGATCCTGATTCTCTGTTTTTCCGTTGTAATGTTTACTAATTGGGCCTGCTATCGAGGATTGGCCCAAATCATTTTTGAAATCAATGGCTCATTTGTCACCGCAAGTTCTTGGGTTTAGGTTCTAAAAGAAATGGACCATTTGTTTACTTATTCCGCTTTCTGGGTTTAAGCTTTAACACAAAACACCCTTTTGAATTCCATTAGGCTTTTTCTTTAATTAAGCTAGACTGTCACAAAGTAGATTGGAGGTGCGCCGTATTAGACAATAAAATAGTTTATGACCCACCTAAATCTAGTTTGAATATCTTTTAAAATTAGAATTGAGGTTCGCCATGCCAAACAAAAATGACATTTGCGTATCCCTTGCTTAATTATTTCTTTTAAAATTCTTAGAACTCGAGGCGCGCCATTTAGCGAATTTTCCAAGGCCCTCGAAAAGTAAAAAATGCATAGTTGCTTTAGGCGTGTTATTTTAACAATTTACCTTCCTAAACTCGGGTTTGATTTCATGTGACCCAAATTCAAATCTTAATAATGTTGAACAAAAATGTGTTTCTGATTGGGGGTGCATTTCATGTGGCGCGGTCCAAAGACATGTTTTAGATGACGTTAAAATTTTTCTTAAAATAAATAAACGCGGTTTTGAAGTAAAAATGTACAATAGGTTTAAAACATGTATTAAATCGGATAATAGGCCAATTATAACAGTTGAGCGACCGTGCTAGAATCATGGAACTCGGGAATGCCTAACACCTTCTCCCGGGTTAACAGAATTCCTTACCCGGATTTCTATGTTCGCGGACTGTAATACAGAATCAATCTTCTCCTCGATTCAGGATTTGAACCGGTGACTTGGGACACCATAAAACTATCCCAGATGGCGACTCTGAATTTATAATAAAATAATCCCGTTTTGATTGTCACTTTAATCGGAAAAACTCCCCTTATACCCCTTCCGGGTGTAGGAAAAAGGGAGGTGTGACAGCTCTGGCGACTCTATTGGGGACTAGAACCCAAAACTTTTGGTTCAGGGTTCAAAATTCGAGCTTAGATAAATTGTTATAGTTGGCTTTATTAATTATCTGATTTTGTTACATGTTTGGGCCTAATGTGCTAAGTGTTGCTTTTACCGCTGTGATATTCTGTGAACTGTATATAAACTGCTACAAAACCCTTCTTCTCTCTGAGTCGTCTAAATCATGGAGGAGTGAGCACTTCGTGTGACTTCTCTTCTGTTAGAGTCATATCCCAAATTTTAAAATGAGGTACGGACAAGTTGCAAAGCCGGTGAAGCTTCTGTATTCCCGGTACGCTGCCCTCCTCGGCTCGAGTTGTCCGCTCGGGTAAGCCAGGTCTAGAACAATAAACCCAGGTTTTAAATCTAGTATAACAAGACATCATGCCGGATCCCTAGTAGGAACGTTTGCTTGCAGCACGTGCATTTGACTTTGGAGACTCAACACAGGGGTTGGGTCTGTCTAGGACAGGTGTACCAAAAATAAAAAGATCATCCTGATGTATCTTACTTGCTACTTGTGCATTTATTTGATTTAGATTTGCATGCTGACTGGCTTTTGAATAATGGGAGAAAGTTGGAAAAAAGAGAATAGCAATGTGAGGGTTAAGTGAGCTAAATCACCTATTTTGGAAAAACCAATGTCCAAATGGTACTGAAACTCTGCCGAATTTTTTGAGAAAAATGAAAAAAAGGATTTGTTTTGAAAAATAGTTGGTTTTATTTTATTTTTCCGAATTACGCCAGTTTGATTCTCACCGGATGTGGGATACGTAGGCAACCCCCATCAGGTCCAACTTCCCTTTTTCAAAAATAGCCCAAAAGAACCAAAAATCTTATTCTTTTTTGTAGTGAACAAGCAAGGCGACGCCATTCTTGTCAAAATTAGCCGAATGTCCCTAAAAGGATGTCGGAAGGATATTTTTGTAAGAACAGCTGCCTTTGGTCTCTTTTTCAAATTTTTGGCCGGTTATCAAACACAGCCTTAAAATCTTCTCACGAAAGTGCTGAAAGGCCATATTTGTAAAGTCGGGTTTTTATTTTTGACATGAAAAAAAAGTGTTAACTTTGTTTTTGGAGTCAAATGAATCATGATTTTGCTTAACCACCTAATAAATGTGCAGAATGAGCACAGATCAAAATTTGCCAATAATAGTCATGAACAAGATCCCTTTGGAGCTGCACATGTGGTGGAACGATCTGGGTAAATCAGGGCAAGATACGGTCAATCTATACTTGGGAGGCCTTATCGGGTTGCTAAAGATTAATCCTAGGGGAGACATCATAAAGGCATTGGTTACATTCTCGGACCCGGCCCACAACATATTTTATTTCTCAGATTTTGAAATTACCCCAACCTTGGAAGAAATAGCCGAATATATTGGGGGTCCCAAAGTTCCTCTGAGACACCAGTACTTGATTGCTCCAAGGGTCGTAGCCGTACACAGGTTCCTAGATTCATTAAAGATAAGTAGGGGGTCCATAACCCAGATCTGGCAGCTGGTTTTTGTACACTGCAGTTTATATACAAGAGATATGGTCATATAGGGTGGTTTAACAATCCAGAAAACAAAATCTATAGTAAAGGAAACCACCTCAAATGGGAAGAACACAGTTGTTTTGCATTTATGGTAGTTTTCTTGGGCCTATTGGTGTTTCCCTGGAAAGACGAGAATATCGATATACGGATAGTTGGGGTTGTCAGCACTTTGCTTACTCAGGCTAAAAGTACCCTGGCACCCATGATAGTGTCTGACATCTTCCGCGCTCTCACAGCCTGCAAAACCGAAGGAGACTTCTTTGAAGGGTGAAACTTGTTGTTACAGATGTAGATGATTGAACATCTATGTCATCGTCCTCAATTCATGAGTTATGGGTCGACAGAGAAGAGCTGCATAGAGGAATTCCATACAAGAGTTGATGGGTTTAGCTTACCAGAGGGGGTCACAGAATGGGTATCACATCTCCGTTCCATCAGTGCAAGTCAAATAGAGTGGACGTTTGGGTGGCTTCCCATAGATGAGATCATATACATACCAGCTATCGGGCCTCACTTCCTTTTGATAGGTCTCAGGAGTATCCAGCCTTATGCCCCATATCGAGTTTTGAGACAGTTAGGAAGATGTCAAACACTCGAGTACGTGATCTATCCAGAGGTGAAGTTGCACCAGGGTACCTTGCTTGGTGTAAAAGGGAAGTTGAGTTTGGAATACCGACCAAAAGGCCCCATCTTCAAGAATTTGTCGAGACGTCACAAGAGCAATGAGACTGACTGGCCAAAGAAAATGAGTACCGAGCCACTATAAGTAGGCTGGAAAAGCAAGTCATGGACCTTTCAGTTTGAGAATAGGTTTCAAGCCGCCACATATAAAGGTGAGAAGAAGAAGTTAACTTAGGGAAATGAAGCCCTCAAAGTTCAAATTCAGGAAATGAGAATAGCTGCTAGAAACCCGAAAAGAAGCCGAGCGGATGAAAGGCTTATAAGTAGTCTGAAAAAGAAAGCCCTTGAGTGTCAAGATGACCTGGAAAAGTTTGAGGCTAGCCTAGCAAAAGTCCGGGCACGATGGGCAAAGAAGGCGGAAGAGCAAGCACAATTTATGCAACAAATGAAAAGAAAGTATGAAGGGACAATCACCAGCCTGAAGAGAAAAATGACTACCCTCGAGAATGAGGCAGCCAAGCAGGTCAAGGACTTTAAAGCTGACAGGGAACACTGTTATGATTTGATGGCTCAGATGGAGGAAGAAATACATCAACTGCAATATCAACATCTCCACGACACTCAGGTGTTGGAATCCCGAAATCAGCAGGTCGGGCGTCTGCTTCAGGAAAAGGGTAGAATCCAAGAGAGGATCAGAACCATCACCGACTACATTGTTGTGAAATGCCAATCATGTGAGGATATGACTCGCACCACCTTCTTCACGGTAGTGATGACATTTGTCCGATAGATAATGAGTGACTTGGAAAGGCTTCAAAGGGATCTTGCATATAGGCCCGTGGCGAGACCGAATGATGTCCCACGGGCCCCAGGAGCATTTGAGGCATTAATGTATTCATGATTTTCATTGGAGTCCTTTAGTGTGTTTGCGAGTATGTAATTTCTTTTGTTGGAGTCTGCTAGTTGGTTTTTGAGTATGTTATTTTCACCTTTCTGTCAGAGTCTGTCGGTCTTGTTTTGAGTCAGGGTCTGTCAATTTCCCTTATCGAGTCTGTTCGTTTTTAGGACGAGTCATTGTAATCAAAACTGTTTAATTTTATGGAAAAATTTGAAAATCCCAAAATGTGTTTATCATTTACTTTTACACTTATCCCCCAAAGAACTACACTCGGTCTGATTCATGTGGGGTCATGATACATAGGTAATCTCCATAGGATTCGACCATAACCAAAAGAAAGAAAAAAAAAAGAAAGAAAAAGAGAAAAGAAGAAAAAAAGGAGAGAGAGAAAAACAAGAGAAAAAAGAAAAGGAAAAGAGAGAGAAAATAAGAATCTGTGAGAAGGGAACAATGGCAAAACAAGAAAAAGACATGAGAGAATAAAAACAAAGAGAGATCAAGCAAGGAAAGGAAAGAATAAAAAAGAGAAGAAAAAAAAGGAGAGAAAAGAGAAGTTGAAAATGGAAATAAGGAAAAGTCGGGATGATGCAAGCAACCGATCAAATGCATAATAGAAACGGTTAACTGCTTAGGTGCATTCACTCCTCAAATGTGCGGTTGCCTATCTGTTAAAGCCCTAATCGCTAACAAGTTTGTTATTGATGAAATTCTAGTTCAGGCAGGTGGTTAGTTTGATTGGCATTCTGGCAACTCACTCCTACAATACCTTGTCCAAAAACAAGTTGAACATAGCCAACCAGGAACTTGAGGCAAGTATTGTCGATCCGTCAAAAAAGATAGAAGAATCGTAGGTCAATCTGAAAGATGAGTTGTATAAGCTGAAGCAGTAGATGGCTGAAATGTACCAAGCATGGGCAAAAGGGCACCCACCGCCAGTTTACCCCGCCAACCCAGCTTTTATCCCGCCATTGGCTCAGCCCAAGGAACCTCCCACTGTGAACTCATCTCCAGCCTTTCCCCTCTACCAACAATGCCACGGCACCACTTCCCATACATCATAAGCTCCACCACCCAAACAAGTCTCGTACCCTCCTCCACCAGTCACTCCTATTTTTGTGGCACCAACACCTGCTGCATTATACCGATCCTCCAGTGAGCCTCTGTTCCAGATTCACGACAACTATTATTACCCCCAGAGCCCACTTTCAAGGTTCCCGAACCCTATTCCTACACTCCTCATTTTGACCTCCCTACGGAAACTGAAAAACCATCTAAAAATCCCGAATAGGAGGAGATGTTCAGAAAATTTAAAAGCCTGAAACAGTCATTCAGAGACATGCGGGGGTTGGGAGGTCAAGTAAGTGTGGCCTATAAAGACCTATGTCTGTTTCCAGATGTGTAATTGCCGGCAGGGTTTAAGATGCCCAAGTTTGATTTGTATGATGGGCACGGTGATCCAGTGGCGCATTTGAGAGGTTTTAGTAGCAAAATGAGGGGAGCTGGCGAGAAAGATGAGCTGCTAATGGCGTATTTCAGTCTGAGTCTAAGTGGATCAGCGCTGGAATGGTATACTCTGCAGGATCACGGAAGATGGTACATATGGGATGATCTATCCCAGATATTTGCTTGTCACTTCCAGTACAATCTTCCGTGATCCTGCAGATCGTGTGTCTTTGAGGAAACTTGAGAAAAAGCACAATGAAAGTTTCAGGGAGTATGGTTTTAGGTGGAAAGAGCAGGCAGCAAGGGTTGACCCTCCAATAAAAGAAAGTGAAATGGTGCATTAATTTCTGCAGGCCTTAGAACCTACTTATTACGGTCATCTGGTATCAGCTATAGGCAAGTCCTTTAATGAAGTGGTAAAGATGGGCGGTATGGTAGAAGAAGGGCTCAAGACAAACAAAATCATGAGCTATTCGGCTATTAAGGCAACCACCCAGGCCATTCAAAGCTGAACTGGGGGGTAATTGGAAAGAAGAAGAAAGAGGATGTAGCAACGATCGATTCAGGAGCTTGGTTTGGACCCAAGGGTTCACCTCACCACTATTATCAGCCTCGGCCCCACCACCAAACCTACCCTCATACCCCATATAGCCCACCACAACACTACTACCCACCACCAAACTCCCATTTTTTCGTCCACCATGCCAAACATAAACTCAACCTCTTGCCCACGCGCAATAGCATGCGCCAGTCCCACAAAATACATACCCAACTCCACAAAGTGCCTATCCACCCCCAAGAGCCTACCGAAGCCCTTCTGGATCAGGTTTCCAGCACAACCAAGCATTTAAGAACAAGAGGTTGCAGAAGAAGCAAACCTTCACTCCATTGGGAGAATCCTATACCAGTTTGTTCCACAGGTTGCGACAATTGGGTATGCTAAGTCTGATCGAGCCAAAACTGCCAAATCCTCCCCCCAGAAATCTTGATCACTCTGTGAGTTGCGAATATTGTTCTGGTGCTCCGGGGCACGACATAGAGAAATGCTGGCAAATTGAAAACAGCTATTCAAGAGCTCATTGATACTAATCGGATTGAGGCCCAAGCTCCGGAGGCGCCAATATCAACCAAAATCTGTTGCCGGCCCATTATGAGACAAATATGATCAAGATAATGCATAGGGGAGGGGAGCCTAAGAAGCCTTCACATACTGTCATGATGATTCGGTCCAGTGAAGTCAGGCCGGCTGAAAAGCCAACAAGTGAGAAATCAATGATCAGGTTGAGCGGGGCAAATAGTGAACTATCTGCAGTAGTCAAGAAGGGACCCAAGTGATGTGGCAATAAAACAAGAAAGAGCAAAAGTGGTTGTGCCAAGAGTGGCGAACAAGCCTGTTGTAATTGTGGAGGGTGCCCGTACAGATCCTGTCATTATCAAGCCGGTAAGTCAATTACCGATGATGTGAGCATGGTGGAAGCTGGAGAGGGTTCTGGCAAGGCAGATATGCAATTTGTTGGGCCCAGTGCAAAGATTAACAACTGGGAAGCTACTCCTCTCCCCACCAGGAAGGAGTTTTGGTAGTTTGCTTTGATTTTCTTTCAGTTTATCTGGATTATTCCAGGGTTGTAATTCAGATTCTATGTTCCGTCCGTTTGGATGTATAAACCTTGTTATCTTTAATTTCAGTGAAATGCAATTTCCCTTTTTCTTCCTTCCTGATAGTTTTATATTTTGTTTTTCTTTTCTTCCTTGTACAGTTCTTTCATGCTGGTTTCAATGACATGACATGCATGAGGAATCTCCGGCCCAGTCTTAAAAGCCAATCTAATTCTAAAATAGTAATTCAAGAAATAGAGTGAATCGGAATATGATGAGGATGAGGCCTTTGAAGAGATTAGTAAAGAATTAAGCCATTTTGAAGAAAAACCCAAGCCTAACCTGAGTGAAACATAAGAAATCAATTTAGGGGACCCAGATAATATCAGAGAAACTAAGATAAGTGTCCATCTTGAACCTCAACTCAGGGAGGAGACAATTAAAGCGTTACTTGAGTACAAAGACATCTTTGCATGGTCATATGATGACATGCGGGGTTTAAGCACTTTCTTGGTGGTTCACAAATTGCCCACTGACCCGGCATTCCCTCCTGTCAAGCAGAAGCTGAGGAAATTTAAAACTGACATGAGTGTAAAGATTAAAGAAGAGGTCACAAAGCAGTTTGAGGCAAAGGTCATTCGGGTCACTTGGTATCCCACTTGGTTAGCCAATGTAGTACCTGTGCCAAAGAAGGATGGCAAGACCAGGGTGTGTGTTGATTACCATGATCTCAACAAGGCGAGTCCCAAGGACAACTTCCCACTGCCAATTATCCACAATCTGATTGACAATTGCGCCAAACATTAGATTGGGTCTTTTGTGGATTGCTATGCTGGCTATCATCAGATCCTAATGGATGAGGAATATGCAGAGAAGACGGCATTCATCACACCATGGGGAACATACTGCTACAGGGTCATGCCTTTCGGTTTGAAAAATGCTTGGGCAACTTACATGAGGGCAATGACAACCATATTCCACGACATGATACACAAGGAGATTCAGGTCTATGTGGATGATGTAATCATAAAGTCTAGAAAGCAGGCTGATCATGTCAGAGATTTGAGAAAATTCTTCCAAAGGATTCGCAGGTACAATCTTAAGCTCAATCTTGCAAAATGCGCATTTGGTGTGCCATCTGGAAAATTGTTAGGATTCATAGTTAGCTGTCGAGGTATTGAATTGGACCCGTCAAAGATCAAAGCTATCCAAGAGTTGCCACCCCCAAGGAACAAAACTGAGGTGATGAGTTTATTAGGGAGGTTGAATTACATCAGCAGGTTTATTGCTCAGCTTACGACAACTTGTGAGCCTATCTTCAAACTGTTGAAGAAGGACATTGCGGTCAAGTGGATAGACGAGTGTCAAGAAGCATTTGATAAGATAAAGGGGTACTTATCAAACCCACCTGTGTTGGTCCCACCAGAACCAGGGAGACCTTTGATTCTTTATTGACGGTTTTGGACAATTCGCTTGGTTGTGTGCTGGGTCAGCATGATATCACCGGCAGAAAGGAGCAGGCCATCTATTATCTCAGCAAGAAGTTCATATCTTACGAGTTTAAGTACACTCACCTTGAGAGGACATGTTGCGCCCTAACTTGGGTAGCACAGAAGTTGAAGCACTATTTGTCATCTTACACTACTTACCTCATCTCTCGTTTGGATCCGTTAAAGTATATCTTTTAGAATCCTATGCCTACAGGGAGGATCGCAAAGTGGCAGATCTTGCTCACAAAATTTGACATCGTCTATGTCACTAGGACCGCGATGAAAGACCAGGCATTGGCCCATCATTTTGCTGAGAACCCAGTGGATGAAGAATATGAGCCTTTGAAGACTTACTTCCCTGATAAAGAGGTAATGCATATTGATGAGTTGGAACCAGTTGGAGAGCCAGGTTGGAAACTTTTCTTCGATGGAGCTACTAACATGAAAGGCGTCGGGATAGGGGCTGTACTTTTTTCTGAAATAGGGCATCACTACCCTGTTACGGCTCAAATTCATTTCTACTGTACTAACAACATGGCTGAGTACGAGGCATGCAATTTGGGTTTGAGGTTGGCTTTAGACATGGGTGTCCAGGAAGTCTTGGTCTTGGGAGACTCGGACCTTCTGGTACACCAGATCCAAAGGGAATGGGAAACACGAGATTTAAAACTCATACTGTATCGGCAATGTTTGCATGATCTTTGTCAACGGTTTCGATCAGTAGAGTTCAGGAATATTCCAAGGATCCATAACGAGGTTTCCGATGCTTTGGCTACCTTAGCATCAATGTTACATCATCCAGATAGGGATTATGTGGACCCTTTGCATATTCAGGTCCATGATCAACATGCTTACTTTAATGTGGTGGAAGAAGAACTTGATGGTGAGCCTTGGTTTCATGATATTAAGGAATATATCAGGATGGGGGTGTATCCAGTACAAGCCACAGGTGATCAAAAGAGAACAATTCGGCGGTTGGCTAGCAGATTTTTCTTCAGCGGAGGGATTTTGTACAAAAGGACTACGGATCTTGGATTGTTGAGATGCATAGATGCTAGACAGGCAACAGCTGTCATGACCGAAGTACATTCTAGAGTTTATGGACCGCACACAAGTGGGTACGTGCTGGCAAAAAGATTCTCCTAGCAGGTTATTACTGGCTCACTATGGAGCGAGATTGCATCAGCTCACCACAACAAAGCAATTTCTATGACATGAACTACGTTCGACCTGATTCCTTTTAAAGATACGGATGTAGCCTCACAGTTTGGTCCCATCAAAATAAAACCCCAAAAGTCCCCAAGCAAAGAAACTGGGGTAGAAGTTGTGGTTGTTGCAAGAAATCTGATTCCAAAAGTTGTAATTTTGAACACATTTGAACTGTTTTGAGCCTTTCATACCCTTTCTTTCTAACCCTATCCAAAAGCCCACATTACAGTCCAAAGAAAGACCTTCCGAGCAGTCTTCGAGAAATGCCAAGTCAAGCAAGGAGGGGTAATTCATATCAGGGACAACACTCTTGTTCAAGCAGAAAAACGTTGAAAATGATAGAGTCTTATTGGTGAAAACCCTTACGGCACCATAAGGCGACGAGAGCTGAGAGAAAATCAAAAATGAGAGAGTCTTATTGGTGAAAACCCTCACGGGCACCATAAGGCGAAACTGAGTTAAGAGATGAACAAATGAGAGAGACTTGTTGGTTAAAACCCTTCGGGGCACCGCAGGCCGAACAACGATAAGGTTTTGGCGAAGAAATTGGGTTTTGAAGATCTCGGGGCACAAAGTACGACAACTGAAAGTTGATCGGTTGGACAGATTGGGCCGATTAATCCAAAATGCATGTCATGATCATTGGTGCCAACTGCTTCACTCAGATAAATCTCTTTCCTTTTTCCTCTTCAGATAGTCTTCCATCTTTGGATTTTTCTTATCCTTAACTCTGAAAGTCATTGCATTTCATTTCATTTGGGTTTATTTCTCTAAGATGTTTCCAATGTAAGTTCTGTCTAAGCAAATAAGAAGGGATTTCAAAGCTTACTACCAACTTCCGAAGTTGCACAAGGCACAGGGCGGCCAAGGCATTACTCGAGATAGTATGATGGGAAATAGGATATAAAAGGTCAGTAGAAGTTCCATCGGTGAAATGGTTTAGTAATTTCATGGGAAATGCAGAAGTTCAAACAGATGGGTCAGAGATGTAACACAATGGTTTGGGTATAGAACACTCGGGTCATCCAAGGTCATGGGGTTGGAAGTCCATCGGAAAGTCAAAGGGGTTCTTGGCCAGCTTGAGGAAGTCAGTCAAAACAAAGCACAACAGCGGGAAGGCCACTTTCAGCAAGAATGCCACAAACTAACCACCACATTTTAAACTGACAAGATTTTTCTCTGATTTGAAACAGGGGCAGAAAGTTTCTTTTGTTCGGGGAAATCCTCCATAGGGGAAAAGCGAGCACCAGACAGGTTTGACCGTAAATTTTCAGGACCCTCCTGGAAAATGGGACCTAGTTCAAAAATTGAAACAATCATAAGTAGCAAAATCAAGCATAAATGTACCGCTAGGAATATAAGTTGGCTTCACAGTTTGCATGCTTTAGATTGGATCCGATTAGGAGTTGTCAGGGCCCTCCTGAATAATGGGACCTAGCTTTAAGATTTCCATTAGATAACAAGATTTATCGTAAGTTCTGTTGTAGGGTAGTATAATTCAGCTATAAAAGTTGTCACTCTTAAGATAAGACTTGATTTTTGATTTTCACGACCCTCCTGGATAATGGGATGTAGTTTTAAGACCCTCTTAGATAACAAGATTTAGTGGGAGTCATACTTTTAGAAGATATAATTTAGATTTAAAGCTGTCATTTAACTAGGAGTTTTCAGGACCTCCTGGATAATGGGATTTAGCTTTCAAATTCTTAGAGATATTTGGTAACATGATTCAATTAACACTCACAGATGCGCCCAGCACCAAACTGGGGTAGGAAAATTTATTTTGTTTTGTTTGTTTTGTTGTAATCAGGTTCAAAGGCAGCAGTTTCAGAGGAACAGTTCAAATTTTGGCAATCAGGCGCCCACCTGGAGAGCACGGGAATATAGTTCAAGTTTTGGCAATCAGGCGCCCACCTGGAGAGCAAGGGAGTATAGTTCAAGTTTCGGCAGTCAGGCGCCCACCTGGAGAGCAAGGGAATACGGTTGAAGTTTTGGCAATCAGGCGCCCACTTGTAGAGCACGGGAATACAGTTCATGTTCGGAAATCAGGCGCCCACCTGGAGAGCATGGAAATACAGTTCAAGTTCAGCAATCAGGCGCCCACCTGGAGAGCACGGGAATACAGTTCAAGTTCAACAATCAGACGCCCACCTGGAGAGCACGGGAATACATTTCAAATTCAGCAATCAGGCGCCCACCTGGAGAGTACGAGAATACAATTCAAGTTCAGCAGTCAGGCGCCCACCTGGAGAGCACAGGAATACATTTCAAGTTCATCAATCAGGCGCCCACCTGGAGAGAATAGGAATATAATTCAAGTTCAGCAGTCAGGCGCCCACCTGGAGAGAAGGGGAATACAGTTCAAGTTCAGTAATCAGGCGCCCACCTGGAGAGCACGGGAATACATTTCAAGTTCAGCAATCAGGTGCCCACCTGAAGAGCACGGGAATACATTTCAAGTTCAGCAATCAGGCGCCCACCTGGAGAGTACGAGAATACAATTCAAGTTCAGTAGTCAGGCACCCACCTGGAGAGCACGGGAATATAATTCAAGTTCAGCAGTCAGACATCCACCTGGAGAAAGGGAAAGCTCTCAAAGTACAGTTCGAGTTCAGCAATCAGGCGTCCACCTGGAGAAATGGGAAAACATCTTAGATTAAAATTCAAGTAGGCAACAAAGGGATTTCACCGGGAGAATACAAGTCTATAAGGCAACAAGAACCACAAGAGCAAGTTTGAAGACATAGATAGGATTTCTTTTAATTCATAGATCATAGTTTAGTCTAGCTTCTTTTGTTTTGTCATGGTGTAATAAGGGGTTCAGTAAGCAGTAGTACCAACAGCAACAGTGAAATCACAGCTTCATGGTAGTCCCAGATATCAAAATTTCCCGAACTATACTGACCTGATTCTTTTTTAGCCAAGGATATGTAGGCAAACTCGGAAGTAGGGTGCGGTCAAGTCTTTCAAAAATGCTTCCCACGGAGTATTCAAACGGGCAAAAATCGCTCGTATACGCTCACTTTATCTTTGCACGGAAACTCTTCGTGCTTTCGAGCAAAGAGGGACAGCTGTGAGCACGTGATTTTTGCCCTACATGAATTACTCCCACAAATTCAAAACAAAAATAATTTTTCCATTGTTTGCAATTTTGTGGATTTTGTGGCATTTTTCTGTCAATTGTTTGCATTTGTCTGTGCGCGTTTATTTTATTTAATTAATGAAAAATACAAAAAATATGTTGCATGTGCATTTAGGATTTAACTTTGCATTTAAGAATTAATTAGTAATTAAGTTATTATATAAAAAAAAGGAAAATCACAAAATAGTTTAATTTGCACCTTTAATTTTAACTTTGATTTTGAGTAGTTTTTCTTTTATTTTTTTAATTAATTGTGATAATTATAATTTAGGTTTAATTAGTATTTGTTTTGGTTAATTAGGTTCTAGGAATTAATTTAAATTTAAATTTAATTTTGGAAAAAAAGGAAGAAAAAAGAATTTTTGGAAAATTGAAAGAAATGAAAATAAAAGAAGAAGAGAGTCCAATTTTGGGTCTTCTTTAATTCTAATTTCTCAAGCCCAATTCCCCTCCAATTCGCTGAAGCCCAAAATCACCTGCCCCAGCAGCCCAAAATCCGGTCCAAACTGGGTAATGACCAAACGACCTCGTTTGGTCGTCTCTAATCGAAGCTGACTATGTTATCTAATCTAATGGTGGGGAAGTGGGGAGGGCTTAAATATTTAACTGTCCGAATCTAGTACCCCCCCCCCCCATCTCTCATCTCCCTCATTCTCATCTCAGAGATGAGCCGGAAAAAAAACCTAGAGCCGCCTCAAATTATTACTGTTCTCCACCGGCGACGCCTATCCCAAATGCCATCAAATTAAAACCCTAGGACTCTTTACCTTCCATCATTCCTAATCCCAACCCCACTTCTATCGAATCTCTCCCGAATCCTTCCAATCTTAGATCGAAGAGATGAACCCTAATTCTCAAAGGCTACCGATTCGGTTCTGTTTTGAAGTTTTGGGGCTGACTTTGATGTTATTCGTGTGTTCTTATTAAGAACACATGATTAATTCCATAGTTGGCCAGAAAATTTAAGAAGCCAAGGGTTTAGACTATTTTCCTCAAATCGCTCTTATTTAGTAGGTATTTTTCTGTTCTTCTCTTTGATTTTATCTAGCTTTGATTTTTCTTTTTCTATTTTTCTGCTTCTTCTCGTTTTCTCAACCCCTCTATTATTTTTGTTTTCACGGATTGCTTTCCTATGCATGTTAATTTTAGGTTAGTGTTTTAACTAGTTCTTGATTTGTTAATTGGTTTAATCTAGATTCGTTAGTTTAGTCAATTAGTTATTGAGTCGTTTTAGGTTGTTTGATCTGTTAAACCATTTCAGAGTTTGCAAAGTTTTTAACTGAGTATATTGTTTGGAAGTTGGGCTGCCTCTGATTCAATTGATAAAGAGCAGCCCGTTCATATTGCATTTGGCCATTGGGTCAGCTTGACCCAGGTAAATGGCTGGGGGTAATTTCAGGGGTTGTGGGGGGGTAGTTTAGGAATTTGGTTTGAGGAATCTTTGTTGTAACAGAAAATAGAAGCTTCTCAGAAGCTGGCTGAGGGACTGAAGTGAATTAGGTCTTTTGAGTTGGGGATTTTTTAGAAAAACACAAAATTGGCTAAGGTTTTCTAAGCAAAAACAAAAATTTGAAAAGGGCCTAAGAGGAAAAACTGATTATCTAGTGTTTCCCTAGATTCCTTACCTATAAAGGAATCTTTTCCTTTCCATTCAAGGGAGGAATTTCAATAGATAGAAAAATACAGAAAAGCAAACGGCTAAAGCTTTAGTGTTCCATTGAATTTCTTCTTCTCTTTGTGATTTCTGAAGTTTTCAAGCCCTAAAACATTTTCTAATTCATATGGGGGCTGAAAGTGTTTGATTTTAGTTGGTTTAAGAGTCTGGCCTGAAGATCTGGTTGATTTTGTTATTATTGCACATTATTTTCTGGAATTGAGCTGGTTTTTGCTGGGAATCACTGTTCTATTGCTTTTTCTTGCCGATTTCTGCTGTCTTTGCTCGGCTGTAGTTACTGCTTCTTCACCTTTGTTTCCTATGTCAATTTCCAGGTATTTCCTCATACCATTGTTAACAAATGAGGTGCTACAAGTTAGAACCAGACTGAATCTATGTATAGAGTTGAGAATTTGAGTTGGCATTTGAACAGAAGCATTGGTTAATGTTGAACTTCTATTAGCTCCTGCTGTTTTATGTCCTTAATTTCCCCTGTTCTGAAATAATTCAGTATTTTTCTTTCAAATATGTTAGTCTGTTTATTCATGCTCAATGGTTTAGGGTTGTTTGGTCATTTGGAATGAATGATTGGATTCTTGGCTCTGTAATTGTAAATGGAAGCTCATGTGTGAAACATGTTGTAGATTGCTTGAGTATGCCATTTGGTTTTCTGTAGCTCGAAATTAGGGGCTGTTATGATGAAGTATTGTCTATTCTGCAATCTGGATTTGCATTGTTATACTTAATTAGAAGTACCATTTAAACGGTCTGTATAAGTTTGAATTCCTTGTGTTTATTTGTGAAAGTTAGATCAGAAATTAAAGCACAAGTATGATCCGTTCTGATGTTAAAGTTGAGAGTCATGCTAAAATATATGAAGACTGGTTTTGAAATTGTTAACTGGATAATTGGTTGAATTGGAAATCATGTAATTGGCTGGTATATGATAGTTGGGGGTCTGACCGTTTTAAAAATAAAAACAAAAGTTTCTTTTTTTGTTAAATCAATCTCAATGTTTCCAGTGTGGTATCAGTTGATGAATATTCGAAGTTGGCATAATAATGGGGAACCTAACTTCTATGTGAGTTGATATGGACTCACAAGGATTCGATCCTGAATCTCTGTTTTTCTGCTGTAATGTTTACTAATTGGGCCTGTTATCGAGGATTTGCCCAAATCATTTTTGAAATCAATGGCTCATTTGTCACCGCAAGTTCTTGGGTTCAGGTTCTAAAAGAAATGGACCCTTTGTTTACTTACTCCGCTTTCTGGGTTTAAGCTTTAACACAAAACACCCTTTTGAATTCCATTAGGCTTTTTCTTTAATTAAGTTAGACTGTCACAAAGTAGATTGGAGGTGCGCCGTATTAGACAATAAAATAGTTTATGGCCCACCTAAATCTAGTTTGAATACCCTTTAAAATTAGAATTGAGGTGCTTTATGCCAAATAAAAATGACAATTGCGTGGTCCTCGCTTAATTATTTCTTTTAAAATTCTGAGAACTCGAGGCGCACCATTTAGCAAATTTTCCATGGCCCTCACAAAGTTAAAAATGCGTAGTTGCTTTTGGCACGCTATTTTAACAATTTACCTTCCTAAACTCGGGTGTGCATTTCATGTGACCCAAATCCAAATCTTAATAATGTTGAACAAAAATGTGTTTCGGATTGCGGGTGCATTTCATGTGGCGCGGTCCAAAGACATGTTTTAGACGACGCTAAAATCTTACTTAAAATAAATAAAAGCGGTTTTAAGGTAAAAATGCACAATAGGTTTAAAACATGTAATAAATCAGATAATAGGCCAATTATAACAGTTGAACGACCATGCTAGAACCACGGAACTCGGGAATGCCTAACACCTTCTCCTGGGTTAACAGAATTTCTTACTCGAATTTTTGTGTTCGCGGACTATAATACAGAGTCAATCTTCTCCTCGATTCGGGATTTGAACCGGTGACTTGGGACACCATAAAATTATCTCAAGTGGTGACTCTGAATTTATAATAAAATAATCCCGTTTCGATTGTCACTTTAATCAGAAAAACTCCCCTTATACCCCTTCCGGGTGTAGGAAAAAGGGAGGTGTGACAGTTATACAAATAAATACATCACTGCTCCGAAACAAAAAGGAACAAATGGAAATAAGTACAAATGAATGTGACTCCAAGGCCTGCGAACGCTGTAGCAGGTTTACCTTGAGTCTCCACCGCAACGACCCGTGCAGCTACTACCGATAAAATACCTGGATCTGTACAAAAAAATATACAAAAGTGTAGTATGAGCACACCACAGCGGTGCCCAGTAAGTATCAACACTAACCTCGGTGGGGTAGTGACGAGAAACAGACCAGACACCTACTGGTCAAATAAATTGAATAGGATTTGATAATAAACTATCAATCTAAAAATGACATAGTAATATTAACAACAGGGAAAGAGCGAACTACAATCAGTAGAAACAATAAAGAGAAACATGGGTAGAAACGAAGATAACCAAATAAATTAACACCAACATAGCTGGAACACAGACAAGTAAAGGAAAATGTACTCAAACAGGGAAGGCGATACCAGCTCAATAACTCATATCATTTCTGATGCAAAATTCCCAGTCATCTCAAAGATCAATGTCTCATATCATACCCTCAATTACCAAACTTTTAGCACACCCGGCACCTTATTCCCACATATTTCTATCTCACTTTACACAACAACGTTCTCATGTTACTCAGTTCATAGGGTCAATAACCAATGCAATTAAGGCGTTCAAGGAGTCTGATTTACATAACATAAGTGGAGTACAACTTCTAACCAATTAGGAACTCAGCAAGAAAAGATGAAGTTATTTTTTTGAAATCATTTAAATAAAGAAAATACCGTTTTCAATTAAAGTAAAACATCGAATAAAATATTACCTTTAACAAGAAATTTAATAATTATCTTAGTAGAAATTCTATTTTTAATTAAAATACAACCTCAGACGGTTTAAGGAAATTTAATTGAGTAACTAAATGAATTGAAGATGAAACAGTTATTAAATTTGAAGTATTGAAAAATATATAAATAAATACGGCAGAGTATTGAAAACATGGTGGGGTTCCTTCACAAAGGATCACAGCGGTAAAGAAATTTGAACAGTTAGAACACTTGAATTGGTAACAACAAATAAACATTGCAAACCGAAGGTGCATGACACCAAAATCCAATTAATAACAAGGATAAGGAAAACAAACACAGAATTTCACTTTCATTTCATATCTCGTTGCAGGCGTGAAACCCAATCCCATTTCTCACGTCTTGTTGTAGTGTAACTTGCTCCCATTTCATATATCTCGTTGCAGGTGTGCAACCCGCTCCCATTTCATATATCTCATTGAAGGCGTGCAACCCACTCCCATTTCATATATCTCGTTGTAGGCGTGCAACCCGGTCCCATTTCATATATCTCGTTGCAGGCATGCAACCCGCTCCCATTTCATATATCTCGTTGCAGGCGTGCAACCCGATCCCATTTCATATATCTCGTTGCAGGCGTGCATCCCACTCCCATTTTACATATCTTGTTGCAGGCATGCAACCCGCTCCCATTTACAAATCATCATCAATTATAAAAGAATTCCGGTATGGGAACAAGAGTATAACAACAACATCCCGGCAAGGAAGACAATATCATAAACAATAACATCCCGGCAAGGGGGACAATATCATAAACAATAAAATCCCGACAAGGGAACAATAGTATCATAAAAATATCCTGGCAAGGGAAACAATATGTACATAATAAGAGTCACGGAAAAATCGAGAAGCACGATAAGCTCAACAAACAACAAGACATAATAAGCACGTGATAACTAAACCGGTAACCACAACAATTGGACATGTAACATATTTGCACGAAGTCACAGAGGAACTCACAATCAAGAAGTATCAAAACAATAAGGAAGACAATCACTTCAATTAAGGCAATTAAGGGTCAATGTAACACGTAAGAATTAAAGGAGAGCTAAACGTCATATGGAGCATATAGAGGCAATTTAAGCAATTAGGAAATCCAATCAAAACGAGATACTTTTCACATAAGGACCCTAGAGGCAAATTTTCCACAAATAAGTCCGAGCACACACTCGTCACCTCACATACATGGACTACAATTAGCATAGAAGACTCAATTCCTAAGGGGAAGTCCCCCACACAAGGTTAGGCAAGATACTTACCTCAATCTGGCCAATTCAATACTCAATTTAGCTTTTCTTTTACCAATTCACCAATGCTCAGCTCAATCTAGCCAAAAACGACATGAATACATCTTAAAATGCAAGAGAAAATAATTCCAATTAACAAAACTATGATTCTTATACAATTTGCAAAAAGTCAACAAAAGTCAACTCCCCGGGCCCGCACCTCGGAACCCAACAACATTTACAAAAATCGAATACCCATTTCGATACGAGTTCACCAATACAAAAATTATCCAATTTCGATACCATTTGGTCCTTAAAATCATCATTTTACATTTTTGAATGATTTCACAATTTTTCCCAAATTCCATCCGAAATCACAAATCAAATGATGAATTCAATGATAGATTCATGTATTCTAACTAAATCTGAGTTAGAATCACTTACCTCGATGAATATTTTGAAAAAACCTTCAAAAAATCACCAAGATCCGAGCTCTCTATATCAAAATATGAAATAAAACTCTAAACCTCATATTTATAGTGCACCTCCTAGATTTCCATCACTGCTGACTGCACAAAAACCGCCGCTGACCGCGGTCCAGGTCCATCACCGCTGGCCGCGGAGAATGTTGACTGCAGCGACATGCTTTAGTATTTTGGCCATAACTTTCTATACAAATTTTCAAATTGTGATTTCTTTACCTTTATGGAAACTAGACACGAAGAGATACAGCTTTCGTGTTTTAATCATCTCAAAAATCCTTGTAGATTAAAAGATATAACCTTCCGAAGTCGGACTAGCAATCCTGCAGAACATCTTGATGTGCGGCCGCACACCAAATTGTGCGGTTTGCACTAAGGTCCGCGAAAATTTAATGCAGTCCGCACTCTCCTCTGCGGTCCGCATATTTTTGGTGCGGTCCGCACTTCCAAAAGTGCCAGAACCATCTCAGAGTACCGAAATGCCCGGACTCGCTCAAAATTCACTCTGAAACTCATCTGGGGCCCCCGGAACCTCAACCAAATGTACCAACACATCCCATAACATCATACAAACTTAGCCCCACTCTCAAATCACTTCAAACATCGCTAAGACCACGAATCAGATGCCCAAACGCATGAAAATCACTATGAACTTCAAGAACCTCTAGAATTGCAACCAAGCGTCCGAACCATATCAAATCAACTCCAAACGACACCAAATTTTGCAGGCAAGTCCCAAATGACATAACAGAGTTGTTCCAACTTTTCAGAACCGCATTCTGACCTCGATGACATAAAATTTAACTATGGGTAAAACCTCTTCAACTTTTCCAACTTTCACTAGAATGGCACAAATTACCCTACGGGCCTTCAAACCCAAATTCGAACACAAGTTCAGGTCCAAAATTACCATACAAAGCTACTGACATCATCCAAAACTCATTCCGGAGCCGTTTACTCAAAAGTCAAATTCTGGTCCAATTTTCTCCGCTTAAACTTCCACAACTATATTCCTTCTTTCCAATTCGACTGTGATTCATCCGAAAACTGAATCCAACCATGCACACAAGTCGATATACATAATGTGAAGTTGGTCTTGACCTCAAATTGTCGAACCGGGCGCAATTGCTCAGAACGACCAGTCGGGTTGTTACAGCATGACATGACAAGGCATAGTAACACTGGTCATATAAATCAACCAAATTAAATAAAAATAAATGATAACAAAGGTTCGATATTGCATGTGGAAGTCACTTGAAAGTGACAAGTTATGTGTTTGTCTACAATCAATGGTAATTTCAATCTAGAAACTTTCTTGTTACTCCTCGATTTCAATTTATATGATGTTGTTTGATTGGATATAGAGTTAAAGAACAAAACTTTTAAAATTTTAGTCTAAAATAAGCCACTAATATTTATGTGGTTATAAATTATTTTGTTAAGAATAAAATGAGCATTTTAAAATTTAACTGTTACTAAATAATACAAAAATATCTCATTTCTTTTGAAAGTGATTAAAAAGGAAAGAACGTTACATAAATTAAGACAGAAAAAATATTATTTAACAGTATCGACTTCTTAAACTTAACTTTATTCACTTTGTTGGCAAGATATTTGAGCTTTTGATATTTGAAAAAAAAGAAGAAGAAAGAAATAAACTTATCTCAGCGGGTAAAATTCTCGTTCTCTCGTCCTTACTTCCCCAGCTTTACATGGAGGAACCAATTTGGTTAGCCTAAATTTTGGTGGTGGTGTATTCCTTAGGCATAGTGTTGGGCCAAGTGAAGTTTGTTTTGAAGATTGACAAAGGAACTCAAGCATGAACCAGATCCATCCACAATGTACACAGACACAGGCAGATTCAAGCATAAGGGATGCACGTGAGGGAGATAAGCTTAAGTGGTTATATCTGATTCTCCTGATCGAAAATGTTGCATAATTTATAAGGAGAAGGACTCCTTACTCGAAGATAATACTATCCAAGATAAGGGAGGGGTTAGAAGTTGAAGATAACTAGAACTCTTCCACCAAGGAAGAGTATATCAGTGGAACTCTAGTTATTTCCCATTCTACTAACTTTATAAATTACAGGATGTTCTCACTTTACAGGTACACACAAAAACTGAAGTTAAACGTGAGTTGAGAGCAAAATAGCAAGGCATTTTGCAAGCAATTCTTGTGTGATTCAAGTGTGCGAACCTGAAACTACATGAACCAGATAGAAGAACTAGTTCCAAGTGTCTGTCTTTTATTCTAGTTTCATTGTAGTAGGTGTTTTCAAATTGTACCTTTCAGCTTTATCTAGAAGCAATTGTATTAGGTACTTTGAGTATTCAAGTTAGAGTTAACTTGAAGTTGCCGCAACAGTTAGAGGCTAGTTTCTATAACGGGATTAAAAGTAATCCTTAGATTTACAAAGAGTTTTTGTAAATGCTGTTTTGGCTCTCAGTGATTTAGTAAAGTGTTGAGGAAAATCCTACTGAGTAGTAGGCCATGGTTTTTTTTACCTTTTGAGCCAAGTGTTTTCCACGTAAAAATACTTGTGTTCTTTACTTTTTGCATTTATTATTTTTGTAATATTAGTTTAAGGAAGAAATAGAAGAACCAGGTTCTTCTATAATCTGTACTCGTGAAAATTGGATACCACACAAATCATCCCCCTCTTGTGTGGCATTGAAGCATAAAACATCAATTGGTATTAGAGCGGGTTCTCCTTGAAGAGGCTTGAAAACTAGGAAGGGCGATCCACTGCTAGGCCACCACTCTTTAATAGCCAGTACTACTTTTGGTGGAAAACAGGATGAGAGATCACATTCTAGGAGGGGACTACAAGCTATGGGATATTATCACTGATGGTCCATTGGCTACCCTGTAGAAAAATGCTGAATGAGTAGATGTGCCAAAGACAAGAGCTGATTGCACTGCTGAAGACTTGAGGAAGTGGGAGAAGTATGCTAAAGCCAAGAAATGGAATATTTGGGGACTTGGTCCAGATGAGTACAACAGAATCCAAGGTTGTACCACTGCTAAGCAAATATGAGACAGCTCATAAAGAAACACCTCAGGTGAAGAGATCCAGAGAAACTTTACTGTACTCTCAATATCAGAGTTTTGCTATGAAGGAAGGAAAAACCATTCAAGAGATATACATAAGGTTCACTACACTTACAAATGAACTGAAATCTATTGGAAGGATTATTCGTGAAGAAGAAAGGGTCGAAAACATATTAACTAGAGTCTTGCCTATCACTTGGTAGAGCAAAATCACTGCCATCCAGGAATCAAAAAATATTTCCACTCTCCCTTTGGATGAACTGATTGAAAATCTTCCTGCCTATGAACTTAGGAGATAAACCATGAAGATGGATGTATCTAGAAAGGAAAGAAATTTGGTTCTCAGAATCAGTGAATGTTCTAATCTGGAAGATGATGAAATGGCCATAACCACCAAACATTTCGAGAAGTACCTAAGAAGAGGAAAGGGTTCTTCAAGAAGTGGTAGATACAACAAATCAAAAGCTCCTGAGAAACAAACCAATGATTGCTGCTACAAGTATGGAAAGACTGATCACCACATCAAGAATTGTCCTCTGTGGGAAATTGAGTGGAAGAAGGAAAGAGTTGAATGAAGGAATAGGTTCAACCCAAGAAAAGCAATAGCAAAGGATCAACAAAAACTATGGTCTCTGCTTTGGGAGATAGCTTAGATGATGAGGATGAATGAGCACTTATGGCTATTGGAGAATCTGATGAAGAAACTGAGGTAAGTGTTTCTTATATCAAAGAAAAGATTAAATTCTTGTCTAAAGAAAGATTATCTGAGTTGCTCATAGAGCTAATTGATGAGTCTGAGGATGTAAACAATAAAAAGGAACAACTGTCAAAAGAGTGTGTAGTTTTAAAAGCTAAGTACAAAAACCTCGAACTTAGGAATAGTGAAACTGAATGTGAAAATGTTGTGTTGAAGAACCAGGTTCATGAACTTAACACTACTGTACTAGAGCACAGATCTGAAAATCTTAAAATCGAAATTAGGAAATGGTAAAAATACAACTGATTACACACAACTCACTTTAGAAGAAAATATAGTAAAAATAAAAGATGAGTTGTACAAAAGAGATGAGCATATAAGAATTCTAAAGGAGGATCTGAGCAAGGTCAAGCAAGAGCTAGATAGAACTTGTAAATGGAACAGTTCCTCTGATGCACTTTCATGGCTATAAGAACATCACAGTAGAAACAAAAGAGGACTTGGCTTTAGGAATCATGCACCCAAGTGGGATCCCAAAAGCAAGTACCTCACACTTCTTGAGAACAAAATTTGCACACATTGCGGTAAAATTGGTCACTATTAAAAAGAATGCACTGCAAAAGAAAAGACAAGTCAAAAGAATAAAGAATTTGTTCAAGGGAAAAATAGGTTGTCAAGCTGGGCTAAAAAGAATTTGATTCATCCTTTTGCCTACAGAAAGGGACCCAAACTAGTTTGGGTTTCTAAGACTAACCCTTGGTTTCCTTTTTGAGGTCCAAGTGAAAGGGAGTAACCAAATATGGTACATGGATAGCAGTTGCTCAAAGCATATGACAGGAAGCAAGAACCAGTTTCTTTAACTTGAGGACCTTAAAAGAGGTAATGTCTCATTTGTAAATGGGAAGAAAGGTGAGATCATTGGGGTTGGCAAGGTAGGTAAGACTGACTCTCACACTATTGAGAATGTCTACTTGATTGATAGATTGAAGTACAGTTTAATAAGTGTATCAAAATTGTGTGATAGAGGTAACATGTTTGCATTCACCTCTTCAAAATGCTTTGTGATTAACCTTATCACTAACAAGATAGTTTTGTAGGGGAAAAAGTTGAACAATATATATATTGTGGATCTGTCCACACTCTCAGATAATGAACTCACTTGTTTAAGTGTGCTGGATAATGATCCCATCATTTGGCACAAAAGACTTGAACATGCTAATCCAAGTTAACTCGACAAACTAGTCTCCAGGGACTTGGTGATAGGACTGCGTAATATTAAGTTCAAGGAAGATAAAGTTTGTGAGGATTGTGTAAGTGGAAAGCAGGTAAGATCCTCTTTCAAAAGCAAGAAAATGATAAGTACCACCATAACGATGGAACTGGCCCATATGGATCTTTGTGGACCAACGAGAACCTTGAGCAGATGTTGTAAGAGATATGTTATGGTGCTTGTTAATGATTACTCTAGGTGTACTTGGACATTGTTTCTAACATCTAAAGATGAAGCATTTAACATGTTCACTTCTTTTGTTAAAAAAACTCAAAAATAACTAGATAATCAACTTGCATCAATTAGGTCCGATCATGGTACTGAATTTGAAAATGTTTAATTTGCTGAATTTTGTGATGAGCATGGCATAGATCATAATTTTTTTGCTCTTAGGACTGCACAACGAAATGGAGTAGTTGAAGGAAAGAATAGGACATTAGAAGAAATGGCTAGGACTATACTTCTTTCCAGTAAACTGCCCTATAGTTTCTGGGCAGAAGCTATGAACACTGCATGTTACATCATAAATAGGTGCATGACCAGACCTCTTATTGAGAAGACTCCATATGAGTTACTAAAAGAGAGAAAGACAAATATATCCTATCTTAGGGAATTTGGATGTAAGTGCTTTGTGCACAATAATGGTAAAAACTCCCTAGGTAAGTTTGATCCCAGAAGTGATGATGGGGTATTCTTGTGATATTCTTCACATAGTAAAGCTTATAATATCTATAACAAAAGAACTATGTTTGTAGAAGAAAGTGTACATGTGGTTTTTGATAAAACTAACATTCTTTCTGAGAGGGCAGGAACATGAAGATGAAGCAATTGGGCTGGTAAGAAATTCAAATGAAACTACTGCCTAGATTAAAGCTGTACCAGAGGAAGGAACAGGTGATGGAATAGGTTTTTCTACCCAGGGCAACTTGACAGGGGGAGCTGAACAAAGAGGAACTGATCCTTAAACCTCGAGGGAACCTGTCCATGAACCTGTTCCTCAACAACAAAACATTGAAGGAACATTTAGGGGAAACCATATAGTTGTGAAACCTTAAAAATACCAAAGTTCTCATCCCATTGAGAACATAATTACTGATCTAATTTTTGGAATCAAAACCAGAACTTCTTTGAAGAATCTTTGTGCTTTTGATGCTTTTCTATCTCTTATTGAACCTAAAAATGTTGTTGAGGCTTTGCAGGATGCAGATTGGGTGAATGCAATGCAAGATGAAGTCAACCAATTCAAGAGAAGTCAAGTTTGGCATCTGGTACCAAGACCCAAGGACAGATCAGTAATTGGTACTAAATGGGTCTTCAGAAACAAACTTGATGAAGATGAAACAATTACAAGGAACAAGGCAAGATTGGTGGTTCAAGAATAAAATCAAGAGGAGGGCATAGACTATGATTAGACTTTTGCTCCAGTTGCAAGATTAGAAACAATTATACTCATTATACCTTTGTTGTTGTCACGCCCCGAGCTCGGGGGCGAGACCGGCACCTAGTGCCTCATCTATCCTTGCCTACCATTTGCGACTAAGAGACTCTAGACATGTAATGTCATCCTTTTGCTATGGGACACATTACAAGATAATGTGCGATACAAAATATAAAACTAAATGGAGACTAACGCTGACTAATGTCAACATAAGCTGGGCCGGCAAGGCAGTTATAATTACTACAATTGACAAGCCAACAAAATATACATACAGGGCCTACAAGCCCAACATACTGCACTAACCGACAGGATATGTCTACAAGCCTCTAATGATCGATGTACTGTGATCAGAAGAGGGTCCCAACCTACCCATAACCTATCTACATATATACACAAGATATACACCACACTGCTAGACCCGACAACTCTGACAGAAGGGAGCTTACCGATAAAGCTAAACTTGAGCAACACATACTGAGGAGGTCTACCCGTCTATCTACCTGAACCTACACAGATGAAATACAGCTCCTCCAGAAAGGAACGTCAATACGAAATAATGTACCAAGTAGGTAAGGCAATATACAGAAAGCTGAAACAAAACTGATGATATAATAACTGAAAGCAACTAGGGATCAAAGACAATCTGAGGGTATGCTCATTAGCTGATACTGACTCAACTCTCTCAATATAGTGAGTAAAATTGTTGTTCGACCCTATAAGGCTCGGTATACATATATATCTACTCTACCGTAGTAGGCTCGCTCATAAGCGCTCCGCCATAATAGGCTCTGTACCTTGACCAACTGGGTTCTCTCATAGGTTCTCGGCCACAGCATGCTCGGTATATAACTAACCATCTGATTAGAGGTTGCCCAATGGAGGCTTGCCCATCGATTATAGCTCGATGGTAATGAAAGTACTTTTAATACTGTATATATGTAAACTCTCTACTCTTTTGACCGAAAGAGAGAAATACTCAACTGAATATGCAATCCCGATAAGAACAATATGGTAACTTACAAAACTAGGAAAATATATGTAATTTGCGAGACTAGCAAAATGTACGTAAATTTCGGGATACAAACTTTTCTTTATGCCTCATTATCAAACTTGTGTAATTAATATTTCATGCTAAAATGAAGGAAAAGGTTAGCCTTACCATACCTGAATTAGGGAAAACTCCGTATAATATTTCGTTGGAAAACCTTCGTTGATTGAACGGAATTTGCCTCTGCTCCTTAGAAATTCATGGACACAAATTGTTTTCTGGTTCCTAAAAATTTTGGAACGAAATCACACTTTTGGTTTCCTTGAAGTTGAGAGGAAAACGTCTGGATTCCTTAAGAATTTGAAGGATTAACGTTGAATTTTGGAAAGAATTGATCGGATTTGAAATGAGGCTTGGACGAATTGTTCTGAAATTGGAATGAAGCTTGGACGTTTTTGAACAATGAGGTTTATTTCCTCAACCTTTCCAACTAAGACATTAAATGATTTTAGATAGGATTCTTACAAGACTTAAACCTTTAAGTCACTTTAGACACTTATACCAATATGTAATGAGTCATCTTCTTTAATTAGTGGCCTTGTGCCACGTGGGTGGGGTGGTTAAGTTAAGTAAAGAATTTACTAAACTAATGGGGAGTGAATTTGAAATGAGTATGATGGGTGAGCTTAATTTCTTCTGAGGCTTATAAATTAAACAAAACTCAAATGGAACTATGATCCATCAGCAGAAGTATGTGAAAGAGTTGCTTAAAAGATTTAAAATGGAAGATTCCAAAGAAATCGATAATCCTATAGCAACAACCACCAAATTGGATATAGATGAACTAGGTTCATATGTTGATCAGAAGTTGTATAGGGGAATGATTGGCTCTCAGTTATATCTCACTGCCAGCAGACCTGACATTGTTTTTAGTGTAGGCCTTTGTGCTCGATTTCAGGCAAATCCAAAGGAGTCTCACTTGACTGTTGTCAAGAGAATCTTGGGATACTTGAAAGGAACCACTGACCTTTGTCTATGGTATCCAAAAGGTAGTAATTTCAGCCTAGTGGGATATGTTGATGCTAATTATACAGGTTTTCTTGTGGATAGAAAGAGCACCTCAGGTATGGCACACTTTCTTGGCTCATGTCTTGTGTCTTGGGCCACCAAAAAGCAAAATTATGTGGCCTTATCTACTGCTAAAGCTAATTATGTTGTTGCTGACTCATATTGTGCTCAATTTTTGTGGATCAAACAACAACTAATGGATTTTGAAATTGATATACATAGAGAACTAAGCACATAAATTTATGCATCATTTTGTGAGAGACAATTATGAGAAAGGTTTGACCATTTTGGAATTTTGTTCTATTGACAGCAAATAGCTGACATCTTCACAAAAGCTCTAAGTATAGATTACTTTGAAAGGAACATGTTAGAATTAGGGATGATTAAGATCACCTAAAAGGAACCCATTCTATCTAAAAAATTGGTTAGAAAATTGTGAATTTTCTTACATAATTAGATTAGATTTTACTTAGTCTCATACTTTCATTAGTATACTCTTTGTCACGACCCTGGTTCGCCCTCCGTGAACCATCATGACGTCACTTAGTCTCTACAACTAGGTAAGCCTAAAATGCAGAAGATAAACCAAATTTGCGGAAGAAAACAATTTTAAAAAAATAGAGTAATAAAACAGCGTTTAAAAGTGCTGCTCGGCATACACAATATTACTCTTACAACCAATACGTTTTCCCAAAACCCAGAAACCCATGAATCACAAGCTAAGAGATACATAAGAAGCTCTAACTCCAGAAATGTCTAACCAAAAGGGGAATACTAAAGGACTATACTATTACAAAAAGATTGAAAGGGACTCCTCGGTCTGCAGACACGGCAGATATACCTCGAAGTCTCTATAGAAGCGCCTCACCTCAAGGATGATAAGACAGAGTGAAAGTACCTGGATTTGCACATGAAAAACATGCACAGAAGGGAATGAGTACACCACAACGGTACTCAGTAAGTGCCAAGCCTAACCTCGGTCAGGTAGTGACGAGGAAGGTCAGGGCCCTACTGAGATAAAATAAAGAATATAAGACATGACAGTATAAGATAAGCAGTACAGTTGAAAACTAACGATAAGAATTAATACAGGAAAACAAGGAATTCAATAACTGAAACAGAGGCAAAACAATCACAAGGAAATAACCGGGGATCTCTCAGTATCCCGAGGATATTTAGTACCCTCAATATATGCCAGGGATCTCTTGGTATCCCGAGGATCTCGGTATCCTCAATATATGCTAGGGATCTCTTGGTATCCCGAGGATCTCTCGGTATCCTCAATGTATGACAGGGATCTCTTGGTATCCCGAGGATCTCTTGGTATCCTCAATGTATGATAGGGATCTCTTGGTATCCCGAGGATCTCTTGGTATCCTCAATGTATGTGCTGGGGATCTCTCAGTATCCCGCACTTCAGATCAAATCGTAAATACGCACAGGGGATCTCCCAAGATGTCGTCCCGTAGTCCCAAAGTAAAACACACCACAATGGCACAAGGAATACTCAAATAAACTCAACTTCATAACAAGGTAACACAGACAATTCTAACATAGCATGCTTCACGTAATACAAATAAGGCAGTTAAAGCAAATAAAGCAATTAAGTCAATTAGACATGTTTCTCTAACTAACAGCAGGTTTAAAAGTGCAAGTAGAATAGATAGAGAGGGAAAACACTATTAAAGTTACTTAATAAAAATCGGATTTTCAACAATTAGCACAAGTACACACTCGTCACCTCACATACAAGGCATTTCAATTATCACAATACCAATCCTAAGGGGAAAGTCCTCCACACAAGGTTAGACAAGCCACTTACCTCGAACCGGCTCAAAATCAACCCGAGACCATGTTCTTGCCACGAGTATTCAACTCCAAATGGCCCAAATCTATTGAATTCAATTTCATAATGTAAATAACACTTCAAGTAACTGATTCTACAATTAAATTCTAAGTTGATACGCAAAATTAGGTAAAATAACCAAAATGCCCCTAGGGCCCACATCTCGGAATCGAGTAAAATTTGTATTTTCATAATCTTCATGCTCTCACGAGTTCATGCATACCAAAATTATCCAAATCTATGTTCAAATTCCCAATCGAAAGTCGAATTCTAAGGCTAAGAACTTTCTTCCAACTTTTCCCCAATTTTCATCTCCAATCCGAAATTAAATGATGAAACTAACAATAGATTGATGGAATGTAACTAGAAAGGGTTAAAGAATCGTTACCCAATGATCTCCTCTTCAATTTCATCTCAAAATCGCCCTCTCCCGATCTCCAAATCGAATTTCCAACTTTTAAAACTAAACCCTCAAAATTTCATATTTCTGCCCAGCTGTTTCCGCATCTGCGGTCCATCTTTTGTGGACCAAAGGTTGCATCTGTGACTTCTCACTTAAGGAGGACTTTCCGCACCTGCGACTACATTACCGCAGATGCGGTGCCGCTTCTGCGGTTACCTGAACGCATGTGCGGACTCTGGACCCTTCCTCACTTCCGCTTATGCGACTGCTGAGCCACTTCTGCGGCGCCGCACCTGCAGGACCCAAACTCAAGGTGCGGTTATGATAGAACCAGCAGCTGAAGATGCAACTCTAACTCCAAAATCCTTCTGACAACTATCTGAAATCACCCCGAGGCCCCCGGGACCTCAACCAAACCTTCCAACCACTCCTAAAATATCATTCAAATTTGTTCCAACCTTCGAAACGCTCAAAACAGCATCAAAACACCTATTTTTCATCGGATTCAAGCCTAAGAATTCTAAAAACTCTAAAATACACTTTCGATCAAAAAGTCTATCAAACCTCGTCCGAATAACCTGAAATTTTACACACACGTCACATTCAATACTACGGAGCTACTCCAACTTCTGGAATTCCATTCCAACTCTCAGATCAAGATCTCACTATCGAACCGAAAACTTCAAAAATTCAACTTTCAGCATTTCAAGCCAAAATTAGCTACGGACCTCCAAAATACAATCTAAACATGCCCCTATGCCCGAAATCACCCAACGGAGCTAACGGAACCATTGGATTTCCATTCTGAGGCCGTCTTCACACTATTTCGACTACGGTCAACTTTCCAACACTTAAGCTCTCATTTAAGGACTAAGTGTCCCAAAACTCTTCGAAACTCAAAACCGAACATCCCGGCAAATCAAAATAGCATAAATAAACTTGGGGAAAGTAGTTAATAAGGGATCGGGGCATTAATTTTTAAGACGATCGGCCGGGTCGTCACATCCTCCTACACTTAAGCATTCGTTCGTCCTCGAATGAGCATAGAGACATACCTGAAGTAGTGAAAAGATGAGGGTAACAGCTGCGCATATCCTGCTCGGTCTCCCAGGTCGCCTCCTCGACCGGCTGGCCCTGCCACTGAACCTTCATGGATGCAATGTTCTTTGACCTCAGCTTTCTAACCTGCCTGTCCAATATTGCCACTAGTTCTTCAACATAGGATAGATCCGTGTCCAACTGGATTGAACTGAAATCCAACACGTGCGACGGATCACCGTGATACCTCCGGAGCATCGAAACATGGAATACCGGATGAACTCCAGCTAAGATGGGAGGTAAGGCAAGCTCATAAGCAACTTCCCCAACATGCCTCAATATCTCAAAAGGGCCAATAAATCTCGGACTCATCTTTCCTTTCTTCCTGAATCTCATGACGCCCTTCATTGGTAAAACCTGAAGCAGGACCCGCTCTCCAACCATATAGGAAAAATCACGAACCTTCCGGTCCGCATAACTCTTCTATCTGGACTGGGCTGTGCGAAGTCTATACTGAATCACCTTAACCTTGTCCAAAGCATCTTGAACTAAGTCTGTGCCCAATAATCTGGCCTCACCTTGCTCAAACCAACCCATCGGGGATCTACACCGTCTCCCATATAAAGCCTCATACGGTGCCATCTAAATGCTGGACTGATAGTTGTTGTTATAAGCAAACTCCGCCAATAGCAAGAACTGATCCCAAGACCCACCAAATGCAATCACACACACACGGAGCATATCCTCAAGAATTTGAATAGTGCGATCGGACTGTCCGTCCGTCTGAGGGTGAAATGTTGTACTCAACTCCATCCGAGTATCCAACTCATGCTGAACGGCCCTCCAGAACTGTGATGTGAACTGAGTACCTCTATCTGAAATGATGGACACTAGAGTACCAAGCAGACGAACAATCTCCCGAATATAAATCTCCGTCAACCGCTCTGAGGAATAAGTAGTACACATAGGAATAAAGTGAGCGGACTTGGTCAGCCGATCCACAATCACCCAAATAGCATCGAACTTTCTCAAAGTCCGTGGGAGCCCAACTACAAAGTCCATGGTGATCCTCTCCCACTTCCACTCCAGAATATCGATCTGTTGAAGCAACCCACTCGGTCTCTGGTGCTCATTCCATAATTTTGCAAGGTTTTTAAATCGATTTATTTCCCTTTTTCATCCGAGAAATCCCAATAATTATGTCCAAAATTATTATTTTTGATGATTCATTTATTGTATATTTATATTTATTCCAAAATATGACTAAAGTAATTTTATATATTTTTACAATTTTATTTAGTATTTTTTTAAAGCTAATTGCATATAATTGCAATATTAGCCTTTTTAAGATTTAATTGTGTTTTATATTCATAAAATTAAGCCCTATATTTTAAAATTGTTAATTATATATTATAAATTATTTTAGTACTTTCAATTTGTTTTCAGAAATTTATTTACTATTTTTTATAAATTAAAAGGGAAAATGGCTATTTAATTTTTAGCCCAAATTGGTTTTCAATCATAACCCAAATCAGGCCCCAATTTCCCCAGCCCAAATTCAATTTTAACCCAACCCCAACCCAATTTAACCAGCCCAACCCGGATCCCCTACCTACCCTCTTTAATCTAGGTCATTGATCGTTCAGATCAACGGCCAGCATTCACCCTTCCTAAAATAAACCTAAACGACCCCTTACCCTAATTCACTTTTCACCAAACGCCGCCTCTGAATCCCTTCCCTCTCAATTCTCTCTTCAACCTCACATGAACCCTAGCCGCCACCACCCCATTCCACCTTAATCCACCTCGACCCCTGCCTAATCCATGGCCTCTCATGGCCATTTGAGATGTGTATCGGCCTCCTATGGTTCCTGGGTGTTTGTTTTTGTGATTTCATGGCTAGATCTCAAAGAGATCTGGTCCAGTCCTTGCTCAATCTCTGACTGTGGTCTACCTCCAGCCAGCTATGGCCGTTCAAGTCAGATCCTTGACCTTTCCGGCTAGATCGGTAACTTTTCAAGGTCTTTCTAACCTTTTCTGGGTTCTCTGAAACCCTAGCTTTAAGATCTTTTAATTTTCTTTCAGATCTATCTTAGATATGTGCTTACTACGAACTTCTTAAGTGTTTTTTTTTAGGGTTCTTCAATTTTCTTTCAAAATGACTCTTCAATTTTCAACCATTAAGGTTTCTCTTAACTTATTTTAAAGATCTCTTCCCAGATTTTTGGTGTTGTTTTACTATTTTACTATGTTCAAACAACTTGTTTATGTTTTCCTTCTACTTGATTCAACATGTTGAAAACCCTAGGTCCTTTTGGTCTTATTCGAGTTCTGAAACTGTTTGTTTTAATGTGTACTTGTTCGATTAAGTTCTTTGTTTCTGACTCTCTTTTCCTTATTTGACTTATCTGATTTGAGTTCTTATCATCTCTTAAACTCGACTACAGTCGAAGCCCTAATTTCTTAAAAAGGGTTTTTCCTCACTTATTACCACTGTGAGACCTTTACTTGTTTCTGATTTTTCTTACCTGTTACCATGTTCTTCTTCACTGTTGATTCTATGCGACTACTTGACCTACTTGACTACTGTGCTTTGAATATTTTCTTACTACTGAATCCTAGCTTACACCTACTGCTATTGTATGCTTGTGTTGCTTCTTTTTTGTCAACATGTTTGACCCTGCATGCCTGTTAGTTCCTTGCTATATATATGTTGAGGTGCAGAATCATGACCCTTTCTTGATTGATTCTGACTCCCTCAATCTTTTGACTAATTGCAAAAGGTTCCCTTATAAACCCTAAATTTTTTTACTCACTTTTTTTAAAATTAATTGATTCTTTTCCTTTACTGTGATGTCTGATCTTGCTGAATCCTCTCCCAAAACTAAGCATATTTTCTACTTAGACTTGATTATTTACTTCATGTTTTTATTTCCCCTTATATGGCAATAATCAATCTGTCTCAAGCTAATTTCTTTCCTTAATTAAACCTGCTAGTCCGTTAAGCACTGATTCCTTAATTAATGGGAATCACTTGTGTTAATTGATTCGGATTGTAATTATTTTCATGTTTGTGTTAAGACTTTACGTATTACCTTATTTTTCACTCGCTTTCAAAACTATAAATACCCACCCTCTTTTTTTTCAAAGACACAAACAATTAGAGTTCATAACACACACTTACACTCAAAACTCTCTCTTTTCTCTACTACTACTTGTTCTGCTGCTCTGTCTAGCCGGCTGAAAGCCAAGGCTAGACTGTGGAATCTTGCTTACTTTTTCTTTCTGCACTTTGCTTCTCT
This sequence comes from Nicotiana tabacum, assembly GCF_000715075.1. Classification (NCBI taxonomy): domain Eukaryota; kingdom Viridiplantae; phylum Streptophyta; class Magnoliopsida; order Solanales; family Solanaceae; genus Nicotiana; species Nicotiana tabacum. Next base: position 143,756,082 of record NC_134084.1, read on the forward strand.
ACTGGTATGTCCTAGTTAATTTTTAAAAGCCCCAACAACAACATGTTTCTTTGATTGCTCCAATTTCTTTCATTCTTGTCTACTCCTGCTTATGTTTCTGCAGTCAAGTTATATTACTAGCCTGCTTTAATATGTCCCCTTCCCCTTTAAATTAATGTTTCCCTATGTGTGTACTCTGTCAGTCATTTGTTATGTGTTTGTTGACTTATTAATCCCAAATCCCCATATCCCCTCTGTGTGTTTGTGTTCTTTGGCTGGTTTGTGGGCATGCCAGCATCAGCTATTGATGTGCATGACCAAACCTGACCCCTACTAGGTCATATGCTTTATACAATGTACTCCCAAAACCCCTTGACCCCTTTGTATGACTACTGATTCTATGTGTTTGAGTTTTGTTCATTATCCCAACTGATTTCAAACACTTCTGCTACTAATTACTTTCAAATGGACTTGACACTCCAGTGTTAAACTAAACTCTTGTTTAACTATGTTCTACCCTCCCACTATATTCCTATAACCTAGGTTTTGCCCCTCTTGTGTGAACCTTGCCTTGGGACCCTTGAGCTCCCTCTAAACTTGGACACATAAGGGCTGGCCCTTCCACACTGCACTCATCTCTGTCTGGCTATACAAACCTTGGTGTAAGCACTGCCCAGGATCCCATGAGGTCCTTAGGGAACTTTGACACACCCAGGTATGAGAAAGACTTTGAAATTCTTGCACTGAAGTGGTTCATTACATAACTCAGAGAGGAAGTCAAGATCAGGCTTTCCTTTGGTTGTAATTTTCTTATTTCTGCACTTCTTTTGTAATTCAATCATTTGGGCTGTAATAATTTGTAGACGATATTGGGGCTGGCTAGTGAAAAGGGATGGGGTGATTATGCATATTTTAGCCATTGGAATGGTAGATAACATGTCTATAGGGTGTATTTCGATATGATCTGTTAGAGAACATGCCTATAGGATCTGCTTTGGTTTAATAAAATTCTACATGCTTCACATAATTATAAACTATGTCTAAATGGCTTTTTAATAGAAATCATGCCTATAGGAACTTCGCTTTGATCAAATAAATCTTGCCTACTCCACTTCATGTTCAATTAGATACCATGCATATAGGACTAAAAATCACCTTTTAATACTTACATACCATGCCTATAGGACTAAAAATCACCTTTTAATACTTAGATACCATGTCTGTAGGAATTAAAATTAGCTATAATAGAGATCATGCCTATAGGATCTAAAACTAGTTTAGTTAAAAAATCAGTTTGGCTCGTACTTATCTGTTCTGAATCAGTTTAAATAATTTACTCTTTTAAGTTAATACGGTTAGAAAGCATGCCTATAGGATCCAAATCATTCGTTCAAAATTGTTTACTGCTCCACTGCACTCCTAATCAGTAATAGATATCATGCTCATAGGACATCACTACTACGCACAAGCAAGCCTTAAGTAACTATTTGAATAAAATTGGAACTACCTTTGTTAATTACCAATTGCTATAACCAGCAGGCAAGCCTGATTCGGACTTCTTTTCTGAGTTATATAATGAATCTGGTTTTGATTCAAACTCTACTTTAAGATCTTATAATTCAGATCTTAAATGTGTTTAAGTCGTGCTATTTGTGTGCTTTATTTGTAGAGGTATATATGAGCCTTATAACTGCTTACATGTTTCCCTCTAAATGCAGTCCTAAGTGTTTTTGTATGTCGCCTAGCCTTTTTACCTTTAAACCTACGAGAGCCTAAAATTCTCCATCTTATAGGAATGGTAGTCCTAAATTACTCTAGGACTGATAGGAAAGGGACGGGTAATAGCATGCAATAGAGGTCGAGACCAATCCGTGCTTTAATACCTTAACGGGGTTGGAAGGGTAGATATGGATATGATGACCGATGCGCTAATACCACGTGTATCCCCTCTTTTGAGGAGTGGCATACCGGGTATTGCATTGAGGTGATCCATATTATAAATAAACCTACGACCCCTTTTGCTTCTTTTACAAACATGTCTAGCTTATAACTCTTTCAAACCTTGCCTTTCAATAATTATTTTCAAATGCTTGTGTGTTTAACTTAAATCCCCTCTTACTTGAGCCTTACTTGATTACTTACTAATTTGCACAAATTCACAAAAGAACTATCTGGCCGGGAACCACACTAGTGGATTCTGAGGGGTGCCTAACACCTTTCCCTTGGAATAATTTCAAGCCCTTACCCAATCTCTGGTTATTAAATATAGTTGTAAATGAACTATGTAGGTGTCCTAATACGCCTTAAACCATTAGGTGGCGACTCTTCAAAATACCCAATTCCCAAAATAAGGAAAATGAGTCATTACACCCCATGAATGTCGAAATCCGGAAACTCCTCTCTGTTTGGAAAAAGGGGAAAATGGGGGCGCGACAGCATGGCGACTCTACAGGGGATATTTAGGCTTTCACTATCTCAGATTGTTCTTGTGAATTTATACCCTTCCCTTATATGCAATTACTTGTTTAATTTCTTTAAGCGTTTAATTTCTTCTTCAAAAGTAAAACTGACATATCTTTCTTGTTTATTTCCTTCCTTATAACTGCTTTAAATTATGAAACTACTGTATTTATCGCTTTCTTAACGTGCAAATAGATGTCAACATGCTTTTAATTATTGCATAATCATGCTTAACATCATACTCCACTCATGCCAAACAAATACTATAGCAACGCTTGATGAGTAGTTGCACTCTTCCTATATCATTACCCCCTAAATTCGGAAAGGCATATTTGCGGTAAAACTAGTCGATCAGCGGTGCAGTCGACAGTTCCATGCCTTCCCCCTTGAGTTGTACGCTCAAGGGTACCAGTCTAAAACCCCATAGAAACCTTATTATGTTCAAATTATGCATGGATCATGGTCAAACCTAGCCAGGTCAGTTATGTTGTCCACATAATGATCCTTTAAGATAGCCTTGTCCAAAGTCCACCAGGTTTCCCTGAACCCAAACCGACACCACCACGTTCTGTGCATTTATTTGGAGAATTAAATGCTTCATGCTAATTGTTGGTATTAAATAGTCGAGTCTGGTGGGGGTAAGGGCCTAACCTTATTTGTCTTGCAGAAATATGAGGTATAAAGTCCCTATATTCGGCATAGTCACCAACATCCACCCAAGACTGATAAGCTGGTGGAGGGATTTACCCTCCAGTGACCAAACTCTCATCCGCAAATATCTGGGAAATCTACCATCTCTCTTGGAGATCCAACCTAACAACCTGATCATAGAAGCTGCCACACCGTTCTGGGATTGTGAAAGGGTCGTGTTCCGCTTTGGAGACATTGAAATGACGCCCTTGCTAGAGGAGATAGGAGGACTGGACGGTCTAGTATGGGAGACTCCGGGGTTGATAACGCCTGAGAACCGCAAAGGCAGGGGTTTACTCAAAATGATGTGTCTGAAGAAGAACATAGAACTGACATCCCTGAAGGAGTCATACATCCCTTGACTACTTGTATGAAAGGTACGGTCATAGCAAATCCTACCATACCTACCCTGACTAGTTTGCCATCACATCCTTGGGGCACATCCATCGAAGGGTTTTCATCTTCATGTTTTGTTTCCTGGGGCTGATTGTGTTTTCAATGAAGAAAGGGAGAATTCATACCAGGCTGGCTATGGTAACTAAGAACCTAATGGAAGGGATTGGTGGGCAGCCATTCAGCATCGTGCCCATGATCATTTCAGACATATACCGAGCTTTGGAGAAGTGTCAATGAGCAGAAAAACACTTCGAAGGCTGCAATTTATTACTCCAACTCAGGCTCATGGAACATCTCCAAAAGGGCGAATACCAATAAGAGATTCAGCGAAGGGACTGGGATGATTACATCGTTTTTCATCATCCAAAGCGAATGAATTACATCCCCGATATGTTCGCTCAGCTTGAGAATGCGAAAGGATGGGTTGAGCTATTTGATAACCTGACTGAAGAACGGGTTCAATGGATGTTTGAGTGGTGTCCGACCGAGGAATTCATCGCCCGATCCAGAGATGCGCCTTTCCTGATACTGATCGGTCTGAGAGGAACCTACCCTTACATCCCTCTCCGAGTTATGAGGCAAGCTAGTAGGAAGCAAGTTATACCCAGGGTCGACAAGATGAGTCATTTCCGGGATGATATCCAAAATGATGATAGTCCCTACAAGTGCCAAGCTCAGCACATATGGCACTGCAAGATCATAATGAGGAGAGATACCATCGAGCCAGACAGGTATCATGCAGGCTGCGCTCCTTTCTACTCGGGTTGGTTGGAACGCAATCATGATGGTCTGGGCTAGCCAGGGTTTGCTCGAGGTCACAGGATTATAGATGAAAGGACCGAGGCGCATGTCAAGTACAACTAGATACGCAATAGAATCCGGGAGTATAAAAGCGAACACCACGAGATACAAAAGTCCAATGAGAAGCTGATTGAGGAATGGAAGGACATGGCTGTCAGTGCCAACAAGTGGCTAAGATACTTGGAGCGAGTCATAGTGAACTAGGGAGAAAATTTCTCAAGAGGGTCGAAGATTGTCAAAATGCTGAAGGGACCAAGGGCGGACACCTAGCCAGAGCATACCTGTTGCTGGGACTTCACGAGTTGGGGAAGCTGTTCGATGGAGCCAAGGATGTCGAATCTGGGGAAGGTCCTTCAGGGACCAAGTAGATAAGGAGTTTATCTTTTTGTTTTATGAATGTAAAGAGGCCAATGGCCATTAGTGACTTTTATTTCCTGTTTATCTTGGTTACCTTTCGTTTTAATATTTGTTTTTGTTTTATTATTCCCCTCCCAAAAAGTTAGTTCGTGCACTCTGGCATCATCATCCTCCCCAAAATCAATATCTCTATCAGGCAGCATGCCTGGAAGATCAGCTGGAAACACATCGGGAAAATCTCGTACTACTGGGACTGAATCAATTGAAGGGGTATCAATACTGACATCTCTCACATAAGCTAAATACGCTTCATACCCCTTCTCAACCATATGTTGAGCTTTAAGAAAAGAAATAACTCTACTGGGAGTGTGATCTAAAGTACCCCTCCACTCAACACGCAGTACACCTGGTATAGCCAACATCACAGTTTTGGCGTGACAATCAAGAATAGCATAATGGGGCGACAACCAGTCCATGCCCAAGATAATGTCAAAATCTACCATGATGAGCAACAATAGATCGGCTCTGGTCTCAAAACCATTAAGAGCAACCAAACACGACTAATAAACGCGGTCCACAACAAGAGAATCTCCCACAGGAGTAGAAACATAGACAGGGGGACTCAAAGAATATCGAAGTACACCCAAATGCGGAGCAAAATAAGAAGACATATAAGGATAAGTGAAGCCTGGATTGAATAGAACCGAGGCATTTCTGTAACAAACCAGTACAATATCTGTGATGACAGAATCGTAGGCAACAACCTCGGTACGGGCAGGAAGGGCATAATATATGGCTTGGCCTCCCCCTCTAGCTGACTGAGCAGGTGGGGTAGCAACTGGTGCTATAACCATAGCCTGAGAACTCTACGGGGCACGTTGTGGCTGAGAAGTCTGTGGAGGTGCACTCCTCCCAAGTCTAGGGAAATACCTCACCATATGGCATATGTCACCACACTCAAAGCAACCTCGCGGCTGACGTGGCAGTGGAACTGTGCGGTCTTGAAGTGTTGTAGTAGTGTAGTAGTAGTAGTAGTGGTAGTAGTAGTAGCAGTAGCAGTAGCAGTAGCAGTAGCAGTAGCAGTAGCAGTAGCAGTAGCAGTAGCAGTAGCAGTAGCAGTAGCAGTAGCAGTAGCAGTAGCAGTAGCAGTAGCAGTAGCAGTAGCAGTAGCAGTAGCAGTAGCAGTAGCAGTAGCAGTAGCAGTAGCAGTAGCAGTAGCAGTAGCAGTAGCAGTAGCAGTAGCAGTAGCAGTAGCAGTAGCAGTAGCAGTAGCAGTAGCAGTAGCAGTAGCAGTAGCAGTAGCAGTAGCAGTAGCAGTAGCAGTAGCAGTAGCAGTAGCAGTAGCAGTAGCAGTAGCAGTAGCAGTAGCAGTAGCAGTAGCAGTAGCAGTAGCAGTAGCAGTAGCAGTAGCAGTAGCAGTAGCAGTAGCAGTAGCAGTAGCAGTAGCAGTAGCAGTAGCAGTAGCAGTAGCAGTAGCAGTAGCAGTAGCAGTAGCAGTAGCAGTAGCAGTAGCAGTAGCAGTAGCAGTAGCAGTAGCAGTAGCAGTAGCAGTAGCAGTAGCAGTAGCAGTAGCAGTAGCAGTAGCAGTAGCAGTAGCAGTAGCAGTAGCAGTAGCAGTAGCAGTAGCAGTAGCAGTAGCAGTAGCAGTAGCAGTAGCAGTAGCAGTAGCAGTAGCAGTAGCAGTAGCAGTAGCAGTAGCAGTAGCAGTAGCAGTAGCAGTAGCAGTAGCAGTAGCAGTAGCAGTAGCAGTAGCAGTAGCAGTAGCAGTAGCAGTAGCAGTAGCAGTAGCAGTAGCAGTAGCAGTAGCAGTAGCAGTAGCAGTAGCAGTAGCAGTAGCAGTAGCAGTAGCAGTAGCAGTAGCAGTAGCAGTAGCAGTAGCAGTAGCAGTAGCAGTAGCAGTAGCAGTAGCAGTAGCAGTAGCAGTAGCAGTAGCAGTAGCAGTAGCAGTAGCAGTAGCAGTAGCAGTAGCAGTAGCAGTAGCAGTAGCAGTAGCAGTAGCAGTAGCAGTAGCAGTAGCAGTAGCAGTAGCAGTAGCAGTAGCAGTAGCAGTAGCAGTAGCAGTAGCAGTAGCAGTAGCAGTAGCAGTAGCAGTAGCAGTAGCAGTAGCAGTAGCAGTAGCAGTAGCAGTAGCAGTAGCAGTAGCAGTAGCAGTAGCAGTAGCAGTAGCAGTAGCAGTAGCAGTAGCAGTAGCAGTAGCAGTAGCAGTAGCAGTAGCAGTAGCAGTAGCAGTAGCAGTAGCAGTAGCAGTAGCAGTAGCAGTAGCAGTAGCAGTAGCAGTAGCAGTAGCAGTAGCAGTAGCAGTAGCAGTAGCAGTAGCAGTAGCAGTAGCAGTAGCAGTAGCAGTAGCAGTAGCAGTAGCAGTAGCAGTAGCAGTAGCAGTAGCAGTAGCAGTAGCAGTAGCAGTAGCAGTAGCAGTAGCAGTAGCAGTAGCAGTAGCAGTAGCAGTAGCAGTAGCAGTAGCAGTAGCAGTAGCAGTAGCAGTAGCAGTAGCAGTAGCAGTAGCAGTAGCAGTAGCAGTAGCAGTAGCAGTAGCAGTAGCAGTAGCAGTAGCAGTAGCAGTAGCAGTAGCAGTAGCAGTAGCAGTAGCAGTAGCAGTAGCAGTAGCAGTAGCAGTAGCAGTAGCAGTAGCAGTAGCAGTAGCAGTAGCAGTAGCAGTAGCAGTAGCAGTAGCAGTAGCAGTAGCAGTAGCAGTAGCAGTAGCAGTAGCAGTAGCAGTAGCAGTAGCAGTAGCAGTAGCAGTAGCAGTAGCAGTAGCAGTAGCAGTAGCAGTAGCAGTAGCAGTAGCAGTAGCAGTAGCAGTAGCAGTAGCAGTAGCAGTAGCAGTAGCAGTAGCAGTAGCAGTAGCAGTAGCAGTAGTAGCAGTAGCAGTAGTAGCAGTAGCAGTAGTAGCAGTAGCAGTAGTAGCAGTAGCAGTAGTAGTAGTAGTAGTAGTAGTAGTAGTAGTAGTAGTAGTAGTAGTAGTAGTAGGAGTAGTAGTAGTAGTAGTAGTAGTAGTAGTAGTAGTAGTAGTAGTAGTAGTAGTAGTAGTAGTAGTAGTAGTAGTAGTAGTAGTAGTAGTAGTAGTAGTAGTAGTAGTAGTAGTAGTAGTAGTAGTAGTAGTAGTAGTAGTAGTAGTAGTAGTAGTAGTAGTAGTAGTAGTAGTAGTAGTAGTAGTAGTAGTAGTAGTAGTAGTAGTAGTAGTAGTAGTAGTAGTAGTAGTAGTAGTAGTAGTAGTAGTAGTAGTAGTAGTAGTAGTAGTAGTAGTAGTAGTAGTAGTAGTAGTAGTAGTAGTAGTAGTAGTAGTAGTAGTAGTAGTAGTAGTAGTAGTAGTAGTAGTAGTAGTAGTAGTAGTAGTAGTAGTAGTAGTAGTAGTAGTAGTAGTAGTAGTAGTAGTAGTAGTAGTAGTAGTAGTAGTAGTAGTAGTAGTAGTAGTAGTAGTAGTAGTAGTAGTAGTAGTAGTAGTAGTAGTAGTAGTAGTAGTAGTAGTAGTAGTAGTAGTAGTAGTAGTAGTAGTAGTAGTAGTAGTAGTAGTAGTAGTAGTAGTAGTAGTAGTAGTAGTAGTAGTAGTAGTAGTAGTAGTAGTAGTAGTAGTAGTAGTAGTAGTAGTAGTAGTAGTAGTAGTAGTAGTAGTAGTAGTAGTAGTAGTAGTAGTAGTAGTAGTAGTAGTAGTAGTAGTAGTAGTAGTAGTAGTAGTAGTAGTAGTAGTAGTAGTAGTAGTAGTAGTAGTAGTAGTAGTAGTAGTAGTAGTAGTAGTAGTAGTAGTAGTAGTAGTAGTAGTAGTAGTAGTAGTAGTAGTAGTAGTAGTAGTAGTAGTAGTAGTAGTAGTAGTAGTAGTAGTAGTAGTAGTAGTAGTAGTAGTAGTAGTAGTAGTAGTAGTAGTAGTAGTAGTAGTAGTAGTAGTAGTAGTAGTAGTAGTAGTAGTAGTAGTAGTAGTAGTAGTAGTAGTAGTAGTAGTAGTAGTAGTAGTAGTAGTAGTAGTAGTAGTAGTAGTAGTAGTAGTAGTAGTAGTAGTAGTAGTAGTAGTAGTAGTAGTAGTAGTAGTAGTAGTAGTAGTAGTAGTAGTAGTAGTAGTAGTAGTAGTAGTAGTAGTAGTAGTAGTAGTAGTAGTAGTAGTAGTAGTAGTAGTAGTAGTAGTAGTAGTAGTAGTAGTAGTAGTAGTAGTAGTAGTAGTAGTAGTAGTAGTAGTAGTAGTAGTAGTAGTAGTAGTAGTAGTAGTAGTAGTAGTAGTAGTAGTAGTAGTAGTAGTAGTAGTAGTAGTAGTAGTAGTAGTAGTAGTAGTAGTAGTAGTAGTAGTAGTAGTAGTAGTAGTAGTAGTAGTAGTAGTAGTAGTAGTAGTAGTAGTAGTAGTAGTAGTAGTAGTAGTAGTAGTAGTAGTAGTAGTAGTAGTAGTAGTAGTAGTAGTAGTAGTAGTAGTAGTAGTAGTAGTAGTAGTAGTAGTAGTAGTAGTAGTAGTAGTAGTAGTAGTAGTAGTAGTAGTAGTAGTAGTAGTAGTAGTAGTAGTAGTAGTAGTAGTAGTAGTAGTAGTAGTAGTAGTAGTAGTAGTAGTAGTAGTAGTAGTAGTAGTAGTAGTAGTAGTAGTAGTAGTAGTAGTAGTAGTAGTAGTAGTAGTAGTAGTAGTAGTAGTAGTAGTAGTAGTAGTAGTAGTAGTAGTAGTAGTAGTAGTAGTAGTAGTAGTAGTAGTAGTAGTAGTAGTAGTAGTAGTAGTAGTAGTAGTAGTAGTAGTAGTAGTAGTAGTAGTAGTAGTAGTAGTAGTAGTAGTAGTAGTAGTAGTAGTAGTAGTAGTAGTAGTAGTAGTAGTAGTAGTAGTAGTAGTAGTAGTAGTAGTAGTAGTAGTAGTAGTAGTAGTAGTAGTAGTAGTAGTAGTAGTAGTAGTAGTAGTAGTAGTAGTAGTAGTAGTAGTAGTAGTAGTAGTAGTAGTAGTAGTAGTAGTAGTAGTAGTAGTAGTAGTAGTAGTAGTAGTAGTAGTAGTAGTAGTAGTAGTAGTAGTAGTAGTAGTAGTAGTAGTAGTAGTAGTAGTAGTAGTAGTAGTAGTAGTAGTAGTAGTAGTAGTAGTAGTAGTAGTAGTAGTAGTAGTAGTAGTAGTAGTAGTAGTAGTAGTAGTAGTAGTAGTAGTAGTAGTAGTAGTAGTAGTAGTAGTAGTAGTAGTAGTAGTAGTAGTAGTAGTAGTAGTAGTAGTAGTAGTAGTAGTAGTAGTAGTAGTAGTAGTAGTAGTAGTAGTAGTAGTAGTAGTAGTAGTAGTAGTAGTAGTAGTAGTAGTAGTAGTAGTAGTAGTAGTAGTAGTAGTAGTAGTAGTAGTAGTAGTAGTAGTAGTAGTAGTAGTAGTAGTAGTAGTAGTAGTAGTAGTAGTAGTAGTAGTAGTAGTAGTAGTAGTAGTAGTAGTAGTAGTAGTAGTAGTAGTAGTAGTAGTAGTAGTAGTAGCAGCAGTAGTAGCAGTAGTAGCAGTAGTAGCAGTAGTAGCAGTAGTAGCAGTAGTAGCAGTAGTAGCAGTAGTAGCAGTAGTAGCAGTAGTAGCAGTAGTAGCAGTAGTAGTAGTAGTAGTAGTAGTAGTAGGAGTAGTAGTAGTAGTAGTAGTAGTAGTAGTAGTAGTAGTAGTAGTAGTAGTAGTAGTAGTAGTAGTAGTAGTAGTAGTAGTAGTAGTAGTAGTAGTAGTAGTAGTAGTAGTAGTAGTAGTAGTAGTAGTAGTAGTAGTAGTAGTAGTAGTAGTAGTAGTAGTAGTAGTAGTAGTAGTAGTAGTAGTAGTAGTAGTAGTAGTAGTAGTAGTAGTAGTAGTAGTAGTAGTAGTAGTAGTAGTAGTAGTAGTAGTAGTAGTAGTAGTAGTAGTAGTAGTAGTAGTAGTAGTAGTAGTAGTAGTAGTAGTAGTAGTAGTAGTAGTAGTAGTAGTAGTAGTAGTAGTAGTAGTAGTAGTAGTAGTAGTAGTAGTAGTAGTAGTAGTAGTAGTAGTAGTAGTAGTAGAGCAGCAGTAGTAGTAGTAGCAGTAGTAGTAGTAGTAGTAGTAGTAGTAGTAGTAGTAGTAGTAGTAGTAGTAGTAGTAGTAGTAGTAGTAGTAGTAGTAGTAGTAGTAGTAGTAGTAGTAGTAGTAGTAGTAGTAGTAGTAGTAGTAGTAGTAGTAGTAGTAGTAGTAGTAGTAGTAGTAGTAGTAGTAGTAGTAGTAGTAGTAGAGCAGCAGTAGTAGTAGTAGCAGTAGCAGTAGTAGTAGTAGTAGTAGTAGTAGTAGTAGTAGTAGTAGTAGTAGTAGTAGTAGTAGTAGTAGTAGTAGTAGTAGTAGTAGTAGTAGTAGTAGTAGTAGTAGTAGTAGTAGTAGTAGTAGTAGTAGTAGTAGTAGTAGTAGTAGTAGTAGTAGTAGTAGTAGTAGTAGTAGTAGTAGTAGTAGTAGTAGTAGTAGTAGTAGTAGTAGTAGTAGTAGTAGTAGTAGTAGTAGTAGTAGTAGTAGTAGTAGTAGTAGTAGTAGTAGTAGTAGTAGTAGTAGTAGTAGTAGTAGTAGTAGTAGTAGTAGTAGTAGTAGTAGTAGTAGTAGTAGTAGTAGTAGCAGTAGCAGTAGCAGTAGCAGTAGCAGTAGCAGTAGCAGTAGCAGTAGCAGTAGCAGTAGCAGTAGCAGTAGCAGTAGCAGTAGCAGTAGCAGTAGCAGTAGCAGTAGCAGTAGCAGTAGCAGTAGCAGTAGCAGTAGCAGTAGCAGTAGCAGTAGCAGTAGCAGTAGCAGTAGCAGTAGCAGTAGCAGTAGCAGTAGCAGTAGCAGTAGCAGTAGCAGTAGCAGTAGCAGTAGCAGTAGCAGTAGCAGTAGCAGTAGCAGTAGCAGTAGCAGTAGCAGTAGCAGTAGCAGTAGCAGTAGCAGTAGCAGTAGCAGTAGCAGTAGCAGTAGCAGTAGCAGTAGCAGTAGCAGTAGCAGTAGCAGTAGCAGTAGCAGTAGCAGTAGCAGTAGCAGTAGCAGTAGCAGTAGCAGTAGCAGTAGCAGTAGCAGTAGCAGTAGCAGTAGCAGTAGCAGTAGCAGTAGCAGTAGCAGTAGCAGTAGCAGTAGCAGTAGCAGTAGCAGTAGCAGTAGCAGTAGCAGTAGCAGTAGCAGTAGCAGTAGCAGTAGCAGTAGCAGTAGCAGTAGCAGTAGCAGTAGCAGTAGCAGTAGCAGTAGCAGTAGCAGTAGCAGTAGCAGTAGCACCGACCTCTGACGGCTCTCGCAGGGGGCGCGGGTGTTTGATCATCTCTGGTAGCATGTGTCCTCACCATCTGTGAGAGAATGGAAGACAGAGATTTAGGATTGTGATGTCAAAAATCTCGCACGATAGGGAAATCAAATGAAGTGGAATTGCCTAACGGTTACATAGCCTCTCGTAGATAAGTACAGACGTCTCCGTACCGATAGCAGGACTCTAATAAACCGGCTTGTGATTCATGACTCCTATGAACCTAGAGCTCTGATACCAACTTGTCACGACCCCGGTTTGCCCTCCGTGAACCATCGTGACGATACTTAGTCCTCCTCTACGACTAGGTAAGCCTAAATTGCGGAAGATAACCAAAGTGCGGAATAAAAATAATTTAAACAGAATGAAGAGTGATAAAACAATGTTTAAAAGTGTCACTCGGCATACACAATATTTAACTCTCAACCAATACATACTTCCAAGACCCGAAAACCCATGAATCACAAGCTAAGGATCACTACGCAGTACTCTAACTCCAGAATATCTAACAAGGAATAGAAATACAGAAGGGCAAATGCTTAAAATCTAGAATAGAAAGGGACTCCTTGGTCTGCAGACGCGGCAGATATACCTCGAAGTTGTTGGAGCAGTCGCCTCGCCTCAAAGGTGATAGGACTGAGTTGCAGTACCTGGATCTATACATGAAAAACATGCACAGAAAGGGCATGAGTACACCACAGCGGTACTCAGTAAGTGCCAAGCCTAACCTCGGTCGGGTAGTAACGAGGAAGGTCAGGGCCCTACAGAGGTTAAATAAAATACAAAGTATAACAGTGTAGAACAAGATGGTATAATTAAGTGCAACGATAAGAAATAACATAGAATAGAAAGAGCAACAACAACTAGAACAGAGGCAAAATAATCACCGAGGAAATGCAGCTCCATACAGAGATAGAAACTGGGGATCTACCAGGATACCGTCCTGTGGCCCCCAAATGTAAATGTCCGGTGGATCTCCCGGGTGTCGTCCCGTAGTCTAACTCATAATGCACCGGGGATCTACCGGAATCCCGTTTCGTAGTCCCCAAATGTAAATACCCAGTACTGGGGGAATCTACCGGGTGCAGTCCTGTAGTTCCATATAACTGTGCAGGGGGATCTAGCAGAATCCCACATCCGTAGTCCCAAATAAACAAACAAGGGAGATATACCAAAATCCCACATTTGTAGTCCCAAATAAACAGACAAGGGGGAGCTACCGGAATCCTACATCCGTAGTCCCAATGTAAATACACAGCAGCAACAGAAAAATATTCAGAAATGACAGATTTCATATTAAGGCAACAAGTAATTTTAGCCTAGCATGCTGCACAGAATTCAAGTAAGGCAGTTTGAGCAAATAAAGCAATTAAATTACTTAGACATGCTTTCCTAAGCTAACAACATGCTTAATAGTGCGAGTAATAAAAACAGGAAAGGAAACATACTAGTAACTATTTAATGAAAATCGGATTTTCAACAATTAGCACAAGTACGCACTCGTCACCTCACGTACAAATCATTTCAATTACAAAATATACCAAATCCTAAGGGGAAAGGTCCCTCACACATGGTTAGACAAGCCACTTACCTCAAACCGGCTCAAAAATCAACTCGAAACCACACTCTTGCCACGAGTACTCGACTCCAAATGGACCAAATCTATTCAATTCAATTGCATAATATAAATAACACTTCAAGTAACTGATTCTACAAAGAAATTTTAAGCTAATATGCGAAATTAGGTAAAATGACCAAAATGCCCCTCCGGTCCACGTCTCGGAATTGGGTAAAATTTATTTTTTCAGAATCCTCACGCTCACGAGTTCATGCATACCAAAATTATCCAAATCCAAGGTCAAATTTCCAATCAAAAGTCGAATTCAATGTCTAACAACTTTCTTCCAATTTTTCCCCAATTTTCATCTCCAATCCGAAATTAAATTATGAAACTAACTATAGATTGATGGAATAAAACTAGAAAGGGTTAAAGAATTGTTACCCAATGATCTCCTATTCAATTTCCTCCCAAAATCGCCCTCTCCCGAACTCCAAGTCGAATTTCCAACTTTTGAAACTAAACCCTCAAAATTTCATATTTCTGCCCAGCTATTTCCGCATCTGCGATCAAATAATCGCATCTGTGATACCGCTTCTGCGGTTGGGGAACCATTTCTGCAGTTGGGGAACCGTTTCTGTGATGTAATTAAAATCCCAATCTCGCACCTGCGATCTCAAATTCCGTATTTGCGGTCACGCAGATGCGGTTCTTTATGCCGCTTATGCGGTTCCTGGCCCCCTTCCTCATTTCCGCTTCTGCGACCACTGAGCCGCTTCTGTGGCGTAGCTTCTGCGGCACCGCACCTACGGGACCCAAACTGCAGGTACGGTTATGACAGATAACAGCTGAAGATGCAAACATCAAACTCCAAAAATCTTTCCGTCAACCATCCGAAATTACCCCGAGGCCCCCGGGACCTCAACCAAACATGCCAATCAATCCTAAAACATCATTCAAACTTGTTCCAACCTTCGGAACGCTCAAAACAACATCAAAACACTTATTTTTCATCGGATTCAAACCTAAGAATTCCAAAAACACTAAAATACGCTTTCGATCAAAAAGTCTATCAAACCTCATCTGAATGACCTGAAATTTTGCACACACGTCACATTCAACACTACGGAGCTACTTCAACTTACGGAATTCCATTCCGACCCTCGGATCAAAATGTCACTATCGAATCGGAAACTTCAAAATTCGACCTTTCGGTATTTCAAGCCTAAATTAGATATTTACCTCCAAAATACAATCCGAACATGCCCCTAAGCCAGAAATCTTTCAACGGAGCTAATAGAACCATCGGATTTTCATTCCGAAACTGTCTTCAAAATGTTCCGACTACGGCCAACTTTCCAACACTTAAGCTTTCATTTAGGGACTAAGTGTCCCAAAACTTTCCGAAACTCAAAACCAAACATCCCGGCAAATCAAAATAGCAGAAATTAACTTGGGGAAAGCAGTTAATGGGGGATCGGGGCGTAAATTCTTAAGACGACCGGTCGGGTCGTCACAAGGAATGACACCATTATATATTTTAAATAATTTAACTTTAAACTTTTTATTTACCAACTTTACCCTTAATGAAAAGCTTTTGGCCCCATAAAACTTTTGTCCTTTAAACTTTTAGGACCACATGTTTCAAAAGTCATTTGTTTTTTTAAATTTTTTTATGTCAAGTCAAACTATATCATAGAGGGAGTAGCTTTTATAATCGTCACTCTAGGCACATTTGTTGGCTGTGTAATTTCCTTAATTTTTGTTTGGAGAACTGTAACTTTCTATCAATGATATATACATGAAGTTCAGAGAGAAAGATCAGGCAGCAGTGACAAATGTGCAGCCAGAGTCTATTTTACCTGACTGAAATGTGATCAGCATCAAAACTTTGAGTATCCTCAAGCCTGTATTCCTTGTATTATATATAGTAAAAAAGTTTCAAAAGTATATGTTAATATTAAGTTTGAATGATCATTCTCACAAGATATAGCGAGTGCACTACTATTTCTCATTATTGATTTAAAATTCTGGATTTACTTCTACTAAAAAAACGCCTTGATCACTTATTTACTTGTTTAGGTTGGGTAATTAACTAAACATATATATTTTTAATAATAAAGTTTCTAATAGTTTATAGGTATCTAAAAATCCCTATATAAAACCATTGTGCTTGTTAGAAAGTTTATCATAGTACAAGGAATTAGAGAGAATTTACCCTCGAGTAATGAGTTAGAAGATGAGACTGAAGGGACAATTATATTTACCTTATAATCCAAAATATGGGTATTTTGTAAGTTAATATGTGTGTATATTGGTAGCAAATCGATATTTCATTATTTTTTTTCTAAACAAGAAATACCATATCAAATTTTTTAAACACTTAGACCAAATACCAAAGACTAAGGACATGTGTGTCCATAGATTCTTTTTCCTTTTTTGGGGAATTCTTTTTTTAAAAAAAATGTGTTTGTCCATGAAATTTTGTAAATTTTTGGAGATTTTTTGAAAATAAATTTTTCAAAAATCAAAAAGTGGGTTTAACTAATTTTTCAATATTTTTGGAAATTTTTTTCCTCCCGCTTACAAAACTGCAACATTTTTCAAGTAAATTTCATGTCTAAATATTATTTCAAATTCCAAATACGAATTTTCAACTTAACACCAAATGGTTCTTGTTTTCAAAAATCATAATTTTTATGTCCAAACTCCTACTATATATTGAATACCCACTACAATATTTTCGGCCTTTAGTCACCCTTGAGAAGTGTGGCCTAAACTATCATAAAGTGTTGCATTTGAGCAAAGGCTACACTTTTCGACTTTAGGCAACGCTTTTAGGGGTGGCCTAAAGTAGCGTATTCTTTTCTCTAAGGCCACACTTTTCAAGTGTTGCTTTAGAAACCACGCTTCAAAAGCGTGGCCTATAAGGTACAACAACCACGCTTCTAGTACTCACGTGGCAATGTTTTTCATTTTCTGAAACTATACTTAAGAAATGTGGTCTTTATTACCTTATAAGCCACATTTGTGAAGCATAGCCATTGTTCTTGTACATGCCAAATAGGCCATCCATTTGTCAGCCCTATGGCAGCACTTCTAAAGTGTAATAATTTTTTTATAATATTTACGAGCTACAAATTTTTTTATGTAATTACATTTATTTCTAGCAACTATATTTTAATGATCTCAAGCACTAAATTAAATAATAAATAATAAAAAATAATAATTTTAATGCATATACTTGCAATAAACTTCAAAAAAGAAACATATTTTGTATTCTACACATACTGATAAACAATATTTCAATATGTGCAGTAATAACAAACTCTAAAAACCAAATGTATTCATAAAGTATCATAACAATAAATATTACAGTTTCAAAAACTCTTTATCATTCACTTCAATAGATCAATTAACTTTTGGCCGCCATTTCCAATTGCATCAACCGTATTTTCCTACACATCAAAAATAAAATTTAAAATTAAAAAGAAACCGATAGATAGCATGCAATATCATACTTGATTGAGGTATTTGAGGTGGAAGCTGAAATTTAGAACAATTGATTTTAGAGAACAAACAAACATTCACATTAAAGCTTCAAAAAATTTCTATTGAACTTGAACTTTTTTGAGAAGATACATGAAAAATTCAAGTTCATATGGCATATAAGACATGTTCTTTCTTGACTTTTCTTCTTACTATCAGAGCATTATAAAAATGGGTAAGTAACTAAACATAGAAACACATATAAACAGATTAAAATGATGAAAGCTTTACTGGAATGCTAACACTTAATATCAAAATGGATGGTGGTGCAACTTCAATGATAACATTGAGGCAATCATTTTGACAGTATTCTTAGAGCTCCACCTGCACAGCTAGACTTCGCTAGTAGGCCTATCCCCCCAATAGCACAAATGCAAGAAAATATACCTATTTTAGCTCTCTAATTTGATATAACTGGTGAAATGAAACTCACCTGAATTTGACATGTTTGAGTTCTCTTTCGCCATCTGGGGAGTACTCTTATAGTGATGAAAACTCTAGGTTGAAAGTTTATCTACAATTGAATGCTCACTATCTATCATATGTAAAATAGAATGACGTTTCTTCAAATTAAATATTTAGTGCAACATCTTAAATAATAAAAATACTGAGAGAAAATAAATGGCTACAAATTCTTAATCTTCTCTCTAACACTTACAAGTAGGATTTATATATTTCAATTAGTTTTATTCAAGCTAAGCTACTAATAGAGCTCTACTAATATCAAATCTGTAAAAGGCAAAATAAAACAGCTCCATAAAATTCCAATCTCTATGAAGTCAAGATTAATAAGAACGCTTCTGCTGTAAGTTAAGATCTTTGCACGCTCTTAAATATTACATATAATTTGAGTATCAAATCCAAATAACGTTGCCTATGTCGTCTTTCTTACAGTCATAGAAAAAATGAACCACACGAACACATCCGACGCATAAATTTTTTAAAATGAAATAGAACGAAAGCAAACGTTTCATAAAAAAAAAACTTATGAAAAAATAAAAGAAAGAAGAGGTATAAAGTACCTGTACTTTTAACATATGTATCTGGATTCTAGCTACTTCCCGGACACATGCTTCACTTTTCTGAGCACAATTAGATAAAGTTCAATAACTAGTCTTAGACAGTCCAGGAACCTTTCTGCCTTGGCTTCATATGAAGTCAATGAGATAACATTACAAATAATTTTGCAAAATACACAGATCTCCCTTTTTACTCTTTCCTTGTGAATGGGTTGGAAAGATTAATAGAATATGTTATTATCAAACTGAAACATCAGTAATGTCATCATCAGTAGCCTGATATCTTAGCATAGACATCACCATGTGAAGATAGATGCACCTTATAATTGCATTGCAAACATTAATGTTCAAGGCGAGAAACTATGGCAAAACACAAAGTGCATAAATACAAGAAAATATTTTATATTCAGCATGAATACCTATACGCTATGCATTTATTGTTCTTTGACAGTCCTTTGAGTTTTTAAAAGAATGAATCGTCTAGAATTAAGTTATTGTAAGTGTTTTTTAGCCTATGTCTGAAGTAAAGAGAAGCGTGAGAGTATAACAATTCAGGACGTAACCACAATTGCTATGTTTTCCAAGTTTCAGGGGTTGCAAGACAAGTTGAGAGGTTTATGCAAGAAAGAAACAAATCTCACATTACCCTATCCTCCCCAAATAACCCACAAAAATCAAGCCTACCACTAAGTCCGCACTCACAACAACAATCCTATCAAATTGTTATAAAACATTATCTAAACTTGTGATGAGACCAAAAGGTCATCACTTGTTTTAAAAGTGAATTCTGTGTTACGAAGCCTCAAAAACCACTTTCGGCATTACCTCGATTTGTGTGCGCAGTCTGGGCGCGTAGCCGGAAAGCCATTATGTGAAAATCTGCGAAAAATGATGAATTTTGACTTTAAAATAAATTAAGTTGACTTCGGTCAATATTTTGGGTAAACAGACCCAGACCCATGATTGGACGGTCCTGGAGGGTTCGTAGGAAAATATGGG
This sequence comes from Nicotiana tabacum, assembly GCF_000715075.1. Taxonomy (NCBI): domain Eukaryota; kingdom Viridiplantae; phylum Streptophyta; class Magnoliopsida; order Solanales; family Solanaceae; genus Nicotiana; species Nicotiana tabacum. The sequence goes on from NC_134084.1 coordinate 143,775,041, forward strand.
ACTTGGACGTATGCCCGGAATCGAATTGCGAGGTCCTAATCCTAAGAAATGAATTTTTTAAAAAAAATTATTTTCTGGAATTATTTGAGTTTTGAAAATGAAATGTGTTTAAAATTTGATGGTATCAGGCCCGTATTATGGTTTCGGAGCTCGGTACAGGTCTTATATGTGGTTTAAGTCGAGTCTGTGAAATTTGGTAAGAAACGGACTTGAAATGATATGAATCGGACCTTATTTGAGGAAATTGGGAAAATTTGAAGTTCTTAAGAAATTTCATGATTTTGATGCTAAATTCATAGTTGTTAATGTTATTTTTGTGATTTGAATGCATGAGCGAGTTCGTATGATGTTTTTTAGATTTGTGTGCATATTTGGTTTGGAGCCCCGAGGGCTCGGGTGAGTTTTGGATAGGCCACGGGGTGGATTTTGAACTTGAAAAAATTGCAGATTTTCAGTTGGTGTGATCAGGTCCTGGCTCGCAAATGCGAAGAATGGACCTAGCAGCTTGAGTCGCAAATGCGAACGGTCACTCGCAAATGCGATGATGACTGGAAAGCTGAGTGGATCGCAAATGTGAAAGTCCAATTTTTTGAGGGGTTCGCAATTGCGAACCCTGGTCACAATTGCGAAACCAGAGACTTGTAAGTTCATAACTTAGACGCATTTCTACCATTTTTCATACTCTTTCAAAACCAAAACACCCTAGGATGATTTTTCAAAGGCAACTTCTTCTCCAAATCAATTGTAAGCGATTTCTAACTAGTTTTCTTCAATCTTTAACATCTTTTCACATGATTTCAACTCAAAATCAATGATTTTTATGGGGGAAATTGGGTGTTTTGGATAGAACCTAGGTTTTTCAAAAATTGGGGATTTGGACCTCAATTTGATGTCCGATTTCAAAACAAATTATATATTTGAGTTCTTGGGGGAATGGGTAATCGGATTTTGGTTCGAACCTCGGGTTTTGACCATATGGGTCCAAGGGCGATTTTTGACTTTTTGGGTAAAACTTTAAAAAACTTATTTTCATGCATTAGAATTGATTCATTTAGCGTTTATTGATGTAATTAAGTAACTTGTGGCTAGATACGAGCGAATTGGTGGTAGAATCAAGAAGTAAAGCGATAGTAGAGACTTGAATTGTCTTCGTGGCATCGAGGTAAGTGTTTGGTCTAACCTTAGCTGAGGGATTAAGAGTCGAGTCCTATTTACTCTGTGGTATTTGTCGAGTACGACGTATAGGCATGGTGACGAGTATGTATACGTTGGTGTCAAGCATGCTCGTGAGTCTTCTATTGTGATTATTATAACTTTGTTGTATTATTCATGCTTTGATGATGATTTCTATTGTTGGGCAAAGTTTGTGGAAGTAATTGTGACATTTGAACATTGAGGAGCGTTGGCTCAAGTTGTACAATGAAATGTGAAAGTACAAGCGATAATCGAATCTTTTAGAGCATTGGCTCAAGTTGTGAAGTAAAAGTGAAAAAAGGAAGAGAATCAGTATATTATCACCCTTGCCAGGATATTGTTGTTTTTGATGTTATCTCCCTTGCCGGGATGTTGATGTTTCTTTTGATGTTGTTCCCTTGCCGGGACTTGATTATTGAACTATTGTTCCCTTGCCGGGATTTTTATTGTAATTTCATTTATTCCCTTGCCCTATTGTTTGTGATTGTTGTTTGGGTGAGGAAGAGTGTTAAAGCACGAAGGGTGATGCCGTGTATTGTTTTTGGTGAGAAAGTGTTAAAGCACGAAGGGTGATACCGTGTATGATTTGTGAGGGAAGAGTGTAAAGCACGAAGGGTGATGTTGTGCCGCACGATGTACCATTCCGTGCCGATTATATTGATTATATGGTGAGGACGAGAGTAAAATCACGAAGGGTGATACCGTGAACATTTTCATTACTTGATTGCTTTGGTGAGGACGAGAGTAAAAGCACGAAGGGTGATGTCGTGCACTTATTGATTCCTAATTCTTTGTTGATATTTGAGATATGTTGTTTCTTTTAATTACCCGTTGTCTTTCTATTCCAAATTGATAATTCCCCGCAGCATGATACTCCTCCCATACTTGACTGTATATTACTGTTCTTCTTTTCCACTATATTTAGTTAAATTGCACAGGTTTATTTGGTAGCCTGGTCCTAGCCTCGTCACTACTTCGCCGAGGTTAGGCTAGGCACTTACCAGCACATGAGGTCGGTTGTGCTGATACTACCCTCTGCACCATGTGCAGATCCCGGAGCAGTAGCTTTTGGATCGTAGATTGGGTGGCTGCCTTCAGTCCACGCGGAGATCCAAGGTAGTCCTGCAGGCATCCGCAGGCCCTGGCGTCTCCCTCTATCCCTTTACTCCTGTTTCATTTCTTTAGTTCAGAAATAATGTATTTTTTATCTTTCAGACTTTGTATGTATTCTTAGATCGTCTGTGAAACTGTGACACTAGTTCTGGGTGGTTAAGGCTCAAACAGTTGTATTAGATACATATTTCAGATAGTTTAGTGTATTTCTTTCGCTTATTGTAATTTCCGTTGTCTACGCGTTATTGCTTTATAATTGTTAAGGAAAATTAAAATTGGTAAAAGGTTAATTTGTTCAAACAGTAGGCTTGCCTAGCTCACATTAGTAGGCGCCGTCATGACTCCCGAGGGTAGAAAATCCGGGTCATGACAAAACTCCACGGAACAATTATGAATTGGAGGCTTCGCAAGAATTACATGTACCTAACAGTCGGGAACAAATTATAAAAAGTCTTAATTTGAAAAACCTTCAAATTTCACACCAATTCCTGAAAAGCTCCTTCAAATTGAATTAAGCAATGATTTTAAGCTACCTCTGCAACTCAAAACTCCAAAATTCCAGATCTAAATATCGAAATATATAGAGACTACTTCAACACCCGAGAGATCTACGAATGAACACTAAATGAATACATAAAACAATTATTGAAATATAGATCTGAGAACAAAATGGAAATTGGAAACAAAAACAAGCAAAGGTTTAGGGATTGAATTTTTGTGAGGTTAAGGATCCAAATCAGGAAAGGAGTAAGGAGATACGAAGTATCATAATCAAAATCGAAGACGGTAATGTGTCTTACGGTGAAAGAGGTCCAATTACTCAAGGTAAAGCCACTGCAAATCTGACATGAACTCCACCGAATACATTGAAACATGCCATAGCCGCAACAATAGTCAACGCCGATGACAACATGTCGTCGTGATAGTCCACATCTGAGTCATCGTCGGAATACATTCCACTCTCGTGTCTGAGAGAAAAGGGGGTAGTGGCATTAGTGAGAGCGAGTGGTGAGTCTTTTCTTAAGGTTTTAATTTTTAGTAGGAAAGTTGTGAAAATTTAGCGGGCAATTTTTAGTGGATAAATTATGAAAATTTTAGCGAAAATTTTTGGTGTAAATTTTTTGGGTACCCTTATAACGTGTTGCTTTAGAGTTATAAAAAGAGCACCATTCAAAAGCGTTCCATTACAGGTGTGTAAATGTTGCCAAATATCTTATAATATGGCAACAGTTAAAAAGTGTAGTATTTATATCTAAAAAGAACGCTTTACAAGCGTTGCCTAAAATTGGTGGCCAAAAGCTCTTAGCAATGACCACTCTTTAAAAAGCGTTGCCGTTAGTATTTTTGGCAATATTTTTCGAGCGTTGTCTAATAACTAGCCTTAGGCCACATTTGTTGCAGTGACCAAAATTTTCAATTTCAATTTTGCAATTCAATATATAACAAATTATGCACACATCAAAAACTGTTTGAATTTGGAAGTTATTTTTGGAAACCCTACCAAATTGCCTCCAAATTCAACCCCTTTTCATCAATTATGCATTTTAACTTAAAATCTTCTTAACTTTTCCATTCAACCCCTTTGTCTCTCTAATTATTTTCAACTAGTACAATTATCCGCGCTTCGCGCGGTAAGTTAGTGAATTTAGAAAAGAAAATTTTAATAACACAAATTTAGATAGAAGAGATAAAATATTTATTTGCTTGGAGACAACTTTTTTCCTCTACTAACAAAAAGTATAAAGAAAGAAAAAAAACGAACTATCCAGTAAGTTGATCCATACAAATCGATCAAAAGGAAAAGAAAATTATTTTTCTTTTGGATTGAATGCTGCTCCCATCAAGGAATATATGTCAGATCCTATTTTGATATTTTTTGCTTTCACTGAGTCATGTTATATATTTACTATTATTTAGCCAAGGTTTTAGGTAAGATGAACTGTGGCCTTCTTGATGCACTATGATATATGGTATAATCTCAAATATCTCGCTTCAAAGGTTACTAAGGTTATTTTAATCCTATTATCAAGAGAGAAAAGGAAATCATTTTGTTTAAAACAAGTGAAACAACAACAACAATAACAATTAAAAAGAAAAACAACACTTATAACTATGATATTATAAGTATTTAAATCAGAAAATCACCGAAGAATTGCTTATCATGAATACCATAATTAGAGGACTGACATAAATTAATACAATACTTCTAGTTCAATCACTTTAGTCGTCAAATTTTACGATAAGTTAGGAAATGTAATCAAGATTTTCTTTTAAATCTTGGATCAATGCTCCCATATTCATACGGATGAGTAAACATGAAGCATACCAAACAAACAAACAACAATAACAACAAACCCAGTTTGATCCCAACATGTGGGGTCTGGGGAGGATAATATGTACGCAGACCTTACCCCTACCTAATGCAGGTAGAGAGGATGTTTCCAATAGACCCTCGGCAAGAAGGGCAAGAAGAGGAAGAGGGAAGCAAGGAAGGAAAAAGATGGAAGAGAAAAAGGGGAGATAAAGGATAAGTAGTATCAAATAATAGCAAGGGAATACAATACCTGAGGCGAACAAAATCACATATCGTAACAAAAATCTAAGAATATGAAGGGACATGCACGCTACTAAGCCTATCGGTAAACACTATAAACTACCTACTAACCTTCTACCTTAATCCTCGACCTCCACACCCTCCTATCAAGGGTCATGTCCTCAGTGAGCTGAAGCAGCGCCATGTCCTGCCTAATCACTTCTCCCCAGTACTTCTTAGGCCTACCTCGACCCCTTCTCAAACTCTCCATGGCCAACCTCTCACACCTCCAGACAGGGGAATCAATACTTCTTCTCCTAACATGTCCGAACCTTCTCAGTCGCAACTCCGGCATCTTGTCCTCCACGGAGGCTACTCCCACTCTGTCCCGGATAGCTTCATTCTTAATCCTATCTCGCATGGTACACCCACACATCCATCTCAACATCCTCATCTCTACTACTATCATCTTCTGCACGTGGGAGTTCTTGACTGGCCAACACTCAGCCCCATACAGCATAGCAGGTCGAACCACCACTCGATAAAACTTACCCTTAAGTCTTAACGGCACAGTCCTATCACATAGGACACCAGAAGCGAACCTCTACTTCATCCATTCCGCTCCGATGTGATGTGTGACATCTTCGTCACCCTGTATAATAGACCCGAGATACCAAACAAATACAAAAATAATATATTTCAATAAAAATTGTGACATGAACTAATGTTATTGGCATTACTACCAAAATGATAAGTTCTATAAAGATTTTTTTATAATGAAGTATGAGAATTGGTCTTTGAGAAGCACATCTAACATTCGTTTAAGTTGACCTCTTCCTGAATGCTCAACAATTGAAGTGCATAATTAACATACCATATGTTGTGTCGGGTAAGAGAAAAAGCATCACATTGAGTCCGAAACCTGAATAATGGTATTTTGGACTCAAAATTCCTTTATACAGTTAAAAAAAGTTACATTTCTAACTAAAATGCAGTATTATACTGTGTTTTAGTTTATCGAAAAGTTAGCCGTTAAAGGAAAACGTAGTATAATATCACATTTTAATTAATAATTCATTTTTAATGTAAAACACTGTATAATACTATGTTTTATTAAAACGTTGTACATAACGAAAAATTATTGCCAGGCGACTAAAAAAATAACTATCATATATTATTAAGAAAATTCTCCCATAAAAATATGTTAATAGATGATATGTTTGTCAATTTTTTTTAATTTTTACTAACTATATATATTTACTTATAAAAAATATAACAAAGTAAGAGTGAAATAATATCCATGTAAGAAAAAAATCTGACAAAACCGAATCAATCCAAACCGATATAATTGATTTAGTTTGGTTTTGATAAAAATCGAACTAACCCGGTCCATGTACACCGTACCCCTAGTTATAGTCACAAAACATTTTATGCCTACATTTTATGTCATTGTTCTGGTATCTATTGAATTCCCCTTATGTACACAGTGGAAGCTTTAGCATATTTGGAGAATGAAAGTTTTGTATTACAGACTTTACAGGGAATATTTCCAATGAAAAACACATTTTGCTCGCACCAAACCCTCTACAATTTATATTGATAAAAAGAGAAAAAAAAAGTAAAATGCAGAAAGAGAGATGAAGCGTGAGTGCCATGAGAAAGAGAGCGTACTTAACTATGCCACAGTATGTAGTGAGTCTTTGATTTTAATTAATCTTCCAGACATAAATGAGAAGGTGGCTAGAAGACTTTATAGCCAATGAACATACACCTTCGTTCATTTTGTCAAAAGAAGATTAAAAAATGAACAGTCACTTTTCTTCATCAGTAGAGAAAATGAAACGGTGGATAACACGTTAAGCCCCTGTATTATATAAATATATAGATTTATTATCTCCAAATCCCAAATCTTTAGCCATAAAAAGAAAAACACAAACTCTATCCTTCTAAGAATTTGGCACCATATTTCGTACTAGAAAACAAGATAAACAAAAATACCTAACTTGCGCCTTCTCCTGTTGATAAACCCTTCCTCTGTTTATCCATTCACAGCAATTCCTCTGCTAATCTCCATAACCTCTGCATTTACAGCGCAATTCAAAGGCTTAAGTTTAATTACTTGCTAAGTAGCTCTATCTTTTTCTTTCTTTTTTCAATGTCGAGAAAAATGGGTGGAGGAGCTGCAGCTGCACTACCGAATGATGTACCATGGAGAGCTGCTTCTGGTTCAAAGCCAATCCCTAAAATTCACTACTCCCCTATTCTTCGTATCCCTCAAAACCCTTATTCCAATTATGCCCTCTCCGTTATGAAGGTTTGTGAGTTTTACACTTGTCTCTCTTGCAAATACTTATAAAGTCTTGACCTTTTAAATGTTTTTTGTGCAGGAGCCAGATCCAATTGGAAGTGGATTGGGGACGGAGGCTATTGTAGAAGCTGCAGGTCCAGATTGCATTGTGCCAGGACAGATTGCACCTATTAAATTACTGGGACTTAAGGTGCTTGTCTTTGTTTCCAAATTTAGTTAAATCATTATTTTTTTGTTATTAATTAGCTCCTATAAAAGGGCAGCCCGGTGCACAAAGCATCCTACGTTCACGCAGGATCCGGGGAAGAGCCGCACTACCCGGATGCAAGCATCAGTGGCTGATTTCACGGCTCGAACCCGTGACATATAGGTCACGCGGAGATAACTAGCTCCTAATAGATCGAAATGAAAAGTAGTGTAAGTTTGAATTTTGTTATTTTCAAAGACCTAAAAAAATTATGTTTCTTTCTGGAATTATGAGTTTGTTGGAGTATGTAGTAGAATTGATAGTTTAAAGAAGGTTTATGCCAATTGGCACTTATGTATTTGAGTTTTTTAATGGGAGTTTATGATTTTGTTTTTATTTTATTTGTAACTTGATTTCGTTGATTAAACAGGATTGTTCCACTATCGTTGAGTTTGATTTTGCATAGCATAGTTTGTAGAGTTGAAACAATAGAAGATTCGAATGAGAAACATAACATGTACATGAGGCGATGCTATTGAAAGGAATTGGACAACTATGTAGTTGTTGCTATTTTCAGCTTGTAGGAGTTTACTATGCTTATCGGAGAGCTTATAAGTATCTCTTTGATTTCGTCTATAAGTATAATGGAAAAGAATCTGCCGTTCAGCTTATTTAATCTAACTGTACCTCTGATCAAATGCTTTCTAGGATTAACTTATGGTGGTCCGTCTAACTACAAATAATTCTGTAGTAAATGATTGAGCTATATGCAGAGGCGGACCCATGTGTATGGGTGAGGGGTCACCGGACCGCGTAAACTTCGGATGATATCCTGTATATATATACATGTATATACCTTGAAAATGGTTAATTTAAAGTAGTTGGCACCCTGAACACTAAAAGCCTTTAGGGGCCACTGGTTGAGCAGAATAATGTGCCCCGTCGCGTAAAAATTCTGGGTCCGCCTCTGGCTGTATGTATTAGACAATTTCTCTATTACGAATTAAGAGTAGAGGATACCTAACCTTCTTCGACTTATTAAATTCTACCAATAGGCATTGTCAGATAACAAAGATTGGATTGATGCTCTGCCCAGAATTATTGTACTTATAGGAAGGGAATGACGATGTTGCGTATCGGTGCATATGAAGAAGTTCTTTTTTTATACGTATTTATTTTCTTTCTCTTTCTATTAGTTGTTGGGAGGAGGGTTGGAGGAAGGGAAGTTCCCATGGCTAGGTACTTATCAAAAGTAGCTAATCTAATTGATTTCTATAAAGAATTTGCTATATGTGCTAGTTTTTTAGTAGAATAGGTTCTCTTGTAAAAATATGGAAACAGATGATTTAGTAGACATGCTACTTCAAAGAAGTGCAACAACTCCAGAAAGCTCATTGCTTTTGTAGCATACATACAAGATGCTATGAACCAATTACAGATGTTAAGAAACTTTGGCTTCCGTACTGTTGATTAATCACTCTTTTCTTCCAATTTGAATATGCCAGGTCCTCAAATCCCAAAACATGATAAAGGAGGATACATGTATGTACAGACGATTGGGATAACTTGATTGATAATTGTGGTTGAGTCACTCAGTGTGTGAACACTCTTGATACCATCTTGTGTATTATCATGAAATATTTTTTGAGAGAAATATTTGTACCTTTTTAAAATAACAGAAAATCATGCACTACCTCCAATAAACCTCCTCTAGAATTGCCATCTTAAAAGATCAATGCAAAGACAAATGATTAGGGATCTAACTACCTTATCTATAGAATATTTAAACTGGTTTTGTCTTATGCTTGTTCAATAAACCTTATTAAAAATGCTTTTTTTATTTAGTCATTTGTACAAAAAATTGTTAAGGATCAAAGACCCTGTGAAAATCATAAGCTTGGATGGAATTTTTGCTATCAAGGGGGAGCTGAGAAGGAAATACAAAATATAATTTTACATGTGACATGTGAAAGGTCCAGAGATACTTAATTCCTATATCCTGAAGTGAAAAATGAAAGTTTGATGGATCAGTTAGTAACACTACCAATTTATTTGTCTCTGCTCCATTTAATCTGTGAACTACAAGGCCTAACCTCCTGGCATGGTAGGAATTAAAAATTAGGGCATATGAACAGTAGAGAATCTGTGCGTGATTATATCTTTTTCTTCCTCCGTTCCCTTTCAGTTGAAGCTAAAAGACATTTGATGCTTCTCACGATAGTTGCCGCCTCATTGAAGGCTTTGTGAGTTTGGTTTGAGTGTTCATCGATTGGGTGGATCTATATGCTTCGGGGTGGTGAGATGAGGTGTATATGTTTTTGGACTTTCAGTTTCAGGTGAAAGCGGCTATGCTATTTAATTTCTTAAATCTTATTCCCCCAAGCTATAACTGTCACTACCTTGTCAAACTATATTGTCTCAATTATTTCTGGTTTTGTCTTCAGCCTCTTCATTATGTTTTAGCTTTCAGTATTTTGCATTTCCAATCAACTTCCTTTATGCATGCAGGTGTGGCCCATTGAAGTCGACTTGAAGTTTATGGAACCTATTGGACGAGAACTTAAGTCGGTTGGGAAGGTAATACTGCTTTGTCTAGTTTAGTTCAATTGACTAAAGTTGACATGCTCTTTAAGGAGATAAATCTATTGATTGAGTTAGATTCTGTGGGAGCATACTAGTTTGGTTAGTAACTATATTACTTCCAGTAAAATAGTTTGTATATTCTACTTATGCAAAATGTGTTAACTGCACGATAAAGTTATTTTACATTTTTTAAACTGTGCTGTGTTAGCTTACAAATTGCAAATGAGTAGCTCCTAAAAACCGATAGGTCACCAACGTACCTGTGCACTTGTAACTCAATGAATTGTATTACTCAAACAAGAGGGAACATAGGCAGAATGGCTAGAACGCAAAGTGGTGCTTAGCTATATACACATTTTGCATACAAAAAACTGCAACTGCATCTGTACATACCTAAGCTTGATTATTACTTTTACTATAAGTTTGGCCAACTTATCTATGAAAGACATAAAACACTGCTCTTCCCTTTCTGTCTGATTGGTGAATACTACATAAAAAGTTGATTCAACATTTTACAGTAGGTTCAAGTATGCGCATACAGATGTTTAATTCTTTAAATACGCACATATGATGCTGGTTTCGTGCATACAACTGCTAGTGTTTGTACCAAAGTTCTGTTTTACCTTTTATCACATGGTTCTTGTTTTCATATTTTGCAGTTTATGGATTCAGCAGTTAATCTTATGAACAAATCTTTCATTGATCGCTAGTGTTTCCATTGGACTGGCTGGAGTTCACCACAGTCTACTATCTACACGAGGCATGTAAAAAAACTGGTGAAGTGGGTTATAGAGATCAATTTTTCCAATTAGTCCTGTTGATGTCCCTCCTTTGAGGCCCTCCAGTTGTATTTTAACTGGTAATTGGTTGTATATTACATAAAGTTGTGGCATTTGAGAAAAAAGTGAACTATATTTATAGTCATATGATATGGAAGTTTAGTGCCAAATTCATGACCTGAACAATGGATAATGGAACTGAAAGATGGAAATATGGTGAAAGTTTTGAAAATAGAATGTGTGTGAACTCCCTATATTAAGAGTCGTTTAATATATAAAATAGCTTTTTCGTGAGATATACTAAGAGGATTTGTGAGCTTGTATTGATGATTATTTGTCACGAGACACCATTTGTGCAGAATTGACCAACAAATTATAATACATGACCAGGTAATGCTTCCTCCTTGAGCTGAGGTTCTATCGGAAACACCATCTCTACCTTCACAAGGTAAGTTAAGGTCTGCGTACACACTACCCTTTTCAGATCCCACATGTAACATTTCTCTTAAGCTGATTTTACTTGTGTTTCGTGAAAATGGCATTTGTGCATAAATTGAAATTTCCTTCCTACTTAATTAACAGAAAAGCTGAAGAAATAACTCGATCAGCAAAAATACGTGCTCTTTTCATTTCCCTTTAATTTATGCATTTTCAAAGGTAACTACCCAATTCTCTGGATTAGACAACACCATTTGTGCTAATATAAATACTATTGCTTTTGGCCGACGGCCTCTTGTGCTCGTCTCTAATATTCACATCCGTCCTTTATCACTCTCCGTTCCCTAAATAAAAACAGATGGCTAGCTCTACGAAGTTATTTGACACCGTTTTTTATCACGCCCAACTATACCTTATAAAAAAGATTAAGCGGTCGTTGCAAATATAATCTGGTTTACAAGTCCGGAGTCGAATCCCACAGAGAACTAAGGCTTAGCTACAATTGTTCAATATTGCTAAGAAGACAAGTTCGAACAATTCCTAAGTTATAAATATTAAGATTCTTATATCTAATTAACTAACTAATTAAATTAGTAGATTAACAACTAAAGATACTACGGGTTAGAGACAAGATTAAGGAGGCCTAGAGTTATGATTTCCCCAATTGTCGGAATCCTTCCTGCTATGTCTTCTATAATTTCGCCTAAGTATTCTCTACCGATCATGAGCGCTCTGCGTGTTGTAATTCTCTCCCGAGTAATTACGACAATTTACTAGACATACTCTCCCGAGTTACGCTAGTTGGCTATAATTACAGCTCACTTATATCGCACCCAAGGTTTTGTTATCCCTAATCCCACCTTTAAACCCTTGGTTATTGATTCCTCACATACATCGGGAGTGATGTTGTTCAACAACTACCTAAATATACACTCTCTCCCGAGTAATACATACTAAATAGGCACAGCTAATTGAGAGCTCTTCAACCAACCACAATATAAACGTAGTTGAACAAATAGAGAAAAGCTACGGCTCAATTATATAAAAACATAACAAGAATTTATCCTACAAAAGGTTCTATCAAAACTCTAGATAACAAATTAGCTATTCATAATAGTATGTAAAATTACAATACTAAAAGTCATAATCAACAATGAAAAATAGGAAGAGGAAGGAAAAACTCGTAGAAGAATTCTCCGCCTTGCTCCTATTGTATCTCTGCCTCCTTAGGTCGAATCTGTGTCAAAAATTGGTCTATCCCCTCAAAATACCGTTTTTCCATGTATATATACCAAGTAGGGTTGGGCCCAAACAATTATACCTTCTCCAATGTGAAAAAGGACACTTTTCCCGGGTTTGACTAGCGCGGCCGCGCATATTGCCCAGTATTCTGCCTGATGAGCGCGGCCGCGCTCTTGACGCGCACTTTTCACCCTGTTCCGTTTGGAATTTGGAAAAACGTAAAACATTAAAGTTGTAGCCCTTATAGTTATCTTTCCATCCATATATTGTGGAGCCCAAATGGAGTTTTGAGCAAAACGTTATGTGCATTTTACTAGACAGTGCGCAATATGCCTACTCAAGTCTTCGTTTGTTCTTAACTATCAAAGTTGACCCCTGACACGATCCCGGCTTAATTCCTTGGACTTTTACTCAGACTTCAAAGCTCCAAATCACTTGAATTCATTCCATAACATCTATATAGCTCGGAATCACTCCTACAAGGCATAAAACACACAGTTAGCGCAAGACACTAGCGATTAAAGCTCAAACTCAATTAAAGTGCAGTAAATTAGAGTGTAATAAGCGACTAAAATACGTAATTACAGCCTATCATCAACACCCCACACTTAAATCATTGCTCGTCCTCGAGCAATCAAACTACACTTTTTATAGACACAACCTTTTTAAACAATTCTCCTAACTCATCACACCAAGAGTATTTAAAATAGACTAAGCACAAAAGTGTAACATCTTCACCTCAAGATTTGACTCACAAGTACCACGCATTATTCACAACTCACCCACTTACTCTAACATAAAGGTCACTGACATTACCTTCCTTCATGAATCAAGTGCCCTCATACAACTAAAGAGACTAGTTCCACACAATAAAATTTGAGAACGCTCATGAACTCAAGATAGAAAGAATTCACTCACTCTCAGAAATAACATTCATATGCCACAAAAGATGCACCATAAGCTTGCCCATAGTGTACTACTCCACTAATCAAACTCATTCAATCTAGGATCAATTAGGACTTTATTTGATTGTAATGTAGGCTATGGGACAGGTATGATACATTTAGATATAAGAGTGACTACACCTCCCTAAGCACTTTAATACATATACTTTAACATTCAAACCTCATACTTATGTCAAACCAAACTCTACCTTCACATCAATGTATATTACCTCATACTTCTTTAAGCACAATTGCAGCAAGAGTCACCCCTTATTAAAGAAATACTTTTTTTTTCACAGCAATACTGTCACACCTCCTTTTTGCGCGCCCGGCCCCGAAGGGTAAAAATGCGCGAGGGAGTTTTTCCAATTTAAGTGACAATATTCGAAATGAGATTATTTATTAATTCAGAGTCGCCACTTGGGAAAGGTTTGGCTTTTGGTGTCCCAAGTCACCGGTTTATCTTGAATCCCGAATTGAGGAAAATATTCGACTTTTCCAAATGAAGTCTGCGAACCAGAAATTCTAAGTAAGGAATTCTGTTGACCCGAGGGAAGGTGTTAGACACCCTCGAATCCCGTGGTTCTAGCGCGGTCGCTTAAATTGTTATAATGGCTAAATATCTGATTTAAATACATGTTGTGACTTATGTGCTTTTATTAAGTTTAAACCGCTTTTATTATTATCATTTATTTTTTTATAGAATTGCAACGTCGTGAAAACGCATCTCGAACCACGTCACAATCAATGCACTCGTAGTTATTAACACATTTCGACTCCGTTGAGATTTGGATTTGGGTCACATAAATGCGCACCCGAATTTAAGAATGTAATTTAATTAATTCGCGCCTAAAGAGTCTAACGCGTTATTATCTTTGGGGGAAGACTGTGAAAGTTCACTAAACAGTCCCTCCCAAATTCTAAGTATTTATTGTGATCAATTATTGAGGGCCCCGCAATGTGCATCTTTATTTGACGAGGCTCGTCTCATTATTTTTAAAAGGGATATCCTAAAGTGACTACATTTCTATTATGTTTGTCTCTAAAAAATAAAAAAAATACGTGCTAATTCAATTGCATGCTTTTGGCCAACTCCGGATTCCTGTTAATCATTTGATTAGTTGTTTACGAGATGAAGAAATCTATACCTCGTGGAACATGCTTTTAATTTGATAAAAATTGCATACAAGCTGAGGAAACGCTACACTTAAACTCCAAACATTTCTTGAGTTGAATTTAACTAAACTTGTTTAGGCTAGATTAAGGGAATTAACTACTAGAAATTGTTACTAATGGGATTCGAACGTGATCCTACATACTGCCTAACGGGACCCGATAAAAGACCTAAAAAATAAAACAGAATTGTGTTGTATTTAATAAAGTCGAAGCATTCTACCCTATGCATACCATTATAGCTGAAAAGGAATCTGGCTAGTCACTATGTCAACTATCCATGCATTCTGTGAATTGTACAATTACATCCCTCGTACCAACAAACGACTATAAACCATAACAAAAAAAAGACTAAAACTCAGTTAAGTATCAATTAACTGTCCTTTCATGCTATTGAATTACAAACTAGCCAGTTATACGAGCCCATCAATATACCATGAGTATTACAACAAGTATTTAAACTTCTTCAACATCTTTCATTTCATGCTTTCAAATGTTACAGTTACACCAATATGAGACTCGAAATGTGTACCTGGGATGCTGAAAATGCAAAGGAGAAGAGGAAGAAGATAGGGAAAATCAGCAGCAGCAGGAACAAAATAGCAGCAACAACAAAGCGACACAGCAGCAATGACAAACAAGTAACAACAGAATAAGTTCCAGTGCAGAATGCAGTTATGGTCGATGGAAAAAGTAGCAAATGACAGCAATAACCAGTAACGTAGGATCAGAACTCAGACAGACCAAATCCAGGAATAAACTAAGGCAACACACAACCAGTAACCTCAATTAGGACTTGGAAGAATCAGTATTGATTAAACAGGTTGAAACAAGTGAAATCAGAACAACAATAGGAAGAACAGTTTCTGATTTTTATCTGTATGTTTTCTATCTCTTGCTTTCTATCTCTCTCCTGTATATATCCTCTCTCAATGTGTATCTGTATATGCCTGTCTCTCTTTTTTTCTCTCTCCCCTAACTAATGGAAGTTCTCCTCTTTTATAGCCTAGCATCAGCCCTTTACAGCCTGTTGGACAAATCAGAACCCTCTCCTTTCCTGCTGTCTTTCCACTCAAAAAAATTAAAAAGTAGAAACCCTCCCATGAGATTCCCTGACAGCCTTTACTTAGATATGGTTTATTATTTCTTAAACAAATCAGGGTGTGGGCAGCCTGAATATGCCCTGACAGCACATGCTGTCAAATTATTTTTAATCTCTAAAAGGGCCTTAATGCACATGTTGTGCACAAGTGCACATGCCACCAATTCAGACTGCAGCTAACAAACCAAATCCTTAAATTTCTGATTCAAATACAACAACTATAAGTAGCTATACTCGATTCTTAATTTGATTCAAACAAAGTTCAGCAGGAAAACAAATCAAATTGTTATCGTTCAAACAGCTGAAAACAATCGACGACACGTATCGAATCGACTATACTAGTTATAACCTATACAACCAATAGCCAATGATCGGAATCGAACAGTATTTAACAAGGGATTCAGATTTGCACTGTCAAAACAGGAATGAACCTGAGAACTAATTAGTCGACCAATTTCAAATTCAGTCGATTATACAGTTTACATACACACACATTATCAGTGAATGAAAAAGGACTTGACCAAATGCAGAGGCCCGGGCAAGGTGGACAAGACAGTCGACCAAAATTCAAAAACAAAATCAACCAAACATTTGGGGCAATGAACAAACATTTAACTACAACAAACACACGAACTGATAAAGAAAAAAAAAGGGAAAGCAAAAATACCTTAAAGTCTTGGAAAAATCAACAAACCCTGACTCGGATTTGAATCGACCTTTCTTGGGGTTGAACGGACTTTAATCGAAGTGTTCTCTACTTAGAACACTTCGATTAAGGTCCATTAGACCCTAATCATTTAGTTCGAACGGACACAGATTGGGCTCAGGGTTTCTAGGGTTCCTAAGGGGCAGATTTGGGATTTGTGTTTTCTCTAGTTAGATTCGGACCAAACCAAGTCTGGTTTGGTCACGAGGGAGGTCAGGGGAGTGTCTGGTATGAATCTGGGGTAGATCGGTGTGGATCGAGTTTTGCTCGAATCTTCAAATGAAGATTCGAGAACCTAGGTTTTGATTCGAGGCAAAAGGACAACAGATCTATGTTCAGGGTGGTGAAGCGATCCTATGGTGTTAAGGTGAGGGTCACCGGCGTCCATGCCACCAGGGATTAATGGTGAGGGGAAAGGGGGCGGCTAGGGTTCTAAAGGGCTTGGGTCTGTGGTGAGGACGATGAAGGGGGGGGGTGTTTGGATGGGGCGTGGGGTAAGGTTTTAGGTTTATATAGTTAATGAGTGAATAGATCCTGGCCGTCGGATGAGGCGAGATGAAAGGCCAGGATCTTTCAACTGGTGGGGAACGGTGTCGTTTCAAACGCCAGGGGTTGGGTTGGTTTGGGGGTTGAATGAGTCGGGTTCATGGGCGTGACCTGAGGCCGTTAGATGGGATTGGATTTTAACGGTTGAGATGCGACGGCCTCATACGGCGTCGTTTGAGTAAAGGATTGGCCAAATCTGGGCCGTTCATTTGAATCAATCAACGACTCAAAGAGATGATGCCTATACGGCGTCGTTTGGGCGTCTTGCAGAGGGCCTGGTTGGACTGGGTCGTTTTGGTTTGGGCTTGTTCCTATTTAAATTGGATTGGCCCAATCCGAAAACCCTTTTCTTCTTAAATCTCTTAATTAATTTGTCAAATAATACTATAAAAACAAAAATTAACACATAATTAACATTTAATTAAAATAGCATCACTTAATGACAAAAATGAAAGATGCATTTTTTGCGATTTTTCCTTTTAATAACCGGATTACGGTTCAACTACACACGACACATTTTTTTGTATTTTGTTTTAATAAAAATAAAAATGGGCAAAATCACAAATAATTAACAAAATGCCACGTAAAAATTCAAAAATTGTACAACAAGACCATTTGCTATTATTTTTTATTTCTTTTGGAGTGATTGTCGCGTAAACAAAAATCACGTGCTCACAGCTGCCCCTCTTTGTTCGGAAACACGAAGAGTTTTCGTGCAAAGATAAAGTGAGCGGATATGAGCGATTTTGGCCTATTGGAATACCCCGTGTGAAGCACATTTTTGAAAGATTTGACCGAATCTTCGCTTCAAAGATTTCCTACATATCCTGGGCTAAACAGGAATCAGGTCAATGTAGTTCGGGAAGCTTTGGTAGCTGGAACTACCATGGGATTGCAATGCTTGCCGTTACTGCTGTTGCCGTTGCCGCTGCTGCTTACCGACTCCCTTATTACAACCAAAAGAAAATTGAAACTGAACTAACTACGTATGCGTGTCAACCGCTAGTTACAAGATTCCTATCTATGATTCTTTTGCAACTTGATCTTGGGTCTTAGCTGATTCTGCTTGTAGACTTCGATCCGAATCTTGATGCTTGCAAGTTGTAGGTGCCTGTTTATTTCTGGGATACTGAGTGAGACAGGATTGGCAGAGCTCGGGACTTTGATCAAATCTTGGAGCGATCCGCCTTTCATTTTCTCCAGTATCTCGGGACATCTTCTTCTTTTTTTTTTTTATTCTGGGTTGAGACTCATCTCGTGGGTCGTCTCGATCCATGCGCTTCGAAGTTAGACCTGCGGGGAAAAACAAACGAACGAAATTTTCTGCCTCAGTTTTACTAGAAAAATTTCGTGAGTTAAATGCCGGGTAGTTCATAGAATTGATGAATGGATTGGAAAATTTCAGTCTACCAAATGCGACTCCGGGATTGGATTCCTAATATTTCCATAAGGTAAAAATGCTCTGTTTAGGGTTGGAGCCCTAATGCTGGCTAAACGGAAAAATGCTCAGTTCAGGGTTGGAGCCCTAATGCTGGCTAAATGGAAAGAGTTCAGTTCAGGGTTGGAGCCCTGATGTTGACTAAATGGAAAAGTTCAGTTCATGGTCGGAGCCCTAATGCTTACTAACTGGAAAAAGTTCAGTTCAGGGTTGGAGCCCTAATGCTGACTAAATGGAAAATGCCCAGTTCAGGGTTGGAGCCTTAATGCTGGCCAAATGGAAAAAGTTCAGTTCAGGGTTGGAGCCCTAATGTTGACTAAAGGAAAAAGTTCAGTTTAGGGTTGGAGCCCTAATGCTGACTAACATAACAATGCTCAGTTCAGGGTTGGAGCCCTAATGCTGGCGGAAATGAAAAAGTTCAGTTCAGGGTTGGAGCCCTAATGCTGACTAATTGGGAAAGTTCAGTTTAGGGTTGGAGCCCTAATGCTGACTAAAGGGAAAAGTTCAGTTTAGGGTTGGAGCCCTAATGCTGACTAACAGACAATGCTCAGTTCAGGGTTGGAGCCCTAATGCTGGCGGAATGGAAAAAGTTCAGTTCAGGGTTGGAGCCCTAATGCTAACTAAATGGAAAAAGTTCAGTTTAGGGTTGGAGCCCTAATGCTGACTAACAGAACAATGCTCAGTTCAGGGTTGGAGCCCTAATGCTGGCGGAAATGAAAAAGTTCAGTTCAGGGTTGGAGCCCTAATGCTGACTAAACGGAAAAGTTCAGTTTAGGGTTGGAGCCCTAATGCTGACTAACTGGGGAAAGTTCAGTTTAGGGTTGGAGCCCTAATGCTGACTAAAGGGAAAAGTTCAGTTTAGGGTTGGAGCCCTAATGCTGACTAACAGACAATGCTCAGTTCAGGGTTGGAGCCCTAATGCTGGCGGAATGGAAAAAGTTCAGTTCAGGGTTGGAGCCCTAATGCTGACTAAATGGAAAAAGTTCAGTTTAGGGTTGGAGCCCTAATGCTGACTAACAGAACAATGCTCAGTTCAGGGTTGGAGCCCTAATGCTGGCGGGAATGAAAAAGTTCTGGGGATACTAACTGAAAACGGAAAGTTCAGTTTAGGGTTAGAGCCCTAATGCTGACTAACTGGGAAAGTTCAGTTTAGGGTTGGAGCCCTAATGCTGACTAAAGGGAAAAGTTCAGTTTAGGGTTGGAGCCCTAATGCTGACTAACAGACAATGCTCAGTTCAGGGTTGGAGCCCTAATGCTGGCGGAATGGAAAAAGTTCAGTTCAGGGTTGGAGCCCTAATGCTGACTAAATGGAAAAAGTTCAGTTTAGGGTTGGAGCCCTAATGCTGACTAACAGAACAATGCTCAGTTCAGGGTTGGAGCCCTAATGCTGGCGGAAATGAAAAAGTTCAGTTCAGGGTTGGAGCCCTAATGCTGACTAAACGGAAAAGTTCAGTTCAGGGTTGGATCCCTAATGCTGACTAAATGGAAAAAGTTCAGTTTAGGGTTGTATCCCTAATGCTGACTAACTAGGGAAAGTTCAGTTTAGGGTTGGAGCCCTAATGCTGACTAACAGAACAATGCTCAGTTCAGGGTTGGAGCCCTAATGCTGGCGGAAATGAAAAAGTTCAGTTTAGGGTTGGAGCCCTAATGCTGACTAAATGGAAAAAGTTCAGTTTAGGGTTGGAGCCCTGATGCTGACTAACTGGACAATGCTCAGTTCAGGGTTGGAGCCCTAATGCTGGCTAAATGGAAAATGCTCAGGAAGATTCAAGAGTCTTCGGGTTATGCCGGGGTGGAGCCCTAATGCTGACTAACTGGGAAAGTTCAGTTTAGGGTCGGAGCCCTAATGCTTACTAAATGGAAAAAGTTCAGTTCAGGGTTGGAGCCATAATGCTGACTAAATGAAAAAGTTCAGTTTAGGGTTGGAGCCCTAATGCTGACTAACAGAACAATGCTCAGTTCAGGGTTGGAGCCCTAATGCTGACTAAATGAAAAAAGTTCCGGGGATACTAACTGAACCGTTTTTTTTGAGTTTTCCTTGTTTTAGTAAAAATGTAAAAGAGAATTTTGTGGAAACTTCCCTTTCGAGTGGATTCCTTATTGCCAAACTGCTTCTTGCACTCATGTGTTTCTTTTCTTCTTTGGGTGACACCTGCTTCTTGCACGGTTGTCTTGGATCATACCTGTTTCAACTTTTCAAACAAAGAACAATCGTTAGCTCGGAAATGGCGGTTGGTTCGGTGACCTTGATTGTTCCAGTTGCTTTGCTGCGTCCTTATTTCTGTTGAGAAACTCTGCCATTGATTGGATTCAAATGGCAAAACCCTTTAGACCGCTCAGGCCTGCGTTTCCAGATTCTGTGATGATTTGCCTTGTAAGGCTTTGGTTTTTCCATCCGGTTTTGCTTGAGGATTTTTCAACGGGGATTTTATTGGGGATACTCTGTGGGGATTTGTACAAGGGGAAGCTCTGTGGGGATTTGTACAAGGCGGACTTGCTGGGGAAATTTCTTTTTTTTTTTTTCACTTTACTTTAAACACCAGTCAAACATCATGATTCATCAGGTTTGGACAAACGTACCAACGAAACGAGGTGTTTTCCTTCGTGAAAAGGAATTCCGTGAAACCAAACCTGCCACCTGTCCTTTCCGGTATATCTGGAACTTAGGGTTAAAAAATGAAAGGGATTCGAAGAAAAACAAAGAAAGGAGAAAGCAAACTTCAGAAAAGAAGTGTCCCTTTCGGGACAAGAAAGACTTATTTGAGGAAGACAATGCTAACTTTAAATGGACATGACATGCTCTTTGGACTGGACGTCTGACCTTCAATGAACTTGCATTTCCTCCCGAACCAAAATGGATCTGTGTTTCCAAACCGGTGGAACTTTGCCGAGACCTCCTTGGGTGGAGTCGTTCTTTCGGCCAACAACGCCCTTTGCGGGTTTTCGCTGGCTGACCTCTCTCATTTCCCTCCTTGCTGTCGCTCGATAGCACTCTTTGCGAGTTTTTACTACACAAGCTCTCTCATTTTGGTTTCTCTACTCCCGTCGCCTCGCGGTGCCCGAAGGTTTTCACCGACGAGACTCTCTCATTTTATTTCTCTCAATTTACAGTGTACCGGCCTCCATTCGGGACGCTTCTTGGCTTCCCGCTACCTTTGGTAATTGATCTGAAAGGCTTGTGCTTGGCAAAGAAAAAGTAGATGATACTACGACTTTTAAGCCGCTTGACGTGCCCCGGTTTCAATTTCAGGGTAAATGGAATTTTATTGTTGGTGTGACTGAACCTCAGAGAGAGGCTGCCTATGTATCCTTTCGGAATCAAGTCAGACGTAGTTCAGGCCTCGATCAATGTTTTGTTTTGTTTGTTTTGTCTTTTTTTTTGTAACCAAAAAACTGTAACCGGCTCAAAGGCTTGTAGAGAGAGTTGATAGTGTTTGGGGTAGTGGGAATAAAACCTCCATCATTTCAAATGCGTCAGGATCGCTGGGGTGTCACTCAGACGTAGTATCTTTTGACTGCATCCGCATTCACTGCTGTTTCAGAATCATTTCCTTCAATATCACCCAGGTACAATGCTCCTCTCGGCAAAATCTTCCTGATGATGTATGGGCCTTTCTAGTTTGGAGCAAATTTCCCTTTTGCTTCTTGGTGATGTGGCAGAATGCACCTCAGTACCAGTTGACCCACTTCGAAATTCCTGGGTCTGACTTTCTTGTTGTAAGCACGAGCCATTCTTCGTTGGTACAACTGCCCGTGACAAACTGTAGCCATTCGTTTCTCGTCAATCAAAGTCAACTACTCCAATCGAGTCTTAACCCACTCGCTGTCTTCGATCTCTGCTTCGACAATGGTTCGAAGCGAAGGAATTTCTACCTCTGCTGGTATCACAACTTCGGTCCCATAAACCAAGAGATAAGGGGTTGCCCCTACTGACGTGCGTACCGTAGTGCGATATCCCAATAATGCAAAGGGTAGCTGTTCGTGCCACTGCCGGGAACCCTGGATCGTCTTCCTCAAAATCTTCTTGATGTTCTTGTTTGCTGCTTCTACAACGCCATTGGCCTTGGGCCGATAAGGAGTGGAATTCCTATGCGTTATCTTGAACTGCTCGCATACATCTCCCATCAAGTGACTGTTCAGGTTTGCTGCGTTATCTGTGATGATAGTTGCAGGAATACCGAAACGACAAATAAGATTTGAATGTACAAAATCCACTACAGCTTTTTTGGTGACCGACTTGAGAGTGACAGCCTCTACCCATTTGGTGAAGTAGTCGATGGCAACCAGTATAAATCTATGTCCATTTGAAGCCTTTGGCTCGATCAGACCGATGACGTCCATGCCCCAGGCAACAAATGGCCAAGGTGCGGACTTGGGATGCAATTCCGTGGGAGGTGCATGAATCAAATTACCGTGCACCTGACACTGATGACACTTCCGAACGAAGCTAAAGCAGTCCTTTTCCATGGTCATCCAGTAATAACCTGCTCGAAGGATTTTCTTTGCCAAGACGTACCCGTTCATGTGGGGTCCGCACACTCCTGCGTGTACTTCGTGCATGATCTTTCTTGCCTCCTCGGCGTCAACACATCTTAGTAGATTGAGGTCCGGGGTCCTCTTATACAACAACTCATCGCTCAAAAAGAAACCACTTGCATGTCGCCTAATGGTTCTCTTTTGATCTCCAGTAGCATGCTCGGGGTATTCTTGTGTTCTCAAGAACCTCTTGATATCATGGTACCATGGTTGTATACTCGATCCTGTCTCGATTGCGTTGCAGTAGCCGTGTCTTTCCTTGATTTGGATTTCCAAGGGATCGACGTGGGAGTTGCCTGGGTAAGGTAGCATTGAAGCCAAAGTAGCAAGTGCATCCGCTAGTTCATTGTGACACCGCGGGATATACCTGAACTCTATTGATTTAAAACGCTTGCCGAGATCCTCCACGTGCTGTCGGTAAAGGATAAGCTTGACATCCCGAGTTTCCCATTCACCTTGGGCTTGCCGGATAATCAGGTCAGAATCTCCCATAATCAGCAAGTCTTCGACATCCTGATCGATCGCCATATGCATGCCCATGATGCAGGCTTCATACTCAGCTGTATTGTTCGTGCAAAAGAAACGCAGTCTAGCTGTGGCGGGATAATGTTGACCAGAGGGCGAGATCAAAATTGCCCCAATCCCTACACCTTTGGCGTTTACGGCTCCATCAAAGAACATCTTCCAAACATGAGCGTTCTCCGAGACCACTTCTACGGTGTTTATTTCTTCATCTGGAAAGTAGGTACTCAATGGCTGGTATTCCTCATCGACTGGATTTTCAGCCAAATGATCTGCTAGCGCCTGGGCTTTCATTGTCGTGCGAGTGACATAGACTATGTCGAATTTGGTAAGCAAGATTTGCCACTTGGCCAGTCTTCCAGTAGGCATTGGTTTCTGAAATATATACTTCAAAGGATCTAGCCTGCTTATGAGGAAAGTAGTGTGAGCTTGGAGATAATGTCTCAGCTTTTGAGCAACCCACGTCAGAGCGCAACATGTTCTTTCCAGCAGAGTATACTTGGCCTCGTAACCGGTGAATTTCTTGCTCAAGTAGTAGATTGCTTGTTCTTTCTTTCCGGTTATGTCATGTTTCCCGAGGATGCAACCGAAAGAATTTTCCAAGACTGTCAGATACAAGAACAGTGGTCTTTCTGGCTCTGGTGGGACCAAGACTGGGGGATTTGAATGATATTCTTTAATTTTGTCAAAAGCTTCTTGACACTCAGCCGTCCATTTGATCGTCACATCTTTCCTCAATAGCTTAAATATGGGCTCACACGTGCTAGTTAGCTGGGCAATGAATCAACTGATATAGTTCAACCTGCCCAACAAACTCATCACGTCTTTCTTCGTTCTTGGGGGAGGTAGATCCCTGATAGATTTTATCTTTGTTGGATCTAATTCGATACCTCTCCTGCTCACTATGAAGCCCAAAAGCTTTCCCGATGGGACTCCGAAAGCACATTTGGCTGGGTTCAGCTTCAAGTCGTACTTCCTCAGTCTCTCGAAGAACTTCCTCAAGTCTTGGATGTGATTATCCTGCGTCCTGGATTTGATTATCACATCGTCCACGTACACCTCTATTTCTTGATGCATCATGTCATGAAAAATGGCAGTCATGGCTCTCATGTAAGTTGCCCCAGCATTCTTCAGACCAAATGGCATAACCCGATAACAGTAAGTGCCCCAAGGCGTGGTGAAGGCAGTCTTCTCGGCGTCTTCTTCATCCATCAATACCTGATGATACCCAGCGTAACAATCTACGAAAGACTGGATCTCATGTTTGGCGCAATTATCAACAAGGATGTGGATGTTGGGCAATGGGAAATTATCTTTGGGACTCGCTCTATTTAGGTCTCGATAGTCCACGCACACCCGAGTTTTCCCATCTTTTTTCGTCACTGGAACCACATTTGTCAACCATGTTGTATACTGGACTACCCGAATCACTCCCGTTTTCAGCTGCTTGGTGATCTTCTCTTTAATCTTGTCACTGACCTCAGTTTTGAACTTTCGTTGCTTTTGTTGAACTGGAGGACAATCAGGGTGAATTGACAATTTATGAACCACTAGATCAACACCTAGTCCCGGCATGTCATCGTATGACCAAGCAAACACATCTTTAAATTCAAAAAGAAGTTGAATTATCGCATCTCGCGTTTTCTTGTCCGTGTGAATGCTTATTTTGGTCTCCCGGATTTCTTCAAGAGTTCCTAAATTAACCGGTTCGGTGTCATTCAGATTTGGCTTAGGTTTATTCTCAAAATGTTCCAACTCTCGGTTTATTTCCCTAAAAGCCTCTTCTTCATCATATTCTGGTTCTGGGTTCATTATTTCACAATTAAATAGCTCGTTGTGATCTGGGCGTGAAGTCCGCAAGCATGTCATATTTAAAGCCGCATTATTATAACTGAAAGAAAAGATAAAGGAAAAAATAACAAAAATCAGAACGAAGGAAAAAATGAGAAAACAATGATGATTTTTTTTTATTTTTCTTGGAATTTGGAAGACAACAATGTTTACAACTCAGGAATTCAAAACAACAATTGAAGGGAAGAAAATATCCAAGTTATATCCTGGGGATGACTCGCGATGTAGGAAAGGTGGCAGGACAGGTCTACCCGGACTTCTGCCTAGTCGGGAATGGCGTGGCCTCCCAGTTTCGAAGTTTGGCGTTTGGCCCCATATATATCATCTCGACGGTGCTGGTGTCTTCTCCTGGTTGAACCATGTGAGCCTCATATAGCATTTCTCTCATTGCCCCACATATCTCCTCGATTTCCTCAGCCGTGAAAACCTCATCATCTTCTTCTTCAGTGTATCTTGGTCCGACGAAGGTTTCATATAAATCCGGCAGTGGCCGAGGCAGTTTCCAACCCCCATTCTTCCTCTTCTTTGCCCATTCTTCATCTTCTGGAGTGGGTTGAAAACCTATCCCAAAAAGTTTCTTGGCGGAAGGCAAGGTGATGGGTTCCGTTATTCCTTGCAATGTTCGTCCGAGCCCTTTCCCTGGCCTGAATCCGTGCCGGATCATCTCTTTAGCCACCATAACCGAGGTGTTAGACAAGAAAGGTTGGGGGCAAGGTCTTCCCTCTTCATGCTGCTCTGCTAACACAATCTCGAAAGCTTGATAGACCGTGTGTTCGCTCCCTTCTCTTGGTTCAAGATATGGGATGGATGGGTCCCGATAAATAGCATGCTCGTCTTCTCCATGGACCACAATCTCTCGGTCTTCGTACTCAAACTTCACCATCTGGT
The DNA here is from genome assembly GCF_000715075.1 of Nicotiana tabacum. NCBI lineage: Eukaryota > Viridiplantae > Streptophyta > Magnoliopsida > Solanales > Solanaceae > Nicotiana > Nicotiana tabacum. The sequence goes on from NC_134084.1 coordinate 143,801,124, forward strand.
GAAGAGTGGAAGGCACAGCTCCTGCCACATGAATCCAAGGTCTGCCAAGGAGGAAATTGTAGGACGTATCCATGTCAAGCACTTGGAAAGTTACCTCAAACTCTACTGGCCCTATGGTCAAAGCCAAGTCTATTTCTCCAAGGGTGTCTCTCTTGATGCCGTCAAAAGCCCTTACGCAGACATTATTGGGGCGTATTCTTTCGGTCCCAATTTCCATTCTCTGTAGCGTGGAGAGCGGACAAATGTCAACACCTGAACCCCCATCCAACATTACCCGCTTGACGTAGTAGTCTTCGCATTTAACTGTTAGATGCAAGGCTTTGTTGTGTGTCGCTCCCTCTGGGGGTAAATCGTTCTTGCTGAAAGAGACCTGGTTAACGGCGAAGAACCTTTCTGTCATTCGTTCCAGTTGTTCGACTGAGGTTTCAACTGGCACGTATGCTTCGTTCAGGGTCTTGAGTAAGATCTTTTGATGCTCGGCCGACCTCATCAGCAATGATAGCATGGACACTTGCTCGGGGCACTTGCGCAGTTGATCTACCACTTCGTAGTCCGGCATTTTCATCCGTTGGAAGAAAACTTCCGCTTCTTCAATGCTTACAAGCTTCTTTGGTGGGAAGCGTCTCCGTGTGGCGTTGTTTAGCTCTTGGGTGTTCGAATACCTTCCAATGAAAGTATTTTCCGGAAGTTCTCCCGTGACTTCTTTACCTTTGTACGTTACCAACGTCCTCTGATAGTTCCACGGTACTGTGGACGGGTTTGTCATCGGCTTTTGTGGCACGCGTCCGATAACCACTGGCTCATTCAGCCGAGGTGGTTGAATCGTCCCCCGGACCACATAGGCCCCCTTTGTCACGTACATAGGTTTTGCCCTTTTGACCTCGAAGCTCTGCGGTTTCTCTGCTCGAACTCGTGGGATGTAAAGAACTTCATTCTTCACAGGCACCGCCTTCTTCTCCACCTTCTTTTCGGGCTCGCACTTTACAGTACTGGCCTTTTCCCTTTTTTCTGGTTTCTGGGCTATTTCAGGCTTTTTCCCTGCGTCGACAATGGCGATTATAGCTTTCAAAGCAGGGTCAAGTTCTTTGTCTTTGCAAATTATTCCGATCAGCGGCCCATTATTGTGAGCAGGTAATGGATTGTTAGTCACATTTGGGACCTCCTCGTCCCTTAGCACTATTTTCCCTTGCTCTATTAAATTCTCGACTACCCTTCTCAAAGCCCAGCAGTCATTTGTATCGTGCCCTTCCGCTCCTGAATGATAGGCGCATCTAACACCGGCTTTGTAAGAAGGTGATGCCGGATTGTGCCTTGTCTGAGGGACCGGCTGCAGGAAACCCAACTGGACTAGCTTCGGGAACAAAGTAGAGTATGGTTCACCGATAGGCGTGAAAGTCCGCCTTCTAGGTGGTTCCTGAGGGCGGAAGTTATTTTGAGGAGGCTGTGGGTTATAGTGGTTGCAGTATGGAGGCTGATTTCTGGGAGGTGGAGCTTGGCCTCGGTTGGCTTGTTGTGGCGGATGGACATAAGGCTGGGTGTTCATAACCATGTATGGTTGAGGAGCATATGCCATGTTTTGGTGGGGGTAGTAGTGTTGTGGAGTCCTTTCTGAAAAACGGGGCCTAGGATTACGATATTCCCTTGCTTCTGATGCTGCCATGACCGTTTCCTCCTTTTTCTTTCCTCTTGCCATTCCTCCGGACCCGCTTTGGACGGCTTGGGAGGTTGCCCTTATGGCTGCTTGACTCAAAATCCTACCTGTTTTCAAACCATTCTCCACCATCTCTCCAATCTTAATCGCTTCTGCGAACGGCTTTCCCATGGCTGACATCATGTTTTGGAAATAGTCGGACTCTTGAGCCTGGAGAAAAGTAGTGACCATTTCTACCTCATCCATGGGAGGCTTCACCCTCGACGCCTGCTCGCGCCACTTAATAGCATATTCTCTGAAGCTTTCTGAAGGTTTCTTCTTCAAGTTCGACAGAGAATTTCGGTCTGGTGCAATGTCGATGTTATACTGGAATTGTCTCACAAAATCTCTAGCGAGATCATCCCATATATGTCATCGGGACATTTCCTTGTCCATATACCATTCTGAGGCTATCCCTACCAGACTTTCCCCAAAATATGCCATTAGTAGTTCCTCTTTTCCGCCGGATCCCCGCAATTGGTTGCAATATTTCTTGAGATGAGCAATGAGGTCACCGTGTCCATCGTACTTCTCAAACTTTGGGGTCTTGAAACCCACTGGTAGGTGCACGTGAGGGAACATGCATAGATCGGTGTAGGAGACGCTTTTCTGTCCGCTCAAACCTTGCATGTTCTTCAAACTCTGTTCAAGGCTTCTCATTCTTTTGGCCATCTCATTTTGTTCAGCAATTCTGGGGTTCTGATCCTGCCCAGGTGCAAGCTCGCATTGAGGCTGTGAAGGATGAGTGCTGGTGGCGAACCTAGTTGGTTCCATTGAGAAAGATGGTGCTTGGAATGTAAACGAGGACGAGTCAAAATTCGGCTTGTATGCAGCAGGTTGTGCCGTGATCGGGCAGGGTGGTGCAGTAAAGATGTTTGTGTTTACATCCGTTGTTGACACTCGGGGATAAGAATTAGAGGGCGATCCAGCAGAGAAGGCCGAAATGGCTGGGTACCCGAATGGGGTGGAAGGATAGCTTATGGGGACATTAGAAGTCCTGCTTGTCCTGGAGAATAACTCAGGGAATCCAGGGACGACGCTTGGTGGCTCTTTTCCGTTATTCCAGTCGTCCAGTATTTCCAACATGCGGAGCCGCAACATTCTATTTTCCTCCGCAGTTGCGGACTCGGGCGTGAGGACAGCCGAGATCGAACTCTCCTCGGAAACAAGAACTGTTGGTAAAGGAATTTTTGCAGACATTTCTATGCTTCCTTTGGACCTTGTGAAATAAGTGTGAGCACCGCCTCCTGACTTAATAATAGGTAATTGAACACTCCCTTTCGACCTCGTGAATTATGAGTGCGAGGCCAGACTTTCACCAAACCAACCGCCTTTTCCAAAAACCTGGAGGAACTCAACGACAAACGAACGGTTAATTCGAAACAAATAACAGATAGGCAATCTCACGTTGGGGCATGATGCACCTATACAGTTAAGTGGATTCCTACATGTTTGCGACGAAAGCATGCGTCATTCCAGCTTCCTTTTTAGGATTTATTATTATTTTTTATTATTTTTTTTATTATGTTTTTATTTTTCTTCCTTTCTCCTTTTGTTACTGTTTTCAATTTTTGTGGTTAAAATGCGACCGGATCCGATGAGGATTGCCTACGTATCACGATGCCACGTGAATCAAATCATTACGTAGTTCAAAACACAAATGAGCGTAAAAAGAAACACACCTTTTATTGCTGAAACGGTCTATTACAAACTACATTTTGCAAAAAGGAAGAGCAAACTTTGAAAATAAACCTAGACTCAAACAGACTAAAACACCTAGATGCGAAAGACAGACAGAAGATGCTAAGATACAGACTCGACTTATAAGTACAGTATGTTTTTGAAAAATGGTGCCCGCGGGACATCGTTCGGCCTCGCCGCGGTCCTAGGTGTGAGATCCCTTTCAAGTTGTTCCAACTCGTGCATGGTCTGCTTGACATAACCCATTACTGCCGAAAGAACGGTAACACTAGTCATGTTCTCACACCGTAGACACCGCCTGATGATGGCATGGGCAATGGTCCTGATCTTATCTCTCGTTTGCTTCTTCTCTATAAGCAGGCGTTTTATCTGATCACTGCACATCTTGAATACCTGAGAATTCTGTATATGCTGATTCTTTAGTTGCTGAACTTCTAACTTCATCTGGGCTAACAAGTCGTAACAGTATCTGCTCTCAATTTGGAAATCCTCGGCCTGATTAACTGCTTTAAACTCAAGTGTAGCCATCTCTCTCTTCATTTTGGCAACAGTTTTCTCGTGGTCGCCTTTCAATTGATTCAAGTATCGGCGATGTTTATCTGCTCTTGTATCCCACTGTGCCCTGAGCTCCGCCGTGATGTTTTCAGACTTCTCTAAACCATCTCGCCATTCCCTGACTTCACTTTTCAGCCTTTTTATCAACTGCTCGTCTGATCGACTCCTTGGCTGTTTATCAGCGTCCATCCTCATCTGTTTGATCTGGACTCTGAGCATTTCGTTTTCCTGAGTCAACCCGTTTCGCTCTCCCAGATCGGTAGCAACTTGCACGTTGTGCTCATATTTCAGGCTTTCCACTTGTTGCTTTAACCTGCTGATTTCGGCACAATAGCCTCTTTCTTTCGCCAACCAATCCCACTGTTTTTGCGACGACTCGGCGAAATTCAGGATGTGGGGTCTTTTAGCCGGCCTTTCATGTTCGAGTTCTCTTCTGTACCATGCAAGGTAGCCTGGTGCCATCTCACTTTTGGCCCAATCCCGCACGCAAATATCTGCTTTCAAATATTGACATTCATTCCAGATCTGGCGGATTTTTGCTTCAGGAAATTGTCCGTCAGGACTTATCTCAATTGTTTGAGCACTAAAATCCTCCTCGTGTGGTACTATCTGGTATCTTCCCAGCTGTCTCAAGACTCGGCAGGGCGCGTAAGGTTGAATGCTCCTAAGTCCCATTAGTAGGAAATGAGTTTTAGTTGCTGGCATATATATGACCTCATCAACAGGCAACCATCCCAGTGTCCACTGTATTTGACTGGCAGTAAGAGCTTGAAAGAATGAGGTCCATGCCATAACTCCTTTGGGCAGACTGATCTCTTTGGTTCTCATGTAAAATTCTTCTATGCAGGTTTTCTCCGAGGAACCATGGCCCAATAGCTCGGAACGATGGCAGAGATGTTCAGTCATCCACATTTGTAGCAGCAAGTTACAACCTTCGAAGAAATTCCCCCAGGCTTTGCAAGCTGTGAGAGCTCGAAAGATATCAGATACCACCATAGGCGCGAGAGTGCTATCGTTTTGAGTGAGCAAAGTACTGACTATCCCAGATATTTTCAGATCAATATTCTCATCTTTCCTTGGAAATATTAAAAGGCCCAAAAATGTTATCATGAAAGCCACCCGTCTGTGCTTATCCCACTTCTGACGACTACCTTTGCTGCATAGCTTGTTAATCGGATTGTTGAATCCTCCTACATGACCATACCTGTCGTATATGAAGCATGGATTACAAAAACCGGCGGCCAAATCTGGGTTGCGGACCGTCCTGGGTATTTTTAGTGAGTCCAGGAATCGATGTACCGTGACATCTCTTGGGGCGACCAGGTATTTTTGCCTTAACGGAAGTTCAGCATTTCCGATGTACCCAGCCATTTCTTCTAGAGTCGGGGTGAGTTCAAAATCAGAGAAGTGGAAAACATTGTGCGTCGGGTCCCAGTAGGTAACCAAAGCTCTTATGATATCTCCCCGAGGCTGGATTTCCAATAAACCCACGAGACCTTTCAGATATTTCTTGACCTCATCTTGTCCTTCAGCACCTAGATCATTTCACCATAGCCGTAACTTGACAGGGATTTTAGTCATTATCGAAAAGTGTTCATTTTGCATCGTGCTCATCCTGCACATTTATTAAGGTGACTTTTAAAATTTTTTAAAAAAAACAATAATAATATTTTGACTACTTTTCAAAAAAAAAAAGATTAGATTTTCGAACACGGCCTTTCAGCACTTCGGGGATGAAGATTTTAAGGCTGTGTGGGTCAATCGGACAAGAATCCTAAACATGACCCAAAGGTGGTTGTTTATGCAAAGTCAGCCTTCCGGCATCCCTTTTGGGAACATTCGACTATTTATGACAAAACATCATCACCTGACTTATTTTGACACACATATTTTTTTTGTTTATTGGTTTTGGCTATCTTAGCAAAAAGGTGGGGTTGAACCCGATGGGGGTTGCCTACGTATCTCACATCCGGTGAGAATCAAACCGGCGTAGTTCGGTACATCGCGAATAGAGTAAATCAATTAGACCCCCTTTTTTTTTGGAATACAATTTTTAAAGAAAAAGCAAGAATATGTTTTTTTTTGGATTTTTATATATTATTATTATTTTTTATTTTTCTTTCAAAAAGAGATAAAGAAAATATTCTTAAGGACTGCTAAATAGCATGTTTTTTTTGGATTTTTTATAAATCAAACTAAAAGACAATTTTTTTTTTTAGAAAATACCAGTGAGGTTTTGACATTACTTGGACATTTGTTTTCTTTTCAAAAATAAACAATCAATTCCCTAACCGCTATTTCTTTTTTTTCAATTTCAAAATATTATTCCTGATATTCACAAGTCAGTCAACACACAAGTCCGAATCAAATAAATGCGCAAGTAGTAGCAAGTAAGATGCATCAGGATGGTCATTTTCATTTTTTGGTACACCTGTCCTAGACAGACCCAACCCCTGTGTTGAGCCTCCAAAGTCAAATGCACGTGATGCAAACAAACGTTCCTACTAGGGATCCGGCATGAAGCTGAGTTATTCTAGGTTCATAACCTAGGTATTTGTTCTAGACTGTGTACCCGAGCGGACAACTCGAGTCGAGGAGGGGGCTACGTACCGGGGACCCGCGGCGTCGTCCGGCTTTGTAACTTGTCTGACCTCTTTCTTATTTCAGGTATTGACACTAACAGAATAGGGAGTCTCGACCAGCGAGTTTCTCCTCGGAGGTAAGAAGAGAAGGGTTTCGGCACAGTTTATATGTACAGTTCAAATAATATCAAAGCGGTAAAAGCAACATTTAGCACATTAGGCTCAAACATGTAAAAATCAGATAAAACCAAATATAACAATTTATCTGAGCTCGAATTTCTAACCCTGAACCAGTGGTTCTGGGTCATATTTATCCCCAGCAGAGTCGCCAGAACTGTCACACCTCCTTTTTGCGCGCCCGGCCCCAAAAGGTAAAAATGCGCGAGGGAGTTTCCAATTTAAGTGACAATATTCGAAATGAGATTATTTATTAATTCAGAGTCGCCACTTGGGAAAGGTTTGACTTTTGGTGTCCCAAGTCACCGGTTTATCTTGAATCCCGAATCGAGGAAAATATTCGACTTTTCCAAATGAAGTCTGCGAACCAGAAATTCTAAGTAAGGAATTCTGTTGACCCGAGGGAAGGTGTTAGGCACCCTCGAATCCCGTGGTTCTAGCACGGTCGCTTAAATTGTTATAATGGCTAAATATCTGATTTAAATACATGTTGTGACTTATGTGCTTTTATTAAGTTTAAACCGCTTTTATTATTATCATTTATTTTTTTATAGAATTGCAACGTCGTGAAAACGCATCTCGAACCACGTCACAATCAATGCACTCGTAGTTATTAACACATTTCGACTCCGTTGAGATTTGGATTTGGGTCACATAAATGCGCACCCGAATTTAAGAATGTAATTTAATTAATTCGCGCCTAAAGAGTCTAACGCGTTATTAACTTTGGGGGAAGACTGTGAAAGTTCACTAAACAGTCCCTCCCAAATTCTAAGTACTTATTGTGATCAATTATTGAGGGCCCCGCAATGTGCATCTTTATTTGACGAGACTCGTCTCATTATTTTTAAAAGGGATATCCTAAAGTGACTACATTTCTATTATGTTTGTCTCTAAAAAATAAAAAAAATACGTGCTAATTCAATTGCATGCTTTTGGCCAACTCCGGATTCCTGTTAATCATCTGATTAGTTGTTTACGAGATGAAGAATGCTATACCTCGTGGAACATGCTTTTAATTTGATAAAAATTGCATACAAGCTGATGAAACGCTACACTTACTCCAAACATTTCTTGAGTTGAATTTAACTAAACTTGTTTAGACTAGATTAAGGGAATTAACTACTAGAAATTGTTACTAATGGGATTCGAACGTGATCCTACATACTGCCTAACGGGACCCGATAAAAGACCTAAAAAATAAAACAGAATTGCTTTGTATTTAATAAAGTCGAAGCATTCTACCCTATACATACCATTATAGCTGAAAGGAATCTGGCTAGTCACTATGTCAACTATCCATGCATTCTGTGAATTGTACAATTACATCCCTCGTACCAACAAACGACTATAAACCATAACAAAAAAAAGACTAAAACTCAGTTAAGTATCAATTAACTGTCCTTTCATGCTATTGAATTACAAACTAGCCAGTTATACGAACCCATCAATATACCATGAGTATTACAAAAAGTATTTAAACTTCTTCAACATCTTTCATTTCATCTTTCAAATGTTACAGTTACACCAATATGAGACTCGAAATGTGTACCTGGGATGCTGAAAATGCAAAGGAGAAGAGGAAGAAGATAGGGAAAATCAGCAGCAGCAGGAACAAAATAGCAGCAACAACAAAGCGACACAACAGCAATGACAAACAAGTAACAGCAGAACAAGTTCCAGTGCAGAATGCAGTTATGGCCGATGGAAAAAGTAGCAAATGACAGCAATAACCAGTAACGTAGGATCAGAACTCAGACAGACCAAATCCAGGAATAAACTAAGGCAACACACAACCAGTAACCTCAATTAGGACTTGGAAGAATCAGTATTGATTAAACAGGTTGAAACAAGTGAAATCAGAACAACAATAGGAAGAACAATTTCTGATTTTTATCTGTATGTTTTCTATCTCTTGCTTTCTATCTCTCTCCTGTATATATCCTCTCTCAATGTGTATCTGTATATGCCTGTCTTTTTTTTTTCTCTCCCCTAACTAATGGAAGTTCTCCTCTTTTATAGCCTAACATCAGCCCTTTACAGCCTGTTGGACAAATCAGAACCCTCTCCTTTCCTGCTGTCTTTCCGCTCAAAAAAATTAAAAAGTAGAAACCCTCCCATGAGATTCCCTGACAGCCTTTACTTAGATATGGTTTATTATTTCTTAAACAAATCAGGGTGTGGGCAGCCTGAATATGCCCTGACAGCACATGCTGTCAAATTATTTTTAATCTCTAAAAGGGCCTTAATGCACATGTTGTGCACAAGTGCACATGCCACCAATTCAGACTGCAGCTAACAAACCAAATCCTTAAATTTCTGATTCAAATACAACAACTATAAGTAGTTATACTCGATTCTTAATTTGATTCAAACAAAGTTCAGCAGGAAAACAAATCAAATTGTTATCGTTCAAACAGCTGAAAACAATCGACGACACGTATCGAATCGACTATACTAGTTATAACCTATACAACCAATAGCCAATGATCGGAATCGAACAGTATTTAACAAGGGATTCATATTTGCACTGTCAAAATAGGAATGAACCTGAGAAATAATTAGTTGACCAATTTCAAATTCAGTCAATTATACAGTTTACATACACACACATTATCAGTGAATGAAAAAGGACTTGACCAAATGCAGAGGTCCGGGCAAGGTGGACAAGACAGTCGACCAAAATTCAAAAACAAAATCAACCAAACATTTGGGGCAATGAACAAACATTTAACTACAACAAACACACGAACTGATAAAGAAAAAAAAGGGAAAGCAAAAATACCTTAAAGTCTTGGAAAAATCAACAAACCCTGACTCGGATTTGAATCGACCTTTCTTGGGGTCGAACAGACTTTAATTGAAGTGTTCTCTACTGAGAACACTTCGATTAAGGTCCATTAGACCCTAATCATTTAGTTCAAACAGACACAGATTGGGCTCAGGGTTTCTAGGGTTCCTAAGGGGCAGATTTGGGATTTGTGTTTTCTCTAGTTAGATTCGGACCAAACCAAGTCTGGTTTGGTTACGAGGGAGGTCAGGGGAGTGTCTGGTATGAATCTGGGGTAGATCTGTGTGGATCGAGTTTTGCTCGAATCTTCAAATGAAGATTCGAGAACCTAGGGTTTGATTCGAGGCAAAAGGACAACAGATCTATGTTCAGGGTGGTGAAGCGGTCCTATGGTGTTAAGGTGGGGGTCACCGGCATTCATGCCGCCGGGATTAATGGTGAGGGGAAAGGGGGCGGCTAGGGTTCTAAAGGGTTTGGGTCTGTGGTGAGGACGATGAAGGGGGGGGGGGTGTTTGGATGGGGCGTGGGGTAAGGTTTTAGGTTTATATAGTTAATGAGTGAATAGATCCTGGCCGTCGGATGAGGCGAGATGAAATGCCAGGATCTTTCAATCGGTGGGGAACGGTGTCGTTTCAAACGCCAGGGGTTGGGTTGGTTTGGGGGTTGAATGAGTCGGGTTCATGGGCGTGACCTGAGGCCGTTGGATAGGATTGGATTTTAACGGTTGAGATGAGACGGCCTCATACGGCGTCGTTTGAGTAAAGGATTGGCCAGATCTAGGCCGTTCCTTTGAATCAATCAACGGCTCAAAGAGATGATGCCTATACGGTGTCGTTTGGGCGTCTTGTAGAGGGCCTAGTTGGACTGGGTCGTTTTGGTTTGGGCTTGTTCCTATTTAAATTGGATTGGCCCAATCCGAAAACCCTTTTCTTCTTAAATCTCTTAATTAATTTGTCAAATAATACTATAAAAACAAAAATTAACACATAATTAACATTTAATTAAAATAACAACACTTAATGACAAAAATGAAAGATGCATTTTTTGCGATTTTTCCTTTTAATAACCGGATTACGGTTCAACTACACACGATACATTTTTTTTGTATTTTGTTTTATAAAAATAAAAGTGGGCAAAATCACAAATAATTAACAAAATGCCACGTAAAAATCCAAAAATTGTACAGCAAGACCATTTGCTATTATTTTTTATTTTTTTTTGGAGTGATTATCGCGTAAACAAAAATCACGTGCTCACAAATACAACTATATTTTTTTTAAATTCAAGTGGCTCTTATTTATTCAAAACAGTGCACCTTTCTCCTGATTTAATTAGTTCCACTCAAAAGCCAAACCAACCACCCCACACTTTAACTTTTGCATAAATCATCACAATTCAAGTGCTCATGAGAGGTTAGAAGGTTCAAATAGATGATTAATTCAAACAAATGGGTAAGGCTTGTAATGTGGTTACCAAAGAAACAAGATTACAGGCTCAAAGGGGTTAACTACGATACATAACAATTAGGTGGATAAAATATACATATCTGGCTCAATAAGGAAACGCCTATATCACTTCCAAGACTGAACAACACTACTATTTCGCTTTGCAAACACACAAAGCAAGTTCTAGGCATCAAATACAATGCACTGAATAACGCAAAACCTTACACACACATGGCACATAACTCACTCAGGATTGGATTCATAGACACTCTAGTCAAAGCAGTTAAGCAAAGTTAAGATAATACAATTTAAGGTACTTCTACAAGAGTCAAAAACTGAGCCTAAACGTCACAACCAAAGTACTCACTATTCTCAAGGCATAACCAAGTCAAGAGATATTGCTTCAATTCAAAGCACAACACAATGGCTCCTACTCCCAAAAAAAACTAACTACACCCGGTTCAAATAAAACCCTTGGAATAGAACCGTGCTTTAAAGAAAAACCAAGGGGTAATTGCTATATTATCTAACAAAAGAAAATCTTTTTTTTTAACTTAAATCCCTCAAGAAAATTGTCTACGATATCCATCGTCGGGAAAAGTCCAATCTTTTTTTTTGTTTTTCTAAAAAAATAAAAAATAAAAATTCAATTAAACTAACACAACTAAAATAGCATAGAAAGTCACCCAGATAATCTCCTCACCCCACACTTAAAATTGTGCATTGTCCCCAATGCACACCATACTAATAAAAGGGTAAAAGAAACTTTCTAGTAGGCTAAAGGCCGAAGCACTAGCAACTCATGAGGTACTCAGACTTCTCTCAAGCTTGGTCCTTCATGCGGGTACCTCACACTTAGTTCCAACCAGTTGGTTTGCTGTTGCATCCTTCCAATACCTTTGTTTTCCATGCTCCTAGAAAATAAAAAATTAACACTACAAAAATAATACAATTAAAAAAAATAAAAAATAAATAAAAGAAAGTAATAAAGCTGGGTTGCCTCCCAACAAGCGCTTGATTTAACGTCGCGGTACGACGTGAATCACTTTCTGCCTCCACTTTGAACTTATGAATCGGAGCCCAAGTTTTGATTTTGCTCTATGATCATGCTCCTGGGATGGTAGAACGAATCTGACTGGCCCAATAAAATAATGTAGTATTCTGCACTTCTTGGCCTTTAGATTAGGTGTGTAATCCCGACTTTCTGGCAAGAAGAATTCCAGAATGTAAGCACTTTATACCTCATTCCTTGACTCCTCAAATGGCTCAGACGACTCTATTTCCATATTATCATCTAAACACAATGTGGAAAAATGCTTGGAGTGAGGACCAATGCGCTCAACTACATGAACATTGGGACTGTCTACATTCTCAACACTAATGACAATAGAGTCAAGTAAATATGTATCCTCAATATCCTTGGTTGACTCTAGTATCTCTTCTACAGCATCGACATCCTCAAAATCTAGTGCGATTGATTGTTGGTGTTCTACTCTAGCCTCCTCCTCTAGCTTATCCTCGTATTTTTTTAAATCCTACAGTATAATGGCAATTTCTACAGCCAATTCATGCTCATATTGGCTACTATCCACAATGTCAACTTGTTGCGCTTTACAAGGTTCAATTAATTTATTCGCTTGAGCCTCCAAGTTGTGAATAGTTGCCCCTTGCCTTTGTACCCGCAGTTGTATCTCATCATATTGTTCCGTAAGGCACTTTAGCATATCCTCGATCTCTTTCAGGTCCTCAGACCTGGGCTCTTTGTTACTATTAACTTCACAAGAAAAAGAAGAACCATCAAAGTAAGGGGTTGGGGGAAGATAAGAACTATAAGCACAACTATGAAAGTGACCATCTTGACCACCACACATATCGCACACATTTCACACATAAGATTGAGTTAGTGCACATAACTCGCTCTCGGGAATATTTTGATAATTTTGCTCTGGGTGGTTTCCTCCACTAAACGCATAAGAAGGATGAAAAGTAGAATTACCAATATCAAAACTCTCATAATTCCAAGATGCCATGTTTTTCAAATTAATAAGTAAAACAAAAATAAAAAAACAAAAATAAAAATCAAATACAAAAAAATAAAAGTTCAAACTTGAAACGTAGCAATATGTACACCTACAACTACACCGTTAGTTCCCCAGCAACGGCGCCAAAATTTGATCACGTCCAACTATGCCTTATAAAAAGGACTAAGCGGTCGTTGCAAATATAATCCGTTTTACAAGTCCGGAGTCGAATCCCACAGAGAACTAAGGCTTAGCTACAACTGTTCAATATTGCTAAGAAGACAAGTTCGAACAATTCCTAAGTTATAAATATTAAGATTCTTATATCTAATTAACTAACTAATTAAATTAGTAGATTAACAATTAAAGATGCTACGGGTTAGAGACAAGATTAAGGAGGTCTAGAGTTATGATTTCCCCAATTGTCGGAATCCTTTCCGTTATGTCTTCTATAATTTCGCCTAAGTATTCTCTACCGATCATGAGCGCTCTGCGTATTGTAATTCTCTCCCGAGTAATTACGACAATTTACTAGACATACTCTCCCAAGTTACGCTAGCTGGCTATAATTACAGCTCACTTAGTCGCACCCAAGGTTTCGTTATCCCTAATCCCACCTTTAAACCCTTGGTTATTGATTCCTCATATACGTCGGGAGTGATGTTGTTCAACAATTACCTAAATATGCACTCTCTCCCGAGTAATACATACTAAATAGGCACAGCTAATTGAGAGCTCTTCAACCAACCACAATATAAACGTAGTTGAACAAATAGAGAAAATACTACGGCTCAATTATATGAAAACATAACAAGAATTTATCCTACAAAAGGTTCCATCAAAACCCTAGATAACAAAATAGCTATTCATAATAGTATGTAAAACTACTATACTAAAAGTCATAACCAACAATGAAAAATAGGAAGAGGAAGGAAAAACTCGTAGAAGAATTCTCCGCCTTGCTCCTATTGTGTCTCTGCCTCCTTAGGTCGAATCTGTGTCAAAAATTGGTCTCCTCCCCTCAAAATACCGTTTTTCCATGTATATATATCAAGTAGGGTTGGACCCAAATAATTATACCTTCTCCAATGTGAAAAAGGACACTTTTCCCGGGTTTGACTAGCGCGGCCGCGCTCGTGACTGCGCTAGCGGCTGCGCATATTGCCTAGTATTCTGCCACACGAGCGCGGCCACGCTCTTGACGCACACTTTTCACCCTGTTCCTTTTGGAATTTGGAAAAACGTAAAACATGTAAGTTGTAACCCTTATAGTTAGCTTTCCAACCATATATTGTGGAGCCCAAATGTAGTTTTGAGCAGAAAGTTATGTGCATTTTACTAGACAGTGCGCAATATGCCTACTCAAGTCTTCGTTTGTTCTTAACTATCAAAGTTGACCCCTGATACGATCCCGACTTAATTCCTTGGACTTTTGCTCAGACTTCAAAGCTCCAAATCACTTGAATTCATTCCATTACATCTATATAGCTCGGAATCACTCCTACAAGGCATAAAACACACAGTTAGCGCAAGACACTAGCGATTAAAGTTCAAACTCAATTAAAGTGCAGTAAATTAGAGTGTAATAAGCGACTAAAATACGTAATTATAGCCTATCATCAGTTTTCCTCATGCTGGTTCTTATTTTGGGCAGTGGTAATTAATTTCTTGCGTCTCCCTTTAGTCTAGATTTGACATTTAGCTAACAACAACAATAACGTATCTAAGGTGATCTACATTACCCCTATTTTGTGCAGATAGAAAGGCTGTACCTGATAGACCCTAGGCTGAAACTTAGCTAGTACATTCATCTGGTATTCCAGGAGAGGGAGGGGGTTTGGGGGGGACGACACTTCAAAGCTAGATGTCTGCATTTTCATTTTCCAAGAATTTATTAACCAAGTCTTTTCCTTTTTCGGAATTAACTGTTATTTTTGGAGGTAGAAACTCCCAGGTACGTGCAAGGACACAATTAATTAAGCTCTATCCCAAGAGCATCCACATCCTAATTGACGTACATATATAGTTTGTTTTGATCCTACAAATTAAACATTTTATTAAGAGTATACATTTCCTTAAGGAACGTTCATAGGATCATGAATAAACTTAGCTCTCTTCTTTCCATCACATAAAAGTTTGAATTACAATGATATAACTCCATATTTTAAGTACAAGTATAATCAACACTTTAATTTCTATATTATAATGCGATATATTGGTTTCTTGGATGTGTGCAGCTATGAGACCAGAATTGGTGGAGGCAAAAAGATGCAAGAAGCGGAGCCAAAACTTCCATGGGCGGTGCCGCAGCCGGAAAAAATGTGCTGATATTTGCCACACTGAAGGCTTTGAAAGTGGCCACTGTAAAGGCTTCTTGAGTCGCCGCTGCATCTGCACCAATCCTTGCTAAATCGTTATAACCTCATGAAAATAATGAATGTGTTGCTCAGAATTGGAAACTTAAAAAAAAAAAAAAAAATGTTCACCTTTGCTTGTGGGAGTTAGGTGGACTCTTATATATGTTAATAATATGCAGAAATTCTTAAGTTGCTGTATACTCGAAGCTATCCAGCTTGTTATCATGAAGTGAATAAACCATCACATTGACAGTAAAAATCACTTCCATTATGTCTCTCTTCATAAGATTTGGTACGTCGGCGCTGCATCCTCAACTCCTCAATAGTCTCTAAAGTTTCTTCGGGGAGAATGATTATCTTATGACATTGTTTGGTCAATTCACTTGTAACACCTACCTACCTCCCCCTACCAACCAACCAAGTAGTGAAAGTGTATATAAAAAGTAATATTTGACCTATTATACACAATATTTTGGCAAAGGATGTTCAATTGGTCACCCTTCGTCGACTATAACTCCGCCGTACGCCCAACACACCCTTCGATCTCATATTAAGGAGATTTATGAACATAATAAAAGAAAAAGATACGGCAGAGTGCAAAAGAATGATTATCTCCTAGGCAATTAGAGAGAACGCACATTTGGTTATGGAAAAACACGCACAAAATCAGCAATTTGGCCAATATGAACAAAGAAAATGGAGAAAGACAAATGACCATTTATACACTGAATTTGTATTACCTTTTAAATAGCAGCACTAAAATAAAAGAGGGGAGAAATATTTACATTTTGGATCAACTGATAATGCGGAAAACGAAAATGTGACATTTACTGTCCGCATCTAGTGCATGCCTTTGATACATTTGTCAATTGTTGGCCCTAGTTTTGGAGAGTTTTCATGAGCAACAACTACTCTGTGTTGTTTGGTGTTCTTGTTTCTGTTTCAAGATATTTTTCTTCCCTGGAGCAGATCCTTCTTCTAGAAGACTAGGTACCTCCATTATCTGGGTACAGTAGAAGATTAACAAAAAGGTGAATCTTGAATATCTCGTCAACAATAACAAAAACAATATACCTAGTGTATTCCTACAATGTGAGGTTCGGGGAGGGTAATATGTACGTAGACCTTACCCTACCTTGTGGAGGTAGAGACACTGTTTACGATAGACCATCATCTTGAATATCTTGTCAACATCTAGAAATGCCCGGAAAACATGTTCTTTTGTGATTTTCAAGTAATATTTTATAGTTTCTTAAGTGTAAAAAGATGTCATGGGTTTTTGAATACTTGCGCCAACAGATTCTTAAAAAGTCAAGGTATTACCCTTGTGTCATGAAACAAAATGGGTGAATGTAAAATTAGGACAGGACACAGCAGCAACTCAAAGTTAGGGAGACAAAGGGAACAAAAGGGAAAGCAAAAGGAAGTGACTACAAGTTTACAAAGTGTCTAGACCAATCATCAGTTTGGACTTTGGTTGGGGTAATCAGGATTTTCCAAGCAGTATGAATAAACTTGCTTGTCATAATCTTCTGTCAAAGTCTATATAATGAAACCATCACCAAATATCTCATTAAGGTAACATTTTTGTAAAGGTTTTCCATCAAAGGTCAGTTAGAGCACCTATAAACTGATCTAATACCAATTACCAAACATCAAAATTTTTAGATCTGTATCCACCATGATATTAATTTGAATTTGATTCACATATGATGAATATAAAGAGATGGTAGCTACATTTGCTCATTCACAAAAGCGACTGATTTAACCTAAATCATAAAATAGGAGAAGATTCACAATCCAATTTTATATGCCTAAGTGACACTCGTATTCAAATCACGAGAATCAGTATCTGTTCATGAATATGTCTAGAATTAATTCTTGTATATCTACTTCTATTCATGTGGGAGAGGAGTACTAGAATTCTATTTGTTTTATGGGTTGGAAAGGTGAAGATTTTCAAGAAAGAGAATCATAAGTCCTCGGACTGTATTTGCAATTTATTTACATATTCGACCAAATTTATGAGGTGCAAATTCTGCAGATTTATATGTCAGCAACAGAAGTTCAAGCTTATGGAATCCTTTTTCCTTTTCTTTTTCTATTTTTTCTCTATTGATATCTCTGGGTTGATAAACCATTTTTCCCTTCAATGTGTGGAAAAGAGTATTGGGGCCATGACAACATCTCTTCTGACTCCTACGGAAAGAGTGAAGGAGTATTATTACCTTTAAGGTAAGCTCTTCAAAGCATTGCTCTACATTTGCTCGGGTTTTAGCACTGCACTCAAGAAATAAACTTCCAAGCTCTTTTGCTAGAGCAGCACCTTCCTCCCTGCTCACAACTCTCTCAGATTCCTGAAATTCCATACCAAAAAGAATCAGCTAAATAGGTCCTATAATTCATCTAGATTTATACAAGCATCAAATAATCTTATAGTGAATGGAATGAACGTAATTTCTAATGTTAATGTTAAAGATTCTAATTAACACATGGATAATGAGAGCAAGATACACCAAGGGTAGAATAATAGTTACGTTCACAAAGTGAGACAAGAGATGTAATTTATAGTTCATATTTGGTTTGCATATATAGGCAGAGAGTAGCCTACAACTCAGCTCCTAAACGGAAGAAATCCTGTATATTCATGTTTAAAAGGTAGTCTCATTATTAGTTTTTGCTAGAGCAGTATATCAATTGTCTATCAAGAGTGATGGTTTCCTATTCTAAGAACCTTCTAAAGCAGCTAGACGCTGCAGCAGGATAAAGTGCACTCCAAGCATTCAAGAGCATACACAAGCATATTCACTCTAGCAGGACTTACTCTGTCAACTTTGTTTCCAACCAGCATTTTGATACAATCCTCGTTAGTACAGCAAAGCTCCACCTCTTTTGCCCACACATCAGATAGGTTTGTGAATGTGTCTCGCCTTGTCACATCATAAACTGTGATTTACAGTAACAGCAATCAGATATTATGAACACAGAAAAGAAATGCAATGACAAATTTAGACAAGACATAGTATTGCACAACAAATAAGGCAGGAAAATGCTTCTTTTGCTGATGCAACTAGGAAAGCTTAATTTCGTTGACAAGTATTTGAAGATTATCCAGATGAAAAATGAAAATCCATCATTTGCATGTCTTCATATGTTACCGTTATGTGCTCGTAAGAGCCCATCAACATGGATACATGATGCTCTGATAAGGGGACTTAGGAAGACAACAGTCAGTTCACTTTTCTGTTGCAAAAAGCTTCTAAATGTTTGTGATGAAGAAAACTTTTTCAGTGTACTTTGCTGGACAGAATTCCAACAGGGGAATATAGAGAAAGACGAAGAGTTCTAAAATCATCCACTCTTAACAATGAAAGCATGCTCGATGTAGGTTCCTTAAGCACTAACATTTCATTAGAAGCATAAATAGAATTCTAAAGACAATAACATCCGTTTTCACCAGTATTATAACAAAAAAGAAAAATTCTCTATTCACAACATGCACATAAACTGAACACGAACAGAAATTTGGATGGCTCTCAACTCAAAGAACAAAATGGCATGTAGTCCCTCTAGAATGGTATGTAATATTTCTTCATCTATGACATACCAAGAATGATTCCCTGAGCACCTCTGAAGTAGGAGCTTGTCAATGTCCTGAACTTCTCCTGTCCAGCTGTAGAAAAATGCTAATAAAAGTTACAACCTGGCCATGGCATCTAGGTAAGCCTAAAAAGTACATGCCTTTATGATGTTGCTGAGGAAAAGATGATGCAAAAATTTGGGTTATTATGTTGGAGTAGAACAATGACAGAAGTTATGTCCATGATAAACTACTATCATCAATTCTGTTAGAATTTAAACTCTACCACTCTGATCAAAGCAGAGCATTATAGGTTTCATTCACTGGCAGTGTGATCACAGTGTTGCGTATTAACTCAATAACTTTATTTCAGAATCCAAAACTGTAGCAGCCTTTGGCGCGCCGAGTATAGGTAGAAGATCAATTCAGCAGGTCATTTTTGGCAAACAATCTTGCTATGGTGTATATTACTGGAAGACATGTGACCAAAATAAGCACATGAATTCACCATTGCATTGAAGTGGACAAGGTGATGATTCATTAACTTGGTTTCACTGTCTCTCAACACACAAGCAGCAGTGAATTCTTAGTTGCTACTATTAATTTGATCATATGTAATCGAGATATCATGATGGGTGATATCAAACTTAAATGTCTAGAAACAATTTAAAACTTCTATAGCCGGAAGTACTATGCTTTTGGCTTAGTCATCAAAAGTAACTTGAATTCAAAAAATACTGAAGACAACGAAGCGCCTTCCTATTGAATCACAGGACAATATTAGGAACATGGATACTTCACTAGGCAGACTTAACAAGCTCCCCTTATGTTTGCATTATTAAGCTTGATAGGTAAGATTTTGAGGCTATTAAGTGGAGAAGAGTGGTTTCTAGTCCACCTTAAATAGGAGAAAAGTTAGCTTTGTGTTCCGGATCATCATGTAGTAGAATGGCTTTGATCTCTCTGCCAACAAAAGATTCATAGGATCTGTTTACGATCTTCCCATTGCTTTGTTTGCTGGTTTTGTTTTGAGAAAGTATTTCAATCACTCTTATGATTTTATAATAAAGTTTCTCATTGCATGGCCACATGTTAACATATTTGGACATGGACAAAACTTCATTTTCTGTTGGATAATAATTTCACTGTGGGCGCAGATAGATTATGATGAACACAGGTAAAGCCTCAGCTATTAGAGAATACAGGAAAACCATTACCTGTGTCCCAAATGGTAAGCTTCAATCTATTCCCACCAACAGTGAGCGTCTTGATTTTAAAATCAACACCTAGCCATTAGGTCAAAGAAACAGAAAATCATTGGAAAGTCGATAATAAGAAATAGTATCATATGAGACCAATATCATAAAAATTCTTGAAAGTATTAGTATACCAGCAATCAGCAATACAGAGACAGACAGGAAGAATAATTAAGATTGGTTAGTTTAATTTCTAACTTGCTTCTCCTTCTTCATCTTCTTCTTTTTAAATTTATTTACTCTTACATTCTTTTGCCGATCAGAGGTTCTTTCCTGAAGATTTTGATACTAAAGTATCCTACTCCAAAATTGTATCATAAACAACTCAAACATGGCATATTCTAGGAGTAGGAGTCAATTCAACCCAAAGAAAGCTAAAAAATCTTTTTGGATGAAGTAAAAGTTTCATTGCTAGCATCAAGTAGATGCAAAAAGATAGTGCAAGGATATTACAATTGAGCTCACAGAAAATGAAAATTAGCTCCTTAAAGAGGTGGCTATTCTAAAACCAGGGAGCTAATAAACTGGATGAACAAGGAATCATTGGACTAAAATTATGAACGAAAACGGTGTAGTATAAATTCAGCATGAAGCAATGCAACAAGCAACCATTACAAACCACGGAGAAGGTTGATTTCTGCCTGAAGAATAGGATGAAAACTACTACAATATACTATAAATTTAGGGGTGGCAAATGGGCGGGTTGGGCTGAATTTGGGCGGGTCAAGATGGGTTAGGTGAATAAATGGGTCATTGCCCAACCCAGCCCAAAGTGTACTCAAGCTAAGATGGGCTGAGTCAAGATGAGCTAAACAATGGGTCATAACCCAACCCGCCCAACTTGACTCATGTTTTAGAACCATGCTCATCTTGCATAAAAAAGTCTTTTACCTTAAAATGTGTAAGTTGAAGGAGATGGGAGGGGGGTAGGTGGTGCAGAAAAACGAAAAAACAGAAAACAGAAAATTAAAAATACAAAAAGAAATTAAAAAAATTGTAAAAATTTTGAGGGGGTTTGCGCAGGGAGAGGGGGTGGTTGGTTGGTGAAGAAAAACAGAAATTAAAAATACAGAAAAAGGTAAAAATAAATAAATTGAGGGGGTTAGCGCGGGGGGTGGGGGTAAGGGGTAGGGGTGGATGAGTGGTGCAGAAAAACAAAAAAAAAACAAAAAATTAATTTGCAGTGATTAGCACGAGGGGGACGGGGTAGGGTGGGATGGGCGGTGCAGAAGAACAAAAAAAATAGAAAATTGAAAATATAAAAAAAAATTAAATTTTTTTTGAGGGAGGTTGGAGGTGAGTGGGTAGGGGTAGGTGGGTGGTGCAGAAAATTAAAAATACAAAAAAAAATGGAGCAACTAAGTAAATTTCTAGATAAGTTGGGTTGAGATCCCTTTATTTTGGGTGAGTTTCATGAGTTGTATTTAGGCTGCTCAATTGGTCGGAATGAGTTCTAAAAAATAATGAGTTAACTTGGGCTAAACTCAAATAGACCCATGAGCTAAAATGTGTAAATATAGCACGGTATAACCAGTTTTCGGACTGGTCATTCAAAAATAGTCAGCGTTTACCAAGTCAATAAAAAATAGCCACTATTTTGCTGCAACAGAGACTGGTCCAGCATAATATACTGGAGTTCGGTGCACCTGTGTATGAACTCCATCATATTATGTTGGACCGGTATACTTTGTTGGCTCCAGTATAATATACTGGAGACTAGAGCATCGGTGCTCCAAACTCTAGTATATTATGCTGGACCGGTATACTTGCTGGAACTCCAGTATATTGTGTTGGAGTTCTAGTGTCCCCAGAGTTCCAGCATACTTATCTTGGAACTCCAGTATAATATGCTGGAGTTCAAGTATACTTATGCTGTAACTCCAGCATAATATACTGGCGTATTTTTCGGGTTTTGAACACTGTTTTTGCTCAGATTTATCTTTACATGAAAAGTGACTAAATTTCGATTACTTTTGAAACTGGGCTATTTTTGAACGACCAATTGTAAATCTAGCTATTTTTGAATTTCTCCCCTAAAATGTTTGTAGTTCAACCCATTAATCTCTGGATGGGTTGGGCGAGTTGGATGGGTTTGGGCTCAAATTATCAGTCCAACGGTAACTACAAGAAAGAACCAGTATATGTAAAACCACTATAAATCACTCAAACAAATTACCAAAACCTATAATGAAATTAATCACAAGCATTCTTCTTCTTTTTTTTCCGAAGTTCAATTTAGATGCTTAAAAATAACAGCTAAAAATCCAGCAAAATCCAAGCACAGGATGGAGAGGAATTAGTTTCTATATAAGAACTAGTAACTTTTTAAGCACAAAAGTCAAACTTTGATGCCTCTGATTCCCCAAAAGAAACGCAGTATTTACTAAATTTAGATTAATCTGAAGATTAATGATAGTGCACACAAACTCAATTCCCTCTTAATTCAAACGCCGAGATTTAATGCACAGTTGATAATTGAAGATCGTATAATCCAAATCTAAGCGAAGCTCAAATCATGAAGTTAGACAAAATAAAATTTTCACAAGTTTAGACACCTAATTGAAACTATATGTTTATATAGATATAATAAATTGATACGGCAAAACATATGGTAACTCACCTATCACAACATGTCAAATACTACAGATACAGTGTTTGGAAACTTAAATCATTGAACATTAGATTGAGACAAGTTTAATCTGAGCGAGCGATGCTCATTTGAAAAGATTCATTCAGGCAACCCTAACTAGCTTGGATTGAGACGTAGTAGTAATAGTAATTGTGTAATGTTTCACAAATTGATGAAGAAGAATACCAATGGTAGGGGTAATATCGTCAATAGCATTAGAAATGAAACTGAGGAGCAAGCTGCTCTTGCCAACTCCTGAATCACCGATCAATAAGATCTTAAAAGACAAATCATAACTGCTGCTGCTCTGCGCCGCCGTTGATGATCTCATTCCCTGACACTATCTTTCTCTCTCAATAATGAAAAACTTTCTCTCTCTAGCTAGCTCCAAGTACGGTAAAAGCCTATGGCATGATTCACCCTTTCTGTAGCTATATGTATACTTCATAGAGAGAGAAAGGAATATAGATATCTATATGTATGTATAGGTTTTGGAGAGAGAAATTAAGAAAACGGCAAGCTGAAGAATGAGGACAATGTCATCATTGTCATGCAAGTTATGCTTTTATTCTTTCCTTTTCTTATTTCTATTCTGTTATTTTGCTGAGTAGCAAATGTAGAGATTCATTACAGAACATGATTCGGTTTCTGAGTGACACGCATTGCACCTGAGAGGTTGAGTGGCATTGAGATAAATAAAGAACGAACCAGGGGTGAAGAATTAGTGCGATTGGGCTCCAGCGTCGTCTTCTACTTTGGTGGTGGGTCAAATCAAAATATCTGTGGGCTTTTTCTACTGTGCTTAGGGATGGCAATATGGGGGCGGATGTGCGGCGGGGCGGCGCAAATGTACGCGGGTGCGGTGCGGGTTTGAGTTTTGCGGGTGCGGTGCGAGTTAAAATATTGTTATTTAAAATTCAGGCGGATATGAAGCATTGCGGGTTGAAGTCATGAATTGACTTCATACTGCAGCGGAACATAACAAACTTGTCCTAAACCCATTTATTTTGTTGTTTTGTCCTGCATTATAAAAAAACTCTAAATTGATGTACTTTTATTGAAGTTTTTTAATCCAATCTTTTAAGTATTACTGTAGTTTCTAAACATTTCATTTCTTTTTCTTGTTATACCCAAATCAAGCAATGAAAAGTAAACGATTTTCCTCCATCTTGGTAGATATTCTTCCTTCCTCTTCCTTTTTAGATTTCTAGTTTTCAAATAAAATAAAAGAAACTTAAACATGGAGGTTGCTGGAACTTTTGATTTCATAAGAATTTTTCCATGCCCTATGGAGATGTATGGAGGCTAGCGGTGTTCCGGTGGCGTACATTAGGGCGATTAAGGACATGTACGAGGGAGCAAAGGCTCGGGTGAGGAATGAGGGAGGACACTCGGATCATTTCCCATTGGAGATGGGGTTACATCAAGGATCGGCTCTTAGCCCGTTTTTATTTGCCTTAGCGTTAGATGTGTTGACGCGACACATACAAGGGGAGGTGCCACAGTGTATGCTATTTGCGGATGACATAGTCCTGATAGACGAGACGCGAGGTGGAATTAATGCTGAGTTGAAAGTTTGGAGACAAACGCTAGAGTCTAAAGGTTTCAAGTTGAGTAGGTCAAAAACTGAGTACTTGGAGTGCAAGTTCAGTGATAGGATGCATGAAGAAGAAGTAGAAGTGAGGATTGGTACTTGGGTCATCCCTAAAAGAGATAGTTTCAAGTATCTTGGGTCTATTATTCAAGGCAACGGGATGATTGACGATGATGTTACTCATCATATTGGAGTAGGGTGGATGAGATGGAGGCTCGCCTCGGGTTTTGTGTAATAAAAATGTGCCCCCTGGACTTAAGGGCAAGTTCTATAAAATGGTGGTTAGACCGACTATATTGTATGGAGCTGAGTGTTGGCCCATCAAGAAGTCCCGTGTCCAAAAGATGAAAGTAGCTGAAATGAGGATGTTGAGATGGATGTGTGGGCTTACTAGAAAAGACAGGATTAAGAATTAAGTTATTAGGGACAAGGTAGGAGTGACATCTGTGGAGGACAAGTTGCGGGAATTGAGGTTGAGATGGTTCGGGCATGTGAAGAGGAGAAACATAGATGATCCGATCATGAGGTGTGAGAGGTTATCCATGGCGGGTTTAAGGAAGGGAAGGGGTAGGCCTAAGAAGTTTTGGGAAGAGGTAATTAGGCAGGTCATGTCATTGCTTCAGCTTACAGAGGATATGACCCACGATAGGAAAGTATAGGGTTGTAAGTTGACAGATAGTAGTGTATTCCTCCTAGGCCGACCATTAGTACCAGGACTATTTTTGTAATTTTCTATTTATGGTTTTTTATTATGCATGTTGTGGCATTCACGCTCGTTACCATGTTACATTGTTGTTAATATTCTATGCTACTTGGTTGCTTTATCTTCACTGTTACTTGAGCCGAGGGTCTATCAGAAACAACATCTCTATCTCTATGAGGTAAGGGTAAAGTCTGCGTACACACTACCCTCCCTAGATTCCATTTATGGGATCAAACTAGGTTTGTTGTTGTTGTTGCAGTACATATGGAAGTCCATACTTCAATATAGTATTAATACTACAAATTTATGTTAATGGAATTAAAATTTGTTCTGTCCTTCCAATTCAATTATCCAAAATGTTTGAATTTTTTATTGATTTATTAGTAGTTAGATCATCTTATCATCTCTCCTATAGTTTAATGCATAAGAGTCCAAAATCCTGGGTATTTTGCACTTAATTTCATTTCCAACTGTATCAGAACTCAAAAGAATATTGTTTTGTGTCAATCGTATTTCTTGGGGAAGAGACTTGGTCCAAAATCTAACAAAATTCAATTAAAAAAAACTTAAGTTGGGCGGGTGGATGGGGCGTAGGTATGGGGTGGATGAACGCGAGTGCAAATGCTATGCGGGGTAGGGCGGGGTGGGTTAAAATTTTGCGGGTTAAGACAGAACACGCATCGCACCTGCACCGCTTGTCATCCCTAACTGTGGTATTGGGTTGGACCCAAGACGTTTAGTTGTGATGAAAATTATGTCGGATGGATTTTTTTTTCTAGAACAAGGTTTATATTTTGGCCCCATTAAGAAAACTTCAGTAAAATAGCCTTGTTATCAGAATTTTGAAGCCACTGTCAGAATATTTTCATATAAATAATTTTGATGATTGCCATATTTGTGTCGAATCCGTGTGATCACTATATGAAAATTTCTAGCAATTGCCTTTGCAAATCCTGGTGATGACCATATGAAAATTTCTGACAATTATCATGTTTTGTTGTAAATCTTGATGACCACTATATGAAAATAGTTTGCGATTGCAATGTTTTTGTAGCAAATCCTGATGATCACCATATAAAAAAATTCTAGCGATAGCTAAGAACACTTTCCAAAATTCTGGTGAAGGCTATTTTCTAAGACTTACTTATTAGGATCAAAAAATTAAGAGTGACAACGAAATATCTTATTGTTTCCATTCACCTTACTTGTTACTGAAGGATTGTGTATAGGTGTTCGTAACACGCAGCGGAAGACAATAACAATCCTAGGCAGATCTTTTCGTGTTTAAAATTTATTTACATGTCAATAGATCAGATCTAAGACGTACCTGGTGAAAAAGTCTTATTTCAAATTCTTCGATAGTGCGAAGACTCTATGCGTGTCCACACCGAGACTGATCCTTGCTATCAACTCTTTGATCAATGAAACCCGCGAACAAATTGAACGAAAAACTTGTGCTGAAATTTTTCTCAAAACTCCAGCAAATAATGCTTTCTTGTCAAGAATATATCTCCTAGTTTTTAGTTTCTTCAAAGAACTCCTTTTAATCACACTTTCACAAAGTGTATTTTTCCTAGACCACCTACGGCACTTTTCCACTACCTCTTTTATAACATCACCTAAACCTTTTCCTTTTGGTTAAGGTAGTCAATTACCTTAGGCTATAAATCTAGTTCCAAAAATAGACTTCATAAAAGGTTTTCATTGGAAATTCTTTATCCCATTCCTAATGGGATCACATGCACATCGGCGGCAGCTATTCCTTTATGAACTTTAATACGTGAATCCAATTTCACATTGGATTTCACAAATAAGTTTCCATCAACTTTTTATTAACAATTTATTCATATTTCATATACATTCTGATATGAAATATTAATTATATATCATATATATATTTCAACTAAGAGATATAATTTATTTTTCTATTCCAAATAGAAAACTTCAATTTGTTCACAACATTAATTATATCCTCTGTGCTAGCAAAGAATATAATAATATTTGATTTGGACTAATAATTTATTTATTTGACTAATTAAATTCTTTAATTTAATTATCAAAGACTAAAGCAATTAATCCTTTAGCAAAGATCAGAACACTTGTTAGTGTGCGATCCTATAGGTTCAATACTAAGTAGGTAGTAAATTGATCACATCAATATACTAATCAAGGGTGGCGTCTAGCAACACTCCTTAACGACCGGATAGCATGAAGTATACAATTTACTCTCAAGAACCAGTAGAAGAATAATGTAGTAATTTCTTTTGTCTTTATAGCCCTGGATCACCCTAGGATATGGTTCAACTGTCAAATCCTAATAGGCGACCAACTATGTGTTCATGTCTAATATAATCGACCATTGAATGACCTAAGAAACTCTTTTCTTCTTTCATTCAATTGCCCTGGCCAAGGTCTTAATTTGGTCATTTATAATTCATAATAATATGGAGCTTAAACTCATTACCAAGAGTTGACAGATTCCATCTTGATCAATCACTAATTCTACAAGTATTCAATTGTACCCACTATCCTTTCAATCGCCCTAGGGCCGTAGGTGTCTAGTATTAAAGCACAACAAATAACTTGTCAATTACTGTGACAATCTTAGGTCAAAGGAAATTCTTGCATCACATTCTTCAAGAGAATATCTTATTGACAGTTTATGGTAATTCTAACCATTAGGAAGTATGCAATGAGTCGGTTCAATGATCATATCTCTATATGCATCATCTATCTATGTGATTTAGTTAATGAGATCAACTAATCTTTATTCCATAAAGATGATCAGATAAATATTAATCTAACCGGATTACTAATGTCCAAATTAATAATCCTACAATCAAGAACAAATTTAGATTAAGTTGTAAGAGACTTTGCTCTCATTATCATGATCTCTATCACA
The DNA here is from genome assembly GCF_000715075.1 of Nicotiana tabacum. Lineage (NCBI taxonomy): Eukaryota > Viridiplantae > Streptophyta > Magnoliopsida > Solanales > Solanaceae > Nicotiana > Nicotiana tabacum. The sequence goes on from NC_134084.1 coordinate 143,829,107, forward strand.
ATGACAAGTCTCAAAATTTAATCAAGGACCTTATCAAATTAATCAAACAATTAATAATAACTATGATAAAAGAATGCCATATATTTTTATATCGAATAACGTTCACAAAAATATGTTCAAATCATCAAATATGAGATTGGATCTAGGGCATATCTACTATATCCCTAACAATCTCCCACTTGCACTAGAGCCAATCGCTCTTGTACTTCATTCCCAATTTTCACTTGCGTTTGTCAAACTCCTTTGCACCAAGAGCTTTAGTGAATGGGTATGGAGCATTTTCCTTTCCATCAACCTTTTGAATCTAGACATCTCCACGTCCAATGATTTCTCTTATCAAGTGATCCCTTGGCAGAACGTGTTTGGATTTTTGGTGTGATTTTGGTTCTTTTGCTTGAGCAATGGCTCCAGTGTTGTCACACAACAATGGAATTGCACCTTCTATCGAAGGAACCACACCAAGTTCAGTTAAGAAATTTTTCATCCATACAGCTTCCTTAGCAGCTTCACTAGCTGCTATATATTCTGCTTCAGTCATTGAATCAGCTACTGTAGCTTGTTTGGAACTTTTCCAACTCACTACACCACCATTTAAGGTGAATACATAACCAGAAATAGATTTACTATCATCTCTATCTGAAGAGAAACTTGCATCAGTATAACCTTCAAGTTTCAACTCAGAATTTCCATAGATGAGGAATTGGTCTTTAGTCCTTCTTAAGTACTTAAGAATGGTCTTCACCACCTTCCAATGGTCCTCACCAGGATTTGCCGGATATCGGCTAGTCACTCCAAGTGCATAAGCCACATCAGGACGTGTACATGTCATGGTATACATGATATCTCCCACTGCACTAGCGTACGGGATCCTACTAATGCGTTCTTTCTCTTCAGGTGTTTTAGGACAATCCTCCCTACTGAGAGTAATTCCAGTGCCTATCGGTAGATAGCCTCTTTTGGAATTATCCATATTATACCTCTTTAAGATAGTATCAATGTACAAAGACTGGGAAAGTCCAAGCAGCTTCCTAGATCTATCTCTATAGATCTTTATTCTTAATATATAAGCTGCTTCTCCCAAGTCTTTCATGGAGAACTGTTCAGATAGCCAAATCTTGGTATTTTGCAATGCCGGTATGTCATTCTCTATGAGCAATATATCATCAGCATACAACACTAAGAATATAATTGTGCTCCCACTAACCTTTTTGTACACACAAGGTTCTTCTTCGCATCTAACAAAATTGAACTTTTCAATTGTCTTGTTAAAGCAAATATTCCAACTTCGAGAAGCTTGCTTTAGTCCATAAATAGATCTTTGTAGCTGTAACAACCCGACCGGTCGTTTTGAACTTTTGCACTTTGATCCCCAGTTCCCAGGTATGACTTGCCCCGTGTAATGTATTATGACTGATGTAGATCGTTGGTTTTGGTTTTCAGGAAAAATCAGAATGAATTTGAAAGAACAGTCTCAGTTGAAAGCTTTGAATTTGAAAGGTTTGACTAAGAGTTAAATTATTTGTATATGAGCTCGGATCAGAAATTTTATGATTTGGATAGCTTTGTTGGGTGATTTATGACTTAGAAGCGCGATTGGAATGCATTTTGGAAGTCCGTGGAAGGATTTGGCTTGAATTGGCAAAGTTAATATTTTGGCAAATTCCGGTTGATAGGTGAGATTTTGATCCGAGGGTCGGAATGGAATTCCGAGAGTTGTTGTAGCTTCGTTATGTCATTTGTGATGTGTGTGCAAAATTTCAGGTCATTTGGACGTCGTTTGGTCGACTTTTTGATAAAATTCGAATTTCGGAAGTTTTAGAATTCTTAGGCTTGAATCCGAGGGTGATTTGATGTTTTGAGCGTTCCAAAGGTTGGAACAAGTTTGAATTATGTTATGGGGTGTGTTGGCATGTTTGGTCGGGGTCCCATAAGGCTCGGATATGTTTTGGAAGAGTTTTTGGAAGATTTTGCCGTTTTGAGCATAAGAATGTAATGATCCAAAGGTCCATTTTTAGTTCTAGAGATAGAAATTTGATTTCGAGACTTCCTAAATTTTGATAATGAATTATAGGACTGATCTGGAAAGTTTGGTCTAATTTCATCAAGTCGCAATTGGTTTTTTGACACAAAACATGAGTTAATTGTTTAACGAGGGAAATGGGTATTAAACTAAGCAAATGAGCTCCGAATTGAGTTTTGACTGAAGGGATATGTTCGTATTATTATTTTTGACTCATAGGAACAAGAATCATCGAATTCCGAGTTCGTATGATGGAGTTATAGCCTTTTTAGTGAAAAGAAAAACTGCTACAATTTTCTGGGCAGTTTCTGCATTTTTTGCACGTGTGAACAGAAACCGCACCTGCGTGAACAATATCCGTGTACAGTACCATATACAGTAAACATGAACAGTATCCGTGAACAGTACCCCTGTATACAGTACCCATGAACAGTATCCATGAATAGTAAAATGTGTGAACAATATTTTCCATTTTTACCAAATTGGAGCTCGGGGAGAGGCAATTTTCGAGAGATTTTCAGAGAAAACCACGGGGTAAGTGTTCTTAATTTAATTTTGGTTAGATTAGCCGAATCTATTACTAGTTTTGGCAGTTAATTGGTCATTTTAATTGGGAAAATCTTGAAAACCCTCTTGGTTTAATTTGAAGATTTGAGGGTCGAGTTGATGTCGGATTTTAGTAAAATTGGTATGGTTGGACTCGTGGTTGGATGAGGTTTCATATTCCGTAATTTTGTCGGGTTCCGAGACATTGGCCCCACGGGCGAATTTTGAGTGCAATTTCGGATTTTTAATGGAAAATATAGAATTTCATATGGAATTAATTCCTATAATTTTTTATTAATTGAATTGAATTATTGTGGCTAGATTCGAGGCATTCTGAGGTTGATTTGAGAGACAAAGGCATCGCGAACTAGAGGATTAGCCGGTTCGAGGTGAGTAATGATTGTAAATAATGTCCTGAGGATTTGAAACCCCGGATTTGCACATCGTAGTGCTATATTGAGGTGAGGCACGCGCTGGATGATGAGCGCAGGGTCTTTTACTACCGGGGATTGTGACTTGGTCCATCCTTATTGATGATTTTACCGCATATTTGATTGAAACTTATATCATCATGATTTGGGCTGATTGCCATACTTGGGTTTCGTGCCAATTATTTGAATCCTTTGGAAATTTTTATACTATTTCCTCACTGTTTTGACTTATATTTAAACTCAGTCATGTTGATAATTATTGTTTTACAAACTCAGTCGCTTTTATGCAGATTTAAAAACTCAAATGATATTTCTAAATGGTATTTTGGGCTGAGAACTACTATTTTACAAATGCTCGAGGGGCTTATGATGATTTCGAGACTGAGTGAGGCCGAGGGCCATATGTGAGGATATGCTGAGTGATATGAGGTCGAGGGCCTGCGATACTATTTATGCCACGAGGTGGCTTGAGTGATGTGAGGTCGAGTGATATGAGGCCGAGGGCCTGAGATACTTTATATGCCACGCGGTGGCTTGAGTGATGCGAGGATATGCGGAGTGATGATGCCACGAGGTGGCTTGATATAGCGCTTGGGCCGTAAGGGGCCCCTTCGGAGTCTGCACACCCACAGTGAACGCGAGTACCCATTGTTCTGAGTGATTGATACAATACCCGAGGGGCTGATATGAGTGATTGTGAGGTAGCCCGAGGGGCTAATACTATTCTGAGAGTGAGCCCAAGGGGCTGTTACTGATCTGATATTGAGCCCGAGGGGCTGTTACTGTTCTGATATTGAGCCCGAGGGGCTGTTACTGTTCTGATATTGAGCCCGAGGGTCTGGCACTGTTCTGATATTGAGCCCGAGGGGCTGGTTCTGTTGATATTATGCCCGAGGGGCGGTTTGTTGTACATGTTTTGCCCGAGGGGCTGTTTATATTTCTATCATTTTTGTTACTCACTTGTAAACTACTTGTTTTACTTGTTGGAAAAAGGGATTTTCACTTGATTTCTCACTGCTTTACTGTTTAAAGTTATTTTACTGCTTCAGTATGGAATACCTTGGGTTTTTGCGTGATTTCTTGCCTTCAGTCTTTATTTATTATTATTACTCACTAAGTCAGAGTACTCACATTACTCCGTGCACCTTGTGTGCAGATTCAGGTATGTTTTGGCTGATTGGAGGCAGAGTCATCAGGGTTTAGCAAGGTAACTGCCGGCGTTCACATCACTATTTTTCTCTCTCCTCATTTCATTAGTCTGTATTTGTACACTCCAGGCTTTCAGTTGTATTTATACCCTAGTAGATGCTCGTGACTTGTGACACCCCAGTTAGGGCTGTGTCGGGTTGTGCTTCCGTTAATTATATCATTAAATCATATTTAAATTGTTTATTAATGTTTAACTATTTTTGAAAAGGCGATATGAGTTTGTTGGCTGGCCTTGTCTTCACGAGAGGCGCCATCACGAATGGAGTGGGGTTTGGGTCGTGACAAGTTGGTATGAGAGCCTAGGTTACTTAGGTCTCACGAGTCATGAGCAGGTTTAGTAGAGTCTCGCGGATCGGTACAGAGACATCTATATTTATCCTCGAGAGGCTACAGAACCTTTAGGAAAACTTCACATTCTTGAATTTTTATCGTGCGTCCTTTGATTCAGCTTGAAATGTAACTCTTTGAATTCCTTCCACGCGTTCGTATGCGTGCATGAGCGTTCAGTATCAGATGTGCCTTGATGGTTTGTGATTTCCCGATCGAGGGGCGATGTGTGATCTCTGTAAGTTGATTTTGGGCCAGTCTAAAGGACTTGATGCCGGATATTTGCCTATGGCTTGAGCACCGAGGTGCTGATTATGTAAGCAAGTGTTTTGAACTTATATGTTCGATATTGTCCCTATTAGTGGAAGTGACGGTTGAGTAACTATGTTATGAGTATGTTAGTACAACGAGATGTATTCATATGATTTGGAAATGACAAGAAGGGTTTGCTGGAGGATAGAAGAACTATTAGGTGCTTGAATTCCATCTTGATTCGAGGTATAGCCCCGAGTTATAAGCGTGCGAAGAATCTTTTCATGTTTTCCAGTTGTGAGTGAAGTAAAAAAAAATCATGTTGCGGTATGAGTTCAGACTTAGGAAGGCTAAGTGACTGCGTTCAGTTTATGATGGTGGAAGGTATACATAAATGTTAGTTAAGGCGAAGCAAGTGGGTTATCTCCTGCAAAGTGTTCTGGAGTTGTGTGATCTTTATGTTGTCTGTTAGAAGATCCCATTTACAAGTGAAATATATATATGAATTTAATTTGGGTCGCTTAAGAGAGTGGGTTTAATTGTTATGAGAGTAAATACGAGATTTGTAGAAGATATGAAGTACTAGATGGTCTGTGTTCCACGAGCTTATGAAAGATTAAGTTAATCTCACTATGGTATTATGGCAACAATAAAACGTATGTGTTATGAGTTATGGTGCGTGTTTGACCTATGGCTTTGAGCAAGTGGGGGAGTCCGCTATTGAATAGTTGATTGCACGGTTATGTGCTCTAATGGTCCCAGTTCGAGGCGCATTTGTGAATCAGTTATGGCTCGAGTAAAGGAAATTTCAATAAAGGCTATCTTATGCTTTATGGGTGTACGAGAATCGGGGAATGACTTGAGTTATGGTTGGTAAGGAATGCTCGGTGCATAGGGCAAGAAGTTGCTTGGTTATATTGGAATGAGGTCACATTCTGCAGTGTCGGAGTGCTAATGAAGCACATGTTGTTCGGTTCATTTAATCAATCTAACTACGGTTTGAGTAGTGTGGATGACTCTAGAGAATGGTCCTATTGTGTTCAAAACTCTACATGTAATAATTGGAGGCTTCTAAGTTGTACTTATGGATAGAAACTGAGTTTTCAGTGGAAGATGGAAAGACTTGTGGTATTTTCTATGGGATTCTATATATCAGTATCGGGAAGGTGAAGGTAATGGCTTTGGGGAAAACTTAAAGAGTATTCAGCGGCTTAGGAGCCCTAGACGGTGTAGCTTTATGCTTGGGTTTCATGTGATAAGCCTAGGTTGAGGAAATTGTGGTGCTACAACAAGAAGGAATATTAAGTTGAAGATGAATTAGAAGGAATTTAGATAGATGGGGTATCTTGATAGTAGACCAAATCGGTATGGTAAGGATATGATTAATTTCTTATGTGTGTTCGAGGTAATGAGTTCCTACAGCTATTTTGCAACAATGCTCTTGGGTTTTGATGGCTTGTTTAGCTTGGTCTAGTTAGAAGGATTCAGTCCTGGCAGTTGAATTTGTGCAAATGGAATTGGGAGAGTTCTTATTGATTTCTACCGTGGTTAGAGAGGTGCAATTTCTCCGAGTGTGAGAAGCATATGATATGTAATGATTTTTCTTCTAGATAGGATCAATGGAAGTTCTTGGCTAGATGAGTTACAGTTCAGTTCTGAAAGGAAGTTCATAAAACTCTTAGGCAGCGGGTAGCCTCAGATGATTAAGGAAGTGGTACTGCTAATTTGAAATGATTTGACGAGAGTCTATGTTTTAGTAAAAAGGCAATGTTATTAAGTTGATAGCACTTCGGTAGTATTGCAGCACCTTCTTTTTAGATCGACTGGTGATATTCAGGTTTGCTTGGTGGCACAGGAAAATTTTAGAGTATCTATAGTAGAATGATTGGGTATTGTAGGTGTGGCATATATTCGGACGGTGAAATTGGGATAGGATTTGGTGATTCATGTGTCGTATGGACGTGGAGATGGAAGTTCTCTTATATAGGCTATGTTGTGATTGTAGATCGTGTGTATCAGCACTGTTTAGTGACTACCGAGATTTGGAGGCCCGAGTGGATATTTCTTTGCTTGGTATGTTAGATTTGGATGTGATGTTGGGGATTTAGACTGATCGTCTCAGTGTTGGGTTATTCTAGACTATTGCATTATGGGCTAGGTTGGAAATGCCAAAGGTTGAGTGGCGATGTGTGTCGGGTTATGTTCTAGTGGAGTGGTTTATATTTCATAGACCCAGTGGACGACTGGGAAGGATTTCTTTTCTTAATTGGGCCTTCGTGATGGATGTCAGTGCAGAGGTTTCTACCATTGATTCAGTTTTGGTGTTGAGGGACTTTCCAAAAGCGTTTCTTGTGGTCGGGCATGTCGTCGGGCGAGGTTGTGGATTTCGGTATTTATGTGATGTCGGGCACCGTATCGTATGGCTCCAGCATGAGTTATGGTATTTGAAGGAGCAGCTTTAGGCTTCCTTGGTAAGGAGTTTGTTGGCAGGCCAATGTGGATGCGTGTTCTAGCTCGAGTCGGATTGGTTGGCCTCGAATTGTATTGTTGAGGGATATGTTGATTCAAATGTTATTGAGCTTATTAGTGATCTGGGGAGATCTATGAGTTGCCTTTCTATGTTGCGAGACATTATGATTTATTGGTTATGGGCACATATGGTGCGGTTCTAATGGGGTTCATAGTGGAAGTTGAGCGGGAAGAGTAATCGGGTGTTGCTCGGTGAATGGTGTAACGGTTACGTCCTATCGGGTTTGCGTGGTATATGTTACTTGTTTCACCATTGGGGTAATGATTTGCTTTGGTTCCAGATGTCAAATTGTGCGTGGTTGTCAATTTCGAGCATAGTGACTTGAGGTGTCCCATGCGGAGCAGTGTTTGGATAGGATCGCGCATTGTAGCGAAGCAATGTGGAGATATGACCTTGCGGGTTAGATTCGTGTGCCCTATTCTATGATGTGATACGGGTTCTCAGCCCTGCATTGTGGTGGTACTGGTGAGCTTGAGGTACAACTCTTTCATTTGACTCATTTTCATGATTTGAGTATGTTCGGACCGTTGCTTATTGGTGCGCGTATTATGCTAGATGTGGCTTATGCCTCTATTGGTGTGACATGTCACCAGGGTAGTGTGTTGGGTCAGAGGAGATCGTTGGGATCATTAATGAAAATAAACGGATTTGATTTCAGCATGTTTGATGGGTAAACATCGAGGTTCGGTTCAAAAAAAAATTGATATGGTAATTGCCAGAGGAGAAATAGCTTCATGAATGGTTGATCTGAGAAATTGTTATGGTTTATTGCGTGTTTCATTTATCGTTGGCAGTATATGAAAGTGTTAGAATGAGACTTTAGCTAATAAGAGGTTTTCTATCGGTATTTGGTTGTTATGGGCAGCTGTTGTGAATAGAAGTTATTGCTGCGAGCGTTAGAGTTATATGGTATATCATGGGATTGCTCCCGAGGTTGCAGGCATGGGTTACTACAGCTAGTTCGGGTCTATTCAAAGTATAGGTGTGAGGTTTTGATCGTATTGATGGTTTCAGAAGTGAAAATGTGGTTCTATGGTTTATGGGCTAGATTGGATTGTGTAATTTTAGTTAAATGGTGTTATCAGACCTATATGAGATAGGGTGACGTGGGATCACCCCCGACTATATGCATGGTAAGGTTATTCAGCGATTGGTGGGCTTTTAGAACAACTCTAGGTACGTTCGAGGACGAACGTGTGTTTAAGTGGGGGAGGATGTAACGACCCGACCGGTCGTTTTGAACTTTTGCACTTTGATCGCCAGTTCCCGGGCATGAATTGCCCCGTGTAACGTATTATGACTGATGTAGATCGTTGGTTTTGGTTTTCAAGAAAAATCAGAATGAATTTGAAGGAACAGTCTCAGTTGAAAGCTTTGAATTTGAAAGGTTTGACTAAAAGTTGACTTATTTTTATATGAGTTCGGATCGGAAATTTTATGATTTGGATAGCTTCGTTGGGTAATTTATGACTTAGGAGCGCGATCGGAATGCATTTTGGAAGTCCGTGGAAGGATTTGGCTTGAATTGGCAAAGTTAATATTTTGGCAAATTCCGGTTGATAGGTGAGATTTTGATCTGAGGGTCGGAATGGAATTCCGAGAGTTTATGTAGCTTCGTTATGTCATTTGTGATGTGTGTGCAAAATTTCAGGTCACTTGGACGTCGTTTGGTCGACTTTTTGATCGAATTCGGATTTCGAAAGTTTTGGAATTCTTAGGCTTGAATCCGAGGGTGATTTGATGTTTTGATGTTGTTTTGAGCATTCTGAAGGTTGGAACAAGTTTGAATTATGTTATGGGGTGTGTTGGCATGTTTTATCGGGGTCCCATGAGGCTCGGATATGTTTTGGAAGAGTTTTTGGAAGATTTTGCCATTTTGAGCATAAGCATGTAATGATCCAAAGGTCCATTTTTAGTTCTAGAGATCGAAATTTGATTTCGAGACTTCCGAAATTTTGATAATGAATTATAGGACTGATCTGGAATGTTTGGTCTAATTTCATTAAGTCGCGATTGGGTTTTTGACACGAAACATGAGTTAATTGTTTAACGAGCGAAATGGGTATTGAACTGAGCAAATGAGCTCCGAATTGAGTTTCGACTGAAGGGCTATGTTCGTATTATTATTTGTGACTCATAGGAACAAGAATCATCGAATTCCGAGCTGGTATAATGGAGTTAGAGCCTTTTTAGTGAAAAGAAAAGCTGCTGCAATTTTCTGGGCAGTTTTTGCATTTTTCGCACGTGTGAACAGTAACCGCACATGCATGTACAATATCCGTGTACAGTACCATGTACAGTATCTGTGTACAGTACATATGCACAGTACCCCGTATACAGTCCCCATGAACAGTAAAATGCGTGAACAGTAACCACGGAAATTCTGGACAGAATGTTGAGTTCTGTCCCATTTTCCATTTTTACCAAATTGGAGCTCGGGGAGAGACAATTTTCGGGTGATTTTTAGAGAAAACAATGGGGTAAGTGTTCTTAACTTAATTTTGGTTAGATTACCCGAATCTATTACTAGTTTTGGCATTTAATTGGTGATTTTAGTTGGGAAAATCTTGAAAACCCTCTTGGTTTAATTTGAAGATTTGAGGGTCGAGTTGATATCGGATTTTAGTAAAATTGGTATGGTAGGACTCGTGGTTGGATGAGGTTTCATATTCCATAATTTTTTTCGGGTTCCGAGATATGGGCCCCACGGGCGAATTTTGAGTGCAATTTCGGATTTTTAATGGAAAATATAGAATTTCATATGGAATTAATTCCTATAATTTTTATTAACTGAATCGAATTATTGTGGCTAGATTCGAGGCATTCGGAGGTCGATTTCAGAGACAAAGGCATCGCGAACTAGAGGATTAGCCGGTTCGAGGTGAGTAATGATTGTAAATGATGTCCTGAGGGTTTGAAACCCCGGATTTGCACATCGTAATGCTATATTGAGGTGAGACACGTGCTGGATGATGAGCGCGGGGTCTTTTACTACCGGGGATTGTGACTTGGTCCATCCCTATTGATGATTTTACCGCATATTTGATTGAAACTTATTTGTTATCATCATGATTTGGGCTGATTGCCATACTTGGGCTTCGTACCAATTATTTGAATCCTTTGGGAATTTTTATCACTATTTCCTCATTGTTTTGACTTATATTTAAACTCAGTCGTGTTGATAATTATTGTTTTACAAACTCAGCTGCTTTTATGCAGATTTGAAAACTCAAATGATATTTCTAAATGGTATTTTGGGCTGAGAACTACTGTTTTACAAATGTCCGAGGGGCTTATGATGATTTCCGGACTGAGTGAGGCCGACGGCCATATGTGAAGATATGCTGAGTGATATGAGGCCGAGGGACTGAGATACTAATTAAGTCACGAGGTGGCTTGAGTGATGTGAGGCCAAGGGCCTGAGATACTAATTAAGCCACGAGGTGGCTTGAGTGATGTGAGGCCGAGTGATATGAGGCCGAGGGCCTGAGATACTTTATATGCCACGCGGTGGCTTGAGTGATGTGAGGATATGCTGAGTGATGATGCCATGAGGTGGCTTGATATAGCGCTTGGGCCGTAAGGGGCCCCTCCGGAGTCTGCACACCCACAGTGAGCGCGGGTACCCATTGTTCTAAGTGATTGATACTATGCCCGAGGGGCTGATATGAGTGATTGTGAGGTAGCCCGAGGGGCTGATACTATTCTGAGAGTGAGCCCGAGGGGCTGTTACTGATCTGATATTGAGCCCGAGGGGCTGTTACTGTTCTGATATTGAGCCCGAGGGGCTGTTACTGTTCTGATATTGAGCCCGAGGGGCTGGCACTGTTTTGATATTGAGCCCGAGGGGCTGGTTCTATTGATATTATGCCCGAGGGGCGGTTTGTTGTACATGTTTTGCCCGAGGGGCTGTTTACATTTCTATCATTTTTGTTACTCACTCGTAAACTACTTGCTTTACTTGTTGAAAAAAAAAACGGATTTTCACTTGATTTCTCACTACTTTACTATTTAAAGTGATTTTACTGCTTCAGTATGGAATACCTTGGGTTTTTGCGGGATTTCTTTCCTTCAGTCTTTATTTATTATTATTACTCACTGAGTCGGAGTACTCACATTATTCCCTGCACCTTGTGTGCAGATTCAGGTATGTTTTGGCTGATCGGAGGCAGAGTCATCAGGGTTTAGCAAGGTAGCTGCCGGCGTTCGCAGCACTACTTTTCTCTCTCCTTATTTCATTAGTCTGTATTTGCATACTCCAGGCTTTCAGTTGTATTTATACCCTAGTAGATGCTCGTGACTTGTGACACCCCGGGTAGGGCTATGTCGGGTTGTGCTTCCGTTAATTATATCATTAAATCATATTTAAACTGTTTATTAATGTTTAAATATTTTTGAAAAGGCGATATGGGTTTGTTGGCTGGCCTTGTCTTCAGGAGAGGCGACATCATGACTGGAGCGAGGTTTGGGTCGTGACAGTAGCTTGCAAATTTTATTATGATTAGACGAAGATGTGAAACCTTCAGGTTGTGTCATGTACACATCCTCTTCTAGCTCACCATTAAGGAAGGTTGTTTTCATATCCATTTGCCATATTTCATAATCATAGTATGCTGCTATAGCAAGCAAAATCCAAATTGATTTGAGCATTGCCACGGGAGATAAAGTCTCGTCATAGTCGACTCCTTCTTTCTGACGATATCCCTTGGCAACAAGACGGGCTTTATAGGTCTCCACCTTTCCGTATGCTCCAATATTTTTCTTAAAAACCCATTTACAACCTATAGGTTTTATATCCTTTGAAGGTTCAACTAAAGTCCATACTTTATTTTCCTTCATGGATTCCATTTTGGATTCCATGGCCTTTAGCCATTTCTCATAATCAGAACTTTGTATAGCCCCTTCATAGGTCTTAGGGTCATCATCATTATGATCAACCTCATTTTATACATCATTTTGTACCATTAAATTTAATCTAGTTGGTACATGACGTTCTCGTGTAGACCTTCTAAGAGGTACTTATACAACATGTTCACCTTGTGCTGGAATTGGTTGTTGTTCAATTTGGATTGGAACTGGTTCATTAACCTGTTCTTGAACTTCTTTAGTTCTTGAACTTCAACCGTTGAAGATGGCAACTTCCTTGGTAACTTCAAAACATCCAATAAAGGTTCTTCAACTTGGGTCTCATGATCTTTACCTTGTGTTGATTCATTAGTTTCTTGAACTTCATTAAGTTCTATTTCTCCATTATAATTTCCTTCTAAAAGAAATTCCCTTTTTAAAAAGGTTGCTCCTATTTCCACAAACACTTTATGGTCAGAAGGGTGATAGAAATAATATCCCATTATTTTCTTGGGATACCCAATGAACCTACACTTATCAGATCTTGAGTCAAGTTTATCAGACTGTAGTCTCTTAACATAAGCTGGACAACCCCAAACTTTAATATGTTTAAGGTTAGGCTTACATCCTTTCCATATCTCATATGGTGTTGTAGAGACTGACTTAGTGGAAACTTTATTAAGTAAGTATGTTGCTGCTTCCAAAGCATATCCCCATAAATTTATTGGAAGATCACTGAACCTCATCATAGATCTCACCATATCTAATAAGGTTTGATTTCTCCTTTCAGGTACACCATTGTGTTGTGGTGTTCCTAGAGGTGTCCACTGTGAGAGAATCTCATTCTCTTTGAGATATCTGGTAAAATCTTCACTAAAATATTCTCCACATCTATCAGACCTTAGTATTTTGATACTTTTACCATTCTTCTTCTCAACTTCACTACGGAACCTTTTGAACATTTCAAAAGATTCAGACTTCTGTTTCATAAGATACACAAATCTATATCTTGACATATCATCAGTGAAGGTGATGAAGTAAGAATATCCACCTCTAGCTTGAATTTCATGGGCCCACAAACATCTGTATGAATTAGTCCCAATAATTCAGAAGGTCCTTCTCCAATTCCAGTAAATGGAGATTTGGTCATTTTTCCTTTGAGACAAGATTCACAAGTTGGATATGATTCAAAATCATACTTGTCAAGGTACCCTTCTTTGTACAACTTGTTAATTCTTTTCTCTCCAATATGACCAAGCCTACAATGTCAAAGGTATATATGATTTACATGATCATATCTTTTCCTCTTAAGACTTGAAACATGCATAATCGAATTAGCATTCACATTAGGTAAGACATAAACATCATGTTGGAGATAGCCATTCACATATAAATTATCACCATAATTATAGAGCAAATACCATTCCCTATAATAATGCGAAAACCATGTTTGTCTAACATAGAAGCTGAAATTATGTTCGAAACAAATTTAGGAACGTAATAACAATCATCCAACATAAGTACTTTTCCCGTAGGCATTATTAAAGAAATTGATCCTACAGCTACGACCGCAATTTTTGCACCACTTCCAACTTGTAGATTAACTTCTCATTTCTTTAGTTTCCTACTTATCTTGAACCCTTACAACATATTTTAGATGTTATAACCACTGCCAGTATCTAATACACACAGTGAACAATTAGTAGTAGCTAAAGAAACCTTGAAAACATTTTTCATTAATGCTCACTTTGTTTTTGTCCTTTAGAGTTGCAAGATACTCCTTGCAGTTTCTCTTCCAATGACCTTTCTTCTTACAGTGAAAACATTCAGCATCATATACTGACCGCAAGATCAAATCTTTAGAAAGCTCTTTACCAAGCTTGTCCCCCAACTTCTCGTGTTCTTCGATAAGAACAATCATATCATTGACAAGGGGTTCAACTGTGTATCAACCATCTTATTAAGATATTCAATGATTGCAGTTGAATCCATATTCTGATGTTTCCTATGGAGTTCAGAACTCGTAGAAGCGAGAATGATGTGTTTAATAGCAAGGCAGTTTTCCAAATGTTTTTGATAAACCTTGGTGCCTTGAACATCATTCTCTGGTGGGGTTATCTTTGCAGGCTTATCGATCACTTCAATGAGCTTTTCATACATGAGAATAATTCTCAAATTTCTATACCAGTCATCAAAGTTTGGTCCTGCCAACTTGTTGGTCTCAAGTATTTCACACAGTGATATAACAGACATATTGAGAAATCTAAAATATAGAAAAGAAAAGGCAATAATATAAGAACATATTTGCATATATCATAAAGACATGGACTTTATCTAAATGATATTTCCACTAATTATTTTAAACTATTTACCCTCATTATAGTTTACGAAATCTTTATTTCTATTAGTGGAGTAAAGGAATCCTTTAACAATATGTATGAGCCCTTGGAAGTCAAGTCGTTTCTCACATATATTTTAAAAGTAGGTACTCTTACCAACTGTATCCCCATACAATTTCCTTAAATAGCTCTATGTCAAATAGTCCCTTGGTAGTCAGGTCGATCCTATTGGCATAGTTGAGTTCAACAATCATGATAGCAAAGAACTTATTAAATTTTATACTCCCCGGGTAGTCCAGGCATCTAGTAAAAATTGAATAATTCTTTCAATCCATGCATCTAATACAACAAATAATTTTAACATATTCTTGAACTATAAGTCTCCTGGTAGTCAGGCCGCTCCTTATAAACAAGAAATAAGTAAAATTATTTACTTTGATGGATGGATCTATAATAAAATATCTTATATTTTATTATTTAAGAACTCAAATTTTAGTAAGAGGGAATTGTTACTAAAACAGTTTTTAATAACATGAAGATCAAATCTTTTATAGCATGTGAAGTTAGTTCAAATTGTCTACATGCTTAGTCCTAAAATAATTTACATCACATGTAATAAATAATTCAAAATTATATAATGAACAAGCACGTGGCATAAAAACGAAATTCAACATCTTCTAACATGTTTATCTTATATATCACATATATCACAAAAAAATAATCCATGGCAGAATATTATTATTAATTAACATCTCATGAACTAATAACAATTAAAATAACAGTAGATTCCAATAACTTATTATAGGTTACAATCGTATCCAATACAAAATTTCAAACTCAAGTTACGAACTTCTCAATAGTTTAACTTATATGAATGCATATTTTATTCACAATAAAGTAATATCAATCCATATGTATTCAAACAATTTGACTATTGCACAAGACACATGTATTATGGTTTGAACTCTTAAAATATAATCTTAAAATATTTCGTAAATAAAATTTAGACACAAGAAACCATGACTCTGATACCACTGAAGGATTGCGTATAGGTGTTCGTAGCATACAACGGAAGACAATAATAATCCTAGGCAGATCTTTTCGTGTTTAAAATTTATTTACATGTTAATAGATCGGATCTAAGACGTACCTGGTGAAAAAAATCTCGTTTCAAATTCTTCAATAGTGCGAGGACTCTATGCGTATCCACACCGAGACTGATCCTTGATATCAACTCTTTGATCAATGAAACCCGCGAACAAATCGAACGAAAAACTTGTGCTGAAAAGTTTCTCAAAACTCCAGCAAATAATGCGACAAGAAAATTAATTTTCTTGTCAAGAAAATATCTCTTAGTTTTTAGTTTCTTCAAACAACTCCTTTTAATCACACACTTTCACAAAGTGTATTTTTCCTAGACCACCTACGACACTTTTTCACTACTCCTTTTATAACATTACCTAAACCTTTTCCTATTAGTTAAGGTAGTCAATTACCTTGGCTACAAGTCTAGTTCCAAAAATAGACTTTGTAAAAGGTTTTTATTGGAAATTTTTTATCCCATTCCTAATGGGATCATATGCACATCGGCGGCAGCTAGTCCTTTATGGACTTTAATATGTGAATCCAATTTCACATTGGATTTCGGGAAAAATTCAAAAATAGCCAGATTTGCAATTGGTCGTTCAAAAATAGCCCAATTTCAAAAGTATTCGAAATTTAGCTACTTTTCATGTAATTTGAGTGAAAACATTGTTTAAAACCCGGAAAATACGTCAGTATATTATACTGGAGTTCCAGCATAAGTATGCCTGAACTCCAGCATATTATACTGGAGTTCCAGGATAAGTATGCTGGAGCTCCAGCATAATATGATGGAGTTTCAGCATAAGTATACTAGAACTCCAACATCATATACTGGAGTTCCACCAAGTATAATTATCCAGTATAATATACTGGAGTTTGGAGCACCGGTGCTCCAGTTTCCAGTATATTATACTGGAGTCAGCAAAGTATACCGGTCCAGCATAATATGCTAGAGTTCATACACAGGTGCACCAAACTCCAGTATATTATGCTGGATCGGTCTTTGTTGCAGCAAAATAGTGGCTATTTTTCATTGACTTCGTAAACGCTGTATATTTTTGAATGACTAGTACGCAAACTGGCTATACCGTGCTAATCATAAAAATAGCACGGTATAGCCAGTTTTCGGATTGGTCATTCAAAAATAGCCAGCATTTACGAAGTCAATAAAAAATAGCCACTATTTTGCTGCAACAGAGACCGGTCCAGCATAATATACTGGAGTTCGGTGCACCTGTGTTTGAACTCCAGCATATTATATTGGCCCGGTATACTTTGCTGACTCCAGTATAATATACTGGAGACTGGAGCACCGGTGCTCCAAACTCCAGTATATTATACTTGACAATTATACTTGCTGGAACTCCAGTATATTATGCTGGGGTTCTAGTGTATTTATGCTGGAACTCCATCATATTATGTTGGAGTTCCAGCATACTTATCCTGGAACTCCAGTATAATATGCTGGAGTTCAAGCATACTTATGCTGGAACTCCAGTATAATATACTGGCATATTTTTCGGGTTTTGAACAGTGTTTTCGCTCAGATTTATCTTTACATAAAAAGTGGCTAAATTTCGATTACTTTTGAAACTGGACTATTTTTGAACGACCAGTTGTAAATCTGGCTATTGTTGAGTTTCTCCCTTGGATTTCACAAATAAGTTTCCATCAACTTTTTATTAACAATTTATTCATATTTCATATACATTCTTATATGAAATATTAATTATATATATCACATATATATTTCAACTAAGAGATATAATTTATTTTTCTATCCAAATAGAAAACTTCAATTTGTTCACAATATTAATTATATCCTCTGTGCTAGCAAAGAATATAATAATATTTTATTTGGACTAATAATTTATTTATTTGACTAATTAAATTCTTTAATTTAATTATCAAATACTAAAGTAATTAATCCTTTAGCAAAGATCAGAACACTCGTTAGTGTGCGGCCCCATAGGTTCAATACTGAGCTGGTAGTAAATTGATCACATCAATATACTAATCAAGGGTGGCGTCTAGCAACACTCCTTAACGACCGGATAGCATGAAGTATACAATTTACTATCAAGAACCAGTAGAAGAATAATATAGTAATTCCTTCTGTCCTTATAGCTCTAGATCACCCTAGGATATGGTTCAACTATCAAATCCTAATAGGCGACCAACTATGTGTTCATGTCTAATATAATCGACCATTGAATGACCTAAGAAACTCTTTCCTTCTTTCATTCAATTGCCCTAGCCAATGTCTTAATTTGGTCGTTTATAATTCATGATAACATGGAGCTTAAACTCATTACCAAGAGTTGACAGATTCCATCTTGATCAATCACTAAGTCTACAAGTATTCAATCGTATCCAGTATCCTTTCAACTATCGCCCTAGGGCCATAGGTGTCTAGTATTAAAGCACAACAAATAACTTGTTAATTACCATGATGATCTCAGGTCAAAGGAAATTCTTACATCATATTCTTCAAGAGAATATCCTATTGACAGTTTATGGTAATTCTAACCATTAGGAATTATCCAATGAGTCAGTTCAATGATCATATCTCTATATGCATCATCTATCTATGTGATTTAGTTAATGAGATCAACTAATCTTTATCCCATAAAGACGATCACATAAATATTGATCTAACCGGATTACTAATGTCCAAATTAATAATCCTACGATCAAGAACAAATTTATATTAAATTGTAAGAGACTTTGCTCTCATTATCATGATCTCTATCATGATGACAAGTCTCAAAATTTAATTAAGGACCTTATCAAATTAATCAAATAATTAATAATAACTATGATAAAAGAATGCCATATATTTTTATATCGAATAACGTTTACAAAAATATGTTCAAATCATCAAATATGAAATTGGATCTAGGGCATATCTACTATATTCCTAACCGTCATTTGTGAGGGGCCATTTTAACGATTTTTTTTAGAGGAAAACAGAGTACTCGCTTCTTGGGTTGCTACTTGTTAGGCACAAACCAACGAACAACTAATTCAAGTTATTAGTCTTCCTAATAGTGCGATTGCAATAGTGATAGAATGAATAGGGCTCTTTCATCTTTAATCAAAGAGATCTCAGTTTCGAACTCCGAACATAAAATTATAGTTGTCGTGACATTCATTGCCACCACCGGAATGATCCTCTATGTGAATTGTGAGTCTCTTAGGTTTAAAAATGTTTAGGATTGTAACTAGGATTAAGGTTTTTAAATGTAATTACTCACTATTCACATAATTAATTAGTAGGAGTAATTTTTTAAAAGGTAAAGTTGAAACGAAGAGATGGGGTTGTTGGTTGTGAGAAGGGGCGAGGTGATTGATAAGGTTAATGAGATTACACTCCTAACTTCCTCGGAGGATAATCTACTAAGCTAATTATTCCACGACCAGACTCTAATCTAAACCTTCAAAAGCAAACCAAAGAGAATAGTTCTACCGAATTAAAGCAGAGCCAATATTGTTCAACTACATTTTTTCGTCGAAAATTTATACTGTATAGTTAAATAAAATAAAAATTGTATATATACGTTGTATGTTAAATTTCTTTACTCATATATACTCTTTTTTTTTCTTTAGTGAAATTCTAGTTCAGTCTCTGTCTCGCCCAATTAATGCACAATAAATAATGTATTGTATAGTGTATTTTAATGTTTCTAGAAAACCATCTTATTTCTCGCATAAGTTTTGGAAGACATTTGATGCTAATACCATTTCATGCATTACGAAAACTAATATCATTGAGTAGATCCAATGCTATCATCCGTTTTAATTACTTGACCCTTCAAAAGCATTGGTTAAAAGATTTTGGCAGTCGTAGCTTTTCTATCACTTTTGTTAGCTTATTTTTACTTACTGTAAAACACTAATTAATGCCAACCCATGGCAAAGACAAATGCGAAAAAGAATATCTTATCAAATGTATTGAACCCTACCAAGTACAACGTGACTATGTTTGCATTTTCTTTTTCGTCTCATGTTTAGCTGTTTGTATAGTTTAAACGTGCTTCCTCTCACCATTACAGTATCAACCAAGCTATAAATAAAGTAATTTAAAGATTCTAAGTATTTAAAAAAAGAAGATAAAACATAAAAATAATAATAAATAGAAAAGGGTTGACGAGCGAAAAACACAACACAAAATTGATGCTCGCTAATCAAAGATAGTATAGTAAAATATCGTCTTCACAGGGATTGGATTTAAACAATATTCGAATAATTTCTGGGTTAATTGCTATTCAGGAGGATTAACACTTGAGTCAAATGATTATGAACTACATTTAACTACTAAAATAAAGTAATTGACAATTGACAACAAGGAATTAGAGATTCGCAGAGTTGGTTTCTTATCAACGTGAGGAATAAGGGTTTTGACATAATAGGTGCAAGGTTGTTATTGTGTATATGATATTGTTATATTTCACTCTTGAGGTTCTATCAATTCTCACAAATTCAATAGGTGATTAGCTTATGCTTCCGATTCAATCTCCTCTCTCGATTAAATCTAAATCTTTGAAATAAACTAATGTGAGGTGCGATGAAACTTGCAAGAATCTATTGGTAAGAATGGTCTAAGAGAAACTTCTCTCGAATATTTCTCAATCTTAATTTAAGGGGTAGATCACAAAACTTATTCGGTTACTTTAAGGAGTACCAAAATAAATTAAGGCATGCATTACAATAATATTCAATATTATGCTTCTCTTTCGATTAAACGAGATAATAAATAAAATCACAACTAGAGTTAAATCTCTTCCAATAGATTCAAGCAATTAACTAGTAATCAAATCCATAAACAATAACCAAGTCACCAAATCATGTCAAACCCTAAGGTAAACTACTCCATAATTACGGAGGAAGTCATCACAAAAAAAGTTAAAGAATAAGAAAGTATCAATCTAATATTACAATCCAAAACTCCCGTATTTAATTGTTGGAAAGATAATAAAATCATGTGTCTTGTAGACTTTAATGCTCTCCCAAAGCTTCCAAGGTCAAAAGTCCCTTTAAATATATCTTTTTGGTGTATTTATACCTTGTAGGAGTGAGCCCAGGCGAAATTATCTTTTCCAAGCTGAAATAAGAAAATACTCTAAAAAAATCACACAGGCATGCCTCCCCATGCACCGCCTCATGCGGGGCGCTAGTGGAAAAGTTTAGAGAGCAACTTCTGACGGACAGCAGCAAAAAGCACCGTCGCGCCGCATGGAGCAGCGCAGCAGTGTAAGTTTTATAGAGCACCCCGTTTCTTCACGTTTGGACATTTAGATGTGGCTCTCGACCCTCGAACGACAATCCCCATTTAATCCTTTGGGATTTTACTCAAACTTCAAAGCTCCAACTTGTTTGATTTTGCTCTCGAATATCTTTTAACTCGAGATCACTTCCTGCAACGTATAAAATACATAATAAGTACATTACACTATGTCACGACCCGAATTTCCCACCTTCGAGGCCGTGATGGCACATAACATTTAACTCACTAGGCAAGCCAACGTCACAGTTTATTACACCTTTTCCCTTTATCTTTTAGATATAAGTGACAGCGCAAGATGAATTAACAGAAATAAATACGGAAGAACAATTTAAAAGCTTAACTTGAACATTAACAGAATCCGAAATAACATCTACCTAGAACTGGAGTCACAATTCACGAACTGTCTACGATTACTACAAATAATGATCTGAAAGAAAATATACATCTGTTTCGAAGGAAAAGTAAAAACAAAATACAGTAAAGATAGAAGGGGATGCCAGGGCCTGCGGACGCTTGCAGGACTACCTTGGGTCTCCTGAACTGAAGGTAGCACCCTCGCTCTCGAATCAATCACTAGCTCCAAAAGCTACACAGGAAGTGAAGAGTACAGTATCAGTACAACCGACCCCATGTATTGGTTAGTGTCGAGCCTAACATCGACAAAGTAGTGACGAGGCTACGGCGGGGAATACAACCTACAACAGTTTATACTAAACGGAAAGGAAATATAGAATGTACATAAATAATAATTGACAGTAAATAAATCTGGAATCCAACTGTACCACTACTACTTTTCAGCTATAACCAATCCTTAGGAGTTTTTCAATATCTCAGTAATAGACTTTCAACATAAACACATGCTCAGAAACATAACTGATGTGGCGCGCATCCCGATCCTACCATATAAACGACAGTAGTATCATAAATCCAACAATAACAGTATCAATATTCAACAACAACAATATCAACATTCTCCCTTATTCCTCCTTATTGCGGCGCACAACCCGATCTCACCTATCCTCCCTTATTACTCCTTGTTGTGGTGTACAACCCGATTCCAACATATAAATATATCAACATCAATCACAAAGAGAAAATACCAAGAATTTCACAAGTTGACTCAATTTTCACATTTCTACACTTCAACTCGAATAAAGGGGTTATCACTACGATTACGGACTTCACCCATGAAGGCTAAATAGCAAGACCAACCAAAGTGCATCATAAGGCACCAACAACTCAACACAAGCTAATAATAACTAAACAGACCCATGAAACAATTAGACACTCCAAGTACGAGGACAACAATTAATATAAAGCAATTAGGCATGGAGACATTTATGGCAAATAACAATTAAAGCATAGAACAGTTAAGCAGGCAGCAATTAAGATGAGGAATGATATAATAGGAAACGGGGAAGGGAAACAGCTAAACATGATAATTTTGGTGGCGCATAGGTACTCGTCACCACACCTATACGCCACACACATGAAATTTCACATAGCAAATAAGTCGGGGATTATTATTCCCTCAAGTCAAGGTTAGACCAAACACTTACCCCAAGCCAACGGGTAATTCAACGCTCAACCACCGCTTTACCTCTCGATTCCACCACCAATTCAATCGTATCTAACCATAATTAATTTAATAACATCAATAAATGCTAAATAAACCAATTCTAATGCATGAATATGAATTCTCAAATGTTTCCCCCAAAAAGTCAAAAATCAACCCCGGGCCTGCTTGGTCAAAACCCAAAGTTCGAGCCACAACCCAATCACCCATTCACTCACGAACTCAAATATGTAATTAGTTTTGAAATCGGACCTCAAATCGAGGTCCAAATCTCCAAAATTTGAAAATCCTAACTTCTACCCAAAAACACCCAATTTCCCATGAAAAACCCTTGATTTTGAGATAAAATCATGTAGAAAGATGTTATAGATTGAAGAAAATAAGTTAGAAATTACTTACTAATGATTTGGAGAAGAATCTTTCTTTGGAAAATCGCCCAAGAGAGTTTAGGGTTTTAAAGAATTTGAAAAATGGATAAAATCCCGTAAAAAATCCCACTTATCAGGTGCAGATGTCGTAATTATGACCAAGGGTTCGCAATTGCGAACCCTGAGAATTTTTGCTACCTTTGCATTTGCAAAGAAATCGTCGCATTTGCGACTGCTAGGAATTTCTGAGAACTTCGTAATTGCGAAGAAATGCTCGCAAATACGAACAAGGCTGGCCAAGGCATTTTTCGCAATTGCTATCAGCTCCTCGCAATTGCCAAGCCTGTTGGTCTCACAATTGCGGGGCCAGGAGAAATTACCTTTTCCAAGCTGAAACAAGAAAATACTCTAAGAAAATAACACGGGCGCGCCACCTCATGCGGGGTGCTAGTGGAAAGGTTCAGAGAGCAACTTCTGACGAACATCAGCAAAAAGCATTATCGCGCCGCGTGGAGCGGTGCGACAGTGTAAGTTTTAAAGAGTACTCCATTTGTTCATGTTTTGACATCCAAACGTGGCTCCCGACCCCCGAACGCGATCCCCATTTAATCCTTTGGGTTTTTACTCAAACTTCAAAGCTCCAACTTGTTTGATTTTGCTCTCGAATATCATTTTAACTCGAGATCACTTCCTGCAAGGTATAAAACACATAATAAGTGCAATACATTAACATTCAAGCACAAATACAAGTAAAATGCAGTAATTAGAGTGCAAACTATGACTAAAATACGGGTTTCTAGCCTACCATAAATACTACACACTTAAATTATTGCTCGTCCTCGAGCAATCAAACCGCACTTCACATAGAGACGACCTTCTTATCAGACAACTTCCCTAATGCATCATGCCAAGAATATTTAAAACATACTAAGCACCATACCATAACATCCTCACCTCAAGACTCAACTCACAAGCACCATGCGTTTTTCACAACCTACTCACTTACTCTAACACAGAGGTCAAAGACATTACATTTTCTTCACAAATCATGTGCTCTCATACTAAAGATAGAGAATAGTTCCACACACAATAAAATTCAAGAACAAATAGGAATTCAAGATAGAAAGAATTAACTCACTCTCAGAAATAGAATTCATGTGCCACAGAAGACGTGTCATAGGCTTGCCCGTAATGTAATACTCTACTAATTTGTCCTCAGTCGATCAAGGATCAAGTAGGACTTAATTTGGTTGTAATATAGGCTGTAGGACGGGTAGGATAGATTTGGATATAGTGACTATACCTCCCATAAGCACTTTAATACATATACATTATCAATTTAAACCTCACATTTATGTTGAGCAAAACCCCAACCTTCATTCATAATAGCATCAAGCTCTCAATATCTTTTAGCACAAACAAGATGAGAACTAACGCTAGCATGGAATCCATTTTTTCTTTTCTAAGTTCTGATTTATTTTATTTTATTTTTTTCAATTCTCTACAAGTGGCTCTCATAATTTTTCAAACAATGCACCTTCTTCCTTTTTCTATAGTTCCACTCAAAACCCGACCATACCTCACTTAGCTTTTACAAGCTCACAACAAAATCAAGTACTCAAGAGAGGTAAAAGGTTCAAACAAATAGACAAATCAAATTAAGGGATCAAAGTTGTAGTGTGATTGCCAAAGAAATAGGATTATAAGCTCAACGTGGCTAACTAAGATGCATCACATTTAGATGGGAAAAATATATATCTGGCTCAACAAAGAAATGTCTATATCACTTTCTAGACTGAACAAGACTACTATTTCTCTTTGCAAACACACGAAACAAGTTCTAGACATCAACCGACATGCACAAAATATCACAAAACCTCATACATATTGGCATATAACTCACTTAGGATCAGATCTATTCCGAATCTCTAATCAAAGCAGCTAAGAATGTTACCATCACACAATTTAAGGTACTTATTTAGGAGTCAAAAACTGATCCTACGCGTCACAAATCAGGCACTCACTGCTCTCAAGGCACAACAAAGTCTAGAAAAGTCATCTCCCTTTAACACCTACCACAAGACTTCATTACTCCTACTAAAACAAAAAGTAACTAAACCCAGTTCAAGCAAAACCCTTGAAAAAGAACCGCGACACAAAGAAAACCCAAGTTTGAATTTTTACACTACCTAAGAAAACAAAACACAAATAAACAAAGTTTTTCTAAAGTTTTTTTCTTTAACTTTAAGCCCTCAAGAAGACAGCCGAGGAAATCCATCGTCGGGAAAAGTCAAAAAAGATCAATTAAAAAAAAAGATTACAAACATACATATACATATATACATTCCCCTCCCAACACTTTAAATGATGGCATGTCCCTATGACATGCAAATAAAAAGTAAGAGGTAAAGAAATTTTTCCTGATTCATCTAGTCGGAGTCTGAAATCGAAGTAGGGATCTCCTTTGCACGCCCAACCCAGTGCACACATCCATGCTGAGAGCTTATTTTCCACCTTCTTTAGGTACGCCCACACTTACCCGTTTTACTCTTTCCAATTTGCTCTTTCACAACCCCCTTTTCTCCTTCCATTGATCAATCTTTCATCACCCACTCTGAGCATGAGCTACCTTTCCTGAATATCTAGAATTGTCTGCTTGTAGCTAAGAAGGGTCTTCCTAAAATCAGAGGGATCTCCTTATTTTCCTCCATGTTCATCGCAATGAATTCCACAGGGAACACAATTTTATCACCCGAACTAGCATATCTTCCACTACTCCTTCAAGTATAATTGTGGTCTGATTTGCCAGTTGCAAGGACACAGGTATCGACCTGATTTATCCAATCTCTCCCTCTAATTTCATGAAAATATACAAAGGCAAGAAGCCTCAGAGTCACACAAAAGATTTTTGAAATTTAGTACTTCCTAAAAAAGCAATGTATAGTAAAACTCCCTGGATCTCCACATTTTTTAGGGAGCCTATTTTGCAAAATGGCACTACAATGCTCTGTCCGCTTGACAACTGATGTCTCTTCCACTTTCTGCTTCTTGGACAATATCTCTTTCATGAATTTAGCATAAGCTGGCATCTGTGAAAGTACCTCGGTGAAACGTATATTCACATGCACCTGCTTGAACACTTCTAGAAAGCGTTCGTATTGTTTGTCTAACTTCTCTCTTCTTTGCTTTTGGGGGAAAAGGTAGAGTAATCATGTCTCTCTTCATTCTCATTATTTGTTGCATTATCATCCTTCTTTTTTTTCTGAGATCTGGTCTTCCCTTTCTTCTTCAGACCATCATCTACCATCCTTGCACCTTTTTGAATGTTATCATTTTTTTGCTCTTCCACAATCTCCACCTGTCTTTCAATCGAATCCTCCTTTTGCTTTGCTATGGGATCCTCCAACTCGTGCTCACTCCTCAAAGACACTATATTTATTGTCTCTTTTAGATTTCTTTTAGTATCAGCAGGGAGCGTTCTTGGAACCCTCTCAGTCAACAGAGTAGCTAGTTGCCCAACCTATCTTTCCAGGTTTCGAAAAGTCATGCTCAGTTCTTTGATAGTTGCTCCATATTCTTGTATAGCTGAGCTATGGGCTTCAAGCCTCTCCTATGTCTTAATAATAAAGGCCTTCATCAGATCTTTCATGCTAGACTGATTAGATTATGGAGGCTGATATTGCTGCCTCTACTGATTTTGAAAACCTGGAGCTCCTTGTCCCTGGTGTCTAGAGTTATTCTGATGCCATGAATTCAGGCCACCACTTGGTGAACTCCAAAAAAAGCTTGAGTGCCTCTGTCCCATAAAGTTAAAATTATTACCACTCTGGTAGTTGCCTCTGTCAAAGCTTCCCACAACATTTACCACTTCATCTATAACTAAGGCCTGAAACTCATACGTTTAATGACCCATTCCATAGGAATCACAAACAGGTGATGGTTGGCTCTGGACCTTGGCTAAGTTCAAGTTTCTTATCTCTTTGGTCATGACGTCTAGCTGGGCTTGCACTATTGTGTTAGAATCTACTTGATGAACCCCGACTAATTTTCTTCTATCGTTACTCTCAGCAAGCCACTGATTAGCATCTTCAGAGAGCTCATCAAGAATTGCCACAATCTCCTCAGACGTCTTCTTTATTAAAAGGCCCCCAACTGCAGTGTTCAGAGTTCGTCTTGACGGAGGTGTCATTCCATCCCAAAAGTCCTAGAGTTGTATTGAAAATTTAATCCCATTATGCTAACACTTCCTCACTATCACCTTGAATCTTTCCCAAGCCTGGAAAACTATTTTGGTGTCCGTCTAGCAGAAGTTGTGAATTTCCCTTCTAAATTTCACTGTTTTTGTAGCTGAGAAATATTTGTCACAAAAGTTTTTAGCCATATATTCCCATGTCCTGATCAACCTCGTTGGTAAGTTACGAAGCCAGTGCTTCACTTCATACTTTAGTGAAAAGGGGAATGCCCTTAAGTATACTGCATCTTTTGACACTCCGTTGTACTAGAAGGTGTTCATGATTTCCTCAAAATCCATCAAGTGAGTGTTAGGATCTTCATTCACCTTCCCTCTGATAATACAGTTGTTCTGGATAGTTTGAAGCAAGCATTGCTTCAACTCGAATTATTGGTTGTTACTGGTAGAGGTCTGACACTCGACAGTCCCCAATTGTAGACTGGACTGGCATAATATCCCAATGCTCTACCACGTCTGGGTACCGCATTCTCGAGCTGGTATTCAACCAAGGGTCAATTTATATTGAATCTACGACCCCCATTATCTTTGACGGTATCCTCAACAGCTCTACGGGCTGCCTCAGCTACTATCCTTACAGCTTCTTCCCTATGTTGTGCTCCCTCTCTTATAGCTAAATCTACCTCGTTTTCACCGTTATTAGTTATGTGTTCTTGGGTTGAAGGTTGCCCTAAGAACTTTCCGGTGAACTCTTTCTCTTTCCTCAGTTACCGCAGGTGTTTTTCCAACTCTGATTTGTAGGGTATTACTTCTTTTAAAGAGGATCGAGTCATACACCACGAACTTAACCTGTTGCCTGCACATGGAAGAGAAACCCATGAAGAACAAAATAAAATAAATTCCTGAATTAGCACCCAAAAACTATTTTGAACACTATTGATTGCCAATCCCCGTCAACGGTGCCAAATTTTGATGAGCGCAAAACACAACATGAAATTGAGGCTCACTAATCAAAGATAGAATAGTAAAATATCGTCTTGACAGGGATTGGATTTAAATAATGTTCGAATAATTTCTAGGTTAATTTTTATTCAGGAGGATCAACACTTGAGTTAAATGATTATGAACTACGTTTAACTACTAAATAAAGCAATTGACAATTGACAATTGACAACAAGGAATTAGAGACTCGTAGAGTTGGTTTCTTATCAATGTGAGGAACAAGGGTTTTGACGTGATAGGTGCAAGGTTATTATTCTGGATATGATACTGTTATATTTCACTCTTGAGGTTCAATCGGTTCTCACAAATTCAATTGGTGTATCTTATGCTTCCGATTCAGACTCCTCTCTCGATTAAATCTAAATCTTTCAAATAAACTAATGTGAGGTGCGATGAAACTTGCAAGAATCTATTGGTAAGAATGGTCTAAGAGAAACTTCTCTCGAATATTTTTCAATCTTAATTTAAGGGGTAGATCATAAAGCTCTTTTGATTACTTTAAGAAGTACCGAAATAAATTGAGGCATACGTTGCAACAATATTTAATATTATGCTCCTCTTCCGATTAAACAAGATAATAAATAAAATCACAACTAGAGTTAAAGCTCTTCCAATAGATTCAAGAAATTAACCAGTAATCAAATCCATAAACAATAACCAAGTCACCAAATCATGTCAAACCCTAAGGTAAACTACTCCATAATTATGGAGTAATTCATCAAAAAAAGAATTAAAGAATAAGTGTGGTGATCCAAAAGGTCATCACTTGTTTTAAAATAAAATTCTGCGTTCCGAGGCCTTAAAACCTCTTTTAGCATAACCTCGATTTGCGTGCGCAGTCTGGGCGTGTAATCGGAAAGCTATTATGTGAAAATCTGTGAAAAATGATAAATTTTGACTATAAAATGAACTAATTTGACTTCGGTCAACGTTTAGGGTAAACGGACCCGACCCCGTGATTTGACGGTCCCGGAGGGTCCATAGAAAAATATGGGGCTTGGGCGTATGCCCGGAATCGAATTCCAAGGTCCCAAGTCCGAGAAATGAATTTTTTTTTAAAGAAATTATTTTCTGAAAAATATAAAGGTTTTTGGAAGTGAAATATTATGTGAAACCTGTGGTATCGGGCCCGTATTATAGTTTCGAAGCCCGGTACAGGTTCAATATGATTTATATGTGTTGTCGGTAAAGTTTGTTAAGAAATGCAATCCATTTGACGTGATTTGGACCTTAAATGCAAAATTTGATGTTTAAAGAAGTTTTGAGAAATTTCATAGATTTTGAGGTTTAATTCGATGTTCATGATGCTGTTTTGGTGATTTGATTACACGAATAAGTCTGTAGGATGTTTTTGAGGTTGTGTGTATGTTTGGTTTGGAGCCCCGAGGGCTCGGGTGAGTTTGGATAGGCCACGGGGTGTATTGTAGACTTAGAAAATTGCAGGATTTTGCTGGTGTGATCAGGCCTGCAGGCTTCGCATTTGTGAAGCCTAGCTCGCAAATGCGAAATCGCAAATGCGAGGGCTTGGTCGCAAATGCGAACCAGCCCAGGCCTGCCCTTCCTCGCAAATGCGAGATAATTCTTCGCAATTCCGACCTCGCAAATGCGAGTGTCCCTTCGCAAATGCAAAGTCTGCTTGTAGTGCTTGAGGTCGCAAATGCGACCTATGTGTCGGAAAAGCGAAGTCGCAAATGTGACATTTTTGTCCGCAAATGCGAAAGTCCAAATTTCCAGAAGGGTTCGCAAGTGCGAGCCCTGTTTCACAATTCCCAACTTAGCAGAGGTCGGGGTTCGCAATTGCGAACCCCTGTTCGCATTTCCCATATCTGCAACCTGCAACTTTTATACTTAGACGGATTTTTAAACCATTTTCATATCCTCTCAAAACATAAACACTCTAGGGCGATTTTTCAAAGGCTTCTTCTTCTCCAAAGCAGTTGTAAGTCGTTTTTAACTAGTTTTCTTCAACCCTTAACATCTTCTAACATGATTTCAACTCAAAATCAATGATTTTCATGGGGGAAATTGGGTGATTTAGGTAGAATATAGGTTTTTCAAAAATTGGGGATTTGGACCTCGATTTGAGGTCCGATTTCAAAACAAATTATATATTTGGGTTCGTGGAGGAATGTGTAATCGGGTTTTGGTTCGAACCTCGGGTTTGACCATGTGGGCCCGGGGCAATTTTTGACTTTTTGGGTAAAACTTTGGAAAACTCATTTTCATGCATTGGGTTGATTCATTTAGCATTTATTGATGTAATTAAGTAACTTGTGGCTAGATTCGAGCGAATTGGTGGTGGAATCAAGGGGTAAAGCTATAATTGAAACGTAAATTGTGTTCGTGGCATCGAGGTAAGTGTTTGGTCTAACCTTAGCTTGAGGGATTAAGAGTTGTGTCTTATTTGCTACGTGTTAATTGTGGAGTACGACATATAGGCATGGTGACGAGTATCTATACGTCGGTGTCAAACATGCCCGTGAGTCTTGTATTGTAATTGTTATGACTCCATTGTGAATTATTGCACTTCACATGTTATTGAAATATTATTGTTCCCTTGTCGGGATGTTATTGAGTTATTATTGTTCCCTTGCTGGGATGTTATTGAATTATTATTGTTTCCTTGCCAGGATGTTGTTATATTGCTCTTGTGCCCTTGCCGAGATTCTTTGTGATTGTTGTTGATTTGTAACTGGGATCGGGTGGCACGCCTGCCACAAGATAAATGAAATGGGAGCGGGTGGCACGCCTGTCACAAGATATATGAGATGGGAGCGGGTGGCACACCTACCACAAGATAAATGAAATGGGAGCGGGTGGCACGCTTGTCATGAGATAAACGAAATGGGAGCGGGTGGCACACCTGCCACGAGATACAAGAAACGGGAGCGGGTGGCACGCCTGCCACGAGATATAGAAAATGGGATCGGGTTGCATGCCTGCAACAAGATGTGAAATAAAAGTGAAATCTGTCTTTGTTTTCCTTATCCTTGTTAGTAGTTGGATTTTGGTTCCTTTGTAATTCTCTTGATATTCTGTTTTTACCTGCTATTCCCCGAAGCATGTGTTCCCCTCCCCTCTTTACTTGTTTATTCTTGTTTTACTTTCCGCTGTATATTATATAACTGCACAGGTTTACTTGGAAGTCTGGTCCTAGCCTCGTCACTACTTCGCCGAGGGTAGGCTAGGCATTTACCAGCACATGGGGTCGATTGTGCTGATACTACACTCTGCACGATGTGCAAATCTCGGGACAGCTCTTGGACCTTAGTTTGGAGGCTACCTTCAGTCCACGCGGAGATCCAAGATAGACCTGCAGACGTTCACAGGCCCTGGCGTCTCCTCTATCTTTTATTTCCTATTTCATCTTTCTGCTTCAGAATGTGTCTTTTATTTTCAGACATTGTATTTAGCAGTCTTAGACCGTCTATGGTACTGTGACACCAAGTTTTGGGT
Organism: Nicotiana tabacum; assembly: GCF_000715075.1. Taxonomy (NCBI): domain Eukaryota; kingdom Viridiplantae; phylum Streptophyta; class Magnoliopsida; order Solanales; family Solanaceae; genus Nicotiana; species Nicotiana tabacum. The sequence goes on from NC_134084.1 coordinate 143,860,570, forward strand.
GATTAAGGCTTAAGCAGTTGTAATAGATATAGATTCCAGATATTTTATTGTTTTCTTCCGCTTAATTTAAATTTTTGTTGTTTTTACGTTATCGCTTTACGTATGTAAAAAGAAATAAATGGATAATGAAGTAATTAGTTTAAAGGATTGGCTTGCCTAGCTCATATTAGTAAGCGCCATCACGACTCCCGAGGGTGGAAAATCCAGGTCGTGACAATAAGAAAGCATCACAACACGAAATTTATAGAGGAAAGTTTACAGAGCGACTTTTGACGGACAGCAACAAAAAGCACTGTTGCCCTGCCCCATGCGACGCGGAAGTGTAAGTTTTACAGAGTAGTCCATTTCTTCACATTTTGACATCAGACTTGGCTCCCGACCCCCGAACGCGATTCTGGTTTAATCTTTTGGGCTTTTACTCAGACTTTAAAGTTCTAACTCATTCGATTTTGCTCCCAAGTATCTTTTTAACTCGAGATCACTTCCTGCAAGGCATAAACATATAATAAGTGCAATACACTAATATTCAAGCCCAACCACAAGTAAAATACAATAATTAGAGTACAAATTATGACTAAAATACGAGTTTCTAGCCTACCATCAAGAGTCACGTGGGATGTGAAGTGAAATGACTGCATTTGTAAATTAAGCAGCTCAGAAAGTTCCCCTTTCATTCATTTTGGATATCTCCACCTTCTACTCTTCCATCCAAATGCAAAATGGTCGAGCGAGATGTATAAATAGTTGCTTTTAGAACCCTTATTTAAAGAATAGCCGAAGTTTCATTTACAAGAATTTTAAAATTTAGCCGCTTCAAAAGCAAACTTCAAAGCATCGAGTCTAATGTTTCAATCGTGGGTTTGAAATTTCAAATGTCAGAAAATCGGATTTGAAATTGAATATAGTTCGGTCTTAAATTTTGATTTTAACAGTTTGAACTTTAGACATTTCAAGTATAAAGCTAAATAATTATGGAAAACAAGCATAATAAGTAGCAACGACACGAGCAATCTGAAGTTTGTCAAAAACGGCTAAATATTTAAATAATTTTAACAACTGACTATGTTTTAAATAGGACTGCTAAAAGCGACCATTTCGTAAAAATGCTCGCATTCCATTCATGGTTTGTAGAAAGGAATTTTTACCTCCTATAGCAAATGTTAACACCTTATTTATTTTAAATAAATTATATTCTACAGATACCTTTTAAGGTTTATAGCAAAATATTTAATTTTGGTTACCTCCTAACCCTAAGCCACTAAATATGCTAATCAGTTACAATATTTTATTTCTCTCTCTACTTTGATACATCCCATTCTCCTCCCCCATCCCATTAAAATTTTCGATTCCGCTTCTTTGTCTAGCCAACGGTTCTTTCCCTTTCATAAAACAACCAAATTCCTTACGAAATATTCGAAGACCAAGAGGAGTAAACGAAGCTGTTCAACTGAAGCTGTTTAAGCCAATATCTTTCAGCGTTGATTTGGGAATACAGAAGTGAGACAAGGCAAGGAAAACCCTACATCTAAACTTGAATTAGAATTGAAAGGCTTAAGGCTAGGGCACAAATGAGTAGAAATAGTGATTTTCTCCATTTTGGAGTAGAAATTGAGAGGAAAAGAGGGAATCTAGGGAAAAAGGGACCTTTTCTTTTTTGGGTTCTTGATTTGGTTCTACTTATCCTCCAGCTTGACGAGACGACATTAGGGTTGTTCTTGAACAAAGACGATGGAGTTTGGTGCTGAGCAACTTGAATTTTCTGTTAATATATTTCAATATATTTCAATGTATCTCGTTTTATTTTCATGTATTTCACTGTATTCATTGTCTTTTTTTCATTGTATTTCAGTGTATCCCGCTGTATTCTATGTATTTCATTGTATTCACTATCTCGCTATATGCCATGAATGTATTCATAAGTTTTTTATAATTAATATAATTTATGTATTCAGATGTATTATATAATTTCTCTGAAGATTGCTATGTTTTTGGGGTATTTTTCGGTTGAGAATCTTTTTTATAACTGAAAATACAAAATTTGTGTGTTATAATTGAGTTTGTTGAGTTATATTAGGAGTCTATTATGTTAATTAATTCACTTTCCGTTTTAAAAACAGTGTAATCCCCTATTTCACGCCGTGAATACTGTCGAATACAATAATCTGTCCAGATGTAATCCCATGTTTCACTACATGAATACAGTCGAATACTCTCGAATACAACAACTGATTAGCTGGACTTCTCTGATTCACGCCTATTTTTGTTGTTGTATTCATGAATACAATAGCTTAAATACATCAAATACATCTTATAACCACAAAAAAGGTATTTATAATCCGTAATATAGCAAATGGTATCTATAGATGGTCAATTACTACTAAAAGATGGTGCTTTATGAAAATTTCTCTTGTAGAAATGACATGAGGTAATTACTCTAAAGGTCTGTTGTTTAATTAAAGAAAAATATTAGTCATGTCCATTTATAAGTAGCTTATTACAAAAATTGGTTAATTTATAAAATATTACTAATATTAGCTAATTAGCTATTTGTGGCAAAAAAAAGTCAAAATTTTGCTCTCTTTTGAGTGAGTGTTCTTAGAATAGATTAGGTATATCTTAAGGAGCTTGAATCTCAGGTTTGGGATGATTTGGTGGAGGTTTGAGGTGGTTTGAATTGAAAATTCGAAGTAGAAGATGAACATGAAAAAATGATATGTGTATCACACTGTGTATCATATATATATATATATATATATATATATATATATATATATATATATATATATATATATGTATGTATGTATGTATGTATGTATGTATGTATGTATGTATGTATGTATGTATATATGCGTGTGAGATACATGCGTGATACATGTTTGATACATGTGTCGCAGAAGAACTTTTTGAACTCGATTTTAACTACGATTTTTTATACCAATTCGGTCCAAATCACCTCCAATCTTTCTCAAATTTTGTACATTGACTCATCTATATATATTCAATGAATCTCAACCATACCCATTGAAAATGTGTGTGTGTGTGTGTGTGTGTGTGTGTGTGTGTATATATATATATATATATATATATATATATATATATATATATATATATATATATATATATATATATATATTATATTTCATCACCTTATTTGCTACCTCATCCATAAAATTTCATTTTCGTCTTGTATCTAATGTTTCTAATTACACCTAAAAATATGGAAGGAGATTTTTGTGTGTGATTATTGGAGAGAAAGAACCTTATTTCTTTGGGTTTTCAATTTTTATATGTGTCTGGCTAGTTTTGGTAAGTCTATGATTAATGGCTAGAGGTTGGTAAGTTGGAACTTTTTTGGGACATTTCTGTAAGATTCCCTTTAATTAATTAATGTATTTTGAATTTCAGTTTTTAGGTGAAAATAGCACGGGCTAGCCAGTTTTTGACTGATAATTTAAAAGTAGCCAGTATTTATAAAGTCATTGAAAAATAACCATTATTTTGCTGAAACACGGAAAATTTTAGCATAATATGCTGGATTATGGAGCTCCTACGGATAAACTTTCGATATATTATGTTGGAACTCCATCACACGGAAAGTTTCAGCATAATATGCTAGATTATGGAGCTCCAACGTATAAACTTTCAGCATATTATGTTGGAACTCCAGCACATTATGTTGTAATCTCAATGTAAAAAATTCAAACTCTAGTATATCATGCTGGAATTTTTCGGATTTTTATGGGTATTTTTGTTAAGTTTTTATCTTTGGATGAAAATGGGCTAAATTTAGCTACTTTTCAATTACCTATTGTAAATCTAGCTATTTTTTCCCTGTTTTCTAATTTAATTTTTTGGAATACAGGTGTCCTGAGTTATCTTGAATTAAAAATTTTGGCTTAAATTTTTGGGATAAAATAAGTACCGAATAATCTCTTAATAACATTCTTAAGAATGACTATACGTGCACTTTCCCACTGTAAATAGCATAGAATGGCTATCTGTGCACTTTCCTGCTTTTATTTGATGTTTAGGCCGGTCCAATTATATTGACACGACCCATTATAACGAACCGCCTTTCTCTTTTCCGTTTCATCTACTCCCTTAAAGAACAAAACTCAAGTTAACCGTTAGTTCTGTGAACAAAACAATTGAACCAACAATATGGACAGAGAGTGGGGCTCGAAGCGGGAAAGTGGTGGCGCCGCCTCTGCACAATATGAAGCCATCGACCGGCGCGAGCGGTTACGGCGGCTTGCCCTTGAGACAATTGATCTGGCTAAAGATCCATATTTCATGCGAAACCATTTGGGAAGCTACGAGTGTAAACTTTGCTTAACGCTCCACAATAACGAAGGGAATTACTTGGCCCATACGCAAGGGAAGTGCCATCAGACCAATTTAGCAAAGCAAGCTGCTCATGAAGCTAAGGATGCGCCAGCTCAGCCGCAGCCTCATAAGCGCAAAGTCGCTCTCAAAAGGAATGGTAATTGGTAGCACATTGGTTTGGATACATGACACATGCCTTCAAATTAGGGGTGGACATCAGTCGGTTCAGTTCGTTTATGAATATTATTGGTTTAGCATATCGGTTATCAGTTTATAAATTTGATAAACAGATAACTGAACCGATAAGATATCGGTTATGGGTTATCGATCATTATCGGTTCGGTTACGGTTATCTGTTTGCCCGATAAGATAACTCAATCTAGAGTTAAGCAAAAAAGAGAAGACAATTCACTGGAATAGTATAATACCCATTTCTGCTTTATGTCCAGTGACCACAACTAGAATAGTATTAATTCTTCATCAACAGTTGTCCAAACACATTAATAATAATACAAAATACTAGCAATTTCACCTTAAAATTAACAAGTCCAAACATATAGTACTAACCGTCCAAGATAAACTAGATGTTGTTTGTCAAATGCCTAACCTGAAAAAAGAAACCATAGAGCAAAACCTTGATTCGTGCATGGGCAATACTAACACATAAATGAAAAACACCTAGAAGGCAAGAAAATGTTGTCCTGTTGTCAAAGCTCACCGTACTGTACAGAAGAATAATATTTAAAAATATACCCGAAACTGACGAAGATTGTCGATTGAGAATTGATAAGTGCGAAGAGAAATTGGTAGTAGGTATAGGCTGCACAATGTGAGCTCACAAAATTAAGAAACAAAAATAAGACAATAAAGAACCATTAACAGTCAAAAATACCAATATGAAGATGAATTTTGTTATAGAAATTAAAAGCCTAATGTATAAGACTAAAGACTTACGCTAGGAGTAACTAGTAAGATCTATGAAGAATGAAGATGAAGCAACTGAAGAGTGCGGCTGAGAAAGAATAGGAGAGAATGAACTGAAGCCCTATCATATGTATATACTTAAGGTAAAGTCGTAACTTTATTAATTCTTATTGGCTTATTGGTTAACCCATTAACAAAATTGGCAAACCGAGGCCCGAACCGATAACACAATAGTGAAAAAATTCTAAACCGTTAACCCAATAACCCGATACCGATAACCCAATAAATAATTAACGGGTTGGGTTATCGGTTTTACCCGATATACGCCCAACCCTACTTCAAATACGCTCTTATCGTTAAACCACGGTTAATTAGCCTACATTCTCACCTTAATTTGGGACTTACCACGGTAAATTAGTATGATTTGGTAGAAACACCAGGTGCGGATAAGTTGTGATAGAGATGGTTTTAAGTAGGAAGGATAGAGGGGCAAAATCATTATCCACCGACTGGAAACTGTGGATATGTTGATTTCTCTATTATAAAAGATATAGTCTTTTTGTTGTTTAGTTGAATAGGGTTCCAGAAAAGAAATTTAGGGTTAAAAGGGTTTACTCTATATAATTTGATACGATTTAAAATGGAAGGGGTTGGAGTTATTGGTGGAGCTTGTACAATGGGCTTGCAATGTTGTGCTATGAAGTTAGTGAGAGGAGTTGGCGGAGTAGCTAACAAGTCTTACTATTTGCAATTGAGTCCACTTAGCTAATTTACGTTATTATTTTTACTACCCCTTGTAAGTTTCTCTTATTTCTTTTTAGTCCTTACGTCTTTACTCACGTTTGGGGCTATATGTACTGAGCATCAACTCATTTTCATGGCATGAATGAAATCTGTTATTTTCTTTTCCTTAGCTTAGCTTAATTCTTAGCTTTAGTTTCTTCTTAAATTTTCAAATCGTAACAGTGGTATCAAAGCATCGATTCTCTGACCTTTATGGCAATGGAGATGGATCGATTTCTCCCACCATATGGTTGTTATAATGACCCACGAGCTAGGCATCCATGGCTTGCTATAGTGAATGCCCAGGTTCTATGTCACGACCCTAAACCCGGACCCAGTCGTGATGGCGTCTCTCGTGAAGACAAGGCCAGCCGACACTTTCCCATTTAAATTTTAAGCAATTAAACAATAAGAATTTAAGTCTAATACGTAATAAATAATCCAACAGTGAGCAGTGAACATTACAGTTTGCGGAAATAAAATTTAACACAGCCCGATACCGGGGTGTTGCTAGTAATGAGCATCTAGTAAAACGGAATACTCTCAATCAAACTACAGAGTTTATTACAGAAAACCAAGAACATGAGGAAGTAAGATAGGGGAGAGCTCCGAGCTGCGAACGTCAACAACTACCTAGAGACTCCTTAGATCCGCCTGAGCCGGAAATGATTAGCACTCGGGAGCGGGACCAGATATGCCTGAATCTGCACACAGGGTGCAGGGAGTAAAGTGAGTACCCCAACTCAGTGAGTAATAATCATAAATAAAGACTGAAAGCAGGAAATCACGTAAGGCACAAAACATGCTATAATGAAGCAGTAAAACCATTAAAATAGCAAACCAGTGAAAGATAGGTAAAAATCCTTTAACTCAAATTTAACTTCATGAAAAGCCTTTTTCAACAATTAAGCATGGTAATTGACAGGCAATTAAGAAAATATAAACACATAAAGGTTCGCCCCTCGGGCACCGTATCAACAAATCTGCCCCTCGGGAAACATCTCAGAACAATACCAGCCCATCGGGCTCAATCTCATATCACAATGGGTACCTGCACTCACTAGGGGTGTGCAAACTCCTAGAAGGGCCCCTTACGGCCCAAGCACAATATCAAGCCATCTCGTGGCATCATCATTAGGCTCTCGACCTCATATCAATCAAGCACCTCGTGGCATACATACCTCAGGCCCTCGGCCTCATAATCAATATCAAATGTTTCCTCACAACATAGGCCCTCGGCCTTACTCAGTCAAAATCCTTACATGCCATTCAGGCAATAGTAAAACATGATTCTCAGCCCAAAATATCATTTAAAAGATCATGTTAAAATAGAGTAAACATGGTTGAGTACGAAAATAGTGAAATATAACATGACTGAGTTCAAGTATAAAGTCAAAACAGTGAGGAATTATCAATAAAAGTCCCCTAATGGTTCAAATAGTTGGCACGAAGCCCGAATATGGCATTCAGCCCAAATAATGATGATATCAAATAGATTTCAGTCAAATATGCAGTAAAATAGTCATTTAGGACGGACTAAGTCACAATCCCCAATAGTACACGACCCCACGCTCATCATCAAGGGTGTGTGTCACCTCAATATAGCACAACGATGTGCAAGTCCGGGGTTTCATACCCTTAGAATATCATTTACAATAATTATCACCTCGAGCCGGTCAAATCTTTATCTCGCGACGCCTTTGCCCCTCGAATCGGCCTCCACTCGCGTCGAATCTATCCAAAATCAGAACCATGAAGTCAAAATATGCTAAGGGAACGAAGCTCAAGCAAAAATAATCAATTTACAACATAAATCCCGAAATTACCAAAACCCGACCCCCGGGCCCACGTCTCGGAATTTGATATTTCTAATATCAGTAGATTCCTTATCTCCCCACGAGTTCAAACATGACAAAAGTTCTGAAATCCGACCTCAAATGGCCCTTCAAATCCTCAAGCAAAGGTCTAAGTTTCCAAGCCTTAGTTTCCCCAATTTTAGCCCTTAAATTCCATTAATTATAGCTCTAATCCGTAAAATAATAGCATAGGAATGAGTTTTAGGTCCAAATTCCTTACCTCAATGAAGTTCCCTTGAAATCCCTCTTCAAAATCGTCCAAAAAGCTCCCAAACCAAATTAGAAATGGTGAAAATAGCTCAAAATCGTGAAGGACACAATTTATACCTTCTGCCTAGACATTTTCGCATTTGCGGCCCTATAACCGCTTTTGCGGTATCGCATTCGCGGCCAATCAACCGCTTCTATGGTTTTCACTTATGTTCCTCTATTCCGCATCTGCGATCCCTTATCCGCATATGCGACATCGCAGATGCGGTCCTCCTTACCGCCTTTGCGGTTTCCTGCGTACATCCCAACTTCCTCTTCTGCGACCTTTTTCCCGCATATGCGGCATCGCAACTGCGGTCCCCAATCCGCAGGTACGGAAATACCAGAAGCAGAACAATATCCCAAAACCTTATTCAAACTTCTACCAATCTTCAAAACACCTCAAACGACATCAAATCAACCAAAACACACCGGATTCAAGCCTAAGTTCCCAAAATCTTTCGAATTCCGCTTTTGATCAAAAACCCAACCAAACCACGTCCGAATGACCTGAAATTTGGCACACACATCCCAAATGACACAACGGAGCTAATGCAACTCTCAGAATTCCATTCCTACCCCTATATCAAAATCTTGCCTACCAACCGGAAACCGTCAAAATATCAACTTTGCCAATTCAAGCCTAAATCTACTCTGAGCCTCCAAAACTCATTTCGATCACTCTCCTAAGTCCCAAATTACCTTCCGAAGCTATCCGAACCATCGAAACTCACATCCGAGTCCTCTAATACATAAGTCAACATCCAGTTGACTTTTCCAACTTAAGCAACCTCAAAAGAGACTAAGTGTCCCAAACCTTACCAAAATTATTCCGGATTCGATCCGACCAACCTAATACCACATAACACGGATACACAAAGCATAAAGATGAAGAAATTGGGGAAACGGAATAACTCATGAGACGACTGGTCGGGTCGTAACATTCTAGCTTTGCAAATCTTCGACAAGATTTCAACTATGCACCCTACCAAGGTCATAATTCTTCCGATTATTGTAATAGCGGGTATGGAGCTTACTATATGGGGTATCAGCAGCAATTCAAACCAACAAACCCTTTATACACCTCTAATTTCAATTCACATCAACCTTGGCAAGCTGGGAGTTCCCCATCGGTCCCTTATGCCTACCAGCCATCAGAGTTCACTGCGGCCTTTGCGGGTTTTCAACTGTCAGTGTGGCTTCAAATAGAGGCGCCACAATGGGTTTCCAATCTAATAACATGGGTTTCCTTTCTAGCATGGAAATGGTGGGGACTTATCACATCTCGGAGTATAATCCTCCACATTTGTTATTTGAGCAGCAGCAATAGCAGGTCAACGATTCTGTTCCAGTTTTCTGATGGACGAGGCGATTCCAACTACTGTTGATAATTCCAACCACATATCTGAATATTCCATTCCCCTTTTGCCATTTCAGCAGCAACATTTTTGTTTTGATACCATCGTCGAGAGCTCTCTTCCATCCGAAATTTTGATGGATGAGGGGATTTTGATGGGTTGCAACAGCAACACTTATTCACACAGATGAAAGACTAAGAAGTTTAATCGATGTTGTTATTCCAAAAGCTACTTTGAGGAAAGAGATGTTGGAAAACTTTGAGTCAATGGAAAAGGAACAGCATCCCGCTCGTGAGCACTAGATGTTTGATGAAATGCTAATAGATAAGGAGGTCAAGAAGAAGTAAGTTGATGAGAATAACATTCCCTTGATCGATGAGAAGCTTGAGGAATTTGCCGTTGTGGTGAACAACAATGATAGAAGTCACATTATTCAGGTTCATATAGCTGCCACTATCGCGAGTGCTGAAAAGAACCACTATGCTATGAGGGATTATGTGACAAACTTGAAGAAGTATATGTTTGAGAACAACCTGGCCATTGAAGTGGAGTTGAAGGTCACAGATAAGAAGATTGACAAATTGGTTGAAGAAGTTGTTGAGTTTGCAGATACAAGCCCTGTTCCGGATCATAGCCTGCTGCTAGAACATGTATTTGCTGATCCTAGGAGCTTTAGAATTGGGCCTGATCGAAGGCATGTGGATGCTCCATATTCACTTATGGTGAATGGTGTAATATGCAAAACTGGAGCAACTTCCAAGTCTGTCAAGGAAAATTCTTCTGCTGAGTTCGTAGGGAAACATCGGTTCCTTCTACTTAGCACCATGATAGTTTTTGCAATTAGTGAGATGTTGAGAAAAGAAACTCACATATGCAATGAAGAGAAACATACTACTTACAGATTGATGTATGAGTTATTAACTGCTACTTTGACTTCTCGAGTAAAGAAAAAATGAAAGAGAAGTGGAGACGAGAAAAATTTAGAAGCAGTAGCTTATGTCATGAAGCATCTTGATGAATTTGATAAGAGACATATTACGATTGAATATATGACCTTTAAGAGGGCCTGTGAACAGCTCCAAATCAGAGGTGTTATTCGATGCGACCAAGTAGATAGCTACAACAGAGAGGAAACTGTTAGTTGTAGTATTGTGTGGCATAATGGAGAATTGTGGAGAGGCAATTTAAACACTCAGTGTCTTGAAGTCTTTCTTTCTATAGAGATCACAAAGAACCTTACTCTTGCAGGACCTGAGATACATCGAGAGTTTTTGGCAAAGGAACTTGCTCACTTCCCCAGAGCTAAGCTATTTTTCCTTGATAGCCATTTCCTTCTTGGTGGTCTATTAGTGAAGGATGTTGAATTGCTGAAAGAGAGGTTTCCGAGGTCGCTCGAGCATGACATGGTCTTAGCACTGGCAGTTGTACTTTTTGCTCAAGCTTGTGTTGGAAAAAACCCTCATATCATCCAGGAAGTTTATAACCATTTTGAGCAACTTCACCAGAGTAAAGTAACATCTCTTGATATTTTTTTGTTGGTGTGCACTGTTGGAGAAAATTGTGAAATAGATTTTCCATTGAAAAAGGGGTTGTGGCAACTTTTGGTTGGAGAAGCTGATGATTGCCACTCTTGATTGGGTCTAGACAGTGAGTATCTTCTTCATAAAAGTCTATCTTGTATGACCTTTGTTGTAGTGCACTCCGAGGATGACAATGTATTGGGAAAAATTGAGTTTACATATTAAAGTGGTGTAAAGATGACATGTCATGACATATAGATTGGTCAAGGAGTTACAACTGGCAAAGAGACACGAGTTGCAATAGATACGAGCAGAGGCAAAGGAAGAGACACGAGCGGTTATCCAAAAGACTCAGCGCTCATACTTATTTAAGTCCAAGAATCAAGGGGAATGAATCTGATACTACATGGGAGTACAGATATAGTATTTAATGCGCCTTAAATACTAAAAAAGTTAGAGAATCTGTATTAAATACAATGATTATGTAACGTAGCATTTAATGTCTTTAATTGTCCATAATGGCCTTATTATGACAAAAGCAAAACGCATATCTCCAAAATAGCTATAAAAGGGAGAGAACGGATCAATTGTAGGGACACGAAATACTATCTGAATATACCGATTTACTTTCTTTTCTTTTGATTATCTTATTGCTAGCCAAATTACTTTCTTTCATATATTCTTTTGATTATCAGTAACCCGAGTTCTTCTAAATTAAAGCTTTGACTGAAATCCCATTTTTTGGTTAAACAAATTGGTTCTGTTACCAGGAATCTGATAATCTATCCGCTTTTAGCTTAACTTTCCTTGTTGCATCAACCATGTCGAACAACACTGACAACATTCAAGGAAACCAACAACTTTAGAGAAATCCACAGGGTAATCAAACCTCGGTCCCTTCTCCACGAGGCTCTCCTCGGCGGTCTCGTGAAGGCTCTCCTGATGGATCTCATACAAATGGAAACGCTCAATTTGAAAATGTTGAAGCTATCGATGAAGCTTTGCAGAAACTAATTGATGCACAAGTCAATAAAGCTCTTGAGGCTTTTGCTAGCCAGTTACCTGCTGCACCACCCACACCCACTCCAAATAACAACACTTTGGAGAACCCTCGTTCCGGGCTTGTTAATTCAGGTAGTGGTGGAACCCCCAGTGAATCACAGGAAGGAGAACCAGGTAACTTAGTCAATTCTGATTTACAAAACTTAGTACTAACGTTGCAGAAACAGCTCAAGGAACAAAGTGACCGCATAGAGCAAATACCCGGGGTGCCGCCCGTAATCAAAGGGATAGATACGGATAAATATTTGTGAGCACATGATTTTTGCCCTATAAGAATTATTCCCATAAATTCAAAAAAAATAATTTTTTTCCATTGTTTGCAATTTCGTGGATTTTTGTAGCACTTTTCTGTTAATTGCTTGCACTTGTCTGCACATTTTAAATTTTGTTTAATTCATAAAAGATACAAAAATATGTTGTATTTGTATTTAGGATTTAATTTTACATTTTTAGATTAATTAGTAAATTAGTATGTTTTACAAAAATGGAAAAATCACAAAAAATAACTCATTTTTGCATTTAGCTTCGAATTTTATAGTTTTCTTTTAATTTGGTAATTAATTAGTTGTGGTAAAAATTATTTTGAGTAATTAATCTAATTTGGTAGGATAATCTGGTTTAGGAATTAATTTAGGTTTTAATTTTGGGAAAAAAAAAGAAGAAAAGAATTTTGACATAAAAGGAAAAGGAAAAGAAGTGGAAAAAGCCTGATTTTGGGCCAAATCCGTTAAATTCCCCAAACCCAAACAAATTATGCCCATTACCCATCGAAACCGGCCCAAACCCACGTCCCTTAACCATGTCTGCCCCATTCAATTACCAAACGACCCCGTTCAGTCACCAAATGACCCCGTCTTAGTCATTTTCCATCTGGACTATTGATCTCAGTCGATCAAACGGTCCGGAACTAGGACCCCTTATAGTATAAAAGTGTCCGAACGTTCCCCCCTAACTCGTCTCTCACCCCTCACATCCATCTTCAGAGATTGAATAGAAACCCTAGGGCCGCCCTAGTTTTCCACCGCCTCAGCCGGCGGCGCCATCTCTGAACGACCCCAAGTTGATATCATAAAACCCTTACCTCATCCTTTTTCCCAATCCACAACTCGTTTTCCTCGAAACTTGCTAGAACCCCTCGAATCTTAAATCTAAGCTCGAGCCCTAAAGTTCAAAGATCAATTTCCAATTGAATCCGGTGGCGTGCATCGACCCAAGCCTTTGTTTTCCACGATTAGGAGGCTGATGCACTACAAAACTGATGTTGTTCATCTGTTCTTGATAGAGAACAAATGAGTAGCATCAGTTTCGTGTGAATCAGGATATCAAGTGTAATTTCGAGTTTAATCGGTGAGTGTCTATTCATCTCTGTGTCCATTTTTGGTTTTATTTCACCTTTTGTCCTTCTTCTTTTCTTCTCCTATTTCTTTGGTTGAAAACTTGACCAATTTTTTGAGTTTTGTTTTATGTTCGATTGTTCCCTCTATCTCTTTTTCAAATCGTAAAAAAACTTGTTCTCCGATTTTCTTGGCTTGTTGAGTTTTGTTAATGTCATAGTTAAATCTTTGATCTCTCCTTTTGGTTTTAGTCTCATTAGTTTAATTTAATTAGTTTTGTTCCCTGCCTATTTGTATTATTAATCAGTCATGTAGTTAAAATTTTAGTTTTCAAATCATGTAAATGTTTGTTTTCTCCTGCTCTTGATAAAATCACAGAAGCTAGTTTGGATAAGTGGTTGTTTGGGCTTTGGGTCATTTCTGACCCATTTGCAAGAGAAGCCCGTTCAGTTGGGTTTAATTTACTGGGTCGACTTGACCCATGAGGTAAGCTAGGGTAATTGACCGGGGTTTTAAGGGTAGTCTAGGGAATTTAGGTTAGGGAATCTATTATAACTGATTTAGGAAGCTCCTAGAAGCTGGCCTTAGGACTAATGTGAAAATCTAGTTTTTGAGCTAAGGGCACTTGAGCAAAAATAAAAATTCTGAAAGGTTTTATGAGCAAAATTTAGCTTATTTCTGATTCCCTAACAGCTTGCCTATAAAGACACTCTTACTTCATTAACAAGGCAGAGGGATTGGAGATCAAAATTCGGAAAAAAACTTAAAAACGGCTGAGTTGCCTTCTTTCAAGAAAAATACTAAAAAATAGCTAAAATTTCTGTTTGATTTTGAGTTTTAAATTCCTAGGATAAGTCAGAATTCCAAGGCTCAGTAGAAATAATACATTTGGGGTTTTTGAATGTTGGAATGGGTTCAAGAATTTGAAGTTTGTTTTTGGTTTTAGTACTGTTTTATCGCTAAATCTGGGCTCTGCTCTACTGTTGTTGGCTATTGATTCCCTCACTTCTTTTATTTTTCCTTATTCTCAGGTACATGTTTCTGAATTCTATCTCATGTGAGGCTCGACTTGAAGTGTGAAATGAAATCTGGAGTTTTAAACAAGGCCTCAATATGTTCTGATTCATAGTTCAGCTTCATTCCTCCTGAATTACATGGTTTTGAGTTTATTAGATGCACTATATGTTGTTGTTTGCTCGTAATACTCTTCTAAAAACAGTATTTGGTTTGTATCTGGTAGGACTTTATTTTTCTATCAAACACTTATAGTTAGATGTTGGTTTGTGGCAATTGAGTTCTTATTATTGTAGATGTTGGTAGTAAAAAGGAGGGGTAGTTAGATTTTGTGTTCCACTATGTTAAGTGGGAGTATGCTGTATCAGATCTCTTTTGCTATGCAATTCATTTGGATGTTATAACATAGTGTTATGTTCATGCAATGGGCATGAATTAGTGAAACATCTTCTCATGGTGTTTAGTTGGGATTTCTGATTTTTCAGTACAAGGGATTTTAGTGTTATAATACTCAGACCATAGTCAAAATTGTTGGGGTCGAACGTCTGCCCGTCAGTGCCTGAATTGTTCTGTTTTTCTTTGAAATCATATAGCAATTTGTGCTTAGATTCTTTCACTTTCAAGAGTGATCATATGTTCTGGGAAGTGAAATAACCAGCTGCATGTCTTTAGTTTTTCAGGAGATGCATTATTCTGTTTTGGAGAGCTTCTTACACAAGTTGCCAACAACCTTTGAGATAACTTTGTTGTATGAATTTGTGTCACTGCTTATTACATACGTTCCATGTATATGGGTAGAGATTCGACCAAGTACATCTGTTTAAGTTCATTCAATTAACTCTGTTAGCTTCGAATTACATCTTTGTTTATTCTGGCCATCGGCATATGTTGATTCAATTAACTGAACAATGACTTTTCTTTGAATTTTATTGTAATGCATGAGCTTCCACCACCCGTGCAATCTAGAATTTTTTTAAAAGGCGTAAACGTGTGCTTATTTGAATTTGGTGGGATTTGTTAATGAGGTTTTTTGTCTCATTAGTTGGATCTTGCTGGCGACGAGAGGTTCATTTCTGAAAAAGACAAATTGTGAAATTCTTTGGTTGCTAAAAGGGGTAGTACTGTGCTTAAAAGAAGTTAATTCATGAGTCTAACTTTATGTTTAACTGCTAGTTTCTTAGTCATGGCATTGCAGCTTCTTTTCTGTTGTCTTAAAGGCGAAATTGTTGGCTAATATTTATTTGGGGTCATGCAAATTTTATGCAAGTCATTGGTGAAAGAACTTTCTATGCAAAGAGAAGAGTCATTTGCAAATAAGGGTAACATGTAGGCCCTTTAATTAGAATCGAGGTGCGCCATTAGTTGAACTTTCCATGGCCCTCACAAACTTGAAAGTGTGTAGTTGTTTTAGGCGCGTAATTTTAAATTAACTTCCTTAAACTCGGGTGTGCATTTCATGTGACCCAAATCCAAATCTCAATAACTTTAGATAAAATATGTCGCCGACCGCGGGTGCATATCATGTGGCGTGGTCCAAGGCATATTTTAAATATTGTTGAATCTTCTTAAAAATGATTAAAACGGTTAAAATCTACCTTAGACTAAAACATGTTTTAAAATCAGATAAATAGGCCGATTATAACAGTTGAGCGACCGTGCTAGAACCACGGAACTCGGGAATACCTAACACCTTCTCCCGGGTTAACAAAATTCCTTACTTAGAATTTCTAGATCGCGTACTGTAAAACAGAGTCAATCTTTTCCTCGGTTCGGGATTTGAACCGGTGACTTGGGACACCCTAAATCTCCCAAGTGGCGACTCTGAACTTGATTTTTAATAATAAATAATCACGTTTCGATTGTCACTTTAAGTTGGATAAAACTCCCTTATATATACCCTTCTGGGGGTGTAGAAAAAAGGAGGTGTGACAATATTCGCAACAACCCTGGAAGCCAAGTGCTGCTCCCCACCCAATTCCAAAAAAATTCAAAATGCCTGATATTCCAAAATTTGATGGAACAATAGACCCACGAGACCACGTGACTGCATTCACAACAGGCGTAAAAGGCAACAACTTGACCAAGCAGGAGATTGAATCAGTATTAGTCAAAAAATTCGGTGAAACACTCACCAAGGGTGCATTAACATGATATTCTCTTTTACCTGAAAATTTTATAAATTCTTTTGCTGAGCTTGCAGATTCTTTCATCAAAGCACACTCGGGAGCTCAAAAAGTCAAAAAAAGAATGGAAGATATTTTCAAGATCAAGCAAGGGGACTCAGAATTGCTTAGGGAGTTCGTGGACAGATTCCAACGTGAAAGAATGACATTACCATGTGTACCTGATAATTGGGTAGCTATAGATTTCACAAGTAATTTGAATGAAAAGAGCACAGAAGCTACGAGGTGACTCAAGGAAAGTCTTCGTGAATTCCCAGCTACAATATGGAATGACGTTTACAATAGGTATAACACGAAGTTAAGGATAGAAGAAGATACTGTTCCACGATTCCAAAAAGAAGAAAAAGTAAGTTCGAGACGGGCAGAAACCGAAAAAGGTCCAGTAAAAATAGGTACGAGCCATACATGGGACCTGCGGGAAAAGATTCATGGTCAAAACAGGACAATCAAAAGTATGATCATAGAACAAGGAATAGAGAGTCAGGCTCTTCATCAAGGTTTAGGAATGATCGAAACACCCATGAGTCATGAGATGATGATAGAAATTTGAAGGCGAAATTTGGCGGTTACAATTTCAATGAGAGCACTTCCGCGCTCGTAGCTGTTTCGAGAAGCATGGGTGACAAGGTACGGTGGCCAAAAGAGATGAGATCGAATCCAAACAGGTGCAACCCTGATCATTGGTGTGAGTTTCATAATGATCACGGGCATAAAACAACAGACTGTAGATTTTTACAAAGTGAAGTTGATCATTTATTAAAACAAGGGTATCTCACCGAGTTATTCAGTGAGAAAGTTAAGCAAGCTTACATGAAGAATAAGTAGGAACCCCCTAAACCACCTTCTCCCAAAAGGACCGTCAACGTTATAAGCGAGGGTGAAGACATCAATGGCGTAATGTACACTGCAGCTAATAAAATTTCCAAAGTCACAATTACCCAAGGGAAACGGGTGTGACATGTATTAGAGGAAGACATCATTACATTTGATGATGTTGATGCGGATGGCGTATTATCTCCTCATAATGATGCCTTGGTAATATCTTTAATTGACATGATACTAATGTGAAACGAGTTTTGATTGATCCATGTAGTTCTGTGAACATTATTTTACTAAGAGTATTACGTGAGATGCAAGCTGAGGATAAATTAATACCAAAGGCGCATACTTTATCTAGATTTGACAATTCTAGTGTTGTGACGAAAGGAGAGGTAACACTCACTACATTCGCAGAAGGAGTTGTCAAAGATACAAAGTTTCAAGTAGTAGATATGGAGATGGCTTACAATATGATCCTTGGGAGACCATGGATCCACGAAATGGATGTCGTTCCTTCAACCTTGCATCAAGTTATTAAATTTCCATCACCATGGGGAATATGTCAAATCCGCGGGGATCAATATACATCTAGGAGCATCAACTCTATAGCAGATTCAAGTACGAAAAAAGAAGAAAAATAGCAATCATAGAAGACAGTTGAGGGCACCACAGCACAAACCGCAACTGAACAAGGGCGGACAGATGTGGATTCAAGGCCTGATACCATTCAAGAACCAGAAGAAAACGAAAATATCAAAATAACAATTGAAAAACTGAAGGTTGTGGTGTTATTTGCACAATGGCCTAATAAGAAAGTCTACGTAGGGGCCAATCTAAGCCAAGGCATGAGAGGTAAGTTAATTGAATTTTTGAAAACTAACATGGACTATTTTGCTTGGTCCTACTCTGACATGACAGGAATACCACCGGAGGTAATGACTCACAAATTGAATGAAGACCCAACGTACCCTCCTGTCAAACAAAAGAAAAGAAAGCAAGGAAACTTCAAGAATCAGGTGATTCAAGAAGAGATTCAAAAATTACTAAAGATTGGATCCATCCACGAGGTAAAGTAACCTAATTGGTTAGCCAATACTGTTGTAGTTCCAAAGAAGAATGGTAAGTGGCAAGTTTGTGTGGATTACACAGACCTTAATAAAGCTTGTCCTAAAGATTCTTTTCCACTACCGCATATAGATCAGCTAATTGATGCTACTGCAGGGCATGAACTACTAAGTTTTTTAGATACATATTCAGGGTACAATCAGATCAAAATGGATCCGGTAGATGAGGAAAAAACTTCATTCATAACAGACAGGGGGACTTACTATTATAAAGTAATGCCTTTTGGTCTCAAAAATGCTGGTGCAACATATCAAAGGCTGATTACTAAAATGTTTCAAGAACATCTGGGAAAAACTATGGAGGTTTATATAACAATATGCTCGTTAAAACTCAGCATTCGAAAGATCATATATCACACTTGTCTGATACATTTCAGATTTTGTGCAAATTTAATATGAAATTAAATCCGGAGAAATGTGCATTTGGTGTCGCATCAGGTAAGTTTTTGGGTTTTCTTGTTTCTAACTGTGGTATTAAAGTGAATCCCGCACAGATTAAGGCTATTGAAGAAATTCCTGATATACTTTCAAGCAAAAAAGAAGTGCAGAGGTTGATAGGAAGAATTGCAGCCTTGGGAAGATTCATTTTTAAATCATCAAAAAAGTGCTTTAAATTATTTTCAACTCTTAAAAAGCAAGATCACTTTGAATGGAACGAGGAATGTCAGCATGCACTCAAAAATTTGAAGACATACTTATAAAATCCACCATTGCTCGCAAAACCAAAGGCTGGGGAAAGACTGCTCATCTACCTTGCTGTTTCAGAAGTAGCGGTAAGTGTTGTTTTAGTCCGTGAGGACCAAGGTAAAAAATCTCCGATCTATTATGTTAGCAAATCTGTGTTAGATGCGGAGACATGGTACCCTCAATTGGAAAAACCTGCGCTTGCACTAATCATGGCATCTAGAAAATTAAGGCCTTATTTTCAATGTCATCCTATTGATGTAGTAACTGCTTATCCATTACGCAATATATTACATAAGCATGAATTGTCAGGTAGGTTAGCTAAATGGGCTATAGAATTAAGTGAATATGATATCACCAACCAACCTAGAACTGCTATAAAATCTCAAGTGTTAGCTGATTTCGTGGCTGATTTTAGCCAGGGGATGCAATTAGAAGCAGAAAAAGAGTTGCAGGTGTTCAACGGAGCTAACCCAGGAACTTGGACCTTGTTTATTGATGGTTCATCTAACGTAAAGGGTGCTGATTTAGGGATTGTTTTGGTACCACCTACGGGTGAAACCATTCGACAAGGCATAAAATATCATTCTATAACTAACAATGAGGCAGAGTATGAAGCTGTGATTGCAGGTTTAGAACTGGCATGAAAACTTGGCATAAATCAGATTATAATCAAAAGTGATTCACAACTCGTAGTTAATCAAATGCTGGGGACTTATACGGCCAGGGAAGCAAGGATGCAGCAATACTTAGAGAAGGTACGGGATTTGATAAAGCAATTTCAAACCTAGAAAGTAACACAAATATCAAGGGATGAAAATGTTGAAGCCGATGCCCTAGCTAATCTTGCATCTGCGGCAGATGTGGCAAGCAATGAAAATGCTTCAGTTATTCATTTGTTTCATTCAGTTCTCGATCTCGATAAGAATGAGGTAAATTTTAATAACTTAACTTGGGATTGGAGGAACGAGATTGTTGCTTTTTTGCAGTATGGTATCGTCCCTGAAGATAAGAGAAAAGTTCATGCGCTTCGAAAAAAGGCTACTCGGTGTTGCTTAAAGCAAGACAATCTTTACCGAAAAATGTTCGGTGGTCCTTTAGCAAGATGCCTCAGACCTTCTCAGATGGAATACGTAATGAGAGAAATACACGAGGGTCATTGTGGGCATCACGCAAGAGGAAGGTCATTGGTAAGAACCTTAATTAGTGTAGGTTATTATTGGCCCAAAATGGAAAAAGAAGCGGAAAGTTTCGTGGCTAAATGTGATAAATGCGAAAGGTACGGTAATAATATGTATAGGCCTCCAGAGTTATTACATCCGGTCATTGCACTATGGCCATTTATGAAATGGGGGATAGATATCGTGGGTCCACTATCGCAAGCAAAAGGACAGGTAAATTTTTTGCTTGTACTCACTGATTATTTTACTAAATGGGTAGAGGTAGGAGCATTTAAACAGGTGCGAGAAAAGGAAGTTAAAGATTTCATTTGGCGGAATATCATATGCCGATTCGGTGTGCCAAAGGAGATCGTGTGTGGTAATAGTCCTTAGTTTGTAGGCACTCAAATCACAGAATTCTTTCAAAGTTGGCAGATTAAAAGGATTACGTCTACACCTTATCATCCGGTGGGTAATAGGCAAGCTGAGTCAACAAACAAAGTCATTATCAACAATTTAAAAAAGCGTTTAGAGGAATCCAAAGGTAGTTTGCCAGAAGTGTTACCTGGTGTTTTATAGGCATATCGCACAACAGCAAAAACAAGTACAGGAGAAACACCATTTTCATTGGTTTATGGGGCTGAAGCTTTAATTCTAGTTGATATAGGAGAGCCGAGTACGCAATTCACACATGCGACAGAAGAATCTAATGACGAGGAAATGCGTGTAAATCTTGATTTACTTGAAGGAAGAAGAGAAACTGCACTAATAAGAATGGAAGCATAGAAGCAAGTCATAGAACGATACTACAACCGAAAAGCACGCCTCAGATTCTTCAAAATTGGGGACTTCATGCTCAAAAAGGTTTTTCAATATACGAAGGCAGCTAACTCGGGGAAATTAAGTCCAACATGGGAAGGACCCTATATAATTCATGATATTTCAGGTAAAGGAGCATACGAGCTGGAAACAATGGATGGCAAGATACTACCGTCACATTGGAATGTTGTTCATCTGAAGAGATATTATTTCTGAAGAATACCCATGGTCAGGTATCCATATTTTAAAATTTAATTTTTGAAATGTTAAAATTTTACTAACGATTTTAGATGATAGGCAAAATGCTGACCCGTACTAAATGATGAGTCACGACCTGCAAGGCACGTGGAATAAATTAAACTTCCTGGCCTAGGGTTATAATTATTCTGATAGAAATTCAAACGGGTTAAGCAGTCTTCATCTATAATCGTATCTCTGAGTCCCGTATGTTTTTCCTTTACAGGGAAATGACCAAATGAGAGGAACAATCAAGTGCTTGAGGCTTCATACTTCAACGCTCAAATACTTGGGGGACTACATAATATACACGGGCATATGTATAAGGAAGGGAAAGAAGATCAAGCCCTGAAAAGTTCACTCATTGAATGAGTCAAGTGCAGAGCAAAGTCACGAGTTAAGGCCAAAGAAAAACCTTATCATAGTTAGAGTAAAGGCTATGTACTGAAATGGGTTATAGATAAAAACCTCGTGTTTATTTTTCTTTTTTAAATCTGTTACAAGAAAAACAGTTACGAGAAAGTTATAGATGTAATTCAAATACGTGTAAAGTGTTATTCAAAACTAGACAAAGTTCAAATAAAAACTTGTCAAAGTTATTTCAAAGAAACATGTGTATTCCTATTTCTTTTATCGTATGTTAACACCATTATGAAGTTGAGACGTCTTCTTCATTAAGTGTCGAATATAAAAGGGCCCTCTTTTATAAAATTCATGATTAATGTAAATATTCATGAAGTTAATAGAAGCATTTTTAAAGAATAAAAATGCAAATTATTCTATAAGTCCTTAGAAATAAAAGCAAGAATAAACAAAACGGAAGTTTAAGATAGTAATGAGAAAACTTCTTAATATTAAAAAGCTTAAGACTAAGTACGAACTTAGTCATAAACTGCGAATTGTTTATACAAACTGCCCCATGAAAGGTCCGGGGACTTGAATTTCCAAAATAAACCCTCAAATGAGACCAAGGTTTTTACCACAATTTTCCCAAAAAACAAAATAACACAAAGAAATTCAAATGACTTAAACTTATCACTAAGAAGATATAGGAACTGAAGTAGGTGCATCAACAGCAGCGGGATCAACTTGGTTTACAACAGTGGGCTCAACTAGGCTTGAAGGAGTTGGGATACCCGTATCAACTTCAACATTCACGGAAGCTTCAGTCACGGGAGAAGGAAAATCTTGAGTTTGATGAGCCTTCTCAATAGTTTCATTGATTTTAGCTAACTCAGATTCCAAGTTAAAAGTCTCTTGGCTAGCTTCAACTAGGGTATCACGACGAGAATTCAAAAATGCCCAACTCACTTCAATGGCAGATTTATCCTCAAGGATTTCATAATCCCTTTCCTAGTCAGCAATTTCATTCTTTATATTCTCATTTTCAGCCAAGGCAGAAGTGTAAGAAGCTTGAAAATAGGCATGGGAACTTTCCAAGGCACAAACCTTATCAGAAGAAGCTCGGAGGTCTTTTTGTGCTTGAGTCAGATTCTGCACGAGCTCTCCAGCATAAGCCTCTTTCTCACCCAAGAGAGCCTTCAACTCTCTAATATCTTCACTTGCCTTGGACAGCTGCTCGGAGAAAGAGGTTTCAAGGCGAGCCTTTTCTTTATCTTCTTGACTTGAGGAAGCCTTTTCAACTGCCAACTCTGAAGTCAAGGCCCGTACCTGCTGCTCCAATGTACTCTTACTTTCTTCTAAGTACTCCACATCAATCTGAAAGCTTTCATACTATTCCTTCCAATTGCACGCCTCTAATAGGGAATCACGCACTAATTGCTCTGAGAGGGAAACCCTTTTCATCATCTCTGTGCCGATAAGATTGGCCTATAAAAAAAGAAAAGGAAGGGAAATGAGAATCTCAAAGATAGAAAAATTTTAAAGCGCAGGAAAGGAAAAAAGAGAAGGGGAATACCTTTAAAGAAGCGTGCATAATATCATTCATCAAAGTCAAGGAGCTATGGCTATCTAGCTTGGCTATTTCAATTGGTCCAATTAAGGGCTTTAGCCATACATCTGCTTGACCCGATTTCCTTAAGAGATTGCCCTTAGCGGGGACTTCAATGATCACTTGCCTCATAGCACCACTCCTACTTGAGGAGCCAACTTCAGCACGGTGAATGATTGGGGGAGGAATTGTTGAAGGAGGAACAATACAAGTAGGAACAGTAGAAGTAGTAAAGACAGTCTGGGGAGGAACGGAAATAGCCGAGATCGGCAAAGAAGGAGTCACAGACACAGGTGTAGAAAAAGAAGCCAGAGGTGCTTCATCCAAAACTGGACCTAAGCTTTCACCACCAAACCCACTGATAAAAAGCTGCTCAATAGAGTCATGAGCAGCAGCAGGAGCAACATCATCGTCAGGAATCACTATCGGGGCCTCAACAGACTTGGTAAGGGGAATAGAACGGCAGGGGGATGCTTCTTATTCATCATCAGAAATGATGCGTCTTCGAGCCCGTGGCCTTGTTACTAAAGAGCCCTCGCCTTCCTCTTCTTCAGAATCTTGTTCATCAACGGCTTTTCTCTTCGATGAAGAACTCAAGATTATTTCTTGGGCCCTTTCCAAAGAGATACGAGAAGCCGCGACTACCTCGGCAGTAACTCCTCGAATAGCAAATCCTGATAGAAAGAAGGATTGAAATTAGTTCAGAGAAATTAAAAATATATGTAAGGTAAAATAAAATAAAAGTTCTTACCATGAGTTTTTACTTTCCAAACAAATTGTTGGGAAAGGGTCTTCCAAGATATACCATCCATTGGAGCAATCTTCAATAGCTTGTCTACCCAATCACGAAAATTGGGAACATCTTCCACAACTCCCATGGTTGCTGGAAAAGAAAAGCAAAATTAGAAGAAAAATCAACAAACTTGAAGAAAAAGGTAAGAGAAAGTCAGAAGACTCACGTGCAAAATTTCACTTCTCAGGGAAGGGAACGTTCTCATCACCCACTAAACCAACAGTGGGGGCAGCAACAAACCTGACATACCAGCCACGGTCTTTGTCATCTTCAGGGCTCACTAAAACTCTTTTGCTCCTGGCTACTAGTGTAAAAACACCATTGCGAAAGAGTCTAGGGGAGTAAAGGTGGATCAGATGTGGGAAAGTAAAAGTCACACTAGCTGTGTTGGCCAAATGCCTCAAACAGGCAACAACCCTCCATATTATTGGGCCAATTTGACCTAAGCAAACATCAAAGAAACGACAGAACTCAAGGATAATATGGTCAATAGCTGGTTTAAATCCTAAAGTGGAAGGGAATGTTTAAATAAAGGAAAATCTGGTTAAGTAGGAAGTAATTCTTTGATTCAGATTGGGAATGATAATAGGAAAATCATGACTCCAATGGCAGTCTCTGTGAACTATAGAAATTAAACCTTCAGTAATTTGAGTGGGATAGATATCAGCACGATCTAAAGAAGATACTTGGTTTCTAAGAGAATTTTTGTCATGATAAAAAGACAGTTTCGCAGGAACTATCTCTTCTACTGAAGGCTCACGAAGAGTTTCAGAAGGTTCTTTACACCTAAAAGAAGATCTTTGTAAAAGAGAACCTCTAGTTCTAGAAGAAGGTCCAGAACTAGGTGAAGGAATAGAAGAACCACGTGCAGATCCTAAACTACGGAGTCTACCTCCTCTTCTGCTCCTACTGGGGGAATTAGGGAAGGTATCAACAATGGGAACCCTTCTAGGGTTAGGGTTTGATGAAGACATGATGATACGATGAAGAAGCAAACAGAGATTTGAGAAAATTGGGTGTTCAGAAAACTTTATGTTTTAAAGACAAAGAAGGAAGTTATATTCATACTGATAAGCAACCGCCAAAGGAAAAGGTGCAATGATGGAAGGACCATAATAATGATAATTGACGCTTCGTGAATAGTGAAGCTGTGAAAAAGCCTTAAAAACTGCTGCAAAACTACAGAACTAATGAAAAGGTGACACGTGTGAAGAGCATTAAATGGAAGTGACAATTGAAGCATCGATTCTGTCATAGCATTAATGGTGACAAAAATCCTCATTTTAATGAAATCCACTTCCCAAATATTCAATCGATGAATAAATGGCAAGTGGGGGGACTATCTGTATTGGGAAAATTGAGTTTACATATTAAAGTGGTGTAAAGATGACGTGACATGACACATAGATTGGTCAAAGAATTAAAACTGGCAAAGAGGCACCAGTTGCAACAGATACGAGAAGAGGCAAAGGAAGAGGCACGGGCGGTTATACAAAAGACTCAGCGCTCGTACTTTTAAGTCCAAGAATCAAGGGGAATGAATCTGACACTACATGGGAGTACAGATACAGTATTTAATGAGCCTTAAATACTAAAAACGTTAGAGAATCTGTATTAAATACAATGATTATGTAACATAGCATTTAATGTTTTAAATTGTCCATAATGGCCTTATTATGACAAAGGCAAAACGCATATCTCCAAAATAGCTATAAAAGGGAGAGAACAGATCAATTGTAGGGACACGAAATACTATCTGAATATACCGATTTACTTGCTTTTCTTCTAATTATCTTATTGCTAACCAAATTACTTTCTTTCATATATTTTTTTGATTATCAGTAACCCGAGTTCTTCTAAATTAAAGCTTTGACCGAAATTTCATTTTTTGGTTAAACAAATAACGAGATTGATCTGCTATTTAGACCTTGTAAGCTTTTGCACACCTTGTTATTAAAAGGGAACTTCTCCAAATTTAGGAAGACACTGCACATCAGTGTCAAACTTAGAAACTATTACAAGGACATTACCAGTTTGATAGCTTTAGCAAGGATAAGAGGTGGGCATATTTCACCTTTAGTTGTTGTTGCGGCTAGTGCAAGGAATGAAGCTAAAACTACAAATGTGGTTGATAATGCTAAGACTAGTGTAGTTCATGCATTGCAAATTGCAAGAAATCTAGATTGGAAGTGGCAGAATATGAATTCCTTTTCTTTTGGACTTGATCACTGTCATAAGAATAACAACAACAACAACAACAACAACAACAATAGTCTAGTGTAATCTCACTAGTGGGGTCTGAGGAGGGTAATGTGTACGCAGACCTTACCCACTAAAAATGCCTAGAACTTCAGCTTTAATGAAAGCAAGTGAGAGCTGGTTCTTTTTAAAAAAAGAACCAGCTCTCACTTGCTTTCATTAAAGCTGAAGTTCTAGGCATTTTTAGTAAATTGTTCTGTGACATGGATGCTGAAATTATAGTTGAAGATGCTGGTAGTAAAGTGTTGAAGTTATTTCCTTTGTTGTCGAAGTTGGCGTGCCGATATTATGGAAACTTTGTTCCTTATTTACTGTTGCATTTTGAAGGGAAGTGTGATGGTGCTAATTCATAGTAATGTTATGGAATATTTATATTTTAAAGTGGTTATGTCACGACCCAATTTCTCCCTCCGTGAGTTGTCATGACGGCACCTAGTCTCTACGATCAAGTAAGCCTAACACTTTGCGGAAATGAAATAAAAGCATGAACGTTAACTATTAACAGTAACAAATATCTAATAAGCAACTGAATGCCACTCGGCATATACAATTATCACCTCTAAAATGTACCAAACAATTCCCAAAACTCGGAATACCGTAAGTCACAAGCTACTAAGAAGTCTTAACTGTTATGTACATCATTTCTATAGAAAGAAGGAAAAATGAACATGGGAGGATAGAGGGGGACTTTGAGGATCTGCGGGCGCGGGCAATGTACCTTGAAGTCTCCAATAAGCAGCAGCGATTGCATCTAATGATGAGGCTGATAAGATGAACCTAGATCTGCACACAAGAAAATATGTGTAGGAAAGGGTGCGAGTACTCTACAATGGTACCCAGTAAGTGCCGAGCCTAACCTCGGTCGAGTAGTGACGAGATCATGTCAGGGCCCTACTGGAATAAATATATTGAAATAAGACAAAATGAAATATCACAGTCAAAATAAATACAGAAATCTAACAGGAATAGAATCATATAAAGATAACAACTCACAACACAGAGATAACAACAAGGGATCTCCTAGGATACCGTCCCACAGTCCCAAACATAAATGTGTAGGGAATCTCCTGGAATACCGTTCTGTAATCCCAAAGTAAGTATACAGTGCTGGGGATCTCCCGGAATACCGTTCCGTAGTCCCAAAGTAAAAATGCAGTACAGGTGAATCTCCCTGAATACCATTCCGTAGTCCCAAAGTAAATATGCAGCTTAAACAATAGAATTTCAACTACAACACGAAAATTCTACAACTTAGACTAAGTACAAGTCAATGAAGAAGCAGAAATTTCACTAAGCATGTTGCACAGAATTCAGGTAAGCAGCTAAGACACGTAGACATGCTATTCTAGACTAACCATGATAATTACATATATTAGTGTAGCTCAGTTAAAGGAAAACAAATATTTTACTTAATGGAAATGGAGTTTTTAAACAATTAGCTCGTGTATGCACTCGTCATCTCACATACACGATGCTCATATATCAAACAGTACCAAATCCTAAGGGGAGTTCCCACACACAAGGTTAGGCAAGCCACTTACCTCGAATCAAGCTCAAATCAATCTGTCACAATGCTCTTTCCACGAATATCCAACTCTGAATGGCCCAAATCTAGCCAAAATGAATTACCTAGCATAAATATAACTACCAGAAACTAATCTAGCTAATGAAATCAAAGCTAAGGTAAAAAATTGGAAAATCGTCCAAAATGCCTCCCCGGATCCACGTCTCGAAATCGGGTAAAAGTCACAAATTATGAACACACATTCACTCACGAGTTCACTCGTACCAAAATTATCCAAATCCGATGTCAAAATCTCAACCAAAACTTGAAATCTTAATTGAAGAACTTCTTTCCATTTTCCCCAATTTTTCACCCCAAAGCCGAAATTAAATGATAAAATTAATGATAGATTAGTGGAATATAACCAAATCAAGTTAAGAATCTTTACCCAATTGATATCTCTGAAAATCCCTCAAAATCTCATCCAAATTCGAGCTCCCAAACTCAAGTTTTGATAAAAATGGCTAACCCTCCATTTTGAAATGTTTAAGTACTGCTCAGTGATTCCTTCTTCGCGAACGCGGTCAAAGCCTCGCGAACGCAATGTACTAGTCGCAAACACGAAGCTCAACTAGCCCGACCCTACGCGAATGCGGGACCCTCATCGCTAACGCATAGGCTATTATGCCTGGAACCCATCTGTCAGTGACTCTACGCGAACGTGAGGTCCTTATCGCGAACGCGTAGCCTTAGTATTTCATACCTTCACGAATGCGGGAACAACTTCACAAACGCGAAGAGAAAACTCAGTCGGTCTCTCAGATGACCTACGCAAGCGCGAGACCTCTCTTGCGAACGCGATGAAGAAGAGGTATGCAACAAAATGCCAGAAATCTGCCAACTCCCAAAGTCCAAAAATGACCTGTTAACCACCCGAAACTCACCTCGAAGACCTTGGGACCAAAACCAAACATACCAACCAATCCTAAAACATCATACGATATCAAACCACAATGCTGATGCCGAAACTTCCAAATTCGACAACCGATGCCAAAACCAACCAAACCACGTCCAATTAACCCCAAATTTTGCACACAAGTCATATTCAACACTGCAGACCTACTCCAACTTCCGGAATAGGAAACCGACCCCGATATCAAAAATTCGACTACCGGTCTAAATCTCAAAAAATTCGACTTTTGCCATTTCAAGCCTAAATGAGCTACGGACCTCCAAAACACAATCCGGACATGCCCCTAAGCCCAAAATCACCCAACGAAGCTAACGATCTCAGAACCATGATGTGAACCCAAAGCATGCTGTACGGCTCTCCAGAACCATGATGTGAACTGTGTACCTCAGTCAAAGATGATAGATACTAGCATGCCATGAAGTCTGACAATCTCACGGATGTAAACTCAAGCCAATTGCTCGGAAGAATAGGTAGTCATCACAGGAAGAAAATGAGCTGACTTGGTCAGCCTATCCACAATCACCCAAACTGCATCAAACTTCTGCTAAGTCCGTGGGAATCCAACAACGAAAATAGTGATCTGATCCTATTTCCACTCCGGAATCTCTAACTCCTGAAGCAGACCACTCAGTCATTGATGCTCATACTTCACCTGCTGGAAATTTAGACACCAAGCAACATACTACACTATGTCCTTCTTTATCCTCATCCCCCAGTAATGCCGCCTCAAGTCCTGGTATATTTTTGCGGCACCCAGATGAATAGAGTACCGCGAGATATGATCCTCCTAAAGAATTAACTCACACGAACCATCTACATTCCCTACACATAGCATACCCTTCATCCCCATTGCTGCATCATCACCAATAGTGACCTCCTTAGCATCACCGTGCTGGACCGTGTCCCTAAGGACAAGCAGATGGTGGTCATCATATTGACGATCCGTAATACAATCATAAAGAGAAGACCGAGAGGCCACACAAGCCAATACTCAACTAGGCTTAGAAATATCCAATCTCACAAACTGGCTGGCTAAGGCCTGAACATCCAACGCCATGGGCCTCTCTGCTGCTGGTAGATATGCTAAACTCCCCAAATTCTCTG
Organism: Nicotiana tabacum; assembly: GCF_000715075.1. Taxonomy (NCBI): domain Eukaryota; kingdom Viridiplantae; phylum Streptophyta; class Magnoliopsida; order Solanales; family Solanaceae; genus Nicotiana; species Nicotiana tabacum. Next base: position 143,890,606 of record NC_134084.1, read on the forward strand.
TCTGGCGACTCAAAGCATCGACCACCACATTGACCTTCCTAGGGTGGTACAAAATGGTGATATCATAATCCTTAAGTAGCTTTAACCACCTCCTCTGATGCAAATTAAGATCCTTCTGCTTGAACAGATGTTGCAAACTCCGGTGCTCAGTGTAGATCTCACAAGGGACACCATACAAATAGTGCCTCCAAATCTTTAAGGCATGAACAATAGCAGCTAACTCAAGGTCGTGGACAAGATAGTTCTTTTCATGTACCTTCAGCTGTTTGGACGCATAGGTAATTACCCTACCGTCCCGCATTAACACCACGTCGAGGCCAACTCGTGACGCATCATAATAAACTGTATAAGACCCCGAACCTGAAGGCAATACCAATACTGAGGCTGTAGTCAAAGTTGTCTTGATCTTCTGAAAGCTCTCCTCACACTCCTCCGTCCACCTGAACGGAGCACCCTTCTGGGTCAGCCTGGTTATAGTTGCTGCAATAGATGAAAATCCCTCAACAAATTGACGGTAATACCCCTGCCAAACCAAGGAAGTTCCGAATCTCTGTAGCTGAGGATAGTTTGGGCCAACTCTGCACTGCTTCCACTTTCTTCGGATCCACCTTGATACCTTCACTCGATACCACATGACCCAAGAATGCTACGGAATCTAACCAGAACTCGCATTTAGAGAACTTTGCATATAACTTCTTTTCTCTTAAGGTCTGAAGTACTGTCCTCAGGTGCTGCTCATAATCTTCCCAAATCCGGGAGTACATCAGAATGTCATCAATAAAGACAATGACGAACAAGTCAAGATAAGGTTGAAATACACTGTGCATCAAATGCATAAATGCTGCTGGGGCATTGGTCAGCCCAAATGACACGACAAAGAACTCGTAATGACCATACCGAGTCCTAAAAGCAGTCTTCGGGATATCTGGCTCCCAAATCTTCAAAATTGATAATAACCTGAATGCAATTCAATCTTGGAAAATACCCTGGCACCCTGTAACTGATCGAATAAGCCATCAATACGAGGCAAAAGATACCGGTTCTTCACTATAACTTTGTTCAACTGGCGATAATCAATGCCAAACGCATAGAACCATCCTTTTTCTTCACAAACAAGACAGGAGCACCCCAATGTGACACACTAGGCTGAATGAAGCCTTTCTCAAGCAATTCCTGCAATTGTTCCTTCAACTCCTTCAACTCAGGACGGGACATACGGTAAGGAGGAATAGAGATAGGCTGAGTGCTCGGTAACAAATTAATGCCAAAATCAATATCTTTGTCGGGCGGCATACCCGGAAGATCAATTAAAAACACATCAGGTAAATCCCTCACTATTGGGACTAACTCAACTGTAGGTATATCAATACTGACATCTCTCACATAAGCTAGATACACATCATACCCCTTCTTAACCATTCATGAGCTTTAAGAAATGAAATAACTCTGCTGGGAGTGTAATCTAAGGTACCCCTCCACTCTAATCGCGATGAACCTGGCATAGTCAGCGTCACGGTCTTGGCGTGACAATCAAGAATAGCATAATAGGGCGGCAACCAGTCCATGCCCAAGATAACATCAAAATCTACTATGCTGAGTAATAATAAATTGGCTCTGGTCTCAAAACCACTATTAACAATCAAACATAACTGGTACATGCGATCCACAATAAGAGAATCTCCCATAGGAGTAGACACATAAATAGGAGAACTCAAAAAATCCCGAGATACTCCCAAATATGGGGTAAAATAAGATGACACATAAGAATAAGTGGAGCTTGGATCGAATAGAATCGATGCATCTCTATGATAGACCAGAACAATACTTATAATGACAAAATCGGAAGCAACAGTCTCTGTACTAGCAGGAAGAGCATAGTATCTAGCATGGCCTCCCCCTCTAGGGAAACCTCTACCTCCCAGACCTCCACCCCGAGCTGGCTGAGCAGGTGGAGTGGCAGCTGGTGTTGTAATCATAGCCTGAGAACCCTGTGGAACACGATGTGGCTAAGAAGTGTGTGGAGGTGCACCCCTCCTAAGTCGGGGCAATCCATCACCATATGACGAGCATCACCACACTCAAAACAAGCTTTGGAAGGACGTGGCGGCCGTGGCTAGCTCGGGCCAGGTATGCTGGACTGACCGCTGATAACACCCTGTGTAGGTGGCACACTAGATATTGGAGGTGCATAATAAGGCTCCTGAGGTCTAGGAGGAGCTGGAACACCACTGGCGGCTGGAAGAGCTGGATGAACGGGGCGACTCACATAATCCCTACCATGGCGAACTGCAGTTGGGGCACGGGTACTAGAAAAATGGCTAGACTCTTAAGACCTCTTGGCCCCTCTCTCCTCCCTATCCCCGAGCAAGCATTCCGTCCACTCTCCTAGCAATACTCACCACCTGCTGATACGAGATATCTATCTCTAACTCCCGGGCCATGCTGGTCTCTCGCGAACGCGATGAAGAGGAGGTTTGCAACAAAATACCAGAAATCTACCAACTCCCAAAGTCCAAAAATGACCCGTTAACCACCCGAAACTCACCCGAGGTCCCCGGGACCTCAACCAAACATACCAACCAATCGTAAAATACCATACAAACTTAGTCGAGTCCTCAAACCACATCAAACAAAGCTATAAACATAAATCATCTCCGATTCAAACTTAAGGAACTTGAACCTTCCAAATTCGACAACTGATGTCGAAACCAACCAAACCACGTTCGATTGACCCCAAATTTTGTACACAAGTCATATTCAATACTATGGAACTACTCCAACTTTTGGAATCTGAATTCATCCTCGATATCAAAAGTTCCACTACCGGTCCAAATCTCTAAAAATTTGACTTTCGCCATTTCAAGCCTAAATGAGCTACAGACCTCCAAAATACAATCCGGACATGCCTCTAAGCCCAAAATCACCCAGGTAGCTAACGAAATCAACAGAATTCCATTCCAGAGTCGTCTTCCAAAACTCTCCCGAGCCCTCGGGGCTCCAAACCAAACATGCACACAAGTCCAAAAATATCATACGGACTTGCTCGTGCGATCAAATCAACAAAATAACATCAACAATTCATATAGTTCCGACTATGGTCCAAATTTTATGACTTAATCCGTTTAGGGACTAAGTGTCCCAAAACACTCCAAAAACTAAAACGAAACCTCCTGGCAAGTCACAATAGCATAAATAGATATGAGGAAAGCAGTTAATAGGGTATCGGGACTATAACTCTCAAAACGACCGGCCGGATCGTTACAGGTTAATACCAATTTTGAGTATGACAGAGGAAGGGTCTCTATTAGTGTTACCCCACAAGGTAAAATAGAAAATTGCAAGAAAGTTATGTATGATCCTTCCCATTTGCTTAACAAGATTATCCTACCTCAAAAGAAATTGGATTGCATATCAGATGTGTATTTGTTTTGCTGGTCTAACACTCATAATGTTGCCCCAAAAGGAAAATTAAGTGAAAGTGCTGAATATGATACTATTACTTCACACATGGAATTCTGGGGTGTACTTGAAGTAGTCACAGTCTCATTCTCGAGACAAATCCAGCAGGTTCTTTGTTTTAGTGAAGGAGCAAAGGTGATGTTTTGCAAGGAATTCTTCTCCCTCTTTCAACAAGTTCACTTGCAAAAGTGTGATCACTGATGGTGAGAATTTTGAATCATGGATTCGACTTCCTAATGATAGCACTTGCACTGTTGTAGCAGTAAAGCTTATGAACATTGATCCAAAGAAGCTGGCAGAGTATGGGGGCTATATTCGGGACTTAAACAAGCTATTCTTTTCATTGTTGAAACTCTTCAAAGCCAAGAGGAAAACAAGATCATCAAGCTAGTCCTTCTCAATTACAAAGATCGTTGGATGTTTCTTAAGGCACGAAAGAAAAATATCAAACTAACTGATTTGAGGACTTCAATAATATATAATGCTTGCACAGGGCTGACAGTCATTGATCTGGAAAGATACAAATGCTTCCAGAGTAAATTTTTCCATCTCTCCTTCCTTGAGGGCAAGGAAGTTCTTAAGGGGGGAGAACTGATACGATTTAAAATGAAAGGGGTTGGAGTTATTGGTGGAGCTTGTACAATGGGCTTGCAATGATGTGCTATGAAGTTAGTGAGAGGAGTTGGTGGAGTAGCTAACAAGTCTTACTATTTGCAATTGAGTCCATTTAGCTAATTTACTTTATTATTTTATTACCCCTTGTAAGTTTCTCTTATTTCTTTTTGGTCCTTACGTCTTTACTTACGTTTACAGCTATATGTACTGAGCATCGGCTCATTTTCATGGCATGAATGAAATCTGTCATTTTCTTTTCCTTAGCTTAGCTTAATTCTTAGCTTTAGTTCTTCTTAAATTCTCAAATCGTAACACAATTGATCACGCTATAGTGTTTTTTTCCTGGGCATGTGATGAAGTGGATTTTATTATTAAATGGAAAGAAAGTTTGCCATTTTATTTATTATAGTAATCTGAGATCGTGAAGACTACAAATCCGATACCTTTTTGATTTTATTGCGGGAAACAAGATTTGAAATGGTGGAACGCAGAATATATTTCAATGCTGCTTTCAAATCTTTTGACGTTACCAGATAGTATTCCAACAAAAACACATGGTTTAACTGGGTGGAGAGAAGACAAAACATGATAAGACGATCAACAATGAGTAAAAAGATTATGGAATGGATCTGCTTTGTACTCAAAGAGGCTTCGAAAGACCAAAAGAATGTGGTAAGGAGATGGAAAACAAGAGATAAGAGTTCAGAATACTTCTGTACTAGGAAGTATAATGAGCACGGAAGGTATATGAGCATCTTGTCTCTACAAGGGGAAGCTAGATCAGTTATTATCATACCTGAGTCAGTCATAAATACAGGATGGAAGGATGTAGCATTTCAGATAGAAAGTTTTATTAAATGTGAATCTCAATTAAACACACTGATACCCACCAGAATATCTAAATCAAACTACCCATATGCTAGAGCAGTCAAAGAGAGTTAAATGGCAACCTAACATTACTCATGAGGTAAAGAGCAACCCATTAAATGGAGTCATTAAAATTACCGAAATACCTGGAGCAAAGGACACAGGACTGATGAGCAGGTGTGTCGTTGGATATTTTAGAAAGGAGGCCAATGAGAGACCCACTTTAGCAGATATCAAGAGATGGGCCTCTGCATCTTGGCGTAAAGCCTTTGGGGTGAATGTGTACGACATGGCTCGAAATTTGTACCTTTTTGAATTCCCAAACAGGTACATGGCTGAGCAAATTATCCAAGGAGAATGGAGATGGAAGAACCAAAGGTTTTGTCTGGAATGGTGGAACCTCATTGTTTGATGTATACCCAACTCCCTCACAATTAAAACCACCTAGATAAGAGCCATGGGAGTTCCTCAGCATCTGTGGTCACAAAAAAAATTCAAAGAAATTGGAGATTTTTGTGGCGGGTGGATAGCCACTGAGGAAGAGACAGAATTGAGGAACCATCTGAAATGGGCTAGGATTGAAGTAGAACGAGATGGTCGAAATATACCTTCAGAGGTTATCATTGAGAGAGACGGGGTTAAAATCTTTATCCTAATCTGGGTGGAAAATCAAACTCGATTCGAGCTAGGTTTGTCGGAGAAGACAGAGTTACCGGAGTTGCTGAAGTCCAACGAAGAACCCATCAATTTGAAGCTTCTGAAAAACCCTAGGGTAAAGACCTCCTATGTAATAAATGAGAAGGACGGTCAGAAGTCAGTCTTGCAGGTGTGAATTAATGAAAGCTGCTCTACATTTATGGTAGAAGCATGTTTGGGCCTAATTATTAGGGGTTGAATTAATGTTTGCAGGTGTTGTAAACAAGCTTTAGGGGAAGGGAAATTATTAGGCCATACTAGTGGAACAATAACTGGATCTGAACCAAAGTTTGGGCCTAATTTTTCGGCCCAAGTCATTTTTAATGATTTCGAACAAAGGCCCACAGAAGACATTAGAGTCGAATATTGCCTAGAAGAATTGAAGGCAGTATCAATCTCTAAACAGAAGGAAATAGAGGACCAAAATTTAAACCTCGAGGAAACTGGCAAAATGGACAGCTATTCTGGGAATTCAATAATTTACATGGGAACAATAGAAGAAATTGGGGTAGGGATTTAGGAGAAAAAAAGGCAGAAGATACTATGGCCATAATCAAAGTGGGAGAAGATCAATCAAGGGTAAATCCTGGGCAACATCAGCAATTAAGTCGTATCAATTCGGAGATCAATGAGGAAGATTGGATAGTTGAAGATGTCAGCCCTATTTCCGTTCAGCATCATAATTCACTCACGGATAAAGAGATGAATGCAACACTTTGGGTACATTAGAACTTAGTCAGATTGAGCAAGATGTTTGGGGTGGATTTTCAGGGTCACGAAGAAGAAGTTTTGGATCTGCTATTGCAAATCGATAGCTGCAGACAAATTAGAAGGATGGAATCAGAATCAGATATCAAAAAGAATAGATTTAAAGGTAAGAAAGAGTTGAAAGATCTAGTCTCTTTTGATGTCAAATTCAAAAGTAATGGAAAAAGAAGTAGGGGGAACCTCATGCCAGTTATTGATTTATGTTGATCAAATTAGTATCATGGAATGTTAGGGGTTTGAACGATTTGGCTAAGAGGAGAATTATAAAAAATTTGGTGAGGGAATGGATGGCAGATATTATCTGCTTTCAGGAAACAAAATTAGAGGGAGATATTAAGGAGGTTATTAGTCAGATTTGGGGAGGAGATGGGTAAGGTATGCATGTCTGAAAGCTAGTGGTACCAGAGAGGGGATTGCAATACTTTGGGATTGCAGAGTTTAGGAAGGAGAGGTGTTACAAATAGGAGCCTACACTTTGACATGTAGATTCAAGGCTCTATTGTAGAATTTCACATGCCATATCATAGGTGTATACGCCCCTAATTGTGTCATTGAAAGGAGAGTTGTTTGGGGAGAAATAGGGACAGTAAGAGGCTTGATGGAAGGGCTTTGGGCTTTATGTGGCGATTTCAATGTCACTAGATTTCCTTCCGAAAAGATGAATTGCAACATAAGGCCTAGAGCTATGGTGGAGTCTCAGACTTTATAGAAGACATGGAGCTTATCGACCTTCAACTAGAAGGAGGAACTTTTACTTGGTTCAAAGGAGATAATAAGGTCATTGCTTCCAGAATTGATAGAATCTTAATCTCCAAAGATTGGGATGATAGATTCAGAAACATCAAACAAGTTCTCCTTCAAAGATTGATATCAGACCATGTTCATGTTTCATTACAATGTGGGTCTTGGGAGCAAACCAAATCATACTTTAAGTTTGATAATTGATGGCTGAATACTGAAGATTTTGTAGACAGGGTCAGAGAATAGTGGAACTCATTTGAATTCCATGGGAGGCCAGACTATGTATTAGCATGCAAACTCAAAGCTTTAAAAGGAAAACTTAGAGAATGGAGCAGAAGCAGCCAAGGAAACTTGGGAGTTCAAAGATCAGAATTGTTAAAACAAATGGCAGTCTTTGATTCTATTCAAGAAACAAGGGCACTGACAGAGGAGGAATCAGTGAGGAAGATGTCTATCCTCATGGAATATGAGGAACACCTCAAGAATGAAGAAGTTGCATGGAGGCAAAGATCCAGGGCTCTCTGGCTTAAGGAAGGAGACAGGAACACAAAGTTCTTCCACCAAACTGCTAATGCACATAAAAGATGAAACCACATTGATCAACTAGTGGTGAATGATGAAACAATTGAGGAACCAGGGAGAATCAAGTCAGTGATCATTGAATTTTATAAAAACCTTTATACAGAGACTTTGGAATGGAGACCTATAGCTAACTTCGACAATTGCCCCACAATATCAGAAGAAGAAAAGGAATTTTTACAAAACAGCTTTGAAGAACAAGAAGTTTTGACTTGTCTGAAGCTATGTGCAGTAGATAAGGCTCCAGGGCCTGATGACTACACTATAGGTTTTTTCATCAAATGCTGGAATATATTGAAGTAAGACATCATGGAAGCTCTCCACAACTTTCACTCCCAAGAACTATTTGAAAGAAGTTTCAATGCAACATACATAGCCTTGATTCCCAAGAAGACGGGAGCCAAGGAATTAAGGGACTTTAGGCCTATAAGCTTAATAGGCAGCTTTTATAAACTGCTTTAAAGGTTCTAACAGAGAGACTCAAGAGGGTGATAAACAAATTGGTGGATGCAAAGCAGATGACCTTCATCAAAGGAAGACAAATAATGGATGATGTTCTAATAGCCAATGAAGCAGTGGATTCTAGGAACAAACTAAAAAAGCCAAGAATTTTGTGCAAACTAGACATTGAGAAGGCATACGATCATGTTAATTGGAGTTTCTTGCTGAAAATGCTGGAACTAATGGGTTTTGGGAAGAAATGGATCAACTGAATGACTGCTTGTATCTCCATAGTTAGATTCTCCATTCTCATTAACGGGTCCCCTGAAGGCTTCTTCCCTGCACATAGAGGGTTAAGACAAAGAGATCCCTTATCTCCTTTTTTTTCATAATAGTTATGGAGGGTCTGAACAACATGGTCAAAACTGTACAACTCAATGGATGGATCAAAGGCTTTGAGGTAGCAAGAATTGGGAACAACAACCTAGAAATTACACATCTCCAATATGCTGATGACACCTTAATTTTTTGTGATGCAAAAGAGGAGCAGTTGTGGTATTTGATAATTATCCTGGTTTTGTTTGAAGGTATATCAGGATTACACATTAACTGGAAAAAGAGCCTTTCATAATTAATGATGTGCTTGAGATGGAGCATCTATCACTAATTATGGGAGGTGAAGTAGGATCTCTTCCTGCGATCTATATTGGTTTGCCATTAGATGCTAAGTCTAAGTCTAAGGAAATATGGAACACAGTCATTGAAAAATGTGAGAGGAAGCTATCTAGATGGAAAGCACAATATCTATCTATGGGAGGAAGATTGACTCTGATAAATTCTGTACTTGACACACTTCCAACCTATATGATGTCATTCTTTTCCATCCCTGTAAGTGTCACTCAGAGACTGGATAGGCTCAGAAGATCTTTCTTGTGGTAAGGAAACAAAAAAAGAGGGGTTTTCACTTAGTAAAACGGAAATCTCTCATTATTGGCAAGAACAAAGGTGGGCTAGGTATCAGGAATTTAAAGAATCAAAGTAAGGCCCTAAAAATGAAGTGGTTATGGAGATACTCTCAAGACCCTCAATCCCTATGGAGTAATGTCATTAAATCTAAATATGGAGAAGAAAACAACTGGGTTCAAAGGAAGTCAACACAGCATATGGGGTTAGCTTATGGAGATCTATCAGAACACTTTGGCTTGCAGTGAAGAGCCAATCTTACGTCAGAGTGAAAAATGGTACCAAAACTTCCTTCTGGAAGGATAATTGGTTGGGATCTGGAATGTTGATGGAACTATTCCCTGATATGTATGGCCTAGCTCAACACAAACAAAAGACAATTGCTGAAATGTAGACTCCTTAAGGTTGGGATCTAATACTTAGAAGAAGGCTGAGTGACTGGGAACTAAGTAGGATGACTGAGCTCTACAAGCAACTGGAAGTATTCAAAGGCCTATAGAATGGAAGGGATACTTTTTGGTGGAAGGGCCACAACAATGGCATACATAAGGTGAATAAAGCGTACAAGATGTTTAATCATTCAAATATACAGATCACTAATTGTCCATGGAAACATATTTGGAAAGTCAAGATACCTTACAAGGTATCTTGCTTCACTTGGTTACTTGCAAAGGAGGCAGTTCTGACACAGGACAATCTTATAAAGAGGGGGATCCCACTGTGCTCTAGGTGCTTTTATGTGGGAAAACAACTGAGACAATTAGCCATCTATTTCTACAATGCAGGATCACAGATCAACTATGGAAGATATTTATTAATCTCAGAGGTATCTCATGGACAATGCCCTCTAAGATTACTGAAGTGCTCACTAGTTGGGATGAAGCTCGAACTGGAGCTGGTAGCAGAGATGATGGAGGACTATCCCAGCATGTATATGGTGGACAATCTGTAAAGAGAGAAACTCTAGATGTTTTGAGGACAACAGCAATTCAGTGCAGAAGATCAAAATGAATTGTGTCCTACTTTTTTATTTTTGGTGTAAACAAAAGTGGCCAGAAGATACTGTATCAATCCTAGAAGTTTTAGAATACTGCTAGGACTGTAGTTCAGTAGTCTTCTTTTTTTGTTTTAATGTAACTATGGTTTCGGTACAACCTATGTACCATTATATAAATATACACAAATGTTACCTTCTCAACAAAAAAAGTAATTTGAGTCGGATTTCAAATAAAGATTTTGACGTTGCCATTTTTCATTGGCAAAATTTCTGAAAATATTAGATTTTGTAATAATTCAGAACTTCGGTAGTACCTTCTGTACTTTATTTTATCGAGAAAGTGGTGTAATGGTAAGAATTCACCACTCTTAACTAGAGGTGTCGAGTTCAAGCATCGAGAATGGACAACCTTTTGATAGATAGCGGTTTACCTTCTTAGTGGGCCTTCCCAGTGGATCCAAATATAATATGGCCAATGGACTTCCAATACTGGATGCTTTAAAAATTAATTCTATTAAGCATTAGATCTTCAGAGTGAGAAATGAATAGTTTGATGATAGTTATCAAGGTATTCTAGTTGATTGGTTAACCTATACTAAGTTGTTCGTCTGTTGCAATTGCAGTTAAAATTGGTCGGCCTGGATATCGAGTAACCAAGCAGTTTGATCTAGAGACAAAACAAAGATCTCTTCTATTTCAGGTACGCCATGTCTTTTGGTGTCCTTTTTTTTCTTTTTGATCTTGATGACATATCTGTTGTTAACTGACGTTCGATGGCACTATCTCATCTCATATGACATTAAGTGTTGAAATAAGATCAATATAATGTTATTTTTGCAATGAGTAAGAGATGATGAGGAATATCGATAAGCTTTTTTGACTTACTACGAAATTAGATGTGTAAAGTGTGACTTTAATCCTTTTTGGAATAGCATTAGTATTCAGTCTAAATAATTGAAGCACTAGGCAGTAGAAAACCTAGTCCAAAAAAAAGGCAATTGGCTATACAGTAAAGGAAAAACTAAAAAGCACTTCTAGTCTCATTGGTGTGATAAGTTAGTTATAAACACATATCCAATTGGAGTGGATGCCATATTCGATTTGGTGTAGATAGTGCGAGAAAATAGAATATAGTTCAAATATAACAGAATAAAGCTATACGTGAAGGACAAAAAAGTCGGTGACGTCTTTTATGTTGAAGATGAACAAGGAGGTGTTAGGACCACTCAGTGAAGGAGGTGGCAACCTCATAATGTGAAAGCACTTGGGCATGTAGATGTGTGCCACACCTTGTCATGTTATTTAGAGAACGAAATAAGGAAAAATAATTTTAGTGTCTTTCAAAACCATTAAAAATGTGAAAGTGTTACTAGAAACTTAATGTATTGGCAAAAGGGCTTCTTGAATCTTAATGATTGCGTGACGAATGAGAAAGAGGGCAGTAGTAGGATTTTGTCCACATTAAAAGTGGTTTACTAGATGCTCTAAAGAAGAGAAATGCACAAATATCATAGATTAGAGGTAGGTTGCAGGCGATAACGTGGATCAGTTTCTTGAGTTTGTATACTAAGTTGGGATTGATAGGAAACAGAATCTTAGGGTTGGCCGAGGTAGAAAGGATAGGGAAGGGCTGGCCTTCCTTCGAGCTAAGTTGCTAGTTCAGTAATAGAGTATAGTACTAAAACCTCAGACTTTTCGCTGATTTTTTTAGTGCAGTTGTTCACCTTTTGATCTTTGCCAATACAGCCTCCTACTTTCCTTCTGAGATATCCTTTTGCTCATTGTTCCCAAGGATTTTTTGGAATCCTTCTTCCTAACCCCCTAGGAAGTCAATGGTGTTACATATTGAGATATATGAAATAAATTTGAGAGCACATTTCTACGGGTGCTAATCAAGTGCCTTTTTGGGTGATTTTAGCTACCTGCCTATGATCACATACTCAAAGTATGTACTATGTTAGCATAAACTCTAATTGCACAAAATGCATGTTTCTAAAAAATTGTATTTGCCCATCAATAGTTTCATGACTTTCAATGTTGTTGTAGATTGAATATCCTGAGATTGAAGATAATACAAAGCCAAGGCATTGATTCATGTCCTCATTTGAGCAGGTTTGTTATGTCCTACAATTATCTTTTCTCAAGTATTCTATTGCTATATAAGAATCATTTCAAATATTAACAGGATATTCATCCTTATGTATTTTCTTTTATTTTACCTTTTGTGCAGAAAGTTCAACCTTTTGATAAAAGATGTCAGTTTCTTTTGTTCGCTGCTGAATCGTATGAGATCATTGCGTTCAAGGTAGTTTGGTTCTAAAGTAGAAATATTCTTGTCATGGTGCAGCACTTATGCTTCTTAGTTTTTTTTTAATGAGAGATCTGTTTCAAAACTGAAAACGTGCATTCTTTAGGTTCCGAGCGTCGAGATTGATAAATCTACACCAAAGTTCTTCTCTCGTTGGGATCCAGACTCAAAAATGTTGACTGTAAGTCGTTTGAAGGTTTCAAACTCCAATGAGTTTGGACTATAATGCCTACTTGGGAGGTTTATATTTCTTTGCCAAGTTTCACTAATTTTCCTCATGGTAAATCTGACATTTCACCTGGTCAAATTGATTTTAGTTGCAATTATACTTCAAGATTAAGCCGCAAGAGACCAACAAACAGCAACCTGCTCCTATAGCTAACGGAACAACACCTGATGCCCCACCTAGAACTTTGCCTCCGCCGCCACCACCACCGCAAGGACCCACCCCCCCCCCCCCCCCGGAGCGCCAGCCCCGCCTAGAGGCCCACCATCTTCCCCGGGGTCTATGTTGTCGCCTCCTCCTCTGCCTATGGCTAATAGACCTAGGCATATGCCTCCAGGTGCTAACTTGACTACCCCACCCCCTCCATGTGGGGTCCATCCCCATAAATGAAGAATAAGAAAAATAGATGTAATAAAGACTTCTAAGTCTTTTTTGGTAGCCACCGTTTTTGTTGAATTGCTCAAATTGAAGAGTTTGAATATTTCTTTCTTTTGATGTCACTGATGACATCTGTAGGGATATAGAATCTCTACAAATAGAGAGCTTCTGAGCCATTTGTAATAAACCAACAAAAGAGAGAAAAGAGAGAGAGCAAGGTATTCCATAGACTATAAGAAAATAATCTGTGAAGAAAAATAGAGTGTGAAAGATATTGTAGTGAGGTGAAAAAGCAAAAGAGTATTTTTTTCTTTTGAGGGTGTAGTGGTCTTAGGAGTATTCGTACTCGTTACTACACAGTGTAAAATCCTCGCTATAGTGATATCAGTTGCTCTTCTTGGCCGTGGTTTTTCCCTTATTTAGAAGGGTTTCCACGTAAAATCTTGGTGTCATTTTTGCTGCATTTTTATTCTTGCTGATTTAACCATAACTTAGTGATCCGCGTTTATCACTAATACCGTGAATATTATTTTTACGGGGTTTATTCCCAACAAGCGGTATCAAAGCCAAGGTTCTGTCTGAATATGCTCTGTTGTTGCAGCAGAGTCTAAACTTCCACATCAGAAAAGAATTACTTTGGTCTCCTAATAAATAGTATTTATATTTGTGATAAACAATGGAAGTCAACACTAGTAGAATGGTTACTTTAAATGGCACAAATTATGTCATTTGGAAGGGCAAAATGGAAGATTTGCTCTATGTCAAGAATTTTCATCAACATGTCTTCACCACTATAAAGCCTGATAATAAATCAGATGAAGAGTGAAATTTGTTATACAGGCAAGTTTGCGGCTTTATTAGATAGTGGGTTGACGATAATATTTTGAACCATATTTCTGGGGAGACACATGCTCGGACCCTATGGGAGAACCTTAAAAGTTTGTATGCTTGGAAAACTAGAAACAACAAGATGTTTCTGATAAAGCAGATGTTGGGTTTAAATACCATGATGGTTCCACGATGACAGATCATCTAAATAATTTTCAGGGGATTATGAACCAGTTATCTGCTATGGGCCTTAAATTTGATAAAGAAATTCAATGCATGTTTCTACTTGGTTCCCTACCAGATTCTTGGGAAATTCTTAGAACTTCATTATCAAATTCTGCTCCGGATGGTGTGATCTTTATAGATCTTGCCAAGAGCAGCCTTTTAACTGAAGAGTTGAGAAGAAAATCTAAGGGTTCCTCCTTGTCAGATGTCTTAGTGACTGACTCTAGGGGGAGAAGCAAGAATCGGGGTTCTCAAAATAGAGAACATAATAGAAGCAAATTCAGAAGCAGACTTAAAGATATTGAGTGCTATCATTGCGGGAAGAAAGGGCACACAAAGAAGTTCTACCGGATTTTGAAAAAGGAAAATAGAGACAAAGAAGAACAGAAAGAAGATGGCAATTGTATGGCCACTGTCACTACAGGAGATCTTGTTATTGTTTGATGCGGATCTGATAAATATTGCTTATGATGAGTCAAGCTGGGTTGTGGACAGTGGTGCCGCATATCATGTGATATCAAGGAAGGAATTTTTTTCATCTTATACTCAGGGTGACTTTGGAACTTTGAGTATGGGTAATGAGACTGTATCTAGGGTGGCTGGTGTTGGAACAATTTGTTTAGAAATTAGTATTGGAACTAAACTAGTTTTAAACAATGTAAAACATGCACCTGATGTTCGTTTGCACTTGATATCTAGTGGTGTTTTGGATGATGAGGGATATGTCAGTACCAATGGTGCTGGAAAGTGGAAGCTCACTAAGGGCTCCATGATTGTGGCTCGTGGGGAAAAGCGTCGTGGTCTATATTGGACTACGGCCTCTACCTGTGTTGATATGGTGAATGCCGTTGAGAGCCATAACTCTTCAACGTTATGGCATAAGAGGCTTAGCCACATTAGCGAGAAAGGACTAAATGTTCTGGCCAAGAAGAAATTGTTGTCAAATTTTGAAAGTGCAAAATTAGAAAAATGTGAGCACTGCTTGGCTGGAAAACAAAAAAGAGTTTCTTTCTAGTCTCATCCTCCTTCAAGAAAAACAGAGTTGCTTGAGTTGGTGCATTCATATTTATATGGTCCAATGAAGACAAGGACTTTGGGTGGTACACTTTATTTTGCTACCTTTATTGATAATTGCTCAAGGAAACTTTGGGTCTACATCTTGAAGACTAAAGACCAAGTGTTGGGTGTCTTTAAGTAGTTTTAGGCTTCAGTTGAAAGAGAAACAGGAAAGAAGCTGAAGTGTATTCGTACTAATAACGGTGGGGAATATTGTGGACCGTTTGACGAATACTGCAAGCAATAGGGTATCAAACACCAGAAGACTCCTCCTAAGACTCCTCAGCTTAATGGTTTAGCAGAAAGGATGAACAGGACCTTGATGGAAAGAGTCAGATGTTTGCTTTCTGAAGCAAAGTTGTCGAATTCCTTTTGGGGTGAGGCTTTGTTGACCGCAGCACATGTTATTAATCTATCCCCTGTGGTTGCTTTGCAAAGTGATGTTCCAAACAGAGTTTGGTATGGCAAGGATGTTTCCTATGACCACTTGAAAGTGTTTGGTTGCAAAGCTTTTGTACATGTACCTAAAGATGAGAGATAAAAATTAACTGCCAAGACAAGGCAGCGCATCTTCATTGGTTATGGACTTGATGAGTTGGGTTACAGGCTATATGATCTAATTGAGAAGAAAGTCATGAGAATCCGTGATGTTATCTTCGTGGAGGATCAAATCATTGAAGACATTAATAAAGCGGAGAAGCTAAAATCTCCAAGTTCTGAAGGTTTAGTTAATCTTGATCAAGTTCCTCATACAAATGCGAATGACGTTGGTGGGCTCAATGATGATGGTGATACCCAGCACCATATTCCAGATCAGCATATTGATGGTGATGGTGATAATAATGCTAAAGCTGATGAGGTAAATGCTCCTACTCACGAAGCTGTGGATGAGTTAGATATTCCACTCAGGAGGTCTTCTAGACGTCGTACTTCTTCCTCCCGTTATTGACCCAATGAGTATGTATTACTCACTGATGGGGAGAACCTGAATGTTATGTGGAGGCCATAGAAGATGAGCACAAAGATCAATGGATTGAAGTCATGTAAGATGAGATGAAATCTCTGCATGAGAACCATACTTATGAGTTGGTAAAATTGCCTAAGGGCATGAGAGCTTTGAAGAACAAGTGGGTATTCAAAGTTAAAGTTGAAGAACATAGTTTGAAGCCCAGATACAAAGCTAGATTGGTTGTCAAGGGATTTGGTCAAAGGAAAGGTATTGACTTTGACGAAATATTTTCTCCTGTCGTGAAAATGTCCTCCATTCGGACAGTTCTTGGTTTGACTGCCAGTCTTGATTTGGAGATTGAGCAGATGGATGTGAAGACTGTTTTTTCTTCACGGTGACTTAGAAGAGGAGATTTATATGGAACAACCTGAAGGTTTCAAGGAAAAAGGTAAAGAAAATTTTGTATGCAAACTTAAGAAGAGTCTATATGGATTGAAGCAAACTCCCAGACAGTGGTACAAGAAGTTTGAGTCTGTTATGGCGGAGCAAGGCTACAAGAAGACTTCTTCAGTTCACTGTGTGTTTGTACAAAGATTTTCTGATGATGATTTTATCATCCTCTTACTATATGTGGATGATATGTTGATTGTGGGCAGGAATGCTTTCAAGATTTACGAGTTGAAGAAACAGTTAAATAAGTCTTTTGCAATGAAAGACTTGGGTCATGCTAAGCAGATTTTGGGCATGAGAATTACTCGTTCGAGAAACGAAAGAAAGCTTTACTTGTCACAGGAGAAGTACATAGAACGTGTACTGGAGCACTTTAATATGAAAAGTGCTAAGTTGGTTCCCACACCCCTTCCTGGTCATCTGAAGTTGAGCAAGAAGATGTGTCCTACAATAACGGAGGAAAAAAAAGAGAATGGCCAAGATTCCTTATTCCTTTGCTGTCGGAAGTTTGATGTATGTAATGGTATGCACTCGACCTAATATTGCTCATGCAGTTGGTGTTGTTAGCAGGTTTCTTGAAAATCCCGGAAAGGAACATTTGGAAGCAGTCAAGTGGATACTCAGGTATATAAGAGGTACTGTAGGAGATTGTTTGTGCTTTGCAGGATCTGATCCAATCTTGAAAGGCTATACAGATGTTGATATGGCAGGTGACATTGATAACAGAAAATCCACTACTGGATATTTGTTTACATTTTCAAGGGGAGCTATATCATGGAAATCTAAGTTGCAGAAGTGTGTTGCACTTTCAACAACTGAAGCAGAGTACATTGTCGCTACAGAAGCTGGCAAGGAGATGGTATGGCTCAAGCGGTTTCTTCAAGAGCTGGAATTGCATCAAAAGGAGTATGTTGTCTATTGTGATAGTCAAAGTGCAATAAATTTGAGCAAGAACTCCATGTACCATGCAAGAACAAAGCATATAGATGTGAGATATCATTGGATTCGTGAGCAAGTGGAGAATGAATCACTTCAAGTCAAAAAGATTCACACGAGTGAAAATCCTGCAGATATGTTGACCAAGGTAGTACCAAGATACAAGTTTGAGTTTTGCAAAGAACTTGCCGGCATGCGCTCAAACTAGAAGTCCGGTATTACTTCCTTCAGGTGAATGGTTCTGGAGAGGGAGATTTGTAGGGTCCATCCCCATAAATGAAGAAGAAGAAAAATAGATGTGATAAAGACTTCTAAGTCTTTTTTGGCAGCCACCATTTTTGTTGAATTGCTCAAATTGAAGAGTTTGAATATTTCTTTCTTTTGATGTCACTGGTGACATCTGTAGGGATATAGAATCTTTATAAATAGAAAGCTTCTCGGCCATTTGTAGTACACCAACAAAAGAGAGAAAAGAGAGAGAGCAAGGTATTCCATAGACTATAAGAAAATAGTTTGTGAAGAAAAATAGAGTGTGAGAGATATTGTAGTGAGGTGAAAAAGCAAAAGAGTATTTATTCTTTTGAGGATGTAGTGGTCTTAGGAGTATTCGTACTCGTTACTACACAGTGTAAAATCCTCGCTATAGTGATATCAGTTGTTCTTCTTGGCCGTGGTTTTTCCCTTATTCAGAAGGGTTTCCACGTAAAATCTTGGACTCATTTTTGCTGCATTTTTATTCTTGCTGATTTAACCATAACTTAGTGGTCCGCATTTATCACTGATACCGTGAATATTATTTTTACGGGGTTTATTCCCAACACTCCAATTGGTGGTGTTACAATGGCTAATTTCACTCCTGGTGCACACATGGGGAGACCACCAATGATGTCTCCACAAGTTTTCCCGGGGCAACAGATGCAAGGCCAAGGAATGCACCCACCACCTCCGCCACCCAACATGGGACGATGAACATAGGCCATGATACAATTTGCATGGATGCATCAGTCAAGTTCACTCTTCTGGTGATGAGTTTTGTAGATATGCTTTGTTTGAAGAGTCAGAAGGTAATTGTAGCATAGGCTTGAAATCGTGACTGCGTGTTGCTCTGCCTAATATTGCTTTAGGGCAGAGAATGTAATTAATATATACGGACTTCAAATATCATAAGTGGCCTGGTGCATTAGCTGCTGCTCCACTGAAATGAAGGCTTATACGTGTGTAAATTTAATCTTCTCAATTTTCAGGAGCCAAATCTGAGTTAATAAGATACATTGGTACTTAAATTGTCATCAATCTATCTTCTTGGCAGATTCTTTTTATTTATTTATATTTTTCATTGGTGTCTTGGGAAATTAGCCTGACATCTTCAGGCATATCCAGGTTGCCAACCTCCATCTCAACTTGATTGTTGCCTCTCTACTAAATTGAAATTCAAGTCAGTGTGTTGGTGGTATCTTCAATAGTAATGATGTACAAAAATGCAGAAATGTTGTTGATAAAATCAAATGACAGCAAAGAAAATTTTTTCCATTGTTGCCAGAAGAGTTTATATTTACTTTTTCCCAGAAAAAAAAAAGGAAATCAATAGATACACTATAAACCCCTGTAAGCCGTCTAGTGTATTCTCAATAAGTGCAAATAGTAGATACATATCTGTCAACCCATGAGGACGCTACAAACAAGTCATGGGACCAGTTGTTTAAGGGAAAAGATGAGGCATAAATGATAATATACAAACTCTTCTAATTTACTACTGATTTTGCAGGAAACACCTTTCGGATGAACTGTAAGAAACGCTGGGAATAAAATGTTGGCTCCACAGCAGAAATGGACATAGAATCAAACTGAATAGATTTGTATGCATGTTCTATCTTCTTACGTAGGTTGTATTCTTGCAATATGTCAATGATCCCGAGATATAATACAACATCGTATACTTTGAGAAACATCCGTGCTTCATCTTTCCTGGGTATATATTCTGCTCTTGCCGGCATATTCACTCCAAGCTGAATCTGGAGTCTGCATGGGGATAGAGGGAAGCTACTTTTAGAAAAAATCAACAGAAAAAGTAAAACAGAAAAAGGGATCAAAACTAATCGACAGATTACATGAAATATATAGCATAAATATGCATTCCTTTGGGCGAACATATATAGTCATGAACTTTCTTGCCTGTATAATTTCTAATTCTGTTTTTATACTGTGATTTGAGCATCAGAAACCCCTATTCATACTTGAACCTATTTGATGCACTGTGGTTCTAGACTTCTAGCAACTGAATCCTGCACGTTATCCCGGAATGAAACTTTTAAGTGAGCTGAAAGTACCATGTTCAAGATTTTTGAAGATACCTTGCAGTCCCAGGAAGGAGGAGATCCACTTCCTCGTCACCTGTAGCGGATGCTGCTCGCAATCGGCTGCCTCTGACATGAGGTCCTACGGCTACACTATTATCATCTGCACCACGAGGGACTAAAACAAGGCCCTGGGGTGATATTTCATCCTCCAGAGACTCTGTAATAAATAAAATAATAAAGTTTCAGAAACAGTGATCAAGCACGCTCATTGATTAGAAAGGGGGATCAGTAATATTTTACATTAAAGAAATGATCACATGAAACAAACAAACATACCATCTTCTGCAACATTTCCTAATCCTTCTGCTGTTGTACGTCCACTGCACGAGATGGGAGATCGTAGGTGCTGGGGTGCTCTATAATGAACGCCTAACAAGAGGCTGTAATCCATTATGTGCTGCTCCTCCAAAAATTTACTATCGATCTCTATCTGCCTGTACAAGTACATGAATATCCACAAACAAAATGAGAGCATTTAAAAGGATCTCTGCTGAAATGAAAAAGGAAATTTTATTCCAAATCAATTATTTTCAGTTGGGACACTATTGAAAAATGGTATCTCCTTAAAGAAACATCAGACAATGCAGGTTACTTCTACATTAGTGACATTCTACTCTTTCTATGGCATCTTAAGTTCAAAAATTCTTTCCCCTCTTGATCTCTTTAAATTAACAAAATAGGGATCTATCATATCATTAAACTACGGAATGAGAAAAGCTATTTACACATACCATTGTTTACTTGTTACCACAGAAATGCGCATGAATTCAAGAAGATTCTAGTATCATTTTTAGAGTGAAGTCTGTGACCATATAAAAGAGAAACACTGTCTTGTTTCCAGTGCCAGTGCCAGTATTACTTGATTCCAGGTTAAAGCACCAGATAAATGCACACGAAACATTACTCGGTCTTATTAAACATGCATAAATACTTGAAGTAATTTGCATGAATACGTAAAGGTTCTAGTGAAGTCAGTGATCATCAAACAGAAACACTCTCGAACAGTTTTTGAATGCCAGTTGTAACTGCTTCCAGGAAAAGTACTAAATAGATCCATGCACTCTAAGCCTTACTCTTTATCTTATTAAACTTGCAAAAATAACAGACTGGTATGAGCACAGCAAGAAATTTCCACCATATTTACATAGATGAATCATGTGGAACTGTTACAAAAGAAATACGACTATGGTGGCTGAGAATCGTTAATAGCCTGATACAAGGAAACAGAAAATGTCAAACCAGTAAGTCATGAAATTATTCAACTGACTGCAATATATTGGAGTTTTTCCTTTGTTACAGAATGAATTGCTACATCCATCAAAATCCCTCGAAAGTATCATGCTAATGAGATAGGCGTTAACTGAAGGGCTAACTGAATCACTTTGTTCAGTACAGCAATATTACCAGTAACGGAAGGCTGTTGCTGTTTAAATCCTTGAATATCTAACAGCACAAGGTACCTTCTGGTTTAAATGCTAAATAATTAAAGGACTTGGATCAAACTTAAGAATGAATTTTTTTTTAAAGGTAGAAAAAAGATTTTAAGAAAGGAAGAAGTCCTAGCAGAACGTTCACTAATGTTTACAAGAAGCTCTATGGAAGATCAACCATTACGGGATAGCAAGTAAACCTTCACATATTACTATAGAGATAAAGTGAAGACCTACGAAGATAAGGAGGTAAGAAGCAAAGAAAAAGTTATGTGCATAAACATCATAGGAAATACATGCAAAATAAGGAATATTTTACCAAAACTCACTTTAGTAAAGCTTCCTGCCAAGAAGGCTCCAGATAAAAACAGTAGTTCAAATCTAGATCCTTAAGAATTGTGTTCTCGTCAATTTCGACCTTGTCTGCAGATCGTCCAAGTGAAGAACCTTTAAGATCAAATCGTCGGTGGATTCTTAACTCTGTGCAGAACATATTTCCCATTACTACAAAGCAGAACTGCAAATGTTATTGGGAAAAAAAAAGAGTTAGTTTTTATATGCAAAAGTCTATATGTTCTTTCTTCAAATGATAGCATGCACGTAAGGAAAAATGTTCTGGAACCAAACCACTTGTCAAAAATTTTACTCAGATAAACATATACTTGTCATTGATGTGACTAATTAAATATCTAAACATGTAAGTCTCTACGTATCAATTTATAGTATTTTGAGATGTGTTATACAATATTTTATGATTAATCATTTTTATGTCAGTGAGAAGCCAACTTCCTACTTAATTTTGTAAAAAAAAAAAGTTTTTTCTTTCATTATTAAACAGTATACATGTTTGATGTCAAATAGCTTCTCAAGTTATTCTAACTTTACCTTTCGCAGCTTGTAGAAACTCATAAGTACAACAAAGGAATGATGAAATAATGTGATTGTTTTACAGTTTATACCTTTTGTCCACTTGAAGGCTTTATCCTGTGAAGGCCAAAAAATTTGGTGATGAGAGTATTCTCATAGGCTTTGACATGACGATGATAATCTGGAAGCATCCGCAGCAAAACCTACAAATGAGATGAACGTTAATAAGAATTATAACCGACACTAATTGAAATAGTGCTCTTTTCATATACCTATCTTGCAAATATCAGAGGAACGCTAATAAATTAGTCAGAGGTTTACAAAAATGAGATGTTTTGAGAAGTTATTGTAAGCACTATCTTAGTGCTTCTACGCAACAAAATTACTTATCAAAAGAGGGTCTTTGTAACTATAACGAAAACAAGAACACATGCCAAGGATTAGGAGGCATAGCTCTTCAAAAGGAATGTTGAAAGAGAAGGAAACAGAAAATCCAGGTTAGCTATTTCCAACGCAATCTAATGAGATAAGAGAAACTACAGATGAGGAAGTACTTCAGTTAACCCCCACTCAGCCTCTTAAATGATCTTTTCCCATTACATGCAGCTGCTTTCCCCGAACTGAACAATCATGACTACCACCCTGGTAAAATAGTTTAAGAGGCGGTGTGATCATTTAAGCTGAGATTTCACACCTTAACTTCTGACTTCCGTAATGTCTTAATCATGAAACGATCATCTTGAGACAGGAAAAACACACTGCCACTTTTCCCAGGAGAAGAAAGTTCTCTAAGTGCAGCATTTCCACAGATGGACATCATGTAGTCAGCAGTATCAATTTTAAACATTTCCCTCAGATTCCTACAAGAAGGTCAATCTGTTTCAGTTAGTCCATATATATGCATATATTAAATAAACAAACAAAATGCCAATAATTAGCTTAGACTTCTATGACACCATTAATTTCACCCAGAAAATGAATATACTAAGGGATACAGGGGGGTCAGCTCAGTTGATCGATGGTTGAGATCAATGACTATCAGAAGATTCTCTTTCTTAACTAATCAGCAAAGGAGAAGTAGGGCTGAGAGAAGGCATAAAAGATATGAAGCAATGATTTACAGATATATCCTATATATTAATTCACTTGGGAGATGTACATTTACTGATCAGAATTCCGTCGGAATAGATCAAGCTATTTCCTCACTGTTAGACATAATGACATGCCTTCAAGAATAAAAAACAATGGAATTGACAACTGAAAATTATATCTAGCGGACAGAAATTGTAATTGACTTTGCAGGTAGAAGATGGTAAATGACCAACCTGAAAACCACTGGACAATAATCTTTCCACTTGAAATCTTCTGATTGATGAGAAGGTGTCAGTTGAGATCCTTCTTTAGGAAAATACATCCAAAAGCTCGAACAGGCACCAAAATCAGAGGCTCCAACTTCTCGTCTTTGTACCGGTGTAATTTTCCCCACAGAGTATCTGCTCACATTTCATAACCTTTCAACATTCATAAACTAGAAGCTTAACTGGTCATAAAGGTTGACATAAGATAAACAGGAGGGCAGAAACTTGTCTTTTTTTTTAGACCTCACATATATGGACCATGGTTTCTGTTATGTTCAATATTTCATGGGAGTTACCAAGAACCGTGGATGAAGCAATGTCAATATGCTATAAACAGGATGGAGAGAAACAAGGGAAACAAATTGCTGTAAGTAGTGTACCTGATCCCAAGCTGCAAACTAAGCATTACATCATAACGCCTATGACCCTTAATAATTGCTTCACCTGGCCTCTTTGATTCCCTTGCAATTTTTCTTTGTCTCCTTTTTGCTGCTCTTCTAGATTGTGGTGAGAATCGATCATTTAGGACAACCTCACTTATTAGTACACCTTGCATGTATTCTCTTTCCAAAATTGGAGAATTCATATTGTTCCCAATGTCAACACCATCTATATCATTTCCAATTACCTTCTCAATAGCTACTTCAAGACTCCATCGTCTTTCCAGAGAAACATTACTGGGCTGTGACTGCTCATGCCTTAATATGTTCCCCTTAGAGAGCCTATTGTATGAATGGTTTCCACTTACTTTGACATTTCCCATATCTACTGAAGAGGCGTGAGAAATATGTGAGACTCGTTTTTGTTTTTTCAAATCTGGAAGTAATCCTCGTTTTCTCAAAGCATTGAGGTACAATTCCTGACCAGCTGTAAGTCTGCTACCACTAGGATAAAATGTTCCTTTTCCATCTTTTATTCCATGTGTCCACGTTCCAATATAACAGCTACCATCACTCCATGTATATGCACCAACACCATGCATTGTACCATTTAACCAGCTTCCTTCATATGAATCTCCACTCATCCAAGTGAGAGTTCCTTTTCCAGAAAAGTTCCCTCCCTTCATATTGCCCGAGTAGACATTCCCATTCGCCCATGTATACTTACCAGGTCCTTCAGGGGTTCCTTGGATCCAGGATCCTTCAAAAATATCTCCGTTGGGATACACTTGATACCCTAGACCATGTTTGAGGTTCAACCGCCAGCGTCCCCTATATGTCACTTTATCAGGTGCAATATATGTCCCCTCACCATGCATATAACCACCTGAAAATTGACCATCATAGACAGCAGAAGTAGGCCATTCTAGTTTCCCGTGTCCATGCCTCATCCCATGTCTCCACTCACCCTCGTACCGACAACCATCTGACCAGATATACTTTCCTGAACCCTCAGGTATGTTTCCAAGCAGGGATCCAGAATATGATTCCCCATTTGGTAAGAAGATATCCCTAACTCTAAAGCTGGTGCTTTCAGAAGTATGACAGACATCACCATTTGTCCATTTGCTAGAGCGGTTATTGTCATTAATTAACAGGGCGTCCAGCGACTTTGTCCTATCTGACAAAGAAAGTGTTTTTCCAATATTATCAACAATGGCCACAAGACCAGACATGCAAAATCCCGAGAAGTTTCAGTTTTATATTGGATGAGGAAAGGCCAAGATTATCTCACTAGCTAAAGCACACACCCCGAGTGTAAAATGATTTGATGAATTTCCCCTGCTTTGACCTGAAAGAAAGAAAAGCACAGTAATTGAACCTACTGATAGACAAATTCGTCTTATAGAACAAAATATAAAGTAAAAGAAGAAAAAGATTGAAATTCTTTCTGAGTCCACAAATAAGAATAGGAAGCTAGACTAGAATTCCAATCATCCGTGCACTGTGTTAACTCTTATTTCAAGAAATAATAGCCTTAAAGGTCATACTCAAACACGATACATGCCATAAAAGGTCCATGAATTGAATATTCAAGAAAGATCGGTAAATCAGACCATTTGACTCAATCATAGTATAACATCCTAACCTCTAGTAGTGGCCGCGCCAGGAATTCATGCAAGGGAATTCAAGGAAATTACTAGACTGTCACGCTTAGGATATAAACTTGTGACCAAAAGCAATATTTGAACCCCATTGCCACTACACTGGAATCCCTTATGTCAAGGGATTCAAAAGTTTATATACAAACCAATAATAACAACATACCCAATCTATTCCTACAAGTAGGGTCTGGGGAGGGTAGAGCGTACGTTGACAAAAAAACTCTTTTTTGCCCGATTTGCACAGTATTATTTTCTAATGAAGGGGATTCAATTGATTCGTTGGCTCTACACAGCTCTGCCTCTGGCCTCCAGGAAATCCAAATAACGAGCTAACACTATCTTAACTGTCAAGATTTAACACAAGGAGAGTAGACAAAAAATCATAAGCTCAGAAACATGAAACAATCAATCAGCTCACATGGAATTGCTGTTCTCAAGTTATTACCCAAAAGATGCTATCAATTTACATGTCATAACTACTGATAGCCCTATACTGCTATTAAAAAAAAAACGGTGCACAAAGCATCCTGATTTTTAGCAGGGTCCGGGGAGGGTCACACCCACGGGAGTGCATACCATGATGCAAGCACCGGTGGCTAATTCCACGGCTCTAACACCTTACCTATACAACTTAACCGTGACCTATACTGCTATAGAATTTGGAAAAAGAAACACGTGAGTCAGACCACTTAAGGATTGTATAAAAAAATGCCTAATTACTCAAATGATACTAATATCGAATACTTTATGCTCCTCTAGACCATAAGAAAAAAGAAGAAAAATTTGTCTTTCAGCATTTAACACCATTTCTATTCATCAAATGCAAATGATCAAAAAGGCTGCTTGTACACAATTACAAAAGGATTGTAAAATGAAACATACACTAAAAAGCAAAACTTCACAGAGATTTCTCTGCAAATATTTCAATTTATTCGCCTTCGAGCCTTAAGCGTGTTGATTTCAAGTTCTCACGACAAACCATATCCAAACGAAAACAAGCAAAACTTCAACTCTCAAACGCAAAAATACAACACAACAATCTACATTATACTATCCAAATATTTGTTTTCCAAAGAAAATAAGATTATATTCAAACATAATCATCATCAATAATCATAGGTTTGAAAAAAAAAATAGTGTGTGGCGCGTGATATACACACTTTAGTAGAGAGAGAAAGTACCGCCAATGTATAGAGAGAGAGAGCGCGCAAGCGGAAAGGTAAGTTGGAAGAAGTGAAAAAGGTGCCTTTCAGTTTCAGTTTATGTTTCGCTTTCTGAAGATGAAATTCCGTTTTGTTGCTATGAATCACAAAAGAGCAATAAAAATACTGGGAGCAGAAAATTTTAGAAATCGAGGCATATGATTTAAATTTTAAAAAAAATTACATTTGAACCAAAATAATATAATAATAATGACAATAGCAGTTTACTTCCTCTGTGAGTTAGTTTGATTTGAGATGGAGTTTAGTTTAGGAGAAAAAATAAGACTTTTAACGCTTGTTATTTGGAAAGTTTAAGGGGCAAAAGTATTATGAGGCCATGATATTTGTGCGGTTATAAAAACTTCTCGGTAAGGAAAAATATGTAGAATGAAGAGTTTAAACTGGAATTATTTTCCGAGCATAGAAATATATCATTCTTTATCTAATTGGAACAGAGGAAGTAAAAATTAAAAGAAGAATGTAAGTTATTTAATCATGATTGAGAGGATGTTTGGATTGGCTTTTAAGCTGGTTAGCTTTTAAAATCTTTTTAGTTTTTTGCAGTATTTGACAGTTAAAAATTGCTTAAAATAAATTAAAAACTGCTTAAAACAAGCCAAAAGTGAGAAGTTGCTTTTTGGCTTAAAAGTTATTTTTGTTGAAAAAACACTTTTTTAAGCCAATTCAAACGGATTATAAATAATATATAAGAAAATAAAGAACACATATTTGATAATTATTTGATGTAAACATCAAGTAAAGATGAATTCTCACCATCCTTTTACTATGATTTTGTATCATTAATTTTCACCTTCCTTTTACTTGTTTTTTTAATGAGACCAGATTAAATAATATATTTTAGAATTAACTAGTTAAATAAATATTTAAAAAAAGAGATGTAACGTATAATGCAAGCTAAATAGCCTCTATGAAAGTGAAATACTTTATTTAAGATAATTTAAAGGTAAGTTGTGATAGGTGTTAAAAATCGAAAGAGTAGACCTAAGGATGCCGACCAAGATATTGATATTTGATAGGAGTATTTTGTGTTTACGGCAAAGGGCTAAATATACTTGCGTATGAGAAAATATTTAAATATATTTTTCGTTATTTTTTGGGTCCACATCTATCTATGCCGTAATATTATTGGTTTAAATATACCATTCTTCTATTAAGTTTGTCCAAGGTAGACATCCAGTCATACGTGGACTGACATTTGATAAAGTGGAATGTCACATGGCATGCCATTTTAGTACCCCTAATCTATATATAAAAGACTAAAATTTGAAATGCAATATTTTTTTATGGTAGCGGTAATGATGGCAATAGTGGTGGAGGAAAATAGAAGGGATGGATAAAATGGGTTAGGGGCGCTGAGGTGGCAAGACATGTGGCATCCACCTCATCAAATGTTAGTGCCACGTAGGATTGGATGTCCACTTTGGACAAACTTAATAGAAAAGGGGTATATTTAAACCAATAGTATAACGACAAGAGTATATATGGACCCAAAATATAACGAATGATCTATTTAAACCTTTTCTTATAGTACAAGGATATATTTGGCTCTTTTCCGTTGTTTTTAAAAGTGCATGATGTAAAGAAGTAACTAAAAAATTACCAAATTGAGAATCATATTAGTAATACTCTCTTCGGTCCACTTTAATTGATTTTTTGACTTTTTTTATGGTCCACGATATTTAAATTTTTCAGATATCAATAAGGAATTAATTTTTTTTCCAAAGTTGCCCTTGAACTAAAGATCCTTGGAGTATTTATTGTATTTTTAATGAACAAATTAAGGTTAATATGATTAATTTCATTATTAATTATGCTAAAACGTAATTTTTGAAACCGTGACTATTTTTCAATTATCAGTTATAAATATGACTTTTTTAAAAAAAAATCCTAAATTAACTATCTTCAAAGTATACAAAAATATACAAAATCTGTGCGATCCGATAACTTCTCAAAATTACACATAGATTTGCCTCGGCTTGCAGTCTTGCTATGAAACTCTTTGCTTCATTTTGTTTAACACACATTTATTTGATTTATATAATTATGGACTAAGTTCGATGTTTTTTTATGAACTTTGCTTGTAAAAAAAGGAATCGACTCTTTAAAGTAAAGGATATGAGTTTGTCGTTGAAGAACTAGCAAAGCTTGAATTCTACATTAACGCAAATTGCATCATTATTGAGCTTAAGATATATGCCACATAATCATTGCTAAAGAATTAGTGCTTCTGATCCATTTTAATTAATTTTTTTTGTTGTTTTTACATATATTAAGGATCAAAATTTAGCCACTTTTTCGTGTAAAGATAAAATTTGAACAAAAACATCCTTAAAAATCTGGAAAAATTCCGGCACCATATGCTAGAGTTCGAATTTTTTACATATGAGATTCCAATATAATGTGTAGGAGTTCCAACATAATATGCTGAAAGTTTATAAGCAGGAGCTCCATAATCCAGCATATTTTGTTGGAACTTTTCGTGTTTTAGCAAACCAGTGATTATTTTTCAATGGCTTTGCAAACACTAATTAATTTCAATTACAACAACAACAACAACAACCCAGTATAATCCCACTAGTAATTAATTTCAATTACTAGTCAAAAAAATTGGATAGCCTGTACTATTTCCATGCTAATTTATGAATACTAAAAGCCTTTAAAAAGCTTTTGATTACGAATATTATGGTCCTATCGCGTTAAAATTTTGCGTCCGTCCCTGACTATGAGAGTAAGGAATGGGTCATTATACACATACTGGAAAGGAACATTTATAATGACTTTAATTGGTAAAATGGCTTTCGGACTACCTAAACTTGCACCAGATTTTAAAGTCGGTATATGAACTTTTGATTTTCCCATTTTAGCACTTCAACTCAATAAAAATACTTATTATAAACCCCTCCCACAGAGCGTGTATCTCAATTGCCTGACATAAATACCACGTCAGATGCTAAGACCATTTATTGTCGGCCATTTGTAATTTGTGGGTCCCGTCTTTTTTTAAAACCAATACCAATTATTTAATTTTTCTCCTCTTTCCTTTCTTCTTCGCTATATCTCTGTTATAACCTTGCCCCGACCATCCACCATTTTTAATAGTAAAAGTCCAATTGATTGTACAAATTAGGGCATAGCAGATTTAATAACTTTTTTACATAAGATAATTCGAACCACGCGCTTTTTTGCGTGATTAGCACGGTTTGACCATGTCAGCTGTACCACTTCCACATAAGCATAATCAAAGGTCAAATATGAGTTGAGGTGCAAAAATGTGAAAATCAAAAATTCATGTACCAGCTTTAAAATCTGATATATGCAAGTTTAGGTAGTCGGAAGATATTTTGTGCGACTTTAAAACTATTTTATATTTGTAAATGAACCTCCTTGGCCTGTCACTAGTCAACTCAATGTAATTTAATCACTAAATTTTATTAATTATTAAGTTAAATTTCGTAGCATAGAGCTCCATATTTTTTATTACACTATTACCTTTAGTGTTTTGAAAGTTTACTTAATTTTT
Organism: Nicotiana tabacum; assembly: GCF_000715075.1. NCBI lineage: Eukaryota > Viridiplantae > Streptophyta > Magnoliopsida > Solanales > Solanaceae > Nicotiana > Nicotiana tabacum. The sequence continues at coordinate 143,920,887 of NC_134084.1, forward strand.
TTTCTTTTTTTGTTTTTAGGTTACTTTTGAGCTCATTGTAGGCTAATACGTCGTGATGTTTCATTAAATTATATTATTAATTTTGCAAACTGCATTAACTCATCAACCTAACTTCAGTAAACAAAAAATTTCGAAGAAATAGTCCAATATCTTGAAAATATTTACTTACACTATATCATTGAAAAGTTTAAATTAGGATTATACTATTTATTTGAAAGGACATGCTTATGTGGCCCGTAATCGTGTTTAGACTAAATATTAATTTAAGTTATTCGTCAACCAAATTATATTAATTTTTTAGTACTCTATCAACTAATTAGCACTCCCTTTACAGAGAAATGTTATCATCGGGAAGTGGAAGTCAATTATTAGCTTTTTTGGGTAGTTAAACTCATAAGAAAATGTTATTTTAGTTACCTAAAAGTTTCTACCACTACCATTACGTTTATGTGGCCCAATATTTCACTTCCTGTATCTCTCTTAAATTTTTTCTATCTTTTTTTTTTTTTTTTAAGAATTATTCCCAATAACTGCTCATCTAATCGCTTACACTAAAAATAATTACTTGAGGTACAATATATGCATAATTTATGTATTATATATGTATAATTGTGTATAATTAATTTATATGTATATGGCTAGAAAAGTAAACAATGATTATGACCGACTATCTATATTATATTAAAAAGAGAGTAGTGAAGTTAGAGCTGTCAATATGGGCCGGGCTAGCCTAGCCCAGGCCACGTGGGCTTTAGCAATTGACAGGCTGGGCTGGGCTAGCCCACCATTTTGATGGGCCTTATAATGGTCAGCCCACCCCAGCCCTATGCGGGTCGCGAGCCCCCACGGGTCGGCCCATCATTTTAAAAAAATATAATTTTATATTTTTTTCTTTAAGTTCTTACCTAAAAAAAGATAATTATTTAAAAGTTCAAAAATATCTTATTGGAAAAAATTCGCAAAACTTAATAACTTTTTACATTGTTCGAATATATCACAATAAACACTACAAAAAAGTAAAAGACAAGAATATATTTCATTCACCAAAAGTCAAAACTCAAAACAAACTATTCAAGAGAACGTTCATGATGTTTATGAGATATCTAACACATCATCTTCATCAAACACATTTGAATATGTTTGTGACAATGTTGTCTTAACATCTTCACTTTCATCTACATCTACAATTCATACGCAATATTAATTAGTTAAATATTAAGAATAATTAAATTTTAAAAATTAATAATATTTAAATTCACATAAAAAATATTACCAGTTTGAGTTTGGGAAAAGGTGTGCAGCCAATTTCGAGTAGTAACAAGTGTTTGGACATTTTCATAATAAATGCAACTTCTGTACTTTGTAAGAACACGCCACCAATGCTAAATGTTGATTCTGATGCTACAATGGTAATAGAAATACTAAGTACATCACGCACCATCATTGAAAGATCGGGATATTTTCTAGAATGATCCTTCCAATACATGACAACATCCATCTCTTGAAGCTTCTCAAGATCAAGTTTTGGTTCCTCTTAGTAAATATCCAATTCTGACTTTCCATCTCTAGAGGCAGTATACTTTTTATTTTTTAGATATTTTAAATAAATATTTTATTAGGCCCACGGGCCGGCCCAACCCAGCCTCAGTCAAGCCTCACGGGCCACGGGCCTACTCGGGCCTGACTTAAAAGCCTCATTTTTAAATGGGCTCCAAAAATTCTAGCCCAACCCTGCTAAATCACGGGTTGGGCTGGGCTAGCCCAACGGGCCAAGCCCATATTGACGGCTCTAAGTGAAGCATGAGGTTAAGTCAAGTGGCAAGCTAAAATGAAGTCAGTTGGCAATTTTAAGACAATTAATAATTATGAATTATAAATAGAAATATAATTAATGGAAGTAGTTGAATGAATCTTATACATGATCTAAATAGATCTTAGATAAATCTTATTTATATGTCAATATTTATATTTATGTGTAATTTTGTATCTATATATATAATTATATCTATATATTGATCCACTCATAGATTTATATTTTATATTAATATAGAATAATATAATTTAGTTAGCCTTTTGTGTATAATTCAATCATGGTAGATCTCTTTTTTTTTTACAAGGAATCAATTGAAATATACGTTTAGTATATTACATATTCTTTTTTATTTGCAACAATAATTATTTATTTTGTACAAGCTTTGTATCTGACCTTATTTGTATATAATATAATTATTATAGGTATCTTTAGTTAAACTTTTGTGTATAATTCAGTTATGGTATGTCTTTTTTTTTTGTTGACAAAGAATCAATCAAAATTTTAATTTTGTAGCTTATACATTCCTTTTGAGTTTAAATAATAATTCTTTATTTGGAAAATAAATATTGCAATAAAGAGTAGTACAAGCTTTGATGTATCTAACCTGATCTGTGTACAATATAATTACTATATGTATCTTTTTGACAAGAAATATCAAATTAATAATTGAAAAAAATATATGTTGGGAAATTGTATGGCTATTCTTGATTTATATTACCATATTTGAAATAATATTATATGGCAAAGAGTATTTAAATTTCAAATGCACAACAATACACTTGTATAAATAATGCTACAGAAAGGAATGAAAGACGTCTATTTTTATTCTTCTCTTTGTTTTAATTTGCTTTGCATTGATAATTTATCTATTATATGTCATACTTTAGTTTAATCATGGTGGATTTTTTATTAGACAATTAAGTTCATGTGTTTCCTCTATGCATCCATATTTGATGAGCTAAACTAAAGATGAAGAAAGAAGCATTATGATTCTATAAAAAGAAATTTAGGTGGCCTTATAAATTTTCATTTGTGCTTCATTGTTGAATCTAGAGAGCTGGATCTCTTTTTATTAAGAAAAATTTGTAAATATGTAAATATAGTAACTGTATATTGTGTATCTATATTTGTTAGAGATGTGGTATTCTATAAGATATTATAAGAATATGATATTTTGAGAATATTCTTAGGAGAAATTTTAGGGAGTATGAGCTTAAACTCATGTATATATACTCTTCTTTCTGGAAATGAGAAAGCATGTCAGATCCATCTAAAAGTTGTGCAAACTCTTCTGTATTGCCTTTCCCGTTTGTGCATTCTCTTTTTCTTTCTTATTTTTGATACTTTGAATTTTTTTTAACCTTTATATGTCATTATTCTAAATTTTCATTCAATTTTTTCTTTGTTGTACTTAGAACTTTATTGATATTCTTTTTGTTTTCAAATGTTTTGCTATTTAAATGTAGCCATATCTTTAACTAAGAAAGTTAAGGAAGGAGGTGCTAATTTCTGAGTCATTTTCTCATTAGTGTATGCCTCAAAAGAATATAACTTGAAATGGTAAGCATATCTAAAAAGGATGTCGAATTGAGTTGCACTTCGTCTTTACTATGGATTAATTCTCATTGCTTATCTTCAAAACTTCTTATGCACTTTTCTGCTTTTGCAAATAACAAAAGATGTTATTTCTTTGGTATATCTGGAGTATAATTGTAAGAAAATATATATATATAATAGAGTAGTGGACAACAATATTAAGACATGGCACTTTTAGGACAAAATCTAATAAGATTTAGGGTAAAGTCCAATAATATTTAGAATAAAATATAATAGAATTAGCAAAAATCTCCTAAAAATATAAAAATATTATATATATATATAATACCAAGTGGCAAGCTAATAAAAAGCCACTTGATAATTTTGAGATAATATCTATTAGATTATGTAATTAAATTAAATTTGAATTAAAAGATAAGTATTTGAATCTATAGATGAAGATTTTGAATTGAATTGGAACCCATTTGGATTGACTTATTTTAAGTTCGTTTAAGCCAAAATAGCTTTTAAATTATTTTGTAGCGTTTGGACAAAGTAAAAAAGTACTTTTAAGCACTTATTTTTAAGCTAAAATGATAAAAATAAGTCAAAAGCCAAAAACTAGAATTCCTAACTCATAGCTTTTGGCTTAAAAGTCACTTAAAACAAGTCCATCCAAACTAGCTCTTGAAATATAAAAATAATTGTGTTGAATTAAAAGATAAACATCTTCTTAAAAAACAGTAAAAATAATGGTGAAGATATTATTTAAACAAAGTTTTCAATTAGTAAACTTAATACTTTCAATATATAAAGTTTTCGAATTTGTAGGGGAATATAAAAAAAATTATTTTAAATTGAAAGATAAACAATTTTATGAAAAGAATAAATAATAATGGTAAAGGACATTATTTTAAACAAAAATTTCAATTAATAAACGTAATGTTCTTCTAAAATTATGAATACAGTATTAAACTTATAAGTAAAAATGTTTAAGAATATCTTATAAAGCAATTAACTAAAATTTATTTGATTTCTCCAACAATAACGTAATATCATTTTTTGACAAATTTTTTTATAGGATTATCATTTTCTTTGATGCCCGAATAGTATAACTACAAGTCGTTGCGATTGATGGTAAAGAACATTATTTTAATTTGTTTGTGCTTCTCTTCAAAACCATTTTCTTTCCAAAAGTTTGGTCAAACACCTTAGTTTTAGAAAACAAACATTGTTGCCTCAAAAGAAGTTGGCTAAACACCCTAATAATGTGGTTTTAGTACTAGTTTATGTAATAATATGTCATTTTCCAGGTATTTGATTTGGATAAGATTTTGAAGCATAAATCATTAAAGTTAAGAAATGGCTGTTATTTAATTATCCCTTCGAAGCTTATAATATTGCTCTAACGTTGTTCTTACATTTCCCTTTGTTTTTTTTTTTTGTTACGAAAGACAATAATATTATTAATTATGCATTATCACAAAATACAAGTTATTGCGATTTGAAGGGAGCCTTGGAGCAACGGTAAAGTTGTCTCTGTGTGAGCTATAGGTCATGGGTTCAAGTCGTGGAGCAGCCACTAATACTTGCATTAGGGTAAGATGTTTACATCATACTCTTTGGGGTGCGGCCTTCTCAAACTCTGGGTGAATTGGAAATGCCTATATGCCCCGGGCCATCTTTTTTTTTTTTTTTTTTTACCGCGAATATCATGTCCTTACTTCTCAGTACTATGCCTAGTTTCTTACAAAGTATTTCTAGTTTTGCACTTGTAATATCTTTTTTTTTTCTTATTCGGCGTTCGCTGCTCGCATTAATAGTTATAAAGACAGTCCCAGTATTCAGGGTAATTTCTGCGGTACCCAAATTTGCATGTTAGTACTCCAAGTATCTTGTATTTAGAAGAGAAAGTCGAGCTACAACAGGTTGATCTTTTCTTCCGTGATATGTTAAAGCATTCGGATAGCACCAAAATGGATATGGATAAAACCATGATCGCTCCATTGTCTGGGAAAATCATCTGGGATTTGAAGAGTGATAAATTGTTCCTCTCGAGTGGCAAGAATAGGATGAAAAATTTTATATTGGGAATAGAGCGCTCCCTAACAAAAACGACTTTATACCTATGGTTCGAACCCGAAACCTCTTGTTAACATTTATAATATCATGAAAAATCAACGAAGGAATTGCTAGGACGAACGATTAAAGAAGAAACGGTTAGAAACACAAAATTGTCAACAAAAAAAACTTTTTCCTTGCTCCTTTAGCTTGAATAGTTGCAAATTAAATTACTTTTCCCTTTTTTTTCTTCAATTAAATGGTTGCATGTATCTAGATATTGTGAATTTAAATGTTGTGGCCAATATGCATCAATCTTTTTATAATGGAAAATCCACAACATGCACCCACAATCACATTCTCATAAAAGAATTTTGGTCGGTGTTTCCTGAAAAAGACTACTCAATTTGTATCGTTGCTTCCACTATGTATTGAACAACACTTTTTTTTCTTTTTTTAAATGAAGGTATGAGAATTAAAAATTTGTAGTCCTTGGTCAAGAAAGTTACTCATTCGATTAATTTTATATCTTTTAACTGGAATGAAAATGACTGGTGTTCATAAAAAACAATTTGTCGGTAAATTAAATACTAAAATTAGAGGCGGAGTTAGGATTTGAAGCTTATTTAGAATTTTTAAAATATGAGTGTATTATTAAAAAAATAAGAAGAAAAAAAAAGGTATTAAATTGGAATCGATCCTTGTTCTTTTGGGTTAATAACTCACCATTCAACCAAGTGCACGATCTAGTGTTTTTGGAGCATTCGTGCCAACAGATAATATTTGACCAATTTTAGAAAATATATACATAAAATACTTAGTTTGGCAGAGAGATCATGACTTCATGTGCCCTGTGATTTAACCTATAAATCCACCCTGAGCTTATGAATTCGGAATTTTAATCAGTCTAAGTTATTAAAATTAGTAATTTGTATATATTCAATAAATTTTTAAAATAAATATAGAATTTGTACCAAAGTTACAGAATTCGACTGAACCCGCAACCACGAGGCTAGTCACCCCGACTAAAACTATATTATAAACGGAATACATAATTTTAAGAAACATATTTTCCTACTGAGTTGTTGTTATTTTTTTCTTTTTTTTTCTTTTTTTTTGTTGTTGTTGTTGTAGAGCTGTGATATTGTCATGATTTTGGAATTTTTCAGCACTAAGCTATATTCCAATTTGACTTTGCATGTTTTATAGCAGCCATAGCCGCCCCTTATCACCGCCGTGAATTAAATAATAATTTTTTCCCGGTTTCTAATTAATTTTAAATGTTATCATGTTTTTTTGGTTTGTACTTTATGAGAGATATTTGTACGAAAATTACATTTTAATTATGCCCTTGTGGTTGATTTTTTGTAGAAGATGACAAACTTTTTTTGTTCTCTCTCATAATTTTCTTTTCTTTTCAGTCTCTGTTTATTTTTTCAATGAGTTACATATTTTACTAAAATAGGGATTTAATTTTGTTTCTAAATGGAGGGTTTCCTGTCATTTTGCCACGTTGATAAGAGTAAAATATATCACCAATAAAAGGTAGAAAAGAGTATTTGGTTATTGTCTTTAATGATTTTGTTGATGTTATTCATTGGTTGTGTCTTAACTCATAAATGAAGACAACTAAAAGAATCTAATGTTAATAAGTTAGCACCGTTGTCTGACTTACTTTTAGTGATTATAGCTTATGTATATATATTCTACAATTTGTCATTTCGGATGTGTTTGGTACAAAAGAAAAAATATTTTTCTAAAATTATTTTTTAATTTTCTCAAATATTTTTCTTATCAACTCATTTTCCTCCAACTGGAGGAAAATGTTTTCCTTATCAAGAGAAGGAAAAATATTTTCCAAAACTCTTTTTCAACCTTCCCCACCCTCACCAATCCAACCCACCCCCTCTCTCCAAAAAAGGCTTTTTTTTAAAAAAAATTCAGTTTTTCTATGAGATATAGAAAGTAAAAGGGGACGCCAGGGCCTACGGACGCCTGCAGGTCTACCTTGGGACTCCTGAACGCAGTAACAACAACCAATCTCTCGATCAGCCACTAGCTCCGAAATCTGCACAGAAAGTGCAGAGTGCAGTATCAGTACAACCGACCCCATGTACTGGTAAGTGCCAAATCTAACCTCGACGAGGTAGTGACGAGGCTACGACGGGGCAATTACAATATAACTTGTATACAATGTGAAATAAAGCAGAAAGAAATACGAAACAAAATGAAACAGTAACTTGCAAGGAACGAGTATAGAACTCAAGTATTTCATTAGTATCCAGCTATAATCAATCCTTAAGTGAAATGTAAAATCGCAGAATAACTTGCACAGTAGAGAAAAAATACATAAACACATAACTGATGCGGCGCGCATTCCGATCCCACCATATAATCAGTAACACTATGAATATTCACCTTTATTACTTCGTATTAATCCATCCTTATTCCTCTTGTTGCGGCGTGCAACCCGATCCCACCGTACTATAGTAATTCACCCTTATTACTCCTCAATATATCACTCTTATTCCTTTTGTTGCGGCGCGCAACCCGATCCCACCATATAATAACATTTCACCCTTATTTCTCCTCAACATATCACCCTTACTCCTGTTGCGGCGTGCAACCTAATCCCACCTTATCAGTACCAATCACACAATAAAAATAGAAATTTCACAACTTGGCTCAACTCCCCACAATATTTAAGCCTCAAACCAAAGTAAACATAAAGCTACGCAATTCTGAAACTTCACTCAATTGATACTACACAGTGAGACCAACCCAACACGTACTATAAAGCACCGATAAACCAACTTAAACCAATAATGTAATACAATAAACTACGGAATAGTTAATACCTTCAATAAAGAAAAACAACATCTAATAAGTAGCAATTAAGCATGAAAATACTAATAAGCATGTAGCAGTTAAGACAGGAAGATAATATATTAAGAACGGGGAAAGAAACAGGCTAAATGGATAATTTGGCGGTGCATAGTGTGATGACCCAAAATGTCATCTTTAATTTAAATAATTATCTCGGTATTTTAAGACCTTGAAAAGTGCTATCAATAAATCCTCGACTTGCGTGCGCAGTCCGTATGATTTTTCGGAAGGTTCTTATGTGAAAAATGGATTAAATTGTGAACTAGAACTTTAAAACTCAACTGAGTTGACTTCGGTCAATATTTTGAGCAGACAAACCCGGATAAAAGCTTTAACCATTCCGGTAGTTCCGTATCGTGATTTGGAACTTGGTCATATGCCCGAAATCGAATTCGGAGGTCCCTAGATCAAATTATCGCCATTTAACGGAATCTAGAAATCTAAGGCTAAAGATTTCTTAAGTTTGACCGGAGATTTGACTTTTGGATATCAGGGTTGAAATTCAGTTCTAAAAATTTTCATAGCTTCGTTATGTCATTTATGACTTGTGTGCAAAATTTGAAGTTAATCGGATTTGATTTGGTAGGTTTTTGCATCGAATATAGAAGTTGGACGTTCCTAGTTTCATTAGGCTTGAATTGGGGTGTGATTCATGATTTTAGCATTATTTGATGTGATTTGAGGTTTCGACTAAGTCTGTATCATGTTTTAGGACTGGTTGATGCATTTTGTTGAAGTCCTGAGGGCCTCGGGTGGATTTCGTAAGGTTAACGGATAAAAAAAAGCTGTTGAATTTTTCTCTTTGGACAGTTGCTGATTTTTCTACAGCATGTGAATAGTGACTGTAAACAGTACCCGTGAATAGTACCCGTGAACATTGCCGGTGAACAGTACCCCGTGAATAGTTTAGTGAACAGTACCCAAATGCGTGAACAGTGCCCCCGACATTTTCTGGGCAGATTCTTAAGTTCTGAAAATGGGACTCGTCCCATTTTCCATTTTTATCAAATTCGAGCTCGGGGAGAGGCGATTTTTGGGCTATTTTCAGAGAAAACAATGGGGTAAGTGTTCTTAACTTAATTTTGGTTAGATTACCCGAATCTATTACTAGTTTTGGCATTAAATTTGTGAATTTAGTTGGAAGAGTTTGAAAACCCTCTCGGATAGATTTGAGGATTTGAGGGTCGAAATATTATCGAAATTTAGTAATTTTGGTATGGTTAGACTCGGGGTTGGATGAGGTTCATATTTCGCAACTTTCGTCGAATTCCGAGATGTGGGCCCCACAGGCGAATTTTTAGTGCAATTTCGAATTTTTAATAGAAAATGTAGAATTTCATATGGAATTAATTCCTATAATTTTTATTGACTGAATCGAATTGTTTATGACTAGATTTCAAAATTTCGGGCACGAATTCGCGAGGCAAAGACTTGTTGGAATTTTGAATTGGTTGCAAAGCGAGGTAAGTGTTTGGTCTAACCTTAGCTTGAGGTGTTAGGAGTTGTGTCCTATTTGTTATATGTTATTTTTTTAGTACGACGTATAGGCATGGTGACGAGTATCTATACGTTGGTGTCAAGCATGCCCGTGAGTCTTATACTTTCATTAATGTGACTCCGTTTCGTATTGTATATGCTCTATATGATAATTTCTATTGAGGAATATGACTTGTGGAAGTATTATTGTTAATTAAACATGGTAGAGCATTGACTCAAGTTGAGAATTGAATTGTTGAACATTGTAGAGCATTGGTTCAAGTTGAGAATTGAATTGTTGAACATTGTAGAACATTGGCTCAAGTAGAGAATTGAATTGTTGAACATTGTAGAGCATTGGCTCAAGTTGTGAATTGAGTTGTTAAGTAAACGTGAAAGAAGAAAGGAGAGAGAGAGAGAGAGAGAGAATCATGATATTGTCTCCCTTGCCAGGATGTTATTGTTTTGATGTTGTTTCCCTTGCCGGGATTTGATTGTGGTACTATTGTTCCCTTACCGGGATTTTATTGTGATTTCGTTTAATTCCTTACTCTTATTCCTTGTGATTGTTGTTTGGGTAAGGAAGAGTGTTAAAGCACGAAGGGTGATGCCGTGTATGATTTGGTGAGGAAGAGTGTTAAAGCACGAAGGGTGATGCCGTGTATGATTTTGTGAGGAAGAGTGTAAAGCATGAAGGGTGATGTCGTGCAACACGATGTACAATTCTGTGCCGATTATATTGATTTTATGGTGAGGATGAGAGTAAAAGCACGAAGGGTGATACCGTGCAGTTTATATTGATTCTTATGGTGAGGACGAGAGTAAAAGCACGAAGGGTGATGTCGTGCACTTGTACTTGATTTTTCCTAATTCTAATTGAGTTAAGTTGTCCTTTACGTTTATTACTGATTTTCTATTGTTACTTGATTTTATTTCGATGTTATAGATTCCCTTACCCTTATTTCTTGTGATTATTGCTTGGGTGAGGAAGAGTGTAAAGCACGAAGGGTGATGCCGTGTATGAGAATGTTAAAGCACGAAGGGTGATGCCGTGCACTTTCTATTTGCTGTGTTTACTTGTTATTAACAATTCAAGTGTATTAACTGTTTAGATCCCTTTACTGTTGTGATCCTTTGTGTTGGAATCCATAGTGTCTACAATACCTCGCCTTATTTTTTTTTTATATGTTCAATACTTCAAATTTCAGAATTTGTTACATTTTTAACTCAATTGATTTCTCAATTAAATTTTTCTTAAACCGTTTGAGGTTGTACTTTACTTAAAAGGGAATTTCTACTATATTCTGATTTATTGATTTCTCGTATTGAAGGTAATGATTCATTCGATATTGTACTTTAATTGAAAGGGGTATTTTCTTTATCAAATGATTTCTAAAAATAACTTCATCTTTTCTTGTTGGTTTCCTAATTGGGTTGAAGTTGTACTCTACTTTATGTTAAGTGAATGAGGCTCTTTGAACATTCTTAATTGTATTGGGTTATGGAACCTATGAACTGAGTAACATGAGGATATTGTTGTGCAATGTGAGGCAGAAATATGTGGGCACGTGGTGCCGGGGAAAATATTATGTTTTTATTTAATGGCACGTGAGTTGTCCGTACGATTGTGATATAAATATGGGCACGAGGTGTCGTGAAAATATGAAAGTGGGCGGAGACCTATATTATTTATGATTATGAAATGAGGCGTCACAAGGTGACCTTTACTCGAAAGAATTATATTCGAAAGATGCTTATTTGAAAGATATTTATTTAAAGGAAATATATTCATTGAAAAGCATATTATCTTAGAGATTTATATTTGAAGGACTTGATTAATTGATTGCACTTGTATCTTTTATTTGTTGAGAAACATTTATGGTGTTCTTGTTGCCTGCTATCTATATCACTGGTTGATCATTGTTGCCATCATTATTATCTGCTTCGTATTATTTTTGTACGCCATAACCCACAGGTTTATTTGGTAGTCTGGTCCTAGCCTCGTCACTACTTCACTGAGGTTAGGCTAGGCACTTACCAGCACATGGGGTCAGTTGTGCTGATACTACATTCTGCACTGTGTGCAGATACTGATACCGAAGTGCTTGGACCGCAGTGAGGGTGATGTCTTTAGCCCACACAGGCGACACGAGGTAGTCCTGCAGACGTCCGCGGGCCTTGGCGTCACCTCCTATCTTTTCCTTTATCCTGCTTCCTTTACTCATTTCAGAAATAGTGTATATTTTATCTTTTAGACTTTGTATGTAATATTCTTAGACCGTCTATGAAACTGTGATACCAAATTCTGGGTAGAGTTGTATTTAGACTTCCGCAATTTTGTATTAAGATAAATTGTCAGATTTTGTCTTCCGCTTAATTATTTTTCGCTATTTGCATGATATCTATTCATCACTGATAATGGTTTAAAATTGGGAAAGGTTAAGTAATTAGGATAATTTGGCTTCCCTAGCTTTTACCAGTAGGCGCCATCACGGCTCTCGAGGGTATGAAATCCGGGTCGTGACACATAGGTACTCGTCACCCCACCTATACGCCAACACATGGATTTTCACATAGCAATTAAGTCGGGGATCCGTAATCCCTCAAGTCAAAGTTAGACTCAATCCAACAGCCAACTCAACGCGCAATTACCGTTTTTCCTCTAGTTTCCACCTCCGAACCACTCGTATCTAGTCATAATTAACTTAATAACATCAATTATAGCTAAAGATCCCTAGTTTCTACCCAAAAAATCCCCATTTATACCATGAAAATCCTAGATTCTAGGTTGAAATCTTGTTAAAAGAAGTGAAAGATTGAAAGAAATGAGTTAAGATGTGATGACCCAAAAGGTTATCACTTGTTTTAAAACGAAACTCCGTGTTCCGAGGTTTGCAGTCAGGGCGCGTAGCTGGAAAGCTTACATACGATAGTCTGTGAAAAATGATAAGTTTTGATTATAAAATGAGCTAATTTGACTCCGGTCAATGTTTTGGGTAAACGAACCCGGACCCGTAATTTGACGGTCCCGGAGGATCCGTAGGAAAATATGGGACTTGGCGTATGCCCGGAATCGAATTCTGAGGTCCCAAGCCCGAGAAATGAATTTTCAAAGAAAATTGTTTTTTGAAATTGTTTAAGGAAATTTGAAATAAAATTTGAGTAGAACATGATGGTATCGGGCCCGTATTTTGGTTTCGGCACCCGGTATAGGTCTTATATATGATTTAAGACGTTTCTGTGAAATTTGGTGAAAATGAAGTTTATTTGACGTGAATTGAACTTCCAGTTGAGGAGTTATGAATATTGAGAGTTCTTGATGAAAATATTGAGTTTTGAGGTTTAATTCATGATTTTACATGTTATTTTGATGATGTGATCGCACGAGTAGGTCCATACGATGTTTTTGAGTTAGTATGCACACTTGGTTTGGAGTTCTGAGGGCTCGGGTGAGTTTCGGGTAGGTTCGAGATGTTTTAGACTTAAAACCAGAAGTTGCAGGTCTCTGAAGCCAAGCTTCGCGGTCCGCGGTGGGGGCTCCGCGACCGCGGTGGGATTTGTGCGGTCCGCGGTGAGCAAGGCCAAGCCTTCGCGGCCGCGCTCAATTTCTTGCGGTCTGCGGTGGGCTCCTGTGCGGTTGCGGTCCATTTTGTGCGGTCCGCACAAGGCACTGGGCCGCAGTACCTCAGGAAGACCTGTGCGGCCGCAGTCCATTTTGTGCGGTCCGCACAGGGGTCTGAAAGGGGTATAAATAGACGGGATTTTCAGCCATTTTTCGTTTTTCAAAACCCCAAAAACATAAGAGGCGATTTTTCAAACAACCTTTCTTCTCCAAATCAATTGTAAGTCATTTTTAACTAGTTTTTTTCAATCATTAACATCTTTAACATGATTTCAACTTCAAATCAATGATTTTCATGGGGGAAATAGGGTGTTTTGGGTAGAACCTAGGTTTTTCAAAAATTGGGGATTTGGACCTCGATTTTAGGTCCGATTTCAAAACAAATTACATATTTGAGCTCGTGGGGGAATGGGTAATCGGGTTTTGGTTCGAACCTCGGGTTTTGACCACGTGGGCCCGGGGGAAATTTTGACTTTTTGGGTAAAACTTTGGAAAACTCATTTTTCATGCATTCAAATTGATTCATTTAGTGTTTATTGATATAATTAAGTAACTTGTGGCTAGATACGAGCGAATTGGCGGAGGAATCGAGGGGTAAAGCTATAATTGAAGCTTTAGTTGTGTTCGAGGCATCGAGATAAGTGTTTGGTTTAACATTATCTTGAGGGATTAGGAGTTGTGCCATATTTGCTATTTGATTCTTGTCGAGTACGACGTATAGGCATGGTGACGAATATCTATACGTTTGTATCAAACATGACCATGAGTCTTATCTTGTGATTTTCATGATCTCGTTGTATTATTCATGCCTTGGTGAAGATTTCTATTTATTGTTTAAAGTTGTGGAAAGAATTGTGACCTATGAACATTGAGGAGCGTTGGCACCAATTGTATAATGAATTGTGAAAGTATGAGTGATAATCAAAACCTTAGAGCATTGGCTCGAGTTATGAAGTGAATTGTTAAGTAAAAATGAGAAAGAGAAGAGATCAGTATGTTGCCCCCTTGCCGGGCTATTGTTGAGTTGAGGTTCCCTTGCATTGTTTTCTTAATTGATTTTATAGAAGTTTAGGTTGATGATTCTTCATGTTAGATGTTGTAACAAGTTTGGTTATAGCTGGGTAGCTAGGTATTGTAACAAGTTTAGTTATAGCTGAGGTAGTTAGATGTTGAAACTAGTTGAGTTATAGTTGAGATAGTTAGATGTTGGAACAAGTTTGGTTATGGATGCTTCTCCCTTGCCGGGACGTATATACTTGTACTGTTGAGTTCCTTTGCCGGGATAGTGTAGTCTATTGTTGATCCATTGCCGAGACGGTTAATTATGATTATTGTTGACAGATATTATATTGGATCGGGTTGCACGCCGCAACAGATATTATATTGGATCAGGTTGCACGCTGCAATAGATATTATATTAGATTGGGTTGCACGCCGCAACAGATATTATATTGGATCGGGTTGCATGCCACAACAGTTACATATGTGGATCGGATTGCACGCCACAGCAATGTTAAAGGATAAGGGATTGGGTTGTGCGCCGCAGCAGTATTGTCGTTGTATTGATTGTAGACATCGAGTGTTCTTTCATATTTTATTAAGTTTCCGATAGAATTGATATGTTTCCCTGAAGCATGTTTCCCCCTTCCTTTTAAACTGTTATTACTAGTTTATATTTCCGCTGTATATTATATAACTGCACAGGTTTATCTGGAGTCTGGTCCTAGCCTCGTCACTACCTCGCCGGGGTTAGGCCAGGCACTTACCAGCACATGGGGTCGGTTGTGCTGATACTACACTCTACACTCTGTGCAGATACCAGAGCGACATTTGATCAGCAGCAGTAGGGGAGCCAGCCTTCAGTCCACCGAGACACTGAGGTAGCCTTGCAGGCGTCCGCATGCCCGGCGTATCCTCTATCTTATTTTATATTCTGTTATCTCATGTATTCGAGACAAACAGTGTTATATTTCTTTCAAACGGTTGTATTTAGTACTCTTAGTAGTCCGTGGATGTTGTGACACCAGGTTCTGATTAGAGGCACGTGATGGTCTTTGAGACATTTTCGTTTTCTATTTATTTATGACTTCCGCTAAATTTCATATTCCGCTGTTATTTAACTATTTATTCCCTTGTTAATATAATTGGTAAGAAGTTTTAAAATAAAGGAGTTAATGATTTCTAAGTTCATGGCTTGCCTAGCTTCTACGAGTAGGTGCCATCATGACTCCCGAGGGTGGGGAATCTGGGTCGTGACAAGTTGGTATCAGAGCTCTAGGTTAAGGTCTCACAATTCACGGACAAGCTCAGTAGAGTTTGAGGGATCGGTACGGAGACGTCTGTATTTATCCCCTAGAGGCTACAGAGTTAGGAAAACTTCACATTTGTTCTTTCTCATTGTGCGGTTTGGTTTCTCAATGCTAATTGAACTTCTACTCTGTTCTTTCGTAGATGGAAAGAACACGTGCTTCTTCATCTACATCTCAACAGCCCCAGCCCCCAGCAGTAGCTCCCACAAGGGGCAAAGGGCGAGGCTGAGGTTGTGCCAGAAGGCGAGGCCGAGGCTGTGCCAGAGGCCGAGGTAGGGGTAGAGCTCAGCCCCTAGCAGCAGCCCCAGTAGCGGAGCCTTAGGTTGACTTTGATGATGAGGTTCCGACCCCAGCAACTCCGGTGGGCCCAGCTCAGGTCCCAAAGGGGTTTATTGCTACCCTAGTCCTTCAGGATGCTCTTGTTCGATTAGTAGGCCTCATGGAAAGTGTCACCGAGCAGGCTTGCTTCTTGTAGCACCAGCCGTCTTTCAGGCTGGAGGAGGGGCCTAGACTCCTGATACTCGCACTCCGGAGCAGGTAGCTCCTTAGATTCAGACTCCAGCGGTTCAGCCAGTTGGAGCAGTTCAGCCGGGTATGGTAGCTCAGACCGGTGATGGAGCGGCTATGTCTGTCGATGCTTTGTGGAGGTTGGATAGGTTCACCAAGCTCTTCACTTCCACTTTCAGCGGTGCATCTACTGCCCGGGATTATCTAGATAGTTGCCACGAGGTTCTCGGGAACATGGGTATTGTTGAGACAAATGGGGTTGATTTTGCTACATTTCGCTTGTCTGGATCTGCCAAGACTTGGTGGAGGGATTATTGCCTAGTTAGACCAGCCGGATCGCCAGCCTTGACTTGGGAGCAGTTCACACAGCTATTTCTGGAGAAATTTCTCCCCATTACTCAGCGAGAGGCTTATCGGAGGCAGTTTGAGCACCTCCAGCAGGGTTCCATGATAGTTACCCAGTATGAGACCAAGTTCATCGACTTAGCTTGCCATGTTCTTGTCATACTTCCTACCTAGAGACAGAGAGGGTGAGGAGGTTTATTGATGGTTTTATTCAGCCGATTCGCCTTTAGATGGCTAGGGAGGCTGGGAATGAGATCACTTTTCAGGAGGCGGCCAATGTGGCCCGTAGAGTGGAGATGGTCTTATCGTAGGGAGGTGGTCATGGGTCGGATAAGAGGCCCCGCCATTCAGGAAGATTTAGTGGTGCCTCGTTTGGAGGTATGGATTCATATGGTAGAGGCCATCCTCCTAGGACCTTTCAGTCAACTCTTCATGTCTCTCACGGTGCTTTAGGTAGCTGTGGTCGGCAGATACGGTATTCCGATCAGCAGTCCTACAGTGCACCACCAGCTCCTATCAGTGCACCGCCGCTCTAGAGTTTTTGGGGTGGTCATTCGGGTCGCTAAGGTCAGTCTTAGTTTCCTCGGCCATAACACTCAGCTGGATGTTTTGAGTGTGGTGAGTATGGTCATATCAGGAGAACTTGTCCAAGGTTGGTGGGTACTCAGTCATAGCAGCAGGGTTCCCGTGCTATGGTCCAAGCACCAGGTGTTCCACAGACCGCCCAGCCAGCTAGGGGGTAGAGGTGCTAGAGGTGGAGGTAAAGGATTTAGAGGTGGAGCTTAGGCCGCTAGAGGTGGAGGCCAGCCAGCTGCAGGCCATCCCAGAGATGGAGCCCAGGGTGGTGGGGCCCAACCTCGATGTTATGCTCTTCCAGCCAGGCCCGAGGCTGAGGCTTTAGATGCGATTATCACAGGTACTATTCTGGTTTGTGATAGAGATGCTTTAGTGTTATTTGATTCAGGGTCCACCTACTCGTATATGTCATCTTATTTTGCACCGTACCTGGTTATGCCTAGCGATTCATTCAGTGTTCCCATTTATATGTCTACACCGGTGGGTGACTCTATTGTAGTTGATCGAGTCCATCGTTCTTGTATTGTGGTGATTGGGGGTCTTGAGACTCGTGTAGATTTGTTGCTTTTAGACATGGTCGATTTCGATGTTATATTGGGGATGGACTGGTTATCACCTTATCACGCTAACTTGGACTATCATGCCAAGACTGTGACCTTAGCCTTACCGGATATGCCTCGTTTAGAGTGGAGAGGGACTTTTGGTCATTTTACTCGTAGTGTCATCTCTTATGTGAAGGCTCGGTGTATGGTCGAGAAGGGGTATTTGGCCTATTTGGCATATGTTCGTGATTCTAGTGCCGAGGTTCCCTCTATTGATTTTGTGCCCGTTGTTTGAGAGTTTCCTAATGTTTTCCCTTCAGACCTGTCGGGTATGCCACCCGACAGGGATATTGACTTTTGCATTGATTTGGCTCCGGGCACTCAGCCCATTTCTATCCCGTCGTATCATATGGCCCCGCCTGAGTTAAAAGAGTTGAAGGAGCAATTGCAAGACTTGCTTGAGAAGGGTTTCATTAGGCCGAGTGTTTCACCTTGGGGTGCGCCGGTGTTGTTTGTTAAGAAGAAGGACGGATCGATGAGAATGTGTATTGATTACCGGCAGCTGAACAAGGTTACAATCAAGAATAAGTATCCATTGCCGAGGATTGATGATTTGTTTGATCATCTCCAGGGTGCCAGGGTACTTTCGAAGATTGACTTGAGATTTGGCTACCATCAGTTGAGGATTAGGTCATACGATGTCCCTAAGACAACTTTCCAATCTCGGTACGCGCATTATGAGTTCTTGGTTATGTCATTCGGGTTGACAAATGCCCCCACAGCTTTTATGGATTTGATGAACCGAGTGTTCAGGATTTATTTGGATTTGTTTGTGATAGTCTTTATTGATGATATTTTGATATATTCCCGCAGCTGGGAGGAGCATGAGCAGCATCCCAGAGTGGTTCTTCAGACTCTAAGGGATAGTCAGCTATATGCTAAGTTCTCGAAGTGTGAGTTCTGGCTTAGTTCAGTTGCATTCCTGGGTCATGTTGTATCAGCAGAGGGTATTCAAGTGGATCCGAAGAAGATTGAGGCAGTCAAGAACTGGCCTAGACCAACAGCAGCTACAGAGATTCGGAGTTTCTTGGGATTGGCAGGTTACAATCGCCGGTTCGTGGAGTGGTTTTCATCTATCGCAACCCCGATAACTAGGTTGAACCAGGACGATGCCTAGTTCAGATGGTCAGACGAGTGTGAGGCGAGCTTTCAGAAGCTCAAGACAGCTCTGACTACGGCACCGGTGTTGGTTTTGCCCACAGGTTCAGGGCCTTATACAGTTTATTGTGATGCTTCTCGTATTGGGCTTGGTGCAGTGTTGATGTAGGATGGCAAGGTCATTGCCTATGCCTCATGGTAGTTGAAGATTCATGAGAAGAACTATCCAGTTCATGATTTAAAGTTGTCAGCCATAGTTCACGCATTGAAGAATTGGAGGCATTATTTGTATGGCGTGGCATGTGAGGTGTTCACAGATCACAAGAATCTTCAGTATTTGTTTAAGCAAAAGGCATTGAATTTAAGGCAGAGGAGGTGGTTGGAGTTGTTGAAGGATTATGATATCACTATCTTATATCACCCAGGAAAGGCCAATGTGGTGGATGATGCCTTGAGTAGGAAGTCAACCAGTATGGGCAGCCTTGCTTATTTTTTGGTCGGTGTGAGGCCGCTTACTTTGGATGTTCAGGCCTTGGCCAATCGGTTCGTGAGGTTGGATATTTCTGAGCCTAGTCGGTTATTAGCTTGCACAGTCGCTCATTCTTCTTTATTGGAGCTTATCCGTGATCGACAGTATGATGATCCCCATTTGTGCGTCCTTAGATGCACAGTGCAGCGTGGAGGTGCCAAGCAGGTTACCCTAGATGATGATGGAGTTTTGAGATTGCAGGGTCGAGTGTGTATGCAAAATGTGGACGTGCTTCGGGAGTTGATTTTAGAGGAGGCCCATAGTTCCCGGTACTCTATTCAACCCGGCGCCGCGAAGATGTATCAGGATTTGCAGCAACATTATTGGTGGCGGAGAATGAAGAAGGATATCGTTGCATAAGTAGATCGATGTTTGAATTGTCAGCAAGTTAAGTACGAGCATCAGAGGCTTGGTGGTTTATTTCAGAGGATTGAGCTTCCCGAGTGGAAGTGGGAGCGGATTACTATGGATTTCGTTATTGGACTCCCGCAGACTGGGAGGAAGTTCGACGCAGTATGGGTCATTATTGATAGGCTGACCAAGTCAGCGCATTTCATTCCTGTGGCAGTCTCCTATTCATCCGAGAGGTTAGATGAGATCGATATCCGGGAGATTGTTCGTCTTTATGGTGTGCCTGTATCTATCATTTCGGACTGAGGTACGCAGTTTACCTCGCTTTTCTGGAGAGCAGTTCAACGAGAGTTGGGCACCCAAGTTGAGTTGAGTACAACATTTCATCCTCAGACGGACGGACAGTCCGAGCGGACTATTCAGATTTTGGAGGATATGCTCCGAGCTTGTGTCATTGACTTTGGAGGCTCGTGGGATCAGTTTTTGCCTTTAGCAGAGTTTGCCTACAACAACAGCTACCAGTCGAGTACCAGATGGCTCCTTATGAGGCATTATATGGTAGGCGGTGTCGGTCTCCGGTTGGATGGTTTGAGCCGGGAGAGGCTCGGTTGTTGGGTACGGAGCTGGTTTAGGAGGCTTTGGACAAGGTTAGGATCATTCAGGATAGGCTTCGTACAACTCAGTCCAGGCAAAAGAGTTATGCAGACCGCAAGGTTCGAGATATGACTTTTATGGTTGAAGAGATGGTATTGCTCTAAGTGTCGCCTATGAAGGGCGTGATGAGATTTGGGAAGAAGGGCAAGCATAGCTCTAGGTTCATCGATCCGTTTGAGATTCTTGATCGAGTGGGAGAGATGGCTTATAGACTTGCATTGCCTCCGAGCTTATCAGTCGTGCATCCAGTGTTTCATGTATCCATGCTCCGGAAATATCACGGCGATCCATCCTACGTGTTAGATTTCAGCACTGTCCAGTTTGACAAGGACTTGTCTTATAAGGAGGAGCCGGTAGCTATTCTAGACCGGCAGGTTCGTCAGTTGAGGTTGAAGAGTTTTCCTTCTGTTCGTGTTCAGTGGAGAGGTCAGCCTCCTGAGGCATCGACCTGGGAGTCCGAGTCCGATATGCGGAGCTGTTATCCCCATCTTTTCCCTGACTCAGGTACTTCCTTCTTCTGTCCGATTGAGGATGAACGGTTGTTTTAGAGGTGGAGAGTGTGGGTCATCACTTGTTTTAAAATGAAACTCCATGTTTCAAGGCCTTGAAAACCTCATTTAGAGTCACCTCGATATGCGTGCACAATCCGGGCACGTAGCCGGAAAGCTTAAATACGATAATCTGTGAAAAATAATAAGTTTTGATTAAAAAATGAGATAATTTGACTTCGGTCAACGTTTTGGATAAACGGACCCGAACCCGTGATTTGACGGTCCCGGAGGGTCCGTAGAAAAATATGGGACTTAGGCATATGCCCAGAATCGAATTCCGAGGTACCAAGCCTGAGAAATGAATTTTCAAAGAAAATTGTCTTCTGAAATTGTTTAAGGAAATTTGAAATGAAATTTGAGTAGAACATGATGGTATCGGGCCCGTATTTTGGTTCCGGTGCCCGGTATAAGTCTTATATATGATTTAAGATGTTTCTATGAAATTTGGTGAAAACGGAGTTTATTTGACGTGAATTGAACTTCCGGTTGAGGAGTTATGAACTTTGAGAGTTCTTGATGAAAATGTTGAGTTTTGAGGTTTAATTCATGATTTTACATGTTATTTTGATGATGTGATCGCACGGGTAGGTCCATACGACGTTTTTGAGTTATTATGCACACTTGGTTTGGAGTTCCGAGGGATCGGGTGAGTTTTGGGTAGGTTTGGGATGTTTTAGACTTAAAACCAGAAGTTGCAGGTCTCTAAAGCCAGGCTTCGCGGTCCGCGGTGGAAACTTTGCGGCCGCGGTGGGGGCTTCGTGACTGAGGTGGGATTTGTGCGGTCCGCAGTGAGCAAGGCCAAGCCTTCGCGGCCGCGCTCGATTTCTTGCGGTCCGCGGTGGGCTCCTGTGCGGCCTCGGTCCATTTCGTGCGGTCCGCACAGGGCACTGGACCGCAGTACCTCAAGAAGACCTGTGCGGCCGCAGTCCATTTTGTGCGGTCCGCATAGGGGGTCTGAGAGGGGTATAAATAGACGGGATTTTTAGCCATTTTTCATTTTTCAAAACCCCGAAAACATAAGAGGCGATTTTTCAAAACAACATTTCTTCTCCAAATCAATTGTAAGTCATTTTTAACTAGTTTTCTTCAATCATTAACATCTTTTAACATGATTTCAACTTCAAATCAATGATTTTCATGGGGGAAATTGGGTGTTTTGGGTAGAACCTAGATTTTTCAAAAATTGGGAATTTGGATCTCTATTTGAGGTCCGATTTCAAAACAAATTACATATTTGAGCTCGTGGGGGAATGGGTAATCGGGTTTTGGTTCGAACCTCGGGTTTTGACCACGTGGGCCCGAGGGCGATTTTGACTTTTTGGGTAAAACTTTGGAAAACTCATTTTTCATGCATTCAAATTGATTCATTTAGTGTTTATTGATATAATTAAGTAACTTGTGGCTAGATACGAGCGAATTGGCGGAGGAATCGAGGGGTAAAGCTATAATTGAAGCTTTAGTTGTGTTCGAGGCATCGAGATAAGTGTTTGGTTTAACATTAGCTTGAGGATTAGGAGTTGTGCCATATTTACTATTTGCTTCTTGTCGAGTACGACGTATAGGCATGGTGACGAGTATCTATACGTTGGTGTCAAACATGACCGTGAGTCTTATCTTGTGATTTTCATGATCTCGTTGTATTATTCATGCCTTGGTGAAGATTTCTATTTATTGTGTAAAGTTGTGGAAAGAATTGTGACCTATGAACATTGAGGAGCGTTGGCTCCAGTTGTATAACGAATTGTGAAAGTATGAGTGATAATCGAAACCTTAGAGCATTGGCTCAAGTTGTGAAGTGAATTGTGAAGTAAAAGTGAGAAAGAGAAGAGATCATTATGTTGCTCCCTTGCCGGGATATTGTTGAGTTGAGGTTCCCTTGCATTGTGTTCTTAATTGATTTTACGGACGTTTAGGTTGATGATTCTTCGTTTTAGGTGTTATAACAAGTTTGGTTATAGCTAGGTAGCTAGGTGTTGTAACAAGTTTAGTTATAACTGAGGTAGTTAGATGTTGAAACTAGTTGAGTTATAGTTGAGATAGTTAGATGTTGGAACAAGTTTGGTTATGGCTTTTTCTCCCTTGTCGGGGCGTATATACTTGTAGTGTTGAGTTCCCTTGCCGGGATAGTGTAGTCTATTGGTGATCTCTTGCTGAGACGGTTAATTATGATTATTGTTGATAGATATTATATTGGATCAGGTTGCACGCCGCAACAGATATTATATTGGATCGGGTTGCACGTCGCAATAGATATTATATTGGATCGGGTTGCACGCCGCAACAACTATATATATGTGGATCGGGTTGCACACCGCAACAGATATTATATTGGATCGGGTTGCACGTCGCAACAGTTACATATGTGGATCGGGTTGCACGCCGCAACAATGTTAAAGGATAAGGGATCGGGTTGCGCGTCGCAACAGTATTGTCGTTGTATTGATTGTAGACATCTAGTGTTCTTTCATACTTTATTAAGTTTCTGATAGAATTGATATGTTTCCCCAAAGCATGTTTCCCCGTTCCTTTTAAACTGTTATTACCTATTGATATTTCTGCTGTATATTATATAACTGCGCAGGTTTATCTGGAGTCTGGTCCTAGCCTCGTCACTACCTCGCCGGGGGTTAGGCCAGGCACTTACCAGCACATGGGGTCGGTTGTGCTGATACTACACTCTGCACTCTGTGCAGATACAGGAGTAGCCTTTGTTCAGTAGCAGTAGCTCAGGAGCCAGCCTTCAGTCCACCGAGACACCGAGGTAGCCTTGCAGGCGGCCGCAGGCCCGACGTCTCCTCTATCTTATTTTATATTCTTTTATCTCATGTATTCGAGATAAACAGTGTTATATTTCTTTCAAATGGTTGTATTTAGTACTCTTAGTAGTCCGTAGATATTGTGACACTAGGCTCTGGTTAGAGGCACGTGATGGTCTTTGAGACATTTTTGTTTTTTATTTATTTAAGACTTCCGCTAAATTTCATATTCCGTTGTTATTTAACTGTTTATTCCCTTGATAATATAATTGATAAGAAGTTTTAAAATAAAGGAGTTAATAATTTCTAAGTTCATAGCTTGCCTAGCTTCTACGAGTAAACGCCATCACGACTCCCGAGGGTGGGGAATCCGGGTCGTGACAAGTGAATCACTTACCTATGATTTAGATAAGAAAAAGTCTTTGGAAAATCGCCTCTTGTGTTCTGGGTTTTGAAAAATGGGAGAATGAATGAAAAATCTCGTCTAAATCCTTTTTACACATTTGTAGATGTCGTATTTGCGACCAGAGCTTCGCAATTGCGAAGCTCGCAAATGTGAATCAGTCGCCTTTCTGTTTCTGTCGCAAATGCGAACTAATTGTTCGCAATTGCAAAGGACCCCTTCCCCAGACATTCTTCGCAAATGCGAAGGGTTGTTCGCATTTGCGAACATAGGTTGGCCCAGCTTCTCTTCACATTTGCGATGAGAAGCTCACAAATGCGACCTCAACAGTAATCGCAAATGCGAACCTTGACCTCGCATTTACGAGGTCTGAGGCCTGCAACACAGCTGAAGAACACCAACAACTTTTCTAAGTTCCAAATCACTCTATAGCCTATCCGAAACTCACCCGAGCCATCTGGGCTCCAAATCAAACATGCACACAAGTCTTAAAACATTATACGAACTTGTTCGTGCGATCAAATCGCCAAAATAACATCTAAAACTATGTATCTAACACCAAAACACATGAAATTCTTAAGAACATTTGAAATCCCTCTTTTCTCAACCGGATGGCAGAATCACGTCAAATAAAGTCCGTTTTTACCCAAATTTCGCAAACATGACTTAAATGTTATATTAAATCTGTATCGGGTTCCGAAACTAAAATACAGGCCTGATACCAATGAGATCAATCATTCATCAAATTCTTTAAATCATTAGAATTTCATGCTTATAATTTTTATCAAAAATTCATATCTCGGGCTAGGGACCTCGGAATTCGATTTCGGGTATACGCCCAGGTCCCATATTTTACTATGGACCCACCGGGACCGTCAAAACACGAGTGCGGGTCTATTTACCTAAAACGCTGACCGAAGTCAGCTAAAATCAACTTTTTAGGCCAAAAATAATTATTTCATCAATTTTCCACATAAAAGCTTTTGGGAAATACGTCCGGATCGCACATGCAAATCGAGGAGAGTTAAAATGAGGTTTTTAAGGCCTCGAAATATGGAATCGAGTTCTAAAACATAAGATGACCTTTTGGGTCATCACAATTTAATAATAAGAAAGGGTTGGATGAGAGAGAGAGAGAGAGAGAGAGAGAGAAGAAGAAGAAGAAGAAGAAGAAGAAGGAAACGACACCACCACACCAAATTCATCATTTCATAAAGCGACACTTTTCGTCGTTATGTGATAATGGATTTAACAATACGATACAATAAAATTTAAGTAACAATCAAAATAAATATTTTATTTAAAATAATAATACAATATAATATAATAGGTAACAACCATCCAAACAAGAGGTTAATGCAATAGGGTCGATAATATACTTAATAGAGAAAATTTGATTAGTTATCACAAGAATGCACCAAATATAAGTACATATACAACAAAGACCCCACACTTCTATCATTGTTAACATTAAAAAGACAGCCTCTCGTTTTCGATATATGGTCAATTTGACACGTTTTGAAAACAACAAGTTTCTGCATCCTTGTGGAGAATGGAAAAAAAAAAAAATTAACCACTAAACATCAGCCTATGGTTCCATTGTTTACTGAAAACTAGGGGCATTTATAAAAATCTGAAAAACTAAATCAAATTGAACCAAATTAATTAAAAAATTGATACTTTTTCGGTTTGGTTTGATTTTGATTTTTTATTTTTTAAAAACCGATCAAATTTGATTTGATTTTGGTTTTAATAAAAAAATAACTGAAAAAAAAAACAAATCAAATCGAATATAGAAATAGCTATTAAAATTTATTATTATATCTATCTATCTATCTATATCTATATCTATCTATCTATCTATATATATATAATATAAAGTTTCTAAAATTTTATGTTAAATTTTAATAGTTTACACTTTTAGTCTAGTTTTTTGCTATTATAATCATCTAGTTCTTTACCTTTACATTCTAGTTTGATTGGTAATTTTCTTTTACTAAGTACAAGAATTTACTTCATGTTAAAAATAATCTATTTTTAATTGAGCCTTAAAATTATTCATTTTATTTGGTTCAATTATCATCAATATATATATCTTGGTAAATGATAGATTTCTCATAGAGCGATTGATTTGATAATGTATGTTGAAAATGTAGTCGCTGGAATATGCGTTTGATAGTGGATGTCTCATATTTAAGAAAAAACTAATAAATAATCGAAAAACCCGAAAAACCGACAAAAACCGAATCAATAAAAAACTGACTTAATTGGTTCGATTTGGTTCCAAAATTTAAAATATCGACTTACTTGGTTTTTTTCCTTTTAGGGAAAAATCGATCCAAACCGAACCATGAATACCCCTACCGAAAACAATCCCCCAAAAATAAGGGTGGGCATAAAATTCGAAAAATAAATTCTGAACCGAATCGAATTAATTTGGTATTTCAGTTTTGGTTTTTCGGTATTTCGGTACAAAAATTTTGGTATTTCGATAAATCTGTACGATATACGGTATTGAATTTTTGATATTTCGGTATACCAAAATACCAAAATAGTTTAGTCCAAGCGGGACATTTGCATCTATACCCGCTTCTTGTGTCACATATTAACTTGTGCCCGCTTTGCAAAAAAAATTGCAAGTGTACCCACTTTTTAGAATAACTTCAGCACACGGGGCTGAAGTAGCAAAGACAATCACGCAAAACTTCAATATTCTAGTAGTCGGGCCTGAAGTTTTTGTGTTGTAACCGGAAACTTCAGCTCTAGAGCTGAAGTTTGTGTTGTAACTGGGAAACTTCAGCTCTAGAGCTGAAGTTTTTGTCTTTGTAACTGGCAAACTTCAGCTCTAGAGCTGAAGTTTTTGTTAATTTGTTGTATTTGTCAATTATAATTTTTTAGCTGTATTTTTGTTGTTTTGTCTTAGTTGTAGCTAGTGGTTGTTAGCTGAAGTGGACTAGAATGAGCAAGTTATATTTTTAAGAAAGCCACAATATGCTCGATATATGTCCTCTAACACAAAAGAAGGAATAACTGTGCCCAAACAAACAAAAATAAGTAGAGAGACATATGAAAAATCATACCAGGAAATATATATATTTCCAAAGGGCACACAAACAATTGGCCTTACAAAAATGCTTTTCAACAGTGAGCAATCCAAAACAAACCCAACTGGTAACTTAAACTTTTTCCTAAGACTAATTTGCTTTTAATTTGGAGCAGAAGTACAACTGTCGAACTGTTCAATTAAAAAAAATTGACCTTATAACTAAAACAACATTGCTTCTGGAGATAAATACCAATTTGTTTTGTAAGTTGAAGAAGAAAACAAAGGAGGATAAGGAGGAGGAGAAAGAGGGTTGAAGTTATTTAAAAAGTGTATACAAGTTAAAAGTTTTTAAAAAAATGGGTATAGGTTAAATGGAGGCGACCAAATAGGGCGCCCCGTGCAATTTTTACAGTCCAAACTCAACTTTATTTTTGTTTTTTTAGCCCAATAACCTTAAGCCCACACCCCAAAAGTCCAAAACCCTTAATTCCCCAATCTCTTACCCTTAGCGTAGCATGGCTTAAGACCAAATATTAACCCCTTTAAAGGGTAAAAATGGCATGTAGTAGCCACTAATTAAGGGAGTCTTTAATTTTTATCCACTAATTATAATGCTCAGCAAAAATAGCCACTATTAATAGGAAAAAGATAGTTTTACCATTTTCTTCAATGGTTATATTCCCAAACCCTTCTGCAAAAAGAAAGAAGTGATGAAGGTGAAGTATATATCAAGCGCAGTAATGGTAAATATGAAAAACCCTTCTGAATTTCGAGCTATAGTTCAACACCTCAGTGGGAAAAGCCCTCCAAAATCATCCAATTTTCATCAACAATATGCAAAGACAGAGAATTATCATAATGATGAAGTTGCATCCAAATTAGCTCGTGGTCAAAGTTCAAAAGGATTTTCTGGATTTCGGTTTCCCTATTAATATATAGTGTAGTAGTTGAGCTTTTCTTTAGCTTTGTTGCTTCAGTCACTGGGTATATAGTATATGATGTTACTGGGTAAGTAAGCCTTACACTGTACTAACACTAACAAAAATATTTATGAATGACATCATCCTCATCAATACTTATTTGCTAAATTCTGTATGTTCAAAATTTTTAGCAGATGTCTGAATTTTCAAAATTTCTTTCTTCTTACCTTGTTTTTGTTTCTTTTGAGTTCAAAGATTAAAATTTAAGGACATGAGTCCTTAAGTTTGATATGCAAGTTCAAAAGTTAAGGACAGACAGTCCTTAACTTATAGTTTCAAGTTCAAAACCTAAGGACTTCTATCCTTAACTTTGAATTACATGTTCAAAAGTTAAGGACAGACAGTCCTTAACTTTGAGTTCAAAGTTCAAAACTTAAGGACTGTTTGTCCTCAACTTTATAAAAGTTAAGGACATGAGTCCTTAAGTTTGACACGCAGGTTCAAAAGATAAGGACAGACAGTCCTTAACTTATAGTTTCAAGTTCAAAACTTAAGGACAAACAGTCCTTAAGTTATTGTTTCAAGTTCAAAACTTAAGGACTTTCTGTCCTTAACTTTGAGTTTCAGCTGGTTCAAAAGTTAAGGACATGCAATCCTTAACTTATAGTTTCAAGTTCAAAACTTAAGGACAGTCAGTCCTTAAGTTATTGTTTCAAGTTCAAAACTTAAGGATTGTTTGTCCTTAACTTTGAGTTTCAAGTTCAAAAGTTAAGGACAAGAGTCCTTAAGTTTGACTTGCAGGTTAAAAAGTTATGGAAAGACAGTCCTTAAGTTTGAATAATACGTTCAAAAGTTAAGGACAGGCAGTCCTTAACTTTGAGTTCAAAGTTCAAACGTTAAGAACAGGAGTCCTTAAGTTTGAAATGCAGGTTCAAAAGTTAAAGACGGGCAGTCCTTAAGTTTGAATTACACGTTCAAAAGTTCAGACAGGGAGTCCTTAACTTTATGTTTAAAGTTACCTCATTTTAACAACCTCCTCTTTAGAGGCTCAAATAAATTGTACATAGTTTATATTACTTTGAGTCCTCACAATCTTTAAATCTACAGAGCGCGCCAGTTACACATCCTTCTCTGACACACTTACCCACAAACTACCATGACATCCATATCCGTGTCTACCAAAGACTAAAGATAGGTATAAGTTATAGCAGAAGGGTATTTTCGTCCAGTCAGGTATAAGTTTATTAAACCAGTGCCTAAAGACTAAAGACATTTAAAACACTGGCTTTAAAATAAAGACAGGTGTTGTTAGTGGCTATTTGTGCACATCTCCCCTTTAAAGGGGCCCTTTGCATAACAATTGTGGAAAAAGTATATCTTCCAGCAAAATTTTTATGGTAAGAACTGCAACTACAGCAAGTAAATACAATTACTAGTAGAAAGGTGAAATCGATGGGTCATTCATTCATATCGGAGACTTCTCGGGTTACACAAAATATAGTTGTGTTCCATACTATTAATGAATTGCCTGGTATTAATGAATTGCCTGGTGGAATCTCAAACAACATGGATTATATTAGTTAATAGAGTGAGGGAGACAATGAAGATTTGATTTAAATCGAAACCGTACCGAACCAAAATAAGAAATATCGAACCGTACCGAAATACTTTGGTACGGTATTTGGTATACATAATTGATAAACCGAATACCGAACCGAAGTACCGAATGCCCACTCCTGCCCAAAAAAGATGATAGAAATTGCACTTATATTCCAAATATTCTCAAGATGGATCTTTTGGAAAAAGCTAAGATAGGTCAACATCATTAGTGAATTAATTTTTGAAAAAATGACACTATACAGTCGCTATAATAATAATAGCCGCAAAAATATATAAATTTTGTATATTTTTTGTATATATATACATTATGTATGTTATATATATACACTTTTTCGGCTACCAAATATAAATAGTTTCTGGCGCGAACTAAAAATGATAATACCCCTTAATTTTTCTTGACCCAGTGGCCTGTTTATCCTTGTCCCTCGATGATTACTTGTGGTCATCACTTGTTTTACAAGTCGATTCTATGTTCTGAGGCCTTAAAACCCTCTTTTTATCTCACCTCAATTTGCGTGCACAATCCAGACGCGTTTCCGGAAAGTTTTTATGTGAAAACTAAGTGAAATAAAGAAATTGGCTTTTAAAATTGAATAAAGTTGACTTTGGTCAACATTCTTAGTAAACGGACCCGGACCCATAATTCGATGGTCTCGTAGGGTCCGTAGTAAAATTTGGGACTTGGGCAGATGCCCGAGATCGAATTCCGAGGTCCCAAGCTCGAGAAATGAAATTTTTAAAGAAATTGTTTTCTGGAAAATATAAGAGTTTTTGGAAATGAAAAGATGTTGGAAATTGATAGTATCGGGCCTGTATTTTGGTTCTGGAGCCCGGTAGAAGTTTGAAATAATAATTAAGTTGAATTTGTGAAGTTCGATGAGAATCGGAGTCCGTTTAGTATAAATCGGACATTTATTTGAGAAAATTGAAAATTTTGATGTTCTTGTGTGATTTTATGGTATCTGATATTTTGCCCAGGCCTCTGATCTCGCAATTGCGAGATCAGGCTTCGCAATTAAGAAGTTCTCAGGCTTGATAAATGCGACCCCAGGGTAGCAAATGCAAACCAAGCCTAGGTAGGCCCTTTTCGCAAATGCGAACCCAGGGTGGGAATTGCGAAGCCCTCCTTTTCGCAAATGTGATGTTACCTTCGCAAATGCGAAGGTGACCGGATTTTTTTTTTGGTCGCAAATGCGACATATTCTTCGCAATTGCTAAGATAGCAGGTTCCAAAGGGGTTCGCAATTGAGAACCATGGTTGCAATTGCGACATCTGCGACCTGCTAAATCATAACTTAGTCGAAATATTTTCATTTTTCAAACTCCCTCAAACCCTAAGCTCTCTTGGGCGATTTTTCCAAAGAAAGTTTTTCTCCAAATCGATTGTAAATCATTTCTAACTCATTTTCTTTAATCTACAATATCTTTTCACATGATTTCAATCCAAAATCAAGGGTTTTCATGGAGGAAATTGGGCATTTTGGGTAGAACTTAGGATTTTTAAATTTTGGGGATTTGGACCTCGATTTGAGGTTTGATTTCAAAATAAATTATATATCTGGGTTTGTGGGTGAATGGGTAATCAGTTTTGGTTTGAACCTCGGGTTTTGACCATGGGGGCCCGGAGTCGATTTTTGACTTTTTGGAGAAATCACTGGAAAACCTATTTTCATGCATTAGAATTGATTCATTTAGCATTTATTGTTATTGTTAAGTAAATTATGACTAGATACATGCGAATTGGTGGTGGAAACAAGAGGTAAAGCGATAGTTGAGGCTTGAATTGTGTTCGTGGCATCGAGGTAAGTGTTTGGTCTAACCTTAGCTTGAGGGATTAGGAGTTGTGTCCTACTTGCTGTGTGTTAATTGTTGAGTACGACGTATAGACATGGTGACGAGTATCTATACACTGGTGTCAAGCATGCCCGTGAGTCTTATACTATAATTAATGTGACTCCGTTTCATATTGTTCATGCTTTATATGATGATTTCTATTATGGAACAAGGCTTGTGGAAGTATTATTGATAATTGAACATTGTAGAGCGTTGGCTCAAGTTGAGAATTTAATTGTGAAGTAGAGAAGAGGTTTATGATATTGTCTCCCTTGCTGGGATGTTGTTGTTTTTGATATTATCTCCCTTGACGGGATGTTATTATTCATGATATTGTTTCCCTTGTCGGGTATTGTTGTTATGCTACTGTTCCCTTGTCGGTATTTTATTGAAATATTATTGATTCCCTTGCCCAAATTGCTTTGTGATTGTTGCTTGGGTGGGGAAGAGTGTAAAGTACGAAGGGTAATGCCTTGTATGATTTTGAGAGTGTTAATGCACGAAGGGTGATGTCGTGTCAATACTGTGAGGTAAAAGCATGAAGGGTGATGTCGTGCCGCACGATGTACAATGTCGTGCCATGATATGAGTGATAATGCACAAATGAACATTATGTGCCATGATTATGTGAGGTAAAAGCATGAAGGGTGATACCGTGCCGATTATATTGATTCTTATAGTGAGGGCGAGAGTAAAAGCACGAAGGGTGATGCCGTGCATTTGTCTTTGATTTCCCGATTCTTGCTGATAATTGAGTTATGATGTTCTTTACATTTATCTGTTGGTTTTCTGTTGTTACTTGTTGTTCCCCGCAGCATGATTCCCCGCATATCCTTAACTGTACATTTCTGCCTTTACTTTTCCGTTGTATATGATTTAACTGCACGAGTTTATTTGGTAGTCTGGTCCTAGCCTCGTCACTACTTCGCCGAGGTTAGGCTAGGAACTTACTAGCACATGGGGTCAGTTGTGCTGATACTACACTCTGCACTGTGTGCAAATCCCAGTGCTGTAGCTTTTGGACCACAGTGAGATTGCTGCTTTAGTCCATCAGGCGACCCGAGGTAGTCCTGCAGGTGTCCGCAGGCCTTGGCGTCTCCTTTTATCTTTCCATATTATTTCTTCTATGTATTTCTGGAACAACTTGTATTTATCTTTTGGACCCCTATTTGTAGTATTCTTAGATAGTCCGTGAAATTGTGACACACCAGTTCTGGGTAGCTTATGTTTAAGGATTGGTATCAGTATTATTATTAAATTGTTATACTTCATTCTTCTGCTTTATTATTTCCACTGTTTATATAATGTTAATTCACAACTGTTAAAGGATTAAAAATGGAAAAAGGGAAATAATTGTAATGATTGGCTTGTCTAGCTTTCACTAGTAGGCGCCATCACAACTCCCGAGGGTGAAAAATCCGGGTTGTGACAAGTTGGTATCAGAGCTCTAGGTTGCTTAGGTCTCACAATTCATGGACAAGCTTAGTAGAGTTTGAGGGATCGGTACAGAGACGTCTGTACTTATCCCCCAGAGGCTATAGAGTTAGGAAAAACTTCACATCTATTCTTTCGTGTTGTGCGACTTGATTTCTCAATGCTAATTGAACTTCCACTTTGTTCTTTCGCAGATGGTGAGAACACGTACCGCTTCATCAGTTGACTAGCAACCCACCCCTAGTAGCAGCTCCTGCGAGGGGTAGAGGTCTAGGTCGTGCTAGGGCCCGAGGTAGAGGCAGGGCTCAGCTCGAGCAGCAACACCAGCGGTGGAGCCTCAGGTTGAGTTTGACGATGAGGTTCCATCCCAGACAGTTCCAGTAGGACCAGCTCAGGTCCCAAAGGGTTCATCACCACCTCGGTACTTTAGGATGCTTTGGTCCGTCTAGTGGGCCTTATGGAGAGTGTCGCTCAAGCAGATTTACTCCTTGTAGCACCAGCCGTCTCTCAGGCTGGAGGAGGAGCCCAGACTCTTGCTACTCGCACTCCAGAGCAGATGGCTCCCCAGTTTCAAACTCCAGCAGCTCATCCAGTTGGGGTAGTTCATCTGGGTATTGTGGCACAGACCAGAGAGGGGCCAGCTATGTCTGTTAATGCCTTGTGGAGATTGGACAGGTTCACCAAGCTCTTCACTACTACTTTTGGTGGTACTTCTTCTGAGGACCCCCAGAATTATTTGGACAGCTGTCATGAGGTTCTTCGAAACATGGGGATAGTGGAGACCAATGGGGTCGACTTTGCTGCTTTTCGTTTGTCTGGATCCGCCAAGACTTGGTGGAGAGATTATTGTTTGGCTAGACCAGCTGGGTCACCAGCTTTGACTTGGGATCAGTTCTCTCAGTTATTTCTGGAGAAGTTTCTTCCTATCACTCAGAGGGAGAACTATTGGAGGCAGTTTGAGCGTCTCCAGTAGGGTTCTATAACTGCTACTCAGTACGAGACCAGATTTATTGACTTGGCCCATCATGATCTTCTTATACTTCCTATTGAGAGAGAGTGATGAGGTTCATTGAGGGACTCGTTCAGCCTATTCGATTGCAAATGGCTAAGGAGACGGGGAGTGAGATTTCTTTTCAGGATGCGGCCAATGTGGCCAGGAGAGTTCATATGGTTCTATCACAAGGGAGTGGTCAGGGGTCTAACAAGAGGCCTCGTCATTCAGGCAGGTTCAGTGGTGCCTCATCTGGAGGCAGGGATTCTTTTGGTAGGGGCCATTCTTCTATGCCGTTTCATTCAACACTTCAGGCTTCTCACGGTGCTCCAGGTGGTTGTGGTTCTCATATGTATTATTCAAATCAGTTTCCCTACAGTGCACCACCAGCTCCTATCAGTGCACCTCCGCTCTAGAGTTTTCAGAGTGGTTATTCAGGCCGTCAGGGTCAGCAGTCTCAGCAGCCGAGGGCTTGTTTTACTTGTGGTGATACGAGGTATACTGCTAGGTTTTGCCCTCGAGCATCGAGCGGTTCTCAGCCTCAGGATTCCCATGCCATGGTTCAGGCACCGAGTGTTCCACCACTTGCTCAGCCAGCTAGAGGTGGGGGTAGAGGTGCTAGAGGTGGAGGTAGAGGTATTAGAGGTGGCGGTCAGGCCGATAGAGGTGGAGGCCAGCCAGTAGGAGGACATCCCAAAGATGTAGTTCAGAGTGGTAGGGCCCAGCCCTAATATTATGCTCTTCCAGCCAGGCCTGAGGCTGAGGCTTCTGATGCGGTTATCATAGGTATTGTTCTAATCTGTAGTAGAGATGCTTCAGTTCTATTTGATCCAGGATCTACATACTCCTATGTGTCATCTTATTTTGCACCGTATCTGGTCATGCCTACTGATTCTTTGAGTGCTCCTGTATATGTGTCTACACCAGTGGGTGATTCTATTGTGGTAGATCGTGTCCATCGTTCATGTATAGTTGTGATTGGGGGTCTTGAGACTCGAGTAGATTTGTTACTTTTGGACATGGTAGATTTTGATGTCATATTGGGGATGGACTGGTTATCACCTTACCACGCTATCTTGGACTGTTATGCCAAGACTATGACCTTAGCCTTTCCGGGTTTACCTCGTTTAGAGTGGAGAGGGACTCCTGGTCATTCTACCGGAAGTGTTATCTCATATATGAAGGCTCAACGTATGGTCGAGAAGGGGTGTTTGGCCTATTTGGCATATGTTCGTGACTCTAGTGCCGAGGTTCCTTCTATGGATTCTGTGCCTGTTGTTCGTGAGTTTCCTGAGGTATTTCCTTCAGACCTTCTGGGTATGCCACCCGACAGGGATATTGACTTGTGCATTGATTTGGCTCTGGGCACTCAGCCCATTTCTATTCCGCTGTATCGTATGGCCCCGCCTGAGTTGAAAGAATTGAAGGTGTTGTTGCAAGACTTGCTTGATAAAGTTAGGCCTAGTGTCTCGCCTTGGGGTGCACCAGTGTTGTTTGTTAATAAGAAGGATGGATTGATGAGGATGTGTATAGATTACCGGCAGTTGAACAAGGTTACAGTCAAGAATAAGTATCCATTGCCGAGGATTGATGATTTGTTTGATCAGCTTCAGGGTGCCAAGGTATTTTCAAAGATTGACTTGAGATCTGGCTACCATCAGTTAAGGATTAGGGCATTCGATGTCCCTAAGACAGCCTTCCGCACTCGGTACGAGCATTATGAGTTCTTGGTGATGTCATTTGGGTTGACAAATGCCCTAGCAACTTTTATGGATTTGATGAACCGAGTGTTCAAGCCTTACTTGGATTCACTCATGATAGTCTTCATTGATGTTATTTTGATCTATTCCCGCAGCCGAGAGGAGCATGAGTAGCATTTGAGAGTGGTTCTTCAGACTTTGAGATATAGTGAGGTGCATGCCAAGTTTTTGAAGTGTGAGTTCTGGTTGAGTTCAGTTGCATTCTTGGGTCATGTTTTATCAGCAGAGGGTATTCAGGTAGATCCGAAGAAGATAGAGGTAGTCAAGAACTGACCTAGACCCGCGTCAGCTACAGAGATCCGGAGTTTCTTAGATTTGGCAGGCTATTACCGTCGGTTTATTAAGGGGTTTTCATCTATTGCAGCCCCGATGACTGTGAGCACGTGATTTTTGCCCTATGAGAATTACTCCCAAAAAATTCAAAATAAAATGGTTTTTGCGTTGTTTGTAATTTAGGTGTATTTTGTCTACTTTCTATTTTAAATGAGAAAAATGCAAAAATATGTGTTGCATGTGCATTTAGGATTTAATTTTGCAAATTAGGATTTAATTTTACAATTTAGGATTTAATTAAGCAAGTTTGTTGTACAAAAATAGAAAAATCACAAAAAAATATATGCTTTGCATTTTTAGCATTTAATGTCCGAATTGTGTAATTTTATCTTTATTTGATGTTTAATTTCGTGTGATAGTTATTTTTAAGAGTCAATATTTTAAGTTAATTGTCGATTTTATAATTTAATTGGGATTTTTAGTTTTATTGTTGAAAAGAAAAATTGAAAAAATAATAATTAAAATAAATAAGAAGAGGAAGATTCAGTTGGGCCAATTTGGCCAAGCCCAAATCCTTACACCCAAACCAGGCCAAAAAACAGCCCATACTCGCCTTAAATCCAGTCCGCCCGCGACTCAACCAAACGACGTTGTTTCAGGCGTTTCCATCTGGACCGTTGATCTCAGCTGATCAAACGTTCCCAAAGCTTTGACCAAACCCGACCCCCGACCCATCACTCCAATACCCGGACCGCCCCAGCACTACCTCAAAACGACATCGTCTCCCTTAAATGAACTAATCCAGGCCATTGATCATGCCTGATCCAACGGCCAGGATTAGACCATCCCCTCCGTATATAAACCTAACCCCTCTCCTCACACCCTCTAAGCCATACCTTGTTCATCGTCTCTTTCAGAGACGAACCCAAGCAACCCTCCCAAACCCTAGTCGCCCTGAAACCCCTTCGCTTGAAAGCCGGCGGCAACAACACCGGTGACCACCAAAATAACACCCCTGAACCTCATAACCACCCTCTCCACAAATCCCTTAACCGTTTTGCTCGAATCAGACTCCAGCTTCTCGAATCTTCAATCGAAGATTCGAGCAAACATGAAACCCACCCCAACCAGTCCCAAATCCATACCAAGGCACCCCTGACCACCCTCGTTACGGATCTGTTGACTGCTTGCCTCGATTCAGCCTCCAACTTCTCGAATCTTCAATCGAAGATTCGAGCAAAAACTAGATCTACCCCAACCAATCCCAGACTCATACCAGACATGTCCCTGACCTTCCTCATCACCAAACCACCGTGGGTTTGGTTCGAATCTGGCTAGAAACACTCGAACCCCAAATCGAACCCCCAAGAACCCTAGAAAACCAAAGACTGAAATCTATCTAAATCAAAGGAAGTTGGGTGTCTAGTGGACCTTAGTCGAAGTGTTCTTAGTTGAGAACACTCAATTAAGGTCCGTTCGACCTCAATTAAAGGTCCAAGTCAGGATCATCCTGTTTCTGAGTTATGAAGGTATTTTCCCTTTTCCTGTTTGTTTCCATTTTTGTGTTTGTTTGTTCAGTTTACTTTGTTTAAATGTAGCTTTATTGATTTTTCAGTTTTTGTCGATTGATTATGTCCTTCTTCATCAAACCTTTTATTTGGTCCAATTTCATCATTTGTTGTTTTTTGTTGTCGATTGTTATATGTCATAATTTGCATAAGCGTCGTCGATTAGTCTAGTAGGTTTGAGTGTTAGTTTAACATGATAGTAGTGTAATGTTGGTTTTGATTTCATGGTTCATGCTAGTCTGTTTCCCCTCATGCTTCGTTTCTGTCCTAAATGTTGTGTTGAAACGAGCCTGTTGGTATAAGTTGAACTTAGTACTGAGCCTGTGGGTATATTCAGTTCGTCACATTGTTTTTGCTTGATCATTTGAAATGTTCTGAATTGCTTGGTCAATCGAACTACTTCATCACAACTGTTATTTTGGTTGTTACCTAAACATGCTGTATCATGCCCTATAAGGGTGTTCTGAGTCATTAATAGCCTTAGCCTTTATTTTGTTGCTATTTGATTCAAGTTTAAGCAATTGATGAATCGAATCCTACTGTCTAGGGTCTGAAATGAATCTGACAACTGATTTGAATTCAGTATTGGTATGATAATGTCAACTAGATAGTAGTGAGTCATAAGGTTGCATTCAGAACTTAGGAGGATTGGTTATAGCTGTTAGTCAGATTTAGTTTTAAAATCATCGTTAGTTTGAACAGATTTTAGAGTTAAAAGGGTTTTAATACAGATGAATAATTGTATTAGGGGCAGTAATATTAAGGGGTATCAGGGGTGATTTGGGAATGGAACAATTAGGATAATATTTTAATGTTAGTGTTTTGATTAGTGGGATATTAGTGTCTTTAAATTAATATGTTAATGGGGAACAAAAGGGAATGAACGGCTGAAAATAAGGAAAAGTTTTCCTTAGTGGGATTTAAAGTGGAAAAATTTAGATTTTTTAGTGGAAAGGGGGGGGGGCAGTAAGTTGGAAAGGGAGGGCAGACCTGTATAAGAGGGCAGAATCAGGTCTGTAGAAAAGGGGATTGAAAAAAAACAGTGAAGTCCTAGGGCATTCGAAGTTCAATCTCAAGTAAATTTGGGTGCATTCGAGTGATTTGTGGTTAAATTCTCATCTTTGTTTGGTTTCAAACTCTTTCTGTGTTGTAATTCAAGTTCCTGGGTTGTGCATCTGCTACTGTTTGATTATCTCTATTGTACTGCTGCTGCTGATCGTTGCCTCCATTAAAATTCCATTTTTCAGGTACACGGCTTGAGACTCTGACTTGTAGCTCCACATGATTGAAACATAAAAATCAATGGAAATTAACCAAATGTCTTCTGTCGTTTTTTATTGATTCGTTGTCTATGATTCGAACTTAGACTCTAGTTCAATTGTGTGGAACAAAATTAGTTTTGTAATCATATGAACTAGATTCGAACAGAGTTGTTGTATAATTTGAACGGCAATTGGATTGTGTTAGCTATCATCTGGTGCAGACCGTTAGGTAGTATGAGAACTTGTGTTCCTCATTAACTGGGGATTTGCATGTTCGACAGTTCTGTCATTCTGAAAGTTTTTCTGTGATTCGTTTATTGTGCAGTAGATGTTAGTTACATTTTATGGAC
This sequence comes from Nicotiana tabacum, assembly GCF_000715075.1. Classification (NCBI taxonomy): domain Eukaryota; kingdom Viridiplantae; phylum Streptophyta; class Magnoliopsida; order Solanales; family Solanaceae; genus Nicotiana; species Nicotiana tabacum. The sequence continues at coordinate 143,960,019 of NC_134084.1, forward strand.
TGAAATATGGATTCCTGTAGTTAAGGTAGTTGTACTGGGATGCACCAATTGAGCGAATTATTTGAATTGGTCATAGGTAATCTGGTTGCTAATATGAATATAGGTTGATGCACCATCACCTAAAGCTAAAACTTGTAGTAGTTATCTCAATCAGCCACTTAGTTAATCGTAGCCTCATATGATTAATTACTTTAAGTATCAATTGATATATCGGTTTGAAGTAGTATTTTCAAGTTAGTACAAGAATGTAGGTAAATATCAGAATGTGCACGTCTATCAGATTTGTCGATTAAACTTGATAAGTTTTCCTTAACTATTAAGGTATAAATCTGATCAACAAAATCTGAATAATGCATTAGAACAATTGTTAACTGGTCATTTGCTCAAATTTGAACTACCATGTTCGGCTTAGTCACGTGGGCTTAACCATTTCTTTTTCCCCAAGAGGTGTAGTCTCCAGATAGATAAACGAGAAGCCCATGTCCCGTTTTATGACTGTATGCGCTTGGGCCTGGGCTGAGATATACGGATGGCTAGTTTTGAAGCCCGATGTTGGGCTTTGGTACATCATAACCAATTAGTCTGCACCGACCCCGTAACAAATCGATTAGGACGTTTTTTACTAGAGATCAACAAAAATAAAAATCATAGTTACTTTAGGATTTTCCCTTTAAAACAAATAATAGAAGAGATGAGCCTCGCCGAATAAACGAATAAATTGTGGGGCTCTCAATAAAGGGGTAAAATAAAACATTTAGAATTAGGGACGGGTCGTTTAGTGAATTTCACGACCTCGACCAAAATAACAACGCGTTAGTCACTTTAGGTGCACCTTTAATAATTTACTTTCTTAAACCCGGGTGCACATTTATGTGACCCAAATCCAAATCTCATCGAAATCGAAATGTGTCGCTAATCATGGGTACATTGATTGTGACGTGGTTCGAAATGCATTTCCATGACGTTGCAAATTCCTTTAAAAGATAATGAATAAGATGAGCCTCGACAAACAAGAATACACAAACTGCGGGGCCCTCAACGGACAGTTATTTCAAATGCTTAGATTTCGAGACAGGTCGCATAGCAAACTTTACGGCTTTTCTCAAAATAACAACGCGTTAATATCTTTAGGCGCGTATTTAATAATGTTATCTTCCTAAACTCGGGTGCACATTTATGTGACCCAAATCCAAATCTCAACGAAGTTGGAACGTATCAAAAATTGCGGGTACATTTATGTGGCGCAATTCGAGATGCATTCTCATGACGTTGCAATTCTTTGAATAAATAATAACAAGATTCGTAAACAGTTAAAATTTGCACATAGGTTCATAATTGTATAAAATCGGATAATAAAGCCGAATATGACAGTTGAGCGACCGTGCTAGAACCACGAAACTCGGGAATGCCTAACACCTTCTCCCGGGTTAACAGAATTCCTTATCCGGATTTCTGGTGCGCAAACTTTTAAACAGAGTTAATCTTTTCCTCGATTCGGGATTCAACCGGTGGCTTGGAACACCATAAATCTCCCAAGTGGCGACTCTGAATTAATTAATAAATCCCTTTTCGATTGTCCTTTAATTGGAAAAACTCCCTTTACGTACCATTTTCCGGGGTATAGGTGAAAAAAGATGTGTGACAATGACCAGGTTGACCCAGAAGGGTGCCCAGTTCAGGTGGTCGGACGAGTGTGAGGCGAGCTTTCAGAAGCTCAAGACAGCTTTGACTACGGCGCCGGTGTTGGTTTTGCCCACAGGGTTAGGGCCATATACAGTTTATTGTGATGCATCTCGTATTGGACTTGGTGCGGTGTTGATGCAGGATGGCAAGGTCATTGCTTATTCTTCACGACAGTTGAAGATTCATGAGAAGAATTATCCAGTTCATGATTTAGAGTTAGCAGCCATTGTTCACGCATTGAAGATTTGGAGGCATTATCTGTATGGCGTGTCATGTTAGGAGTTCACGAATCACAAGAGTCTGCAGTATTTGTTCAAACAGAAGGAGCTAAATTTGAGTCAGAGAAGGTGGTTGGAGCTATTGAAAGACTATGATATCACTATCTTATATTATCTGGGAAAGGACAATGTGGTGGCCGATGCTTTGAGTAGAAAGTCAGCCAGTATGGGCAGTCTTGCGTATATTCCGGTTAGTGAGAGACCGCTTACCTTGGATGTTCAGGATTTGGCCAATCAATTCGTGAGGTTGGATGTTTCTGAGCCCAGCCGTGTGTTAGCTTACAAAGTCGCTCGTTCTTCATTATTTGAGCGTATCCGAGATCGGCAGTATGATAATCCTTATTTGTGTGTTCTTAGGGACAGTGCGACACGGAGGTGCAAACAAGTTACAGTTGGAGATGATGGAGTTTTGAGGCTGCAGGGTCGAGTTTGTGTACCTAATGTGGATGGACTTTGAGAGTTGATTCTAGAGGAGGCCCATAGTTCACGGTATTCCATTCATCTGGGTGCCGCTAAGATGTATCAGGATTTGCGGAAGCATTATTGGTGGAGGAGGATGAAGAAGGATATTATTGCATATGTGGCTCGATGTTTGAATAGTCAATAGGTAAAGTATGAGCATTAGAGACCTAGTGGTTTGTTCCAGAAGATTGAGATTCCTGAGTGGAAGTGGGAGCGTATCACTATGGACTTTGTTGTTGGACTCCCACGGACTCAGAGGAAGTTTGATGCAGTGTGGGTTATTGTTGATAGGCTGACCAAGTCAGCACATTTCATTCCTATAGCAGTTTCCTATTCTTTTGAGAGGTTAGCCGAGATCTATATCCGGGAGATTATTCGCCTTCATGGTGTGCCCATGTCTATCATTTTGGACCGAGGTACGTAGTTTACCTCTCACTTCTGGAGAGCAGTTCAGTGTGAGTTGGGCACTTGGGTTGAGTTGAGCACATCATTTCATCCTCAGACAGACGGGCAGTCCATGCGTACTATTCATATTTTGGAGGATATGCTCCGAGCTTGTATCATTGACTTTGGAGGCTCGTGGGATCAGTTTTTGCCTTTAGCGGAGTTTGCCTACAACAACAGCTACCAGTCGAGCATCCAAATGGCTCCTTATCAGGCTTTATATGGTAGGCGGTGTCGGTCACCGGTTGGATGGTTTGAGCCGGGAGAGGCTCGGTTGTTGGATGCGGATCTAGTACAGGATGCCTTGGACAAGGTTAAGATCATTCAGAATAGGCTTCATACAGCTTAGTCCAGGAAAAAGAGTTATGCCGACCATAAGGTTCGTGATGTGGCATTCATAGTCGGCGAGCGGGTGTTGCTCCGTGTGTCGCCTATGAAGGGCGTGATGAGATTTGGGAAGAGGGGCAAGCTTAGCCCTAGATTCATTGGCCCGTTTGAGATTCTTGATCGAGTGGGTGAGGTGACTTACAGACTTACATTGCCGCCGAGTTTATCAGCCGTGCATCCAGTGTTTCATGTGTCCATGCTTCAGAAGTATCACGGCGATCCATCCCACGTGTTAGATTTCAGCACTGTCTAGTTGGACAAGGACTTGTCCTATGAGGAGGAGTTGGTAGCTATTCTAGACAGGCAGGTTCGTCAGTTGCGATCAAAGAGTTTCCCTTCTGTTCATGTTTAGTGGAGAGCTCAGTCTGTTGAGGCAGCGACCTGGGAGTTCGAGTCCGATATGCGGAGCCGATATCCCCATCTTTTCTCCGACTCAGGTACTTCATTTCTATATCCGTTCGAGTACGAACGGTTGTTTTAGAGGTGGAGAATGTGATGAACATCACTTGTTTTACAAGTCGATTATGTGTTCCGAAGCCTTTAAAACCTCTTTTTATCTCACCTCAATTTGCGTGCGCAGTCCGGGCGAGTTTCAGGAAAGCTTTTATGTGAAAACTAAGTGAAATAAAGAAATTGGATTTTAAAATTGAATAAAGTTGACTTTGGCCAACATTCTTTGTAAACGGACCCAGACCCGTAATACGTCGATCTCGTAGGGTACATAGTAAAATTTTGGACTTGGGCATATGCCCAGAATTGAATTCCGAGGTCCCAAGCCAGAGAAATTAAATTTTTAAAGAAATTATTTTCTGGAAAATATAAGAGTTTTTGGAAATGAAAAGATGTTGGAAATTGATGGTATCGGGCTCGTATTTTGATTTTGGAGCCCGGTACAAGTTTTAAATAATAATTAAGTTAAATCTGTGAAGTTCGATAAGAATCGGAGTCCGTTTAGTATAAATCAGACCTTTATTTGAGAAAATTAAAAATTTTGATGTTCTTGAGTGATTTCATGAATTTGAGGCTTAATTCATAGTTGTTGATGTTATTTTGATGATTTGATAGCACGAGCAAGTTCATATGTTGTTTTTAGGTTAGGTTGCATGTTTGGTTTGGATCCCCGAGGGCTCAGGTGAGTTTTGGATAGCCCACGGAGTGAATTTGGACTTAGGAAAAAGTTGCTGGTATCTGATATTTTGCCCAGGCCTCTGATCTCGCAATTGCAACATCAGGCTTCGCAATTGCGAAGTTTTCAGGCTTCGTAAATGCGACCCTAGGGTCGCAAATGCGAACCAAGCCTAGGCAGGCCCTTTTCGCAAATGCAAACCCAAGGTGGGAATTGCGAAGCCCTCCTTTTCGCAAATGCGATGTTACCTTTGCAAATGCGAAGGTGACCGGATTTTTTCCTTGGTCGCAAATGCGACATATTCTTCGCAATTGCGAAGATAGAAGGTTCCAAAGGGGTTCGCAATGGTTGCAATTGCGACATCTGCGACCTGCTAAATCATAACTTAGCCGAAATTTTTTATTTTTCAAACTCCCTCAAACCCTAAGCTCTCTTGGACGATTTTTCCAAAGAAAGTTCTTCTCCAAATCGATTGTAAGTCATTTCTAACCCATTTTCTTTAATCTACATCATCTTTTCACATGATTTCAATCCAAAATCAAGAGTTTTCATGGGGGAAATTGTGCGTTTTGGGTAGAACTTAAGATTTTCAAATTTTGGGAATTTGGACCTCGATTTGAGGTTTGATTTCAAAACAAATTATATATCTGGGTTCGTGGGTGAATGGGTAATCGAGTTTTGGTGTGTACCTCGGGTTTTGATCATGTGGGCCCTGGGTCAATTTTTGACTTCTTAGGGAAATCATTGGAAAACCTATTTTCATGCATTAGAATTGATTCATTTAGCATTTATTGATATCGTTAAGTAAATTGTGACTAGATACAAGTGAATTGGCGGTAAAAACAAGAGGTAAAGCGATAGTTGAGGCTTGAATTGTGTTCGTGGCATCGAGGTAAGTATTTGGTCTAACCTTAGTTTGAGGGATTAGGAGTTGTGTCCTATTTGCTATGTGTTAATTGTTGAGTACGACGTATAGGCATGGTGATGAGTATCTACACATTGGTGTCAACCATGCCCGTGAGTCTTATACTATGATTAATGTGATTCCGTTTCGTATTGTTCATGCTTTATATGGTGATTTCTATTGTGGAACAAGGCTTGTGGAAGTATTATTGACAATTGAACATTGTAGAGCGTTGGCTCAAGTTGAGAATTGAATTGTGAAGTAATTGTGAAATAGAGAAGAGGTTTATGATATTGTCTTCCTTGCTGAGATATTGTTGTTTTTTATATTATCTCCCTTGCCGGGATGTTATTATTCATGATACTGTTTCCCTTGCTGGAATATTGTTGTTATGCTACTGTTCCCTTGCCGGGATTTTATTGAAATATTATTGATTCCCTTGCCCAAATTGCTTTGTGATTGTTGCTTGGGTGAGGAAGAGTGTAAAGTATGAAGGGTGATGCCTTGTATAATTTTGAGAGTGTTAATGCACAAAGGGTTATGTCATGTCAATATTGTGAGGTAAAGCACGAAGGGTGATGTCGTGCCGCACGATGTACAATGCCCTGCCATGATATAAGTGATAATGCACGAAGGATAATTCCATGTCATGATTATGTGAGGTTAAAGCACGAAGGATGATGCCGTGCCGATTATATTGATTCTTATGGTGAGGACGAGAGTAAAAACATGAAGGGTGATGTCGTGCACTTGTCTTTGATTTCCTGATTCGTGCTGATAATTGAGTTATGGTGTTCTTTACATTTATCTGTTGGTTTTCTGTTGTCACTTGTTGTTCCCCGCAGCATGATTCCCTTCATATCCTTAATTGTAAATTTCTGCCTTTACTTTTCCGTTGTATATGATTTAACTACACAGGTTTATTTGGTAGTCTGATCCTAGCCTCGTCACTACTTCGCCGAGGTTAGGCTAGGCACTTACTAGCATATGGGGTCGGTTATGCTGATACTACACTCTGCATTGTGTGCAGATCCCGGTGCTGCAGCTTTTGGACTACAGTGAGATTGCTGCTTCAGTCCATCAGACGACCCAAGGTAGTCCTGTAGGCATCCGCAGGCCTTGGCGTCTCCTTCTATCCTTCCATATTATTTCTTCTATGTATTTCTAGAACAACTTGTATTTATCTTTCGGACCCCTATTTGTAGTATTCTTAGACAGTCTGTGAAATTGTGACACCAGTTCTGGGTAGCTTATGTTTAAGGATTGGTATCGGTATTATTATTAAATTGTTATACTTCATTCTTCCGCTTTATTATTTTCGCTATTTATATAATGTTAATTCACAACTGCTAAAGGATTAAAAATAGAAAAAAGGTAAATAATTGTAATGATTGGCTTGCCTAGCTTTCACTAGTAGGCGCCATCACGACTCCCGAGGGTGAAAAATCCGGATCGTGACATTACTCCAATCTAGTGCGTTAAGAAGTTAATCTACTTGAGGCAAAGACCATCTAATAAACATTAGGGGAAATTGAAGAAATTTCTCAAAGTCTAGAAAATAATTTGCTTATATCCTCAAACATACACCGGCCTAATAAATTGTCAAACAAATTAAGTATAATATTTTGTTCCAAAAAAAAAAATTAACTCGGCTATATGAACTTTCACTCACCATTATTTTTATTTTAGTTCTCATGTTTTCTGTAGAAAAAAATATAGAATTATCCCTATAAATTATGCAATGCATGAATTGGAATCTCTTTTTTTTTTTGAGAAACCGGAATACTAATATTAGTACTACTAAGAACCAATCATATAACATGTCACAGAAATGCCACTTAGGGTATTTTGTTTACCAAGTTCAACCAACTTAGTACATATATTATCCGAAATAAACCTAATAAAATGTGTTCCACCTTTGTCCGCTAGGAACTGGTTTTCAACAAAATGTGGCGGGATTGCAAAATTTCTGATTTGATTTAGTTTGAGCCGCTTAGAAGCTTCTTTTGCCAAAACATGAGATACTTGATTTGTTTCCCTAAAGTTATACTGACCACCACTTGTTCCAATTAGTGCATCAACCCCCTGCATTCACAAATATTGGTATACGTAGGATAACCATGTTCGAGGCATAGAAGTACATACATTGAGTCTGTTTTAATCTCCAATGGACTTAATTGAAGAGCATGTGCAAGTTGAAGGATGTGTTGGAGAGCTAGTAGTTCTGCCTGGATATGAGTAATGTCATGCATATAGTTATTGAATCCAACCACCTAATCTCGTAAGGTTGTTTCGGATGACACTGCCTATTTCACAATACAAATTATTGGCTCTAGATGTTCCATCTGTGTTAAGCTTATACCACCCACTAGGTGATTTAAGTCATTTTACTTTGATGGGATTTTTAATGTTACAGTTAGGCTCCTAGTTGCAGCGATTTAAATTTCATTGCCATCTGTAAAACAAAATTCGGAGATAGAAAATAGTTAAAATTGTTTTGATTATTACTATTTCGTTTCAACCAGATTCCCCATAGAGGAAAAAACATATCCTCCTAAATTAAGTGATTATTGTCAAGAATAATATCAATTTTTTTAATGGTGAGAAGCAATTAATTGGGGTCAATAAGAAGGAGATTTATTGAGCCCAGTTTTTTCCAGAATGCATCAGCATCAGGGCAGGTGATGAAGATTTGAGTAATAGTTTCATCTTTATTTTTACACACAAGGCGGGGTGCATCCACATTAAAGCCAATGTGACTCAAATAAGATCTGCATGAAAGTCTATTAACGAAATATTTTCATAAGAAGAATATTATTGTGGTAGGATAGTTGAGCTGCCGCATCCAAGTGAAATCTTTATCATTGATGTCAACTTCGTCAATAAAGGGGTAACAAGAACTTATGCTTAACTTTTCACTGCTACTAAGGACCCATATGGGGATATCAGAGCTTATGGTATGCTTAGTGAACTTACAACAACAACGACCCAGTAAAATCCCACAAGTGGGGTCTGGGGAAGGTAGTATGTACGCAAACCTTACCCCTACCCCAAAGGAGTAGAGAGGCTGTTTCTGGAAGACCCTCGGCTCAGGATAATAAGAAAAACAAAAAGGAGAAAATGTTAGTTTCACCACAGAGATCATAGGAAAAATAGGAACATCAAATGCAGAAGGAAAAATGCAAAACAAAAATGATGGCTAGTAAATAGGTCCTGCACCAAAAAGAGAAAATAGTAAGACACTGCAACGCCCCTAGCTATTTCAGACAAAAAACCTACCAGACTAGGCTCACAACAGTATAAGGTAATGCAAGACTCAACTACCTCCTAGCCTACAACCGTAATACTCGACCTCCATAACTTCCTATCAAGTGTCATGTCCTCGGAAATTTGAAGTCTCGCCATATCCTGCCTGATCACTTCTCCCCAATACTTCTTAGGCCGCCCTTTACCTCTTCTCGTTCCCTCCACAACCAGTCGCTTACACCTTCTTACTGGAGCATCTGGGCTTCTCCTCTGTACATGTCTGAACCATCTGAGCCTCACTTCCCGCATCTTGTCATCAATGGGAGCCACGTGCACCTTCTCCCGAATATCATCATTTCTAATCTTGTCCATCCTAGTGTGCCTGCACATCTAACTCAACATCCTCATTTACTTTCATCTTTTGGATATGTGAGTTTTTAATAGGCTAACACTCAGCCCCATACATCATCGCCGGTCTAACCACCGCTTTATAGAACTTACCTTTGAGTATCGTTGGCACTCTCTTGTCACACAAAACTCCGGATGCTAACCTCCATTTCATCCATCCTACCCCAATATGGTGTGCGACATCCTCATCGATCTCCCCTCCCCCGTGGATAACTGAACCAAGGTACTTGAAGCTGCCTCTACTTGGGATAACCTGTGATTCAAGCCTCACATCCACACCTACTTCCCCTGGCTCAGTACTGAACTTACACTCCAGGTATTCCATCTTCGTTCTGCTCAGCTTGAAACCTTTAGACTCAAGAGTCTGTCTCCAAACTTCTAGTGTCCCGTTAACCCCAGCTCGTGACTCATCAATCAGAACTATGTCATTGGCAAATAGCATGCACCATGGCACCTCCCCTTGAATATGATTTGTTAATGCATCCATCACCAGGGCGAATAAGAACGGACTGAGCGCAGAGCCTTGGTGTAACTCCATTTCAACCGAAAAATGCTCAGAGTCACCTCCTACTATCCTAACCCGAGTCTTGTCCCCATCATACATGTCCCTAATCGCCATAATATAGGGAATCGACACACCTTTTGTTTCCAAGCATCTCTAGAGAACTTCTCTAGGAACTTTGTCATACGCTTTCTCTAGGTCAATAAACACCATGTGCAGATCCTTCTTTCTCTCTCTGTACAGTTCCACCAACCTCCTAACAAGGTGTATAGCTTTTGTGGTAGAACGACCCGGCATAAACCAGAACTGGTTGTCGGATATAGACACTGTCCTCCTCGCCCTCGCTTTAATGACTCTCTCCCATACTTTCATGGTATGACTCAGTAATTTAAACCCCTATAATTGTTACAACTTTGGATATCACCTTTGTTCTTATACAATGGAACAACCGTACTCTACATCCACTCATCCAGCATCCTCTTCGCCTTAAAAATAACATTAATCAACCACTCCAAACATGTTCTCCCTACACACTTCCGAAATTCCATCGGAATCTCGTCTGGCCCCGTTGCTCTGCCCATACTCATCTTACGCATAGCCCTCACAACCTCCTCAAACTCGATACACCTGCAATGACCGAAGTCACGGTGACTCTCGAAATGCTCCAATTCGCCTAGCACAATATCCTGATCCCCTTTTTCATTCAGAAGTTTATGGAAGTAAGTCTGTCATCTCCTCTTAATCTGGGCATCTTCCATCAGTATCCTACCATCTTCGTCCTTGATGTATCTCACTTGGTCCAAATCCCGAGCTTTCCTCTCTCTCAACTTGGCCAGCCAGAATAACTTCTTCTCCCCGCCCTTTTCCCCTAGTTCCTCGTACATACGACCATAAGCCACAGTCTTAGCCTCTGTGACTGACAGTTTAGCTTCCTTCCTAGCTACCTTATATCTCTCCATGCACGCTCGCCTCTCCTCCTCACCTATGCTCCCCACAAGCTTCATGTATATTGCCTTCTTCGCTTCCACTTTACCTTGGACCACTTCATTCCACCACCAGTCTCCTTTATGCCCACCAGAGACACCGGTCGAGACCCCTAATACCTCTCTCGCAGACGCCCTTATACAGTCTACTGTTGCTGACCACATAGTGTTTACGTTCCCACTGCTCCTCCAAGCACCTATAGCCGACAGCCGCCACTCCAACTCTTGGGCTTTATCCTTAGTCAAGGCTCCCCACCTGATTCTCGGTGTTCTCCGAGCAGTCCATTTCCTCCTCTTTAACCTAATACCAACGTCTATCACCAATAGTCTATGCTGCGTCGCTTAGCGAACTTACTAGTTATGATATTATGAGCAATATAAATTAGGGAGATCAAAGCTTAACTTGGAAAAATCCCAACCATTCGTCTGTCTAAGGTCCATAATCTTGAGGTTTAGATCAATAATAAAGAGAGGTCTTTGGATGGAACTCTAAAAAACAAGGCACGAATTTGAATCTCAATAGTTATGGGTCATCTACTATCGATACATGAGCCTTTTTTTACTTCATATTAACTATGTTTAAAAAAAAGGAGTCAAATCATAGGGAGCGTTTGGTTTTAAGAATAAGAAATAATAATTTTGGGATAAAATATAATTTTATCTTGCATTTGATTAAAGTTTTTTTTTATTGTGGAATGAATATTCTATATTTTATTTTTGCATTTCGTTGATTTCTTTTAATTTCAATATAAATAATCTCGAAAATGTTTGTTCCATGATTGTGATATTATTTTTATATCACATTTTATGTGGAGTAACAAACACAAATGGATAATCTCAGGATAAAAAATAACAAAATAATGATTGTCTAGTTGTGTAATATCAAAGATATATTTTATATGACACTTTATATATCTTATTTTAATCTAATTAATTATTATTTATCAATAAAAATATATCGAAAAATGGTAATATGACCAAACCCGTAGGTTCGAGCCGTCATTTATGACTTATTGGGGCTGGTCAGATTAGTTTCCAAAGGTTCCGAATGAGTTTATGCAAAACTGGTCACTTAGGTGATTAAGAAGGGTTTCGACAATCAAAACCGGACAAACGAGGTCGAAATTACAATTTGACGACGCATACAAGTTCATGTCGTCATTTGTGACCAATTTTCATATTATATTCCCCACATTATAATTTCAGTATAAACTATTCACTAAATTTTAACTTTTTAACTGTAATGGACTTCCACATAATTAATGGCAAATGCACAAATAGTCATTCTTAGGGATGTTATTTTGAGATTGGCATTATTTATTTTATCCTGAAATTTTAAACTTAAAATTTTAACTTCAGGATAATTCATAAAATTTTTGTCTTGAAAAATTAAACTGAAAAATTGAAATTAAGGACATATTGACTAATTTCTAAATAATAACCCTTTAGAGTAGCTATCTGGTGTCATTTCTTACGTAAAAATTGCATTGGAGCCCTAATTGGTCGCCCCCATTTAACATATACCCACTTTTTATTTATTTTTAACTTGTACCCACTTTTTAAACAACTTCAAGCCCTTTTCGTCTCCTCCTCCTCCTCCTTCTCCTTCTTATTCTTTTTCTTCTTTTCTTCTTCTGGTGACAATGATTTTATATGGTGTTTGTGAACATATTTTTAGGTAGTTTATGATGTTTTAAAGTGGTGAGCCGTTGTGGCGCTTTATTTTTTACTATTGCTTAGGGTTTTTTCTTTTTCTTCTTCTTCTTTTTCTTAATTACAAAAGGGGGTCCTTAGATTTATTGTTATTTTGACAAATTGATGATTGGGTTTGTTCTTGATGAAATTTGGAGGTTATGTTTCAAATTTGAGCTAATTCGGAATAGATTTAGGTATTAAATTATATATTGAGTTGTTAAAATTCGAAGAATAAATTTCTGTTTTTGGGCAATTTGCACTTCAGGCCTATATGGCCTTAAGTGCGTGAAAACTTTGGTTGCACTTTAGACCTTTTGGCCTTAAGTGCATCTAAATTGCAATTTTTCACTTCAGATTTATTGGCCTTAAGTGTAGGAAAACGTTTGTTGCACTTCAGACCTTTTGGTCTTAAGTGTATTTAAAGTGCAATTTTTCACTTCAGACTTATTGCCTTAAGTGCATGAAGCCATTGGTTACACTTCAGGCCTATTTGGCCTTAAGTGCATCTGAAGTGCAATTTTTCACTTCAGACTTATTGGCCTTAAGTGTAGGAAAATATTTATTGCACTTCAGACCTTTTGGCCTTAAGTGCATCTGAAGTACAATTTTTCACTTCAGACTTATTGTCTTTAAGTGCATGAAACCATTGGTTGCCTTTTAGACCTATTTGGCCTTAAGTGCATCTAAAGTGCAATTTTTTTAATTCAGACTAATTTTTTTTAACTTCAGACCCGATAAGTCTGAAATTGATCGTAAAATGGGTAGGCTTGCAAACTTTTTTATAAAGTAGGTATATGTTCAATTGTGACCCTAAAATCGGGTATAGATGCAAAAACCCCCATTTCTACGAATTGATGGAGTTAAGTTAACATTGGGCCTAATAGTAACGGGCCTAAGTAACAATTGCGGGAAGGTCAGCCCCAAATACAAATATAGCATCTTCATCAACTCAGCCAAAACCCTAAACCACAGAGCTAAGCAGCTTCTCTCAGGTAAGCCATCGTATTGGGTTTTTAGCACTGTCCTCAGCTATGGCTCCAGCTAAAGGTATACTTTCTTTGGCTCTACCGTTACATCTTCATATCTTATTTTCTGTTATGAATCTGCTTGTGTTATCTGAAATGTGACAAATATTGTCTAGCATTTGACGTTTCTCTTAGCGTTTTACTAATTATAGAAGATATCTAACTCTTTGTACTTTCTTCTAATCTGATCTATTGGTTATGACTTTATTGCTTAATAAGTAGGGATAAGTGTGAGATTTAGAGAATTTGTAGTCCTATTTTGTCTTAAAAGAAATGAAACAGAACTAATTAGAGCATAGTAGATATTGATTTTCTTATATAAATGATTGCAACTAGTTTGTAATTGATGCATAGCTGAATCTGTTGTTATTGGTAAGGTACATTAATCGGTCATTCGGTTGCTAGATTGAAGCTGGTAGAAAGGTGGGAATGGGATGGGGGAAGGGAGGGTATAATGTCTTGGTTAAGGTTAGGGTATGATTATATGAAGGTTGATTTTGTTGAATAGTGGCTGGTATTATTGAGTTTTTGCTGCATTTCCTGATCCAGTAGACTACCAATAGTTATCGCCTTTCTTTTTGTTGACAAAGAATGTATAACCTGGACTTTAGAACTTTGAGAATCTTTATATACTGAGGGGATGGGGCATAGACGGTAGTGGTTTTTGGGAATAGAGGCTCTTGTAAACTAGTTTTTGGTGTTTATCTCAACAGATTAGCCGTTCTGATAATTGTGTCTAATGTCTATCGGAACAGGAGATTTAATTGTCTTAAGATGCATGATGAATAGGTTACCAGAAGCTACGTTGCTCGGACTCTCCGAACATGTTGCCGGGTGCGTGTTGGATCCTCCAAAGTAGTGTTTTTTTTGGAAGATCCGACACAGGTGCGACAACATTTTGATGAGTCCGCGCAACATAGACCAGAAGAAAGACTTCATTGTATCTTGGACATGCTTCTAATTAGTAATACCCACGAGCTAAAACTGTGTTACGACTTGTTAGTTTAAGACTTTTAGTTCGAAAATTGGAGTTGGTTTTGTTGCAGCTCTTGGTGAACTAGCATAGATTCTGTTAATGTAATTGTGAAATTCCATATGCAGTTGATTTGGCCAAAAAGAAAGACCCCAAAGCCCAAGCTGTCAAGGCTGCTAAGGCTGTTAAGTCAGGATCCACATTTAAGAAGAAGTCAACAAAGATAAGGACAAAAGTTACTTTCCATCGACCTAAGACATTGAAGAAGGATAGGAATCCTAAGTACCCCCGCATTAGTGCACCCGGAAGGAACAAACTCGATCAATACGGGATCCTAAAATATCCTCTTACCACTGAGTCTGCAATGAAGAAGATTGAGGACAACAATACCCTTGTCTTCATCGTTGATATCAAAGCTGACAAGAAAAAGATAAAGGATGCAGTGAAGAAAATGTATGACATCCAGACAAAGAAAGTCAATACCTTGATCAGGTAATATCTTGCATTTTTCTTCCTGATAAATTTGTATGGTTGCTCGTTATAACTACCTGGCATGATTGACCATGACATGTCAGTTAGTTGTGGTTCATTTACCTGGCATACAGGATTACATTTGCATGCTGACAGTTCCCTGTATTTAACTAGAATGGCGAGATGTTTTTGTCCAAGGACCAGTTAGACCTTTATCCCCCTCCATCAAATCTGCTCAACGACGAGAAAGTGAATGATTTCTTCCTTGTTTTAAAAATAAAGTAAACGACTTGTGAAAAGTAACAAGAATACAAATAGTTTAGTTATTCACATTCCTAGCACAATGAGTTAAGTCATTTTTTAGAATGCTTATGAAGCTTAAGCTTGACTGTTTCTTTTACTATTTTCGGTACAAATTTTCATGCTTAGTAACTTTTGGTCAATTGGTTTTTTGGCTTTTTGTAAACTTGTTTTTAGTTTTATGACCCTACCTCTTTTTTTACACATGAGATGTAAGAGATCTCTCTTTTACACTTCTAAAAAGGTCATTTTTAAATTCAAAATTGTAAAGGGGCATGATGTACAAATAGCACCCTGCCTTTGCTAAGCTACTTTCTCTACCTTGTCCAGGCCCGATGGAACAAAGAAGGCTTATGTGAGGCTGACACCTGACTATGATGCTTTGGATGTGGCTAACAAAATTGGAATCATCTAAGTTGATTACCTAGTTTTGAATTTTTATGTCAAACCTGAAATTTTGGATATGAGTTCTTTAGAAACTTTGAACAGGAAGTGCCTTGGGTGATTCATATTGAATATTTGAGTTTCGGAGGTGTTTATTTTTTCCACAAGTCAGGCAAGCTTGTGTTTCTGTTAAGTTTATTTTAAGCTTAGTTTTAGAAGCTTTTAAACTCCTAAGAGTGGAGATAGTTCACAATCAACATCTGGCTCGCTTAGTTCTGCACTGAATTATTGCATAATGAGCACACGTATCTTCGTTTTCTTTTCTTTGAATTTTCTGCTCCCTCAGAAATTCTCAAAGTAAAACAAGTGAAATCACACAAGTTATGCAAGAAAGCATCCTCTCATCGCTTCATAACAGTGAACCTTATCATTAACGTTTTGTCAACTTATATGCGTTTCGATTAGCGGTGGCAAAATGGTTAAAAAAAATACTTAACCACCCATATTATCCACTAAATATGTGTTGGATAATGAATTTTTTAAAAACGGGTCAAATATGGATAAGAACCATATTATCCATTTAGAAAATTGATAACTAATGGGTAATCAATGGATAACCAATGAGGTTAGTTTTTACATTTGTAAAGCTAAAGCCTCAAATTGGGGGTTCTTCAAATTTGGGAGACTAGGAATTTTCTCAGAAGTGATCATATTGAAGAAGTAATGGATAATATAATTACCCATATTATCCGTCAGTTAACCCATTTTTTATCCATATTAAATATAAGTTGGGTTGGATAATTTGTTTGTTTTTTCATTACCCATTTTCGACTCGAACCATATCCAACCCGACCGTTTGCCACTCCTAGTTTCGACTAATGGAAAAAAAAGAGACCAAATTTGTTTATTTTACTAGGATTTAAATATGATTTAACATGATCTTTTCCCACTTTATCGACCATTGAGTTACACCATTCTGTTTTTTTTCAACAAACAGCTTTAATATATTAGATAATAATAGCTTTCAAAGAGTCAAAGGATACAACATCATCGTTTACAATTAAACTAGGAAAAGTAAAAACCCAATTAATTCTATGTAATAGCGAGATAGAGAACTTGGCTAAATTATGTGCTAAGATATTCCAAGATCTAGGAATAGATGCAATATTTATATCTTCAAAGGAATTCATTATCTTTCAGATATCTTCACAAGTAGTCTCTATCTCCCATGAGACCACTTTCCTTTTTCTTATCATATCCACCACATTTTTCGCATCCACCACATAGTATATGCACCTTTGACCATCCATTTTCTCTAACTTTTTCCAAAGATTCATGAATTGCTAGTGCTTCAGCAGTAATGGCTTTTCCAACAAATTGAATTGGGGTGCCAAAGGCTTGAAGCAAATGACCACAACTATCCATAACCACCACTCCAATGCTTGCCATTTTCTTTTCCAGTTGTAACCAGCATCCGCAAATATAACAACACCATTTTGTGCCACTGTAATATTTTTATTATCAGAACAGTCAGATATGTGGGAAGGAGAAGAGATAGTAAACATAGAATTTTCATATTCATGAAAATCAAAAAGTGCTTTGTTTACAATTTCACTAGGTTCACATATATCCTCATTAAAATTCAACAAATTTCTAGCCTTCCAAATTTGCCGCATAATTGAAATACTTAGTGTAACAATTTCAATAGATTCAGGATATTTATAAGCATTAATGAAGACATCATACCACCACGCAACAAAATCTAAAGTATTTTCTAAGTTAGGCCAATTAATAGGACTTAATTTCCAAACTATCCGAGCTTTATAACATCTAAAGAGCATATGATCAATAGTTTCATTTTCTAATCCACAAACCTTACATACATGACTTAAACGTTTAGAAATAGTACAATTAACAGGTAGCACATTCAAAATATATTTCCTAATAAAATGTTTATATTTGTTCTTAATGTTCAAAGACCATAAGAACTCCCAAAAAGCTTTTGAAAAAGAGTGATGACTAGATTGTGGTCTAGCATTGTTAACCTCCCTACATCTTGCAATTTCTTTAGCTAAATGATAACCCGATTTAACCTCATAATTACTTGATTAGAGTGATGCCAAATAATTCTATCCAAAGAGCCCGTAGTAGAGATGGGGACAGATAAAATCGCACGAATATCATCAATACAAAACAAATTTTGAAGATCGTGCAACTTTCAAGTATGCGTCTGTTGATCAATAAGGGCATTAACTTGCAACTCTGTATTCACTTGTGTTTGATAATATTGTGGTCTAAATCCACTAGAATTAGGAATCCAAGGATCAATCCATACCTTAATATTTCACATGTTCCTACGCTCCATCGAATCCCTTTTTGCAATAGTTCTCTTCCCTCAATAATACTTTTCTTAATCCAAGAACTAGATAATGAAATTGTAGCTTTAAGGAAAGAACTATTTTGAAAGTACTTACTTTGGGAATTTTACAGAGTAATGAATCTTGTTGAGTTAAAATTCTTCAAGCAAGTTTAGCTAACAAAGCTTGGTTAAAAGATTTTAAATCTCTAAAGCCAATACCACCTTTTGATTTTGCTAAACAAAGATTCTCCCATTTTTCAAAATGCATTTTCCTCCTATCCTCATTTCGCCTCCACCAGAAATAAGAAAAAATAGTAGTAATCTTTTTGCATAGGCTATCTGAAAATTGAATGCAAGATAAAGCATAAGCCAGAATCGCGGATAGGACAGATTTAAGCATCACCACTTTTCCGGCTGGACTTAAAAAATTATTTTTCCAACCCTTAATTTTTGTTCTCATTCTATCCTTAATAAATTCCAACATTTTCTTCTTAGATCTTCCGACTACTGCAGGTAAATCCAGATAAAAGCCTAAGTTATTCCTGTGTAGCTGGCCTAGCTCTACAAAAATACCATCTTATCAATTTCAAGAGTATTTTTACTAAAAATTATCGATGATTTATCCAAGTTCACCTTCGGTCCAGAATATTCTTCATAAATTTTTAAAATTTTAGAGATATTAGTTGCATTTTGGATATTAGTAGAACAAAAGATAAAAAAAATCATCCGCGAAGAAAAGATGATTTACAGTAGGTTCCCCTCTAACTAAACTTAGACCATGAATATCCCCTTGGCATTCCGCATGATTTAATAGTCTAGAAAAACCTTCGGCACATATCAAGAACAAATATGGTGACAAAGGATCACCTTGTCTTAATCCCCTAATAGGTATCACTTCACCATTCTGTGTTTAAACAATGAAATTTTCATGCAAACCAAATAAAGAGGTACGATTTTAAAATGCTTAGACCTTAGGATTTTTACTTAAGTTCCCTCCAAGCTTTACACAATTTTTTTGTGCATAGTAGATTCTTGTACATGGGGCGAGATGACTCCTTGCGTTGAATTTTCATCATATTTGCGTTCTATCTACTGTAATTTCTTTCGGTAAAGTAATTGGCATCTCATTTCTCGCATAGGATATGAAAGCAAACATTATGTCATCCTCCATTTATTACATTTTTTGTTATCTATATACTATGGAAAAGTCCCTTAGCTTTGAAGTGAAAGAATTAGAAGATGATTAGATTTTTTTTTCTCGTCTCACTCTAATTATTAGTACTATAGATGTTACTTGAAATCTTCATATCACAATTTCTTGAGAAGCTTTCGAAACATCATAATTAATTAATTAATTAATCCCTTCAAAGCAGATTTTTAGCCTTCAGTCAAGATACCACAGGATATGAGCTTAACTGCATTATTTACGCCTTATAAATTGGAAACGGCTATTTTATGCCTTTTAAATTCCTGCCTGTCATTGAAGAGAATTGCAGCCATCGGCACATATATACTCACAGTCAATCACAAAATATGGCTTCTTCTTTTACTCTGTCTGATTCGTTGTAGCTAATCTTGCTTAGCATTTTATGAGAACTTCTGAAACTTTTTTCTTAGAATTCACTCGTGGGATTACACTTGGTATTAAATTCTGAAACTTTTCAGACATACTACATGATCAAAAGAAAGCAAGAAGAGAGAGACTCTTTAGTGTAACGCCGATTGATTGTTTCTTTCCTCATCCATTTTTAGTATGACCATATACATAGGCAAATTTAAGATTTAAAGGCGGCTGGTGCACCATTTTCTTAATACTGAACATGAAGCCAAAGCGGAGGTGCGTATTCAATGATTCGATCGGCCTTGTGAGTAATCAGTTCAATTTTCAGTGAATTTTGGAATAAGTTAGATCAATATCCTTGGTTTGGTAGTCAAAATAGATAAGTCAATTTATACTCTCTAACAACAGCTATACATACATACATACATACATACATACATACATACATACATACATATATATATATATATATATATATATATATATATATATATATATATATATAAGTTTTCTCTATCAAGATATATATATATATATAAAGTTATTCTATCAATAATTCAAGCAAAATAAAGTGAATCACACCCATTTTGCGGACAACACAAACAAAAATAACAATTTTTATTTCACATCCATTTATTAAATTTCATTTATAACTATAAGTGTATTTTCATATTTCGATATAGCATTCTCACGTTACTCCACATATTCTTTATCGTAAAAATAATCCTTTTAAAGATTTTCAGTATTTAAACAACATCGTGAGCTCAAAACTGTTTCACTGTGAGGTGTCTAATTAGATTTTTGAATTCATTTTATTTACTTAAAAGGCAAAAATAAAATCTAAAAGCATTTATGAATTTAAAAAATGCTCTTACTATTTTCCTTTTTCTGTCCACTTCTAAATGTTTCCTTTCTTCCCAGCGATCCGTAAAGGTAATATGGAAAGAAAATCAAGGCGCCTCATTTTGAATTTCTCTTAAGTGGGCTCCATCCCTACCATTTTATTCAAAAAGTAGCCGTTAAAAAGTCTACATTTTCCAAAATCCGACACAAATCAAATTCTAGGTTAATTCAAGTGGAGCTGAAACAAGCAAAGCCAAAGACTGAAACAATCCTTCGATTTCAATTCTCAACTTTGCTTACTCCAGATTTTTCTTCTTCTTTTGATTAGCAGCCTGGTAAGATTTTTTTTTTTTTTTTTTTTTTTGCATCTATGATTGTGCTCAGATAGTAATTTTTGGTTCAGAATAATACATACACTTATTAATTAAATTGACTCCAGCTATTTTTTGAATTAGATAACTGATTTGTGTTGTTTGATTTGATTTAGCAGCAGATTTTGGGGGGATTACAGATATCATGTCGTTGACACCGGATTTAAGTAGGAAAGTAGGGGTGGGAATGGCACCGTCTCCGTCACCGTTTTTTACACCTAGACCGGAACGGCGGAGGGCAACGGAACCGAGGGGGATTGACTACAATTCCAATCGGCTGGACAAGGATAAAGAGGTCAATGTTCAAGTTCTGGTTAGATGCAGGTGCGCCTTTCCTCTAGATTTTCTGAGTGCTTCTACTCACTCTTTTTAGTATGTGTTTGTGTTTTTGTGTGTGTGTGTGTTGTGTTTGTTTGTCTGTATTTGTGTGTACATCATTTCTAAAAAGTTTTTATGAACTGATACTGTGTTAATTTATGTTGTTTAGTGTAAGATTCCATACCTATGTGCCTAAATGTAATTTGTGTAGTTTATTTTGGCTTTTATGAACTTCTGCTAACAAATTTGATGCTTCTGTTTTTCTTTGCTTTACGATCCTCGGGTTGCTACAAAAAGTGTAAGCTTTGATTCACAGTATCAGTTAGTATATGATTACTATATCCTCCAGTACCTGAAATTTAACCAAGATGAACATTTCCTCGTTGCCTAAACTTTGTTAAAAAAAAGCAGCTTGGTGCATTAAGCTCTTGTTATGTGCGAGGCCTGGGAAAGGGCCAGACCACATTGCGCCTTATGTACGAAGCTTTACCTTGCATTTCTACAGGAGGTTGTTTCCACGGCGTCAACTTTTGCCTTTACTCTATTCTTTTGGTTGAAATCATATTTCAGGACATGATTTATATGCTGTAAACCTGCCTTTTTTTATTATCGTTATGTGCTTATAAAATTGAATGTGGAAAAACACACCTCAATATGGACATCAATGGCTTAGGATTGGATGCATTATTGCTGATTGATGTTCTTACACATTGGCTTCAAGAAAAACAAATGCTACAAATTTCATTTGACAAATCTTACAAATCTTAGTGTTGTTGTTGTTGTTTCAGGCCATTGAATGATGATGAGCAAAGGATAAATGTTCCAAAGGCCATAACATGTAATGAAAGTAAAAGAGAAGTTTCTGTTTTACAAAATGTAGCTAACAAGCAAGTAGACAAAGTATTCACTTTTGACAAGGTATAATTCTTTGTTTTATAGTAGCATTTTGTTCATTAAATGGATGGATGGCATGTTAAGAATGTTAGCATTAGGAGCTGTCTTAAAGATATGCTATTTACCAGGTTTTTGGCCCAAAAGCACAACAGAGATCGATATATGATCAAGCCATTTCGCCCATTGTTAAGGAAGTTCTTGACGGATTTAATTGCACTGTATTTGCATATGGGCAAACTGGTACAGGTAAAACATACACAATGGAAGGAGGAATGAGGAATAAGGTATTAACTGGTTCACACTATACACCATATCATCTTTCACATTGATCTACTCTTGTCCATAAGACTTGTTCTTTCCTTATGTTATAGGCTGGTGAATTACCAGCTGAAGCAGGTATTATTCCAAGGGCAGTTCGCCAAATTTTCGATACGCTTGAAGGTCAAAATGCAGATTATAGCATGAAAGTGACTTTTTGGGAACTATACAACGAAGAAATCACTGACTTGCTAGCTTCAGAAGAGCCCTCAAAGTCTTCAGAAGAGAGACAAAAGAAGCCTGTATCTCTCATGGAGGATGGAAAAGGTTGTGTTGTAGTGAGGGGTCTTGAGGAAGAAGCTGTGTACAGTGCAAACGACATTTATAACCTCCTGGAGCGAGGAGCAGCCAGGAGGCGCACAGCAGACACTCTATTGAACAAACGCAGCAGGTAGGACCTGTTAGCTTTAATCGATTTAAAAAGTAAATGTTAAGCGACAAGTTAATGATACTCTTCTTCTGCAGCCGTTCTCACTCTGTTTTTAGCATAACTATTCATGTCAAAGAAATGACTGTTGGAGATGAGGAGCTCATTAAGTGTGGCAAGCTCAATCTTGTTGATTTAGCAGGATCAGAAAATATTTCTCGATCAGGTGCACGAGAGGTATGATATTAGCATCACAGATTTGTGCTTTAAAGCAAAATTGGAAAGCTTTTACGTTTCTCTTATACTCGGTTATTCAAATAAATGTTAACTATGACAAATTAGCACTGGAAAAAAACAAAAAAGAACATGATAACAACTATGCTTCAATCCCAAAAAGCTGCGGTCGGTTATATGCATCTTCTGGAATGGTGGAAACAAGTCTTGTATGGATTAACCCTGATAAAGCGAATCCAACTTACAACAACTATATCTGTTTGAATTCAGGCTCGTGCAAGAGAAGCGGGGGAAATCAATAAGAGTTTGCTTACTCTTGGTCGTGTTATAACAGCTTTGGTTGAACACTCTATTCACATACCTTACAGGTTTGTGTCAAAAAAGCACTTCTCTGGAGTTCTTCCTATGCTTCTCCTTTTAAACTCTTCTTATTATTACACAGGGATAGTAAGTTAACAAGACTCCTCCGAGATTCATTAGGAGGAAAGACAAAAACTTGTATTATTGCAACAATATCTCCCTCTGCACATTGTCTTGAAGAAACTTTAAGCACACTGGATTATGCACACCGTGCTAAAAACATCAAAAACAAACCAGAGGTTGACACTGTGATTCTCTTGCTTATATTATTCTTTAGGTGTTGTCTGTAGTTTGAGCTGGATAAAGTTAATGGATTTCAGGCTAACCAGAGAATGTCCAAGGCAGTGCTGCTCAAGGATCTGTACTTAGAATTTGAAAGGATGAAACAAGGTATATTAACACCTTTTTTTTGTGGTGTGTGATCTCTTTGTTTCCATGCTAGGATACTTCTTTACCAATTACGTCATTTGCTTTCATGATCTTACCAGATATCCGAGCAGCAAGAGAAAAGAATGGAGTTTACATTCCTCATGAAAGATTTTTGCAGGATGAAGCAGAAAAAAAGGTATATGTTCTTAGATTTGGCTAGCAACTTCTAATAATTTGCAGAGATGGTTCGTCTATGAATGAAATTATCTAACAACTGTATGACTTCCCTCTTGAGTAGATCTTAAAAGATTTCTTTCGAGTTGGTGAAGTTTAACCTGATTATTCCAAAAACGCAATTTGGCCTTTAACCCAGTGACTACAATCTAGCTTTAAACCACTTTAAATAGTCAATAAGTTCTGACCCCAATATATTGGTTATATGTTATTTAGAACAACATTGTGCATGATGAGACATTCACCGTGTAGGACTTTCCTGGCACTTTGTGTTTTAATTAATTTTGAAATGTCGTTGTCGTATCTTATAGGCAAAGAATGAGAAAATGGAGCAGTTGGAGATTGATCTAAACATTAGTGAAAAGGTAATTTTGGCATTGTTTCCCTTTCTTTACTTTATTGTTAATGTTTATTAAGATCCTAAATCATTAAATGTATGCACTTACTGGATATTTCCCCCTTGACTTGTGACAGCAAATTAATAAATTCCGTGAGCTCTATCTTAGGGAGCAGGAAGAAAAACTGAACCTGAAAGCTGAACTCAAAGAGTGCCAGGTAATGTTAACAAAGTTGTTTATAAATCATGCATAGTGCTTCTTCTTCTGTAAATAATTCACATCTTCCAACTATTGCCTAGGCAAATCTAGAAAATAGTAAAAAGGCATTACATGAGCTTCAAGAGAATCACAGGATTGCTATTTCAACACTGAAGGAAAAAGAGTTCATTATTTCAAAACAAATACATTCAGGTATTTGAATCTCTCCCAAGTAAATTTTTCTCTGTATGAGCTTAACTCTTCCATGATTATGTGATTCTGTAACTTGCAAACAGAAAATTGTCTGATCGATTGTGCGAAGGACTTGCGGAAAAATTTGCAGAATGCATCAGAGGATATAACTTCACTTTTTTCAAGAATAGGTAACTCTTGAATTTTGTTTGCTTTATTGGTTCATCTTGCTGGCATTATATTTTGCATCTGTATTCTCCTGATGATAAGCTGTCGACTCTTCAGGAATAAAATTTTCAGCAGCCTTTTGGTTCTATATATTAGCATGAATTACACTCTTATGTCTAAGGCAGTGCTAAAGAAGTAAAATGATCTCTCTATTCTTTGACTAGGACTCCAAGCTGCAACCTTTTTCTCATGTTTTGAAGCAAACTGAACATGCCATTTCTTTAATATATATAAGCAAGGTATACACTCGTAAAGGTTCCAATTTACGCAGATCACAAAGACAAGCTGGAAGCAGATAATCAAAATCTGCTGCATACATTTGGTTCACGGCTTGATAAAAGTTTAAATGACCTGCACAAAATCATTCACGGGTTGAATTCCCAGCAACAGCATCAATTAAGAGGCATGGAGGAGCATGTCAGCTCATTTCTTGCCAGCAAATGTTATGTAAGATATTAAATTCTGAGCTTTCTACTGACCTTTAGTATGCTAAGTTTATTGGTTGAGGAACTCAATACCATTTTAATAACCACCACTAGGTTACTAAGGTCATGGAATCAAAGATCAACAAAATGACTCAGACATACACTTCTGGCATGGCATGCTTGAAGGAGCTTGTTGATGTATTGCAGTTGGAAGCTTCTACTGATCTGGACCAGATCAATTCTAAAATATCATCTCAAGCTACCACAGTTGAAAAAGTAAGAAGTCTCTGTGTTTCTGATGTGCAGTGCTGATTAGGTTATATTAAATTAAGCGGGGATCTTTTCAATACAGTTTCTTAGAGCTGCATCTTTGGAGGCCAAAGATTTCGTTTGTGATATCAAGAATTCTCTGGACGAACAAAGAGAAATACTAGATTTCTCTGCTAAACAACAAGAAGAGGTCAGTCAATTTTTGCCCTTATATATTTTCACAAGAATCATTTTTACAGCCTATGCAGGTATTTATTAGTGCTAGCTTTATCTTCTACTCTCTATACAGATTTTTTATGTATTCTAGCTACTGAAACATAGAACTGAACAAACCTTGGATGCCACAGGCACTTCGTCGAAGTCTTGTTTCAGCACAACTAATTTCTCAGGCGACTGTAAACTCTATACAGATTTTTTATGTATTCTAGCTACTGAAACATAGAACTGAACAAACCTTGGATGCCACAGGCACTTCGTCGAAGTCTTGTTTCAGCACAATTAATTTCTCAGGCGACTGTAAACTTCTTTGATGATCTCCATCAACGCGCTTCTGAAGTGATGAAACTTCTTGATAAAAGCAACATCAATAAAGTTGACCAACTACAAAAATTTGAGAAGACATTCAAGGTTAAGAAGCAGAGAGTGACCCAACTATCTTTAATCAATCTATATCTAAGTGCCTATCAGGAAGCTAAAATCTCTCTTTTTCTCTTCATGGCAGGAAGAGGCACTTAGAGAAGAAAATTTGGCTCTTGACAAAATTGCTGCAATATTGGCAACTCTGACAACTAAGAAAGCAGCTATGGTGAGTCTGTTGATACTACATCTCTTATCATGCATGACATTCAATAAGAGATTTATTCATCGCAAAATATTTAATGTCAGGTGTCAGAAGCGTCAAGAAACTTCCAGGATTCTAGTGCAACAGAAAATAAGCAGCTGTTGCAAGAAATATCAGGTGTCCAGCAGGTTTCAACTAGTGCAAAGCAAAAATTGAATGGATACATTAATGAGGTGAAGCAAAATTTCTTGGAAGACACATTCACGTACACAGCAAGCAGAATGACTTTGGAAAATCGCCTGCAAGAGTGGTAAGATATCCGTTTTTTTTATGGCATTGAAGGAACACAAGGTGGCGTAGGATTTGCGATAAGGATATTTAGAAGATAGATAGGTGTCGACATCCTGGTGATGCTATAATACTGCTATATATGAACAAAACAACAGAAACACACTTGAAATTTGCAAAATAACTGTTCCAAAAGCATGAATATCTTACCGAAGCATTTGAATGCATATACAAATTCCCTACTATGAAAGAAAAGAAGAGACTATTAGCTGGGTTTGGTTGGAAAGACTCGGTGCTCTCAGAAGAAGTTTTTGGATCTTTCATTCATTATTTTTCTTCTTCTTGTTTAGCACAAACAAGGTGGATAACTTGAATGAACAGTTGGGAGAAACTCAATCAGGAGTCCATCAAATCCTTACAAACAATCTTGAAGAGTTAGAACACATTTCACGGTAAGTTCTCACTTGCAACCATTTTCAGGTTTCTGTTATTTGTTAATTTCAATTCTAATTCTTTTTATCTCCCCATTGACAGGGAATGCTCTATCAGAATTGGTGGTGCATATGATGAATTTCTCTCCACTTCCTCATCTGTGGACGAGAAAGTTGAAGCCCATTGTCACGATTTGCTGACTTCTTTTAATGGTATCTGAAATCTTCTGGATACAGATTATGACCCTCTCCCCCTCAAACTGAGATGCTTTTATTAAACAAAGTTGTCATGTGTTTGCAGATTCTTTGACGTTGGACATGGAACACAAGAATAGAATTGAGTCAATAAGTAGCATCTGTCTGAATCAGCTGAACTCTATGCAACAGAACCATGGTGAATGTATATCAGATATCCAATGTACAAAAGAACAATGCCTCCAAAAAGACTACATGGTATATACTGGCTTACTATGTTTCATTTGCTTATATTTTCACAGGATACTTTCTAAGCTTCCTTTGATCCACGGCCGCAACGAACTGTCAAGGATCTAAGCTAAATTTTAGTTATATGATATAAAGTAATCTTGCTGTTGTAGCATTCTAATTTATTGAACAATAATCTTATAAACAGGTTGACATGTACACTGATCAGACACCGATGAAGCGACCGATACAAATTCCCAGCCTAGCATCCATTGAAGATATGAGAACAGTGATATCTAAAGTTAGTCTGGAAAATGAACCAAAGTGGAGTGGTGCTGAGGGAAAGAATCAGCGGCAATTGCAACAATGTACAGGAGCATCTCCAAATAGAACTCCATTTGCAGATGTCAATTGATTTGGCAGTAGATTAGAGAATTGCCACCTCGAGGAATTAATTACTTGCACTCATCTACTGATGAGTATAGCCAAAGTCGGATTTTGTAAGTTGTGTGATGCTGTTGTTGCATCATCCTTTTCCTCTTTTCTTTCAAGAATATTTATCAACTTTTAGGTTCTGCTCTATTATACCCCTGCACCGGTTTCGACCCGTATGCAAAATATTGAATCATATGAGCCATGTTTTTTTTTTTTAATAAATTAGATAAAGGAAGGGATAGGGAAATTGAAAAAGGATAGTAATGAGAACTGAACTAACTATTGCGTCGAAGACTGCCTTTTTCTAAAAGCTCCACAGGGCCGTCCAACAAATAATTCGCCCTTGCCGTTTTAAAATCATGGAAGAAAAGAGAGAAGCTCTATGAAGCAAGAGAAAGATTCAGGAAAAAATATGGAAAAAGAAATATATTTACCCTTCTTCAAGTTTACTGTGTCAGATATTCACCTAATTTCAATTTTCGACCCCTTTCTTCCATCTTCGTTACCTATTCTCTCTATTTTTCCTTTTTTATTCTGTTTTCGTTTTTGTCCAGTCCACAAACGCTCGAGCACCAAAAAATGATAAAGAGTAAAATGGCTACAAACACCACCCAAAAAAAAGGTAGAACAAAAAGGAGTACACAGCTCCTCCAGATCTCTTATAAGCCAGAAATAATAAGCAAGACTTAGATTATACTTTTAGACATAGTAGGAGCTTCGAGAAAGTAAATAGATTGTGAAGAAACATTAACGTCATGGAAAAGATTAATTCCTCCTCCCTCATCATCCTATCTTCGTTACTGCCAATTTCTTATGAACCACAGCAAGCTGATTTTTGGGCAGTTTGAGCACCTCCTGCTCCCTGGTCGGCTTGATTAATCCTGATGGTCTGAGGCTGCAACGTCCAGGAAAGCATGAATAAATACACTCAACAAGTGTGGACCAAGATGTTAAAAAGTGCATCTTGGCGGAAACTGAAGGCCAGATATTGATTAGCAGTCTCTTTACTTGCCACTTATTTAAGAATCTTTTGAGTTAAGAACATTCCATTTTCCTATTTCTACTTTCCTTGTCAATGTGATCAAACAAAGGCATGCATTCTCTCATTTTGCTTTCATTTCCATAAAAATATTTCAGTCCAAGCACGCACTAGTTCTACTATAGTCAGCCAAAACAAGAATTTGAAGATTCACTAAGACGGAGAAAAATGGAAAGGAAATAATGGAAGAGTTTTCAATTTTCAGTCAAAGATTTTGCCCTTTGTTGAATCACAAAAAGACATCCATAGTCAGCATTCCAGAAGACGAATTACAATACATTTTCTTCCTAATCAATAAACCAAAAAGGGAAGGGGGTTGAATCTGAAGTTTGGAACTCATACCTCAGCTCTATTGTCAGATTCAGCAAGTCTTTGCTTTATATCCCGAGCTATTGAAAAGAAAACCTCCTCAACATTCATATTTGTCTTGGCACTCTGCATGAAATATAGCTAGGATCTGAGTATGAGTGCTGCCGGAAAATAATTCCAATGCTGAAAACCAGTTCCACTTACTGTCTCAAAGAATTTAATGCCATATTCATCAGCTAGCGCTTGACCCTTGGATGTAGGAACAGCCTAGAGAAGGATCATATCAAGTGAGAGAACAAAAGAAAAGGAAGGCAATATACACACATATCAACAAATAAATAGTGAATGGATGGATAGAGGAGATAGACAGAATACCCGTTTGCTTTCATCCATATCTGCCTTGTTTCCCACGAGTATTTTATTGACATTGTCAGAAGCGTGTTGTTCAATGTTTCGTATCCAATTCCTGATGTCTAAATGAACCAACGAAAATGTTAATCAAATTTATCTTAAGGAAGTTCACCTAACAAGAAGAAGAGGGAGGAGGAGAGACAGACTGCAAATCATACAAGGCAAACAAATATATTTTCAGAGAATGGAAGCTTGGCAAGAGGTTGGAGGTATTCCTAGCCCAAGATCAAAGTGTATGGCTAAACCCTCACCATTAACCCAACCCTGGGTTTTCAAGACAATAAATTCATCTACAAAAAAAGGGAACAAATCCAACTCCAAATTAAAAATCCTACTCCAAGCACTTTATTTGTAAAACTAGTGGAACTTACTGTTAAACGATGACTCGTCAGTCACATCATATACCAGCAAGATACCCATGGCTCCACGGTAGTAAGCTGCATGAGAAGTAAAGTACTAAAAATATAAGCAGGTTTATTAGCAAATTGACAGGTCACCAAAAGGAAAGGCAATTATCAAGGAACAGACAGCATAGCTGCCCTGCAAACATTGCTAACTCGTATGTATCTATTAAGAGCATAAGTAGCTCCATAACCTTCCCAGAGTTACGGGAGATTAACCCTACTTAAACGTGATATTAAAAAACAGAAAGTTTCTCATCAGTTCAACATTTATTCCAGTATGCCCTTCTACAAATCTCAATGAGACTGACATTCATTGCAGTTTACTACATCACAATTCTTACTAATGTTGCAATTTAATCTGGTTTGCTGCTCCCAATTATTGACAGGCTAACACTCATCTTATGTTCCTAGATTCTTAATATTCGAACAAAGGAAATTGCCAAAGTACCATAAGCAAGCTATCTTGTGGGGTTTGAGCAAGTGCATAGTCGAAGTTGTGTTACCATCCATGGAGCAAATACTCCCAAGTTCAAACTGCTTGATTTCAAAGCCAGCTTGTAAATCTAGGTTTGTGATATTACCGAGATGATGTGATAGGACGAACACCTGATATGATGTTTATTCCAGTGCTACCTAATACGCAACAATTACACCAAAGGAACTGTTGAGACCCTGCTATTATTCATCATGGGAAAATTTCACATAGCTTCAGTTTATGGGTGTGAAGATTGTGCGAGCCAGAAGGTGCAGTCCATCCTTATTGTAGATACTGATTATAATGAGTTCCTGGCAACCAAGAGGAACCACATCCTGTTGTCCATGCTATCATCCTTGCTCATGGGGCTAAAAGTGTGGCTAAGGGAGTTGATTCATCTTGACTTTATTTTAAGCGCAACCAGTTGACTGATACGTTCATCAAGGCACTCTGACGTCCAAGGACAAGACATTGCCTAAAGCAGATCATCTAACGGGGCAAATAGGGTAGGAGCTTTAGCATATTGTATACATTATTTAGTGTGGATAAAACATGAATATGACTAGGACTAGGAGACCTCTGTAATCAAGAGATTTATAATTAGATAACTACTTAATTAGTGGAAGACAACTTATTAGCTGCAACATAAATTAGGCAACTGCTTAATTAGCAATACCATCTAATAGGTGAAATACAATATAATTACACAAGGTATACAGGTGTGCAATCATGCATTATCAACCCTTTGGTGTTCTCTCTAGCTTATATTCTACATGATGGATAAAACCGAAGTCTTAGAAAAATAAAACATTCTTTTATGGAATTTCCACATATTTATCAGACAATAATTCATAAATAAAAGTTAGGAATGGTCTCTTCTTGATGTAAACTTCAGTTGAGTTCAGGACAAGTGATAGTTCTCTTTTACATAGCATTAACATTAGTCATTCAAAGGTATATGTTTCTCTCAATTAACTGCAGAAACCTATATTACAGAAGAGAAAGCTGAGTATTCATGAAGAATGCATGCTCAAGTTAAAGGCAGCATATAGAGGACTGGCATGGTCTATGTTTCAGGCAAATCATTAACTACAATAACCTACATGTATACCTGTTGTAATTGTTCGGAACCGCTCCTGGCCAGCAGTATCCCAAATTTGCAGTTTGATTCGTTTGCCATCAAGTTCTATGGTCCTTATCTTGAAATCAATACTGTGAAAGAAAGTTTTTGCATTGGAATCAATTGGCAGAAAAAGAAAAAGAAAGAGAAAACATTTAAATACCAACACTCATATATACTTAGTAGAGGCCATTAATACTCTTAATCTTGCTGAATACCATGTTACTAAATATTTTCATGGTTTACATTTAAGTTTAAGAGGTTCTCTGCTGCTATTCAATGAGAAATCCTATCTCATTGTGAAGTTTCACTTCTAATCAATTACATCTCTATATGTTTCTTTATGTTTGAAACACAAGCAGTTTAAGAAAAATACCAAGATATGAAATTAAAAACCATAGAATGTCAAGAAAGAAATGAGAGGATGACTACCCAATAGTGGTGATAAAACTGGTGGTGAAGGAGCCATCTGAGAAACGTAAAAGGAGGCAACTCTTACCCACACCTGAAAATTCAAATATAAGTTGTACTTGATTAAATTCAGAAAAACCAAATAAGTAATAATCACAAAGTGTTCATCATCTCAAAAAAAACAGTTGATCGACCAAGATTGAGAATAGCAGTTGATCTATTCCCAGTTTCTACTCAGCAGTCAATCTTCAAATGGAAAATTGTAGAAATGCTGACACAGAAAAAATTGAATAGAAGACAATGTGCTAACAGAGTTTGAAGATTGACCTCGGTGGCAATGTGGTTCCTTAACTTGTTCCAAATGAGTACAATTATGCTTTTTCTTAAGGAGATTTTTTAACATTCTCGTCGACTGAGTCATTTGCTCAAAGAAACAACAAAAGAACTGTAGGGGGGAGGGGACTACAGAGGAAGCTCATCTTGACATGCTCACAATTTGTCGACCTTTATCCTCAACCAAGAACTTTGAAAATTCTCCAATGCAAATGATGGATCAAGGAAAGAAAAAAAGATACTATGATTATCTTAAATCTATCAATTTGTGGTAGTCTTTATCTTTTAGTTTGGGATCGAGTCCTAATTGTTCTAAGAGTTTTGACTTGTCAAGGGTTCCGCATTCTACAACATAAGTGCCTTTTTCTATTTTGTTAAATACTTGACTTAAGGAATATGACTTTAAGAATTGATTGTTCTTTATTTCTTCCATTTCTCTCAATTTTCTCCCCTTTCTCTCTTCTTCCGTCCAATGCTCCATCAATTTGGTATCAAAATTCAAGTTCAGATTCATCACGAACCAGTGCACTTTTAACTCCAGTATGTATTAAAACACTCATCACCCTACTCTCAACAGCATAAGCCAGTCCTCAACATTCTTTTTTGATAAGGAGAATTTTATTTACAAAAAGTCAAGAATAAGCAAGTGGTGAAACAGTACAAGAGGTGTGTTAACTCCTATCCAAGATACAAGGAGTCTATAAAGTCCAACAGTGCATCAAAATGATTTAAATCTTCCATACAACACCCAAAAAGAAAAAAAAAGTCGTAAGCAAATGAAATTTATATAATGTAGTGCGGTAGCCTTTCCTTCAATACATCTAGCATTCCTTTCTTTCCAAATTTGCCATATGATGCACAGCGGTACAGTATTCCACATATCCTACTGATAAGAAAATAGTACTCCTATGTCACAAATTCTTCAGTTGTTTTGGTACTCTTAGAAACTCATTATCTCCTTCATGCTTCCTGGCATCACCCAACTGATTCCCATTAGCCTTAGAAAAATGTTTCAGATTTTCCAGGAATATGGGCAGTGCATAAAAAGGTGTCTGAAACAAGCTTTTGTCTGAGACAAGCTTTGCACAACTGAATCTTCCTCTGCCATTAAACACAAATAGCATCTCCAGCAGGGAGTATATCATCTCCTCTGAAGTTTGCTTCTGTCTGAGACAAGCTTTGCACACTGCTAGCCAAGTATGACACATCACTTCTAGGGGAGCTTTGTTGTTCCGCAAACCTTTCCATGGCCAGTGTCATTTCCTGCCACTTCTTACCCAAAAGGCTGGATCTGGATTTAACAGAAAAGGAACCATCTTTCTCTACCTTCAGATTAAACAACTGCTGATGGTCCACGTTTAGGTGCATTCTTCTAGAATTGGAAGTTTCTCCTAAAATGCAGTTTCCATCTATTTATAATATCTAATCAAGAATATTCTCTATTTATTATCTAAAACTCGTCCATCATATTGTCTGCAAAATTTCTAGGTCGCACCTCAATCAATCAGAGTAACCAATGGTAGTATGATGCAAACCACTTGAGGCTTGGAAGGATTCCAATGAGTGTTGCAGGCTTCTTATCTTTTCCACTACAAAACCACAATAGGATGTTGGCAGCCCAGTGAGTCATAAAAGCACATTTTACGCGTTCCAATTACCCAAATAAAAACTCCATTCGTGCAAAGTGTAAGCAATGCTAAAAGTTTGGTAACTTCTCCTCTGACTAGGATAAAAGAGATTGGTTTTGTGTAGATATATGCCTGCCACATTGGAATTCACAACCGAATGTGAATCTCACCTTTCTTAGAGAATAAAGGGAAGGCGAAGAACCTGGAGAACTTCCATAATTCACCGACAAGGTTTTCATCACTCAACTCTTGAGGAAAAGGTTGTTGTTTTATGAAGTGGAGCATTAACACATGAAGGATCAAGAAGTAGTCATTTGGTAAGTTCACACCTTCTGTGCCTCTTATACAAACAACACATGCATAGCATAATATGCTGTACGTACAATGTATGAGCAGTTATGTGCTATACAGTAATGGAATATCACGGTATTTGTCGCTCCATAGCTCCTGTAAATTCTAGGATAATACACAGAGTTGTTAAGTTGTCCTAGCTGCTCTGACTTAGTATTTAGACCATGATGCAGCAAGTAAATGACTGTAAATGCTCATTGATAATAGAATCAAGTGAACTAACGAAACAACAAGCTACACAACTACTTAACTCCATTTCAATTGCAAGACCACCTGAATATTTGAATTAATCAACGAAACAAATACAAAATAATGGAATGTAAAGAAGGATATACTAAAAAAAGAATTAGAAAGGAAAATAAACATAGAAAACAAAACGTTACCGCTGTCGCCGATCAATAGAAGTTTGATGAGGTAATCGTAGTCGGCACGAGCTCTAGCAGGTGGAGCAGCCATTTGATTTCCTCACGAATCCAGGAAGGCAGGAACTGATGAAGAGGAATTAAAAACCCTAGATAAATCAAAGTTTGAACATTTGAACAAAAATAAATTTATATGAGTAATTAATTTGATTCATGCGTATGTACAGAGATAGATATATGCATATACATACAAATACGTACCGGATCGGAGAAAAAGTGAAGAGAGAGGTTGGGAATACGTGGGAGATCTAATAAAGGGAGACAGTTAAAATGGGGGAAATAAAATATAAAATTTAGCACCCGTCGGCCACTGGAATTTCGTTTTCCTTATTGACTTTTAAGGACTGATTTTATTTGGCACCAAATTTAAAAAAGAAAGAAAGTTATTAAATATTGTATGAAATAAGTTATGAATTATGATATTTTGTGATTATAAAAATATATTCCTAAAATAAAATAAAAAATAAGGCACATTTTTTTTGTGCATCAACTAAAAAAACCAATATCACAAAAAAAATAGAAAAAAAGTACTTAGCAAAAAATCATAATTTAAATCACAATAGAATCTTCTTGTTTGAATGGTTACACATCGTTTCATAATGTATCGTATTATATTATATTTGTACTTTATTATTTGATAAATACAATGTTTGGATACATCGTATCGTTTGTTGTTGTTTCATTATATCACGTACAAGCAATATGAAAAATAAACTGGCAATATTATAAAGAAAAATTATGATATGGGGTAAATTTATTATATAAAAAGGTCGGGTAAATGAAAAAATAAAATTATTTAATAATAATAAAGAGTGAGATGAGAAAAAGACAAGATAATGATGCAACCACACCAAATCAGTCGTTACATAAAGTGGCATATCCGTCGTTACGTAACGACGCACTTAACGATACGATACAATAAAATTTAAATAATAACCAAAACAAACATCGTATTTAAAGTAATAATACGATATAATACAATATGTAACAACCATCCAAACAAGCTTGGCCACCGCTTGGTAAAATTCACTTTAGCTTATAGCTTGTTTGGTTGTGCTTCTTTTTGATAAAAAAAAAAAAATTCATTCCAAAAGTTTTTTTTCCTGGCCAAAATTTTAAAAGGAAAAAAATTATTTTTGAGTAGAAGCAGAAACAGTTTTTAAGAAGTAGAAAAAAATAGTTTCTTCCCAAAAATACTTTTGAAAATAATACACTTAGAAATACTTTTTAAAAATTTGGTCAAATATTAATTGTTGTATATTTCAAATTGATTAATCGAACACAAATAGTGAAAATAGTACGGGCTACCCAGTTTTTGGACTGGTAATTGAAAAATAGCCAGCATTTACAAAGTCATTAAAAAATAGCCACTGTTTTGCTGCAACAAGGAAAGTTCCAGCATAATATACTGGAGATTGGAGCACTCCAGTATATTATGCTGAAAGTTCACATGTAAAAAATTCGAATTCCAATATATTATGCTGGGTACTTTCCGGATTTTAAACAGTGTTTTTGTTCAGATTTATCTTTACATGAAAAGTGACTAAATTTTAATTACTTTTAAAACTGCGGCTATTTTCAATTACCACTTATAAATCTGGCTATTTTTGAATTTCGCCCACACAAATGGTTTCTCATCAAATTATTTTTTTTACAAAACAAACTAATTTTAAAAGCACGACCAAACCTCTATCAATTCACCTTCAATTTGCTCCCAAATGTTGGTGCGCTCTCAATTGGCTTGGCTTAGGCTTCCACTAATGGGCCTTGAACGAACCATACGAGTCACGGGGCATTTGCATTTATACCCACTTTTTGGGTCACGTTTTAACTTGTGCTCATTTTGCAAAAAAAAAAATTGCAAGTGTATCCACTTTTTCGCGTAACTTCAGCATACATGGCTGAAGTAGCAAAGTCAATCATGCAAAACTTCAGCATTCTAGTAGACGGGCCTGAAGTAGCAAGTGTGCTGAAGTTTTTGTTTGTAATTGCTGAACTTAAGCATAGTAACTGAAGTTTTATTCTCTATTTGCTAAAGTTTTTGTTTGTAATTGCTGAACTTAAGCATGGTAGCTGAAGTTTTATTCTCTATTTGTTGAAGTTTTTGTTTGTAATTGTTGAACTTAAGCGCATAGTAGCTGAAGTTTTGTTCTCTATTTGCTGAAGTTTTTGTTTGTAATTGCACTAAGTAAGCTGAAGTTTTTTTGTCTTGGATTCATTAATTTTGTCATTAAGCTTTTTCAAAAACTTCAGCAGAAGATACTGAAGTTATTTAGTTCATTTATAAAAATTTCAGCACTAAATAAGCTGAAGTTTTTTTTGTCGTGGATAAACTTTTTTCAAAAACTTCAGCAGAAGATGTTGAAGTTATTTAGTTCATTTGTAAAAACTTCAGCACTAAATAAGCTGAAGTTTTTTGTCCTTGATTCATTAGTTTTGTCATAAAGCTTTTTCAAAAACTTCAGCAGAAGATGTTGAAGTCATTTAGTTCATTTGTAAAAACTTCAGCACTATATAAGCTGAAGTTTTTGAAAAAGCTTTCTAACATACTAGATAAATAATCAAATTGCCAACAGTATCTAAATCATAAATTTTGGAAACAATAAACGTGAAAAGAACAGAATTATCATAAAAAGAATCACTAAGTGCGACCTTAAACTTTTCATACGTAGAAATATTCACAAATTATTGTCTACTAACTTACGTAATTATTTATAATTTATTTTTAAATAATCTGATAAACATACTTTTGACAATCATACCATGAACTTAAGTTTCATAGCAGCACCAACAGCAGCAGAAGAAAGAAGAACAAGAAGAAGAAAATGACGGAGGAGAAGGAGGAGGAGAAAAGGGGGCTGAAGTTGTTTAAAAAGTGAGTACAAGTTAAAACTTTTCCCGTTTGGCCCGAACCCGTTCCCCACAATAATCCAATATCAGATTGACACGTGTTGGAACTCCCAACTGAATTCTGTTTTCCCCGCGGGTGAACTTTCTGTTTCTTTTTCTCCTGCAGTCAGCTGAATATATTAGCGGGAACGAGAGTACAAGCAGGCAAGTGGAGAGAGAAAGCTCCTTTACTCAACTGCTCATTCTCTTTCTCTTTCTAGGATTTTCTCTCTCTTAATTCCTTCAGGTAACGATCATCTTCTTCGCTGCATTTTCTTTAGTTTCATTTCAATTTCTTTGTGTTTTTCGATTTTATATTAGTGTCTCTGTTCGTGATTTTGTGTTTTGCGGCACCACTATTTGTTGAAGCCATTTTTTCCTTTTCTTAGTTCAGGCATCTGTTTCCTCGTGTAAGCCTAATAGTATTAGAATTTTCTTTTGTAAAAATACACACGAATTCTTTTGTATCGTGTTGTATTCGGAGTTTAATTTCGTGCTATATTGGAGTTTTTCTTCTATCGGCTTCATATTCTTATTATATGGTTCTTTACGTATTTGATTTCATGAACATAAGTATTTTCAAGTCTTTTCTAAAAGTCGATGTTTAAATTTAATGCTAACGGAAAATTCAGTAAATTTTGCTGTGTGTAATTGACTGGAATAAACTTGGTGATTATTGCTCTGTATATTTCCCTTGGAAACTGGTAACTGACTTCTTCAGAAGCCTGTACTTGTAACTTCGGCTTGATTGTCTGCGCGCTGAGAAAAAATGTCAATAATGAATTCAGAATTGCATATATATATGCAGATATATATATATATAGAGAGAGAGAGAGCGCTAAATCTGTGTCTTGAACCATATATGTCTTTTTCTTGAAATCATGGCGAAAGTTCCAATTCAATACTAAACAAGTCCCATTTTGCAAATTTTAAGTTCTGTATGAAAGATCATATTATGCCATGCATCTTTATCTTATTTAATTTGTTCCTAATAAAATTCCATACGAGGATAGTGCAGTGCTAAGGTTTTTAATGTGGTAAGGATGCTTTATATTGGGTCAAACTGTCAAAATTCAAATCTTATGTTCTTTCACCTAAATATGTCTGTTATGCAAGTATGGAATTCATGCCTTGATAGGAGTTGAATAATATTTCGTTTATATGCATTTTAATTGCTCCCTCCTTTTCAATTTATGTCACTCTTTCAATTTTGAGATGTCCCAAACGTTTTCCACCATCCATTTCTTTACAACTCACATACTTCACGAATTCACATTCGTTAAGCTCTATGAATTTTAAACTTTGACGTGATGTCTTCTATTTCGAATAAACTTTTCAACCATTACCTTAATAGTACTTTCTCCAACTATCATTGATATGATATATATAAGTCAATTTAACATCTTAAACTTCATGTTTAGTCAAATACCATCATATATAAAATGGAACTAAGGGAGTACAAATAGACTGTTTACCTTTAAAGTAGATATGTAACAAACAAGATGATCATTTTATCAGCCAATACTCTGCTTTTACATTGTTTAGACCAACTAACTCCGTCTGAATCAACTAATAACTGTTATTTTCATCTCTCTGAAGCTTATGCATCAAATTCAATAATGTCAATTTAGAATGTAATAGACTTCTCTATTTGAAACTTCTAAAACTTGGCTGCTCAACAAAGATGGGGTTTTATTTACTTTTCCCCTAAATATTTTGGCGAGGCAAGCGATATGGTTAAGCTGATCAATTGTTTGATCTTTGCAGGTGATTGAGATCAGCAAGGGGAGCAAGGTGAAGTATGAACTTGATAAGAAAACTGGATTAATCAAGGTATTAAGGGGTCAGTTTATCATTTTGAAAAAGTAAAATTATGGAATTTTTTTGCTGAGTTACATGAAACAATTCTGTCGTCTGTAGGTTGATCGTGTTCTTTACTCATCAGTAGTATACCCTCATAACTATGGCTTTATCCCTCGTACAATTTGTGAGGACCAGGACCCTATGGATGTATTGGTCATCATGCAGGTAAGCATCCCTCATCCCGAGAAGTAACAGCATATATCACAGTAACCTCCTCCTTATTATTTTCTAGAAGAAGCTGCTTCTTGATTGCATCATTCTTTGATATATTACAGCTAGTCTTAGACTTGACACTAAGGGGTTGTGAAATTTCTTTATGACTTATAAAACACATGGAGACGGACAAGCTGATCTTGTCTAGTAATAGTCCCAGTATCGTCATATGATCAGTGTTTTGTTTTCCCTTCAGATACTCTTTAGATCAGATTTTGACTTTGAACAAATCCAGTGTTTAACAAAAAATGTGATTCTTTGGTCAAAACTAAAGACAAATAGAAATTCGGGCTACTGATAATCAGGAGACGAAAAAGAAATAATAGACTTTTTGAGAATGACAAATAAGCAGTAAATAGGTTTGTATTCCAATGTAATGTTTTTGATATCCTCCCTCCTTACAAATGACGAGACCCCCTCCTTTTATAGTTGATTCTAAGTAAAGGAGTAATACCTTAGTCTTAATGAGACAATTATGAGCAATAAATGACATTAAATAAGACGTTACACAATCATTCCTATTTAATACCAATTCTCTAACGTATTGGGTATTTAATATTGAATTTGGACTCCTTTTCGTCATCATATCCATGTCTTCAATGCCTTCTGATCTCTTGGCTTTAAATGACCTAAATAGGTACGAAGCTTGTATTATTCGAATTGCCTCTCGTGCCTATTTAGCTTTCCTTTCCCCGTATCTGTTATCACTCGTGCCTCTTAACTGATCATCATGTTTTGACCATTTGACCAGTCCTCGTGTCATGTCACGTCACCTTCAATGTAAATTCAGTTTTTTCCCAATACAGATAGTCCCCCACTTTCTATTTATTTATCAATTAAATATCTGGGAAGTGGATCTTCATAAAAAGGGAATTTTTGCCGTAATTAATACTATGACAGTACTAACGCTTCAATTGTCCCTTCTAATTAATGCTTTGCATACGTGTCACCTTTTATTTAATGCTCTACACACGTGTTACTTTTTGATTGGTTCTGCAATTCTGCGCCCTTTTTTCAAGGCTTCTTCATTCCCACTATTCACGAAGTGATAGTTGCCTTTATTATAGGCTTTCCATCATTACACTTCTAAGTTTGACGGTTGTCATTATAAACATATTTAACCCTCTTTCTTTTGTCTTCTTCTTCATAGATCTTCAACAAGCAATTTATTATTCACTTTTGCTTTTTCTCCCCTTTAGTTCATCCTTCTTCAACAATGTCATCTCCAAACCCTAACCCTAGAAAAGTTCCAATTCTAGATCACTTCCCCAATGCCCCCGTAAGACATAGGAGAGGCAGAGGAGGTAGGCTTCAGAGCTTGAGCCTAGGATCCACTCGTGGTGGTTCATCTGGTTCTGCTTCTTCTTCTTCTAGTATTAGGAGTTCTATCCCAAAGACCCCCTCTTCTAAAGGTAAAGAACTTTCTGAATCTACTCGAGAATCTTTAGTTGAAGAAATCGTACCCAATAATTTATCTTTTGGGAATGATAGAAGATCTCTCCAAGAACAAGTTAAAAATTTAGAAAAAGCTGACACCTATCCTTCTTTAATAACTGAACTTGTGATTCCCACTGTTAGGAAAGATTGTAATTGGATCTTCGTATGATGATTCCTGCCCCAAACCAGAGAATTTTTTCTTTCAGAATTGGATTCTCTTTCGTTTATACTTATCCCTTTACTTTGGGATTTAATCCTGCCATTGACCCAGTTATATTTGAATTTTGCCGCTTTTTCAAAATTTGCTTAGCACAAGTAAGTCCTCTTGTTTGGAGAGCTGTGGCTTGTTTAAGGTATTTGTCTACCAAAACCAATGTTAATTTTACCTTTTCCCATCTTATTCACCTATACCACCCCAAATTATTCCGCCATGGAGTTTTTACCTTGACTGCAAGAAGCAAGAAGGTTTTGGTAAACCCCGAAGATGACAAGGATCGAGGGTGGTATTGTCGTTACGTTGCTGTACGTACGGTGGATTTGTTGGGTGAAACAAACATTCCCTTCCCTGAGAAGTGGAATTTTGCACGTAAGTTTTTCTTTTTCTTACCGTATCTATTTTTTAAGAATTTTGATTTCTTTTCTAATCTCGTCTCTTTTTGGCTTTTTGTAGCAACCATGAGAGATGTGGAACACGTTCCTAACTTTCGTGGTTGGGTAGATTCAATTTTGAAAATTGCGCCTATGGAGGCGAGAACTTGGAAATCAATTTCTCTTTTGAATGGTTGGAAAGTGAAGACCCATGGTATGTATTTCCTTATGCTTTGCCGTATATTGAATTCTTTCTTATTTTAATTCTTTATCCCTCTTTTTATCAGGATTTGGTATCAGGGGTATGACAGCTGAGGTAGCCGTTGCCATTCGAGCGTCTTCAACCGCTTCACTTGATTTGGAAAAGACTCGGGCCACGCTACCAAAAAGAAAAGTTGTAGAAGAAAGTTTTGAGAATGAGGAAGAAGAGAATGAATACCTCTTTGATAGCTAGGCCAAGAGCCAGGAGACGCGTCATTGATGGGGATGAAGTTGAAGATACTCCTGCTCGAGCCTCTATCTCCGAGCCTGTTCAAATCCTTTCTGATGAGGATACCACTCCAAGAGGCTCTAATGAATCAATTCAACGTCTCTTTGTTAGTGGTTTTGAGAGTGGAGAGTTTGGACCAGTTCTTGATGAAACTCCCCTCTCTTCTTCTATTCTCATTTCTTCTATTCCTTCTATTCCTTTGACAACCACGAGTATTTCTTTGCCTATTTTATCGACTCCTGTTTCCTTACCTGTTTTGGTTCCCATATATGCTCCTACTGTCCCTGCTTGGACTCCCACAGCTCCCATTGTTTTTACCTCTTCTACTACTCCTCCTACCATTTTTCCCCCTCCCTCTGTTCAGCATACAGAGGCGGGTTCTAGCAGCAGAGGCATGACTATGAGAAGTGTTACTCTTGAAGTTCCTGCCAATCATAGCCTTTTAAGAAAGACTGGTGGAGCTGATGTTTGGCTCGAGCCTCTAATCGGAGATATTGAGAAGAAGAAGATGGAGAGCCACAGTTGCTTGACTTTGATGAATGACATAGTTCATTCTACCTTGAAGGTACTTCTCTTTTAACTTACAAGTTTTTTTTATTTCTCTATATTCTCACATTTGATGTCTTTCCCTTGTAGGCTAATCTTATTGGTACTGAGTTAATGGGAAGAATCTCCACTCTAGAGAAGAAGGATCGAGAGTCTGCGAAGGCTATCTCTGAGGCTAGGAGAATAGCCAAGGAAACCCAGCTTGAGGCAGCAAACTGGAAGGAGCAGTTTGAGAATGCTCAGGGGACCATAGAGGAGTTGCAAGAAAGTAGAAATCACCTGGAGCAGCAAAAGCGTGGTTTGACTTCTGAGCTAGCAATTGCCAAGGCTTCTTCAAGCCAATTTGAAAAAGTTAAGGAGCTTTTGGAGTGCTCATTTTCAGAACAATTATCAAAGGCCAGTGAAGAAATCAGAGAGCTTAAGGCACTTGTGGAGAAGAAAGAAGAATATGCAGGGGAGTTAGTGCAAAGCTTGACTCAAGCTCAGGCTGACTTAAGGATCTCCTCTGACGAGATACGTGCTTTGAAGAGTTCTCATGCCTCCCTTGAAGCTTCCCTTGACTCCCACTTAGCTGAACACCAGATATTGAAGAACGATCTTGCTATGTGGGAAAGGGAGTATGGACTTCTTGAGGAGAACTTCAACATAGAGGTAAGTTGGGCTTTTCTAAAATCTCGCCGTGATGCTTTGATGGAAGCTACTCAAGAAAACTTTGAATTGCAATCTGAATTAGCCAAAGTCTTAGACACTATTGAAAAAAGCCAACAACCAGTTGATACTCCTTCTCCTGCACTTGGAACT
This sequence comes from Nicotiana tabacum, assembly GCF_000715075.1. NCBI lineage: Eukaryota > Viridiplantae > Streptophyta > Magnoliopsida > Solanales > Solanaceae > Nicotiana > Nicotiana tabacum. The sequence goes on from NC_134084.1 coordinate 144,003,257, forward strand.
CCTGGGGCAGAAGAGCTTTTAAATGAAGAAGTGGCTACTACGGCAATTGGAGTTGCAATTCCGGCTCCCGAGGGTGAAACTTCTATGACATAGTCCATGGAAGCTGAAGCTCCCGTGACTCTTGCTTCCCTCGGTGATTTTAACACTCCAGGCCCAGTTGAAACCGCTCCTATTGTTGCTCCCTCAGAAGTTGTTACCGTGCCTGTGACTGCCCCTGAAAATGAGATTGCAACTTCTGATGTTCAAACCCCTTCAGTGACTAGTTGAATGTATTTCAAACTTTACTGTTTTTTTTATTAATTGGTGGTGTTATCCCTTGGCAACTTTAAGGGATCTTTTGATGAAGTCCCCAGTTATCATAATGGGGCATTTGTAAAAAACAAATATTTTGCTGACTAAGCTTGTACTTAGTCTTTTATATTAAGAAGTTTTATCGGTACTTCTGTATATTCTATTCTTGCCTATTTATCTAGGACTTATAGAATAGCTTAGCATTTTTATCCTTTGAAAATGCTTTATGATTCTTCTCATGGATTATCAACATGAGGCTTATAAAAGAGGGCCCTTTTATTTTATCGACACTTAATGAAGAAGACGTCTCAACTTCATAATGGTGTTATAATACGATGAAAGAAATAGGAATACACATGTTTTGTATGAAACAACTTTGACAAGTTTTTATTCATGAACTTTAACAAGTTTTTTGACTATTACATGTATTAAAATACATCTATAACTTTCTCGTAACTGTTTTTCTTGTAACAGATTTTTACATAATATAAAATAAACAAGGTTTTTCTTCATAACCTGTTTCAGTACATAGTCATGACCCTATCTTTATATATTAGGAAGGGTTTGAGAGGTGACTTCGTTTATGAGTTTGAGAGATGACTCTGTTGTTCTCATGGGAAAAACATTATGATGAATGTCTTGTGTTTGTTGAACACGATGATGAATGCTGAAGACTTCGTAACGTTTTCTCAACACTTGTCTCTTTGTGGTCGACTTTTGTTCAATATTCGTATATGTTTTTCTACACATATCTGTGTATAATATGTAGTCCCCCAAGTGTTTGAGCGGTGAAGTATGAAGCCTCGAGCATTTGTTTATTTCTTTCAATTTGGTCCTTTTCCTGAAACAGAAAAATATACGGGACTCGGAGGTGCGATTATAGATGAAGACTGCCTAACTCGTGTGTATTTCCATCAGATTAATTGTAACCCTGGGCTGGGAATTTTAGAATACTCCATTTTGCCTTGCAGGCCGTGACTCATCATTTGGCATGAGTTAGGGTTTTTGCCTAACATCTAAAATCGTTAGTAAAACTTTAATAATTCAAAAGAAAAATTTTAAAATGGCGATACCTGACTGTGGGTACTTTCTCAGAAGTAATATCTCTTTAAATGGACGGCATTCCAATGTGAGGGTAAAACTTTGCCGTCCATTGTCTCCAACTCGTATGCTCCTTTTCCCGCAATGTCACGAACTTTATATGGTCTTTCCCACATTGGACTTAGCTTTCCTGAATTAGCAGCCTTTGCAGATTGGAACACCTTTTTAAGCATGAAGTCCCCAATATTGAAAAATCTGAGGCGCGCTTTCCTATTGTAATATCGTTTAATTACTTACTTTTGTGCTGCCATTCTTATCAATGCAGCTTCTCTTCTTCCTTCAAGCAAAATCAAGGTTGACCCGCATCTCTTCATCATTAGATTCCTCCATTGCTTGAACATATCGTGTGCTCGGTTCACCTATTTCAACTGGAATTAAGGCTTCCGCACCATAAACCATTAAAAATGGTGTTTCTCCAGTGCTTGTTTTTGTCGTTGTACGATAAGCCCATAGTACTCCAGGTAATATCTCAGGCCAATTACCTTTTGAATCATGTAACCTCTTCTTCAAGTTGTTGATAATGACTTTGTTTGTGGATTCCGCTTGTCCATTACCCACTGGATGGTATGACGTAGATGTTATCCTTTTAATCTACCAACTTTGAAGAAATTCTATGATTTGAGCTCCTATGAATTGTGGTCCATTGTCACACACGATCTCTTTTGGTGCTCCAAAGCGGCATATTATATTTCGCCATATAAAGTCTTTAACTTCCTTCTCTCGTACCTGTTTAAATGCTCCTGCTTCTACCCATTTAGTGAAATAATCTATGAGTACAAGTAGAAACTTTACCTGACCCTTTGCTTGTGGTAGTGGACCTACGATATCCATTCCCCATTTCATAAAGGGCCACGGGGCTATAACAGGGTGTAGTAACTCAGCTGGTCTGTGCATATTATTGCCGTATCTTTGACATTTATCACATTTGGACACGAAATTGTTTGCCTCTTCTTCCATCTTAGGCCAATAATATCCTGCTCGAATCAATGTTCTTACCAGTGACCTTCCCCTTGCGTGATTTCCACAATGTCCTTTGTGCACTTCCCTCATCACATATTCTGTTTGAGAGGGTCCGAGACACCTTGCTAGTGGTCTACCGAACATCTTTCGATAAAGATTTCCTTGATATAAACAATATCGAGCGGCTTTTTTGCGAAGCGCGTGAGCCTTTCCCTTTGTCATTAGGCACGGTTCCGTGCTGTAAAAAAGCAATAATTTTGTTTCTCCAATCCCAAGTTAAAGGATTAAAATTTACCTCATTCTTATCAGGTTCGAGAACGGAATGAAATAAATGTATGACTGAAGCATTTGCGTCATTTGCTACGTCAGCTGCATATGGAGATTAGCTAAAGCATCTGCCTCCACATTCTCATCTCTTGGGATCTGCATTACCTTCCAAGTTTGGAATTGCTTTATTAGTTCCCGTACCTTTTCGAGATATTCTTGCATTCGAGTTTCCCTGGCTGTATAAGTCCCCATGATTTGATTGACCACGAGTTGAGAATCACACTTGATTATAATTTGTGTTATGTCGAGTTCTCTTGCCAATTCTAAACCTGCAATTACAGCCTCGTACTATGCTTCATTGTTAGTTATAGAATGACATTTTATAGCTTGCCTAATAGTTTCACCCGTAGGTGGTATGAGAACTATACCCAGACCTGCTCCTTTTACATTAGATGAACCATCAGTGAATAAAATCCAAGTCCCCGGGTTTGCACCATTAAAAACTTGTAATTCTTTTTCTGCTTCTAAATGCATCCCCTGGCTAAAATCAGCTACGAAATCGGCTAATACTTGAGATTTTATAGCAGTCCTAGGTTGATAAATGATTTCGTATTCACTTAATTCTATAGCCCATTTTGCTAACCTCCCTGACAATTCATGTTTATGCAAAATGTTTCGAAGCGGAAAAGCAGTAACTACAACAATGGGATGGCATTAAAAATAAGGTCTTAATTTTCTAGATTCCATGATCAAAGCTAATGCTAACTTTTCTAGCTGTGGGTATCGTGTTTCAGCATCTAGTAAGGACTTACTTACATAATAAATAGGAGATTGTTTACATTGGTCCTCACGGACTAACACAGCACTTACCGCAACTTCAGACACAGCCAGATAGATGAAAAGCTTTTCTCCCACCTTTGGTTTTGCCAATAACGGTGATTTTGACAAATAAGCTTTCAAATTTCTAAGGGCTTGTTGACAATCTTCATTCCATTCAAAATGATCTTGCTTTTTGAGTGCAGAGAAAAACTTAAAACACTTTTATGAAGATTTGGAAATAAATCTCCCCAAAGCTGCAATCTTCCCGTTAATCTTTGAACTTCCTTTTTATTAGTAAAGATATCAGGGATTTCTTCTATTGCTTTGATCTGAGAAGGATTTACCTCAATACCACGGTTAGAAACAAGAAAACCCAAAAACTTACCTGACGCAACTCCAAATGCACATTTTTCTGGGTTGAGTTTCATATTAAATTTTCGCAAAATTTCAAATGTAACAGATAGATGAGAAATATGATCATGATACTGCTGGGTTTTGACGAGCATATCGTCTATATATACCTCCATTGTCTTTCCTAAATGTTCGTGGAACATTTTGGTGACCAACCTTTGATAGGTTGCCCCAGCATTTTTGAGACCAAAGGGCATTACATTATAACAGTAAGTCCCCCTGTCTGTGATGAAAGAAGTTTTTTCTTCATCACTAGGGTCCATTTTAATTTGGTTGTACCCTGAATATGCATCTAAAAAACTTAAAAGTTCATGTCATGCAGTTGCATCAATTAATTGATCTATATGTGGTAAAGAAAAAGAATTTTTTGGACAAGCTTTATTAAGATCTGTATGACAGACTCGCCACTTACCATTTTTCTTAGGTACAACAACTGTGTTGGCTAACCAATTAGGGTACTTTACCTCGCGGATTGACCCAATTTTTAATAGCTTTTGGACCTCATCTTGAATCACCTGATTTTTGAAAGCCCCTTGCTTTCTTTTCTTTTGCTTTATTGGTGTAAAGGATGGGTCTTCGTTTAATTTGTGAGTCATCACATCCGGTGGTATCCCTGTCATGTCAGCATGGGACCAAGCAAAACAGTCCACGTTAGATTTTAGAAATTCAATTAACATACCTCGCATGTTTGAGTTTTAATTAGCTCCAACATAAACTTTCCGTCCAGGCCATTGCTCAAATAATATCACAGCCTCGAGTTCTTCGATGGTTGTTTTGATATTTTCATTCTCCTCAGGTTCTTGAATTGTATCAGGTCTCGAGTCTAAATCTATTTTCTCTCGCTCAGTTGAGGTTTGATTGCTGACACCTTCAACTGTTTCCTGTAATTGCTATTTTTCTTTGTTTACGGTGCTCGTATCTGTTATAGTGTTGATACTCCTCGCTGTTTGTTGATCCCCTCGAATTTGACAAATCCCCCACGGTGATGGAAATTTAATAACTTGATGTAGAGTTGACGGAACAACATCCATATCATGGATCCAAGGCCTCCCCATGATCATATTGTAGGCCATTTCCATATCAACTACCTGAAATTTAGTTTCTTTAACAACACCTGCAACAAAAGTTGTTAGAATTACCTCTCCTTTTGTTACCACACTTGAATTGTCGAAGCCTGACAAGGTATGCGCCTTGGGTATCATTTTGTCTTCAGCTTGCATTTCACGTAATACCCTTAGTAGTATAATATTTACGGAACTCCCTGGATCAATCAAAACTCGTTTTACATTAGTATCATGTACAAATAAAGATATTACCAGTGCGTCATTATGTGGGGTTATCACTCCTTCGGTATCTGCATCATCGAATGAAATACTTTCATTTTCTAAAACCTGCCGTACCCGTTTCCCGTGTGTAATTGTTACTTTAGAAACCTTGTTGGAAGCTGTGTAGGTTATACCGTGAATATCTTCTCCCCCACTTATCACATTCACTGTTCTCTTGGATGAAGGAGGCTTTGGAGGCTCTTGCCTATTTTTCATATAGGCTTGTTTACCTTTTTCACTAAATAACTCAGTGAGGTACCCTTGCTTCAATAGATGATCCACTTCACTCTGCAAGAATCTACATTATGAAGTTTTGTGCCCGTGATCATTGTGGAATTCGCACCAATGATCTGGATTGCGTCTATTTGGATTTGACTGCATCTCTTTTGGCCATCGTACCTTATCTCCCATGCTTCTCAAAATAGCCACGAGCTCGGAGGTAGTGACATTAAAATTATATCCGCCGAACCTTGCCTTTAAACTTCTGTCATCATCTCGTGACTTTTGTCTGTTCCGATCATTTCTGAATCTTGATGAAGAACCAGATTCCCTGTTCCTCGATTTTTGATCATATTGTTGGCTATCTTGTTTTGACCGTGAGTCTTTTCCTGCAGGTCCCATATATGGATCGTACCTATTTTTACCTGATCTTTTTCAGTTTTTGATCTTCTGGAACCGCCCCTTTCTTCATGATGAAACTTAGGTACGGTATCTTCTTCAATTCGCAGCTTCGTACTGTACCTGTTGTAAACATCATTCCACGTGGTTGCAGGGAATTCTCGAAGGCTTTCTTTGAGTTTTCTCGTGGCTTCAGAACTTTTGTCATTTAAATTACTTGCAAAAGCTATTGCGGCCCAGTTGTCAGGTACACGGGGTAGAGTCATTCTTTCACGCTGGAATCTATCAACAAAGTCTCTGAGCAACTCTGAATCCCCTTGTTTGATTTTGAAAATATCTTCCATTCTTTTCTCAACCTTTTGAGCTCCCGAGTGTGCTTTAATAAAAGAATCTGCAAGCTCAGCAAAAGAATTTATAGAATTTTCAGATAAAAGAGAATACCAGGTTAATGCACCCTTGGTGGGTGTTTCTCCAAATTTCTTGACCAGTACTGATTCAATTTCTTGTTTGATCAAGTTGTTGCCTTTCACGCCTGTTGTAAATGCAGTCACGTGGTCACGTGGGTCTGTAGTACCATCATATTTCGGGATGTCAAGCATTTTGAACTTTTTCGGAATTGGAAGGGGAGCAGCACTTGGCTTCCAAGGTTGTTGTGAGTATTTGTTCATGTCTACTCCTTTTATTACAGGCGGAACTCTAGGGATTTGCTCAATACGCTCATTTTGTTCCTTAATCTGTTTCTGCAAGGTTAGTGCTAAATTTTGAAAATAGGAATTATTTGAATTACCTGGTCCCCCTTCCTGTGGTTCACTGGTGGTTCCTCCATTTCCAGAATTAACAAGACCAGAACGAGGATTCTCTAATGTATTATTATTAGGAGTTGGTGTGGGTGGTGCAGCAGGCAATTGACTAACTAGAGCCTGAAGAGCTTTGCCGACCAGTGCATCAATTAGCTTTTGTAAAGCTTCATTTGCACCTCCTTCAAAATGTTCAGATTGTTCTTGTTAATTAGCACGGGATTCAGGAGCAGGAGTGCCTTCACGAGATTGACGTGGTGAATCTGGATGGGAGGGAACCACGTCAATGTTCGGTAGGTCTCCTTGATTTTGATGGATTTGATTTTCATGGTTTCCCAATGTGTTATCACTGTTATTGTTGTTGTTGTTGTTTGACATGTTGATAAAGACGAATAAAACGTAGCTTCAAAGAAAAGATTATCAGTTTCCCGGTAACGGAACCAATTTGTTTAACCAAAAATGTGATTCTTTGGTCAAAGCTAAAGACAAATAGAAATTCGGGCTACTGATAATCAGGAGACGAAAAAGAAATAATAGACTTTTTGAGAATGACAAATAAGCAGTAAATAAGTTTGTATTCCAATGTAATGTTTATGATATCCTCTCCCCTTACAAATGACGAGACCTCCTCCTTTTATAGTTGATTCTAAGTAAAGGAGTAATACCTTAGTCTTAATGAGACAATTATGAGCAATAAATGATATTAAATAAGACGTTACACCATCATTCCTATTTAATACCAATTCTCTAACGTATTGGGTATTTAATATTGAATTTGAACTCCTTTTCGTCATCATATCCATGTCTTCAATGCCTTCTGATCTCTTGGCTTTAAATGACCTAAATAGGTACGAAGCTTGTATTATTCGAATTGCCTCTCGTGCCTATTTAGCTTTCCTTTCCCCGTATCTGTTGTCACTCGTGCCTCTTAACTGATCATCATGTTTTGACCATTTGACCAGTCCTCGTGTCATGCCACGTCACCTTCAATGTAAATTCAGTTTTTTCCCAATACATCCAGCACTTTAAGTAGTTAAATAATGCAAAATGTTGGAGCTCCTCTGATGCTGAATCACCTGTATCTACCTTCTGCTATTTTCACAAAACTTTTTGTCGAACTGGTTGGTATTTCCAAAGAAGCCAAGCTTGTTAATTAGCAACCGGGCTTGAAGGCTACTTGTCAGTGCAGTCTGTGAGCACGTGATTTTTGTTTTCGCGACAATCACTCCAATAGAAACAAAATAATAGTAGTTTGGTCTTGCTGCACAATTTTTCAGATTTTACGTGGCATTTTCGGTATTTATTTGTGATCTTCCCCTTTTGTATTTTTATCAAAACAAAATATAAAAATATGTGTCGTGTGTAAAAATATAAAGTGATGATATTTTTTTTAATTGTGTGATTAATTGTTGTTTAATATTTTATTAGTGTTGTTTAATTTAATTAAGAGATTAAAGAGGAAAAGGGATTTTCGGATTGGGCCAGTCCATATCAAATAAAACAAGCCCAAACCAAATTGTCCGGTCCAGTTCAGTTCGGCCCTAGGAGTATCCCAAACGACGTCGTCTTGATCTTGCTTGATTTGGGTCGTTGATCTCAGAATGATCAACGGCCAAGATCACATACCCCGTACCCACGTACAGATCCGACCCGTTCTACCCGAACCAACCGTGACCCTTACTAAGCTAAACGGCATCGTTTCATTTAAACCTTCAGATCCAAGCCGTTGATCTTGTTTGATCCAACGGCCGAGATCAAGCCATCCACCCCATATATAAGCTTCCCTCTCATACCCCACCCCCTATCCAAACACCCTTGCCTTTAGGTCATCCCCTCCACAGACCTAAACCCTTCAGAACCTTAGCCGCCCCCTTTCCCTTCACCATTAATCCCGACGGCATGGACGCCGGTGACCCCCACCTTAAGACCATAGATGCACCTCACCATCCTGAACCCAAATCCACCAACCGCTTGCTTCGAATCAGTCCCTAGGCTCTCGAATCTTCATTTGAAGATTCGAGCAGAACTCCCATCTACACCGATCTACCCCAGTTTCACACCAGACAGTCCCCAGACCTCCCTTGTGACCAAACCATGCTTGGTTTGGTCCGAATCTAACCAAAGAAACCCAAATTCCAAATCTGCCCTCTAGGAACCCTAGGAATCCTCATGCCCGGTCTGTGTCCGTTTGAGCCAAGTGATTAGGGTCTAATGGACCTTAATCGAAGTGTTCTCAATTGAGAACACTTCGATTAAAGTCCGTTTAACCCCAAGAAAGGTCTATTCAAATCCGAGCTAAGGCTTTCTGATTTTTCAGGGGCTTTAAGGTAAGTGTGTTTTTCTTTTTCTTTATTCAATACATGTGTTGTTAAAGGTCTGTTCGTATGGCCAAATGTTTTGTTTAATTTGTGTCTTTGAATTTTTATCAACTGTTGTTGTCCACCTTGCCTGGACCCCTCTGTTTGATCGAGTCTTTCTTTCATTTACTGATAATGTGTGTATGTGTAAGATGTACAATCAAACGAATTTGAAATGGTTCGTTTAATTAGTTCCCAGGGTCATTTCTGTATTGACAGTACAATCTGAACCCCTTGTTCGATACTGCTCGATTCCAATCATTGGTTTCAATTATATATGCTACAATTAGTATAGTCGAGTCGATATACGTCGCCAATTAGTTTGGCTTTGAAGGATATCACTCTGATTCATATTGTGGATTTCCTGTTGAAGTGTGTTTGAATCCAATTAGGAACTGAGTGTAGTTGTTTGTCAGTTGTTCAATTCAGAAACCTTTGAGGATGTTGTTTATAGTTGCAGTTCAAACTTTGGTCTGAATTGGTGACATGTGCACTTGTGCACAACATGTGCATAAAGTCCCTTTTTTTAAGATTAAAATAGTTTGACAGCATATGTTGTCAGATTATATTCTTGCTGCCCATGTTTGCTTTTAGTTTAATAAAATGATAAAGGGGACTGTTAGGGAATGTCATGGGAAGGGTTTTATTTTAAGTAGTTGAGTGGAAAGAAAAGAGACCACACGGGGGGTTCTGATGTGTTTTAACAGGCTGTGAATAGCCTGATATTAGGCTATAAAAAGAGGCAGAACTTCCATTATTGGGGGACTGGATTTTAGAAAAACATAGATACAGAGAGAGATAGATTCAGAAAAGAGAGATAAAGGCATATAGACAGAGGGGGATTCAGACTGATTTTGAGAGAGCATATATACAGATAGATAGAGGGGTTAAGAGATAGAAAACATACAGACTGTTTCTTCCTACTGTTGTTTGGGTTTCATTTGTTCAACTTGTTCAATCAATTCTAATTTCTTCCAAGTCTCAACTAAGTTTATTGGTTGGTTTGCATTGGTTGTTCTCCTGGACTTGGTCTGTCTTGGAGCTTTGTTTCTACTGCACTGTTTGCTGCTGTTATTTTGTTACTGCTTGTTCCATCGGCTATAGTTGCATCTTGCACTGGGATTTGTCCTGTTGTTATCCGCTGTTACTGCTGCTGCTTTTGTTGCCATTGCTACTCTACTGACTTCTCTTCTTCTTCAATTGTAAGCATTTCCAGGTACACACTTCTGAAACCATGTGTTGTTGAAAGCTTGAAGTTTGAAGTAGAAATAAAGAAATGAATGTTGTTTACTTTACAATACTTGTACTCAAAACATAGCAATAGGTTGAATGGTAGTTAGCCTGTATTTGTTTAAGTTCATTCCATCTACAATTACTCTGTATGAATTAACACACATCCTAACCGAGGTGAACTACTAGATAGTATTATTGTTAGGTTAGATGTATCGGGAGATGATGTACTTGTTAGATCAGTTTATAGCTCATTAAATATACATTTGTGCAATATGTACTTAATAGAAGTTTAGTCTATTTAACACTATGTGGTTATAGTTGTTAAGTTGTCTGTATGACGAGGAGTGCGTGTGTGTTTAGTATATTGGCAGTTAAATCTCAGCTTCTATTCTTGTTCCCTAACATGTAAGGCAGGATGCTTTTAATTCGACAAAAAGACTCATCATAATTCTGAATCGTTTAAACTAACTCTATCAAATTGGGTTGCGTTAGGCAGTTTATAGGATCACGTCTGAATCCCATTGGTAGTAGCTTATAGTAGTCAACGATGTTAATCTGTTCAAAAGATCGGTTTGAATTAAAATGAGACAGACGCTTAGGGTGAGTTTAGCATGATATTTGTCTTGTATGCAATTTCTTTTATCAAACTGAAAGCATGTCCAATAAAGCACAAAATTTTTCCTCCTCGCAATAATCAATCAGATAACTAATAAGAGGCCGGGATTAGCTAAGCATGTAATTCAATTAGCACACATTTTTTTTTTTAGAGACGAACATAGTAGAAATGTAGTCACTTTAGGATATCCCTTCTAAAATAATGATACGAGCCTCGTCAAATAAAAAATGCAAATTACGGGGCCCTCAATAATTGATCATAATAAATACTTAGAATTTGGGATGGACTGTTTAGTGAATTTCACTGCCTTCACCAAAGATAATAACGTGTTAGACTCTTTAGGCGCAACTCAATTAAAATTACATTCTTAAATTCGGGTGCACATTGATGTGACCCAAAATCCAAATCTCAACGGAGTCGAAATGTGTTAACAACTACGGGTGCATTGATTGTGACGTGGTTCGAGATGCATTTTCGCGACGTTGCAATTCTATAAAAATAAATGATAATAATAAAAGCGGTTTTAAACTTAATAAAAGCACATAAGTCACAACATGTATTTAAATCAGATATTTAGCCATTATAACAATTTAAGCGACCGTGATAGAACCACGGGATTCGAGGGTGCCTAACACCTTCCCTCGGGTCAACAGAATTCCTTACTTAGAATTTCTGGTTCGCAGACTTCATTTGGAAAAGTCGAATATTTTCCTCGTTTCGGGATTCGAGATAAACCGGTGACTTGGGACACCAAAAGCCAAACATTTCCCAAGTGACGACTCTGAATTAAATAAATAATCTCATTTCGAATATTGTCACTTAAATTGGAAAAACTCCCTCGCGCATTTTACCCTTCGGGGCGGGCGTGCAAAAAGGAGGTGTGACACAGTCCATGCATCTCGTGAGCTTGACGAATTTACTATTTGTGGCCTTTTTAATGCATAAAATTTGCTAATACAGGAAAGTTTAATATTGCTGTGGCTATTAGTTCTATGATTGGTCCATTAAGTTCATGGAAATGCCAACAATAGCCTATTCTTCAGTTGATTTTATGGTGCAAATGTACAGGAACCTGTTCTTCCAGGTTGCTTTCTCAGAGCTAGAACAATTGGTCTTATGCCTATGATTGATCAGGTATTTTATAAATATATATTATATATACACTAAATTACTTTGATCTCAATAGTTAAATGGAATATTAACTTGAGTCTGAATTCAGGGAGCAAAAGATGACAAGATAATTGCAGTCCGTGCTGATGATCCTGAATATAGCCTAATCACTGATATCAAGGATCTTCCACCCCATCGTTTAGCTGAGATCCGCAGCTTCTTTGAGGACTGTATCCTTTTCCAAGCTCAAAAACCATGGATTTTCAATTTCAGAAGTTTATGCATACACTATGATGAATGTAATGTAATGTTTGACTGTAGTTCTCGACAAAAGATCAGACAAGAAAAATGAGAAAAAAGAAGTTAAAGTTGATGACTTTCTACCAGCCTCTGAAGCCGCGAAAGCAGTAGAGCAGTCCATGTAAGTTACAACACATTTCCTCTAAGCACGGGTTCTTTATCTGTCGAGGCATATAGTAATGAGCAATATTGAAGAGTTCTGTTACATGATTAAGAGATGGTTATGTCATTTGATTATCATCCATTCCATACTCATATATTTAGTGAGATCAGGTGCTCATTTTTCATTTCAGGAATCTCTATACAAGCAGCCTACGTAGCGGAGAGCTAGTCATTGGTACTGATTGATTCACGACGCTCATATTAATTCACTATATAGTAGTACCACTATACAGTTCTATTAATATTTCCTAGTACTGCACAGAGAAATGGACTTGTTTCATGTACATATAACTTTCTACTACATACTTGTATTGCTTACTGTTGGGGGGAGTTGGGGGGGGGGAGGGGGAGGGGGAGTTGGGGGGGAGGGGGAGGGGGAGGGCAAGTTCCATACAGTACAAGATCATGAATTGCAGTTGAAGATCTAAGTGACTTCAAGTTTGTGAGATTTGAAATTTACTCAAAATGCTTGCTCCCTTGGTAATGAAATGGATTACACAACACTATATTTCTTCTCTCGTCTGTGTTCCGAAAGCTAAATTTGTTATTTTTTATTTGTTCTTTCTTTTTTGAACGTGCTTAATTTGGATAGGAACCAAATAAAAAGAGCATATCCATAGAGTAAGTTATTTCTTGCAATTGTACCCTCTTTTTATTTTTTCTTCTAATGCAATAACTATTTATTTCAATTATCTTTTTATTTCTTCTTTTGATGCAATGACTATTTATTTCAACTGTGTATTTTTACTTTTTCAGGTAAAATGTGTAAAAAGTATATTTTTAGAGTACCATAATTTAGAGCTATATAAAAAATTATAGCCAAAATAATTAATTTCAAATTTTGTATTTTTATAACTTTTTAGATGCCTTGACTTTTCAATTGTATAATAAATCTTTATTTTCAGGTCAAATTCAAAAAAAGATTAACTAAAACTTTATTATATTTAGCCAAATAAAAAAATTTAGCCTAAATAATGTAGTTCTATCAAAGTTTATTATAAATTGTATTCGAAAAAAATTATTTAAAAAAGTAACATACTTAAAAAGGTAAAAATATATTTTATTTTCAAAAAAATGCCAAATATGCAGAAAAGTCCACGTGGCAGGCGAATGCACCCACACTTTTTGCCACATCAGCGTCCAAGGGGGTACTGTCTCTCAAAAGGCCAAGTTGAGGGGGTAATTGTAGCACCCCAAAATATTTCGAAGTACTTAAGCGCTATTAAGAAAGTTGACGTGTGCTAATTGTACAAATTTATATGCAGACGAGGACTATTAATATGATGGATATTAATTGAATATGATAATAAGTGCACGATGTGTATTTTAAGTGATATAGGTCATAAGGAGAGCCCTTGGGGCAAATTAAGATGGAAATTATATGGTAGACTAAAGTTCCAAATGAGTACGCACAAGACCTAACTTTAGACAAGCATATCGATATATGTATAAGGATTTATATGATGTATAACCTATAAAATGAAAGGTATTTGAGTATAGTTTCTAAAACTTCAAACCGTTCGTCATTTGGACTTTCCTACAAGAAGTTATGACCAAATTACCAAAGGCTGGCGGAGTGTGCGAAGGCGAAGCATCCGAGGCCGCGTCCGAAAAGAGGGGTTGACAGTGAAGTGCTGCCATAGCGTCCAGGTCAGCATCTGACCTTTGAAGAGGAGTGAGCTGCGGATGCGAAGCATCTGAGTCCACGTCCGAAACCCAGAAATCTGGGCCTATAAATACAAGGTCGGGGGAGGAGAGTATTTTGAGTATTTGGGGGTTAGGGTTCTTGAGGTGAATGGGGGATTTTTAGCTCAAATCAAGTCCAATCAACTAAGGTAAGTTGTTAATGATATTTTGGGTTGATTCCTACTCAATATACATGAGTTCTAACATCATTCTAACATCCAAATTCTAGATTTCATCATCAAATCCTGAAGAACACAAAAATTACCAAAGTTGTGATTTTTCAAGATTGATATACTAAAGGTAATTTCAATGCTTCAAACTCGTTTATTATGAGTAGTTAGAAGTATTTGAAGTATTTGTTACAAGTTTTATTGGTTGAAAGATTGGATTATAAAACTCTAGTTCATGGCATGAATAGTATTTTTGATAAAATAATAGAGAAGATGAATGATTAATCTTGGTGATGAAATTGATTGAATACAATGAACCTATGGAATTATTGTTAGCAAAAGATGAAAGTAATCAACTAAGTAATCATCTGAATTGTATATTGTGCAAGTTTTGATTATGGAAGATGATGAATAGTAATTTGGTGGCATTGGACAATTGATGTAGTATTATTAATGACTTCGAATGAGTATTAAAATATAAGGATGGAGTTGAATGGTCTAGCTTGTAAATGTATTTGGCGATTTGAGTTGTTGGAGGCTTGTAGCCAATTTATGAGCCATATATGGATATTGGTTAATATCCAGGCCATATTTTAATATAATTAGGATATTTAATTGTAAATATCGACTTGTTGGTGATGTTGAGCTTCTTAATCAATATTGGAATGAAGGAAGAGGATTGAAAGCTTGTGAATGTTAATAAAGCGAAAACGAGGTAAGTTGATTAAAACTTACTCTTCTTGAAGGACTTTCTCTAAAAGCATGTTTCAAGTTAATACTTAAGTTGTTTGCAAATGTGCTTTCGTACTTTTGGAGACAAACAAGTACAAATATCTCCATGTATTAAAATATTATGTTGCATATGTAGTGTCATGCCATTTTGTAAAATTTTATTTTAAATCTTGTTGGCTAAATGACACTCAAGGTAAATGTTATAAGTTTTTATCAAAACTTATGTATTGACAAGAGTATACATGTTTGAGTGCTAAAGAAAAGTTTTCATGGAAAGTACTTCTTTTGGAAACTGATGTGCAGAACAACCCTTGTGGTATGTTTTAAAGATTGATGTTAAATTGGTAAAGGCTTTAGCATGTAAAAGGTTGTTTATTTAATTTTTGTTCAAATGATTTAGATTTTATATAAATGTTATGATTTGATAAAAATAGATCCTTTGAAGCTACTATGCTTTGAATCTATTTTTGAAGTATCAAATATTTTAGGAGTTACTTGTGTTCACCGAGATTGACTTTGAATATAGGGTGTTCGTTGTCATGAAACTACACATATCGGTGTAGGCGTAGATGACCACTTTGTGGTATAGACTACGGCAGAGTGCTCTCCCTCGAGAGAGTACTATTTTGTGTTATAATTAGCATGGCTGAGTAGATTCGTACGGCACTACGATGAGACGACCTGAGCAAGTAAGGTATATGATACTTGCCGCTAGGTACATAACCTAGTTGACCTTCTTATGTCGGTGATGGTATGGTACTTCCAGTGAAAGGTAAGGATGATTTTCTTATGATTAGGCCTAAGGAGCCGAAAGCGATTTCGATGACTTAAAGTATATGAAATGATTTTGTACGATATATCCAAAATCTTGGATTGATGTAAATGATTTAAAAGTTTATATTGTGAGTTATATTCACTTGGTTGTTATTTAAAATAACAAGAGTCATGAGTTGATAAAATTTCTTATCTTTTTATATCAAATATTGGTGCATTATTTTTATAAAGTTTGTCCCAAGAACTTAAGTAGAGAGAGTCTATGACACTTATTGAGTACCGCTGTGGTGTACTCAGCCCTAAGGGGCCCCCTCTAGGGCCCTTCTTACTTTACATGTTTCAGGATGATGTAACGATACGTGGCATGCGGTCAGGCCAGGATGACTCTCTTTCCGAGGTATTATGAAGCACCACTTTTATTTCGTGGTAGCTATCATGTTCTTTCTTATTTTATTTTGTTGGAATTACTCCAACCGTTGGTTCTATTCTTTGGTATAGAGACTCCATAGATAGTTATGAAAGGTTGTAGTAGCGGGATTGTACACGACATTCATGAAAGTATATTTTACTTAGTCTCATTGTTATTATTATAAAGGGCGTCATGTGTGATTTTGAAATGGGAAAATATTTTATCATTTAAATTGAAAATGTATAAGATTTTCAAGGAGCTTCCGCAGTTAAATTGGTTTTCATGCATATGATTTGGGTGCATCACATGGTTTGGTTCGTTCGGGTCGGGTAGTGTGCCGAGTGCCGGTCACATGGTTTTGGGTCGTGACAGTAATTAAGATTACGAGTTTTGGATCGTGACAATAATTAATATTACGAATAGTTTAAGGCTGTAACTAATAATTCGTGTCAAGTTTAGGGGGTGGTAAGGTATTTTGCCCAGATGAAATTCAGATCAATCCTTATAAGAATAATAGATCTCCTTGTATAACTAATCAACTTAAAAATTAATTTTGCCATGGCCAACAAATAGGCATGAATACCAACAAGGTTTGTGGTGAGTGGTAAATATTCTTTATCATTAACCGAAGGTCTCGGGTTCGAGCCCTGAGTATTGAATCGCCTTTGTTAAGGGAGTGATTTACCCTCCAATATGAGACTTTTCGGCGTGAATCTGAATTTAGTCGGATCCCAATATGAATATCGGACATCGGGTGGGAAAAAAAAAAACAAATAGGCCCGAATGCCTTTTGAAGTCCTGATTTCCCCTTTTTTCTGTGTTGTTACAACTCTTTCCAAAGTGTTGAAATAACTTTGCTTTTGTGATACGTGGAGTAACTTTTTACTTGCTCTATAAAATTGATGTAGTAATCCTTCATGAGAGTGACTTAGCTTTTCCTCTTTATCATATACTTTATTGACAAAAGAAAATGAGATCTTTCCAATGACTTTAATCTATTGCTGTAGCTGGTACAGGTTGGACAGAGTAGAATATATATGAGCTTTCCTCTTTTCTTCTCTACTTTGCCTTTCTCTATTTGCTTTTCCTTATGTTTGTGAAAATTCTGAGTCTACTGGGCTGAAACTTTCAAAAAATAAAAAGATTGATTCCGCCATGGAACAGATTGTATTCCCGAGCTATGGGTTCCTAGGCTCGATACATAAGGTCATAGTCATCATGATGTTATAGATAGGGATGACAAGCGGTGCGATGTAATTACGGGAACCCATAGCTCACAGATAAGAAATGCCATTTTGACAGACCGTGACTTGCTGATTTAGTCAAATGGCCTAGCTATCAAAGACTTGTCAAGAAAATATTTTTGGCAGGATTGATAAATAAAATATGACGATCCAGAATAAATGACACTAATCATGTCACGCCTAATACTTATTGATACCATCTTGATAAAGGGATCAAATGTCTCGAGTGGACTCTATACAACGAAATTAAGAAAATCATTCCTTCTACGAGAGACACAATAAACTAACATGGACTTTGTACCTTGGAGGAAGAAGATTTGGCGAGTCAAATGGAAAAGAGGTGCGAGTACACCTCATTAACCAAAAATAATTACTTTAGTTTGCAACAACAATTTAAACAATTTCTTTTTAAGAAAATTCAAAAACTAAGTTTGTAAATTCAAATTTATAAATAAACTCTAAAAAACAAATGCCACGAAGTCATAAAATTGTCAGGGAAAAAGAATCTCACACGTGTGATTATTTTATTAGCCAAGTCAGAAATCTGGCGGAATTTCAGTCCATAAATCCATATTCATTTTTAACTTTTCCGGAGAAGGATTCCTTATTCATTTCCTTTATTTAATCAGATTCCCTCCCAGTCCATATTCGTTACCCAACAATTTTGTCGATCTTATCCACAGTACACATTACATTAGTTCCCCAAAATAGTCCATATTACTTTATTTCTTTTCCAAGTTAGTACGTAATCACTCTATTTCTTTTACTTGACTAGTACTTTAAAAATATTTTTTTTATTTATCACTTTTAGTATATTAAGATAAGATAATTTTTTTGTTATACCCGCAATATTAATTACTTATTTCAAATAATTTTCTCAAATCCTTAATATGAGTATCATGATAAATTAAGTACTTCATTTATCATTACATAAGGGGTGTTCAAAGTTCATAGTGGACAAGTAAAAGTGAACGAAAGGAGTAATAATTTATATGACAATATTTGAGCGAAAATAAATTTTAATAAAACTATAATTTTGTTAAAAATTTTATGGTCTAAATAAGTTAGAGATATTTATGTGACTAAAAATTATTTTATCAAAAAAATAAAATAAAATTTAAATATTATTCTTTTGTTATTCTATTAAAGGAAATATCATATTATAATTTGAGAAGGGTTATTGTTTTTTTCCTCAAAATCTCGGATATTACTGTATTTTTTATTCCAAAATAGTACCTTCAAATGTATCTATACGCCGTATACTATATATGTACGGTGCTATTATCTTTATATTTTCCGGATAAGGCGTTTCTGTCCGATTTAGGAGCTCTACTTCTTCAGTCTCTTCAGTCCAACTTCTATTCCGATGCCAATCTTCACGCTATAGTTATTCAATTTCTCCTTCCAAATCGCACCAATTTTTGTCCATATCGATTCATTGTTTTGACTGTAGAGCTGATCCCTGAGCTAGGGTTTTGGAATTAGGGTTTTGTTTTGTGTGGAAAATTAATATTGAAGAGCATCGAACAATGCATTCGGTGCCTTCTGTATTTGATCTCAGCTTCGCTGTATTTTTCTATGGTTTATTGTGTTTTCATCGTCTGAAAAAAGTTGATTGGCCTAATAATAGTCTTAGTTAACGTTTACTTTTAATACTTGCTGTAGTCTTTTAGTATAGTTGGTCAGTTTTTAGCGGATTTGTTTGTGCTGATAATAGATTGGATTTCGCACGTCTTATTTGGAGGATCTGATAAGGTTCATTTCGATCAACAAACTCAAAGGTAATAATCTAAAATATGTCTTACTTGACTCTGTTTGACTTGATTAATGTTCTAAAATATGTCTTAGTACTTGATTCTGTTTGACTTGATTAATCTTCTAAAATACGTCTTACTTGATTCTTCTTTAACAATTACTAAAGCATGAATATTGGCTACAGTAGTTTGCACCCAAGGTTGTAGCCTAGTGGCCAGTGACCTGGGAGGAGAACCATCAGGTCTTAGGTTCAAATCCCAGCCGAGCCAAAAATACTAGGTGATTTATTCCTATCTGTCTAAGTGGTGGGCAGAATTAACCCTACCTGCTGCCTGCAGGTAGGTAGCAGGTATCAAGTTGAAGTGCACACTGTCATAAAAGAAAGTAGTTTGGAATAACTTTCTAGGCACTTCAACTGTTGTTATGGTGGTGGTTGCATATTGTATCTGATTTTTTTGCCTATGCATCTGGCATTTGCTTTAATCATTTTTTTAAAACCTTGTGGGTGGATTTTTGGGTTTTGGATGCATCTGAATGGCTTGCAATACACATATTTTGTTTGATTGAATAGTCCGGTTTGGACAGAAGCAACTACTGCATTTAAATTGGTTTGATGGTTCATTTCTGTCTAGATCTGTTTCAACTCGTGCTAGATGGCTCGAATATTAAATTGTTCAGAGGTCAAATGATTAGATTGGAAAGGAAGTGAAAGCTTGTTTCTGATCTAGTTGCTTTATCTTTCTATTCTATTTCTACGAATAGATATTCTTGTTATTATTTTGCTCAGACTTTCTGTGCACACTTTGGCAGATCTTTGCTGCTCTCTTTGTATTTGATGGGCGATTGTCCTCCTTACTACAAGTCAGTGTCTGAAAATGTTGGCGGCTTTTGCGAGTCATCAAAGGAGACGCCAGTTTGTGCTTTTGGATATATAGAAGGTCTTTCCATAAATGATCTTTGCTGCCATTTCACTGATTATCTCAATATTCAGGGTGGTGAAGACTCAAACAATAAGTGCAATTCTGAGACAGTGAAGGAAGATGTAACTAAAGATTCCTATGGAAGTGACTCTGGTAAAGTTGCTTCTGTGAAATACTCGATCAAATGTGCAACATTTCCATGCTCTGGTATGAGCGTACCTCCTGCAGAAATTGGTGGGGAGGAGCGAAAGGAAAACGTGACTGCTGAAGTAATGACACATGGTGCTGATGCTAAATCTCCTGATTTGTCTTACTCACGTTCCGTATCCCTGCCAGTGAGTTTTCTGTGTCTCACAATGTTCTCCATCAGGTTTTTTTTCTTGGTCTATTGATATTATGGAGGACTTCTTGACCTTGTTTTCTATTTGTTATCCGAGAAATATAGTCACATGCTTACATCTATCTTTTTCTTTAACGTTACTTATTGATTAGCAGGACATACTCTGACCTTGAGTTAGTGGTAATTACGAATATTGCTTGTGAGTTGTTAATGGTGAGAGGTATGTATTTATTAAAAAAGAAAGTGGTAATAGTAAGGTATGATATATCAAAAACAAAAAAAATGTTAATGGTAAGTTATGTTTTGTTTTTGTTTCAGTGTGATTGGTTTTTCCTTTACTTTTTCATGAACCGATATGTATTATATCTGAATATTGTATAGGTGGATTGTTTGAATTGTTGGCGTAAGCTCGCTCACTATACCCTTGTATATGTTCCTTCTTTGGATACAGTTTGTCCACCTATCCTTGGTATCTTGTTTTGGTTTTAGCTGTTCTCCTTGGGGTCATCGTTGATGCTATTGCCGCAAGCCACAATTTCTTGGCTTTCCTGGATTTTATTTTTGCTTGGAGTTCTTTGTGGCCGCTAATTGCTTTTCGCTTTTGGCTGCTCTTTCATATACACTCTGGCATTGAGTTAGTAGTCATTATGAGTACTACCTGTGGGAAGTTTTAATGGTTTGTTTATAATGTTTTAGTTTTTTCTAAGGTATGTGTTGGTGGTGTTAGATTCAGTGCGGGGTTGGGTCTGTTATCACGAAAGGAATAGTGTGTGTGCGTGTACATATTATATCATATCAGAATGCTTACAGGAGGATGTTTGAAAGTTAGCCATATGAAGCTCAGTCTTCCCTCGTTCAGACACATATATTTGCTTGCTTTTTTGGTTATATTTTGACAACCTCTCCCTGGTATGTTGCTTGTGATTACCGCAAGCATTATTTCTTGGCTTTCTTGGATTTAATTTGTGGATCTTTCATTTTCCAACATATATTTTGTGAGTTGTAAACCATGTGACTGGTCGCTTTTATATCATGGCTCCTAATTGTCTACAAATTACAAGGTGAAGTTACACTGTAGTGGAAACAGCACTGGAGCATAGAACTGCTGTTTCAGATATAGAGAGTGACTTTCTCTGAATGGCGATTGTTTCACAGTTGAGCAATTTTGTAACTGCAGATGTTAACAGTCCTGTTTTTTTCCTTTTTCTGTGTTTTGTTCTTTTGCAGACTCCTTTGAAGCTTGTATCTGCCATAAAGGGTGGCCGTGAGAAACAAGGCAGTCTACCAAGGAAGCTGACTGTAACATGGGCTCCGGATGTGTATGACCCTGTCCCAACAGCAGTGTCACATGTACCAAACAAAGGACAATGCCACAAGAGTGGGAAAAAGAAGAATGGGAAGAATAAGCAGAAAAACAATGGCAAATCTTCACGTGGGAGCAAGGGTAAAGACAAGAAGCAAGCTCGGAAACATGGAGGGAATTCTCAGATAAGTTACCATCCTCTAGATGATGGCAACATCACAGATTCGTCTGGCGAGGTACAATCTAGCGTTGTGGATTTTGATATTGGCAGGCCAGATCCATTTTGTGGGAGTAGTTTTCTTAGGAAATCCATCACGAAATTGCACTTCCCAGTTGCGGAGGCCAGCTGAGCTCCCTTTTTGATCTTAGTGTGCTTTCTTGATTATGTCACCTGAGTTTTTGTAAATAAATAAGTTTGAGGTCTTTGTTGAGCGGTGAAAGTTGTGAAATAAGAGTCGTAGTTGGTCATATCATGTTCATGCTAAACTTTTCAACCTTTGTCAATTGTCATGTCGGTTGAGACTATAATTTCTACTTTCATGTTTAACTGTTTTTTCGTGTGAACTCTTTTTTGGTTTAACATGTTTCATGTTAGTTCGAACAAGTTATATTAAGACCTCGGCCTACCAATACCATCCTCCCTCGCCTTTACTCATTTCGATTCATATAGTGTTTAACTAAATTATATATTTTAAAAAATATTTTCTGCTACCTAACGAAAGAAAATAAGCAAGAAAATCATTTATTATTCAAGAAAACATTTTCTTTCATACTAAAATCCTAAATGTTTCATTCTTGTACATCTTTGAAAAGAAAAAGAAAGCCAAATTATTTTTAAGAATACCGGGAATAACAAATTAATAAAGAAATATGTATGTGCTTCTCGTTCAAAGCCATAGTCATGATGCCTCACTTATATAGGCTTGACTGCAATAGTTAAATGATTAAACTAGCAAATCCATAACAACTAAACAGATTGAAAATTTAATAAGACATTTTCAGAAAAATTACATTGACTAATTACATTGACTGAGAACCAAAAAGAAAGAGAGCTAAAGCCTAAATTTTTAAACACAAGCCTTAAAGAAACTGCAAAGAGAGTCTATAGATTGGAAGCAGAATTAAGCCTCCTAGCTACCTTCACCAACAGTGTCACAATACATGAAATTTGCTAATAACTTGTAGCATTTCCAAGGACTGTGTTCTGTTTGTCAATCTTTTGAGATGCATTGACCAGATTGTTGCTGAAATCCCAAAGATTCCGAGCTAAGACTTCATCTTGTGCAAGCTTGCTTGGCTTGAACTCATTGCAATCAACAAAGTACTTTCCAGTCACTCCCTTCAAACTTGGATGGAGGGCGACATAACAAGTTGTAGCTGCCCCCTGGAAAATATCAGTTTTCGAAATCCATCAGTATTTTAAGAGAAACTGTCAACAGCCCGATCTTGGTGATCGTTGTGTACTAGTAACTTGAATGTTTCTTTTGCAGCACCTAAGGAAAGGCTAGTTGGGGTGGTGGGAGGTGCAATGCTTATAGTTTCAAAATGTTCTCTGATATGCAGATGCTGATTAGTGCTGAAATTCTTGCTAGGATGATGCGAGGAACAATGGTTTAGTACGTTCTCTATAGGCTTGACAACTATATACCACTAATGTTAGAATTGGAAAGACTTAAACCTCTACATTATAGCAAAACAACAACAACGCAGTAAAAGATTATTGCAGGAAAAGTTTTGGTAACCATTGGAAAAGGATGTTCTGTTTACCTGAGGGACATTCTTCCACAGGAAACAAGTGAATACCCTTAAGATTCCTGCCAAGAAGGAAAAACAATCCGATTAAAGCTCTTAAATAACTAGTAGTTAATTCCTCGAGTTAATTTTTTGCTTGAGGGTTATGTGTACATACTCATAAGAAGTGCTGAATGTCTCATCAGATTTGTCATTATCAAACCGGGATGAACTGAATTAACAGTAATATTTACTCCCTCTTCCTGCATTTTAGTCACATATCGAGGTGAAAAGATGTCATACTCTAAATTTGTGTGTCAAATGGAGTTAATGAAATAGGCAACACATTGGCTTTAAGGTTTTAACCCCCAACCTTCTTGGGAAAAATACACTATGTATGTAGGCAAAAAAAATTATATGCATATATACTATATATACAAGAACCCTTGTGGTCCGGCCCTTCGCGGACCCCGTGAATAGCGGGAGCTTAGTGCACCGAGCTGCCCATATACTATATCTTGACTCCCTTTGATTTTTTCGTATGTTTACTTTTATATATTTTGATACCCATTAATGAAAATCCTGGCTCCGCCACTCTCCCAACATATCGAAAAGCATATTAAATCCTTAGCTATTTGTTTGACTAAAAGAACTATATGAGACTAACAGAGGGATATATTTGGAGAATAGCTTTTGTTCCTCCAGGTAACAGCTTGCAGTATTAAACAAACTTAGCCAACTAATTACCTGCAAGCGGCGGGATAGCTCATTGGCATGTAATATGTTGGCTAATTTTGATTGTCCATACGCCAGTTTGTCTTGATAACTGAACAGTAAAACGAATAGTCAACAACAACAACAAACTCAGTATAATCTCAAAAGTGGGGTCTGGAGAGGGTAGTGTGTACGCAGACTTTACCCCTACCTAGAAAACAGACATACTGTATCCTATAGACCCTCGACTCAAGAAAAGATGAAAAGAAAGCAGTAGTAACAAGAAGTAACAACAGCAAGATAATAAGAAAACGAAGCGAAAGGAGCACCATGTAGTAATAGAAATCTACCAATAAGTAAAACAAATATCTAGTAATTGATTCCATTACCATCAGTATAGAACACTGCAAATTAATATTACCTGTTTTTGTCATTGACATTGTGAAATTGTATTCCTTCCCAGTAAGGACAAATGTGAGCTACTGATGACAAGTTCACAATCCTACCCTCAATACCAGTTGCTTTTGTTGTTTCCTTCATTTTGTCTAGAAGAAGATTAGTCAAATAGAAATGACCTGAAAAAAAATGTCAGAACTAAATCAGTCATATATTGAGAAATATGATTTGTCCAAAATCTGGATATTATGGTACGCGTTATACCAAGATGATTTGTGGCAAATTGCATCTCTATTCCATCCTCAGAAAGCTGAAATGGACAGAACATGATACCTGCATTATTTCTGGTTTTCGCAACGTTCTTTTAGAAACATGGTAAAAATATTCTTTTAAAGATATATCACTGAATCCAATGAAGAAAGAAGAAGTTTCTTTACATTAAGATGTTGAGAGGAAGGTTAAGTGCGAGGAAATTATCTGCAAATGCCTTGATCGATTTCATTGAGCTGAGGTCGAGTTTCAGAATTTCAATGCGAGCAGATTTATTTTCCTTCAAAATGCTTTGCTTTGCTTCATTTGCAGCCTCCATATTTCTTGCTGCAATAATGATATGAGCTTTCCTCAGTGCTAAAACTCTTGCAGTCTCCAGACCAATGCCACTTGCACCTCCTGTCGATTTGAGATGAATTAGCATATAAGCATACATTATCAATGTTAATTTATATATATCCTTCTGTTCTATTCCACCGATATGTCTATGTACGTTTGGTTTAAATTCTCACACAAACTGTTATGTTACGGCTAGTTGAACATGTTTAGTTAGAACGTTATCAGTCCGTAGTCCTAACAAACGACGGAGCTAGAAGCCCGGATACGGGTTCGACCGAAGTCACTAGCTTTTGCTTAACATCTTGTTTGGATGGTTGTTACATATCGTATCGTATTGTATTGTATTGTATTGTACTATATCGTTTGATGAATACAATGTTTGGATGGATTGCTGTCGTTTTGCCGTCGTTTCATGGTATCATGCACCAGTAATATGATGAATAAACTTGCAATATTATAAAGAAAAATTATGAGATGATATATAAAAAGGTAGGCTATATGATAAAATAAAATTATTTAATAATAATAAAGGGTGAGATTGAGAGAAAAACACAAGGAAACGACGCGACCACACCAAATCGGTCGTTACATAAAGTGACACATTTCATCGTTACGTAACGACGGATTTAACGATACGATACAATAAAATTTAAGTAACAATCAAAACAAACATTGTATTTAAAGTAACAATACGATACGATACAACTGGTAACAACCATCAACAGTGTATTTGTATTAAAGAATTCGTTAAATATATATAAATATTAATTTTAGAACCCAGTTATTAGTATTTGAAGTCGTCGTTCTAAAATTTAGAACCCATAAGATTAAAATCTTTGTTCCGCCTCTGGTCCTAACTGGAACTCCTCAAACACCACATAACACTTGTTTTCGCCATTGCAGACACCCAAAAACATGAAGGAAATAGTGAGTCAATTACTCAAATGGTCACTCAACTATCTCAAATTATCTCATAAAGTCACTTTTCTTTTGTTTGTAACAACAAAGTGACTTAACTATGCCTATTGCATTTAGAAGGTCACTCAACTAGATTTTCCCAAGTTTGGATTGCCAAATACTTATTTTACCCTCTAAATTATTAAAATTTATCTTCTTTTTATTTTTTTAAATTTTTTTAATATTATGATTTTTCTCCTTTTAATTTATATTATGGACTTACCTATAGAATAAATAAATATTATTTATAAATTAAAAAAATAAAAAGTATTTAAGCATCTATAATCTATAATGTTGGAATAACAAAATAATGAGCATAGTAAAATTAGTTAGAATAATTTGTTCGTAATAATAATTTTATGCTTTCCAGTGATATAACTTTGTGTTGTCGGAAAGTTGGTAGAAATATAATAATATAATTGAGCATAATTTTTAAGAATATATAATGTATATTATAAAAATACCTTTATTTAAATAATTATTTTTATATTACGTGCATGAAATATATATTTTACAACCTTTATTTTCTTTTATTCTGAATTGTGTAAATAAACTTTTTCATTTTTTATGTTAATACGAAAATTGTTATTACGAACAAATTATTATAATTAATTTTTTTACTATGCTCATTATTTTGTTGTTCCAGCATTATAGATGCTTAAATACTTTTTTTATTTTTTTTATTTATAAATCATATTTATTTATTCTATAGGTAAGTCCATAATATAAATTAAAAAGGGAAAAATCATAATATTAAAAAAATTTAAAAAATAAAAAGAAGATAAATTTTTATAATTTAGAAGGTAAAATAGGTATTTGGTGATCCAAAATTTGGAAAATCTAGTTGAGTGACCTTCTGAGTGCAATAGGCATAGTTTTAGTGACTTTGTTGTTAGAAACGAAAAAAAAGTGACTTTAAGAAATAATTTGGGATAGTTGAGTGATCATTTGAGTAATTGACTCAGGAAACAGTTCTTAGCTTGAAAATTTTGAAAAGAGTTCTTAGAAAAAAAGCAGAAATTGTTTTACAACCAAACATCAAGAACTTTTAATTTATATTTACAAAACTGAAGAAAAACCAAAGGTCTTTAGAGAACAGTTTGTACAGAAAATGGGAAAAATACTTTCTTATATAAAAAATTTAAGACAATCTTGAAGCATATATATTATGGTAGTATATTAAAACCTACGCTCCTTGTTTTCTCTTTTACACAGAAGTTAGTTAAAGTTACAGAAACGCTCACAGAAGCAAAGAAATAAATCTCAAAATATAAACCATCACTGAAAATCAATTAGGGGCGGAGCTAGAGTCGCAGTGGCAGAAGCACAATTTTCACCAAGGGGACTCAAAGAATGAATAGAAAGAAAACACGTGAAAAAGCTAAGGAGATTTAACATCTAATATATATACATGAATTTTTTTTAACCTTATATACACACAGTGTAATTTTCGGCGAAAGAAGTTCCGCCCACCTTTTGATCAGAGGGATGTCGGAAAATCGCACTTCTTTATAATAGCATACTTATATAACAGACATTCACTATAAAAGCCAAGTTTTTCTCAGAATCGAATTTTATGTTATGTTATAATATATGTCCATTATAAAAGCACTTCACTATAGTATCCAAAAAAATATCGAAACAAACGAAGCTATCATAGAGAAGTTTGGCTATATAATATAAGACATGTTGTAGTGAAAACCATAGCTCCACCACGTGTAATATATCTGTGTAGAAATTCTAATATATGCATGGCAGCAGAGGAATGATCATCCCGCAAGGTGTGAATGAAAATACTAGTCTAGAGAGAGAAACCTGTAACAATGGCAGTGAGAGGACTAGCATCGATGCCGTCGGTAACCTGCTCAGCGGTGGAAGCTGATCCAAATCCACTTGGCCCTGCTAGTCCTGTTACCAGCCTCAACATATCTTCCCTTATTTAATAAGAAGAAACTTTTCTGTTTATATATAAAACAGAAAAGAGATGAACTCTAACTTGTATTGTGAACTGAAAAGCCAAAAACCTCTATATATATATATCATCATCAAAATCAAAATTTAAAGAAAGAGAAGCGGCAAGTGGGTTGAGAGATTGGACACTAAATATGGGAAAGTAAGAATTAGAAGACTGTTGGAAGTAAATTTGTTACACAAAAAGACATATGGGGCATTCAATGTATCCGTGACTCACTGTAATTAGCTTCCCCAACTTTTCAACTCTCTTCCCATGTTTAGGTTGTAAGAAAATAGTATAAAAACAAATTTAACAACTAATTTTCATTTGTGAAAATGTGCTAAAAATATATTTTTACTTTTAGTTGTCCATTTCAGTAAATCATGTGTTTTACCCTTATTAATAATTACTCATTTTCCAAAACTTTTTGAAATTTGTTACTATTATGGATAAAATTATAAGGTATATATTTTATTTATTTTTTCTTAAAGAAAGTGCAAAGTCAAAAGTGGACATTTAAAAATGAATTTATGAAATCAATACATAAAAGTAAAGCTGGTATGTACATCAAACCTCTCTATAACAACCTCATTTGTTTCAAAAAAAATTGATTGTTATAGCGAAGTCTTGTTATATAGGACATATATTATAACATAACATGGAAAGTAGTTCCAGAAAAACTTATTTTTATAGTAAATGGTTATTATACAATGATGCTATTATAGAGATGTTTGATTGTATATGTATCCAGGAGACAAAAATAGACCTTATCTCCTCTTTTAGTGGAATTTAACAAAATCGTAAGAAATTTAAGTTATGCATCTTTCTAAAAATAAAAAATAAAGCTATTCAACATCATAAATAAAGCTACTTTTAGAAAGTTTACATCTAAAGAATGGACTTTATCAATTATATATATCTAATGTAGTGCCTATAAATAGCTAAGGATGACTTTTTCCAAAAACCCAAATTTAATGTGACATTTTGACTATCTTTTTCTATTGGTTCGATTTAATGCACACAAGTTGGGTCAACGCTCTCAACTTTTGATTTACGATATATCAACAAAGAGGACTTATCAAAAGTTAAGGGACCAATTACTAGAAATTCGAAAAAAAGCGATCAAAATTGGTCTGTCAAGAAAAGCGACCAAAGTTGGTCGCTAAACTGGAGAAAATAATTAAATAATTATTCTAAATACATTAGCGACCAAGGTTGGTCGCTTTTTGGTCGATAATTTGGTCAAAATATTAATCGGACTAGTTAGACTTGCTTGGTTAAAGAAATACCAACTTTGGTCGCTAAAGTGGGACCCACTTATAAAATTTTAATAATTATATTATTATTTAAAAAAATTATAAAATATAAATAAATATAATTCAAAGTTAGCGACCAAAGTTGGTCGCTTACAAAAGGGGAAGCAGATAAAGACCAACTTTGGTCGCTAATCTGGGACCTAGTTCTAACGTTTAACAATTATATTATTATTTTAAATATTATATAAAATATAAATAAATCTGATTTAAATTTAGCGACCAACTTTGGTCGCTAATTTTAATTTCTGGATAATTAGCGACCAAAGTTGGTCTCTTTTCAGGTCAACATTGGTCAAAATTAAAAATCACTTTTATAATTTCTGGATAATTAGCGACCAAAGTTGGTCTCTTTTCAGGTCAACATTGGTCAAAATTAAAAATCACTTTTGTATTTACTATCTAAATAATATAAATGTAATCCGTTAACACTTTTGTAATACAAGGGATGAATACACTAAAATATACTCTAACATGCTATATATGTAGGTAAAGTAGTACAACGAAGCTTGTTATATATATATATATATATAATTTTTCATCAAATATATCTGTGTGTAAATTGATTCATCGACTTATAACCTACTCAGATGCATCGTTGAATATTAAAAACAAAACGTCTCGACTTATATCAATTAATCTATTATAATTGATTCATCGACTTATAACCTAGTGATGAATGAATGTAATTCATTAACTCTGTTATAATACAAATAATGAATACAGTATCATGTACTATAACATGCTATATATGTAGTTAAAGTAGCACGAAGTGTGTGTGTTATATATATACACACACTAACATATACTATAACAAGTTATATATACGTTATAGTATTACAGTGAAGTGTATGTGTGTGTATGTATATATATATATAAGAACATGAAGCACTCAATTAATCTGTTATAATTAATTCATCAATTAATCTGTTATAATTGATTCATCGACATATATATAATACACTATATATACCGAAAGACTTTCGCTTATAGTAATTAGTAAGTGTATTAGTTGTAATTAATTTATAGATTGACATTGCACTAAGTATAAGTGTATTAGGTATATATATATATATATATATATATATATATATATATATATATATATATATATATATATATATATATATGTGTGTGTGTGTGTGTGTGTGTGTGTGTGTGTGTGTGTGTGTGTGTGTCTGGCATTCTCGCATTCAATATTTAATATCGAATATTTATATATATTTTAAAAAATCAAAATAGAAAAAAAAGTTATTTATTTTTTTTAGAAATAGCGACCAACTTTGGTCGCTATTTTGGTCAAACAATCAAAAAATAGCGATCAACGTTGGTCGCTATTTTGGTCAAACAGTCAAAACTTAATTAACTACCAAAATAGCGACCAATATTGGTCGCTTTTTGTAAATCCAGAGTCAAAAACGGGGTTCCCCCTCCCATTCTCTTATTTTCTTCCCAAACTCCCTCTCAACATATTCCCCTCCCCTTCTCTATTTCCCTCACACAAATCAATCCCTCTTCCCGCGCCACCACTGTGACCGCGCCACCACCGCCGGAGCCGCTGCTATCACATTCCCCGCCACTATCACTGTCCGTCGGAGCCGCTGCTATCATTCTCCTCCTTTGCAGCACCACCACTGCCATTGTTGTTCAAGGTTAGTAATCTACCTTATTAGCTTTTTAATTTTTAATTTTTTCTATATAATTTTATTTAATTTTTTAGAGTTTTTGTCTATTTAGTATTAGGGTTTTGGTTTGAACTACATTAGATTTAGAATTAAGGTATAGAACTCAAATTAATGCATTTAAATTATTTAATGTATAAATTATGAACTTAAGGTAGAAATTATGAACTACCTTAAATTATGATCTTATGGTTCTTATAAATTGATTTAAGGTATATATTATGAATTGAACTTTTTGGATATGAATTGAACTTTTAAGATATGAATTGAACTTTTAGGATATGAATTGAACTTTTAGTTTATAAATTGAATTTTTAGGATATGAATTGAACTTTTAGGATATGAATTGGACTTTTAGGATATGAATTGAACTTTTAGGATATGAATTGGATTTTTAGGATATGAATTGAACTTTTGGATATGAATTGAACTTTTAGGATATGAATTGGACTTTTAGGATATAAATTGACTTTTAGTTAACTAAAAAACGATTAGGATATGAATTAACTAAATAAATTTGTTCTTGTTTTATTTGTATAGATGGAACCACGTACTTGGATGTACAATAAGAATTATCCTAATCGGCAGGGATTGCGGGAGGATTTGTAGAAGGGGTGGATGACTTTATTAGACATGCAATATCACTTCCACCATACCTAAGTGAAGGAGTAATTAGGTGCCCTTGTATTAGGTGCGACTGTATGAAGTTTGGAAAACCGGAAGTTAAGTATCATCTTTATAGGAAGAGGTTTATAGCAAATTACTTTGTGTGGACTAATCATGGAGAGATCCATGGTAGCCATGGGATATTTCATAACAAGGTTGTGGGTGAAAGTAGTAGGTCGGTGGAGAATACAAATCGTGATTCTAGAATTCATGATATGATTGCGAATGCTTCTGGGATGCACTTAGGGGGTGAGCCAATGAAAATGTTGAACAAACTCCTAATGATGACGCAAAACGTTTTAATGAACAATTAGAGGAAACTAGTCGTCCACTACGAAATAGAAGACCACACTCTGAGTTGTCAGTTGCAGTTATATTACTAAGTATCAAATCTGATTGGAATATTTCTCAAACAGCCATGGACTCTTTCATTGACCTTATGAGTGAACTAGTTGACTCTAATATCAAATTACCTGGTGATTTCTGTAAGGCAAATAGATTAGTTTCTAAGTTAGGACTTTCGTCAATTAGAATTGATTGTTGTGCAGATGGTTGCATGTTATATTATAAAGATGATGCAAATTTAAGCAATTGTAAATTTTGCGAAAAACCTCGTTTCAAGAGGCTTTCCAACGGGAATATAGTCGCTATAAATGCGATGCATTATTTACCTCTTATACCTAGGTTAAAGAGGTTATATGCATCGATGAGTCCTGCTCCTCATATGAGATGACACTTTGAAAATAAAAGACCACCTGGTATTATGTGTCATCCTTCAGATGGAGAAGCTTGGAAGCACTTTGATAGGACATATCCAGATTTTGCTAGTGAACCAAGGAACATTCAGTTAGGTCTATGTGCGGATGGCTTACAGGTCAAAAAGCGACCAAAAAGCGTCCAAACAAGATTGGTCGCTATTTTGGTGGTCCTTTTACATTAGGGACCAAAGTTCGACCAACTTTAGTCTCTAAGGTAAGAGGACCAAATATTCCGGGTAAATAATATACCGACCAACTTTGATCACTTTAATATTTTAATAATATAAATTTAGCGACCAAATTGGTCTCTATATTTAAATTACGTTTTTTAAATTTATTATTAATCAAAATATAGCGACCAACTTTGGTCTGTAAACCAAATATTATATTTTAAAATCTGGAAAATAGCGACCAAAGTTGGTCGCTTTTTTTTTAAATTTTTTTAAACATAAGCGACCAAAATTGATCGCTAATTTCAAGAATTTAATTATTTTTTAAATATAAGCGACCAAAATTGGTCGCTATTTTCCAGATTTTGTTTTAATAGAATAGCAACCAAGGTTGGTCGCTTTTTAAGAAATTTGGGTTAATTAGCGACCAACCTTGGTCGCTATTGCTCATAAAATATATTTTTTAAATAGAAAAGCGAGCAATGTTGGTCGCTTTTCTGGGTATAATTTTGGGAAAAACTACCTGTTTTGGCAGCTACACCACCTGCCAGCATACCTAATTCCCTATTACAAGCAACAACAACAACAATATCAACAACAACAACAATACCAACAACAACAACAATACCAACAACAAAACCAACAACAACTCAACAACAACACAACAACAACATTAACAACAACATTAAAACCAACAAAGTATAAAGTTCAATAGAACTAACATATTAAGCTAACCAAACTAAGTTAACTCTTATTACAAGCCCATTCGAAAATTGGTTCTATTTGTCTAGTTCAAAGTGTATAAAAGTCTAGGAGTGTTTTGTACATCATTATCATCACCGGCTGATGAACTTTCATCACCAAGACAGTATCCAGAAGGGTCTACTTGTCAAGGACAGGAAGAATGATCACAGGGAGGACGGGAGGAACGAGCATGGGGAGGACGGGATGAACGAGCACGGGGAAGTCGAGCCTCTGGCGATGACTCACGAGACCGGGGAATCGGAAAACCTCCAGAAGCTAGGAGAGATTTGAGTTGCTCTTGCATGCCCTGGCACTGAGCTTGCATGCCAATGTACTGAGCATCTCTAAGCTTTTCTCTTTCCTTGGCCGCTTCTAGCTCAGATGTGAGCTTTGTCATAGTCTCCCGCATAGGGGAGAGGCTCTCCCCATCAAGTTGCTCGGCTTGCGAGGAAGTCCCTATTCCTTGCATTCCACACTTAAAGCGATGAAATTTCTTAGTAGGAAGCCCGTATACCTTCCCCCATTTTGGACCACCAGTAGCCTCCGTCCACATTCTTTCAGCATCCTCGTCCGAAGATTGGATTGGCTCGCCCGACTCATTAAGTGGCTGATTGCATATGAATTCCTCCACTTCAGTTGTGAAGAGACCCTATAAGAAAAATTACATTGAATTAGTATTTCAAAATTTATATAAAAGTAAATCAAAATACTTAATGAAAAGTGAAAACTTACATGTACAGTCGAGGCTCGGCCCTCGACCCACCTTTCTTGATCCGTCTCTTTCTTCTTCTTTACAATATGAGTCTCCTTGAATAGCTCATCTTGGTTCATCGAACGCCCCAACTTCTTTTCTTGAAAACTCATAAATTTTAGTTAATAAACAGAATAGATATACTTTGAAAATTAAAATAAATTAAGCAATTACGTACCATTCTTCTTTTTATTGTCCCTAGGCTGATCGCACCTCCAGTGTGCAAGGATCCTCCCTTCTCAGATGTGCGAGCTTTCTTTCCTTTTTCGCTCTTCTCTAAGAACTTTGCGGTAAGCCATTGCCTTTGCAAATCCTCCCATAAATTCTGAAGCAACCAGTCAGGCTTCTGGTTCAACTTTCTAGCTTTGGAGAAACTATGCGACAACCGCTTGCGAGCTTTGAGATAAAAATTTGCAGCCACTTTCGTGCTATAGCGGTTCTCCTATACACACTTGCTATGTATTTCAAAAGTTAAATATTATATGAAAATATCATAAATATAAATAATTATACTGCTTAAAAGAACATTTATACCTTAAATTGATTGAAAATTTGCTCCTTCAGCGAGAATGGGAATCCACTCCAAGTCGCATAAGGGCCATCATAAAGCTTTCTGGTTGCTTTGGTGATTATCCTCGTAGTAATATTACTCGGGATGAACCTTCAATTTAATAAAAAAACACATTAATATCTTAGTAAAAACTGTACAAAACAATAAACGTAAAAATAACAAATAACTCTTACCCATCACCCTCAGGGACTATGATGATCCTGCCATATTGATCATAATGCACCTCCTCGTTATCATCAGCATCACCGTCCGAAGCATGTATATCAGAGTCATGTGTGGAAGGTGTAGGGTGTGTGTGTGTGGGGGGGGGGGGGTCAGAGCTAGTATCTCGCAGGCGAAGACCTGAAATAGATGGATCCCTGATGAAGATGGTTGCGATCCCTATGACTGCGACATAGCTGGATAGACCGCAAGTGGATGTGATACTGATTGTTATGACCCGAGTGGCTGTGACACTGATGACTGTGATCCATGTGGATGTGACATGAATCGATGCGATCCATGCGATGCATATGGCCGCGATCCACATGGTCGTGAGGCAGGTGGACTGTATGTCGGACGTATAGTCGTATGGCCCTGTGACGAAAGACCTGGTGTCTACATGAAGGTGTAGGGCTCGTGATGCTGTGGCAGCTCAGAATAGCCCTGGGGTGGAGGCAAAGACATAGGCATAGGCATAGACATCTCTGAAGAGGGTGGAAAAGATTGAGTATTATCTCCTACCCTCCTCTTTGGTTTCCTAGCCTTTTCTCGACCCCGAGAACCAGTACGGTCATTGTTACATCGACCCTTGCCTGTCATCTGCATAATATAATACATATTTAGATTGAAGCATATAAAGAAACTAGATATAAAAGAGAGTTATTAAAGAAACCAACTTTTTAAAGCTCATCGACATATTGATCCTCGTCAGAGAATTCTTCTTCCTCACTAGTTTGAGCTTCATCAGTTGATTCTGCTTCCTCGTTTTCTATAATTCTTACTTCATTTATATCAACTTCTTCCAATATGTGTTCAGGATGTTCCAAATCATTTTCTAAAAGTTCATCCACTATTTGGTGAATACTGGAGATATCATTTTGATATGCAACATCTAACACATTCTCGACTTCCACCCTACTTACAGGCTTGGTTTTGATTACAACCCACCAATCGGACTTATTTCACCGCAATGGATAAGGAGCATAATACACTTGCTTAACATTATGTGCAATTATGAAAGGATCATAGCGATCATACTCCCTCGTATGATTAACCTCAATTATGTTGTATTGATTGTGTACTCTTGTACCTCTTATTGGATTTGGGTCAAACCACTTGCATGTAAAGAGTATCAATTTCTTAAATGGCCAATCTGTATATTCTAGTTCTATTATTTCTTTGAGCACACCATAATAATCAATATTTCCATCTTTGTTGTCATCACCACCTTGAACCCACACCCACTGTTGTTGCTATTTTTATTTTTAGAGCAATCCTCTGTATGAAACTTATAACCATTCACAACGTACTTAGACATTGTTGTGACCTCAAACCCAGGTCCCCAAGATATATCTTTCAAAAATTGATTTACACCATTATTTGGATCATTTACCTATATATTGTTAAAAAAATTCATAAGTTAGCACAACTTCCAAATATTGTTTACCTACATAGTGTGATGGGTTTCCAGATTCTTTCAGGCAAACCACAAAATGCAATCGACACTAAGGTCTCCATGAAAACATGACAGTCATGACTTCTCAAATGGCTCAACTTCCCTACCTCCATATCAACTTTTTTCCCAAGATTCGACGCATAACCCTCAGGCATCTTCAATTTTGTTACCCAATCACAAATTTGCCGTCTTCCCTTCAAAGTGGAATGTATAACTTGCTTTTGGCTTGAATATCTTACCATTGTTTGATGTCCGCAAGTATAATTCAGGCCGCCTGCAATATTCTTGTAAGTCCATTCTAGCCTTCGGGTTATCCTTTGTCTTACCTTTAACATCCATCACTGTGTTGAATAAATTGTCAAAATAATTCTTCTCAATATGCATGACATCAAGGTTGTGACGGAGAAGATTATCCTTCCAATTAGGCAACTCCCAAAATATACTCTGTTTCGTCCAATTATGAGTAACACCGTGTCCGGAGAATCTATAAGGTGGAGTTTCAGTAACTTTACTAAAGTTCTGGACCGTCTCCCAAATTTTCTCACCTGAAAGTATCGGAGGTGGAGAATCATATTCCATTTTATTCTTTTTGAATGCATTTTTCATCCTTCTAAACTCATGATCAGGAGGCAAGAATTAACGATGACAATCAAACCATGATTATTTTCGGCCATGTTTCAAAGTGAACGCTTTACTATTTTCCATGCAGTAAGGACAAGCTAGCTTCCCAGCATTCATCCACCCAGACAACATTCCATACGCAGGAAAATCGTTAATTGTCCACATTAAATTAGCACGCAAATTAAAATTCTGCTTGGTTGGTATGTCATATGTTTCAACACCATCGTACCACAATTGTTTCAGCTCATCAATCAAAGGTTGCAAATATAGATCTATCAAACTTTTCGAATTACGTGGACCGGGGATAATACAATTTAAGAATATATATGAACTAGTCATGCACAACTCAGATGGTATTGGTCATTTTTTTCCGGATTTCTAGTAGTGAACAAGTCTTCATGAAGAAAGATGTGTAGAAGCTAGCTAGTACAATTTGAAATTTAAGATAAAAGAAGTACAAGAACTCATTGAAACATAATTTTGGCAATAATGACATAAAATTATTTATGTAAAGCTAGTGGTACTTGAACACAGGGCCGGCTCTAACGTTGTTTCAAGTAAGATGTTTGCCTTAAACCCCCAAAATTTGGGGGCCCCATTTTTTAAAAAAATTATAGGTTTATAGGTATTAATTTTTTATTTTTTTTTTCGTATAAAAAGTAGAGTTTTTTTTATAACAGTTGTCTCCAAGAAAAGAAGTTTTCAAGATTATAATTGATAAAATGTTATCTAAGATTAATAATGTCTCAAGATAGATTAATTTGTTGGCTATATTATCAATTGAAAATGAATTATTAGAGGAAATCGATTATAAAAAATTATTAATAATTTTAAAAAAAGAAATTTAGGCCTCACATTAAATTTTGGCTTTAAGTCACACATCATAATTTTATTTTCAAAATTTAGGCCTCACATTAAATTTGACTTTAGGCCACACATGTGTTGAGCCGCCACTGCATGAGGAATTAATAACAATAACAGTATTATTATTATACATTATTTGTCATAGACTCATAGGCCGCTTTTACACTCAGAATAACTATGACTACTTCAGCTAATTCGGCCAATTTGTAAATTGACTTAGTATTGAAGGCCGATAGCTATGCATCATAGGTACAACTCAAATCATTAGAAGTACGTCTTGATTAAGTAACCAGTGAATTGATTCGCACTTCGCGCTGGTATTTTTTTTATTGAATTTATAAAATATTTTTTCTTAAATGCTCGAAAATTGAAATGTATTTAAATCTTCTGTAATTTTCAAATCCAAATAGATTCGAGTTTAAACATTTTGAGAGAATGACTTGGCACCACTCAAAAACTAAGAATTACATGTGTTTTTTTCTCCTTTTTTTTTTGAATTTTTCTCCTTACTTTTTTACCTCATATTTTAATTTTTCACCTTATTACCAGGGGCGTAAGCAGAAAATTTTGTAAGCACTATCGAAATTTATAGAAGAATTAAAATATATCTTTGATTATCATATTTTTAGACAAAAAATAGCCTTAGTCAATTGGCTTTGTTGAGTCTTAAGTTAGAAAAGGTCTTGAGTTCAATTCTACTTCATTACTATTTTTAACCGCAAAGCCTCTATCAAATATTTGCAAAAGAAAAATGCAAATCAAGCACCTAACCAACACACCAAGATATAATTTATGTCTAGTGATATTATTTTTGGCGTAATGACTTACTGGCCACTTAAACTTGTAGGACTTTTGAAAGCCGATACATTAACTTTGGATTTTCCCATTTGAACACTTATACTTGAGAAAATGTCTACTAATAAACACTTGTTATGGTGTGTGTTGTTCAATTGCTGCTGACATGGAATTAATTTAATATTTTGTATAGCCACATCTTCCATTCATTCACATTTGTGGACACGTATGTTCAAGGTCCCACTTCTTTTATTTATTTTTTTATTTTTTTTATTTTTTCTTTGTCAAATTAACTTTTTCTGTAAATAACCCTTCCACTCCCTCAGAACCCACCAGAAAACGACCTGAAAAACTCCGGATGTTACCGGTCAAATATCTCCGGCGATTGTTTTTTTCTCTCCCACCTAATACTTTTCACTTTTACTGTTTTATCATCTTCTCGCCTACAAAATAAGAAGCATATGTAAAACCTTCAAGCCCAACCTTTTACCACCAAAAATCATAGAGAAAAAATCACAAACTCAGAGACATAAATCACCACCTCTAAAAATCAGATAGAATAGTTAGTGAGCGGCGAATACCTTTTACCATGATTGAAATCTAACCCGATTTTTTCTAACAAATCAGCAAAAAAATTCAACAAATTAAGAAGCTGCGAACACTGTTGCTTTTCAATTTCTTATTACAACAATTTGAGAGAGTGTGTATTTCGAGTCAAACTTTTCAACAATTTGACATGGAGTTAAACTTTCCAACAATCTGAGATACGGGAGAGAGTATGTATTTTGATGTAGTAAAACACACCGACAGAGACAGATTAATCTCCTCTCGGCCGGGCGATAATCTCGGTGGCCGGTGTTCTCACTATTTCGAGCTGGCTTCCCATAACTGGAGACGCTTGTTTCCAACTCGATCCATAAGGGTGTCCTTGTCCGTTCTACAACTTGTGTCTCCTGCAATGAACCCTTTTAGGCTATGTTCGGAACACATCGAAAAATGAGTGAAGAAAAGAAAGGTGTAGGGGTAAGTATACGGGGATGGTTAAATAAAGCTGAATTTGTTTTTCTATTTTTTAAATTAATTATTTATCTTTTTTTTAAAAAAAAATTATGTATCATATTCACGCGCTTAATACCCGTGATTAACATGTAAATGGCCACATCAGTTATAATATTGCCACATAAGCATAGTCAATGGTCAAACGTGTTTATTAGTAGATATTTTATCAAGTAGAAGTGTTCAAATGGGAAAATCCAAAGTTTATGTATCGGCTTTCAAAAACCTTACAAGTTTAAGTAGCCAAGAAGGCATTACACTTATTATTTTTTTTCTATTTATCCATTTCCGTACAGTATTAATATATCTATTTAGTAAAATTTTCCGACGAAGCGGTGTCGCACACCACTTCAACAAGCGTGCATCCGCCCCTGTTTATTACTACACCACAAAAGCCAAACGTCTTCATCAAACCTGAGTTAGAGGATTGACTAACTGACTATTATCATTTACTACTTTTGCTGAAACGTTACTTTTAATCCGACAATGATAACTCTCAGTATTTGTTTTAGGGTGATGCTAAACGACCCAACTGGTGTGACCCAACTTTGGCCATATCAGTGAAAAGACATCCATGACCCCCTAACTAATTAGCCTACATTTTTCCCTCCAAAACACAAAATTAAATTCCAAGCCTTGAAATATGCAAAAATTAAATGGTGGGAACTGAAGAGTCTTGTATATTATATTTGTATTTCCATTGTATTTATGTGTATTTTATGTTTATATAAATTATACGATTTAGTGTGTATACAAATTATTGTATTTTCTTTCTTTCTTAAAAACAAGTACGGTATACGATTTATTATACTTCCTTCATATCAAACCAAGTCAAGTGGACACTTTACCCTATCTAAAAAATGGATTCAAACCAACAAAATTCGGTGTATGAATCCATATCTACTTATTATTTATATTTCAAAATTAATTGCTAATTATATTCCAAAATATAACGATTGTTGTCAATTGACTAGTGGAACCATAGTAAACGTAATTATATGGTCGCTATCAATATACGCATGACCTTAATGAATGAAATTATATGTTGGCTACTATACACATATATATAAACGTTCAATGTAACTATATATAAAGCGCAGCAATATAATTAACTAGTGTCAATATCTAGTTATTATTTATATTTCATAATTAAATTATTAATTAAATCCTAAAATATAACGATTGGTGTCAATTGACTAGTGGAACCATAGTAAACGTAATTTATGGTCGCTATCAATATCTACTTATTATATATATAAACGTCCAATGTAACTATATATAAAGCGCAACAATGTAATTGACTAGCATCAATATCTACTTATTATTTATATTTCATAATTAGATTGCTAATTATATCCAAAATAATTGGTGTCAATTGACTAGTGGAACCACAGTAAACGTAATTATATGATCGCTATCAATATACACATGACCTTAATGAATGAAATTATATATTGGCTACTATACACATATATATAAACGTTAAATGTAACTATATAAAAAGCGCAACAATGTAATTAACTAGCATCAATATCTACTTATTATTTATATTTCATAATTAAATTGCTAATTATATCTCAAAATATAACGATT
The DNA here is from genome assembly GCF_000715075.1 of Nicotiana tabacum. Taxonomy (NCBI): domain Eukaryota; kingdom Viridiplantae; phylum Streptophyta; class Magnoliopsida; order Solanales; family Solanaceae; genus Nicotiana; species Nicotiana tabacum. Next base: position 144,044,559 of record NC_134084.1, read on the forward strand.
GGTGTCAATTGACTAGTGGAACCATAGTAAATGTAATTACATGGCCGCTAGCAATATACACATGACCTTATACACATATATATAGACGTTCAATGTAGCTATATATAAAGCGCAACAATGTTATTAACTAGTATCAATATCTACTTATTATTTATATTCATAATTAAATTTCTAATTATATCCCAAATATAACGATTGATATCAATTGACTAGTGGAACCACGGTAAACGTAATTTATGGTCGCTATCAATATCTACTTATTATATATATAGACGTTCAATGTAACTATATATAAAACACAACAATTGTCACGACCCAAACCCGGACCCGGTCGGGATGGCACCTCTCATGAAGACAAGGCCAGCCAACACTTTCTATTTTTCCAATTTTTAACAGTTAAGCATTTAAGAACAGTCTAAACATGATAAAATAAATTCGAAACAACGGATAATAACATAAATATGCGGAAGAACACCCATACACAGCCCTAACCGGGTTGTCACTAGTCATGAGCATCTATAAGTCATAATACAAATCCGCTAAGTCAATAAGCTAGTACAACTGTCTGAAAAGAGATAGGAGTGATAAAGGAGTAGAGACACGGGGTTGCGGATGCCAATAGCTACCTCGTGAACTCCGAATGTCCGCTTGAAGATGGAGGGATCAGCACTCGAGAGCGGAACCAGCTACGCCTGAATCTGTACACAGGGTGCAGGGAGTAAAGTGAGTACTCCAACTCAGTGAGTAACAAATGTAAATAAAGACTGAAAGCAAGAAAACACGCAAGGCACAAAACATTCTATAATGAAGCCATAAAACCATTTGAAAACAGTGAACCGGTGCAAAGATACATAAAATCGTTTTTCAACAAGTAAGCAGGTAATTGATAGGAAATTAAGGAAAATAAACACATAAAGGTTCGCCCATCGGGCACTGTATCAACAAAACTGCCCCTCAGGCAACATCTCAAAACAATACCAGCCCCTCGGGCTCAATCTCACATCACAATGGGTCTCCGCGCTCACTGGGGGTATGCAAACTCCTGGAGGGGCCCCTTACGGCCCAAGCGCAATAACAAGCCATCTTGTGGAATCAACACTAAGCCCTTGGTCTCATATCAATCAAGCCACCTCGTGGCGTACATATCTCAGTCCCTCGGCCTCAAATCGGTATCAGTGTTTCCTCAGATCATAGGTAATCGGCCTTACTCAGTCAATAATCCTCACAAGCCACTCGGGCAATAGTAAAACAGTGTTTCTCAGCCCCAAACATCACTTAAAATATCATTTAAGTATTAAAATTGAGTAAATATTTTTGAGTATGAAAACAGTGGAAAATAACATGACTGAGTTCAAATATAAAGTCTAAACAGTGAGGAAATATCAAAAAGCCCCGAAGGGTTCAAATAGTTGGCACGAAGCCCAAATATGGCATTCAACCCAAATAATGATGATAACAAATAGTTTTCAATCAAGTAAGCGATAAAATCATCAATCCGGATGGACCAAGTCACAATCCACAATAGTGCACGACCTCACACTCGTCATCAAGCGTGTGTCTCACCTCAATATAGCACTACGATGTGCAAATCTGGGGTTTCAAACCCTCAGAACATCATTTACAATCATTACTCACCTCGAACCGGTCAACTCTCTAATCGCGACGCCTTTGCCCCTAGAATCGGCCTCTACGCGCGTCAAATTATCCAAAATCAGAACAAGAACGTCAAAATATGCTAAGGGAACGAAGCCCAAGCGAAAACAATCAATAAAGGGCACAAATTCCAAAATTACCAAAACCCGCCCCCCAGGCCCACATCTCGGAATTCAATAACTTTTATATCAATAGATTCCTTATCTCCCCACGAGTTTATACATATCAAAAGTTCTCAAATCCGACCCCAAATGGTCCTTCAAATCCACAATTAAAGATCTAAGATTCCAAGCCCTAGTTTCCCCAATTTCAACCTTTGATTTCCATAATATCTAGCTCTAATTCATGAAATAATAGCATAGGAACGGGTTTTAGGTCCAAATTCCTTGCCTCAATGAAGTTCTCTTGAAGTCCCTCTCTCAAATCGCCCCAAAAGCTCCAAGGCCAAAGTCAAATATGGTGAAATAGCTCAAATTCGCGAAATGAAATAACTTATATGTTCTGCCCAGTTGTTCCGCATCTGCATCACAATAGCCGCTTCTGCGGTACCGCATATGCGGTCTTTCCTCTGCTTCTGTGTAAATCACTTAATGGGCCAAATCCGTATATGCGATCATCCTTTCTGCATCTGCGACTCAGCAAATGTGGTCCTCTTAGCCGCTTCTATGGTCCCTGACAAATCCCCATAATCCGCTTCTGTGTCCACTCTCTCGCACATGCGGCGCCGCACCTGCGGTCCCCAAATCTGCAGGTGCAAAAATATCAGAAGCAGCAAATTTAGCAGCTGCAACAAAAATCCAACTTCTTCGTTAACCATCCTAAATCACCCCGAGGCCCTCGGGACCTCAACCAAAAGCATAAATATATCCTAATACCTTATTCAAACTTGTTCCAATCATCAAAACACCCCAAACAACATCAAATCACCCAAAACACATCGGATTCAAGCCAAACTTTCAAAAAATTTCCAAATTTCGCTTTTGAACAAAAACCCAACCAAACCACGTCGGAATGACCTGAAATTTTGCACACACATCCGAAATGACACAACTGAACAACTACAACTCTCGGAATTCCATTCCAACCCATATATCAAAATCTCGCCTACCAACCGGAAATGGCCAAAATATCAACTTCGCCAATTCAAGCCTAAATATACTCCAGACCTTCAAATCTCATTCCGATCATTCTCCTAGTCATAAATCACCTCCCGAAGCTAGCCGAACCATTAGAACTCACATCCGAGCCCTCTAACACATAAGTCAACATCCAGTTGACTTTTCCAACTTAAACTCACTCTAAAGAGACTAAGTGTCTCAAACCTTGCCAAATCCTTTCCGGATTCGATCCGACCAACCCGATACCACAAAACACGGATAACGAAGCATAAAGAAGTAGAAATGGGGGGAACAGAGTGGTAACTTATGAGACAACTGACCGAGTCATCACATCCTACCCAACTTAAACAAACATTCATCCACGAACGAATCAAGAAACGTACCCGAAGCCTCAAATATGTGAGGATATATGCTTCGCATCTCCTGCTAGGATCTCCCAGGTAGCCTCCTCCACGGTCCGACCTCTCCACTGCACTTTCACTGAAGCTATATCCTTTGACCTCAACTTTTGAACTTGACGGCCCAAAATATCTACTGGATCCACATCATAGGTCAAATCATCCTCCAACTGAACCGTGCTGAATCTAGAACATGAGACGGATCCCTAATATACTTTCGGAGCATAGAAACATGAAATAACGGATGCACGATCGACAAGTTGGGTGGCAAGGAAAGCTCGTAAGCCACCTCCCCAATCCTCTGAAGCACCTTAAAAGGTCCAATGAACCGACGACTCAATTTCCCTTTCTTCCCGAATCTCATAACACCCTTCATGGGTGAAACCTTCAACAGAACCTTCTCGCCAACCATGCAAGACACATCTCGAACCATCCTATCAGCATAACTCTTTTGCCTCGACTGCGCTGTACGAAGCCCCTCCTGAATCACCTTCACCTTCACCTTCTCCAAAGCATCCTGTACCAAGTCAATCCCCAATAGCCTAGCCTCACCGGGATCGAACCAACCAGCTGGAGATCTACACCGCCTCCCATACAAAACCTCATATGGAGCCATCTGAATACTCGACTGGTAGTTGTTGTTATAAGCAAACTCTGCAAGCGGTAGAAACTGATCCCATGACCCTCGAAAATTAATGACACAAGCACGTAACATGTCCTCCAATATCTGAATCATACGCTCGGACTGCCCGTCCGTCTGAGGATGAAAAGCTGTGCTCAACTCAACCTAAGTACCCAACTCTCGCTGCACAGACCTCCAAAACTACAATGTAAACTAAGTGTCCCTATCTGAGATGATGGAAATTGGGACACCATGCAACTGAACAATCTCCCAGATATAGATCTCTACCAACCGCTCTGAATAATAGGTAGTACACACAAGAATGAAGTGCGAGGACTTGGTCAGCCGATCCTCAATCACCCAAATAGCATCGAACTTCCTCAAAGTCCATGGAAGTCCAACAACAAAATCCATAGTGATCCTCTCCCACCTCCACTCTGGAATATCCATCTGTTGAAGCAAGCCACCTAGTCTCTGATGCTCATATTTCACCTGCTGACAATTGAGACACCGAGCCACAAATCCCACAATATCTTTCTTTATTCTCCTCTACCAATGGTGCTGCCTCAAATCCTGATACATTTTTGCAGCACCCGGATGAATGGAATACTGCGAGCTATGGGCCTCCTCCAGAATCAACTCCCGAAGCCCATCTACATTGGGCATACAAATCTGGCCCTGCATCCTCAACACCCCATCATCACCAATGGTCACATCTCTGGCATCATCATGCTGAACTCTGTCCTTAAGGACAAGCAAATGTGGATCATCATACTGGCTCTCTCTGATGCGATCATATAAGAAAGACCGAGAAACCACACAAGCTAATACCCAACTGGGCTCCGAAATGTCTAACCTCACGAACCGATTGGCAAAGGCCTGAACATCAACTACAAAAGGTCTCTCCCCAACTGGAATATGTTCCAAACTCCCCATACTCACTATTTTTTAGCTCAAAGCATCGGCCACCATATTGGACTTTCCCGGATGATACAATATAGTGATATCATAATCTTTAAGCAACTCCAACCATCTCTGCTGCCTCAAATTGAGATCCTTTTGTTTGAACAAGTGTTGGAGGCTACGATGATCAGTAAACACCTCACAAGACACACCATACAAGTAATATCTCCAAATCTTCAACGTGTGAACTATGGCAACCAACTCCAAATCATGAACGGGGTAGTTCTTCTCATGGGGATTTAACTGACGAAAAGCATAAGCAATAACCCTACCCTCCTGCATCAACACACAACCAATCCCAACTCTCGAAGCATCACAATACACGGTATATGAACCTGAAGCTGATGGCAGAACCAACACTGGAGCTGTGGTCAAAGTTGTCTTGAGCTTCTGAAAGCTCTCTTCACACTCGTCCGACTATACAAATGAAGCACCCTTCTGAGTTGACTTGGTCAAGGGTGATGCGATAGATGAAAATCCCTGAACAAAACGGCGATAATAACCTACCAAACCAAGAAAACTACAAATCTCGGTGGCTAAGGACGGTCTGGGCCAACTCTAAACCGCCTCTATCTTCTTCAGATCAACCTGAATATCCTCGCTGGATACCACGTGCCCCAAGAAAGCCACTGAACTGAGCCAAAACTCACATTTGGAGAATTTTGCATAAAACTTCTCCTCCTTCAATCTCTGCAACACAACTCTCAAATGCTCCGCGTGCTCCTCCTGACTACGCGAATACACCAGAATATCATTAATGAAGACTATGACAAATGAGTTGAGATAAGGTCGGAACACGCTGTTCATCAAATGCATGAACGCTGCTGGGGCATTGGTCAGCCCAAAAGACATCACCAAGAACTCATAATGACCATATCGGGTCCTGAAAGCCGTCTTAAGAATATCTGAGTCCCTGATCTTCAACTGGTGATACCCTGAACGAAGATCAATCTTGGAGAACACTCTCGCTCCCTGAAGTTGGTCAAATAAATCATCAATGCGAGGCAAATGATACTTGTTCTTAATTGTTACTTTGTTCAATTGCCTATAATCAATGCACATTCTCATGGTGCCATCCTTCTTCTTCACAAATAGAACCGGCGCACCCCAAGGTGACACACTAGGCCGAATGAACCCTTTATCAAGGAGTTCTTGAAGTTGTTCTTTTAATTCCTTCAACTCTGCTAGTGCCATACGATATGGAGAAATAGAAATGGGCTGAGTGCTCGGCACCAGGTCAATACAAAAATCAATATCCCTGTCAGGTAGCATGCCCGACAGGTTTGTAGGAAACACATCGGGAAAATCCCTCACAATTGGAACAGAATCAATACTAGGAGTCTCCACACCGACATCCCTCACGAAGGATAGATATGAAAGACAACCCTTCCCAACCATACACTAGGCTTTCAAGAATGAGATCACTCTACTGGGAACATAATCAGTCATGCCTCGCCACTCAATCCGTGGCACACCCGGTATAGCCAATGTAACTGTCTTAGCATGACAGTCCAGAATAGCACGACACAGAGATAACCAATCCATGCCCAAAATGACATTGAAATTCACCATACACAATAATAAAAGATCCATTCGGGTCTCCAAGCCCCCAATAGTGACCACACACGACCGGTACACACGGTCTACAATAACAATATCACCCACCGAGGTAGATATATGAACAGGTGAAGCAAAAAACTCATGGGGCATACCCAAATAACGAGCAAAGTATGATGACACATAAGAAAAGGTGGAACCAGGATCAAATAATATAGAGGCAACTATGTGGCACACTGAAACAATACCTATAATAACAACATCTGAAGCAATAACATCGGGTCTAGCTGGAAGTGCATAGAAATGGGCCTGACCGCCACTTGATTGACCTCCCCCTCTGGGGCGACCCCTAGCTGACTGACCTCTACCCCTAGTTGGCTGGGCGGGTGGTGGTGAAGTAACTGGCGCTGAAGCCGATGACTGACCCCTTTGTTGAGATGAACTCGCAAGACAACGAGGGCACTGCCTCAATATATGACCCATCTCACCACACTCATAACAACTCCCAAGTGTTGGAGAAAGGGACTGAAGGGAACCTCTCGCACCAGAGTGACTAGCAGATGCACTCGGCATAGAAGAGCCCTAAACCGATGGAGCACGTGACGAGCTCTAAACTGGAAGGGCACTAAGTGATGACAGGCCCTGATGAGAACTGTGAGAACCATGACCCGATAATGCCCCACGATAACCTGGGCGAGCTGGTTGAGCATGCCTGAATGGACGGCCTCTGCCGTGCTAAAACTGTCCTCTCAAAGGAGTACCACTATAACTACCAAATCCTCGAGGCCTCTTGGCCTCCCTCTCCTATCGATTCTGGCAACGAACAGACTCAATCTCACGGGCAATATCCATAACCTTCTCGAAAGTAGCACCAATCACCCTCTCCCTAGTCATGAGAATACGAAGCTGATAAGTGAGGCCATCAACAAACCTCCTAATCTCTCTCTATCTGTCAAAACCATCCAAATAGAATGACGAGCTAACTCGGAGAACCTCGTCTCATACTACGTCACAATCATCTCTCCCTGACGTAACCACTCAAACGCTTTACGCAGCTCCTCTCTGCGGGACTGCGGTACATACTTCTCCAGAAAGAGAACGGAGAATTGCTGCCAGGTAAGGGGTGCTGCACCAATAGGCCTACGCCTCTCAAAATCCTCCCACCAAGTAAAGGCAGCTCCCGAAAACTGATAAGTAGTGAAAGCGACCCCGATGGTCTCCAGAAATCCCACTATACGAAGCATCCTCTGGCACTTATTTAAGAAACCCTGGGCATCCTCGCCCTTTGCACCACTGAAGGTCGGAGGCTGCAGCCTACCAAACATCTCCAACCTATGCTGCTCATCCTCCGGCATAGCAGGAACTACATAGTCTTGAGCAGCTGCAACCGGCTAGGCTGGATGTTCCCCCAGCATCTGAAGTCATTGCATGACCTGCTCAGGTGTGCGAGCAGCGGGAGTCTGATTGCCTCCCCCCGCCTGAGAAGTAGCTACGGCTGTAGTGGCTGAAACCGCCTGAGCTAGGCTAGTGCAAACTGATAAGATCTGAGCCAAGGCCTCCTGAAGACTCAGAATCACAATGGGCATAGCTGGTACCTGAGCTAGTTCTGCAGGAGCGTCCATAACTGGGACCTGATCCTGAACTGGGGCAGCTGGTGGATCTGCAGGTGCTGCTCTAGCTGCTCTGCCCCCTACCACGACCACGACCGCGTCCTCGGCCTTTGGTGGCCACAACTGGTAGTACTAGCGGTCGTCCACCCCGACCTGTAGCGTGTGTCCTCACCATCTGTGAGAGAATAGGACAAAAGAAGTTTAGTACTCGGATCAACAAGTTCGCACGACAAGAATTTCAAGAATATGAAGTTTTTCCTAAAGGTTCTGCAGCCTCTCGAGGATAAATACAGACGTCTCCGTACCGATCCACGAGACTCTACTAGACCTGCTCATAACTCATGAGACCTATGTAACCTAGGCTCTGATACCAACTTGTCATGACCCAAACCCGGACCCGGTCGTAATGGCGCCTCTCGTGAAGACAAGGCCAACCGACACTTCCCATTTTCCAATTTTTAAAAATTAAGCATTTAAGAACAGTCTAAACATGATAAAATAAATCCAAAACAACGGATAATAACATAAATACGCAGAAGAATACCCATACAAAGCCCTAACCGGGGTGTCACTAGTCATGAGCATCTATAAGTCATAATACAAATCTGCTAAGTCAATAAGCTAGTACAACTGTCTGAAAAGTGATAGGAGTGATAAAGGAGTAGAGACACGGGGTTGAGGATGCCAACAACTACCTCGTGAACTCCAAATGTCCACCTGAAGATGGAGGGATCAGCACTCGGAGTGGAACCAGCTATGCCTGAATCTGCACACAGGGTGCAGGGAGTAAAGTGAGTACTCCAACTTAGTGAGTAACAAATGTAAATAAAGATTGAAAGCAAGAAAACACATAAGGCACAAGGCATTCTATAATGAAGCCATAAAACCATTTGAAAACAGTGAACCAGTGAAAAGATACGTAAAATCCTTTTTCAACAAGTAGGCAAGTAATTGACAGGCAATTAAGGAAAATAAATACATAAATGTTCGCCCCTCGGGCACTGTATCAACAAAACCGCCCCTCGGGCTCAATCTCAGAACAATACCAGCCCCTAGGGCTCAATCTCACATCACAATGGGTACACGCGCTCACTGGGGGTGTGCAAACTCCTAGAGGGGCCCCTTATGGCCCAAACGCAATAACAAGTCATCTCGTGGCATCAACACTAGGCCCTCGGCCTCATATCAATCAAGCCACCTTGTGGCGTACATATCTCAGGCCCTCGGCCTCAAATTGGGATCAGTGTTTCCTAAAACATAGACTCTCGGCCTTACTCAGTCAAAAATCCTCACAAGCCACTCGGGCAATGGTAAAACAGTGTTTCTCAGCCCCAAACATCATTTAAAATATCATTTAAGTATTAAAATTGAGTAAACATGGCTGAGTATGAAAACAATGGAAAATAACATGACTGAGTTCAAGGATAAAGTCAAAACAGTAAGGAAATATCAATAAAAGCACCGAAGGGTTCAAATAGTTGGCATTCAACCCAAATAATGATGATAACAAATAGTTTTCAATCAAATACGCGGTAAAATCATCAATCGGGATGGACCAAGTCACAATCCCCAATAATGCACGACCCCACGCTTATCATCAAGCATGTGTCTCACCTCAATATAGCACTACGATGTGCAAATCCGGGGTTTCAAACCCTCAAAACATCATTTACAATCATTACTCACCTCAAATCGATCAACTCTTTAACTCGCGACGCCTTTGCCCCTCGAATCGGCCTCCACGCACATCGAATCTATCCAAAATCAGAACGAGAACGTCAAAATATGCTAAGGGAACGAAGCCCAAGCGAAAACAATCAATAAAGGGCACAAATCGCGAAATTACCAAAACCCGGCCCCCAGGACCACTTCTCAAAATTCAATAATTTTTACATCAATTGATTCCTTATCTCCCCATGAGTTTATATATATCAAAAGTTCTCACATCCGGCCCCAAATAGTCCTTCAAATCCATAATTAAAGGTCTAAATTTCCAAGCCCTAGTTTCCCCAATTTCAACCTTTGATATCCATAATTTCTAGCTCTAATTCATGAAATAATAGCATAGGAATGGGTTTTAGGTACAAATTCCTTACCTCAATGAAGTTCTCTTGAAATCCCTCTCTCAAATCGCCCCAAAATCTCCAAGGCCGAAGTCAAAAATGGTGAAATAGCTCAAATTCACGAAACGAAATAACTTATATGTTCTGTCGAGTTGTTCCGCATCTGCGGCACAATAGCCGCATATGCAGTACCGCATATGCGGTCTTTCCTCTGCTTCTGTGTAAATCACTTAATGGTCCAAATCCGTATCTACGATCATCCTTTCTGCATCTGCGACTCAGCAGATGCGGTCCTCTTAGCCGCTTCTATGGTCCCTGACAAATCCCCATAATCCGCTTCTGCGTCCACTCTCTCGCACATGCGGCGTTGCACCTGCGGTCCCCAAATCTGCAGGTGCAAAAATATCAGAAGCAACAAATTCAGCAGCTGCAACAAAAATCCAACTTCTTCGTTAACCATCCTAAATCACCCCGAGGCCCCCGAGACCTCAACCAAAAGCATAAATATATCCTAATACCTTATTCAAACTTGTTCCAATCATCAAAACACCTCAAACAATATCAAATCACCCAAAACACATCGGATTCAAGCCAAACTTTGAAAAATCTTCCAAATTTCGCTTTTGATCAAAAACCCAACCAAACCACGTCCTAATGACCTGAAATTTTGTACACACATCCCAAATGATACAACTGAACTACTGCAACTCTCATAATTCCATTTCGACCCCTATATCAAAATCTCGCCTACCAACCGTAAATTGCCAAAATATCAACTTTGCCAATTCAAGCCTAAATCTGCTCCGGACCTCCAAAACTCATTCCGATCACGCTCCTAAGTCATAAATCACCTCCCGAAGCTAGCTGAACCATCAGAACTCACATCCGAGCCCTCTAACACATAAGTCAACATCTGGTTAACTTTTCCAACTTAAACTCACTCTAAAGAGACTAAGTGTCTCAAACCCTTACAAATCCTTTTCGGATTCGATCCAACCAATCTGATACCACAAAACAGGGATAACGAAGCATAAAGAAGCAGAAATGGGGGAAATAGAGCGGTAACTCATGAGATGACTGGCCGGATCATAATTAAACTATAACATTATAATTAACTAGTATTAATATCTACTTATTATTTATATTTCATAATTAAACTATAACTCACATGTAGTAATACTTTTTTGATATTGCATTATGATATTGTTATTTTTGTCATATGCTCTTATTTAAATTGTATTAAATTGTTAATTTTTAATAGCTATATATATATATATATATATATATATATATATATATATATATATATATATAGTCATTAAAATTGTAATGGATTACAACATCAATAGCTTTTATGGTTATTTATATTGAATATAATTAGTTATCAATATAATTACATACAAGAACATATTTGTTTAAATGTGAGATAATTAAATACTTAAAATTAACTAAGTAGATCACATAGTTAGTTAAATTAAATTAAAATTTAAAAGTAATAATTTACTTAATATAAAATATAATATAATAGTTAGTTGAGTCATATACTTTAATATCAAACAGATTAAATTCTTATTTTTAAAATAAAACTTTATAGTCATAAAAGAGATGAAACATGATATAGTATGAGAACCATATTAAGCTCTTATTTGTTTCGATAGATAATGAGTTTTATGATAATTAATAAATTATTAGATTAGTGTAGGACCAAATTTATATTACTTTTTTGTCATCTTGATTCTATATACAATGTAATGGATATGAGCTTATAGTTGTATAAATTCTATATAATTAGTTACTTACACATGAATTAGATATATTAAATTCGTTCTTTATAAGTATAATTCAAACCTATGAGTAATACTTATTTTGTAAGAATTGCAATATAATTATTTTTGTTATGGACTTAAATATTAACCATGTTATAATATTAAATTTATATAATCGAAAACTTAGTTTTTGAAACTCTAAAATAAATATTAGTACTTATTTCAAAAATAAATGCTTAGATATATGAGATTGCTTTAAGTATTTATTTAAAATAATTAAGTACCATATTAAAGTCTTCTATATGAGTACTTATTTTAAAATAAGTGTTTAAATATAATAAGTGTTTCTCATGAGTTACCGCTCCATTTTTCCCATTTCTGCTTCTTTATGCTTTGTTTATCCGTGTTATGTGATATCGGATTGGTCGGATCGAATCCGGAAGGAATTTGGTAAGGTTTGAGACACTTAGTCTCTTTTGAGGGAGCTTAAGTTGGAAAAATCAACCAGATATTGACTTATGTGTTAGAGGGCTCGGATGTGAGTTTCGATGGTTCGGTTATGTCACACCTCCTTTTACCTACACCCCGTAAGGAATGTATATAAGGGAGTTTTTCCAATTAAAGGACAATCGAAACGGGATTTATAGTTAAAAGATTCAGAGTCGCCACTTGGGATAATTTAGGATGTCCCAAGTCACCGGTTTAAAATCCCGAATCGGGGAAAGTATGACTCTGTTTAACAGTCCGCGAACCAGAAATTCGAGTAAGGAATTCTGTTAACCCAGGAGAAGGTGTGAGGCATTCCCGAGTTCCGTGGTTCTAGCACGGTCGCTCAACTATTATAATCGGCTTAATTATCTGATTTTAATCAATTATGAACCTATGTGCCGATATTAACTTTTTAACCGCTTTTAATTAATTTTTAAAGAAGATTAAACGTCGTTTAAAACACGTCTTTGGATCGCGCCACATGAAGTGCACCCGCAATCCTAAACATATTTTATTCAACGTTTTAAGATTTGATTTAGGTCACATGAAATGCGCACCCGAGTTTAAGAAAGTAAAATTATTAAATAACGCGCCCTAAAGAAACTACGCGTTCTTAACTTTACGAGGGCCAGGGAAAGTTCGCTAAATGACACGCCTCGAATTCTAAGGATTAAAATATTAACTAAGCGAGCGCCATGAATTTGAAGATTTTCGTTCGGCACGACACACCTCAAATTAATTACCAAAGATAATCGAACCAACATGGTTTATGGCCGAGGTACGCAACTATTAGAGAAAGGGGGGAAGAGGAGTTAGACTTTCAGAAGTTGGACAACCTCTATTAGTTAACGTCAACAACAATAAACTTTGGGCTCAAGAACAAGCCCATAACAAGCGAAAACAACTAGACCAAATTAAGCAGAAGCCACCACTGCGAAAAGACGGGGTTAATACCAATTCTGCATTACACTATCAAGCACTGATTCTCCTTAGTCTTGTGTCCATGTCCTACTACGATAGTATTCAGAATCTAAAACTACAACATTAATCAATTCGTGGGAATATAGCCTATATATCTAATGGAAACATGCTGCAAATTTTCACGACAAAGCATAATGAGATTAATTCACCACCTATTTTAGCTCTTCTTCAACGTTAACAACTTAAACTCATATTCATGAGGCGTCCATGCTTTTATACTTAAAGAATGAATATCTCATAAACAAACAAACCAATTCAAAACTCTTGTTGAGTTCACAAAGGGCTCGATCAAAAGCATAGAAGAAACTGAGAGCACACTCTGTTTTCTCACATTCAATATCAAATCCTTATATTTGCCAAAACCATGAAACATACATCCAAACCAAACAAATTTAATTAGTTAAACTAGTAGTCCCAGTCCATAATTAATACATACATAATTGATTAGTACTCTAGACTCAAATGTACTCCTAAAAGTCCAAATCTAGCATATTGTTAGAAAATCCAACTTCAAGTTTCATATTACATGGTTATCAAAATAAATGTGATACAAAACTCTCCACTAAATACAAGAACATTTCTTCAGATTCAGAGACTGAAGATTTAGAGAAAAGGAAAAAGAGGAACTAAATTATGATTAACAAACTAATGCTAAGCCCCACAATTCCATTTTCATTTCACCCTTTAAGTCAAGCATTCACATTATACAAGTTTTCGAGCATGTACCTGGAAATTGAGAAGGAAAAAAGGTGAACAATCAGCAATAAACAACAGCAGAGGACAACCCCAGATTCAACCAATTGACTAGTGAAATTAACTCATAAAAAACAATGCAACAATAACCATTTCAATCCCAGAATCCGAGTTTGTGCTCTTTCAGAGGTTTTTAAGGAGTTCTCCCTAATGAAAAAGGATCAGAAATTTTCGGTTTTTGAGAATTTTTAGTAAAATCCCCAGCCGTTTCAGTTTTTCAGATTTTTATCTCTTTTCTCTTCTTTTTTTCAATGCCAAGTAAAGATGCCTTTATAGGCAAGGCATTAGGACAGCCCCTAGGAATCAGTTTTTGCACCTTAGTCTTTTCTAATTTTTGTTTTTGCTTAGGGAACCTTAGTTAACTCTCAGAATTTCGAAACAGTCCCCAACCCAGCTTCTTAAGAAGCTTCCTATTCTGTTACACCAAAGATTCCCTAAGACAATTTCCTAAACTACCCCCCACAACCCCTAAAATTACCTTCAGCAAATTATATGGGTTAGATTAACCCAATTTGAAGTGTTGATGGATCAAGTTTGACCCAACACTTAACAGGCCCCTATGAAGGATTCAAAAACGACCCTAAAGCCCAAACAATATCAAAAGCTCATTTTGAAATTAGGAGAACAAAATTACCTGAATAAACTAAGCTCTCCTTTTAGATTAAAACAACGAGCTATAATTAGAATTAACCAGAGCCAAATATATGATTAGGAACACAAACCAGAACTGAAACAAGCAATATGCACAAGTTGTAACAGAATTCATGAGAACTTCTGCAAGAAAAATTGTAAAGCTTACCAAAGGAACCAATATTTAGTGATTTAATAATTCACCCCATTCAAACTCAAAAATTAAAGTAATGAAACTAGAAGAAAATGAGAGGGACAGGTGAACAGAAAACGGACAGAAAAGAGAAGAAGCAGAAGGGTGCGAGTATACGAATAAACAGAAGATGGAGATGAAAGGGAAAAAATAGAAATACCTAGGAAATCACATGGACAGAACTTGGGCAACCTCAGGCGACTTCGAGTTGACCCAAAACTGGTATTACCCACGTGTTCTCTTTGAGCACAGATGAATAATACTAGTCTCAAGCCGCATCGTTCATAGAAAACTTGACAGCTTGCCAGATTGTCTCCTTCTTCGTTCTCAGATTTGATTTAGACCTGGTTTGGTGAGGATTTGGGGAGAAATGGTGGTAGATTGGGGTTAAGGGAATGGTGATGGTTGCATGTCTAGATTTTGGGCGATGTTCGAGCTCCGCCGCCGGGCAGGGGTTGGGAATTCTAGGGCGGCGGTTAGAGTTTGAAGTTTCGAATTGAGATTCGAACAGTTGGGGTTCGATTTGAGGGAAAAAGGGTACTGATATGGGATGTGGAGATGGAGGAGGGTATTTGGTGTAAATTTGGGGTCGATCGGAGCACCGCCGCCGGCGGAGACGATTTCCGGCCGGCGGTTCCGACGAGGATGGTGAGAGTGGTGAAAGAGATGAGATGGGGGGTAGGGCACGTTTGGACACTTAAATATCACATGACCTGGACTTCAGGACCGTCCGATCAAGAAACCTCGATGGTCCTGATCTATTGCCCATGAAACGACGTCGTTTGGTTTTGGGTGGGGGGGGGGGAACCGGACCGGGTTAGGGTAGTTTGGGCCGGGTATTGGGTAGTTTTCGTTTGGGCTAGGGAAATTTGGATTGGTTTTGGCCCAGATTTAGGTCTTCTTTCATTTCTTTCTTTTTCCTTTTTCAATTTCAAAATTAAAATTAAAATAAAACCTAAATTAATTAATTATTTTTAAACTAAATTAACCTACCCAATTAGGTTAATTACTCATCATGGTATTTACAATAATTAATTAAATCGTAAATTTAAAGAAAAATTATACAATTCAAAATTAAAAAGTAAAAATGCAAAATGAATTATTTTTTTGTGATTTTCATTTTTTATAAACAAACTAATTTACTAATTAATCTAAAAATATAAAATTAAATCTTAAATGCAGACACAACATATTTTTTTGTATTTTTCATGAATTAAATAAAATAAACGTGCACATACAAATGCAAATAATTAACAGAAAATGCCACAAAATCTAACAAAATTGCAAACACTGAAAGAAATTATTTTGTTTTGAATTTGTTGGAGTAATTCATATAGGGAAAAAATCACGTGCTCACAGGTTAGCTTCGGGAGGTGATTTGTGACTTAGGAGTGTTATCGGAATGAGTTTTGGAGGTTCGTAGTAGATTTAGGCTTGAATTGGCGAAGTTGATATTTTAGCGATTTCCGGTTGATAGGCGGATTTTGATATAGGGGTCGGTATGGAATTTCGAGAGTTGCAATAGTTGCATTGTGTCATTTGGGATGTATGTGCAAAATTTTAGGTCATTCGGACGTGGTTTGGTTGGGTTTTTTATCAAAAGCGTAATTCGGAAGATTTTAGAAAGTTTGGCTTGAATCCGATGTGTTTTGAGTGATTTGATGTTGTTTTGTAATGACCCGACCGGTCATTTTGAACTTTTGCACTTTGATCGCCAGTTCCCGGACATGACTTGCCCCGTGTAACGTATTATGACTGATATAGATCGTTGGTTTTGGTTTTCTGGAAAAATCAGAATGAATTTGAAGGAATAGCCTCAGTTGAAACCTTTGAATTTGAAAGGTTTGACTAAGAGTTGACTTATTTGTATATGAGCTCGGATCGAATATTTTATGATTTAGATAGCTTCGTTGGGTGATTTATGACTTAGGAGCGCGATCGGAATGCATTTTGGAAGTCCGTGGAAGGATTTGGCTTAAATTGGCAAAGTTAATATTTTGGCGAATTCCGGTTGTTAGGTGAGATTTTGATCAGAGGGTCGGAATGGAATTTTGAGAGTTGTTGTAGCTTCTTTATGTCATTTGTGATGTGTGTGCAAAATTTCAGGTCATTTGGACGTCGTTTGGTCGGCTTTTTGATCGAATTCGGATTTCGGAAGTTTTGGAATTCTTAGGCTTGAATCCGAGGGTGATTTGATGTTTTGATGTTGTTTTGAGCGTTCCGAAGGTTGGAACAGGTTTAAATTATGTTATGGGGTGTGTTGGCATGTTTGGTCGGGGTCTCATGAGGCTCAGATATGTTTTGGAAGAGTTTTTGGAAGATTTTGTCGTTTTGAGCATAAGCATGTAATGATCCAAAGGTCCATTTTTAGTTCTAGAGATTCAAATTTGATTTATAAACTCCCGAAATTTTGATAACGAATTATAGGACAGATCTGGAAATTTTGGTCTAATTTCATCATGTCGCGATTGGGTTTTTGACACGAAACATGAGTTAATTATTTAACGAGCGAAATGAGTATTGAATTGAGCAAATGAGCTCCGAATTGAGTTTCAACTGAAGGGCTATGTTCGTATTATTATTTGTGACTTATAGGAATAAGAATCATCGAATTCCAAGTTCGTATGATGGAGTTAGAGCCTTTTTAGTGAAAAGAAAAGTTGTTGCAATTTTCTGGGCAGTTTCTGCATTTTTTGCACGTGTGAACAGTAACCGCATCTACGTGAACAGTATCCGTGAACAGTGCCCCCGACATTTTCTGTGCAGATTCTTAAGTTCTGAAAATGGGACTCGTCCCATTTTCCATTTTTATCAAATTGGAGCTCGGGGAGAGGCGATTTTCGGGAGATTTTCAGAGAAAACAATGGGGTAAGTGTTATTAACTTAATTTTGGTTAGATTACCTGAATCTATTACTAGTTTTGACATTTAATTGGTGATTTTAGTTGGGAAAATCTTGAAAACCCTCTTGGTTTAATTTAAAGATTTGAGGGTCGAGTTGATGTCGGATTTTAGTAAAATTGGTATGGTTGGACTCGTGGTTGGATGAGGTTTCATATTCCGTAATTTTTGTCGGGTTCCGAGATGTGGGCCCCACGGACGAATTTTGAGTGCAATTTCGGATTTTTTATGGAAAATGTAAAATTTCATATGGAATTAATTCCTATAATTTTTACTAACTGAATCGAATTATTGTGGCTAGATTCGAGGCATTCGGAGGTCGATTTGAGAGACAAAGGCATCGCGAGCTAGAGGATTAGTCGGTTCGAGGTAAGTAATGATTGTAAATACTGCCCTGAGGGTTTGAAACCCCGGATTATACGTCGTTGTGTTACTTTGAGGTGACTTGTACGCTGGATGACGAGCGTACGGTAGAGCACCGCGGGGGATTGTGACCTAGTCCATCCCGAACGAATATTTTAATGTGTATTTGATAGTTAATTGTTTGACATTATTATATTTTTGGGATGTATGCCATGTTTGGGGCCTTGTGCCGACTTGTTGAGACCCTTAGGGGCATTTTTACTATCTTTCCTCACTCTATTTGTTTGAAAGTATATTCTCAGTCATGTTTTACCTGTTTATTGCTCAAATCTAGCTTTATCACTATATTCTTAAAATGTGGAAATTATTTTGGGCTGAGTTCCCTGTTTTACTGAGATAGACCGAGGGTCTAATTGTGAGATTGATAACAGAGATAGACTGAGAGTCTGATGGCAAGGTTAATGATTGAGAGAGGCCGAGGGCCTAGTTGTGAGGATTATATATATATGGATCGGGTTGCACGCTGTGTGTGTGTGTGTGTATATATATATATATATATATATATATATATATATATATATATATATATATATATATATATATATATATATATATATATGTATATGGATCAGGCTGCACGCCGCAACAATACTTATATGGATCGGGCTGCGCGCCGCAGGAATATAGCGTTTGGGCAATAGAAGCCCCCCCGGAGTCGGCACACCCCCAGTGAGCGCAGTCGACTATTTATATGGTTCGGGCTGTGCGCCACAGCGATGCATGGATCGGGCTACACGCCGCAGCGGTTACTTTGATTTCAGTTAGTGTGAGAGATATACGAATCAGGCTGCACACCGCAACGGTTACGATATGGTACCAATTGAGCGGGAATACTGAGTGCGAGTACTGATTGGTAAGAGTTGAGTTATGAGTGACAGAGAGGCTAGCCCGAGGGCCAATAGATATATACATGCATATGAGTAATGTTTTTACCTGAGAGGCATGTTTATGGACTTATTGATTTCACTCCTCTTTAAAGTGAATTTCTATCGAATATGTTGATTTATCGACTGTTTTCACTCTTTATATTGAGCCTCTGTCAGAAAGTTGAACAAATGTTTTAAAACAACTTTTATTTAAACTGGGGTTTATGATATGTTCAGAAATTAATCACTGATTTGGCATTGGTTATTTCCACTGAGATTTTTAAGTTATGAAGTGTTTATGATTACTGTTTTGCCCAAGGGGCTGATTTACAAACTATGTTTTGCCCGAGGGGCCGATTATGGCTTTAATCTCTATTATTATCTTAAATGGTATTGAACCCCTACCGAAACTGCTGGAAAGTATTTCAAAATAATTTTTTACTAAAAGCTGGATTTTAAAAAGGAAGATTGACTCGTATTATGATTTGAAGGCATGTTGTGTTTATTGAGCCTAACGTGAATGTGGATTCATTGTTTCCTACTGCTCAGCCTTTATTTACTCTTATTACTTACTGGGTTGGAGTACTCACATTACTCCTTGCACCTCGTGTGCAGATTCAGGTATATCGGAACCCGGTAGCGGGTGTTAATAGCTCAGCCGCGGAGTCATCAGAGTTAGCAAGGTGGCTGCATGACGTTCGCAGCACCGCTTCCTTCCCCTCATTGTTGTTACTGTATTTAGTACATTTTTAGACTTTTGTTGTATTCAGACCTTGATAGTTGCTCATGACTAGTGACACCTCGATGTCGGGCTGGTATTTTATTCCGCACTATTATTCCAGGATTTTATTATGAAACATTGTTTAATTTAAAGACTTAAAAATGACTCTTAATGCTTAAAGGGTTAAGGTGAGTGTTGTGTCGGTTGGCCTTGTCTTCACGAGAGGCTCCATCACGACCGGGCCGGTTTGGGGTCGTGACAAGTTGGTATCAGAGCCTAGGTTACATAGGTCTCACAAGTCATGAGCAGGTTTAGTAGAGTCTCGCGGATCGATACGGAGATGTCTGTATTTATCCTCGAGAGGCTGCGAACCTTTAGGAAAACTTCACATTCTTGAATTCTTATCATGCATCCTTTGATTCAGCTTGAAATGTAACTCTTTTAATTCCTTCCACGCGTTCGTATGCACGCATGAGCGCTCAGTATCAGATGTGCCTTGGCTTGTGATTCCCCGATCAAGGGGCGAGATGTGATCTCTGTAAGTTTGATGTTGGGCTAGTTTGGAGGACTTGACGCCGAATATTTACCTATGGCTTGAGCACCGAGGTGCTGATTGTGTGAGCAAGTATTTTTGAACTTATATGTTCGGTAGTGTCCCTATTAGTGGGAGTGATGGCCGGATAACTATGTGATGAGTATGTTAGTACTGCGAGATGTATCCACCTTGATTTGAGGTATAGCCTCAAGTTGTGGGTGTGCAAAGAGTCTTTTCATGTGTCCTAGTTGGGAATGAAGTAAATTTCATGTTACGGTATGAGTTCAGACTCAGGAAGACTAAGTGACTGTGTAATGGTTATGACGGTAAAAGGTATACATAAATGTTAGTTTAAGGCGAAGAAGGTGGGTTATCTCATGCAAAGTGTTCTGATGTTGTACGATCCTTATGTGTCTGTTAGATTTGCGAGTGAAGGATATGTGTTGAAACTTAAATTGGGTCACTTAGTGAGTGGGTGTAACTATTGCGAGAGTGGAATGCGAGATTTGCAGAAGAGTTAAAATTCTAGATGACCTGTGTTTTCACAAGCTTATACAAGATTTGAGTTTAATCTCATTATGGTATCATGGCATCAATAAAGTATAATCGTTATGAGTTATTGAGTGTGTGTTGATCTATGGCTTCGAGCCAAGTGGGGGAGTCCGCTATTGAATAGTTGATTGCACGGTTATGTGCTCTAATGGTTCCAGTTTGAGGCGTATTTGTGAATCGGTTATGGCTCGAGTAAAGGAAATTTCAATAAAGGTTATGTTATGCTTTATGGGTGTACGAGAATCGGGGAATGACTTGAGTTGTGGTTGGTAAGGAATGCTCGGTGCATAAGGCAGGAAGTAACTTGGTTATATTGAAATGAGGTCACGTTCTGCAGTGTCGGAGTGCAAATGAAGCATAGGTTGTTCGGTTCGTTTAATCAATCTAACTGCGGTTTGAGTAGAGTGGATGCCTCTAGAGAATGGTCCTATTGTGTTCCAAATTTTACATGAAATAATTGGAGGCTTTCAAGTTATACTTATGGATAGAAACTGAGTTTTCCTTGGAAGACGTCAAGACTTGTGGTGCTTTCTATATTAATTGTGGGATTCTATGTATTAGTATTATGAGGTAATGGATTTAGATCCGCAGGAAGTTCTTTAGAGCGAAGTATTTCGAATGTGGTGCTTTTGGGAATATTTAAGAGAGTATTCAACGGCTTATGAGTCTTAGACAGTATGGTTTTATGCTTGGGTCTTGTGTGGTAATCTTGGTTTGAGAAATTGTGGTGCTATAGCAAGAGAGAATATCAAGTTGAAAATGAGTCAGAAGGAAATTTAGATAGATGGAATAGTTTGATAGTAGACCGAATCGGTCTGGTAAGGATATGATTAATTTTGTGCGTGTGTTCGAGGTAATAAGTTCTTTCAGGTATTTTGCGGCGATGCTCTTAGATTTTGATGACTTGCTTAGCTTGATCGAGTTAGAAGGATTCAGTCCTGACATGTCTGATTTGTGCAAAGGGAACTCGGAAATTTCTTGATGGTTTTACCGCAGTTTGGGAATGTATATTTTCTATGGACATGGGATGTATAGTGATTTTCCTTCTAGATGGGACCAATGGAAGGTTCGTTACTAGTGAATATGTAGTTGATTGTGGCTCGGAAAGGGATTTTAATGTTCTCATATTTATCATAGGATGGCATGTTATATGTGGTATGTTGTGTAGGGCGGGGATTGGCATATGTATGGTCGCAATTCAGTTTTGAAAGGTAGGTCATAAATTCTTATACAACACAGGCAGTTTTAAATGACTAGGTAAATGATATTACTAAATGGTGTGTCTTGATAACAGTATGCACTTCAGAAAGAGGGAAATGTGGTTGAGTTAATAATTCATCATAGGTATTGCGGTTGTGGACTATGAGAAAATAGCTAAGGTTGGTCAGAGGATAGTATGTGCTATGATTCAGTCGTTGTGAACCTTCGGAGGATTATTTATCTGTTGTGTGTGACTAGACTTGATGTATGGTCCATTGGTAGACCTATGTGGATGCATGCTCTAGCTCGAGTCGGCTTGGTTGGCCCCGAATTGTATTGTTGAGGGATAGGTTGATTCGACCGTTATTGAGCTTATTAGTGATCTGGGGAGATCTATGAGTTGCCTTTCTGTATTGCGAGACATTATGATTTATTGGTTATAGGCACATATGGTGCGGTTCTAATGGGGTTCATAGTAGAAGTCGAGCGGGAAGAGTAATCGGGTGTTGCTCGGTGAATGGTGTATCGGTTACGTCCTATCAGGTTTGCGTGGTATATGTTACTTGTTTCATCGTTGGTGTAATGATTTGCTTCGGTTCCAGACGTCAAATTGTGCGTGGTTGTCAATTTCGAGCATAGTGACTTGAGGTGTCCCATGTGGAGCAGTGTTTGGATAGGATCGCGCATTGTAGCGAAGATATGTGGAGATATGACATTGCGGGTTAGATTCGTGTGTCCTATTCTATGATGTGAGACGGGTTCTCAGCCCTGCATTGCGGTGGTACTTGTGAGCTTGAGGTACAACCCTTTTATTTGAGTCATTTTCATGATTTGAGTATGTTTGGACCGTTGCTTATTGGTGCGCGTATTATGCTAGATGTGGCTTAGGCCTCTATTGGTATGACATGTCACCAGGGTAGTGTGTTGGGTCAGAGGAGTTCGTTGAGATCATTAATGAAAATAAACGGATTCGATTTCATCATGTTTGATGGGTAAATGATAATAGGCTATATAGTTGTTATTTACACCATAATTGCACATGCTTTGTTGTTGTTTTATAATGTAAGTTGCCAATAAAATGCTTTAATTAATGCTATTTGGTTTCGCAGGGAATATAAGATGCGAGGAAACAACATGAAGTGTTTAGAGGCAATAACATGAAAAAAACACCCACTCAAGAAGTACCCAAACATAAAAGAGCAAAAAGAGAAGGAACGCGGAGACAAAAAGGCCCAGCATACTCACCGCGGTTGCCACCACGGTCCGCGCTGCAGTTGAAGTCAGTGTCCTCCGCGGTCAGCGCCGCGGCCGCGGCGGCAGGTTCACAGTCTAGAAAGTTAAGGGGCCAAAGTGTCAATTCGGGAAAACTTTTGTAAAACTCTTATAAGATGTAGGAAACTCGCCCAAGAGAAGGGAGAGCTTATTTTGTCAAGTAGAACAAGTGTGAGAGATCACCCAAAACATCATAGTTCTTATTCTCTTCCATTTTTCTTGCAATTTTCCATTATGAATATTTTCGTAGGATTAGTAGCTAAATACTTTAATCTAAGGTTTTGGTGAAACCCATTGGGGATGACTTGGTTGTTATATTAATATAGATTGAATTGATTGTTAATCTTTATTTGTTCATCTACGTTTTGATTGTGGTTAGTTGAAAGGCCCTCAATTATTCGTTCCTATTTATTATGTATCTTCTTGAGAGAGAGTGCATATTTAGGTAGTTGTTTGAACAACATCACTCCCGGAGTATAGACGAGAGTCATAACCGAGGGTTTAGAGATTGGATTAGAGATAACGATACCTCGGGTGCAATCTAAAAGAACAGTAATGTGAATCTAGCTAGCGTAGCTTGAGAGAGTGCGTCTAGTAAATTATCATAATTGCTTGAGAGAGATTTATGATAGCCGGAGAGTTCTTGATTGATAGAGACAACTAAGGCATCACTATAAGAAACGTACAACCAAGGAAATCACCAACGGGGGAAACCATTACCTTAGACCTTATTCCAACTGTTTACACATCAAGCATAGATAATTTTCAGTTGTTAATTATTTTCAGACTTTAGTTGTTAGAAATATCATCAATTGTGAACTACAAAGTTTGGGAAAAATTGATTCTGTAAATTTAGTAAATCAGTCAAAAGTAATTGATAGGTTAATTCTCTGTGGTTCGACTCTGGGCAGAATTACTCAGATTATATTTGCTACGTCCGTGTTTGTCTATGTATAAGGCATAATTTGGCGCTATCAAATTTTGGCGTCGTTGCCGGGGAATTAACGGTATTATCAATTACAATTGAGAGAAGTACAAAAATTCTAAGTGTAGTCAGTTTTCTCTATACCTAATCTTTTCATTGAAATTCTAACGTTTGAACTCTTGTGGAAAACAAGTGTATGCCTAGAAGTTCTTCGAGGACTGGAGAACTTCTAAAAGGACTCTCATACCCCGAGAAAACATTCAGGGCATTGAATCATGCCAACAAAATACTTCAACAATCTGAACAATCACACCAACCCGAATTGGACATGGGTGACGTAGATAACGTCAACGGAAACGTCAGGAATGAGCCAGCGGACTTAAATGTCAGAAGGGTGACACATCTTGTGCTCGAAGCTGCACTTTATGACTGGGCACAGCCCACAGGTGATAATCTGGCCACTGCCATAACTGTGCCGCAATTCAAGCGAAGACATTCCAGATTACAAACAATATGCTACGTCTGCCGCAGAATAAAGGACTGTTCTCCGGGTCACACATTGAAGACCCACAACAACACTTGAAGAATTTTCTGTCAATTTGTATGACCCAAAGGCAGCCAAATGCAACTTCGGAAGCTATCAAGATGCTACTGTTTCCATTCTCGGTAACCGAGGAAGCTCAGACTTGGCTAAATTCGCTCCCTATCAACTCTATTACCACCTGGGAGGAATTAGTCAAGCAGTTCCTGAACAAGTTCTATCTGCCTAACAAGACTGCAAAACAGATTGATGACATATTGCAGTATAGGCAGCAACCCTCTGAGTCCTTTCAAGAAACTTGGGAAAGATTTAAAGGGATGTTAGTGAAGTGTCCTCACCATGGCATTCCAGACCAGATGCTCGACCAGAGATTCTACATGGGGATAGCTGACAATTTGAAAGCAAATGTTGATGCGTCAGCTGGAGGTGCATCTTTAAGTAAAACATTCACTGAGTGCAAAATCCTTCTCGATAAGATGTCACAAAATTTGGGGTGGATGACTAGAGGTACAACAATGGCACCCATAGTGCATTCAATTCCTCTTGACCCAAATAATTCGCATGCAGAGAACATGGCCACACTCATGACCCAGATGAGCATATTGACAAAGAAGATTGATAAGATGGGTACAAAACAGGTGCACATTATTGATACAACAAATGGGGGACTGTGTACACCTTGTATTAATCAGTCTTATATGTGTTCATGGAGCGGAGAAGGTGAAAATCAAGGGGCAAGGGAAGATATGAATTATGTCAACAACTATGGGGGTCAGAGGCAAGGAGCACAGCAGTGGAGACCGCAGTAAAATCAGTAGTACAGGCCTAATATGCAGCAGCCTGGGGGTATGCACCCTCAAAACCAATTGGTGTCAGTACCATATCAGAAACCACAGGGCTATCCACAGCAAAATCAGCAACAATTGACATACCAACCACCCCCTCAGCAGCAAGATAACAACATGGTGGAAATCAGGGGTATGCTTCAGCAACTCATTGGGACAAATAATAAAGTGCAGGAAAAATTGGCAGTGCATGATTCAGCCATAAAGAATATTGAAACACAGCTGGGTCAGCTGTCCATGGCTTTGAACAACCGTCCTCATGGAACTTTGCCTGCAGACACAAACATAAACCCCAAGGACCAAAACCCGAATCAGCTGATGGCAGTAAGTCTCCGGAATGGGAGAGATTTAGACAGAGAGCAGGAAATTGTACAAGCCAGCAATGACACTACACCAGCCACTCCAGTTCAATTAGAGGTAGAGGAAACAACAGAACTTACTGAAGTGGTGGTTGAGCAGAGTCAGGAGGAAAAAGGCAAAGAAAAGATGAATGAGAAAGTTGCAGAACAGGTGGAACCTCTTGTGCCTAAAATTCTAACAGAGAGAAGCCAGCAAGCAATGCACAAAGGGTGATACATGCACCCTTCCCTCAGAGACTGGTCAAACAAAAGAAGGCAGACCAATATAAGAAGTTCATGGAGATGCTACGTCAAATTCAGTTGAATATTCCTTTGATGGATGCCTTGAGGGAGATGCCCAGTTATGCTAAGATGATGAAAGATCTAATGTCACGGAAGTTTGATTTTCAGGATCTATCCACTGTAACTTTGACACAGACCTGCAGCACAGTGGTGGCAAAACCGATGGCTCAAAAGATGTCGGACCCAGGTAGCTTCACTATTCCATGCACAATTGGAAGATATGCCTTTGCAAAGGCGTTGTGTGATTTGGGAGCCAGCATAAATCTGATGCCGCTGGCTGTGTACACCAAACTGGGCATTGGTAGAGCTAGGCCAACTTCGATGTTGCTACAGCTGGCTGACCGCACAGTGAAGAGGCCCACTGGTATTCTTGATGATGTGTTGGTACAAGTGGAAAAATTCGTGTTCCCTGCAGACTTTGTTATCTTGGATTGTCAGGTGGATGAGGAGACACCCCTTATTTTAGGGAGACCATTTTTAGCCATGGGGAGAGCATTGATCGACTGTGAAACTGGGGAATTAAAAATGAGATTGAACGATGAAGAAGTCATATTCAATGTTCAGCAATCTATAAGGAAACCCAGTGAATATGCTAATTGCTCTCTAGTGGAAGCAGTGGATGTAATCCTGCAAGAAGATGATATGACCCTAAATGTAAAAGATCCATTGGAGGCATGTCTGACGAATTTAGAAGAAATAGATGGTGAAGGGTTAACTGAATAGGTCATGGCACTAGAAGGCCGAGAATTTTGGTCAAGGGAACCTCAGTTCGAGTCCCTTGAGCTAGAAAAAAGGGCCACTCCTCCAGCAAAGCCATCAATAGAGGAACCACCCAAGTTGGAACTGAAGCCACTCCCAGATCACCTCAGGTATGTGTTCTTAGGCCCTGATTCAACCTTGCATGTTATCATATCATCCGGTTTGTTAGATGTACAGGTAGAACGGCTCGTACAGGTACTGCAGGAAAACAAGACTGACATTGGCTGGATCATGGCAGACATAAAGGGTATCAGCCCAACCTTCTGTATGCATAAGATTCTCCTGGAAGAGGGGCACAGACCTTCCAGGGAACACCAGCGAAGGCTGAACCCAAACATGAAATAGGTTGTAAAGAAAGAAATAATCAAATGGTTAGATGCGGGAATCATCTTCCCTATCTCTGATAGTAATTGGGTCAGCCCTGTCCAATGTGTGCCGAAAAAGGGGGGAATGACTGTTGTAAAAAATGAGAACAATGTGTTGATCTCAACTCGTACAGTCACAGGGTGGCGTATCTGCATGGATTACAGGAAATTGAACACATCCACCCGGAAAGACCATTTCCCCTACCTTTCATTGACCAAATATTGGACAGGCTGGCTGGGCGGTCGCACTTCTGTTTCTTAGATGGATATTTGGGGTACAATCAGATATCAATAGCCCCCGAAGATAGAGAGAAAACGTCCTTCACTTGTCCGTATGACATCATTGCCTTTCGGAGAATGCCTTTTGGGCTTTGCAATGCACCCGCGACTTTTCAACGGTGCATATTAGCCATCTTCACAGACATGGTAGAGGATATTATGGAGGTCTTTATGGATGATTTCTCCGTGGTGGGAGATTCATTCGAAGACTGTCTTCACAACTTAAGGAGAGTTCTTAAAAGATGTGTGGAGACAAACTTAGTGCTAAACTGGGAGAAGTGCCATTTTGGTACAAGAAGGTATAGTCCTGGGGCATCGAGTGTCCAGTAAAGGAATTGAGGTCGACCATGCTAAGGTTGACATGATTGAGAAGTTACCAACGCCCACTTCAGTCAAGGCGGTGAGAAGTTTTCTTGGACACGCTGGATTCTACCGGCGTTTCATAAAAGATTTTTCCAAAATTGCTAACCCATTATGTAAACTCCTTGAAAAGGATTAGCCCTTTATGTTTTCTAATGATTGTGAGTTGGCATTTGAGGAGCTGAAGAAGAGATTGATCACTGCACCCATCATTGTTGCACCCAACTAGGAGCAACCATTTGAGCTCATGTGTGATGCCAGTGAATACGCTATAGGAGCAGTCTTGGGGCAGTGAAAAGACAAGCTGATGCACCCGATTTACTACGCAAACAGAATGCTAAGCGGTGCATAACTCAATTAGACAGTAACGGAGAAGGAGATGTTGGCGGTGGTGTTTGCGTTTGACAAGTTCCGATCATATCTGATTGGTTCTAAGGTAATTGTATACACTGACCATGTAGTGCTCAAGTACCTAATTGAGAAAAAGGAGTCTAAGCCGCACCTGATTCGTTGGGTGCTACTGTTTCAAGAATTTGACCTCAAAATTCGTGATCGTAAGGGTACAGAAAATCAAGTCGTTGATCATCTATCACGACTTGAAGGAGCTGAAAAATCAGTCGAGGTCGAAGAGATCCTAGAAACCTTTCCAGAGGAGCAGCTGCTTGCAGTTAGTCTTGAGGAAGCGCCATGGTATGCAGATTTTGCAAACTACCTGGCCTGCGGTATTGTTCCCTATGACCTTTCATCTGTCCAAAAGAAAAAGTTTTATCGTGATTCCCGCATGTATTATTGGGACGAGCCTTATTTGTTTAGAATCTGTGTTGATAATATGATCCGGAGGTGTGTCCCCGAAATAGAACAATCTTCTGTTTTGCAGGCTTGTCACGCATCAGCATATGGAGGACATTTTGGAGGAGCCAGGACAGCTGGGAAAGTGCTAGAGGTCGGGTTCTTTTGGCCAACAGTGTTTAGAGATGCACACCTATGGGTGAAGGGTTGCGATGAATGTCAGCTAACCGGGAACATTTCTCGTCGCCATGAGATGCCCATGAACCCGATTCAAGAGGTAAAGGTGTTTGATGTTTGAGGGATTGACATCATGGGCCCCTTCGCTAGCTCATTTGGCAATAAATACATACTTGTTGTTGTGGATTACGTGTCTAAATGGGTGGAAGCTGCAGCGTTTCCCACTAATGATGCAAGAGTGGTGATAGGTTTTGTGAAAAAGAATATATTCACCTGATTTGGGATACCAAGAGCGATCATCAGTGATGGAGGCACTCACTTCTGTAACAGAGCCTTTGAGAAATTGCTTGCAAAGTATGATGTACGCCACAAGGTGGCTACCCCTTACTATCCACAAACCAGTGGGCAGGTTGAAGTGTCCAACAGGGAGATAAAAAGTGTACTAACCAAGGCGGTGAATGCCACACGAACTGATTGGGCAAAGAAGCTTGATGACGCACTCTAGGCCTATAGAACTGCGTTCAAAACACCAATAGGTATGTCACCATACAAGTTGGTATTTGGGAAGGCATGTCACCTGCATGTGGAGCTAGAACATCGAGCTTGGTGGGCACTGAAACAATTGAACATGGATCCCGAAGCAGCTGGACAAAATCAACTAACAGAGTTGCATGAGCTAGAAGAATTTAGATATCAAGCCTTTGAAAGCATGAGGCTCTACAAGGAAAGAATAAAGAAGATGCATGATAAGCACATTGTGGACCGAAATTTCAAACCCGGTAACAAGGTATTATTGTATAATTCAAGGCTGAGATTGTTTTCGGGTAAGTTAAAGTCCCGATGGTCAGGACCATTTAGAGTGGTGCAAATGTTCGCAAGTGGAGCTGTCGAGATTGAGTCAGAAGATGGGACAAACAAGTTCTCATTAAATGGGAAAAGGTTGAAACATTACCTTGGAATAGCTGAAGAAAAAGGGAATACAATGGTAATCAATTTGAAAGAACCCCAGTATGCGAATGAGGAGTGAAGGCTCAACCACTTGCGTCGTACCGCGACGTTAAATCAGGCGCTGCGTGGGAGGCAACCCACGAATGTGTTGTAAGTGTAGTATGTAACTTCGTGTAAAAAAAAATTGCCAGCCGCGACCGCAGTCAGGACCGCGAGTGGACTGCGGACCGCAGCGTCGACCGCGGAAATCATTGAACGTTCTGTTTTTCACTGCGACCGTGGCAACGACCGCGACGACGTCCGCTGAATTTTAATTTTTTTATTTTTTTCCCACTCTTCTTTTTAATTTTAAAACCCTTTCCTATATCAAAATAAACAATCCCCACTTCTCTCTCTCTCTCTAAACCATAACCCTCCCCTCTATACTCTCTTCTTCTTCTTCCTCCTTCACAACACCCCTCATCTTCTTCCCCCCAAGGTATGTTTCCGACCCCCTTCTCCTTTTCTTCTATTGTTTTTGTTGCATTATGCTAGTTCATGTTGTTCTAATGTAGTATTAGTAATAGGATTTTATTTTGTTTAGTTCTTCTTCTTCTTTTTAGTGTAATTTCATTTTTAGCATATGTCTGGTGAAGGGGTTGTGTTTTGAATGTTTGGAGTGGTGTTGTTGGTGGGTGATGGTTAACAAAAAGTGTGGAATGTGTGGGTGTAGTAGATAGTTGAATTGGGAAAGTTTTCTTGATTCCCTTGGGGCCATGAATATGAAGAAAATGCCTTGCCCATAATGTGTTTGAGAAATTACCTCAATGGTGATATAAGGAGATGTTGTGACATGGTTGTGGTGAAGTTTGAGTAACCACCCATAGTCACACATTTTAGGCTCATCCTAATACGCGTTTCTCTGTTTTGATAGGTATTATGAGTTCAGCCCGTAAGAGACGAAACACCGGGTCCTCTGCTAGTGGCCCAGGAGGCTCTTCATGAGCTAGGGGCCAAACCAGTGCACCACGGTTTGATAGCACTCGGTTCGTCTCTGCAGAAGCAGAGGCAAGGTACAATCAGAAACTTTCCAGGAAGTTACTCCATGAGGTCCATATCGACAGGAAGGCTTTGGTGAGGGAATGCCCCAATATGTTTGATAAGCTACGAAGGTGTCAGCTGGACATCTTCTTTGAGGCTCCCGAGGAAGAAAATATTCAGCTAGTGAGGGATTCTATGCAAACCTGCCAAAACACGAGGACAAGGTTGTGACTGTGCGCAACACCCCTGTTAATGCTGCTATAGAGGTCATCCGCAGAGTGTATCGCCTCCCCGCATTCACGGGTGATGATCATTACATCTTGGCTAGTCGTCCGATGGTTGACTGGGACAGAATTCTAGAGGTTATCTGTATACCTGGTAGACAGCCCAAATGGGTAGCACAACACTTTGCATTCCAAGTCTCTTACTTGGGAGGTCAAATGTTGGCTCACTGTCATCACCACTCGGTTGCTACCATCCAACAATACCACCGATGTAAATGGGCCACGAGCCGCTATAATCTACTGCTTCATGACGCACCAAGGGTTTGATGTCGCCCGGGTCCTCTCTGAAGAAATGTTCATCCGATCGCCCGAACTAAGCAAAGGCCACTACTTCCCTTTGCTTGTCACCCATATATGCCGCCTTGCTAATGTTCCTGAGAACTCCCGAGTTGATGGGAAATTACCTATAAAACCCCCTTTCCAGGCGAGAAAAATTGGGCAAGAGGGACGAGAGCCAGTACGACGCAATGATGACTCGTCTGATGAGTCTGAGTCTGAGGATGATTCTGATGCTGCTGAAGCTACTGAGATCACAGCCCCTCCTAGAGGGGACGAGGCAGGATCATCACAGCCATGCCGGAGCACTCAAATGGATGCTCTGGAGCAGGAAATGACTGGACTTGCGGACCTCCGTCACTGACTTGGGGTCCCAAATGGATGTTGTGGCTGACCGACAGGTGAAGTCGGAAAAGAAATTCATGGGTTGGTTGAGAGCACTGGGTCGCACCTGCAACGTGAACCCAGACACAGTTTCAGATCAAGAGTGACCCTTCAGGGAAGTTTCTTTACCTCACTGTTTTTTATATTGTCAAGCCATGGGGACATGTCTTAATTTTAAGTGTGAGGTGGGGGAAATTTCGTTGTATGTTGTACTTGTGAATATTATCTGTTTGTTTTTGTTTTGTGTTAGTTGCTTTAGAAATAGAGTAACAGTTTTTTTAGGAAGTTAAAATAGAAGCGACTTGTCCCGACGATGGATCTCTTTCGGCGGGGTTCTTGAGGGACTAAGTCGAGAAAAAAAATTGAAATATAAAGACTCTTCCTAATGACGGATTCTTTAGACAAATTTTCTTGAGGGAAGCTAGTCTATAGAAAATACCAAAAAGATTTTTTTTATTTCGTAGGTAGTGTAGTAACTCCCCCTTGGTTTTTCTTTGGGCCACGGTTCTTTTCCAAGGGTTTAGCTTGAACCGGGTATAGGTAGATTTTTTTTTTGTTCTAGGTTAGGATTAATGGGTGACGGGCTTAAAATTGAAGAAAAAAAACACTTAGCGTTCTTACACCCAAACATGATAGACGCTAGAGTGTAGCGCTTAGCTTCAAGGGTTGAATCTTGTTTAAGTGCCTTAAAAATTGTATGTTTGTACCTAACGTGAACACTCAAAAGAGAATTTTTTGATAAACTAATCTGGAGTGAGTCATGTGCCATGTGAGTGTGAGTATCATTGTATTCCATGTTGTACATTTGATGCCTAGAACTTGCCCTGTGTGTTTGCAAAGCGAAATAGTAGCTTTATTTGGTTTCAGAAGTGATATATGCATTTCTTTGTTGATCCAGACATATAAAGTGAACCCACCTGAATGCATTACATCTTAGTTAACCCCGTTGAGCCTATAAGCATGTTTCTTTGGTAACCACAATGTGAACCTTAACCACTTGTTTGAATAGCCTGTTGTTTGAACCAATTTTCCTCCCTCTCACTAAGCACTAGAGTGGTATTGAGATTATGTGAAAACAAAAGTGTGGGGTGGTGGTTTGGTTTTTGAAGTGGAACCATAGAAATAGAGAAAAGGTGCAGAATGTGAAGCGTAAAAAGAAAAGCATAGGGAGGTTAAATAAATGTGGTGGAGTGTTGGCTTACAAAATGATGCTTTTTAAATTCAACGTAATTGTATTAAAAGTGCTTAGGGAGGTTAGTCACTATATCCAAATGTATCCTACCCATACCTTAGCCTACATTACAACCAAATAAAGTCTTATTGATCTTAGACTGAGTGGGGCTCGATTAGTCGAGTACTACACTAGGGGCAAGCCTATGGTGCATCTTTGTGGCATGTGAATATTCTTTTTGGAGAGTGAGCGAATTCTGTCTATTTGAGTTCCTAATTGTTGTCACTATCATTATATATATGGAACTACTCTCTTGTGTGATGCAAGGGCATGTGATTCACAAAGGAAAGGTGCATCTTGACTATTGTGTAGAGTGGTTTGAGTAAGTGCAAATGTTAAAGGGTACGAAAAACTTGATTCTTGAGGTAAAAGTTGTTCACTACTAGGTGTAACTCTTGTGAAATGTTCATTGCGTGAGTCGTTGAGGGAAAAGCATAGGGAATGGATTTTTATGGAGTTTGGTAAATTGCTCGAGGACTAGAAATAATTTAAGTGTGGGGTGTTGATAATAGGCTATATAGTTGTTATTTACACCATAATTGCTCATGCTTTGTTGTTGTTTTATAATGTAAGTTGCCAATAAAATGCTTTAATTAATGCTATTTGGTTTCGCAGGGAATATAAGATGCGAGGAAGCAACATGAAGTGTTTAGAGGCAATAACGTGAAGAAAACACCCACTCAAGAAGTACCCAAACACAAAAGAGCAAAAAGAGAAGGAACTCGGAGACAAAAAGGCCTAGCATACTCACCACGGTTGCCACCGCGGTCCGCACCGCGGTTGGAGTCAGTGTCCTCCGCGGTCAGCGCCGCAGTCGACGCCGCGGCGGTAGGTTCACAGTCCAGAAAGTTAAGGGGCCAAAGTGTTAATTCGGGAAAACTTTTGTAAAACCCTTATAAGATGTAGGAAACTCGCCCAAGAGAAGGGAGAGCTTATTTTGAGATTATTTTGGCAAGAAGAACATGTGTGAGAGATCACCCAAAACATCATAGTTCTTATTCTCTTCTATTTTTCTTGCGATTTTCCATTATGAATATTTTCGTAGTTTATTCTTACGTTGTCATGAGTAGCTAAATACTTTAATCTAAGGTTTTGGTGAAACCCGTTGGGGATGACTTGGTTGTTATATTAATATAGTTTGAATTGGTTGTTAATCTCTATTTGTTCATCTACGTTTTGATTGTGGTTAGTTGAAAGGGCCCTCAATTATCCGTTCCTATTTATTATGTATCTTCTTGAGAGAGTGTGCATATTTAGGTAGTTGTTTGAACAACATCACTTCCGGAGTACAGACGAGAGTCATAACCGAGGATTTAGAGATTGGATTAGAGATAACAATACCTCGGGTGCAATCTAAAAGAATGGTAATGTGAATCTAGCTAGCGTAGCTTGAGAGAGTGCGTCTAATAAATTATCATAATTGCTTGAGAGAGATTTATGATAGCCGGAGAGTTCTTGATTGATAGAGACAACTAAGACATCGCTATAAGAAACGTACAACCAAGGAAATCACCAACGGGGGAAACCATTACCTTAGACCTTATTCCAACTGTTTACACATCAAGCATAGTTAATTTTCAGCTGTTAATTATTTTCAAACTTTTAGTTGTTAGAAATATCATCAATTGTGAATTACAAAGTTTGGGAAAAATTGATTCTGTGAATTTAGTAAATCAGTCAAAAGTAATTGATAGGTTAATTCTTTGTGGTTCGATTCTGGGCAGAATTACTCAGATTATATTTGCTACGTCCGTGTGTGTCTTTGTATAAGGCAAAGTTTGGCGTTATCAGTAAACATCAAGGTTCGGTTAAAAAAAAATTGCTATGGTAATTGCCAGAGAAGAAATGGCTTCATGAATGGTTGATCTGAGAAATGATTATGGTTTATTGCGTGTTTCATTTATCGTTGGCAGTATATGAAAGTGTTGGAATGAGACTTTAGCTGATAAGAGGTTTTCTATCGGTATTTGGTTGTTATGGGCAGCTGATGTGAATAGAAGTTATTGCTGCAAGCGTTAGGGTTATATGGTATATCATGGGATTGCTCCCGAGGTTGCAGGCATGGGTTATTACAGCTAGTTCGGGTCTATTCAAAGTATAGGTGTGAGGTTTTGATCGTATTGATGGTTTCAGAAATGAAAATGTGGTTCTATGGTTTATAGGCTAGATTGGATTGTGTAATTTTAGTTAAACGGTGTTATTGGACCTATATAAGATAGGGTGATGTGGGATCACCCCCGGCTATATGCATGGTAAGGTTATTTAGCGATTGGTGGGATTTTAGAATAGCTCTGGGTACGTTCGAGGACGAACGTGTGTTTAAGTGGGGGAGGATGTAACGACCCGACCGATCATTTTGAACTTTTGCACTTTGATCGCCAGTTCCCGGGCATGACTTGCCCCGTGTAACGTATTATGACTAATGTAGATCATTGGTTTTGGTTTTCAGGAAAAATCAGAATGAATTTGAAGGAGCAATGATTTATGACTTAGGAGCACGATTGGAATGAATTTTGGAAGCCCGTGAAAAGATTTGGCTTGAATTGGCAAAGTTAATATTTTGGCGAATTCCGGTTGATAAGTGAGATTTTGATCTGAGGGTCGGAATGGAATTTTGAGAGTTGATGTAGCTTCGTTATGTCATTTTTGATGTGTGCGCAAAATTTCAGGTCATTTGGATGTCGTTTGGTTGGCTTTTTGATCGAATTCGGATTTCGGAAGTTTTGGAATTCTTAGGCTTGAATCCGAGGGTGATTTGATGTTTTGATGTTGTTTTAAGCATTCCGAAGGTTGGAACAAGTTTGAATTATGTTATGGGGTGTGTTGGCATGTTTGGTCGGGGTCCCATTAGGCTCAGATATGTTTTGGAAGAGTTTTTGGAAGATTTTGTCGTTTTGCGCATAAGCATGTAATGATCCAAATGTCCATTATTATTTCTAGAGATTGAAATTTTATTTTGAAACTTCCGAAATTTTGATAATGAATTATAGGACTGATCTGGAAAGTTTGGTCTAATTTCATCATGTCGCGATTAGGTTTTTGATACGAAACATGAGTTAATAGTTTAACGAGCGAAATGGGTATTGAACTGAGCAAATGAGCTCCGAATTGAGTTTCGACTGAAGGGCTATGTTCGTATTATTATTTGTGACTCATAGGAACAAGAATCATCGAATTCCGAGTTCATATGATGGAGTTAGAGCCTTTTTAGTGGAAAAAAAAAAGTTGCTGCAATTTTCTGAAGGCAGTTTCTGCATTTTTCGCACGTGTGAACAGTAACCGCACCTGCGTGAACAGTTCCGTGTACAGTACCATGTACAGTAAACATGAACATTATCCGTGTACAGTACATATGAACAGTACCCCCGTGAATAGTGTAGTGAACAGTACCGCGTGAACAGTACCCCCGACATTTTTTGGGCAGATTCTTAAGTTCTGAAAATGGGACTCGTCCCATTTTCCATTTTTATTAAATTGGAGCTCGGGGAGAGGCGATTTTCGGGAGATTTTCAGAGAAAACAACGGGGTAAATGTTATTAACTTAATTTTGGTTAGATTACCTGAATCTATTACTAGTTTTGGCATTTAATTGGTGATTTTAGTTGGGAAAATCTTGAAAACCCCTTTGGTTTAATTTAAAGATTTAAGGGTCGAGTTGATGTCGGATTTTAGTAAAATTGGTATGGTTGGACTCGTGGTTGGATGAGGTTTCATATTCCGTAATTTTTGTCGGATTCCGAGATGTGGGCCCCAAGGGCGAATTTTGAGTGCAATTTCGGTTTTTTAATGGAAAATGTAAAATTTCATATGGAATTAATTCCTATAATTTTTACTAACTGAAACGAATTATTGTGGCTAGATTCGAGGCATTCGGAGGTCGATTTGAGAGACAAAGGCATCGCGAGCTAGAGGATTAGCCGGTTCGAGGTAAGTAATGATTGTAAATACTGTCCTGGGGGTTTGAAACCCCGGATTATACGTCGTTGTGTTACTTTGAGGTGACTTGTACGCTGGATGACGAGCGTGGGGTAGAGCACCGCTGGGGATTGTGACCTAGTCCATCCCGAACGAATATTTTAATGTGTATTTGATAGTTAATTGTTTGACATTATTATATTTTTGGGTTGTATGTCATGTTTGGGACCTTGTGCTGACTTGTTGAGACCCTTAGGGGCATTTTTACTATCTTTCCTCACTCTATTTGTTTGAAAGCATATTCTCAGTCATATTTTACTTGTTTACTGCTCAAATCTAGCTTTATCACTATATTCTTAAAATGTGGAAATTATTTTGGGCTGAGTTCCCTGTTTTACTGAGATAGACCGAGGGTCTGATTGTGAGATTGATGACAGAGATAGACTGAGAGTCTGATGGTGAGGTTAATGACTGAGAGAGGCTGAGGGCCTAGTTGTGAGGATTATATATCTATGGATCGGGCTGCATGCCGCAGCAATGTATATATATATATGTATTTGGATCGGGCTGCATGCCACAGCGATACTTATATGGATCGGGTTGCGCGCCGCAGCAATATAGCGCTTGGGCTGTAGGAGCCCCTCCGGAGTCTGCACACCCCTAGTCAGCACAGTCGACTATTTATATGGATCGGGTTGTGCGCCACAGCGATGCATGAATCGGGCTGCACGCCGCAGCGGTTAATTTGATTTCAGTTATTGTGAGAGATATACGGATCGGGCTGCACGCCGCAGCGGTTACAATATGGTACCAATTGAGCGTGAATGTTGAGTGCGAGTACTGATTGGTAAGAGTTGAGTTACGAGTGACAGAGAGGCTAGCCCGAGGGGCGATAGATATATATATATATGCATATGAGTAATGTTTTTTCCTGAGAGGCCTGTTTATGGACTTATTGATTTCACTCCTCTTTAAAGTGAATTTCTATCGAATATTTTGATGTATCGATTATTTTCACTCATCTTTATATTAAGCCTCTGTCGGAAAGTTGAACAAATATTTTAAAACAACTTTTATTTAAACTGGGGTATATGAGATGTTCAGAAATTAATCACTGATTTGGCACTGGTTATTTCCACTGAGATTTTTAAGTTATGAAGTGTTAATGATTACTGTTTTGCCCGAGGGGCTGTTTTACAAACTATGTTTTGCCCGAGGGGCCGATTATGGCTTTAATCTCTATTATTATCTTAAATGGTATTGAACCCCTACCGAAACTGCTGGAAAGTATTTCAAAATGATTTTTACTAAAAGTTGGATTTTAAAAGGGAAGATTGACTCGTATTATGATATAAAGGCCTGTTGTGTTTATTGAGCCTAACGTGAATGTGGATTCATTGTTTCCTACTGCTCAGCCTTTATTTACTCTTATTTCTTACTGGGTTGGAGTACTCACATTACTCCCTGCACCTCGTGTGCAGATTCAAGTATATCGAAACCCGGTAACGGGTGTTGATAGCTCAGCCACGGAGTCATTAGAGTTAGCAAGGTGGTTGTATGACGTTCGCAGCATCGCTTCCTTTCCCTTATTGTTGTTACTGTATTTAGTACATTTTTAGACTTTTGTTGTATTCAGACCTTGATAGTTGCTCATGACTATTGACACCCTGATGTTGGGCTGGTATTTTATTCCGCACTATTATTCCAGGATTTTATTATGAAACATTGTTTAATTTAAAGACTTAAAAATGACTCTTAATGCTTAAAGGGTTAAGGTGAGTGTTGTGTCGGCTGGCCTTGTCTTCACGAGAGGCGCCATCACGACCGGGCCGGTTTGGGGTCGTGACAAGTTGGTATCAGAGCTTAGGTTACACAGGTCTCACGAGTCATGAGCAGGTTTAGTAGAGTCTTGCGGATCGGTACAGAGACGTCTGTATTTATCCTCGAGAGGCTGCAGAACCTTTAGAAAAACTTCACATTCTTGAATTCTTATCATGCGTCCTTTGATTCAGCTTGAAATGTAACTCTTTGAATTCCTTCCACGCGTTCGTATGTGTGCATGAGCACTCAGTATCAGATGTGCCTTGATGACTTATGATTCCCCAGTCGAGGGGTGAGATGTGATCTTTGTGAGTTTGATGTTGGGCCAGTCTGGAGGACTTGAGGCCGAATATTTACCTATCGCTTGAGCACCGAGGTGCTGATTGTGTGAGCAAGTATTTTTGAACTTATATGTTCGGTAGTGTCCCTATTAGTGGGAGTGATGGTCGGATAACTATGTGATGATTATGTTAGTACTATGAGATGTATCCATCTTGATTTGAGGTATAGCCCCGAGTTATGGGTGCACAAAGAGTCTTTTTATGTGTCCTAGTTGGGAGTGAAGTAAATTGCATGTTGCGGTATGAGTTCAGACTCAGGAAGACTAAGTGACTGCGTAATGGTTATGACGGTGAAAGGTATACATAAATGTTAGTTTAAGGCGAAGAAGGTGGGTTATCTCATGCGAAGTGTTCTGAGGTTGTACGATCCTTATGTGTCTATTAGATTTGCGAGTGAAGGATATGTGTTGCAACTTAAATTGGGTCGCTTAGTGAGTGAGTGTAACTGTTGCGAGAGTGGAATGCGAGATTTGCAGAAGAGTTAAAATTCTAGATGATCTGTGTTTTCACAAGCTTATAAAAGATTTGAGTTTAATCTCATTATGGTATCATGGCATCAATAGAGTATAATCGTTATGAGTTATTGAGCGTGTGTTGATCTATGGCTTCGAGCCAAGTGGGGGAGTCCGCTATTGAATAGTTGATTGCACGGTTATGTGCTCTAATGGTTCCAGTTTGAGGCGTATTTGTGAATCAGTTATGGCTCGAGTAAAGGAAATTTCAATAAAGGTTATGTTATGCTTTATGGGTGTACGAGAATCGGGAAATGACTTGAGTTGTGGTTGGTAAGGAATGCTCGATGCATAGGGCAGGAAGTTGCTTGGTTATATTGAAATGAGGTCAATCTAACTGCAGTTTGAGTAGAGTGGATGCCTCTAGAGAATGGTCCTATTGTGTTCCAAATTTTACATGCAATAATTGGAGGCTTTCAAGTTATACTTATGGATAGAAACTAAGTTTTCCTTGGAAGACGTCAAGACTTGTGGTGTTTTCTGTATTAATTGTGGGACTCTATGTATTAGTATTAGGAGGTAACGGATTTAGATCCGCAGGAAGTTCTTCGGAGCGAATTATTTCGAATGTGGTGCTTTTGGGAATATTTATGAGAGTATTCAACGGCTTATGAGTCTTAGACAGTGTGGTTTTATACTTGGGTCTCATGTGGTAATCCTGGGTTGAGAAATTGTGGTGCTACAGCAAGAGAGAATATCAAGTTGAAAATGAATCAGAAGGAAATTTAGATAGATGGAATAGTTTGATAGTAGACCGAATTGGTATGGTAAGGATATGATTAATTCCGTGCGTGAGTTCGAGGTAATAAGTTATTTCAGGTATTTTGCGGCGATGCTCTTAGGTTTTGATGACTTGCTTAGCTTGATCGAGTTAGAAGGATTCAGTCCTGACATGTCTGATTTGTGCAATGGGAACTCGGAGAGTTCTTGATGGTTTTACCGCGGTTTGGGAATGTATATTTTCTATGGACATGGGATGTATAGTGATTTTCCTTCTAGATGGGACCAATGGAAGGTTCGTGACTAGTGAATATGTAGTTGATTATGGCTCGGAAAGGGATTTTAAAGTTCTCATATTTATCATAGGATGGCATGTTATATGTGGTATGTTGTGTAGGTCGGGGATTGGCATATGTAAGGTTGCAATTCAGTTTTGAAAGGAAGGTCATAAATTCTTAGACAACACAGGCAGTTTTAGATGACTAGGTAAATGATATTACTAAATGGTGTGTCTTGATAACGGTATGCACTTCAGAAAGAGGGAAATGTGGTTGAGTTAATAATACATCATAGGTATTGCGATTGTGGACTGTGAGAAAATATCTAAGGTTGGTCAGAGGATAGTATGTGCTATGATTCAGTCGTTGTGAACCTTTGAAGGATTATTTATCTGTTGTGTGTGACTAAACTTGATGTATGGTCCATTGATAGACCTATGTGGATGCGTGTTCTAGATCGAATCGGCTTGGTTGGCCCCGAATTGTATTGTTGAGGGATAGGTTGATTTGACCGTTATTGAGCTTATTAGTGATCTGGGAAGATCTATGAGTTGCCTTTTTGTGTTGCGTGACATTATGATTTATTGGTTATGGGCACATATGGTGCGGTTCTAATGGGGTTCATAGTGTAAGTCGAGCGGGAAGAGTAATCGGGTGTTGCTCGGTGAATGGTGTATCGGTTACGTCCTATCGGGTTTGCGTGGTATATGTTACTTGTTTCACCGTTGGTGTAATGATTTGTTTTGGTTCCAGACGTCAAATTGTGCGTGGTTGTCAATTTCGAGCATAGTGACTTGAGGTGTCCCATGTGGAGCAGTGTTTGGATAGGATCGCGCATTATAGCGAAGCTATGTGGAGATATGACTTTGCGGGTTAGATTCGTGTGTCCTATTCTATGATGTGAGACGCGTTCTTAGCCCTGCGTTGTGGTGGTACGGGTGAGTTTGAGGTACAACCCTTTCATTTGAGTCATGTTCATGATTTGAGTATGTTCGGACCGTTGCTTATTGGTGCGCGTATTATGCTAGATGTGGCTTAGGCCTCTATTGGTGTGACATGTCACCAAGGTAGTGTGTTGGGTCAGAGGAGATCGTTGGGATCATTAATGAAAATAAACAGATTCGATTTCAGCATGTTTGATGGGTAAACATCGAGGTTCAGTTTAAAAAAAATTTGCTATGGTAATTACCAGAGGAGAAATGGCTTCATGAATGGTTGATCTGAGAAATGGTTATGGTTTATTGCGTGTTTCATTTATCGTTAGCAGTATATGAAAGTGTTGGAATGAGACTTTAGCTGATAAGAGATTTT
The DNA here is from genome assembly GCF_000715075.1 of Nicotiana tabacum. Taxonomy (NCBI): domain Eukaryota; kingdom Viridiplantae; phylum Streptophyta; class Magnoliopsida; order Solanales; family Solanaceae; genus Nicotiana; species Nicotiana tabacum. The sequence goes on from NC_134084.1 coordinate 144,086,546, forward strand.
CTATCGGTATTTGGTTGTTATGGGCAGCTGTTGTGAATAGAAGTTATTGCTGCAAGCATTAGAGTTATATGGTATATCATGGGATTGCTCTCGAGGTTGTAGGCATGGGTTATTACAGCTAGTTCGGGTCTATTCAAAGTATAGGTGTGAGGTTTTGATCGTATTGATGGTTTCAGAAGTGAAAATGTGGTTCTATGGTTTATGGGCTAGATTGGATTGTGTAATTTTAGTTAAACGGTGTTATTGGACCTATATGAGATAGGGTGACGTGGGATCACCCCCGGCTATATGTATGGTAAGGTTACTTCGCGATTGGTGGGCTTTTAGAATAGCACTGGGTACGTTCGAGGATGAATGTGTGTTTAAGTAGGGGAGGATGTAACGACCCGACCAATCGTTTTGAACTTTTGCACTTTGATCGCCAGTTCCTGGGCATGACTTGCCGCGTGTAACGTATTATGACTAATGTAGATTGTTGGTTTTGGTTTTCAGGAAAAATCAGAATGAATTTGACAGAACAGTCTCAATTGAAAGCTTTAAATTTGAAAGGTTTGACTAAGAGTTGACTTATTTTTATATGAGCTCGGATCGGAAATTTTATGATTTGGATAGCTTCGTTGGGTGATTTATGACTTAGGAGCGCGATCAGAATGCATTTTGAAAGTCCGTGGAAGGATTTGGCTTGAATTGGTAAAGTTAATATCTTGGCGAATTCCTGTTGAAAGGTGAGATTTTGATCCGAGGGTCGGAATGGAATTCCGAGAGTTGATGTAGCTTCGTTATGTCATTTGTGATGTGTGTACAAAATTTCAGGTCATTTGGACGTCGTTTGGTCGGCTTTTTGATCGAATTCGGATTTTGGAAGTTATGGAATTCTTAGGCTTGAATCCGAAGGTGATTTGATGTTTTGATGTTATTTTGAGCGTTCTGAAGGTTGGAACAAGTTTGAATTATGTTATGGGGTGTGTTGGCATATTTGGTCGGGGTCTCATGAGGCTCGGATATGTTTTGGAAGAGTTTTTGGAAGATTTTGCCGTTTTGAGCATAAGCATGTAATGATCCAAAGGTCCATTTTTAGTTCTAGAGATTGAAATTTGATTTTGAAACTTCCGAAATTTTGATAATGAATTATAGGACTGATCTGGAAAGTTTGGTCTAATTTTATCAAGTCGCGATTGAGTTTTTTACACGAAACATGAGTTAATTGTTTAACGAGCGAAATGGGTATTGAACTGAGCAAATGAGCTCCGAATTGAGTTTCGACTGAAGGGTTATGTTCGTATTATTATTTGTGACTCATAAGAACAAGAATCATCGAATTCCGAGTTTGTATGATGGAGTTAGAGCCTTTTTAATGAAAAGAAAAGTTGCTGCAATTTTCTGGGCAGTTTCTGCATTTTTCGCACGTATGAACAGTAACCGCACCTGCGTGAACAGTATCCATGTACATTACCATGAACAACATCCGTGTACAGTACCAGTGTACAGTATCCCATGAATAGTGTAGTGAACAGTACCCAAACGCGTGAACAGTGTCCCCGACATTTTCTGGGCAGATTCTTAAGTTCTGAAAATGGGACCATTTTTATCAAATTGGAGCTCGGGGAGAGGCTATTTTTGGGAGATTTTCAGAGAAAACAACGGGGTAAGTGTTCTTAACTTAATTTTGGTTATATTACCCGAATCTATTACTAGTTTTGACATTTAATTGGTGATTTTAGTTGGGAAAATCTTGAAAACCCTCTTGGTTTAATTTGAAGATTTGAGGGTCGAGTTGATGTCGAATTTTAGTAAAATTGGTATGTTTGGACTCGTGGTTGGATAAGGTTTCATATTCCGTAATTTTTGTCGGGTTCCGAGACGTGGGCCCCACGGGCAAATTTTGAGTGCAATTTCGAATTTTTAATGAAAAATGTAGAATTTCATATAGAATTAATTCCTATAATTTTTATTAACTGAATCGAATTATTGTGGCTAGATTCGAGGCATTCGGAGGTCGATTTGAGAGACAAAGGCATCGCGATCTAGAGTATTAGTCGGTTCGAGGTAAGTAATGATTGTAAATACTGTCCCGAGGGTTTGAAACCCCGGATTATACGTTATTGTGTTACTTTGAGGTGACTTGCACGCTGGATGACGAGCGTGGGGTAGAGCACCGCTGGGGATTGTGACCTAGTCCATCCCGAACGAATATTTTAATGTGTATTTGATAGTTAATTGTTTGACATTATTATATTTTTGGGATGTATGCCATGTTTGGGGCCTTGTGCCGACTTGTTGAGACCTTTAGGGGCATTTTTACTATCTTTCCTTACTCTATTTGTTTGAAAGCATATTCTCAGTCATGTTTTACCTGTTTACTGCTTAAATCTGGATTTATCACTATATTCTTAAAATGTGGAAATTATTTTGGGCTGAGTTCCCTGTTTTACTGAGATAGACCGAGGGTTTGATTGTGAGATTGATGACTGAGATAGACTGAGAGTCTGATGGTGAGGTTAATGACTGAGAGAGGCCGAGGAGCTAGTTGTGAGGATTATATATCTATGGATCGGGCTACACGCCGCAACAATGTATATATATATATATATATGGATCGGGTTGCATGCCGCATCGATACTTATATGGATCAGGCTGCGCACATAGTGCTTGGGTTGTAGGAGCCCCTCTGGAGTCTGCACACCCCTAATGAGCGCAGTCGACTATTTATACGGATCGGGCTGTGCGCCACAACGATGCATGGATCGGGCTGCACGCTGCAACGGTTACTTTGATTTCGGTTATTGTGAGAGATATATGGATCGGGCTGCACGATGCAGCGGTTACTATATGGTACCAATTGAGCGTGAATGCTGAGTGCGAGTACTGATTGGTAAGAGTTGAGTCACGAGTGACAGAGAGGCTAGCCCGAGGGGCGATAGATATATGCATGCATATGAGTAATGTTTTTGCCTAAGAGGCCTGTTTATGGACTTATTGATTTCACTCCTCTTTAAAGTGAATTTCTATCGAATATGTTGATTTATCGACTATTTTCACTCATCTTTATATGGAGCCTCTGTCGGAAAGTTGAACAAATGTTTTAAAACAACTTTTATTTAAACTGGGGTTTATGAGATGTTCAGAAATTAATCACTGATTTGGCACTGGTTATTTCTACTGAGATATTTAAGTTATGAAGTGTTTATGATTACTGTTTTGCCCGAGGGGCTGTTTTACAAACTATGTTTTGCCCGAGGGGCCGATTATGGCTTTAATCTCTATTATTATCCTAAATGGTATTGAACCCCTACCAAAACTGTTGGAAAGTATTTCAAAATGATTTTTACTAAAAGCTGGATTTTAAAAGGGAAGATTGACTTGTATTATGATATGAAGGCCTGTTGTGTTTATTGAGCCTAACGTGAATGTGGATTCATTGTTTCCTACTACTCAGCCTTTATTTACTCTTATTACTTACTAGGTTGGAGTACTCGCATTACTCCCTGCACCTCGTGTGCAGATTCAGGTATATCGAAACCTGGTAGCGAGTGTTGATAGCTCAGCCGCGGAGTCATTAGAGTTAGCAAGGTGGTTGTATGACGTTCGCAACAGCGCTTCCTTCCCCTCATTGTTGTTACTGTATTTAGTACATTTTTAGACTTTTGTTATATTCAGACCTTGATAGTTGCTCATGACTAGTGACACCCCGATGTCGGGCTGGTATTTTATTCCGCACTGTTATTCCAGGATTTTATTATGAAACATTTTTTAATTTAAAGACTTAAAAATGACTCTTAATGCTTAAAGGGTTAAGGTGAGTGTTGTGTCGGTTGTCCTTGTCTTCATGAGAGGCGCCATCATGACCGGGCCGCTTTGGGGTCATGACATGTTTGAGGTGTTTTGTGGATTGGAACAAGTTTGAATAAGGTTTTAGGATATGTTGGTGCCATTGGTTGAAGTCCCGGGGGCCTCGGGTGAGTTTTGGGTGGTCAATCGGGTTATTTTGAAGTTGGAAAAATTGCAGATTTTGAGTGCTAGTAGTTGCAGACATTTTGGCATTCGTGTTCGCGAGAGAACCCTTGTGTTCGCGAAGAGTCAGCTGAGGGAGGTGGAAATTTAGCCTTCGTGTTCGCGAGGCAAATGATGTGTTCGCGAAGGGCTGTGAGATTGTGCATTGCATTCACGGGCGTGTGTCGTGTTCGCATAGAAGGAATTTAAAGGCGGAGCTTTAGTGAAATTAACCCATCACGTTCGCGATTGATGGGTCGCGTTCGCGAAGCTTCGTCTGGGTAAAGCATCACATTCGCGAGGTCTTGGTCGCGAACGCGTAGGAGAAAAATTGGTCAAAGTAAATTTTGTGCTTCGTGAATGCGAGGCTTTGACCGCGTTCGTGAAGAAGGAAATAAGGCCTGGCAGAATGTTTTTAAACTCGTCTTGTCCACGAGGATTGGGTTTATTTTCTCCATAGTTGGTCATTTTTGGGAGATATTTGGAGGAGATTGAAGAGGGATTCAAGGGGAATCGCTGGGAGGTAAGATTCTTGGACTTAAAACTCGATTATTATGTGAATTCCACCTAAAAATCATGAAATCTAAGCCTAAATTTTAAGAGCTAGGGCTTGAAATTGGAGACCAACATTTGGGATTTATAGGGTCATTTGTGGATGGATTTTGATGTTCTTGGTATGTATGAACTCGTGGGGAGATAAGGAATCTATTGGTGTGAAAATTTCTAAATTCCGAGACGTGGGCCCGAGGGTCGGATTTTGGTAATTTCGGGATTTGTGCCATTTATTGATTGTTTTCGCTTGGGCTTTGTTCCCTTAGCATATTTTGACGTCCTCGTTCTGATTTTGGATAGATTCGACGTGTGTGGAGGCCGATTCGAGGGGCAAAGGCATCACAAGCTAGAGATTTAGCCGATTCGAGGTGAGTAATGATTGTAAATGATGTTCTGAGGGTTTGAAACCCCGGATTGGACTTCGTAGTGCTATAATTGAGGTGAGACACACGCTTGATGACGGGCATGGGGTCGTGCACTATTGGGGATTGTGACTTGGTCCATCTCGGTTGATGATTTTACCGTGTATTTGACTGAAAATATTTGCTATCATCATGATTTGGGCTGAATGCCATATTTGGGCTTCGTGCCAACTATTTGAATCCTTCGAAAATTTTATTACTATTTCCTCGTTGTTTTGACTTATTATTTGAACCCAATCATGTTAATTTCCACTGGTTTACTACTCAGCTATGTTTACTCAGTTTTAAGACTTAAATGATATTTTAAATGATGTTGGACTGAGAAATACTATTTTACTATTGCCCGAGAGGCTTGTGATGATTTTTGACTGAGTAAGGCCGAGGGCTTACATTGTGAGGAAACACTGATACTGATTTGAGGCCGAGGGACTAAGATATGTACGCCACGAGGTGGCTTAATTGATATGAGGTCGAGGGCCTAGTTTGATGCCACGAGATGGCTTGTTATTGCGCTTGGGCCGTAAGGGACCCCTCCAGGAGTCTGCACACCCCTAGTGAGCGCGGGTACCCATTATGATGTGAGATTGAGCCCGAGGGGCTGTTATTATTTTGAGATGTTGCGGGCGGATGTGGTGATACTGTGCCCGAGGGGCGAACTTCTATTTGTTTACTTTACCTTAATTACCTGTCAATTACTTTTTTACTCGTTGAAAGAGGATTTTACTTGACTTTCCACTGTTTTACTGTTTTTAAATGGTTTTACTGCTTTATTATGGAATGCCTTGTGCCTTACATGTTTTTCATACTTTCAGTAGTTATTTGCATTTGTTACTCACTGAGTTGGAGTACTCACTTTACTCCCTATACCCTGTGTGCAGATTCAGGCGTAGCTGGTTCCGCTCCCGAGTGCTGATTCATCCCAGCTTCAGGCGGATCTTCGAGGAGTCTTTAGGTAGCTGTTGGCGTTCGCAGCCTTGAACTCCTCCCTATCTATTTCCTTTATGTTCTTAGTTCAGTATTTAAAACTCTGTAGTTACATTTGAGGATTCTTCATTATTAGATGCTCGTGACTTGTGACACCCCGGTTAGGGCTGTGTCGGGTTGTATTTTCGCTACTTATTATCATGAAATCATGTTTTAGACTACTTTTATATTGTTTAACTGCTTTAACAAGTGAATTGGGTTTAGTTGGATGGTCTTGTCTTCACGAGAGGCGTCATCACGACCGGGTTCGGGGTTAGGGTCGTGACATAAAGGACCTAATATACATTGAATAAAGTATGAGCTTAACAAGTCAAGAAGTTACGCATTGATGTAATAAGTAAGTGTACACATAATCTATTATTTCTTTTTTATTTTAATCTTTGTTATTCGAGAATTAATAAAAAATTTAATTATATTCACTTACTAACTTTTCTACATTGTAAAAATCGAACTTTTTATATTTGAAATTTATTTTCATAAAACTTCTCTGATTTTTGGACAAACTCTTATATCGATTTTATAATCAAAGCAAATGATTTTTAGCTATGAACTTTTTTAACAACTAATTTATTATGGTAAATAATATTGATATGGTAACTTCAAGCGCATGATAAACACTCTAACTAACTACGGAATTTCATTGGCTATCTTGGTTGTCGCGGTTATATCAATCTATCATAACAAATAATTGTAGCTATTAGGCCAACGATGTTCTCGGTTTCTTATAACTTGAATTTTAAAATAGTTTTTATATTCAATATTTATTTCAAATCATTATTGTGGCTAACATGTTATAGTTGCAGTAACTTCAAACACGTGACAAAAGTTTATATTTAGCTACAACATTTTATTATATCACAATAACTTTGTAGCTATTAAGTTAGTTTTTGCCATAAATTTTCATAATTGAAGCAAAAATACCTATTCAGGTACAACACTGTCTCTAGTAATATTTTGTGGCTAAAAGATAAATATTGCTATAGTAATTTCAGACGTGTGACAAAAACTCACAATTAGCTATAAAATATCGTTGTAACAATAAATTTATAACTATTAATCTAGTTATTGCCACATGCTTTTATTGCTTGAGGCAAAAATATCTATTTAGCTATAACACTTTGTCAGAAGTAAGTTTTTGTGGCTATATAACTGCTATTGCTATAGTAACTTCAAATGCGTGGCAAAAAAATATGATTAGCTATGAAATTTTATTATAGCAATAAATTTGTAGCTATTTATGTAATTATTGTCACGACAGTTAGCAAATATACCAAAAATGATAAATTAGCTTTGCCAATTTTATTTTGTAGCTAAATATTTTTATAAAATTGTAAATAGCTACGGAATTTTAATTTTGTGGCTATTGTTATTTATTAGCCACGATTTTCATACATGTAGCTAAGAATTTGTAGCTATATATACATAACATTGTAGTGTAGGTTTGTTTAAATAGTAGGGCTTTGAAGACCTTATTATACTAAAAAATATACAAAATACACAATCTATCACGACCCAAAATCCACTAAGGGTCGTGATGACACCCAACACCATTGTCAGGCAAGCCAACGCAGAAGTATTAGTAAATTCTTATTTTACGTATCCAATTCGGTTACAACATTTCTTAATTTGCAATTAAAACAGGGGATGATAAGCAATATTATAATAATAATTATACAACCCAAAAGAACTGTCTACTAATGTGTGTGCCAAGACCTGGTGTCACAAGTAGTGGGCAACTAGTAGAATATACAAAAGAATAATACTATCCTACTGTCCGGGATATAACAGACAGCAAAAGTAAAGAAATACCCCATCAAGCTAATGAACGGCGCAGGAAGGGAGAAGCTCACCGTGGAAGTCTTGGTCTATGAATCGGGGCGCGCACCAGTGTGGTAGCCAGATATACCTACTTCAAATCCTGTGCAATTAAGTACAGAAGTGTAGTATGAGTACATAAACAATATGTACTCCATAAGTATCTTGTCTAATCTCGAAGATATAGAGATGAGAGGTCGACTTGATACTTACTAAGGTCAATAATAAATATAGAGTTACACTAAGCATGGAAGTCACAAATAATCAACAGTTTATAGCAAGAGGCAATATGTCATGTTCTTAACAATTTTACAATTAGCCGTTTACATTTCAAATATTTAGCCGGTCAAGTCATGGATAAGATTTCACATAGATATCATGCACACATTATGCCGAGGTCGACGGCCTGATCCAACAGAAAAATAAACTGTGTACTGCCAGAGGGTCGAATGGCGCGAATCATAGATGCATCTATTCATACCGAGGCGATCGGCCCGATCCACAAATATTAATTAATATAAAAAAACACGAAGGTGCATTTATATTCAAATACAATCATGCAAGGGTTCAGCAAGTATATATGCTCGCCATTTTTCCTTTCCAAGTCTCTAGCACATTAGCACAAAACACAGAGATATTCATTATATAGCATGATATGGGTCCTACACTACCCGGACAATTAACATAATAGTAGCTACGCACGAACTCTCGTCACCTAGTGCGTATGTAGCCCTCGCATTTAGTAGCAAATTACTCAATTATTGCACCTATGGGGATAATTCCCTCTTACAAGGTTAGAAAGGAGACTTACCTCGCCCCAAAAGGCACTTTCAATGCCAAGAACGAGTCCAAGCCCTCAATTCGGAGCCGAATGATCCCAAACTAGTTAAATGAGGTAAGAACTAGTAAATATAGGTTCACAAGATTGAATTCTAGCTATTTAAGCAATTTCCCAACCTTTAACATAAATTTCCTAAAATCCGACCTCGGGCCCACGTGCCTGGATTCCGAAATTTTTTGAAGGAAGTTGTTCTCTATAACCTAAGGATCGATAATATATGATTTCTAATTTATTCCATAGCAAATGTCGTAGTTAAATCTAATATTTACTAAAACCCTAGGTTTTTGCTCTAACCCTATGATTTCACCTTAATACTAGTGTTTAATCTACCCAAGACAAAATCATTAAACTAGAAATAGGTAAAAAAAAACTTACCTCAAGATGCTAGGTGAAAATCTTCTCTCAAAAGCTCTAAAATCGCCAATGGAAGAGTGAAAAAGTGATAAAAATGACTTAGAACCCGTATTAAATGAACCTCACTGCCTCAGCGATTTCCGTATCTGCGGTCTGGGGACCGCATCTGCGAAAGGGGCTAAAATAGCTGAGACCGCTTCTGCGGTCTTGAGGCCGCATCTACGTTTCCTGGCCTGGCCTGCCGTGGGCCGCATCTGCGATGAAAGGACCGCTTCTACGATCTCGCACCTGCAGTCCACCAACCGCAAGTGCGGTTATGATAGAAGCAGCAGCTTCAGCTCTTCTCAAAAAAATTCACTTCACTCGAGCCTCGTCTGATTGACGTTCGGGGCTCCCGTGCCCCGCCCGAACATACCGACAAGTTTGAAATCATGAGATGGACCTACTCGAACCTTCGAAACACCCGAAACAACGCTAAATCTAGGAATCACCCCCTAAAACCAAATGAATCAAACTTATGAACTTCAAGTTCTTAATTTTCCTCTAACGGGCCAAAACGCCCTTAAACTACTCAGATTGACTCCAAATTTTACAGCCAAGTCTTAAATGATATTTCGGACATGTACCGGGCTTCGGAAGTAACATACGAGCCTGATACCTATGTAATCAATCATTAATTAGCTACTTTAAATTCTTACCTCTTCAGATTAACAATTTCTAATAAAAATTCATTACTCAGGCTAGGGACCTCGTAATTTGATTCCGGACATATGCCCAGGTCCCATATTTTCCCTCGGACCCTCCGGTGCTGTCAAATCATGAATTCGGGTCAGTTTTCTCAAAATGTTGACCAAAGTCAAACTTGGTCTTTTAAGAAAATTCTAAGGAATCAAATGGGCATATTTTACTCCATACTCTTCCAAATCCCGAACCAACCGTCCCCGTAAGTTGAAAATTAGCTAAAGCAAGCACGGGAAGTTTTATTTAAGGGAACGAGGTTCTAAAAGGCAAAACGACCGGGCGGGTCGTTACATTCTCCACCTCTTAAACAAACGTTCGTCCTTGAATAGACATAGAATAGTACTTGAGCTGCTGAATAAATGTGGATATCTGCTCCGCATGTCCTCCTCGTACTCCCAGGTTGCTTTCTCGACTGGTTGGCCCCTCCACTAGACCCTCACCGCAAAAATCCTCTTGGACCTCAACTGGTGATCCTGTCTATCAATAATGGCAACTGGCTCCTCCTCATTACCCAAACTCTCATCCAGCTAAATAGTACTGAAGTATGACACATGGGACAAGTCGGCATGATACTTCCGAAGCATCGATACATGAAAAATTGGGTAAACCCCCGATAGGCTGGGGGGTAAAGCAAGCTCATAGGCAACCTACCCAACTCACCTTAGCACCTCAAAGGGACCAATAAACCTTGGGCTCAACTTGCCCTTCTTCCCGAACCTCATAATGCCTTTCATTGGCGAGACTTTCAAGAGAACCTTCTCACCAACCATGAATGATACATCACGCGTCTTTTGATCCTTGTAACTCTTTTATTTGACTGAGCTGTGCGAAGCCTCTTCTGGATCAACTTCACCGTGTCCAAGGCATCCTGTACCAAATCTATACCGTATAACTTAGCCTCACCAGGCTCAAACCACCCGATAGGAGAACGACAATGGCGACCATATAAAGCCTCGTATGGAGCCTTCCCTATGTTGGACTGATAGTTGTTGTTGTATGCAAATTTTTCCAAGGTCAAGAACTGATCTCACTGCCCTCCAAAGTCAATCACACATGCCCTGAGCATGTCCTCCAAAATCTGAACTGTCCGCTTCGACTGCCCGTCGGTCTGAGGATATAATGTTGTGATGAGCTCTACATGGGTCCCCAACTCACTCTGAACCGCTCTCCAAAAATGGGAAGTGAACTGAGGGCCTCTATCTGATATGATGGAAACAGGCACACCGTGCAACCGAACTATCTCCCGAATGTAAATCTGAGCATACCTCTCTGCTGTGTAAGTAGTCACCACTGGGATGAAGTGGGCCGACTTGGTCAACCTATCAACAATGACCCATACTGAATCAAACTTCTGCAAGGTCTGCGGCAACCCAACTACGAAATCCATGGTGATGCGCTCCCACTTCCACTCTGGTATAGGTATCTACTGAAGTAGGCCACCCGGCCTCTGGTGTTCATACTTGACCTGCTGGCAATTCAAACACCTGGCTACATACTCCACTATGTCTTTCTTCATCCTCCGCCACCAATAATGCTGCCTCAAGTCACGGTACATCTTCGTAGCACCCGGATGAATGGAATACCGTGAACTGTGCGCCTCCTATAGAATCCTCTCCCTCAGGACATCAATATTAGGAATATATAAACGACCCTGGAGTCGTAAAACACCATCCTCGCCAATAGAAACCTCCTTGGCACCTCCCTGAAGTACCGTCTCTCTAAGAACCGCCAAATGTGGGTCATCGAACTATCAAGCCTTGATCTGTCCCAATAATGAAGACTGAGCAACCACACACGTAAGAACTCTAATGGGCTCTAAAATATCCATCCTTACAAGTCTGTTAGCCAAGGACCGAATGTCCAAAGCTAGTGGCCTCTCCTCCGCTGGAATGAATGCCAAACTACCTATACTATCTGCCTTCCTGCTTAAGGCATCTGCGACCACATTAGCCTTGCCCGGATGATAAAGAATGGTGATATCATAATCCTTCAGTAACTGAAGCCACCTGTGCTGGCTCAAATTAAGATCCCTCTGTTTGAACAAATGCTGCAAGCTGAGATGATCCGTATAAACCTCACATGATACCCTATACAGATAATGCCTCCATATCTTAAGAGCATGAACGATCATGGCTAACTCTAGGTCGTGCACAGGATAATTCTTCTCATGAACCTTCAGCTGGCGCGAAGCATAGGCAATAACTTGCCCCTCCTTCATCAATACACATCCCAATCCAACACGCGAAGCGTTGCAATATACTGTATATATCCCTGAACCGGAAGGCAACACAAGAACTAGTATTGTAGTCAAGGCTGTCTTGAGCTTCTGAAAGCTCGCCTCACAATCATCAGACCAATAGAAAGGAGCACCCTTATGGGTCAATATAGTCAGAGGTGATGCAATAGATGAAAATCCATGCACGAATCATCTGTAATAACCTGTTAACCCCAGAAAACTCCTAATATCGGTCACCGAAGTAGGACGTGGCCAACTCTGAACTGCCTCAATCTTCTTGGGGTCTACCTTAATACCCTCTCCTGACACAATATGCCCCAAGAATGCCACTGACTCTAGCCAAAACTTGCACTTGGAGAACTTAACATATAGTTTCTGCTCTCGCAAGGTCTGAAGCACTACCATCAAATGTTGCTCGTGCTCCCCCAGGCTACAGGAGTATATCAAGATGTCGTCAATGAAGACGACGACAAATAAATCAATGTAAGGCCTGAATACCCTATTTATCAAGTCCATGAATGTTGTTGGGGCATTAGTCAAGCCAAAGAACATCACCAGGAACTCATAATGGCTATATCTAGTCCAGAATGCCGTCTTCGGAACATCTGAGTCCCAAATCTTCAGCTGATGATACCCTGACCTCAAGTCAATCTTGGAGAACACCCTAGCACCCTACAACTGGTCGAACAAATCATCGATATGGGGAAACGGATACTTGTTCTTAATGGTGACTTTGTTCAACTGGCAGTAATCAATGCACATCCGCATAGTCCCATCCTTCTTCTTTACAAATAACATGGGTGCACCCCAAGGCGATACACTAGGTCAAACAAACCCCTTTGCTAACAACTCCTCAAGCTGCTCCTTCAACTCCTTCGAAGCCATACTGTACGGTGGGATAGATACAGGCTGGGTGCCTAGAGCCAAATTGATACAGAAATCAATATCACGATCTTGTGGCATGCCATGAAGATCAGAAGGAAACACATCAGCGAACTCCCAAACCACCGAAACTGAATCAATCATCAGAGACTCTGCAGTGGTGTCCCGAACATAATCTAGATAAGCCAAATACCCCTTCTCAACCATATGTCGAGCCTTCAGGAAAGAAATAACCCTACTAGATGTATCAACTGCGGAACCCTTCCACTCCAACCTCGGGAACCCTGGCATAACTAATGAAACAGTCTTGGCATGGCAATCTAGGACGGCGTGAAATGGGGACAACCAATCCATGCCCAGGATGATCTCAAAGTCGATCATATCAAGCAACAACAGATCTGCACTAGTCTCAAAACCACAGAATGTGACCATACAAGACCGGTAGATTCGATCTATAACCACAGAATCACCCACAGGAGTGGACACATGAACAGAAGTGCCCAAAGACTCAGGAGAAATAATCAGGAAATGAGCAAACAAAGATGATACATAAAAATAAGTAGATCCTAGGTCAAATAATACTAAAGCATCTCTACCGCCAACGGAGATAATACCTGTGATGATGGCATCTGAGGCCAATGTATTTGGCCTGGTCGGAAGGGCGTAGAATCTGGCTGGAGCGCCGGCTGGCTGGCCTCCACCTGATTGTGCAATAGCTGTTTGACCTCTCCCTACCTCGCCTCCACCTCTAGGACGGCCCGTACCAGTCTGCCCTCCATCTCTAGGTGGCGGGGAAGCCGGTGCTGAAATCATAGGCTGTTGACCCTACTGTACTGCCTTGCTGAAATCATAGGCAGTACCTCCTCATATGGCCAAGATTTCCACACTCGAAACAACCCCGCAGTGCGGCGGCCTGCTGTCTAGATGGCTGACCCTAATGGCCTATAGACCTACTAAAAGAAGCCTGAATAGCCGATGGACGGTATAAACTCTCCAGCACCGCACTCAAATAAGAATTCGAAGAGCCCTGAGGACCTGGATACCCCCAGGAGGAACCCTGAATAACTGGCAGGCGATACGAGCTTTCTAGCATAGCGCTGAAAAAAGGACGCGCTGGAGCACCTCGTGCAGGCAGTGGTGTTGAATATGGGGGACTGCTGGGCTGACCCCACCCAAACTGACCTCTACCCCTAGTCGGGACACCTTTGAACTCTCCGGAGAATCGAGACCTCTTATCCTGCTGCATCTTCTCTCTACCCTTCTGATGATATCCCTCAATCCTGCGAGAAATCTCTACCACTAGCTGATACTCTGTACCCATCTCCACCTCTCGGGCCATGCCAGATCGAATACTGGGGTGCAACCCCGCAACAAATCTTCGCACTCTCTCTACATCTGTAGGAAGTATCATGAGTGCATGGCGAGACAACTTAGAGAACTTCGCCTCATAATTGGTCACAGACATCTGACCCTGATCAAGATACTCAAACCGATATCGTATCTATTCCCTCTCAGAGGGTGGAATGTACCTATCCAAAAACGACTGTGCGAACTGACCCCAAGTGAGGGGAGGAGAACCTGCTGGCCTGCTAAGAACATAGGACTACCACCACCTACGGGCCCTGACCTCAAGCTGAAAAGTAGTGAAGTCAACTCCATGCGACTCCAATATCCTCATGTTGTGCAGTCCGTCCCTGCACCTATCTATGAAGTCCTGGGCATCCTCACAATGCTCGGCCCCGAAGACCGGAGGGTAAAGCCTAGTCCACCTATCCAATAACTTTTGCGGATCACCATCCATAGCTGGTCAGGGCTGGGGTGCCACTGCAGCAACTAGCGGAGCCCCATCTACGGGTAGTGCACCCTGAGTCTAATACACTGCAAATGCATGTCCAGGAGCCTGAGTAGTAGGGGTTTGTGCTCCCCCTCCTGCCTGTGATGTAGCTGGATCTACTAGAAATAAACCAGTCTGAGTCATAGAATCTATGAACCGTGGCATACGACCCATGACCTCCTGGAATCCCGGTGTTGTCATAAAGTCCGTCGGGGTAGGCTCAACTGCGGGCACCTCGCCCTACTCCTCGTTGATAGGATCTTCCGCGAGATCTGATGGTGGTACTACTGGGATGACCTCATCCCCTACCTCGGGTCGGTGCCTTCCCCCAGCCTCTACCTCAGCTTCTAGCAACGGGGGGAGCAGCTCCGCCCAGGTCTGGAACATCAGTCATGCGTGTCCTCAACATATGTGAGAGAATAGAAGAGGGAAATTTAGCATAACAACCACTGCACGATAGAAAATGAATAAAGAGTAGTTTTCCTAACACCTTATAGCCTCTCGAAGAAAAATACAGACGTCTTTGTACCGATCTGCAAGACTCTATTAGGTTTGCCATGACTGGTGAGACCTATGTGAACCTAGTGCTCTGATACCATGTTGTCATGATCCAAAATCCACTAAGGGTCGTGATGGCGCCCAACACCGTTGTCAGGCAAGCCAACGCGGAAGTATTAGTAAATTCTTATTTTACTTACCCAATTCGGTTACAACATTTCTTAATTTGCAATTAAAACAGGTGATGATAAGCAATATTTAATAATAATTATACAACCCAAAAGAACTGTCTACTAATGTGTGTGCCAAGACCTGGTGTCAAAAGTAGTGGGCAACTAGTAGAATGTACAAAAGAGTAATACTATCCTACTGTCCGGGATAGAATAGACAATAAAAGTAAAGAAAGACCCCATCAAGCTACTGAACGGCGCAGGAAGGGAGCAGCTCACCGTGGAAGTCTCGGTCTATGAATCAGGGGCACTCACCAGTCTGGTAGCCAGATATACCTGCCTCAGATCCTGTACAATTAAGTACAGAAGTGTAGTATGAGTACATAAATAATATGTACCCTGTAAGTATCCCGTCTAATCTTGAAGAAGTAGATACGAGAGGTCGACTTGATACTTACTAAGGTCAATAATTGTCACGACCCAGAATTCCCACACTCGGGAGTCGTGATGGCGCCTACTCGTAGAAGCTAGGTAAGCCACAAATCCTAAATCCCTAACTCCTTTATTTTTAATCCTTTTTATTGAGCATAACATCAAGCGTTAAATATTAATATAACAGCAAAAATATAGAATTAAAGCGGAAGATTTAAATTAAATAAGCTGAACAATAATGCGGAAATCAACATATGCCTCTACCCAAGAACTGGTGTCACATCACTCATGAACAACTAAGAGTACTAAATACAACCGTTTGAAAGAAATATAATATTGTTTGTCTCGAATACATGAGATAACAGAATGGAATATAAGATAGAGGAGACGCCGAGCCTGCGGACGCTTGCAAGGCTACCTCGGTATCTCGGTGGGCTGAAGGTTGGCTCCCACGCTACTGCTGTTGTCTAATACCTGGATCTGTGCAAAAGAGCACAGAGTGTGGTATCAGCACAACCAACCCCATGTGCTAGTAAGTGTCTAACCTAACCCCAGCGAAGTAGTGACGAGGTTAGGACCAGACTACCAAATAACCTGTGCAGTTCAAATATATATACATGTACAATGAAAAAGAAATATAGGAAATAACCAGTCAGTGTGGGAAGGGGAAACATGTTGGGGGAGGTAACAGTTCCAAATAGAAAACCTCAATAAAAGGGGGAAAGCAACAAAGCCAGAATGTCAATAATAATCAGAAATCAACAATTTGCACGGCATCACCCTTCGTGCTTTTACTCTCGTCCTCACACAAATAATATCAATAATAACGATGTACACGGCATCACCCTTCGTGCTTTTACTCTCGTTCTCACCAAATCAATCGTATCATAATAATGTGTACGACATTACCCTTCGTACTTTTACTCTCTTTCCTCACCATATAGTCAATGAATATCGGTACGGAATGGTACATCGTATAGCACGGCATCACCCTTTGTGCTTTACACTCTTTCCTCACAATAGCAAATAATGCACGGCATCACCTTTCGTGTTTTAACACTCTTTCTCACCCAAACAACAATCACAAACAAAGGGGAAAGGGAGTAGACAAATAATGGTAGAAATCCCGGCAAGGGAATACAATTAAATAGCTAAATCCCGGTAAGAGAGATAATCAACAAAGCAACAAACATCCCGGCAAGGGAGATAATCAACAAAGTAACAAACATCCCGGCAATGGAACAATTCAATAACTCTTCCTCTTTCTTTCACTTCTTACTTTATAACTCACTTTACCACTTGAGTCAATGCTCCAAAGGGTTCAATTATCTCATATACTTTCACAATTCGTATTATAACTCGAGCCAATGCTCCTCGAAGTTCAAAGATCACAATTTCTTTCACATGCTTTTTACAACATAAAGAAATCATCATTAAGGCATGAAAGATACAACAAAATCTGAATATCCGCAATATAAAGACTCACGGTCATGCTAGACACCAACGTATAGATACTCGTCACCATGCCTATACGTCGTACTCGACAATTAGCACGTAGCAAATAAGACTCAACTCCAGTCCCTCAAGCTAAGGTTAGACCAAACACTTACCTCGAAGCTTTGAACACCACTCAAGCCTCAATTATAGCTTTACCCCCTTGATTCCACCACAAATCCGCTCGAATCTAGTCACAAATTACTTAATTACATCAATAAGTGCTAAATGAATCAACCCCAATGAATGAAAATGAGTTTTCCCAAAGTTTTACCCAAAAGGTCAAAATCATCCCCGGGCCCACGTGGTCGAAACCCGAGGTTTGGACCAAAACCCGATTACCCATTCCCCCACGAATCCAAATGTATAATTTGTTTTGAAATCGGACCTCAAATTGAGGTCCAAATCCCAATTTTTGGAAAACCTAGGTTCTACCCAAAACCCCCAATTTCCCCCATGAAAATCTTCGATTTTAAGTTGAAATCATATTAAAAGATGTTAATGATTGAAGAAAACTAGTTAAAAATGACTTACAATTAATTTGGAGAAGAAAGGTTGTTTGAAAAATCGTCTCTTATGTTTTTGGGGTTTTGAAAAGTAAAAAATAACTAAAAATCCCGTTTATTTATACCCCTCTTAGACCCTCACTGTGGACCGCATAAAAAGGACTGCGACCACGGAGCTCCACCGCGGACCGCATTAAACGGACTACGGCAGCACAAGCCTCCCTGAAGACCTGCAGTTCAGCACCCAGTGCGAACCGCACAAAGGCGACTGCGGCCGCACAGCCTCCACCGCGCCCCGCATAAAGGCGACCGCGGCAGCGCTGGCCCCTCCGCGATCGCACACGATTTCTCGCGGACCGCACTAAAGGGATCAGAGTCCTGCAACTTCCTGAACCTGCAACATCTGACTTTCTAAGCCTAAGGCATCTCGGAACCTACTCGAACTCACCCAAGCCATCGAAACTCCAACCCAAGTATACACACAACCTCAAAAACATCTTACGGATATATTCGTGTAATCAAATTACCAAAATAACATCACGAGCATCGAATTAAACCTCGAGATCAATGAAATTTCTCAAAACTCTTTTAAACATCACATTTCTCAATTAAGGTCCGGATCACGTCAAACGACGTCCGTTTTTAACCAAATTTCACAGGAATGACTCAAGTCATATATAAGACATGTACCGGGAACCGAAACCAAAATACGGGCCCGATACCAACTCGTTCTAATCAAATTTTATTTCAATTTCCTTAGACATTTTAAGAAAAACAATTTCCTTAAAATAATTCACTTCTCGGGCTATGGACCTCGGATTCCGATTTTGGGCATATGCCCGAGTCCCATATTTTCCTACGGACCCTCTGGGACCGTCAAATCATGGGTCCGGGTCCGTTTACCCAAAATGTTGACCAGAGTCAAATTTATTTATTTTAACATCAAAACTTAGCATTTTCACAAAATTTCATATTTAAGCTTTCCGGCAATGCGCTCGGACTGCGCATGCAAATCAAGGCGACACTAAATGAGGTTTTCAAGGCCTCGGAAGCACATAATGGGTAAGAAAATAGGTGATGACCCTTTGGGTCGTCACATTCTCCACCTCTAAAACAACCGTTCGTCCTCGAACGGACAGAAGAAGGAAGTACCTGAGTTGGGAAATAAATGAGGATAACGGCTCTGCATATCGGACTCGGACTCCCAGGTCGATGCCTCAGGAGGCTGACCTTTCCACTGAACACGAACAGAAGGGAAACTCTTGGATATCAACTGACGAACTTGCCGGTCTAGAATAGCTACCGGCTCCTCCTCATAGGACAAGTCCTTGTCCAACTGGACAGTGCTGAAATCTAACACGTGGGATGGATCGTCGTGATACCTCCGAAGCATGGACACATGAAAAACTGGATGCACGGCTGATAAGCTCGGCGGCAATGCAAGTCTATAAGCCACCTCTCCCACTCGATCAAGAATCTCAAACGGACCAATGAACCTAGACTAAGCTTGCCCTTCTTCCCAAATCTCATTACGCCCTTCATAGGCAACACTCGGAGCAATACCCGTTCACCAACCATAAAAGCCACATCTCGAACCTTGTGATTTGCATAGCTCTTTTGCCTGGACTGGGCTGTACGCAGTCTATCCTGAATGGTCCTGACCTTGTCCAAGACCTCCTAAACTAGATCCGTACCCAACAACCGAGCCTCTCCCGGTTCAAACCATCCAACCGGAGATCGACATCGCCTACCATATAAAGCCTCATAAGGAGCCATCTGGATACTCGACTGGTAACTGTTGTTGTAGGCAAACTCTACTAAAGGCAAAAACTGATCCCACGAATCTCCAAAGTCAATAACACAAGTTCGGAGCATATCCTCCAATATCTGAATAGTCTGCTCAGACTGCCCGTCCGTTTGAGGATGAAATGTTGTACTCAACTCAACCTGGGTGCCCAACTCTCGCTAAACTGCTCTCTAGAAACGCAAAGTAAATTGCGTACCTTGGTCCGAAATGATAGATACCGGCACACCATGAAGGCGAACAATCTCTCAGATATAGATCTCAGCTAACCTATCGGATGAATAGGAGACTGCCACGGGAATGAAATGCACTGACTTGGTCAGCCTATCAACAATGACCCAAACTGCATTGAACTTCTTCCGAGTTAGCAGAAGCCCAATAACGAAGTCCATAGTGATTCGCTCCCACTTCCACTCGGGAAGCTCAATCCTCTGAGACAATCCACCAGGCCTCTGATGCTCATACTTAACCAGCTGACAATTCAAACACCGTGCCACATATGCCACAATATCCTTCTTCATTATACGCCACCAATAATGCTGCTGCAAATCCTGATACATCTTCGTGGCACCCGAATGAATAGAGTACCGGGAACTATGGGCCTCCTCTAAAATCAACTCTCGAAGCCCATCCACATTAGGCACACAAACTCGACCCTGCAATCTCAAAACTCCATCAGCATCTAAGGTAACCTGCTTGGTACCTCCACGTCATCGTGTCTCTAAGGATACACAAATGGGGATCATCAAACTGCCGATCACGGATACGCTCCAATAACGAAGAACGAGAGACCGTGCAAGCTAATACCCGACTAGGCTCAGAAATATCCAACCTCACAAATCGATTGGCTAAGACCTGAACATCCAAAGCAAGCGGCCTCTCACCGACTGGGATATAAGAAAGACTGCCCATACTGGCTGACTTTCTACTCAAAACATTGGTCACCACATTGGCCTTTCCCCAGTGATATAAGATAGTAATGTCATAATCCTTCAACAACTCCAACCACCTCTTTTACCTCAAATTCAACTCCTTTCTTGAACAAATACTGAAGACTCTTGTGATCCGTGAACACCTCACATACCACGCCATACAGATAATGCCTCCAGATCTTCAATGCGTGAACAATGGCTGCCAACTCCAAATCATGAACCGGATAGTTCTTCTTATGAATCTTCAACTGCTCGAAGCATAGGCAATGACCTTGCCATCCTGCATCAACACTGCACCAAGCCCAATACATGAAGCATCACAATAGACTGTGTAAGGCCCTGAACCCGCGGGCAATACTAACACCGGTGCCGTAGTCAGAGCTGTATTGAGCCTCTGAAAGCTCGCCGCACACTCGTCCGACCATCTGAAATGGGCACCCTTTTGGGTCAATCTGGTTATCGGGGCTACGATAGATGAGAACCCCTCCACGAACCAACGATAGTAGCCTACCAATCCCAAGAAACTCCAAATATCTGTAGCTGATGCTGGTCTAGGCCAGTTCCTGACTGCTTTAATCTTCTTTAGGTCAACCTGAATACCCTCTTCTGACACAATATGACCCAGGAATGCAACTGAACACAACCAAAACTCACACTTTGAGAATTTAGCATATAACTAACTATCCCTCAAGGTCTGAAGAACCACTCTAAGATGCTGCTTGTGCTTCTCCCGGCTGCGGGAATATATCAGAATATCATCAATGAAGACTATCAGGAATGAGTCCAAATAAGGCTTGAACACTCGGTTCATCAAATCCATAAAAGCTGTTGGGCATTTGTCAACCCGAATGACATAACCAAGAACTCATAATGCTCGTACTGAGTGCGGAAAGTTGTCTTAGGGACATCGGATACCCTAATCCTCAACTGATGGTAGCCAGATCTCAGGTCAATCTTTGAAAATACCTTGGCACCCTGAAGCTGATCGAACAAATCATCAATCCTCGGCAGTGGATACTTATTCTTGATAGTAACCTTGTTCAACTGCCGGTAATCAATGCACATTCTCATCGAACCATTCTTTTCTTGACAAACAACACCGGCGCACCCCAAGGCGAAACGCTGGGTCTAATGAAACCCTTCTCAAGAAAGTCGTGCAACTGCTCCTTCAACTCTTTCAACTCTGGCGGGGCCATGCGATATGGCGGAATAGAAATGGGCTGAGTGCCCGAAACCAAATCGATGCAGAAATCAATATCCCTATTGGGTGGCATACCTAACAAGTCTGAAGGGAAAATATCAGGAAACTCACGAACCACGGGCACCAAATCAATAGAGGGAACCTCAGCACTGGAATCGCGAACATAAGCAAAATAGGCCAAATACCCCTTCTCGACCATACGCTGAGCCTTCACGTACGAGATAACACTGCGGGTAGAATGACCAGGAGTCCCTCTCCACTCTAAACAGGGCAAATCCGGTAAGGCTAAGGTCATAGTCTTGGCGTGACAGTCCAAGATGGCATGGTACGGGGATAACCAGTCCATCCCCAATATAACATCGAAGTCGACCATGTCTAACAACAACAAATCAACACGGGTATCAAGACCCCCAATCACCACAATACAAGAATGATGAACTCGATCGACCACAATAGAATCACCCACCGGTGTAGACACATAAACAGGAATACTCAATGAATCACTAGGCATGACTAGGTACGGTGCAAAATAAGATAACATATACAAATACGTAGACCCTGGATCAAATAGCACTGAAGCATCTCTATAACAAACCAGAATGGTACCTGTAATGACTGCATCTGAAACCGCAACCTCGGGCCTAGCTGAAAGGGTGTAACATCGGGGTTGTGCCCCACCACCCTGAACTACCTCTTTGGGACGGCCTGCTGCTGGCTGGACTCTACCTCTGGCGGCCTGAGCTCCACCTCTAGGACCTCTAATTCCACCTCTAGCACCTCTACCCCCACCTCTATTGGCTGGGCGGGTTATGGAACGCTTAGTGGATGTACCATAGCACGAGAACCCTGATGCTGAGAGCTACCTAGTGCTCGAGGGCAAAACCTAGCAATGTGAGCGGGATCACCACAAGTGTAACAAGCCCTCGGCTGCTGAAACTGCTGGCCCTGTCGACCGGAATGACCACCTCGGAAACTCTGAAGCGGCGGTGCACTAATGGGAGCTGGTGGTGCACTATAAGGCTACTTATCAGAATAGTGCATCTAAGAACCACGACCACCTGAAGTACCATGAGAGACCTGGAGAGCTGACTAAAAGGGCCGAGGAGGATGGCCTCTACCATATAAATCTCTACCTCCAGACGAGGTACCACTAAATCTGCCTGAATGACGGGGCCTCTTATCCTACCCATGACCGTCTCCCTGTAACAGAGCCATATAAACTCTGTGGGCCACATTGGCCGCCTCCTGGAAAGTGATCTCACTCCCGGCCTCATTGGTCATCTGAAGACAAATCGGCTGAATAAAACCATCAATAAATCTCCTTACCCCTATCTCTCGGTGGGAAGTATGACAAGAGAATAGCGAGCTAGATCGATGAACCTGGTCTCACACTGGGTGACCGTCATGGAACCCTGCTGGAGACGCTCAAACTGCCTCCGAAAGGCCTCTCTCTGAGTCACAGGGAGAAATTTCTCCAAAAACAACGTTGTGAACTGCTCCCAAGTCAAAGATGGAAAACCGGCTGGTCTAGCTAAGCAATAATCCCTCCACCAAGTCTTGGCGGATCCAGACAGATGAAAGGTAGCAAAATCAACTCCATTGGTCTCAACGATCCCCATGTTCCGAAGAACCTCGTGACAACTATCCAGATAATCCCGGGGATCCTCAGTAGATGCACCGTTGAATGTAGAAGTAAAGAGCTTGGTGAACCTATCCAGCCTCCACAAAGCATCGGCGGACATAGCCGCTCCATCGCCGGTCTGAGCTACTACACCCGGCTGAACTGCCACAACTAGTTGAACCGCTGGAACCTGAACCTGGGGAGCTACCTGCTCTTAAGTGCGCGTAGTAGGAGTCTGAGCCCCACCTCCAGCATGAGAAGTGGCTGGAGCTACGGGAAGAAAACCCGCTCGGGTGACACTCTCCATAAGGCCCACCAATCGGACTAGAGCATCCTAAAGCACCCTGAGCGGACCAGATGAAAGGTACCAATTGGACCAGAGCACCTTGTGTGGACCGCACAAAGGCGACTGTGGCCACACAGCCTCCACCGCGCTCCGCATAAAGGCGACCGCGACCGCGTTGGCTTCTGCACGGTCGCAAGCGATTTCTCGCGGACCGCACTAAAAGGTTCAGAGGCATGCAACTTCCTGAACCTGCAACATCTGACTTTCTAAGCCTAAGGCATCTCGGAACCTACTCGAACTCACCCGAGCCCTCGAAACTCCAACCCAAGTATACACACAACCTCAAAAACATCTCACGGGCATATTTGTGTAATCAAATTACCAAAATAACATCACGAACATCGAATTAAACCTCGAGATCAATGAAATTTCTCAAAACTCTTTTAAACATCACATTTCTCAATTAAGGTCCGGATCGCGTCAAACGACGTTCGTTTTTAACCAAATTTCACAGGAATGACTCAAGTCATATATAAGACCTATACCGGATGCCGGAACCAAAATACGGGCCCGATACCAACTCGTTCTAATCAAATTTCATTTCAATTTCCTTAGGCATTTTCAGAAAAACAATTTCCTTAAAAAAATTCACTTCTCGGGCTAGGGACCTCGGTTTCCGATTCCGGGCATACGCCCGAGTCCCATAGTTTCCTACGAACCCTCCGGGATCGTCAAATCACAGGTCTAGGTCCGTTTACCCAAAATGTTGACCGGAGTCAAATTTATTCATTTTAACATCAAAACTTAGCATTTTTCACAAAATTTCATATTTAAGCTTTCTGGCTATGCACCCGAACTGCGCACGCAAATCAAGGCGACTCTAAATGAGGTTTTCAAGGCCTCGGGAGCATATAATGGGTAAGAAAACAGGTGATGACCCTTTGGGTCGTCACAATAATACAATGTAGAGTTACACTAAGAATGGAAGTCACAAATAATCAACAGTTTATAGCAAAAGGCAATATGTCATGTTCTTAACAATTTTACAATTAGCCGTTTACATTTCAAATATTTAGCCGGTCAAGTTATGGATAAGATTTCACATAGATATCATGCGCACACTATGCCGAGGTTGACGGCCCGATCCAACAGAAAAATAAACTGTGCACTGCCAAAGGGTCGAATGGCGCGAACCATAGATGCATCTATTCATACTGAGGCAATCGGCCCGATCCATAAATATCAATTAATATCAAAAAACACATAAAGCGCATTTATATTCAAATAAAATCATTCAAGGGTTCAACAAGTATATATGCTCACCATTTTTCCTTTCCAAGTCTCTAGCATACCCTAAGTGATCACATTAGCAGAAAACATAGAGATATTCACTATATAGCATGATTTGGGTCCTACACTACCCGGACAATTAACCTAATAGTAGCTACGCACAGACTCTCGTCACCTAGTGCATACGTAGCCCCCGCATTTAGTAGCAAATTACTCAATTATTGCACCTATGGGGACAATTCCCTCTTACAAGGTTAGAAAGAAGACTTACCTCGCTCCAAAGGGCACTTCCAATGCCAAGAACGAGTCCAAGCCCTCAATTCGGAGCTAAACGATCCCAAACTAGTTAAATGAGGTAAGAACTAGTCAATATAGATTCACAAGATCGAATTCTAGCTATTTAAGCAATTTTTCAACCTTTAACACAAGTTTCCTAAAATCCGACCCCAGACCCACGTGCCCGGATTCCGAAATTTTTCGAAGGAAGTTGTTCTCTATAACCTAAGGATCGATAATATATGATTTCTAATTTCTTCCATAGCAAATTTCATAGTTAAATCTAACTTTTACTAAAACTCTAGGTTTTTGCTCTAACCCCATGATTTCACATTAATACTAGTGTCTAATCTACCCAAGACAAAATCATTAAACTAGAAATAAGTAGAACACACTTACCTCAAGATGCTAGGTGAAGATCTTCTCTCAAAAGCTCTAAAATCGCCGATGGAAAAGTGAAAAAGTGATAAAAATTACTTAGAACCCATATTAAATGAACCTCACTGCCTCAGCGATTTCCGCATCTGCGGCATGGGACCGTATCTGCGGTCCCGCATCTGCGAGAAAAGGACCGCATCTGCGAAAGGGGCTAAAATGGTTGGGACCGCTTCTGCGGTCTTGAGGCCGCATCTGCGGAGCCGCTTCTGCGGTTCCCGGCCTGGCCTGCCCTGCCCTAGGCCGCATCTGCGATGAAAGGACCGCTTCTGCGGTCTCGCACTCACGGTCCACCAACCGCAGGTGCGGTTATGACAGAAGCAGCAGCTTCAGCTCTTCTCAAACATTTCCACTTCACTCGAGCCTCGTCCGATTGACGCTCGGAGCTCCCGGGTCCCGCCCGAACATACCGACAAGTCTGAAATCATGAGACAGACCTACTCGAACCTTCGGAACACCGAAACAAAGCTAAATCTAGGAATCACCCCTACAACCAAATGAATCAAACTTATGAACTTCAAGTTCTTAATTTTTCTCTAACCAGCCAAAACGCCCTTAAACTACTCAGATTGACTCCAAATTTTACAGGCAAGTCTTAAATGATATTTCGGACCTGTAACGGGCTTCAGAACCAACATACGAGCATGATACCTATGAAATCAATCATTAATTAGTTTCTTTAAATCCTTAAAACTTCAGATTAACAATTTCTAATAAAAATTCATTACTCGGGCTAGGGACCTGGGAATTCGATTCCGGACATACGCCTAGGACCCATATTTTCCCTCGAACCCTCCGGGACCGTCAAATCAAGAATCCGGGTCCGTTTGCTCAAAATAAAATTGTCTTACATTGCACTTGCACATAATGCCTCGACATTTGATCAAGTATATAAAGGATGCCATGGTGGCACAATTGAAGCACATCAAGAGTGAACTACTAAGAGCCCGTTTGGATTAGCTGATTTGAAGTAGCTGATAAGCATTAGGTGCTGAAATGTACTTTTAAGTGATGAAATTGATTTAATAAATAAGCAGTTACATGTTTGGATGCAAGTGCTGAAATTGATAATAAGTTGTTGCAGTATTTGATAAAAAAAGTGTTGATAAGCTCTTTTTCTATTAAAAGGACTTACATGTAATTTCTTCAAAATTTTAGATTCCAGATCGATTCAAATATAAAATATTCTATTTGTCATTTTATTTTAAATACAATTGTGCTTAGATAAGATAATTTTTATGATAAATATAATTTATTTTATGATAAGCACATAATCTTAAGTTATAATAATTAGTAAATTGACAAAAGTTTTTCAGTAAAAGATAAACCTAAATAGGACAAAATATTTGAAAAGAAACCAACATTGTCTTCATCATCACAACACTTAGAAAGCAATACACCAAAAATTTGATGTACCCTCATTTATTACATACAGTTAAAAGATTAATACAAAATTTCATTGATATAAATATGCAAAGGAATAGAGGATTTGCTTATCTTAAATAGTCAATGAGAATTGCTTATCTTAAATAAGAAGTAATTATCGATGTAGGAGT
The DNA here is from genome assembly GCF_000715075.1 of Nicotiana tabacum. Taxonomy (NCBI): domain Eukaryota; kingdom Viridiplantae; phylum Streptophyta; class Magnoliopsida; order Solanales; family Solanaceae; genus Nicotiana; species Nicotiana tabacum. The sequence continues at coordinate 144,113,698 of NC_134084.1, forward strand.
TTTGTTCTAAAAAGGAATATTTTAAGGATAAAATAGTAAAACTCTTGGTCAAACTTAAAGTGTTTATAAGCTAAAAATTCATAAGCTTATGGCTTTTGTCTTATTTTTGACATATAAGCACTTGGCTTATAAGCACTTTTAACTTTACCAAACGCGTAATTAAGCCGAAAAGTGATTATAAGCTAATTTGGCCAACTTACAGGCTTAACCAAACACCCTCTAAATTAAGAAGACGCCAATAGAAATATATCCACACCTTGCACCTATAAGAAAACATGAGATTACCATTATTTCTAGTAGAAAAAAAAACCTATACATAAAGCATTTAATTGAAAACAAAAAGGCATGAAATCTACTTACACATACAAAAGCAAGCTGAAGGATATGATTGTGGATATGTATAGAGAGAATTTCAAGGCTTAATTGAAGGACCTTTTCAAATTCAATAATTAAGTGGAGTCTCTCCATTTTCCAGATTAATGAAAATAATGCGTTTTTCATTCCCTTTTTTGCATTTTCCAGATTAATGTTGTGACTTTACTCTTGCAGTCTTGTTTGTTACTACATTTTCTTAGTATTTTAATTAATTATTTTGTAACTGAAATAGCTATAATGAGATGTACTAAATGATCAATTTCCAGTTATTAAACAAATTAAATGAAAAGAATGAAGGAAGAAAAGCAAAAATAAAAAGGAGAAAAAAGACAAATTGAATCCTTGGGCAAAGAGAGGTGTCAAGTCACATTGTCTATTCCTTCAATTATTGTTGAGAAGTATGTACATTGTAGCGGTTAGTTAGGTGGTTAGAAGTTAGTTAGTGGGTTAGTGTACAACTATTATTTTATTCTTAAGAAGTTAGTGGTTAGTTATGTATATATATACACATGTACAGTACATTCTAAAATAATATTCGATATTTCCTCAGCTTTCTTTCTTCCTTCTTCCTCCTCTGCTCTATGTCTGTCTCTCCGATGGTAGTGTCTCTTTAATAAGGTATCAGGGCACGGCTCAATTCCGGCGAGTTCATCAATAGCGGACAAGTGAGGAGAAGGTACGATTAAGCTAGTTGAATCCAGAATTGCTCCATCTGCTTCAAATTACAGCTGAAGATACAACTTCCTCTTCAAGCTAGGGTTTGCTGTTTTTGAGCAATTTCAACAACTTTTCTGAATTTCTGCAACAATTTGAGTGAGTAATTCTCTTCAATTTACAAATCTAAGAAGTTGCTATGGCAATTAATGAAAATGAATCTACTTCGACCACTGTTACATCGTCACCATCAGATTCTCAGAACCTTGACTTAGTTCATCACAATCATCCTCTGTATATTCATCCTTCTGATACTCACGGTGATGTTCTCATCTCGATTCAACTTCGAGGCTCAAAACACTATTCTCTTTGGAGTAGATCTATGAAAATTGTGTTGCATGGCAAAAACAAGTTAGGTTTTATGCTAGGAACCTGTAGGAAAGAGTTATATGATGTGAGTCTTCATGAACTCTGGGATCGATATAATGCTATTGTTTTGGCATGGATAATGAACACTGTAGCTCCAAATTTAATGAGTATTGTGATCTATGCCTCTAATGCACACAATATCTGGGAAGATCTTCGTGAGAGATTTGATAAAGTAAATGCTTCTAGATCATTCTATCTTCACAAGGAAATTGCAAAGCTAACTCAAAATCTGCTAATTGTATCTGAATATTTTTCAAAACTTAGAGAGTTACAGGATGAATATGAAGCCTTAGCTCCTCCTCCCTCATGTGGATGCCCTGATTCCAAGCAGCATACAGAACACTATAAACTACAGAAATTGTATCAGTTTTTGACTGGTCTAAATGACTCCTTTAATAATGCTAAAGATCAGATTTTTATGATTCGGCCACTTTCAAATGTTAACCAAGCTTATGCTATGATGGTTAATGTTGAGAGACAAAGGAGAAACAATACAGCCTTAAGTATTGGCATTGGTATTCTGCAGCACTGATGAGTAAGGCTAACTCTGGGAATGGAAATAGTGGTTTCAAACCTAGAAACAATCTAGGGAGGTCTACACTAGAATGTGACTACTTTCACCTAAAAGGTCATACCAATGATACTTGTTATAAGCTCCATGGATATCCTGTTGATTTTAAGGCCAAGAGAAGAGGTTATTCAGGTCCTGAGGTGAACAATGCATTCACTTCTCGAGGATTCCAAACTCCTGATCCTCCTCAACCTACTCCTCAATTTTCCTCACCTGCTCCAGCGTTTACTCAAAAATAATATGATCAGATTCTGCATATACTGAGCAAAGGAAAGCAAGTAGAATCTATGGCAAATGCAGCAACTATGAATAACACAAGTACTATAAAAGCCTTCATGTCTCATCTAGTCAATAGTAACTGGATAGTAGACACATGAGCCTCTAATCATATGGTACATAATTCCAAGCTACTAATTGAAATCAAGGATCTGACAGTATAGATAGCAACAAGGTCCATCTTCCTAATGGTGAGCAGATTGCTATCAGTCATACTGGTGTTTCCAAAATCTTCAAAACTAAATCATTACAGAATGTCTTATACATTCCAGACTTCAAATACATATTGCTTTTAGTCTCAAAGCTTACAAAGGAATTGAGATGCCTTGTTGAATTTTTTCCTGATTTCTTTCTTTTTTTAGGATCTCTTGAGTGTGAAGGTAATGTGGATTGGTAAGGAAGAGTTTGGGCTCTATATTCTGAAGCCAGATATCTCTAAGGACTCAGTGCAGTTTCAGGATGCAAAGCAAAGTACCAGTCTAGTATCTTCTGTAAATACTGTCTCTAATTTTAGTAACAATAAGGCAATCCATACTAAGTCTACTGAGAATTGTATTATGTCTTTGTGGAACAAGAGACTAGGGCATGCACCTATGAAAGTTCTACAAAAGATTAGTAGTTTACCTCATATTCCTATGCAAGATCACCATTATACAGTGTGTCCTATTGCTAAGCAATCTAGATTGCCATTTCTTCACAGTACTTCTTGTTCTACTCATCCTTTTGAAATTGTGCATACTGATGTCTGGGGACCATATAGGGTTCCAACTCATGATGGTAAAAGATACTTTATGACATTGGTAGATGATTTCTCTAAGTACACATGGCTCTTCTTAATGAACACTAAAGCAGAATCTATTGTTGTGCTGAAAATGTTTTTAACACTAGTTCAGACTCAATTTGATAGCAAGGTTAAGTGTCTTAGGTCTGGCAATGGTATTGAGTTCTTCAATGAGCAGGTCAGTAGTTTCTTGGTGTTGTATGGAATTATTCATCAGAGTTCCTGTATATACACACCTCAAAATGGTATAGTTGAGAGAAAACACAGGTCTATTCTTAATATGGCAAGAGCCTTGAGATTTCAAGCATTTGTTCCACTCCAGTTCTAGGGTGAGTGTGTTTCTACAGCAGTCTATCTTCTGAATAGATTGCCTACAATCTTATTGAAGGGAGCCTCTCCTTTTGAGAAACTCTATAACAAGGTTCCATCTCTTCAGCACTTGAGAGTCTTTGGTAGCATGTGTTATGCCTCCTCAGCTAGAAAAGTAGATAAATTTAGTCCCAAGGCCATTTCTGTTGTACATCTAGGCTATTCTTCTATGCAAAAAGGATATATTTTATATGATCTCCACTCTAAATTGATCTTTGTAAGCAGGGACACTGTCTCCAAGGAGAATGTTTTTTCCTTTAAGCATGTTACATCCAACTCTTCTCCTTTATTTCCTATTTTGGACCTTTCAGAAGCCGATTGCTCCTCTCTCAATTGCATTCCTACTCCTGGAAACCCTATAACTGAATCACTTCCTTCTGTCTATAGTCAATTAATTGATCCTAGTCAACTAGTTCCTGATCATCATCCACAGTTAAGCTCATCCACTGCTGCTGATCCACCTCCTATTAGGAAATCATCTAGGACTTATGTTCCTCCTATATGGTTAAAAGACTATGTGTTACCCTCCAAAGGAGCAGTCTGCAATTACTCCATTTCCAATTATGTTTGCTATGATAAGTTGTCTCCTGCCTATCAGGCATGTCTTACTGCCTACTCAGCTGTGTCTGAGCCTACCTCCTATGTTGAGGCAAGTACTGATCCTAAGTGGATAGAAGCCATGCGGGCTGGGATTGTTGCCCTTGAGGAGAACTAGACTTGGTCCATTGTGGACCTGCCTCCTGGCAAGGATCCCATTGGTTGCAAGTGGATATTAAGTCCACTGGGGAGGTAGAGAGGTGTAAGGCTCGACTAGTTGCTAAGGGGTATAGTCAGTTTGAAGGTTTGGATTACAAAGAGACTTTCTCTCTCGTGAACAAAATGGTGACAATGAGATCTGTAATGGCTTTGGCTGCAACATCTGGTTGGTTTATCTTTCAAATAGATGTGCACAATGCATTTCTTCAAGGAGATCTTCTTGAAGAGGTCTATATAAAGATCCTAGATGGTTTTGCCAGCCAGGGGGAGTGTCATCAAAAAGTCTGTAGATTGCATTAGTCCTTGTATGGACTAAAGCAGACTCCTAGATAGTGGAACCTGAAGTTGACTTCTGCTCTGAAGGATATGGGATTTGTACAGTCTCATTATGATTACTCTCTTTTCACACAGAGGGTAGGTGGTGATTTGGTAGTAATTTTGGTATATGTTGATGACCTTCTGGTTACTGGGAATAACTTGGAGCTCATTCATCAGGTGAGGACATATTTGCAAGCTAAGTTCAAAATGAAGGACTTGGGAGAATTAAAATTCTTTCTGGGAATTGAGTTCTCCAGATCTAAAGAAGGAATCCTTATGAATCAAAGGAAATATGCTCTTGAGTTAGTATCTGAGCTGGGATTAGCTGGTGGAAAGCCTGTTGCTGCCCCTCTTGAGTTCAATCACAAACTCACCTCAGTAGCATTTGACAAATTCATGAACAAGGGAGAAGCCTCTAAAAATGCACAGCTTGAGGATCCAAGTAGCTATTAGAGATTGGTAGGCAGATATATATACTTGACAACGACAAGGACAAATATTGCCTTTGTTGTTCAAGTACTTAGTCAACACATGCATGCTTCCAAGCAGTCCATATGGAAGGAGTTGTACGAGTGCTTAAGTATGTCAAGGGAACTGCAGGACTGGAACTGTTTATGCCAGCAAAATATGATAAGCAACTAGTTGCCTACTATGATTCAGATTGGGGATCACGTGTGGAGACAAGGAAGTCTATCACTGGTTATATAGTTAAGTTAGGTGGAGCTTTAATCTCTTGGAAATCCAAGAAGCAAAGCATAGTTTCTAGGAGTTCTGCTGAATCAGAATTCAGAAGCATGGCAGCTACTGTTGTTGAGGTCACTTGGCTAATTAGCTTGTTTAGAGAGCTAGGACTTACAGTGAACACTCCTGTGGAGTTGTTATATGATAACAAAGTTGCTATACAGATTGCAGCACATCCCATATTTCATGAGAGGACAAAACACTTTGACATTGATTGTCATTTTGTGAGGGAAAAAATTCAGGGTGGTCAAATTCAGACTCAACATATTAGGACTAAGGAACAACCTGTTGATATGCTTACTAAGAGTCTATGCAAATCACAACATGAGTACTTGATTGGCAAGTTGGGAATGAAGAACCTCTTCCATCTCTCAGCTTGAGGGGGAGTCTTGAGAAGTATGTATATTGTAAAAGTTAGATGGTTAGAAGTTATTTAGTGGGTTAGTGTACAGCTGTCAACAACTATTACTTTATTCTTAAGAAGTTAGGGGTCGTTTGGTTACCAGTTAGAGTTATGCAGGTATTAGTTATATAGGTATTAGTTATGCATGAGTTAGTTATGGAGGGATAAATAATGCAGGGGTTAGTTATGCAAAAATTATTTTTTTGGATGTTTGGTTTGTTGTATTAGAAATTGATATACATTATATAAATTTTAAAGTAAAATGCTTGTTTACAACTATACTCTTGACCTTCTTTTGCATTGTTTTTCTCTCTTTGCATTTATTTAGGCAACAATTTAGTTAGGAACTTTGGGTATTACTTTCACTTCTTCGTCATACTACTGAACTATGTGAAGTTTAGGCATATTTGATTTTCACTCGTTAGGTTTGTATTTCCATTTTCTAGTGGCTTCTCCAATTTTCTTTTTCTAGTTTGTTCTTTAAAAATGAGACAAGACAGGGTATATAGTTGGTAAGTGAAAGCAATGTAATTAAAGCCGTAAAATACAATTTACACTATCAAAAGCCATATGATGCAACAATTTAGACAAGACTAGTATTCTATTATTTATATTCGCAACTTACACAATCCATACCGTTAAATTAATGAACTGGGCACGTAGTAGAGTGACTACTAAAGTGAACCAACTCAGACTGAAATTACTCGATTAGGACTAAAGTTACTCGATTTGGACTAAAATTACTCGGTTTGGCCGAACCTAAACCTCACCTTGTGGTTCTACCCCTACATATATGGCATCTGTGTTTCTGTGAGTTTTAAGGGTAACAACATCGAGGTTGACATGCATCAATAATTTAGTTACTCCCAATGTTAAAGGGAAACGATGAGGAAATTAAGAGGAATATGCACTAATTTCTCCAACTTAACTTAGGAACTACTAATCATCTTTTTGTGTGCTTATTCTCTGTCCACTTTTATATATAAGAGGATTATATGCATGCTAAAGTCTTGTATAGCAAAGCAGAAGCCTTTTGTTAACATATGAGAAACGAAATTTTCCTAAAATATTAAGTATAATTATAGCAAGGAAGTAGAATGCAGAAACAAAACCCTATAAATCACCACAAAATTTGGAAGAACAAAGAATAAACAAGAAACAATCAATAATTATCATGCACCAACTAACAAGGTTGACAGTAGAACTTTTATCCCCTCTTCAGAAAGAAACATAAGAAATATAAATCACTCATCTACTGAAAGATTTTTCTTTTCCTACTGAATAACATTAAAATTTAAAATGAATTGCACTTTTTGTCACCATTACTATATCATTCTATTGTTTGATGTCCTGCAGTTTGACAGACATCCAAAACCCGGACAAACAATAAGCAAATTAATAAAAGATATATTCAACAAAAAGAACCCAAAGGAGAACTACTCTGTCCGCCAAAGTAAACACTACAATGGTCTATTTCAGCAGCATTCTCTTTCCAACAGTAGTAAAACTGTGATTACCTTTCAGGTCATCACTTGTTTTAGAAACAAATCCTGTGTTCTGAGGCCTTAAAACCTCCTTTTTACCTCACCTCGATTTACGTGCGTGGTTCGGGTGTATATCCGAAAAGATTTTATGTGAAAAATATGAGAAATAGACATTTCTAGAATTAAAATTTGATCATGATTGACTTTGGTCAACATTTTGAGCAAAAGGACTTGGATCTATGTTCCGACGATCCCGGGAGGTCCGCAGTAAAATATGAGACTTGAACGTATGCCCGAAAGTGAATTCCAAGGTCCCAAACCTTAAAAATCAATTTTTGAAAGAAATTGTTTTGCTGAATTAATTATGAAATAAAGAATAGAATTAATGTTTCAAACCATTGGTATCGGGCCGATATTTTGGTTTCGGATCCCGGTACAAAGTTGTTAAAGAATCTAAATGATAACTATGAAATTTGGTGGAAAATGGAGTTTGTTTGACGTGATTTGGACCTCCGATTGAAGAGTTATGAACTTTAAGTGTTCTTGATGAAAATGATAAGTTTTGAAGTTTAATTCATAGTTTTACATGTTAGTTAGATGATTTGATCACACGAATAAGTCCATATGATATTTTTGGAGTTGCGTGCATGTTTGGTTTGGAGCACTGAGGGCTCGGGTGAGTTTTGGATGGGCCACGGAGTGAATTTAGACTTAGAACATAGTTGTTGCAGATTCAGAGAAGTTGCAGGTCTCTAAACTAGCCTGTGCGGTCCGCAGTGATTTCTTGCGACCGCGGAGGGGAACTTGCGGCCGCACTCGCTTTCTAGTGGTCCGCGGTGGAGCTCCGCGGCCGTAGTCCTTTTTGTGCGGTCCGCGAAAGAGGTCTGAAATGAGTATATTTAAACGGACTTTTCAGTTATTTTTCAATTTTCAAAAACCCTAAAACGTAAGAGGCGATTTTCCAAACACTCTTTCTTCTCCAAAACACTAGTAAGTGATTTCTAACTTATTTCTTTAACTCCTTAACTTCTTTTAACAAGATTTCATCCTAAAATCTAGGGTTCTCATGGTGGAATTGGGGATTTTGGGTAAAACCTAAGAATGTTAAAATTTGGGGATTTAGACCTCAAATTGAGGTCTGATTCCAAAACAATTATATATCCGGGCTCGGGGGTGAATGGGTGATCGGGTTTTGGTCCGAATTTCGGGTTTGGACCAAGCGGGCCCAGGGTCGATTTTTGACTTTTGGGGAAAACTTTATAAAACCTATTTTCATGCATTGGAGTTGATTCATTTAGCATTTATTGATATCGTTAAGTAAATTGTGGCTAGATACAAGCGAGTTGGTAGTGAAAACAAGAGGTAAAGCGGTAATTGAGGCTTGAATTGTGTTCATGGCATCGAGGTAAGTGTTTGGCCTAACCTTAGCTTGAGGGAATATGTATTGTGCTTTATTTGTTATGTGCTAGGGTAGTGTACGACGTATAGGTGTGGTGACGAGTATCTATACGTCGTTGTCAAGCATGCTCATAAGTCTTAAATTGAAATCGTTGTGTTCTTAATAAGTACTACAAATGCCTAAGTTGTTGATTCTCTGTGTTGGGCAAGAATTATGATTATTCTCGTGAAAATTGCTTATGGTTGAGTATTGGTTCTAGTTGAGGTTTCTTTTGTGAAGTTAAATGTTGGAACAAGTTTGGTTATAGTTGATTCCCTTACTGGGACGTATTTACTTCTTACTATCGATTCCCTTGCCGGGATATTGTTGTTCCCTTGCCGGGACTCTTTTGTGATTGGTGTTGAATTGTATATTGGGATCGGGTTGCACGTTGCAACAATATTATATTTGATTGGGTTGCATGCTGCAATAGTGATATATGATATGGATCGGGTTGCACGCCGCAACAGTATTTTATGATTTGGGTCGGGTTGCAAGTCGCAACGATATTATATTAGATCGGGTTGCACGCCGCAATAGTTATATATGATATGGATCGGGTTGTGCGCCGCAACAGTGATATATGATATGGATCGGGTTGCACGTCGCAACAGTGTCTTATGATTTGGATCGGGTTGCGCGCCGCAACAATAAAGGATAAAAGTGGATATTGATTTGTTACTGTCTCCTTATTATTGTTGCTGCGAATTTTAAATTGTTCTTTATACTTTTCTCCTGAGTTACTGTTGGCAAATGATATCCCCCCAACATATCCCATTCCCATCCTTAACTACTAGTTTCCTTTATTATTACTTGCTATATATATATGCTTTAACTGCACATGTTTAGTTGGTAGTCCTGTTCTAGTCTCGTCACTACTTCGCCGAGGTTAGTTTCGACACTTACCAGCACATGGGGTCGGTTGTGCTGATACTACACTTTGCACTGTGTGCAGATCACGGTACTGGAGCATACAAACCATAGAGAGAGGTTGCTGCCTGCAGTCCATCAGGAGACCCGAGGTAGTCCTGCAGGCGTCCGCAGGCCCTGGCATCCCCTTCTATCTTTATATTCTGTTTTCATTTACTTCAGAGACAAATTGTATCTTTCTTTCCAGATAACTGTTTCTAGTATTCGTAGATGGTCCATGATATTGTGACACCAGTTCTGGGTAGAGATATACTTTGTATTTTTCGTACTTGTATTTAGCTAAGTTATCAAATTTCGTCTTACACATGTCTTTGATTATTATTAATATTCCATTGTTGATCGCATGTTGTTTTAAACTGTTAAAAAGGCTAAGTAAAAGGGTTAGTGAATCTATAATACTCGACTTGCCTAGTTTTCACGAGTAGGTGCCATCACGACTCCCGATGGTGGGAAATTCGGGTCGTGACAAGTTGGTATCAGAGCTCTAGGTTGCTTAGGTCACACAATTCACGGACAAGTTTGGTAGAGTCTGACGGATCGGTACGGAGACGTATGTGCTTATCCCCCAAAGGTTGTAGAGTTAGAAACAGTTTCACTTCTATTCATCTCCATCGTGCGGTTTGGTTTCTCAATGCTAAATGAATTTCTACTCTGTTCTTTCGCAAGATGGAGAGAACAAATGCTTCTTCATCCACTAACAAGTAGCCCGAGCCCCCAGCAGCAGCTCCCACGAGGGGCAGAGGGCGAGGGTGACGCCGTGCTAGAGGCTAAGGCAGGGGTAGAGCTCAGCCCAGCACAGCAGCACCATCGGCGGAGCCTCAAGTTGAGTTTGACGATGAGGTTCCGGCCCAGGCAGTTCCGGTGGGCCCAGATCAGGTCCCAGAGGGGTTCATTACTACCCCAGTACTTCAGGATGCTCTAGTCCGTCTAGTGGGCCTTATGGAGAGTGTCTCCCAGGTAGGCTTGCTTCCGGTAGCACCAGCCGTCTCTCAGGTTGGAGGAGGAGCCTAGACTCCTGCTACCCGCACTCTGGAGCAGATGGCTCCCTAGTTTCAGACTCCAGCAGCTCAGCCAATTGGAGCAGTTCAGCCGAGTGTAGTAGCTCAAATCGGTGATGGAGCAGCTATGTCTGCCGATGCTTTGTGGAGATTGTATAGGTTCACCAAGCTCTTCACTACCACTTTCAGCGGTGCATCTTCTGAGGATCCCCAGGATTATATAGACAACTGTCATGAGGTTCTCAGGAACATGGGAATAGTGGAGACCAATGGGGTCGACTTTGCTACTTTCCGTTTGTCTGGATCCACCAAGACTTGGTGGAAAGATTATTGTTTGGATAGACCAGCCGGATCACCAGCTTTGGCTTAGGAGCAGTTTACTCAGCTCTTTCTAGAGAAGTTTCTTCCTATCACTCAGAGGGAGATCTATCGGAGGCAGTTTGAGCGTCTCCAACAGGGTTCTATGACTATTACTCAGTACGAGACCAGGTTCATCGACTTGGCCCGCCATGTTCTTATCATACTTCCCACCGAGAGAGCGAGAGAGGGTGAGGAGGTTCATTGAGAGACTCGTTCATCCTATTCGACTTCAGATGGCTAAGGAAATGAGGAGCGAGATTTCTTTCCAGGAGGCGGCCAATGTGGCCAGGAGAGTTGAGATGGTTCTATCGCAAAGAGGTGGTCAGAGGTCTAACAAGATGCCTCGTCATTTAGGCAGATTCAGTGGTGCCTCTTTTGGAGGTAGGGATTCGTATGGTAGAGACCATCCTACTAGGCCATTTCAGTTAGCACTTCAGGTTTCTCACGGTATTTCAGGTAGTCGTGGTTCTCATATGCAGTATTCTGATCAATAGTCCTATAGTACACCACCAGCTCCTATCAGTGCACCTCCTATTCAGAGCTATTCTCATGGTCAGCCGGCCCGCCAGGGTCAGTCTCAATTTTTTCAGCCGCAACACTCAGGTGGATGCTTTGAGTGCGGTGATTATGGTCATATCCGGAGGGCTTGTCCGAGATTAGTGGGTAGTCAGTCGCAGCAGCAGGTTCCCGTGCTATGGTTCAGGACCAGGTGTTCCTCCGCCCGCTCCGCCATCTAGGGGTGGGGGTAGAGGTGCTAGAGGTGGAGGCCAGCCATCAGGAGGTCGTCCCAAGGACGTAGCTCAGAGTGGTGGGTCCCAACCCCGATGTTATGCTCTTCCAGCCAGGCCCGAGGCTGAGGCCTCCGATGCAGTTATCACAGGTACCGTTCTGGTCTGTAGTAGAGATGTTTCAGTTCCATTTGATCTAGGGTCTACATACTCCTATGTGTCATCTTATTTTGCCCCGTATCTGGTCATGACCAGTAATTCTTTGAGTGCTCTTGTATATGTGTCTACACTGGTGGGTGATTCTATTGTGATGGATAGTGTCCATTTCATATATAGTCATGATTGGGGGTTTTGAGACCCGAGTAGATCTGTTACTTTTGGATATGGTTGATTTTGATGTCATACTGGGGATGGACTGGTTATCACCTTACCACGCTATCTTGGACTGTCATGCCAAGACTGTGACCTTAGCCTTGCCGGGTTTACCTCGTTTAGAGTGGAGAGGGACTCCGGGTCATTCTACCCGTAGGGTTATCTCATATATGAAGGCTCGACGAATGGTCGAGAAGGGGTGTTTGGCCTATTTGGCCTATGTTCGTGATTCTAGTGCTGAGGTTCCTTCTAAGGCTAGAACATCCACATATATTTACATTTGTGGATATCGATGAGGTAACAAAATACAACATCCAGATATCACAAAGTAGATACATAAAAACCATGGAAATCTTTAATGATTGTCATTAATAATTATCCACACCATAGTCTGACGATCAAGTTCACCAACGCTTAAAAAGAATTTCATTCTTTTTACATCTTGAGTAATTTTCATTGCTGTCTTGACTCGCTGATCCGAGCTGTATAACTCAAATGCTGGTGATCCAAAGATAGAGAAGATCTTACCACGAATATCAGATAAGTTACGCTCCCCCAACTTGTCAATTAAAGCACCCATTCTTTTATATCATGACTTTCAGTAAATTGTTTCATCACATCCACTAGACCTTTAAGAACAGTCTCATTCTCATCCTCAATAGTTGTTCTTCTTTTGCATTTACCTTTTTCGTTAGTATTAGAAGAGTATGCCTTAGAAATATTACCTTGTTTCTGAGTTTGTTGGGTTCCACCACTCTGAGTTGTCCCGGTGAATGAACTTTGTGCTGCTCCAGTTGACATATTAGATTCATCTTGAGCAGTAAATGGACTTTGTGCTGCTCCAGTTGGTATATTAGGTTCTTCTTGAGCAGGTTGATCTTCTCTTGTGGTTGGAGCATCCCCATCATCATCTTCATCAACCACAATGAGAGGAAATCCCAAACACATGTCATTAGGAGTTTCCTGAGCTTCAGTTCTTTCTATTTCTTCAACAACATCTTTCGGACTCTCATCAACTCTCCAATTGCTCTATCCTTGCCAAATATTTCTTCCCAATCAGCAAACAATGGCCATTTCTTCGAGTTTATTGACTTGGCAAGTGGATCAATCTAATGAAACAAAAAGAAATACAAGAAATAGTTAGCAATATTCCAAAGACATAAATCATTTTACCGAGAAAAAGCACAAGTAACTAGCAATATGTCACTAATGATTTAAAAAGATGTAATCACCTTTATAAAGTCATCCCAAGCTTTTGGATAGTCAATTAAGATAGTTCCATTGCTATATTCGAATCCCAAGCCACTTCGACTCTTTAGTAACGATATGCTTGAATAACTCCTCTTCCATGCTCTTATTTTAGAATCGATATGTAGTTGAGATTTCAATCCTGAAATAGGATGATGAGCATGCATGTAGCATTCCAACTCCATTAAATGTTCGTTCTTAAAAGTTCCATTATCTCCTCTCCAACCATTGGCACACAATTCTTTAATGCATCTACAAAAGTGAGTTCTTCTTCTGGAGTCCATACCCTTCGAGGCTTATATGTTGTTTTTCTTGCCCTTTTTGAAGCTCCATTAGATGTTGTTGCTATAAAACTAGTCATTTCAATCTATAAAAATACATAAAGATTTACTATTTACCAAAAAATCTATAAATACATAATGACTTACTATTTGTCTTCAAAAAGATGGTGTCAATAATACATTAAGATTTACTATTTGTCTCCACAAACAACAATGTGAGACATACAAAAAGATTCACTATTTTTCTTCACAGAACAATGAAGCTACTACTATTTACAACGATAATCTAAGAATTACAAGGATTAATTTTCAGATATTTCATTCCACATAGATTGAGCTAACTCATCCCTCCAAGTGGTCCACTCATCAGATAGTTCAACGGTATTAATATTTTCATTTTCATGTTGATGCTCCATATGGTTTTCCATTTCCACGTCTAAGGGGTCGACATTCATCTCTCTTCGAATGAAATTGTGTATCAAACAACAAGCAATAATAATTCTATTATGGACCTTAACTGAGTACCATGAAGGACTTCTAAGTATTAACATCATTTCGATATACCAAATGCTCTTTCAATAACATTGTACGCTCTAGCATACTTCATATTAAAGAGCTCCTCTCGGCATCGAGGTGGTGGATTGTCACCTTGCCAATCCTTTAGCCAGTATCTATATCCTCGGTAGGGTGAAAGAAAACCATTTCTATTTTTATATCCTCTGTCGCATAAATAATAATTGCCTAAAAATATATAAAAAAATATAATACTTAGAAATATTAATCTATTTTTTAATTGGAATAGATAAGTGTGTGTATATAGCATACCCTCGGGTACTTTCAAACCATTCCTTCGTACAACAGCATCTTGCAATACATGACCATCAACAGCTGATCCCTCCCAACCAGGTAATACATAGATAAAGTTGAGATTTTTATCACAAACTGCCAATACATTAGTTGTTATATCTCCTTTCCGTGTCTTGTATCTTGGTTTATATATAGATGGAACTCTAATGGGAATGTAAGTACCATCCAATGCACCTAGACAACCCTATAAAATAAATTAAAGTCTAGATACTAAAATAGAGTTATCAATAAAATAGTTTAATAATAATATTTAAATCTTTCTATAGTTAATCAAATGCTAGACTAAAATTTACCAACTTTAAACTATCACGACCCGAAATCCAGCTAGTCATGATGACACCTAATCCATCTCGCTAGGTAAGCCAACTCATCAAGTCCAATGAAAATATAACATGCTGAGAAAAAATAAATGATCTCTTATACACTTCTCAATGACTGGTAGTACAAATCATGAGCTTCTATGAGTAGAATTTACAAAACTGATATGAAACAAATACATCTTCTGTTTGTAAAGTACATAAACAGAGTTTAATGATTCTGAGGCTACCATGAACAAGAGGCAGCTACAACAGGGACGTCGGTACATCTTCCAAATCAGCTCTATCGAACATGGCGCCATTGGCATCCGAAATCTGCACGCAATGTGCATGAAGTATAGTATGAGTACAACCGACCCCATGTACTCAATAAGTAAGAAACCTAAACTTAGGTTGTAGTGACGGGCTTGTACCAAGGTCAAAGTCCACACCAATATCCAGTAACATCTCATAACAATATAATTAAAGCAACACAAAGAATAACTTAATAATAAAATGCTCAGCTCATTCACATTTCAGGAAAAGTAAACATTTTCTTTTCAAGTATAATAGTAAAACTCAATTATTTTCATTAAAATCACAAAAATGTGAGGAAAGCTAAAAACCGTGATTTTTCCCAAAAACCTTTCAACAAGTAAACGTTTCATTTTCAGATAGCATGAGGAAAGTACATCTCTATGCCTACATGTCAAGATACAGGTAAAATCATGAATGTCACCAAAACCAGGCAGCAGAAAGAAAAACAACTCTATGCATGTATCTCAAGTACACATGTCAAATGCAATGTCTCTCAGTGATGAACTCATGCACTCACACTTTCAGAGTACTCAATATCACTGCCTCGCATTATCTCTTACCGTGCTCAATACTCAGCACTCTCAATCACTCAGCACTGTATTATACTCATTGCGGCGTACAACCCGATCCATATATAAATATGGCCCTAAGGCTCATTGTGGCATGCAAACCGATCCATATATTTATAGTCGACTGCGCTCACTGGGGGTGTGCAGACTCCATAGGGGCTCTTTCAGCCCAAGCGCTAAAATCTGCACGGACAACTCACGTGCTATAGTATCAATATCAGTATCTGCACGGACAACTCACGTGCTATAGTATCAGTATCTCACAAACTGGTCCTCGGCCTCACGCAGTCATCAATCTCTCCAGTCTCACTCACGGGCTCACAATGTCATGAAACTAGCCCGATAACAATGATATGATGTGTCAATAAATAACAACGGAGACTAAGATATGATATGAATGCATGAATGTGACTGAGTACGTAATATCAATGAATTCAATGAGATGACAGCAAGAAACGACCACTATGGGTCCCAACAATATCAGCATAAAGTCTAAACATGATATCTAGCATGATGTACAACTCATTTATTTCATCACATGGTGAAAACACATATATCAACAAATTAGGGCCACTATTCAGTGCCCTAGAAACAACAGTCATAATTCACAGGGTGCACGCCCACACGCCCGTCACCTAGCATATGCGTCACCTCAACACCAATCACATAGCACAAAATTCAGGGTTTTATACCCTCAACACTAAGTTTAAAAGAGTTACTTATCTCAAACCGTGAAGTTCTTTACTCCGCTATGCCCTTGCCTCGTAAATCGGCATCCGAATGCCTTGAATCTAGCCACAATTAATGTGATTCAGTCAATACAATTTATATAAAATAATTCCATGTGAAAATATTAATTTTTCACAAAAATCCGAAATTTAACCAAAAATCGCCCGTGGGGTCCACATCTCGGAATCCGGCGAAACTCACAAAATTCGACAATCCATTCAACCACGAGTCCAACCATACCAAAATTACTAAATTCCGATAACAACTCGGCCTCCAAATCCTCAAATCTTATTTTCAAATCCCTAGGTCCAAATCCCCAATTTACACCTCAAAAATATGTAATTTAGTCAGATTATTCGATGATAATTCAATATTATGGAGTAGAAATTATCACAAGTGACTTACCTCAAGATTTCCCATGATTTCTTGCTAAAAAATCGCCCCATGCCGTGTTTTTTCGCCCAAAAATGTCAAAATGGGCTAAAAAAAACAGTACGGTATTAAAACCCCGATTCTGGTCGCTAAAGGCCCAATTACCGTCACTAAAAGTGTCAAGTCTGGTCGCTAACGATGTGCACCAGATCCTACTGCACCAACAGTCTTTAAATTTACTAAAAATGCTCTAGCTCCATCATACGAACTCGGAATTCGACGATTCTTGTTCCTATGAGTCAAAAATAATAATACGGACCTATTCCTTCAATCGAAACTCAATTCGGAGCTCATTTGCTCAATGCGATACCCATTTCGTTCGTTAAATAATTAACTCATGTTTCGCATTAAAAACCCTATCGCTACTTGATGAAATTTGACCAAAATTTTCAGATCACTCCTATAATTCATTATCAAAATTTCTGAAGTCTCAAAATCAAATTTTGATCTCTAAAACTAAAAATGGACATTTGGATCATTACATTTTATGCTCAAAATACCAATCTATTCCAAAAACTCTTCAAAAACTCATCCGAGCCCCATGAGACCCCAACCAAATATACTAACAAGTCACATAATATGACACGAACTTAGTCGATATCTCAAATTACATTGAACAATACTAAAACATGAATCACCCCCCAATTCAAGCCTATTCAAAACTAACAAATTCCAATTTCTACATTCGATGTCGAAACCTATCAAATCAATTCCGATTGAACTCAAATTTTGCACATAAGTCATAAATGACATAACGGAGCTGTTCAAATTTTCAGAATCATAATTCGATCCCGATATCAAAAAGTCAACTCCCCGGTCAAACTTCCAAACTCAAATTTCCTATTTTCGCCATTTCAAGCCTAATTTAATTATAGACTTCCAAAAAGAATTCCGGACACGCTCCTAAGTCCAAAATCACCATACAGAGCTATTGGAATCATCAAAAATCCATTTCGGGATCATTTACACATATTTTACCATTAGGTCCATTTATTCAACTTAAGCTTCCAAAACATGGATTATTCTTTCAATTAAATTTTGAATCATCTAAAAAATAAAACTTGACCACTCTCGCAAGTCATAATACACAAAACGATGCTATTCAAGACTTCAAATAGCTAAACGGGATGGAAATGCTAAAAATAACAGGTCGGGTCGTTACATAAACCATCTCCATCGGTCATCAGTTTCACCTTCGAGCACCGGCTTAGGTTTAACAATTAACAATGGAGTTAGTTTGAAAATAGCTCTTAGACATTCATTGAAGGTTTGACTTACACTCCATCTTGATCTAATATAATCAACCTTGATAGTCCTGTTCTTCTCGTGATGAGCCAAAATATTTAAGAACATTGTTAACTTTTCACTACTGAACATATTTGTACTATCCATCAACCCTCCAACGTCCTTGGTTAAGGTAGCTAATATGTGAAAGGCATTTCTATCCATCCTAAGCTTATCAATACATACAATATCATTGTCAGGGATAATAAAATTTAGGTGAGACATGATTTTAGGTATTCTAGCACTCATGCGATATCTAATGACCCGTCTATTTCTACTTTGTGTTCTTAAGAACATGTTGTAAATAGTCATAAAAAGACAAAGAAGGACAATTTAAGATTGCACCACAATCTACTCAAGGATGATAAAGCATTCGACATCACATAATTGTTGAGGATCCATAAACACCTATTTGCATTAAAAGATGCAAAATCATTATTAAACAGAGCATATATTGTGAAACATACATTACATATTAAAGAAACTTTTTTCAAGTTCTTATTTTCTTCTCCTAGACAAATAAATTTCACAATTGCTACACTAAAACAAATATTTCTGAAGTCTTATCAACCAAAAGTAATCTTATTAGAGTATCATTCTTTTGGTATTTAATTTTAGACCTTTTATGTTTCTGAATCTTCAAAGAAATAACAATACTTCAAACACAAAGTCAAGGTTGCTCTCATCTTGCAATTTCTGAAGCTAAAGAAACCGACTATACCAGAACCCGCTTTTATTGGAAAGAATTTTTTTGTTGCTTTTAACAAACAAAACAAAACCTGTATCAAATTTGGGTGTACTCAAAACTTCAACTTTATTAGAAAATGATGAAAAAATTAAGGTTTCTTCCAGAAATTTGTCTCTCAGCAGATTCACAAGAGGAAAAAATAAAAGGAGAAGAAATAAGAAAAGAAAAGTTTAGGGATTCAAAAATTTCTTACCTGAATGAGAGAACATTCTGTAGGCGCTAGATCAGAGAAATATATGTCAATTTATTGATTTTGTCTCTAATAGATTGAGAAGAGGAAGAGCCTAGTAGTGATGCATCACTATCTCCAGTCTTGCTATCCAAAGGTTTAATACAGATCAATATATCTAAGGAAGCCTTATGTATAAAGTGATATGGGTAAATTTATCATTTCAGTATTTTATCCATGTATTACTAATACATGTATTAGTTATTTGATCTTCTACCCCGCATAAAATAATATACAGATTGACTCATAACTTATACATGTATTATTTATGCATAATTGTAAAATGTCAACCAAACATGGTATTAGTTATGCAGAATTTTATACAAAATAACTAATGTCTACCAAACATGGTATAAGTCATATTACCCCTTATACATGAATAACCTTTCTTCTTACCAAACGACCTCTTAGTGGTTAGTGATGTATATATACACATGTACAATACATTCCACAATGAGATTCGATATTTCCTCAGCTTTCTTTCTTCCTTCTTCCTCCTCTGTCTATCTCTGCCTCTCTAATGGTGCCTTTTTAACAAATTTTTTATATGTATATATATTAATGAATGTACAGCTAATTATTTTTGGCTAATACTTCATTCTTTATTTTTATTTTTACAAGTTTATCTCCATTATATGCTTACGGCAAATAAAATAGAATAACACATATTAAAGTGTGAAAATATAAATGGCTTTTTTTTTTTAATGTTTGCATTGATATTTCAACCTTTCTTGAAGCTACAAATAAAAAATAGACTGAGAAGGAGATTGGCGTCGCCCGGACTCGAACCGGAGACCTTCAGTGTGTTAGACTGACGTGATAACCAACTACACCACGACACCGTTTCCTGCTATTTATTTCTTAAAATAGTACTTTACTTTACCGTAAGCATCCTTACCCTCCACAGTTTGAGTGGAGATCGTTTCTCCCCAATCCTTAGCTCTAAAACCCTTTCCCCCAACTTCAAAACCCTTTAGCTCAGCTCAGTACTCGCTCGTCCAAATCTCAATTTTCATACAATTTGGTGTAGGGTTCATCAAAATGTCAAATCTCGATGTATCCCTCGACGATTTAATCAAAAGGAACAAAAGTTCCAGCAGTCGGAACCCTAGACCAAGAACATCCGGATCTGGATCCGGATCCGGAGGCCCCGGTCCAAGGCGTCGCTTCCCTAACCGTGCCGCCAACCGTTCCGCTCCATATTCCTCCGGACCGGTCTGAATTAATCTCCGTTACTGCCTCTTACATTACATCCATTTGTAATTTTGTTTCTTGTGAATTTAGGTTAAAATAGTCGAAATGATTTCCACAGGTTCACGCACCGGAGAGTACATGGGACCACGACATGTTTGCAGAGCATGCCCCGGCGTATCCAGCTGCCCGTGGAGCCGGTGGGATATCGGGGATTGAGACCGGTATCAAGCTCCTCATTTCAAACTTGGATTATGGGGTTTCAAATGAAGATATCAAGGTTATATTTCTTGCTTTACTCTTTCTAGGGCCTCTTAGTTTAAGTAAGAGTACTTCATTAGTTGTGCTGTTGCTGTATACTAGCATCAGGAAGTTTAAACATCAAATAGCCCAGTGATAGTTGGCTAAACTCTTGCATTGACATTACCTCCCTATAATAAATAAACGGGCTATAACCCCACCCTGTAAATTACTAATCCTTTAAGGTTTCTGCACACCCCTTAAGAAAGACATTTAATAGCCTTACTAAGAACATTTGTGTCAACTACCCTTTATCTCTCGCTAAGTGCCTCAGTTAATTAGTGGTCCACCCCACTAACTGGAGCAGTTAAGTATAATTTGGAAGAAAGTAAAAGTTACTTCTTGTTTCTAAATGTCCAATATTTGAAACAACTCCGGTTTGCCAAAATGACTAATATTTGGAATTGGAGGGAGTACATCATTACTTCGGAATTAGTTGCCAAAATGATGTTAAATATGGTGCTTCAATGACAAGAGTTAGCAACAACCAAATGCGATGCACTTGCACCAAGTTATCTAGTTAGCTTTCATTCATAGCAATATCAGTGACCTTAAGTAAAAAGCTATATAATTCACAAAAGGAGAAGCAAAGTAAAAGAAAAATACTATAAAATGTAAAAAAGGATATATTCTTCTAATAGGTTATTGTCATCATCATTATTGGACATGCCACGGATTCCAACTTGTTTGGGATTGAGTTGTAGTAATAGTATTAGTAGTAGTAGTAGTAGTTATTGTTGTTGTGTTATAGTATAGAAGAAAGATTTATGAAAACAAATAATTTTTTAATAGGTTATAGCATTATAGATATATACATCTAGTTATTGTTAAATTGATGGAAGATATTAAAAATGATCAAATGAGTACCCTTTTGTCTTCTATTTCTGTCGAGTAATAGTTTAGTGTTTGGTTGAGTTTCGTTGGTGACCCTATAAACATGTAAATTGTTATGGAATTAAAGTCCATGTTAAATTTGGACAAGTTCCTAGATTCGAGAAATACATGATCCAAATTTAATTTAATTATCTAAGTCCATCATGGCTCTAAATTTAAGTCTAATTTTATTTGGGCCAAATCATTTTGTTGGACTGCAAAAGATGAGCCCATTTTACTAGCCTAAAGTCCAAGTGACTAGTCTTAAACCCCAGGTTCATGCCATGGGTCAAGTGTTGTGGCAATCCAAGCCAAATAAATGAGCCAATGAAGAAATTATGACACGTGTCAAGTGACGTGGCAATCCCAGCCAAATAAATAAGCTAATAAAATCAAGCCATGTGTCAAGAAAGGGTGGCATACCAAGTCAAACCAACAACCAATAGAGTTGTGTTAAGTGTCTAGATGACATTGGTCAGTTCAAACAGACCAATCAAATCGCGGAGCCAAACCACTCCCTACAACTATAAATAGAGGTCTTCATAAAGCTAGAAGACACCAGAATTAAGAACAAGAAGCGAGCTGAGAGCTCGTAGATCAAAGGCCGCAGATTCTCTACAAGCTACAAGTTAAGTGCTCAAGCTACGAGCTCAAGTTCGAGATCAGGAGCGAAAGCAAATAAAATACCAAGGCATTTAAGATCAAGTTACTTGCTCGTGGGAGAGAATTACTTGTTCGCGAAGGCCATCATAGCACATGTGAAGAGTAAATCAAATCTAAATTCGAGTTCAAGACAAAGATTTAAGACCAAGCTTTACTTGCCTTTGAATCAAAGTCAAAGTCAAGTTCATCAAGATAGTTTACATTCTTGAAGAATCAGAGCAATACTATAGAGATTGTAACATTCTCATTTTCGTGGTTTGCAGGTCCTGTTCTTTGAACAAGTAGAATTACTTTATTAGCTTTTCTGTTGCAGGCCTCTTGATTCTTCTTTTGTCTCATATGACTTTTCTCTTTTGAATTATAATACGTAGAAGAACTCTTCAATTTGTTGCCTTCAAACTTGCTTTGAGCTTTTGTTCCTTATTTCACATTCTTTACGTCACTTTCAAAAAGAAGTACCATGTCACCTTTTTTTCTTTGTACTATTCACTTCTTTCTTTGCAAGAAATATCACAGGTGAAAGCATTCTTGGCCTTTGTTTCCTTTATCACAAACTTGCTTTAAGGTTCTTGTTTTCCTTCTTCTTTCTTTTTGTCACTTTCAAGAGCAAATACAATGTTACTTTTTTGTACTATTCACTTCTTTCTTTACAAGAAATATTCACACGTGAAAGCATTCTTGGGCTTTATTTCCCTTATCACAAACTTGCTTTAATATTCTTTTTTTTTCTTCTTTTTTTATGTCACTTTCAAGAGCAAGTACAATGTCACTTTTTTGTACTCTTTACCTCTTAGAAGACATTCATAGGTAAAAAGTTTCCTTGAATTTTGTTGTTTTTGCCACAAACTTTATTTTTAAGTTTTTTTCTCCTTATGTCACTTAAAAAGAAGTACAATATGGCTTTTCCACTTTGTAATGTGATAACAACTAGGTCGGGAATCCAAATTAGAGTAAGAATTTGAGAAGTAAATGCGGATGCAATAACAACAAGGAATTGAACAACTAGAATTAAAGAGATGAAAATAAAGGATATGGGAAAAATTCAAGAAAAGAATTCCAAGAACTTCCAAGAACGCAAGTTTTATAGCCTTGACAAGATCAAAGTAAAAACGTCTTGATTTATGGAAGAAATCAAACGCCTTTACTTAAAAAGCAAATCAAAACAATAGATTCGGATCTTGACCGCTTTACGAGTAACTTGAGACAACAATTAATAACTAGTATTAATCGCCTTCTAGAATACCATAAAGGAATCAAAGATATTATAAAAGAGAAGTAATCTTACTAACTTGAACTATGAACTAGTAAAGGTTGAAAGATAAATCTCAAAGCACAAGTAACAAAAGTTCAAAGGAACTCTCAAAGTATGATATACTTAATCAATAATATAGTGTCTTATGAATGAGAAGAACTCCCTATTTATAGGAGTACTAAGGCATAAAAGTCCTCAAAATTAGGTAGGGTGGTTGCTAAGGCATACAAAGTCATTACAATTAGGTAGGGTGGTTGTTAAAGAGTAAGAAAAGTCATTAAAACTAGGTGGGGGCGGCTAAGACACTTTGTGGCAGATTTGGGCCTTAAAACAACTAGTTTGGGCCATTGGTTTGGACTTCAATTGGGCTCCTTTTGTAACACCTCATTTTGGACCTCTTTTAAGCTCATTTTGAGCCTATTTGGTGGACTTCAAGGGCTGATTTGGGTGACCCAATCTTCCTTTTCTTGGACTTCAATTTGAGCCACCAAATAATTGTAAAACTTAGACAATTCTTCTCCTTTGGGCTTGAGTTCTTCCTCTATAGTTAGAAGCTTCTTTATTTGCCATTGAAGTCCAGCAACCTTAGTGTGCAATTCTTTAGCTTGAGATCTTGTAAATGGCCTTCTTGGAGCTTCCAAAACTCTATCCTTATTAGTGATGCTATCATTGATAACAACTAGGTCGGGAATCCAAATTAGAGTAAGAATTTGAGAAGTAAATGCGGAAGCAATAACAACAGGAATTGAACAACTCGAATTAAAAAGATGAAAATAAAGGATATGGGAAAAATTCAAGGAAAGAATTCCAAGAACTTCCAAGAACGCAAGTTCTATAGTCTTGACAAGATCAAAGTAACAACGTCTTAATTTATGGAAGAAATCAAACGCCTTTACTTAAAAAGCAAATCAAAATAATAGATTCGGATCTTGACCGCTTTACGAGTAACTTGAGACAACAATTAATAACTAGTATTAATCGTCTTCTAAGAATACCATAAAGAAATCAAAGATATCATAAAAGAGAAGTAATCTTACTAACTTGAACTATGAACTAGTAAAGGTTGAAAGATAAATGCTGCCCTCTCTCTCTTTCTCTCGGCCATCTCTCCTTTTTTCTAATTCTTCGCCTCCTTTCTTTTCTTTTTCCTTTGAGAGCTCCTTTGAACTTGGAAGCAACTATTCTCCTTTGAACTTTGAACTTGGAAGCTCCAAGAAGGCCATTTACAAGATCTCAAGCTAAAGAATTGCAGACTAAGGTTGCTGGACTTCAATGACAAATAAAGAAGATTCTAACTATAGAGGAAGAGCTCAAGCCCAATGGAGAAGAATTGCTAAGTTTTACAATTATTTGGTGGCTCAAATTGAAGTCCAAGAGAAGGAAGATTGGGTCACCCAAATCAGTCCTTGAAATCCACCAAATGGGCTCAAAATGAGCTTAAAAGAGGTCCAAAGAGAGCCCAATTGAAGTCCAAACCAATGGCCCAAACTAATTGTTTTAAGGCCCAAATCTGCCTCAAAGGGTCTTGGCCGCCCCCACCTAATTTTAATGACTTTTCTTACTCTTGAGCAACCACCCTACCTAATTGTAATGACTTTGTATGCCCTAGCAACCACCCTACCTAATTTTAAGGACTTTTATGCCTTAGTACTCCTATAAATAGGGAGTTCTTCTCATTCATAAGACACTACATTATTGATTAAGTATATCATACTTTGAGAGTTCCTTTGAACTTTTGTTACTTGTGCTTTGAGATTTATCTTTCAACCTTTACTAGTTCATAGTTCAAGGTAGTAAGCTTACTTCTCTTTTATGATATCTTTGATTCCTTTGTGGTATTCTTAGAAGGCGATTAATACTTCTCTGCAATTCTTAGTATGACTTTTCCACTTTGTAATGTTATGTGATTGAAAAGTTCTTGTCCTTTGTTGGCTTTATTTATTGTAAACTCTCATTTTTTCAAATGAGAAGCATCAGAGAACAAGTTTTTGAACTCGAACACTGAGGAAATAGCAAACTTGAGAGCTTTTTGAACAAACTGACCTCCTCTTAGATTTGGAATTCCGGGATTTTGTGGGGTTGTTTGGAGAAATCAATAAGGGATTTGAGTTTAGGGGGGTGTGGAGGTTATGGGGTGTGAATTTGAGTGGGTTTGGAGATCGGCCGCCACCGTGAAACGATTTCCGGTGGGCGGCGGCTAGGGTTTACAGGTTAGAGACCGGGGGGATGAAGGGCTTTCTAGGGTATTGGTGGGGGTCTCTCCGACATATATAAGGGAGGGGAGAAATGAGTTCCCAACCATTAGATCAATGGTGATCAACGGCTGGGATTGATGACTGCGAAATGACACCGTTTGGTTAAGTGGGGAGGGATGGACTGGGTGTGGAATTTGGGCTGGGTTGATTTGGGGGAAAACTTGGGCCCGGAACGATTTGGCCTAAATGAATCCAAACAGGCCTTCTCTTCTCCTTATTTATTTGACTTAAATTTAATACTAATTACCAATCACTAATAAATTTAATAGACCCTAAATTAAATCCTAAACAAGACCTATTAATGAAATTGACTTAATTAGCTAATTCTAATACTAAAATAATTAATTGATTTTAGAACTAATGAAAGAAAAATACTAGAACTAATGAAAGAATAATAGGCCTTGGGGTTTGCTCCCTTTCAAGGTCTCAAGTTCGAAACCCACTGGGTGCAAACAATTTCTGAGGGCCATCGGACTGGGTAAAACCTGAATTAACCGTGGTGCACTTGCGGAAAACTCCTTGCCGAGGGCCTGTGCACCCCCGTGATTAGTCGGGGCTCGAAAGACTTGAACACCCGGTGCAAAATCAAAATGAAAAATACTAAAACTAAAACTAAAAAAAATGGAACAAAGTATATTTTTTGATTTTTGTTTTGTTGACGCGATTAATTAACAATTAAACTAAAGTGCAACTACCAAACTAAGAATGCAATGCATGAAACTCGAATATATAATTTTTTGGGTATTTTCTATGCTTTTAATGTATGCAAAAATCCACCTAAAATGCCTATAATTAAACAAATATTCCTAAAAATTCTATAAAATTAAAATAAACTACAAAATCTATTTTGTGATTTTGTAGGAGTATTTTGGGTTGGGCAAAAATCATGTGCTCACAGCTGCCCCTCTTTGCTCGGAAACACGAAGAGTTTTCGGGCAAAGATAAAGTGAGCGAATACGAGCGATTTTTGCTCGTTTGGATACTCCGTGGGAAGCATTTTTGAAAAGTTTGACCGAACCTTGCTTCCGAGGCTGCCTACATATCCTTGGCTATAAAGGAATCATGTCAGTGTAGTTCTGGAAGTTTTTGGTAGCTGGGACTACCGGGAAACTGTGATTTCACGGCTGCTGCCGCTGCTACTGCTTGCTGAACTCCTTATTACACCGAAACCAAAATGAAAAAAAGCTAGGCAAATCTATGATCTATGAGTTACAAGATTCCTATCTATATGTCTTCAAACTTGATCTTGAAACTCCTGCAGTTTTGCCGTGTATCTCGAACTGTTTTCAAACTTGATCTTGAAACTTCTGCAGTTCTGCCGTGCATCTCGAACTATTGACTCGCACTCTCGAGGTGAGCTTCTGTTATTCCTAACTTGAATTGACCTAATTCTTCAGGCGGGTTCCTGCTGATGTCTGGGGCTTAACTCTGATATGTATTCCCTCGTTCTCCAGGTGGACACCTGCAACTTAAACTTGAAATGAATTCCCTTCTCGAGGTGGGCGCCTGATGCTGACTTAAGATTCGAAATAAATTCCCTTGTTTTCCAGGTGGACGCCTGCAACTTAAACTTGAAATGAATTCCCTTGTTCTCTAACTGGGCGCCTGATGCTAACTTAAAATTCGAAATGAATTCCCTTGTTTTCCAAGTGGGCGCCTGCAACTTGAACTTGAAACGAATTCCTTTGTTCTCCAGGTGGGCGCCTGATGCTGACTTAAGATTCGAAATAAATTCCACTGTTTTCCAGGTGGGCATCTGCAACTTGAACTTGAAATGAATTCCCTTGTTTTCTAGGTGGGTGCCTGATGCTGACTTAAAATTCGAAACAAATTCTCTTGTTTTCCAGGTGGGCGCCTGCAACTTGAAACGAATTCCGTTGTTCTCCAGGTGGGCGCTGCGACCTAAATTCGAAATGAATTCCCTTGTTCTCGAGGTGGGCACCTGATGCTGACTTAAGATTCGAAATAAATTCCCTTGTTCTTCCGGTGGGCGCTTGATGCTTAAACTTGAAATGAATTCTCTTGTTTTCCAGGTGGGCGCCTGATGCTAAGACTTGAACTGAATTCCCCTGTTCTCCAGGTGGGCGCCTACAACTTAAACTTGAAATGAATTCCCTTGTTTTCCAGGTGGGCGCTTGATGCTAAGAATTGAAATGAATTCCCTTGTTCTCTAGGTGGGCGCTTGCAACTTAAACTTGAATGAATTCCCTTGTTTCCCAGGTGGGCGCCTGATGCTAAAACTTGAAATGAATTCCCTTGTTCTCCAGGTGGGGTCTGCAACTTAAACTTGAAATGAATTCCCTTGTTTTCCAGGTAGGCGCCTAATGCTAAAACTTGAAATGAATTCCCCTGGGCGCCTGATGCTTAAACTTGAAATGAATTCCCTTGTTTTCCAGGTGGGCGCCTGATGCTAAGACTTGAAATGAATTCCCTTGTTCTCCAGGTGGGCGTTTGCAACTTAAACTTGAAATGAATTTTCTTGTTCTCCGGGTGGGCGCCTGATGCTGACCTTAAAATTTGAAATCAATTCCCTTGTTCTCCAGGTAGGCGACTGATGCTGTGACTTAAAATTTGAAATAAATTTCCTTGTTTTCCAGGTGGGCGCCTGCAACTTAAACTTAAAATGAATTCCCTTCTCCCGGTGGGCGCCTGATATTGTGACAAAACAAATAAAACAAAAGAAACTTTTTCTCATCGATCAGACGTAACTGCTCCAAACGGGTTTTGACCCACTCGTCATCGTCAATTTCAGCTTCAGCAACAATCCGAAGGGATGGAATTCGACTTCCGCGGGTGTAACTGCTTCAGTACCATATACCAACAAATAAGGAGTTGCACCTACTGAAGTGCGAACAGTAATGTGGTAACCCAGCAAAGCAAAATGCAACTTTTCATTGCCTAGAACCTTGCACCATATTTCGAAGTATCTTCTTTATGTTCTTGTTAGCTACCTCAACAGCTCTATTTGCCTTGGGGCGATACGGAGTGGAATTTCGATGCATAATCTTGAACTGTTGGCATACTTCTTTCATCAAATGGCTGTTAAGATTAGCACCATTGTCCGAGATGATTACCTTGGGGATTCCGAACTGGCAAATGAGGTTTGCATGGACGAAATCTGCCACTGCCTTCTTGGTGACAGATTTGAAAGTCATAGCTTCAACCCACTTAGTGAAATAATCGATGGCCACCAGAATAAATCTGTGCCCGTTCGATGTTGTTGGCTCAATTGGTCCAATGACATCCATGCCCCAAGCGACAAAGGGCCAAGGTGCGGACATTGTATGCAACTCAGATGGCGGAGAATGAATTAGATCACCGTGTACCTGTCATTGATGACATTTGCGTACAAAGATGATGCAATCTTGTTCCATGGTGAGCCAATAATACCCTGCTCGAAGAATTTTCTTTGCCAAAACATATCCGCTCGTATGCGGCCCGCAAACTCCGGAATGAACTTCGGGCATGATGATCGAAGCTTGTTTAGCATCTATGCACCTCAGCAATCCAAGATCTGGAGTTCTCTTAGACAAGACTCCCCCGCTCAAGAAAAATCCACTAGCCAAGCGTCGAATCGTTCTCTTTTGATCACACGTGGTCTGTACCGGATAGACCCCCATTTTGATGTATTCCCGGATATCATGGAACCAAGGTTCACCATCAAGTTCCTCCTCAACCACATTACAATAGGCATGCTGATCACGAACTTGAATATGCAGAGGGTCAACTTAAGCCTTATCCGGATGGTGTAACATTGACGCTAGGGTAGCCAAGGCGTCGACAACCTCATTATGGATCCTAGGGATATGCCTGAACTCTACTAATCTGAATCGTTGACAAAGATCATGCAAACATTGTCGATACGGTATGAGCTTTAAATCCCGTGTCTCCCATTCTCCCTGAATCTGGTGCACCAACAGATCCGAATCTCCCAAAACCAAGACTTCCTGGATTCCCATGTCTACAGCTAACCTCAATCCCAGAATGCATGCCTCGTACTCAGCCATGTTGTTGGTACAATAGAAACGAAGCTGGGCTGTAACAGGGTAGTGGTGCCCTGTTTCAGAAATGAGCACAGCCCCTATTCCGACACCTTTCATGTTAGCAGCTCCATCGAAGAAAAGTTTCCAGCCTGGCTTTTCATCCTGCTCCACCTTGTCAATATGCATCACCTCTTCATCAGGAAAATAAGTCTTGAATGGCTCATACTCTTCATCCACCGGGTTCTCGGCCAAATTATCGGCCAATGCTTGGGCTTTCATCGCGGTTCGAGTCACATAGATGATGTCAAACTCTGTGAGCAACATCTGCCACTTTGCGAGTCTTCCTGTGGGCATAGGCTTCTGAAAGATAGGCGAGAAATGAGGTAAGTAGTGTAAGACGACAGATAATGCTTCAACTTTTGTGTCACCCAAGTCAGGGCACAACATGCCCTTTCAAAGGGAGTATACTTAACCTCATAGGATGTGAACTTCTTGCTGAGATAATAGATGGCTTGCTCCTTCTTGCCAGTGATGTCGTGTTGACCTAACGCACAACCGAGTGAATTATCCAGGACTGTCAAATAGAGAATTAAAGGTCTCCCAGGTTCCGGCGGGACCAACACAGGTGGGTTTGATAGGTACCCCTGTTTCATCATCACACTCTATTTCTTGGATTATTATTTCAGAGTTAGATTGGCTTTTAAGACTTGGCCGAAAATTCCTCATGCATGTCATGTCATGGAAACCAGCATAAAAAGAATTGTACAAAGAAAGACAAAAATGACACTATCATGAGTAATGGAAAAAGGGAAATTACATTTCATTGAAAATAAAGGATAGATTGGTTTGTACATCAAAACAAGCAGAAAATAAAAATCTGGGTTACAACCCTGGAATAATCCAGATAACAGAAAGGAAAACAAAGCAAACTATCAAAACTCCTTCCGAGTAGGGAGAAGAGTAGCATTCCAATTGTTAAGCTTCACTTTTGGCCCAATAAGCTTTGCTGGAACCCTCCCCAATTTCCACCATGTTCACCTCACCAAATAGGCTCTGAAACCTTTCAATCAGCTCTTCATCAAAATTGACCACATGCTTTGGATCTACTGACACGGGGCGTTTCACGATCCCTGAATTGACGAAGGACCTGGAGAGGCGTGGGAGCGACCATGCCTTCTTTTTCGACTTTCTAGCTTTTCACGTAAAGACACTGGCTGCACGATACCTTGCAAAGATGCGCTCAGATCCTTGCCAGGTACAAAACCATTCTTCAACATTTCATTTGCTACCATGATGGTCGCAGAAGCTAGCTTTGGACCTGGAATACATTCCCCTTCCGGCACCTTCTCAACTGACACTGTTTCGGAAACTTGGTAAACCAAGGCCCCTTATCATCTTCGGCCTCAATAAACGGGACAGATGTATCATTGTAAGCACACAAGTTCTCGTCACCATGCACCACAATTTCCTGTCTGTCCCACTCAAATTTTACCATCTGGTGCAAAAAAGACGGGACTGCTTTGGCAACATGTATCCAAGGCGTACCCAATCGCAGATTGTAAGAGACGGCCACATCTAGTACCTGGAACTCCATGGTAAATTCAACCGGTCCTATTGTCAGTTCGAGCACAATATCGCCAACAGAATCTTTTCCCCCTTCGTCAAAACCTCAGACACATATAATGTTCTTGTCGATCAGGGCAAATATTTGCGCTGACCCATTATCAACTAGCACCCCTATGATCACGGAATCCTCGCATTTCACTGTGAGGTAAATAGCCCGGTTGTGTTCCGTACCCTCCAAAGGCAGCTTGTCATCCGAGAAAGTGATCATGTTTGCCTCGAATATCTTGTTGGCAATCTTCTCCGAATGGTTCACTGTGATCTTATCAGGGACATGAGCCTCGTTCAAAATCTTCATGAGGGCCCGGCGGTGCTCGTCTGAATGTATCAACAATGATAGAAGAGAAACCAGTCACCGAAGGAGGCGGAAGAATTTTTCAGAAAAATGAAGGTGCAGGATTACTCCATAGTGGAACAATTGAGAAAGACTCCCGCTCGAATTTCTCTTCTATCATTGTTGATACATTCAGACGAGCACCGCCGGGCCTTCATGAAGATTTTGAACGAGGCTCATGTCCCTGATAAGATCACAGTGAACCATTCGGAGAAGATTGCCAACAAGATATTCGAGGCAAACAGGATCACTATCTCAGATGACGAGCTGCCTTTGGAGGTAACTCATTTCTTTCCACTATCTTGGATTCCATGCTTGTAAAGTTCAAGAGAGTAGCAAATCTGAAGCGATTAAAGTTTATCCGCCTGGAATTTTACTCATGTTTGCAAAATATTACTTTATACAAGATGTTATTACTTGAACAAGGCAAAGACGATTACTTTATACAAGATGTTATTACTTTATTCAAGTAGAAGATTTTTTTCCTGAGGCGAAGACGATTACATTGTCTAAGCCGAAATTTTACTTTATTTGAGGCGAAGACTATTACACCGTCTAAGCCAAAAATCTTTTTTTTGAAGATATGACTTTACTTTATCTGAGGCGAAGATTATTGCTAAAGATTTAACTTTGTTTGAGGTGAAAATCATTACACAGTTTGAGCTAAAAATTTACTTTGTCTGAGGTGAAAACCATTACACCGTTTGAGCTAAAAATTTACTTTGTCTGAGGTGAAGATCATTACACCGTCTGATCCAAAGATCTTATTCTATTTAAAGATTTGACTTTACTTTATCTGAGGCGAAGACCATTACATTGTCTGAGCAAAAAATTTTACTTTGTCTGAAGCGAAGACCGTTACACCGTTTAAGCCGAAGACTTTTTTTTGTTTGAAGATTTGACTTCACTTTATCAGAGGCATAGATCATTGCACCATCTAAGCTAAAGATTTTACTTTATCTGAGGCAAAGACCATTATATCATCTGAGCCAAAGATTTTATTTTGTCTGAGGTGAAGAGCATTACACCATCTGATTCAAAAATTTATTATGTCTAGTAGCCTTTTTAGCCAAGCTTCTACCATGCCAAAAGTATTTTTTTCTTCAAAAAAGTTCTTTTTTACTCGGTTTGAGGTGTTGGCCAAGCCCCTTTTTTGGGGGAAAAGTGCTTTTGGCTAGAACTAGAAGCAGTTTTGAAGAAGCAGAAAAAAATAGCTTCTCTCCAGAGGCATAAGCAGAAGCAATTTTGACTTTTCTTCTTACCAATAACTACCCTTTGCAAAATATTATATATACCAAAATAACCTTAGTTTAAATTATTAAGTAATAAAATGACTTTTGGGATGAACTTTCATATTTATTGAATGATTTTTTGATATATTTAAATTATCTTGAAAGAATAAAGTACTTTTCAATTTTATTTTTATATTTTACTTAATTACAATAAAAAACTTAATTATTACTCCCTCCGTTCCAGTTTACGTTCAAAAAGAATGACCCCTTTCTAAATTTGGAAAGAATTTAGCTTAAACTTACAATTCTACCCTTAATGAGAAACTTTTATAGCCACACAAATAATCTGAGCCCCTTTTTGACTTGTTTAGGACCACAAATTCCAAAGTCTTCATTTTTTTCTTAAACTCTGTGCCCAGTCAAACAGATTCACATAAATTGAAACGGTGGGAGTATCTTTAATAATAAATATTTGTAATTATTATCTACTTTGTAATATTATCTATTAAGCAAATCTCTTCATTATTTGTAATTTGACACTTAAAAGCACTTTTTGAAAAGCTTGACCAAACACAAATTATTGTTCAAAAGTGCTTTTCAAATTGATTAGCCAAACACAAACTACTTTTCTCCAAAAGTACTTTTTCGAAAAGCACTTTTGAAAAAAACACTTCTCAAAATAAGCTGATTTTTCCAGCTTGGCCAAACAGGCTATTTGGTGAAGACCATTACACCGTTAAGTCTTCAAGTTGAAGTCTTCAAACCTGCTAACTAGATTTGAGACCTTCGAATTTGCGAAGTCTTCAAGTTGAATCAGCTTTAAAGTGCTAGTTTTCAAGCTGAAATCTTCAAATCTACCGGGTCTCCAGGTCGAAGTCTTCAAATCCACCAAGTGCAAGTTGAGACTTTTAAATCACCAAGTCTGTAAGTTGAAGTCTTCGAGTTTGCCACACTTTCAAGTCAAAAGTCTTCAAATCCGTCAAGTTGAAATAAGCAAGTTAAACTCTTCCAAGCCACCAAATGTTAAAGTAAAAGCCAAGCAGATATTGCCAATATAGTCTTTAATTCTTCAAATTGATGCGACCTTTAATTCTTTAGTTGGGAACTTCAACATAGTTTTCTGATGGAAGCCTCCGATGTAGTCTGCAACATCTTCAAGTAGATGATTATTTTGATATCCCTAGTGGTTTTCTTTGCTAAATGGAGTCTTTCAAGCTGATTCGTGCTTCTACCTATAAAAGAAAAGGTACAAACATATTTATATAAAGGAGATGGTAAAATTACCTCTGGGGATTGAAAATTGAAGAGATACCCTTGGTGGTCAGTCTTTTTTGTAAAGAGAAATCTTTGGCTTAGACGGTGTAATGACCTTCGCATTGGACAGAGCAAAGTCTTCAGCTTAGACGGTGTAATGGTCTTCACATAGGATAAAATAAGGTCTTCAACTTAAACAGTATAATAGTCTTTGCATTGGACAAGTAAAGTATTTGGCTTAGATGGTGTAATTGTCTTCACTTCGACAAAGTAAAGTCTTCAGCAAAAATGATGTAATAGTTTTTGTATTGGACAAGTAAAGTCTTTGGCTAAGACGGTGTAATGGTCTTTGCCTCGACAAAGTAAAGTCTTCAGCTTAGATAGTGTACTGGTCTTAACACCGCACAAAAGCTTAGACGGTGTAATAGTCTTCGCTTCAGACAAAATAAAATCTTTGGCTCGGATGGTGTAATAGTCTTCGCCTCAGATTAAGTAAAATCTTTGGCTTAGACGGTGTAATGATCTTTGCGTCAAATAAAGTAAAGTCAAATCTTCAAACAAAATAAAGTTTTCTGCTTAGATAGTGTAATGATCTTTGCTTCAGACAAAGTAAAATTTTTTGCTCAGACGGTGTAATGGTTTTTACTGCAAACAAAGTAAAAGTTTTGGGTCAGGCAATGTAATGATATTCACCTCAGATAAAATAAATCTTTGGTTTAGACGGTATTTGTCTTTGCCTCAGATAAAGTAAAAGTCAAATCTTCAAACAAATTAAGATCTTCAGCTTAGATGGTGTAATGATCTTTTGCTTCAGACAAAATAAAGTTATAGCTTAGATGGTGTAGTTGTTTTCGTCACACAAAGTAAGATCTTTGACTTTGACGGTGTAATGGTCTTTGCCTCTAATGAAGAAAGTCAAATCTTCAAATAAAATAAGATCTTCAGCTTAGACGGTGTAATGATCTTCGCTTCAGACAAAATAAAGTCTTTAGCTTAGACGGTGTAATAGTCTCCGCCTAAAAAAAGTCTTATACTTGAGACGGTGTAAAGTCTTCGCCTTATTCAAAGTAATGCCATCGTCTTGTATAAAGTAATATTGTTGCCACCATGAATGAAATTTTGCTATTCTCTTGAACTTTACATGCATAAAAAAAAGAATGTCCAAGATAGTGAAATGAAATGAGTTACCTGTTCAAGTCCAAAATGAAGAACACCAACACTGCTCAACTATACTTTTTTCATTTCGGGGTATCTGCGGAGAATCAAAAGTCAAGTTAAATTAACAACCAAAACCAGTCATCTATATATGACACGAGTATTCGAGATAGTAATAGTAAAAAGAAACAAAGGGGCAAAGTATGGAAGCAAACACAAAATATGATATATGTGCATCATAATAAAGCAATGGTCTCGTTTATATTGAGAAAAGAATGAAGTTGCTATCATTGAAAGAAGGGACCAATTTTCTTTTAAGAGTTGAGAAAAAGTTCATAAGCTCACACACAATGGTATGCAATAAAACAAGCATGATTGTAAGAGAATATGTTTTGCCACGATTTTTTTGAAAAAAAAAAAAATAAATTGCAAAGACATGATATCTCCAAAGAAAAAGAATCTGCATGACCAAAAGGGAGAAAAATAAAAGGATTTTTTCCCCTATCAGTACAAAAGTTTAGTTCTTTCATTTGAAAAAATGAAAGTTTACAATAAATAAAGCCAGGAAAGGACAAAGGATTTTCAATTACATGATATTACAAAGTGGAAAAATCATGCTACGAAGGAAGAGCCATATTGTGTTTTTATATAAGTGACATAAGAAAAAAAATTGAAAATAAAGTTTGTGGCAAAAATAATAAAATTCAAGAAAAGTTTACGTATGAATGTCTCATAAGAAGTGAAGAGTACAAAAAAGTGACATTGTACTTGCTCTTGAAAGTGACATAAAGAAAGAAGAACCTTGAAGCAAGTTTGTGATAAAGGAAACAAAGCTTAAGAATGCTTTCACGTGTGAATATTTCTTGCAAAGAAAGAAAAGAATAGTACAAAAAAGTGACATTGTACTTGCTATTGAAAAAGAACCTTAAAACAAGTTTATGGTAAAGGTAACAACACCCAAGAATTCTTCTACGTGTCATCTCTGAAAGTGAAAGCAAAATTCATTAAAAAAGGCATGAAGAATGAGGTGTAAAGCTTATAATAGGCGAAATGGCTTCCTGGCCACTTAAACTTGCATCAGTTTGTAAAGCCGATATATAAACTCTTGAGTTTCCCATTTGAACGCCTTTACTTGAAAAAATGGCTACTAATAAACACTTTTGATGGTGCGTGTTGTTCAATTGCTGCTGACATGGATTTAATTTAATATTTTATATAGCCACGTCATCCATTCATTCACATTTGTTGACACCTGTATATTCAAGGTCCCAATTTGTGGGCCCTTTACTTTTCATCTCTTTTCCAACATCATCCTCTTCATCATCGAGCTCACTCTTTTCATCTTCTTCTTCGCATAATCAAGAGCTTCATCACCATTATCGCGACCATCTAATTGGTAGTTAGTGATGAGTCGCCCAATCGACACCGACTTATCAAACACCTGGTCTGAAATAAGCTTTAACAGCTTTTCAATTTCTAATTTCTAATTTCTAACAGCTTTTCAATTTCTAATGAAGCTTTTTGGTCAGAAGAAGGGAACGCCTATGAGGCCTAACTCCGATTTGAACATATACGTGTTTGCCTTGTTTAACGAGAACCTCAAGCCTGGTCCTAGCTCGGACAGGAATTATGGCCTCTTCAAACCTGGCCGATCTCAGGCCTACCCGTTAGGTTTTTCGTCCGTCGACGCCGTCAGTACTAATAGCAGCAACTCAGGTGGTCATTCTGGATTTGGTAGGGAAGACTGTTGTCATTTCCTAATTAATTTCCAAAAGGGGATCCCGATGCTCTTTGGTTTAGGATGGATCCGGACTGAAATAATCTTGAAGATCTAATTACGGACTGGAAGTTAAAATACCTTCAAAATGGCCTCTTCCTCCTCCTAATCATCACCAGCCTCATTATTCTTTGTGATGACTCCATGAGGTGCGTCCAACCACCTTGACACATGCTTCGTCAGACAGCATGAGGGGAAAATAGAAAAGAAGGAGAAAGGTTTCTTTTTTCTTTTTCTTTTTTAATAAAAGTAATTACTGTCCACGCGCCTTTGTAGCGTGATATGCACACAATTTAGCCATGTCAGCTGCGCCGCTTCCACATAGGCATAGTCAACGGTCAAATGTGTTTATTAGTTTTTGTTGCATCAAGTTGGAGTGTTCAAATGGAAAAAGTGCAAGTTCATGTATCGGCTTTACAAACTGATGCAAGTTTAAGTGGCCAGGAAGCCATTTCGCCTTTATAATATAATTAATTTCTTTTGCTCAAAGAAGGGAATCTATACCCACAAAGATGGAAAGCATGAATCACTGCAGCACTTGAAAGAAAAAGATGAAAAACAACAACAAGAAGCCCAGTGAAATCCCACAAATGGGATCTGGGGAGAGTAAAGTGTACGCAGACGTTACTCCTACATAATGAAGGTAGAGAGGCTGTTTCCGAAAGACCAAAAAAAAAAAATTAGAAAGTTTGAGGTATACTATGAATTATTGATGTATTTGCCTCTTATATAGATACTCAAGAAGACTCTCCTGGTGTAATAGGAGTCTAGGATAGCTATTATCTGCTCTACAAAATAGGATTCTTTGATATCTCTAAAAAAAAAATAGGAGATGACAAAATAATTATTTTCTATACTAGGAAAGGATTGACTTAAGTCGTGAAATCTCCAATTAGGAGTAACTTCTGGAAGTAAGAGTATTATTTACTTTGAACTCAAGAAGCTAACACAAGTCTCATAGTTGAAAAAGAGTCCAAATACATGAAAAAATAATAATACCGGAGAATCCGACAAAAAGATTGCCGGAGATAAAGAAAGAGAAGAAAAGATGATAAGGCCCAAAGGAGTGTGGTTATCCTTTATTTACTAGTGATGTATCCAAAAAGAAGTGATATCATCATATCACTTTCTTATGTGAATTATATTTATCCATGTGTTGGACCATTAATTCTTTAAAAAAAGAAAGAATTATATGGACCCAAATTAGTTATTCTCTAAAAGAGCCCAAGCAAAAGCTCCAAGTTCTGATGGATGGGGATCAAATTTATTAAATATAATCAACGGTCCTCCCTAGGCCCAAAAGATCCAAGAGAACAATTGTCTCATGTGTCAATTGCTTCAAATACATATGTTATCTTCGTTTGTACTTCAAGTCTAGTCTTCATTTTCGACGAGTCTTAAAGTAGGGGGATATTTGTAAACATGTAAATTTTTTATGGAATTAAAGTCCATATTAAATTTGGACAAGTTCTTAAATTCGAGAAATACCAGGTCCAAATTAAATTTAATTATCTAAGTCCATCATGGATATAAATTAAAGTCTAATTTTATTTGGGCCAATTTGGGCTGCAAAAGATGAGCCCATTTTACTAGCCCAAAGTTCAAATGACTAGTCTTAAAGCCCAGGTTTATGCCATGTGTCAAGTGATGTGGCAATACAAGCCAAATAAATGAGTCAATGAAATCATGATATGTGTCAAGTGATATGGCAATCCAAGCCAAATAAATGAGCCAATGAAATTACACCATGTGTCAAGAAAGGGTGGCATACCCAATCAAATCAACAACCAATAGAGTTGTGCCAAGTGTCTAGATGGTATTGGTCAGTTCAAATGGACGAATCAAATCGTAGTGCCACACCACTCCAAACAATTATAAATAGAGGCCTTCATAAAGCTAGAAAAGACCATAAGTGAGAACAACAAGCAAGCGGAGAGCTCGTGGATCAAAAGCTCTACAAGCTACAAGTTCAAGATCAAGAACGAAGACAAATCAAATACCAAGGTGTTCAAGATCAAATTACTTGTTTGTGATCAAATCCAAATTCAAGTTCAAGAAGAAGATTCAAGACCAAGCTTTACAAGCCCTTGGATCAAAATCAAAATCAAGCTCATCAAGATAGTTTATATTCTTGTAGAATCAAAGGAATACTATAGAGATTGTAATGCTCATCATTTATTGAAATCAAATACTACATTTGTTATGCAATTTTCTAGTCTTGAATTTTTTTTTTCTCGACACGAAGATTTGTTGTTACAGACCCTATTCTTGACCTTTATAGTTTGGAGTAATTGTTTTTTAATTCATGAGATTGTCAAATGAAATTCTCGGGCCATAACTCCCCTTCCCAGAGGAAAGACCTAAAAGAATGAAAGCTTTGAAATCTAATGCCTTGTTGTGTGTTCTCAGGAGCTTTTTTCAGAAGCTGGTGATATAAAGCGTTACTCAATTCATTATGACAAAAGTGGAAGATCAAAGGTATCTGGATATCTACCTTTTTGGGGGTTAATTTGGCATAAATTAAGGTGCTTTCAGGAGTCTCCAAAAACCCCATAGTAACAAAAAATTCTTTCTTCTAGGGAACTGCGGAAGTAATCTTTTCACGTCGAAGGGATGCAGAGGCAGCTATCAAGAAATATAACAATGTTCAGCTAGATGGAAAGCCCATGAAAATTGAGTTTGCGGGACCAAACATTGGTGCTCCTGCTCTTCCTCCAATTAGAAATCGTCTGTACAGAAATCCAAATCCTGCTCCAAGAAGGTATTTTTTTCTGTTGTATATGGATCCTTATACACTTTTCATCCAATATTTATATGAGATTTCTGAGATTACATTCACACACCTTGGACTCAAGTTGTTGAGCTTAGCCCAGCTTGGAACCAGTACAGCCAACTGCCAACATTTTGCTATAGCAAATATTTTAATTTACTACTCCCTCTGTCCCATTTTATGTGACACACTTTTCTTTTTAGTCTGTCCAGAAAGAATAACACCTATCTATATTTGAAAACATTTTAACTTTAAACTGTCAATGTACCCTTAAGCGACATGATTTTATACCCACAAAAATGTCTATGGCATATTTTAACCCCAACTTTAAAAAGCCTTTCTTAAACTCCGTGGTCAGTCAAACACGTTCACATAAGTGGGACATAAGTGGGACGGAGGGAGTACTTAGTATGCAAAGCGGAAGAGAGTCCGGAAAAACAAAAACGAATTGCTGTAGTTAAATGAGGGATGCAAATCTATTGGTATTGATGATTATAACTCCTTGTACGGTTACCTATAGAATAAGAAGAAAATGATCATTTGCATGAATTGACTCCTTAGGTTGCTGTGTAATGCCGGGTGCTATTTTCCTGTTTGCAATGAGATTTTCATTTTTAACTGAGGAAGAAAAAGATTACTTGAAGTTTGCACAATTTTTTGGCAGTGGTCCCAGAAAACCCTAGCAATATAATATTGTAGACAATTAATGTTAGAATAGTCACTCTTTTCAGGATCCCTCAATGTTCTAATCTTGAAAATCTGACTTTGTTTGTGCTACATGTTGATTGGCGTGGCATCATGGTGACATCTCGTAAATTATATAAAAAAATCGAATCCTTCTTAATTTACACAAGGAAATTCTGAAATATGCTTTTATCCTCTATACCTCTTTTTTGTTTTTATATATGTGATGTATTATCTGATAAATATTTATGCACAATAAATGCATGCATGGTGGTTGTATTTATTAGACATTACTTTCAACTGTCTATAGCGTATTCTTTTTGATGTAATTACAGTTTCTTCTTTCCTCCCTCATCTTAGAAGCTTCTTGAAACTTCTTACAAATTTGAAAGTCTAAGATGATTTAATACCTTTTCAGACAAAAGTTGTTTCCTGAGATACAGGGACTGTATGGTCAAACAACGAGAACAATTTAGACAGAGAAATATTTAGAAAAGTGTTGGCAAATTTCCATGCTTGCTATAGGTGGTAAAAGAGCAGTCAAGCCTTATGCATCGTATGCGTTAAGAACATAGACCGTGGGCCTAACTTGACCCCGAAAATAGTTTATGAGTTGAGGATTGCCCAAGACTATATGAGGAGACAACAAACTCATTCCCTCAATCAAGATGCTTGTGGCTCAAAGAAGGAGACAGGAACACAAGATACTTCCAAACAATTGCAAACTCACACAGGAGGAACAACAATATTGACAAGCTCAAAGTGGATAATGAAATAACAGATGATAAGGAAGTGATCAAAGAAGAGATTTTGAACTATTACCAGAACCTGTACACTAATGCTGTATTCTGTCCCGGGCCCGGGCCTTAGTGGGCCTAACAGGCCGGGCCTCGCAGTCCCGGGCTTCGTGGTCCTGGGCTCTGGCGGTCCCGGTCTTCGTGGGCTCAATGGGTGGAACCGGCCCGTGACGGGCCTAAGCCCACATGGTCCTGTGCTTAACGGGCCGGGCTCGTGGGCTTCGCGGGCCTAGCGGTTTTTTTTTAAGGCAATTTCTTGTAGTATCATGGCTATATTAAAAATATATATGTAGTATATATGTAT
Organism: Nicotiana tabacum; assembly: GCF_000715075.1. Taxonomy (NCBI): domain Eukaryota; kingdom Viridiplantae; phylum Streptophyta; class Magnoliopsida; order Solanales; family Solanaceae; genus Nicotiana; species Nicotiana tabacum. Next base: position 144,155,129 of record NC_134084.1, read on the forward strand.
ATCTAATTATTAAAGTGCTTGACGAAAAAGAAAATAACAAAACAATAGTAAAACACTAAATTGTCATGCATAATATATTTTCTTGTAGTATATTATATTGTATCTTATGTATATATATTCTCTTATATATTTTCTTGTAGTATATATATTGTATCTTATGTATATATATTCGCATAATATATTGTATCTTATGTATATATATTGTATCTTATGTATATATGTTCGCATAATATATTTTCTTGTAGTATATATATTGTATATTATGTATATATTTTCGCATAATATATTTTCTTGTAGTATATTATATTGTATCTTATGTATATATATTCTCTTATATATATTGTCTTGTAGTATATATATTGTATATTATGTATATATATTCGCATAATATATTTTCTTGTAGTATATTATATTGTATCTTATGTATATATATTCTCTTATATATTTTCTTGTAGTATATATATTGTATATTATGTATATATTGTAGCATAATATATTTTCTTGTAGTATATATATTGTATATTATGTATATATATTCGCTTATATATTTTCTTGTAGTATATATATTGTATATTATGTATATATTGTAGCTTATAAATAATTCTAAGTATAGACAAAGAAATATTGCGAAAAGAAGCTCATGGGTAGAAACAATAAATTTTATTACCAAAAAATGGCATATCTTTCTTAGTCATCCTTCCCCCAATGGAATGAGCACAACAAGGTACTAATACCACCATTAGAAGGAAAAAAAACTAAGGAAGATGTGCCAAAATACAAGTTACATATTATTCTATGTATTATCTCTAACAAATCTCATAAATCCTTCAAGGTTCGGAGGAGGTTGCGTTGGTGGTGGTGGAAAAGAAGTTTGTTCATCACCACTTCCGGGCGAAGCCGAATCCTCCGCAAGTTCCGCTATCATTTCTTCATAAGCTTCATCTATGGCCGGTTGTGCTTCTGCAATTCCAAAGTTTCTTCTTTCCGAGCGGATTCAATCTCTAAACAATACTGATTTTTCCAAGCTATCCCTCATAGACGCTCTATGATCACCTATTTGCAGTCTTGCTTGACTGAAAGCGCTCTCTGATGCAACAGTTGAAGCTTGAATTGATAAAATATCCCGAGCCATCCTTGCAAGAACAGGAAAATGTTTTTCCCTTGCCTTCCACCATTCCAAAAGATCAAAAGAGTCGTCTGGATTCTCCTTTTCAAGTCCCTGAGACAAATAAACTTGAAGCTCATTTAGATGTGAAGTTTCATCATAATTTTCATCTTGAGACCCCCTGAACTCCGTCCAAGATTTAAGAGCTTTTAAGCCCGCAACTCTTTTAGAGGATTGTGAGCTAGACGAAGTAGGGGTTGGAATAGTTGGCCTAGCATGCTCTAAGGCAAGTTGATAAGCATTATAAACTGTTTGAGCATTAATCTTAATTGAAGCTTTTGCATCTGCAAGTGTCGCAATTTCCTCATTTGAAAGATCTAAAGCCTTATAAATATTTGAATACCAAAAATGAGGACCTCCCAATTTCATTGTAGGATTTAGCATTGCAGCAAGACCATAAATAGGAGAGATAGGAAAAAAATATTTTTTAAACTTTTGTTTCATTTCATTTATAGCAAGTTCATAAATATCCCCACCCTCACTAAATTCAACAAACAAATCAGATAGTGCTGCAATATAAACTAAACAGTTTGAAATAGTAGGATAATATTGCCCAGAAAATGCATTTGTAGCAATTTGAAAATGTTCTAAAAAATATAAAAGAATTTTAACATTAGTCCAATCTTGAGTGGTAAGCATTTCATCATCATCCTCACCACCTACCCGAGAATTAAACGTTGCATTAATTGGGTTTCTATATTCATATGCTACTACTAAACTTTTGTACATATAATTCCATCTAGTCGGGCAAGGTTTAGGAACCTTTCTTTCTCTAAGGCCATATTCATCACATTTTTTAAAATACTCTCTAAGTCTACTTCTTCGGTTTGAATAAAAAAGCCAATTAAGAGTCATTCTAACCTTTTCAATTTCTATGTTTAATATTCGCATACCATCACCGACAATTAAATGATAAATATGACAAATACATCTAACATGGAAAATATTAGTAAATGCAGGATTTAGTGTTGTTGTAAGCATGCCTATAGCACTGGTGTTACTAGAAGCATTATCCATTGAAATTGCCATTATTTTATCGCTAAAGCAAAAATATCTACAAATATCTGCAACAGTGTTAGCTATAAACTTACCTGTGTGACGCGAATTAATTATTCTATATGCAATTATGCGTTTTTGCATTATCCATTCCTCATCTATCCAATGACTTGTAACAGTTAGATAATCACAATCATTACCACTTCTACCAATATCAGTAGTAATAGAAATCCGATTAGGTATATGAGTAAATAAATACCGCAAATATTGTTCATATTCATGTTTGAATTTATAAATATCACTCTTAACTGTTGCGCGAGGCCAACCTTTATAAGTAGGATTAAAAACTCTTCTAATATAATGAACCCAATTAGGATTAGATGCAAAAGTATAAGGTAAGCACATAACAGTAATCATCTTTGCTAATTCTTCACGATCTCTATTTGGATCGTAATATAAAATACCTCCGGTGACAGTGTTAATTCCTGGTTGAACTAGATTTGAACCTGTACTAGGGTTAACCGCAGAATCTACACTTGTCCCCTCTAGTTGCGCTTTCATTTGAAAAAATCTAGCTTTATCTCTAGGGTGTGTTTTTATGTGCCTAGTCAAACTACCCGTGCCGCTACGGTCTCCAGTATATTTATGCACCATTAATTTCCCACAAGTTTTACACTTAGCCTTATTTTGTTCTCTTACTTGAGTAAAAAAATTCCAAACTAATGATGTTTCTAGGCGTTTAGCAGGTTCTCTATTAAAAGTAGGAGTTTCTACAGGTTGGTCGACCGGTGCATCAGTTGGGTTATTAAGAGGACTAGTAGGTGTATCATCTAAATCCGGTGCTTGAGTTTCATCATCATCCTCATTTTCCTCATTATTTTCTAAGATGGTTTCATTAGGATAAAGAGCATTCATAATTTCATCATCTAATCTTTCACCTGGTGCAACATTATGATAAAATTCACTATCGGTAAATTGAAAACAAGGGTGATCACTATCAAGAATTACGGAAGGAGGAGGACGTCTAGGTTGGCGACTACTTTCAACTTGCTTATCTTTTCTAGGTCGGGGAGCCGGGGGAAGGGTAGTTGGTTGGCCACTACTTTCACCGGTTTTATCTTTTCCTTTATCAAACATTTTTTTCAAAGTAAATGCCATATTAATTATAATTATGCAAACTAAACCACACAAAAATATATTCTAAAAACGTAAGAGTTGAAACGAGTTTACCGGATTGCCGAACAACTTCTTGAAAATTGAAAATTGTTGAACACTTGAAAACTTCAATTCAACAACTTCACAATTTTTCACGAAATTTCAACAATAAATTAAGTAATTGTAGTAGAGAGATTGAGAGATATTGATGAATTGGTGAATAAAAATGAAAGAATGAGGGGGTATTTATAGTTGGGAAATGGGGAAAAGTGTAATTATATAAAGTTTGGGGGCCAAATGCCCATTTTTTAAACTTAAAAACGGTCATATTTTCAGCCCAAACGGCTAGATTTTAAATATGGCCGTTGGAGAATTTTAAATTTTTTTTTAAAAAAAAATAGCCGTTGGGCCCTCCAGGACCGGCCCAGGCCCGCCTGACGGTCCCGGGCTCGTGGGCTCAAACTTGAAGACCGGCCCGTGACGGGCTCAGAAGGACCACCAGGACCGGCCCACCCAGGACCGGCCCACCAGGACCGTTAGGACCGCGGGCCCGGTCCGATTCAGGCCCGGCCCACCGAGCAGCCCTACTGTACACTGAGAGTGAAACCTGGAGGCCCAGTGCTAATTTTGATGATGTAGCCAGCTTATCGAGTGAAGACAGGGAGATGTTAGAAAAAGCTTTTGAGGCAGAAGAAGTACATGCCGTTGTCCAGTCATGCGCTCCAGATAAAGCACCTGGTCCAGATGGATTTACTATGGCCTTTTTTCAAAAGACATGGGACTTTATCAAGCCAGAGGTGATGGGGGCGCTCAACCACTTTCACCAGCAGTGTTACATGGTGAGATCATGTAATGCATCTTTCATCGCTCTGATCCCCAAAAAGAAAGGAGCAATTGAACTCAGAGACTATAGGCCAATTAGTCTCATTGGAAGTGTTTACAAGATTACAACAAAGATACTAGCAGAAAGGCTGAAGAAGGTAATTGGAAAGCTAGTCTCCAACCATCAGAATGCCTTCATTAAACACAGACAAATAACTGATGCAGCTCTCATTGCCAATGAGGTACTAGACTGGAGGATTAAAAGCGGTGAACCTGGGGTTATGTGCAAACTAGATATCGAGAAGGCCTTTGATCAATTTAATTGGTCTTACCTTATCTCTATTTTAAGGAAGATGGGATTTGGGGAAAAGTGGATCAAGTGGATCAGATTTAGTATTTCAACAGTGAAATACTCAATTATTGTTAACAGAGGACCTGTGGGTTTTTTCTCTCCGCAAAAAGGGATAAGGCAGGGAGATCCACTCTCACCTTTCCTTTTCATCCTAGCCATGGAGGGACTGAGCAAAATGTTGGAGAAGGCCAGACAAATGCAATGGATTCAGGGTTTCAGAGTTGGTTTAAATGTTGAGAACACTGTCAAAGTATCACATCTACTGTATGCCGATGATACTTTGATCTTCTGTGAGGCAGAAAGATCTCAAATTCTATACTTGAATCTGACTCTTCTGCTATTTGAGGCTTTATCAGGGCTACATGTCAACAAGTTGAAAAGCATCATCTATCCGGTAAACAATGTGCCAAACTTAGAGGAGTTGTCTAGTATCATGGGCTGTACTATTGGAGCACTTCCTACGACCTACCTAGGTCTCCCATTTGGGGCTAAATTCAAGAGTTGCGAGGTATGGAATGGAGTCATTGAGAAATTTGAGAAGAGATTAGTATCATGGCAGATGCAATACCTATCAATGGGTGGTAGGTTAACTCTCATAAATAGTGTGCTCGATAGTATCCCTACATATCACATGTCTTTGTTCCCCATTCCCAAAAAGGTGCTAACTCAACTAGACAAGATCAGGATGAATTTCTTATGGGAGGGGAACAACAGCTCTCATAAGTTCCACTTGATAAAGTGGAACAAGGTCATGCAACCAAAATTCAAAGGAGGTCTGGGTATCAGAGACTTAACCATCCACAACAAAAGCTTGCTAATGAAATGGCTATGGAGATATGGCACAAGTGATTCAAGCCTCTGGAAGGAGGTAATCAACGCCAAGCATGAGAAGAGATAATTGGAGCACTAAAATTGCAATTGCACCTTATGGGGTTGGGCCATGGAAGTACATCAGCAAACTTGGACAGGACTTTGTCCAGAATGTTCACTACAAAGCAGGGAATGGAGCACATATCAAATTTTGGAAAGACAAATGGACGAGCAACACCCCACTCATGTTTGAATACCCCACCATTTACCAGATTGCCCTTGATAAGGATTCCTCCATTGCCCAGAATAGAACTGACAATATTTGGGATGTGCACCTCAGAAGATCTATACAAGATTGGGAAATGGACAGCTTGATGGACATGTTAGCCAGAGTGGAGGTCTTCACCATCGATGAGAATCTACCTGACACTATGAAGTGGGGGAACAAGGGCATCTTTACAGTGAAAGAATGCTATAAGCACATCTGTACTCAGAACCAGGTATTTGACGCAGACCCTTGGCCATGGAGACTTATATGGAAGACCAAACTACCCACCAAGGTTATTTGTTTCAGCTGGATTGCTCTATATGAAGCCTGCTTAACACAGGATAATCTCAATAGAAGAGGCTTCCAACTGGTCAACAGATGCTACATGTGTAAGGAAAGCTCAGAGAATGTCAGTCACCTGCTCTTGCATTACCCAGTTGCCACTGATGTGTGGAACATGTTTTTTTGTCTTTTCGGCTTGAACTGGGTCATGCCATCGCATATTAGAGAGGCATACACAAGCTGGAGTCTTTGGGAAGTTGATAAGGCCATCAAGGAGATCTGGTTAATGATTCCGGCAGTTATTTGTTGGAGTTTGTGGAATGAAAGAAACCAAAGATGCTTTGATGGAATCTCAACTCCAAATCACACTCTTAAAGCTAATTGTTTACTTATCCTTTTTAGCTGGGTGAAGTTAACCCCTGTAATTAGCATTGATCACCTTTTGGACTTTGTTAGCTCCTTAGTTATAGTTTAGCACATCTTAAAGGGGCTTACAAACTCTTATTTTTCTGTATTTTTGTCTTCTGATTTTGTAACTATTGCATCTACTAGATGCCTTTCTAATGAAATACCTTCCTTCATAAAAAAAAAAAACTCATTCCCTCAATCAGTGTGGGACACATAACACTTTCCCCTATCAAAGTGCCCAGGACGGGACATTTGGACCAGCCCTTTGGAGCTTGAACAACATAACATAGGGATCCAACATTGGATGGAGCAAGAATTCAGATTGGTTTGGCTCTGATTATGTTAAGAAAATAGATCTCAGCTTAACTCAACCCCAAGAGCTAGCTCATGAGGTGAGAACTGCCCTAGATCGTATAAGGACTTAAGCAGACAATGACTCTCTCTTTTATCATTATGGGATAGTATGCAAAGATATTATCCAATGTAGCTACCAAATACCTGGGCTTAGAGTTCGTAAAATTCTTGGAAGTGCTTAGGTTAGAGTTATTGTATATAGGATAGTTGTAGTCTAATTATAGTTGTAAATATGTTGGTATTTCAGTATTCTGCTTCTGATATTTGTGTCACTGTGGATGACATTGTGTTAAGAAAGTCCCATCTATTTCTACAATCTTCCTTGCCTTCACGTTGTGGAGTTGGTTGTTGCAGGTTTTGACCGGAAGTTTTCATTGCTTCTGCTTCTCTAATGAAATGTTTCGTACTAAAAATGTAATTTGTGTTTTCGAAAGAACAGAGGGAAGGATAAAGTCTTGTTGCACTCTTACTGTTTTTATGTAATTTGCTGTATTTGGTTTGGTCAAAAGTGAAATGCAAAGAATTCTTTGTTTAGCATTATGCAAAGAAAGTTTGATGTGGCAGAAGCTGGCTCTTTTGTCACGTAGTCATTATCTTAGAATGTTGGTATTTTCATGTCAAGCGGCACTGATGGATATGCCCATCTTTGAAGCTTCTTTTAGCTTGATATAATATTATTTTTGATCTTCTTTATTCAGTTTTACTTGTTTTCTTATGTGGACATTGTATTCTGATCTTAACCAGCATTTTGTAACTATATCTTGAAATAATTTGACAGTCAACAAAGAGGTGGTGGATTTAGACGTCCTCCTCGAGGTGGTAGAGGGAGCATGAGAAAGGAGGGTGGAAGGGGCAGAGGTCGTGGTGAGAACATTTCTGCAGAAGATCTTGATGCCGACTTGGAAAAGTATCATTCAGAAGCAATGGAGACGAACTGACATTCTGACATGCTTGACGAGATACTTCCCTTGTAACATGTTCACCATCCACAGGATCGAAGGTTATTCTATTCATGAATTGGTACAAACAATTCTTGAAGAAGTGTGATGATAAAAGATTCTGGGGAAAAGACTGAAAGGCGTAGAGCCTACATACTACTGGACGATCTTATAACTTCTATGTTAAGAGTGTGTTTGGTAGTATTGCCACATTTTCTTCAGCTTTAAGCATTTGATGATATAGAAATCTTGCCTTGTACACGCTCTGTATTTTCCTGCCATTGCTTTGCCTTCTGTTTGTTTTTATGTAAACAAGAAATTGTTGAGAAATTCCTTGCTTTCAGAAACAGACGCTGGAAATGCTGTGAAATTATGGTTGGTGTGAAAATATGCGTCCACACTTGCTGTAAGGGCATGTTTGGCATGAAAGAAAATAGTTTTTCGGAAATTGTTTTCCGCAAGTCGGATTTCTGTTATACCAAGTACACCCTAAATCCATGAGGAACATCTTACCTTAGCAGTAAGACTCATCATCTCACGTTCTATCATATCAATAGAAATCTTTGAACTGTGGGGAATCAGTTTACCAGTAAGATCCTCCAAAATTCTCCTACTGGGGCATTCTCATAATTAGAAAGGTCAACGGAAACATTCTTCAAGACGCGAATAGATAGATTGTCCTGGAATTTCTACATAGAAATCAGTTAATGTGCCACCTGTGTCTATAAGACACGCATTACCACTTGATATGTATTCACAAAGACCTATCATAGATTATAAGGAGATATGTTTCTCTTTGTATTGGTTCAGTTCTATTTGGATATTTGATTAGTCTAGTAAATTATGAAATTCTTGTAATGTGGCATATTGGTTAATGTAATGAACTCAATTTGAATTAAGGAATCAAAATACAATAATGGAAATAGAATGTTTTTTGTACAATTTTCTGTTATATTGATAAAGGAAATCTAACGATTACAACTGAATGGAAATTGACTATTTCTAACTAGACTCCATGGTTGCAGTAACCTGAAGAAGAAGAAAGAAGAAGAGAAGAAAGAGATATGTTAGGAAGAAGAAGGATAAGAGAGTGAGAAAAGAGAAGAGAGAATCGAAGAGAGAGAAAGAGAATTACTCTGATGAACGATGCCTCCCTCTCTCTCATGCAGTTGGTTATAACAACCTTCAGCTGACATGGCCAAATCGTGGCCCTTGGAGCTCATTAAAGCTTAAATTAATCCTAGTCGTTCATTCAAATTTTTGTTATTCCCTTCCCATTTTCTGTTATTGTTTTCTTCATTTCGAATCCCAGCTGCTGCACTTCGTATTGGATCATGACATACTCACCCTCTTCAAACAATCCTTGTCCTCAAGGGTTGGAATCAAAATCTGGAAACCTTGCCTTGATGTAATGATAATCCTCCCAAGTGGCATCTTCTGGAGTGAGATTTGACCACTGTACCAGAACCCTTACCGCGGCAGAGTTGTCCCTCTTAATAAGCTGCCTCTGCAAGATTGCCACTGGTTGCACTAGAAACTTGTCATCCTCGCCAGTGATTGGTAGTGTGATCTGCACTACTACTCTATCTTCCACATTCTTCTTGAGTAAAGACACATGAAACACAGGGTGGACCTTAGATTCAGGCGGAAGATCCAGTTTGTAAGCCACTTTGCCAATTCTTGCTAGGATCTTGTAGGGGTCATAGTATTTAGAGCTCAACTTCAAGTTTCTTCTTAATGCTAGAGATGTCTGTCTATAGGGTTGCAATTTCAAATACACGAAATTCCCAACTTGAAACTCCCTGTCTGTTCTCCTTTTATCAGCATAGTGTTTCATCCTTTCTTGTGCTTTAGTGAGGTTGTCCTTCAATAGTTGCTGCATTTGTTGTCTATGCATCATTGTGTCTTCAGCAACTGGTACCACAATCTCCAATAAGGGGCCCAATGACAGTTGTGGGGGTGAGAATCTGTATAGTGCTTCAAAAGGGGTGCACTGTAAGCTGGTGTGGAAATTGGTGTTGTACCACCATTCTGCAACAGTTAACCATTGTCTCCACTGTGTTGGCCTATTAGCAGTCATACACCTGAGATAGTTCTCTAGACACCTGTTGACCCTTTCAGTTTGGCCATCACTTTGAGGGTGATAGGTAGTGCTGTAATGAAGCTGAGTCCCTAGGAGTTTGAATAGGGCTTGCCAAAAGTGGCTTAGGAACACCTTGTCTTTGTCTGTCACTATAGATTCTAGAATCCCATGTAAGCAATGTATCTTCTTCCAAAACACCTCAGCTACAGATGATGTTGTGTAAGGGTGAGCAGGTGTTATTAAATGTGCATACTTTGTTAATCTATCCACAACTATAAGGATAACATCTTTGTTCCTAGACTTGGGCAACCCTTCTATAAAGTCCATACTGATGTGGCTCCAGGCCTGGTTACGGATTGGTAGGGGCTGCAGCAACCCAGGGTAGGCCATGTTGTCATCTTTGCTTTTGAGACATACATCACAACTAGCCACATGATCAATAACCATCTGTTTCATCCCTGGCCAATAAAATATTTGTGATAGTCTTTTTAGAGTTCCAAGCTGTCCTGAGTGTCCACCCATAGGAGAGTCATGAAAGGTTGATATCAACTGATTTCTGAGCCTACCATTAGTACCAATATAAATTTTTCCTTTCTTCCTGAGTATGCTGGCAGTGTAGTGCCATATGTTGGGTCCTTGTTGAGTCACAACTATTTGGCTAATGATTTCTGTAGGTTTAGGGCCCCCTTCATAGCTATGTGTGATTTCTTGCACCCATGCAGGGACTAAAATACTGATGGCCTGCAATGCACCCTGTAGTTGGTTCCTTTGAACTGTTGAACCTTCTTGCTGTCTAGAAAGGGCATCAGCAACCTTATTTTCAGACCCCTTCTTATACTGCACCTCATAGTCCAATCCAAGCAATTTGGTTAGTCCTTTTTGCTGTATAGTAGTAGACACCCTTTGTTCTAGGAGGTATTTCAAGTTGTGATGGTCAGTTCTCACCACAAAATGTTTGTATTGTAAATATTGTCTCCACTTTTCCACTGCATTCAGCAGAGCCATATAGTCCTTGATAATAGGCTATATAGTTGTTATTTACACCATAATTGCCCATGCTTTGTTGTTGTTTTATAATGTAAGTTGCCAATAAAATGCTTTAATTAATGCTATTTGGTTTCGCAGGGAATATAAGATGTGAGGAAGCAACATGAAGTGTTTAAAGGCAATAACGTGAAGAAAACACCCACTCAAGAAGTACCCAAACACAAAAGAGCAAAAAGAGAAGGAACGTGGAGATAAAAAGGTCCAGCATACGCACCGCGGTTGGAGGCAGTGTACTCCGCGGTCAGCGCCGCGGTCGACGCCGCGGCCGCGACGGCATGTTCACAGCCCAAAATTTAAGGGGCCAAAGTGTCAAGTCTGGAAAACTTTGGTAAAACCCTTATAAGATGTAGGAAACTTGCCCAAGAAGGGAGAGCTGATTTTGAGATTATTTTGGCAAGAAGAACAAGTGTGAGAGATCACCCAAAACATCATAGTTCTTATTCTCTTCTAATTTTCTTGCAATTTTTCCATTATGAATATTTTCGTAGTTTATTCTTACGTTGTCATGAGTATCTAAATACTTTAATATAAGGTTTTGGTGAAATCCATTGGGGATGACTTGGTTGTTATATTAATATAGTTTGAATTGATTGTTAATCTCTATTTGTTCATCTACGTTTTGATTGTGGTTAGTTGAAAGGGTCCTCAATTATCCGTTCCTATTTATTATGTATCTCCTTGAGAGAGAGTGAATATTTAGGTAGTTATTTGAACAACATCACTCCCGGAGTATAGACGAGAGTCATAACCGAGGGTTTAGAGATTGGATTAGAGATAACGATATCTCGGGTGTAATCTAAAAGAACGGTAATGTGAATCTAGCTAGCGTAGCTTGAGAGAGTGCGTCTAGTAAATTATCATAATTGCTTGAGAGAGATTTATGATAGCCGGAGAGTTCTTGATTGATAGAGACAACTAAGGCATCGCTATAAGAAACGTACAACCAAGGAAATCACCAACGGGAGAAACCATTACCTTAGACCTTATTCCAACTGTTTACACATCAAGCATAGTTAATTTTCAGCTGTTAATTATTTTCAGACTTTAGTTGTTAGAGATATCATCAATTGTGAATTACAAAGTTTGGGGAAATTGGTTCTGTGAATTTAGTAAATCCGTCAAAAGTAATTGATAGGTTAATTCTCTGTGGTTCGACTCTGGGCAGAATTACTCAGATTATATTTGCTACGCCCGTGTGTGTCTTTGTATAAGGCATAGTTTGGCGTTATCAAATTTTGGCGTCGTTGCCGGGGAATTAACGGTGTTATCAATTACAATTGAGAGAAATACAAAAAATTTAAGTGTAGTCAGTTTTCTCTATACCCAATCTTTTCATTGAAATTCTAACGTTTGAACTTTTGTGGGAAACAAGTGTATGCCTAGAAGTTCTTCGAGGACTGGAGAACTGCTAGAAGGACTCTCAGACCCCGAGAAAATATTCAGGGCATTGAACCGTGCCAACAAAAGACTTCAACAATCTCAACAATCACACCAACTCGAATTTGACATGGGTGACGTAGATAACATCAACGGAAACGTCAGGATTGAGCCAGCTGACTTAAATGTCAAAAGGGTGGCACCTTTTGTGCCCGAAGCTGCACTTTATGACTGGGCACAACCCACAACTGATAATCTGGCCACTGCGATAGTTGTGCCCGCAATTCAAGTGGAGACATTCCAGATCACCAACAACATGCTGCATCTGCTGCAGAAGAAAGGACTGTTCTCCGGGTCACACATTGAAGACCCGCAACAATACTTGAAGAATTTTCTGTCAATCTGTATGACCCAAAGGCATCCAAATGCAACTCCGGAAGATATCAAGCTGCTATTGTTTCCATTCTCGGTAACCGGGGAAGCTCAGACTTGGCTAAATTCGCTCCCTATCAACTCTATCATCACTTGGGAGGAATTAGTCAAGCAGTTCCTGAACAAGTTCTATCCGCCTAACAAGACTGCAAAACAGATTGATGACATATTACAGTATAGGCAGCAGCCTTCTGAGTCCTTGCAAGAAACTTGGGAAAGGTTTAAAGGGATGTTAGTGAAGTGTCCTTACCATGGCATTCCAGACTAGATGCTCGGCCAGAGATTCTACATGGGGCTAGCTGACAATTTGAAAGCAAATGTGGATGCGTCAGCTGGAGGTGCATTTTAAAGTAAAACGTTCACTGAGTGCAAAATCCTTCTCGATAAGATGTCAAAAAATTTGGGGTGGATGACTAGAGGTACAACACTGGCACCCATAGTGCATTCAGTTCCTCTTGAACCAAATAATTCACATGTAGAGAACATGGCCTCACTCATGACCCAGATGAGCATATTGACAAAGAAGATTGATGAGATGTGTACAAAACAGGTGCACATTGTTGATACAACAAATGGGGGACTGTGTACACCTTGTATTAATAAGTCTTATGTGTGTTCATGGAGCGGAGAAGGTAAAAATCAAGGGGCAAAGGAAGATATGAATTATGTCAACAACTATAGGGGTTAGAGGCAAGGACCACAGTAGTGGAGACCGCATCAAAATCAGCAGTACATGCCTAATATGCAGCAGCCTGGGGGTATGCACCCTCAAAACCAATTGGTGCCAGTACCATATCAGAAACCACAAGGCTATCCACAGCAAAATCAGTAACAATTGACATACCAACCACCCTCTCAGCAGCAAGATAACAACATGGTGGAAATCAGAAGTATGCTTCAGCAACTCATTGGGACAAATAATAAAGTGCATGAAAAATTGGCAGTGCATGATTCAGCCATAAAAGAATATTGAAACGCAGCTGGGTCAGCTGTCCATGGCTTTGAACAACCGTCCTCAGGGAACTCTGCCTGCAGACACAAACATAAACCCCAAGGACCAAAACCCGAATCAGCTGATGGCAGTAAGTCTCCGGAATGGGAGAGATTTAGACAGAGAGCAGGAAATTGCACAAGCCAGCAAGGACACTACACCAACCACTCCAGTTCAATTAGGGGTAGAGGAGCAAACAGAACTTACTGAAGTGGTGGTTGAGCAGAGTCAGGAGGAAAAAGGCAAAGATAAGATGAATGAGCAAGTTGCAGAACAGGTGTCACCTTTTGTGCCAGAATATTCTAACAGAGAGAAGCCAACAAGCAATGCACAAAGGGTGATACCTGCACCCTTCCCTCAGAGACTGGTCAAACAAAAGAAGGCAAACCAATATAAGAAGTTCATGGAGATGTTGCGTCAAATTCAGTTGAATATTCCTTTGATAGATGCCTTGAGGGAGATGCCCAGCTATGCTAAGATGATGAAAGATCTAATATCATGGAAGTTTGATTTTCAGGATCTATCCACTGTAACTTTGACACAAACCTGCAGCGCAGTGGTGGCAAAACCGATAGCTCAAAAGATGTTGGACCCAGGTAGCTTCACTATTCCATGAACAATTGGAAGTTATGCCTTTGCAAAGACGTTGTGTGAATTGGGAGCCAGCATAAATCTGATGTCGCTGGCTGTGTACACCAAATTGGGCATTGGTAGAGCTAGGCCAACTTCGATGCTGCTACAGCTGGCTGACCGCACAGTGAAGAGGCCCACTGGTATTCTTGATGATGTGTTGGTACAAGTGGGGAAATTTATGTTCCCTGCAGACTTTGTTATCCTGGATTGTCAGGTGGATGAGGAGATACCCCTTATTTTAGGGAGACCATTTTTAGCCACGGGGAGAGCACTGATCGACTGTGAAACTGGGGAATTAAAAATGAGATTGAACGATGAAGAAGTCATATTCAATGTTCAACAATCTATGAGGAGACCCGGTGAATATGCTAATTGCTCTCTAGTTGAAGCAGTGGATGTAATCCTACAAGAAGATGATATGACCCTAACTGTAAAAGATCCATTGGAGGCATGTCTGACAAATTTAGAAGAAATGGATGGTGAAGGGTTAGCTGAATGGGTCATGGCACTGGAAGGCCGAGGATTTTGGTCAAGGGAACCTTAGTTCGAGTCCCTTGATCTAGAAAAAAGGGCCACTCCTCCAGCAAAGCCATCAATAGAGGAACCACCCAAGTTGGAACTAAAGCCACTCCTAGATCACCTCAGGTATGTGTTCTTAGGCCCTGATTCGACCTTGCCTATTATCATATCATCCGGTTTGTTAGATGTGCAGGTAGAACGGCTCGTACGGGTACTGTAGGAAAACAAGACTGTCATTGGCTGGACCATGGCAGACATAAAGGGTATCAGCCCAGCTTTCTGTATGCAGAAGATTCTCCTGGAAGAGGGGCACAGACCTTCCAGGGAACACCAGCGAAGGCTGAACCCTAACATGAAAGAGGTTGTAAAGAAAGAAGTAATCAAATGGTTAGATGCGGGAATCATCTTCCCCATCTCTGATAGTAATTGGGTCAGCTCTGTCCAATGTGTACCGAAAAAGGGGGGATGACTGTTGTAAAAAATGAGAACAATGAGTAGATCTTAACTCGTACAGTCACAGAGTGGCGTATCTGCATAGATTACAGGAAATTGAACACATCCACCCAAAAGGACCATTTCCCCCTACCTTTCATTGACCAAATGTTGGACAGGCTGGCTGGGCGATCGCACTTCTGTTTCTTGGATGGATATTTGGGGTACAATCAGATATTAATAGCCCCCGAAGATAGAGAGAAAATGTCTTTCACATGTCTGTATGGCATCTTTGCCTTTCGGAGAATGCCTTTTGGGCTTTGCAATGCACCCGCCACTTTTCGACGATGGATGTTAGCCATCTTCACAGACATGGTGGAGGATATTATGGAGGTCTTTATGGATGATTTCTCCGTGGTGGGAGATTCATTCAAAGACTATCTTCACAACTTAAGGAGAGTGCTTAAACGATGTGTGAAGACAAACTTAGTGCTAAACTGGGAGAAGTACCATTTTATGGTACAAGAAGGTATAGTCCTGGGGCATCGATTGTCCAGTAAAGGAATTGAGGTCGACCATGCTAAGGTTGAGAAGTTACCAACGCCCACTTCAGTCAAGGCGGTGAGAAGTTTTCTTGGACATGCTGGATTCTACCGGCGTTTCATAAAGATTTTTCCAAAATTGCTAACCCATTATGCAAACTCCTTGAAAAGGATCAACCCTTTGTGTTTTCTAATGATTGCAGGTTGGCATTTGAGGAACTGAAGAAGAGATTGATCACTGCACCCATCATTGTTGCACCCAACTGGGAGCAATCATTTGAGCTCATGTGTGATGCCAGCGACTATGCTATAGGAGCAGTCTTGGGGCAGCGAAAAGATAAGTTGATGCACCCAATTTACTACGCAAAGAGAACGCTAAGCGGTGCACAACTTAATTACACAGTGACGGAGAAGGAGATGTTGGCGTTGGCGGTGGTGTTTGCGTTTGACAAGTTCCGATCATATCTGATTGGTTCCAAGGTAATTGTATACACTAACCATGCAACACTCAAGTACCTAATTGAGAAAAAGGAGTCTAAGCCGCGCTTGATTTGTTGGGTGCTACTGTTGCAAGAATTCGACCTCGAAATTTGTGACCGTAAGGGCACAGAAAATCAAGTCGCTGATCATCTATCGCGACTTGAAGGAGCTGAAAAATCAGTCGAGGTCGAAGAGATCCTGGAAACCTTTCCATATGAGCTGCTACTCGCAGCCAGTCTTGAGGAAGCGCCATGGTATGCAAATTTTGCAAACTACCTGGCCTGCGGTATTGTTCCCTATGACCTTTCATCTGTCCAAAAGAAAAAGTTTTATCGTTATTGCCGCATGTATTATTGGGACGAGCCTTATTTGTTTAGAATCTGTGTTGATAATATGATCCGGAGGTGTGTCCCCGAGATAGAACAATCTTCTATTTTGTAAGCTTGTCACGCATTAGCATATGAAGGACATTTTGGAGGAGCCAGAACAGCTGCGAAAGTGCTAGAGTCCGGTTCTTTTGGCCAACAGTGTTTAGAGATGCACACCTATGGGTGAAGGGCTGTGACGAATGTCAGCGAACCGGGAACATTTCCCGTCGCCACGAGATGCCCATGAACCTGATTCAAGAGGTAGATGTGTTTGATGTTTTGGGGATTGACTTCATGGGCCCCTTCGTCAGCTCATTTGGCAATAAATACATACTTGTTATTGTAGATTACGTGTCTAAATGGGTGGAAGCTGCAGTGTTGCCCACTAATGATGCAAGAGTGGTGATAGATTTTGTGAAAAATAATATATTCACCCGATTTGGGATACCAAGAGCGATCATCAGTGATGGATGCACTCACTTCTGTAATAGAGCCTTCGAGAAATTGCTTGCAAAGTATGATGTACGCCACAAGGTGGCTACCCCTTACCATCCGCAAACCAGTGGGCAGGTTGAAGTGTCCAACAGGGAGATAAAAAATGTACTAACCAAGACGGTGAATGCCACACGAACTGATTGGGCAAAGAAGCTTGATGACGCACTCTGGGCCTATAGAACTGCGTTCAAAACACCAATAGGTATGTCACTATACAAGTTGGTACTTGGGAAGGCCTGTCACCTGCCTGTGGAGTAGAACATCGAGCTTGGTGGGCATTGAAACAATTGAACATGGATCCCAAAGCAGCTGGACAAAATCGACTGACAGAGTTGCATGAGCTGGAAGAATTTAGATATCAAGCCTTTGAAAGCATGAGGCTCTACAAGGAAAGAATGAAGAAGATGCATGACAAGCACATTGTGGACAGAAATTTCAACCCCGGTGACAAGGTATTATTGTATAATTCAAGGTTGAGATTGTTTCCGGGTAAGTTAAAGTCCCGATGGTCAGGGCCATTTAGAGTGGTGCAAATGTTTGCAAGTGGAGCTGTTGAGATCGAGTCAGAAGATGGGACGAACAAGTTCTTAGTAAATGGGCAAAGGTTAAAACATTACCTTGGAATAGCTGAAGAAAAAGGGGATACAATGGTGATCAATTTGAAAGAACCCCAGTACGCGAAGGAGGAGTGATGGCTCAACTACTTGCGTTGTGCCGCGACGTTAAATCAGGCGCTACGTGGGAGGCAACCACGAATGTGTTGTAAGTGTAGTAAAAAAATAATAAAAAAAAAAAAATTTGCCAGCCGAGACCGCGGACCGCGGTGAGGACCGCGGAAATCCCTGGACGTCAATTTTTTCACTGTGGCCGCGTTGTCGACCGCGGGAGACTCTGTCTCGCAGCGTCGATCGCGGCGACGTTCGCTGAAATGTTAAATTTTTTTTTCTTTTCCCACTCTTCTTTTAAATTTTAAAACCCTTCCCTATATCATAATAAACAATCCCCCCTCCTAAAATCCCCACTTCTCTCTCTCTCTCTAACCCTCCCCTCCAAACCCTCCCATCCATACTCTCTTCTTCTTCTTCCTCCTTCACAACACCCCTCATCTTCTTCCCCCCAAGGTATGTTTTCGACCCCCCTTCTCCTTTTCTTCTATTGTTTTTGTTGCATTATGCTAGTTCATGTTGTTCTAATGTAGTAGTAGTAATAAGATTTTGTTTTGTTTAGTTCTTCTTCTTCTTTTTAGTGTAATTTCATTTTTAGCATATGTCTGGTGAAGGGGCTGTATTTTGAATGTTTGGAATGGTGTTGTTGGTGGGTGATGGTTAACAAAGAGTGTGGAATGTGTGGGTGTAGTAGATAGTTGAACTGAGAAAGTTTTCTTGATTCCCTTGGGGCCATGAATATGAAGATAATGCCTTGCCCACAATGTGTTTGAGAAATTGCCTCAATAGTGATATAAGGAGATGTTGTGACATGGTTGTGGTGAAGTCTGAGTAACCACCCATAGTCACACATTTTATGCTCATCCTAATACGTGTTTCTCTGTTTTGACAGGTATTATGAGTTCAGCCCGTAAGAGACGAAACACTGGGTCCTCTACTAGTGGCCTAGGAGGCTCCTCACGAGCTAGGGGCCAAACCAGTGCACCACAGTTTGATAGCACTCGGTTCGTCTCTGCAGAAGCAGAGGCAAGGTACAATTAGAAACTTGCCAGGAAGTTACTCCATGAGGTCCATATCGACAGGAAGGCTTTGGTGAGGGAATGCCCCAATATATTTGATGAGCTACGAAGGTGTCAGTTGGACATCTTCTTTGAGGCTCCCGAGGAAGCAAATATTCAGTTAGTGAGGGATTTCTATGCAAACCTGCCAGAACACGAGGACAAGGTTGTGATTGTGCGCAACACCCCGGTTAATGCTTATATAGAGGTCATCCGCAGAGTGTATCGCCTCCCCGCATTCACGGGTAATGATCATTACATCATGACTAGTCACCCGATGGATGACTGGGACAGAATTCTGGAGGTCATCTGTATACCAGGCAGACAGCCCAAATGAGTAGCACAATCGACGACTCTGCATTCCAAGTCTCTTACTTGGGAGGCCAAATGTTGGCTCACTGTCATCACCACTCGGTTGCTACCATCCAGCAATACCACCGATGTAAATGGGTCACGGGCCGCTATGATCTACTACTTCATGACTCACTAAGGGTTTGATGTCGCCCGAGTCCTCTTTGAAGAAATGTTCATCCGATTGCCCGAACTAAGCAAAGGCCACTACTTCCCTTCGCCTATTACCCGTATATGCCGCCTTGATAATGTTCCTGAGAACTCCCGAGTTGATGGGAAATTACCTATAAAAACCCCTTTTCGCGCGAGAAAAATTGGGCAAGAGGGACGAGAGCCTGTACGACGCAATGATGACTCGTCTGATGAGTCTGAGTCTGAGGATGATTCTAATGCTACTGAAGCTGTTGAGATCACATCCCCTCCTAGAGGGGACGAGGCAGTATCGTCACAGCCACGTCGGAGAACTCAGATGGATGCTTTGGAGCGGGAAATGACTGGACTGCGGACCTCCATGGATGTTGTGGCTGACCGACAGGTGATGTCGGAAAAGAAATTCATGGGTTGGTTGAGAGCACTGGGTTGCGCCTGCAACGTTAACCCAGACACAGTTTCAGATCAAGAGTGACCCTTCAGGGAAGTTTCTTTACCTCACTAATCTTTATATTGTCAAGCCATGGGGACATGTCTTAATTTTAAGTGTGGGGTGGGGTAAACTTTGTTGTATGTTGTACTTGTGAATATTATCTGTTTGTCTTTGTTTTGTGTTAGTTTCTTTAGAAATAGAGTATTGGTTTTTTTTAGGAAGTTAAAATAGAAGTGACTTGTCCCGACAATGGATCTCTTTCGGCGGGGTTCTTGAGGGACTAAGTCGAGAATTTTTTTTTGAAATATAAAGACTCTTCCTAATGACGGATTCTTTAGACAAATTTTCTTGAGGGAAGCTAGTCTATAGAAAACACCAAAAAGATTTTTATTTCTTAGGTAGTGTAGTAACTCCCCCTTGGTTTTTCTTTAGGCCACGGTTCTTTTTCAAGGGTTTAGCTTGAACCGGGTATAGGTAGATTTTTTTGTTGTTGTTTTAGGTTAGGATTAATGGGTGACGAGCTTAAAATTGAAGAAAAAAAACCCTTAGCGTTCTTACACCCGAACACGATAGACGCTAGAGTGTAGCGCTTAGCTTCAAGGGTTGAATCTTGTTTAAGTGCCTTAAAAATTGTATGTTTGTACCTAACTTGAACACTCAAAATAGAATGTTTTGATAAACTAATCTGGAGTGAGTCATGTGCCATGTGGGTGTGAGTATCATTGTATTCCATGTTGTACATTTGATGCCTAGAACTTGCCCTGTGTGTTTGCAAAGCAAAATAGTAGCTTCATTCGGTTTTAGAAGTGATACAGACATTTATTTGTTGAGCCGGACATATAAAGTGAACCCACATAAATGCATTACATCTCAGTTAACCCCGTTGAGCCTATAAGCCTGTTTCTTTGGCAACCACAATGTGAACCTTAACCATTTGTTTGAATAGCCTGCTGTCTGAACCAATTTTCCTCCCTATCACTAAGCACTAGATTGGTATTGAGATTATGTGAAAACAAAAGTGTGGGGTGGTGGTTTGGTTTTTGAAGTGGAACCATGGAAATAGAGAAAAGGTGCAGAATGTGAAGCGTAAAAAGAAAAGCACCACAAAAAAAAAAGTTCATATATATTTTGTCGTGATTAACAAGTGGTAGCTTGTACAAATTGCACCTAATGCATGAGGATGTTTAAATAAATGCGGGGGAGTGTTGGCTTACAAAATGATCATTTTTAAATTCAACGTAATTGTACTAAAAGTTCTTAGGGAGGTTAGTCACTATATCCAAATGTATCCTACCCGTCCCTTAGCCTACATTACAACCAAATAAAGTCCTATTGATCTTAGACTAAGTGGGGCTCGATTAGTTGAGTACTACACTAGGGGCAAGCCTATGGTGCATCTTTGTGGCATGTGAATGTTCTTTTTGGAGAGTGAGCGAATTCTGTCTATTTGTGTTCCTAATTGTTATCACTATCATTATATATATGGAATTACTCTCTTGTGTGATGTGAGGGCATGTGATTCACAAAAGAAAGGTGCATCTTGACTATTGTGTAGAGTGGTTTGAGTAAGTGCAAATGTTACAGGGTACGGAAAACTTGATTCTTGAGGTAAAAGTTGTTCACTACTAGGTGTAACTCTTGTGAAATGTTCATGGCGTGAGTCGTTGAGGGAAAAACATAGGAAATGAATTTTTATGGAGTGTGGTGAATTGCTCGAGGACTAGCAATAATTTAAGTGTGGGGTGTTGATAATAGGCTATATAATTGTTATTTACACCATAATTGCTCATGCTTTATTGTTGTTTTATAATGTAAGTTGCCAATAAAATGCTTTAATTAATGCTATTTGGTTTCGCAAGGAATATAAGATGTGAGGAAGCAACATGAAGTGTTTAGAGGCAATAACGTGAATAAAACACTCACTCAAGAGGTACCCAAACACAAAAAAGCAAAAAGAGAAGGAACATAGAGAAAAAAAGGCTCAGCACATGCACTACGGTTGGAGGCAGTGTTCTCCGCGGTCAGCGCCGCAGTCGACGCCGCAGTCGACGCCGCGGCGGCATGTTCACAACCCAAATTTTAAAGGGCCAAAGTGTCAAGTCGGGAAAACTTTTGTAAAATCCTTATAAGATGTAGGAAACTTGCCCAAGAAGGGAGAGCTGATTTTGAGATTATTTTGGCAAGAAGAACAAGTGTGAGAGATCACCCAAAATATCATAGTTCTTATTCTCTTCTAATTTTCTTGCAATTTTTCCATTATGAATATTTTCATAGTTTATTCTTACGTTGTCATGAGTAGCTAAATACTTTAATCTAAGGTTTTGGTGAAACCCATTGGGGATGACTTGGTTATTATAATAATATAATTTGAATTGGTTGTTAATCTCTATTTGTTCATCTACGTTTTGATTGTGGTTAGTTGAAAGGACCCTCAATTATCCGTTCCTATTTATTATGTATCTTCTTGAGAGAGAGTGAATATTTAGGTAGTTATTTGAACAACATCACTCCCGGAGTATAGACGAGAGTCATAACCGAGGGTTTAGAGATTGTATTAGAGATAACGATATCTCGGGTGCAATCTAAAAGAACGGTAATGTGAATCTAGCTAACGTAGCTTGAGAGAGTGCGTCTAGTAAATTATCATAATTGCTTGAGAGAGATTTATGATAGCCGGAGAGTTCTTGATTGATAGAGACAACTAAGGCATCGCTATAAGAAACGTACAACCAAGGAAATCACCACGGGAGAAACCATTACCTTAGACCTTATTCTAACTGTTTACACATCAAGCATAGTTAATTTTCAGCTGTTAATTATTTTCAGACTTTAGTTGTTAGAGATATCATCAATTGTGAATTACAAAGTTTGGGGAAATTGATTCTGTGAATTTAGTAAATCTGTCAAAAGTAATTGATAAGTTATTTCTCTGTGGTTCGACTCTAGGCAGAATTACTCAGATTATATTTGCTAAGTCCGTGTGTGTCTTTGTATAAGGCATAGTTTGGCGTTATCAGTCCTTTTCATAGTTGGATTTACCCTTGTGTCTTGGAGCCAAGACCTTGCTAAAGTAAGCTATTGGCCTACCTTCCTGCATTAGTACAGCCCCAATGCCCATTTGGCTAGTATCAGTTTCCACTATGAACTCCTTGTTGTAGTCAGGTAGTGCCAACACAGGTGTAGAAGTCATAGCCTTCTTCAATCTCTCAAATGCTAAATTTTCCTCCTCATTTCACTTAAAGGCTTCCTTTCTTAATAAGTCAGTCAAAGGTCTGCAAATGGTGCCATAATTGGCAACATACTTCCTATAGTACCTAGTCAATCCCAAGAATCCCCTCAAAGCTCTCACACAGTTGGGTTTAGGCCATTCGATCATGGCCTTGATTTTGGAAGGATCAGTTGATACTCCTTCTACAGTTATGATATGCCCCAAATATTCAACTTTGGACTGACCAAAGGAACACTTAGACCTTTTAGCAAATAAGGAGTGTTTCCTTAAGGTGTCAAATACTGCACTCAAATGAGTTACATGTTCCTTCTCCGATAAGTTCTATATAAGTATGTCATCAAAGAAAACTAACATAAATTTTCGAAGGAAAGGTTGAAAAATCTGGTTCATCAAAGCTTGGAAGGTGGATTGCACATTTGTTAATCCAAATGGCATAATTCTGAATTCATAATGGACTAAATGAGTTCTGAAAGCTGTCTTGTATACATCTTCTGCCTTCATTCTAATATGGTGATAACCAGCCCTCAAATCTACTTTGGAAAACATCACAGACCCACTTAGCTCATCTAATAGATCATCCACAATGGGTATTGGATATTTATCCTTTATTGTAATGTCATTCAACCCCTATAGTCTATAAAAAACCTCCAAGAACTATATTTCTTCTTAACAAGTAAAGCTGGTGAAGAAAAAGGTGATTAGCTATGCTGTATGATGCCATTAGTGAGCATCTCCTTGACCTGTCTTTCTAATTCTTCCTTCTGAGAGTAGTTGTATCTATAGAGCCTCAAACTGACTGGCATAGCCCTAGGTTTTAAGGGTATGGTGTGATCTAAGGTTCTGACAGGAGGCAAGGTCTTTAGCTTAGCAAATACATCTGAGTATTGTTGCAGTACCTCCTCAATGGCCTCCCCAATTGGGTCTTGCTCTTCTACCTTAACAACACTGTAGGCATATAAATTTTACATAAACTAAATTCATAAAATAATTTGAACTATATTTTAAATTTGAGATATATTGGTCCAAATAAATACTATGGGCTAATATGATTGAATTAATTATATAAGTCCAATATATATGGATTAAATAAGTAAGTCTTAATTCATTGGGCTAGCCCATTTAATTGGGCTAAAGTGATGAGCCCAATTCATCAGGCCCAAGATGTCATCTTCCTAGAGGCCCAAATTGGCGCCACATGTCAAATGACGTGGCGCGCCAAGTCAAGCGGAAGAGCCAATAGGACCATGCCACGTCTCAAAATAACAAGGCATGCCCAATCACACTAAAAGGCCAATGAAATCGCGCCACGTGTGCAAGTGACATGTTCTGGCCAATCAAATGTGGCCATGTCACACTTCAATTTGATTGGTCGGAAAGAGTTTGTTCTTATCACAACTCCTCCCTTCCACGACTATAAATAGGGGTCTGCATAACTTAGAAAAGACACCAGAAGTTATAACAAGAAGCAAGAAAGAGCTCGTGGATCAAACGCTGCAAATTCCTCCACAAGTTTTGAGCTTCAAGCAATCAAGTTCAAGTTCAAGAAATCAAGTTCTAGCTCAAGAATGAAGAAAAAATCAAGTTCAAGCTCAAGAACGAAGAACAAATCAAGGTTCAAGGAGTACGAGTTCAAATCAAAGTTTGTGCTAGTTGAATTCAATATCATCATTTATGGCAACAAATATAGATTCAAGATCAAGCTCGAAAGCCCTTGAATTTATTTAGTATTGGAAAGAAGAATCAAAGGATTCATAGAGATTGTAACACTCAAATATTCAAAATAAAATACTACGATTGTTGCGATATTTTCGGTTTTGATTTTATTTTCTCGACGCAAATTTATTGTCTACAAGCACTCATCATGAATGAGTGAGCTATTAGAGCCTGACCCTTTCTTAACATTTTCCCCATGGTTCCACTGGTGATCATAGTCAGCTTCCCTTCCTCAGTGATGCCCTGCAATACCAACTTGTTGCCCTTCTTACCAATAGTAACACACATCTTCTCATGGTCGAATTTGGTTGGATTATGCTTCTTCATCCAATTATTTCCCATAACCATGTCACAGCCTCCTAGTGGAATGATTAGCAAGTCTTCTTGGAAAGGTCTACCTTGCATCTTCCATTGATATCCTGTGCAAATGGAGGTGCACATGACATAGTTCCCATCAGCTACTGTCACTCTCACTGGTGGGCAATGCCTAGCCTGGTAGCATGTCTCCTTGACTGTGTTAGCATCAACGAAACTATGGGTACTCCCAGAGTCAATTAACACTGGTAGTTTCCTGTTACCTATAGTACCACGCACCAGTATGGTATTAACCCCTTTGTTATCACCTGATAGGGCATTCAAACATACTGCCTTTATGACCTCTTATTCCACTTCTCCTTCAATGATTAGCCCTGCAGAGTTCTGATCTTCTCATATCTCACCAATTTCAGTAGGAACTTCTGTTGTCCCTATCATATTGTTCAATTGCTTCTTCTTGCATTGATGGCCTTGGGTATACTTCTTACCACATTTGTAACACAAATGGTTGCTCTTCCTATACTCATAACTCTCAGGACTAAGCCAGAATGAATTTGGTTTAACTACAGTTGCAATAGGTGCCTTGGCAATACTAGAGTTGCCAGTGATCAGAGAGAGTTTGGTTACCATTTTTGTACGCTTGAGAGCAGCTTCGATGGCCTTCTCTTGTAGCCTAGCTTGTTCTACCGCAAATCGTAGAGTTATAGGTTTGAATAGCTTCATACCAAACCTAATCTCTTCATTCAGAGCCCCAATGAAGCTAGATATGAAGTGTGACTCATCTAAGTTAAGATTCCTGATCAACATCTAGGCCTTTAAGTCTTCAAACTTACCCAAAAATTCATCCACTGTCCCAGTCTGACTTAGCTTGTTGAACTCCTCTACTATGTCTCCCATTAATTCCTCCCCAAATCGAATCAGCAGTTCATCTTTGAATTCAGCCTAGCTTACTTCACCTTTGCTTAGAACTAAGGAATCATACTAGATGTCTGCCAATCCATTCAAATAGAGAGCAGTTGCTTCCACCTTCAAGTTATCAGGAGTCCTATACAAATTGAAGTACCTTTCATTTTTCCGAATCCGCCCTTTAGGCTCATGAACTTCAAAGTAACGTAGCTCCCATTTAGGCGCAAGAGCTTGTACTGCTGGAGGTCGATGCTGCATTATTTCTTGACATGGTATAGGCAGTAATCCATCACCTTAAGGTCTATCCCCTTGTGCTCTTTGTGGAACCCTTTCCAGGTTGGTCAGTCGTTCTATGATCAGTTCCAGTGTGCCTTGTATTACATTTTGAGTATTGCAGAGTTCCTCTTGAGTGGTCATAACCTCGTTCAGAACCTCCTCGTGTCTAACTAGTTTATCATCCATAACCTTCAGCCTAGTTCCTTCAACCATCACCTTCTCACAGTCGCAGAATCGAGGCTCTGATACCAATTGTAATGAACTCAATTTGAATTAAGGAATTAAAATACAATAATGGAAATAGAATGATTTTTGGGACAATTTTCTGTTATATTGATAAAGGAAATCTAACGATTACAACTGAATGAAAATTGACTACTTCTAACTAAACTCCATGGCTGCAGTAACCTGAAGAAGAAGAAGAAGAAGAAGAAGAAGAAGAAGAAGAAGAAGAAGAAGAGAAGAAAGAGATCTGTTAGGAAGAAAAAGAAGAAAAGAGTGAGAAAAGAGAAGACAGAATTACTCTGATGAACGATGCCTCCCTTTCTCTGATGCAGTTGGTTATAACAACCTTCAGCTGACGTGGCCAAATCGTGGCCCTTGGAGCTCATTAAAGCTTAAACTAATCCTAGCCGTTCATTCAAATTTCTGTTATTCCCTTCCCATTTTCTGCTATTGTTTTCTTCATTTCGAATCCCAGCTGCTGCACTTCGTATTGGATCATGACAGTTAATAAAGTGGTAGGAGAAATATAAGGTCTCACAAGTCACATGTGCTGGTAGAAGGTAACAGTTATCCAGTAGAATAATTGAGGTGTGCTCAAGTTGGTTTGAATACCATGCTGTAAAAACAATTATATGTTATTTTATGATTATCTGATA
Organism: Nicotiana tabacum; assembly: GCF_000715075.1. Classification (NCBI taxonomy): domain Eukaryota; kingdom Viridiplantae; phylum Streptophyta; class Magnoliopsida; order Solanales; family Solanaceae; genus Nicotiana; species Nicotiana tabacum. The sequence continues at coordinate 144,182,055 of NC_134084.1, forward strand.
AAAATATATACAGTATTAAAATAGTGAATCATGAAAGTCTGAGACGTGTCCAGTATAGGATGTTACTACATCCTATTTGTAGGGCTTGGTTGATAAAATTTCAATGTGAAATAAATACTTAATGTAAATTGGTCTAAAGCACAAGTCTCCGAGATATTCAAAATTGGTTGAAGCACAAAATCAATAGAACACTATGGAAATGGCATAGATCACATGGGCCAAGAACTAAATCAACTCGAGCTGGTTGCGTTAGTCATGTCATAAGACGCGTTTACACTGTATCCAAAATTTTCATTGGACCGAATAGCGGCCTACTAGTAAAGTCGGCTGGTGACAGTTGAATATCTTGACAAACTAGATGTGCACCTACATTTCAATAAGGCCATTTCATGTTTTCTTTCCCCTTAAATGGGATGTTCTCAATATTCAGCCGACATCAATTATATAAGTTTTTTTTTTTATATTTCTCAAGAGCTCCTCATTTTGCTTCCTTAATAACTCAAGGTTATAATATTTGTGGTCGTTTGTTTGGAAAGAAGTTATTCCAGAGTTAATTATCTCAGGATTAGTTATTCCGGAATAAACTCTTCTTAAATTTATCAAACGAGCCCTTAGAGTTAAAGGCAGAGACGGATCCAGAATTTAAACATTATGGGTTCAGCCTTTAAGATTTTTAAAATTGAACCCATTATATCTTTATACTTATGGATTCAGACCTACCATTTATGACAATTTTAGTAAAATTTTACGTATAAATTTATGTTCCACATCAAAAGTACTGGGTTTAAATGAACCCGACTCCACTACTCTACATCCGCCCTGGTTAAAGGTAGAGGTTGTTAATCACTCGAATGATCCTCTCTTATTACATATTAATAGAAAGAGTAGAAATATAAATTGATGTCCTTTAACATATGTTAGTAGAAAGAATAGACATATAGTACTTGTTATAAGCGACTTATTAGTTGTCATTCACAAATAAATTGAGTGACATATTTTACTGTTTTATAGTCGAAAGAGGAGGAGAGAAAGAACGCATGCATGGAGATTTTATCTGTCGAAGGTTCGAAAATCTATGAAAGAACATTTAAAGCTAAATTTAGGACAGATATTTAAAACCTAATATCCCTAAATATTATATTACTTTTTCTTGTTTATTCTTGTTATACCTTTTCTTCATGTCAATGATTTGTATTTAAGCTTACAATTACCTATTTCATATCATAATTATGGTGGAGAAAGATGAATTATTGAGATAATTTGATACAAATATCTTAATTGAAAATTCAAATTATAAGAATACATCTACCTTATATCTTCAAAACAAAAAAGGCAAAATATTGAAAATGATTAATTTGAAAATTAATTGAACCAATCTAAACTTATTTGATTTGGAGTTAAGTTATAATTTTTTAAATCCGTAAAATCGAATATTTTCCCTGTCCCATGTATAATATTAATTGGAAAAAAGAAAAAAAAAATACTTTTCTAAAACCAAAAAGAAAAAAGAAAAACCTGCACCGTAACATACTTCAGAGATCTAACGGTGGTAGACATACTAATTAGGGTTATCGAACATTCTAGAAAAACGAACCTACTGTCAGCTCCCACTATAAAACCTTCCTCTTTACCCCATACTCTCTCTCTCAAAAACCCTAGTTCTCCAAAGCATTCTCTAAGCTCTCCTCTAAACTAGCCGACACTAAACAAAAGGAGAGTAAAATCCATGGCCGGGAAAGGAGAAGGTCCGGCGATCGGAATCGATCTCGGCACTACATACTCATGCGTCGGCGTGTGGCAACACGACCGTGTTGAAATCATTGCCAATGATCAAGGTAACAGAACGACGCCATCCTATGTTGGTTTCACTGATTCTGAACGTCTCATTGGTGATGCTGCCAAAAATCAAGTCGCTATGAACCCTACCAACACTGTCTTTGGTAAGATCTCTTTTCTTTGTGGTTCCAATATCAGATTTTTCATCAGTAACATGCGATGTGCTTTATATTTCACTGATTTTTATTGTAATTGATAGATCCGAGGTTTTACTGTCTGTGTTTTAATTTAGATCTGTTGATTTGAAGTGCTTTAGTTGTAAGAACGATACAAAAACGCGCTTTTAATTTAGATCTGTTAATCTGTAGCTACTTCAGCTATTTACTATGATCGGTTAAGCTAGATTAGTTGTATACTCTGGACTACTTTGTGAGAGCGTTTATTATGAATCTTTATTTGATAAATGGCTGTGCTCGTGTTTTTTGAACGTCTAAAAACACAACCTTTTTAAATTATTAACTAACTGGACATGCGCACTAAAAAGTTACTAGTATATTGGGGGAAAACTCTAAGTTCAGTATCATGTTATTAAATCGGGGAAGCTAGTTGAGATTTAAATCAGGATATGTGATTTGCTTGTCATCTTTGATTGACTGGAATTCTTTAAGTTGAAGATTTAGTTGATCTTTGAGAGGTTACTTTGGAGGAATAGTGGCAAGTGTAAGTGGTAAGCTGTGTTCATTTTTTTTCTTTGTTTGGCCAGGAAGGTTAATCATCTTTGATTGACTGGAATTCTTTAAGTTGAAGATTTAGTTGATCTTTGTGAAGTTTCTTTGGAGGAATAGTGGCAAGTGTAAGTGGTAAGCTGTGTTCATTTTTTTTCTTTGTTTGGCCAGGAAGGTTAATCATCATTAATTGAATCTTCAACCACTAAATAAATAGGATGTTAGGGGGCAAACTCAGGTATTTTGTAGTGATAGATTTAGCAGTTACAGCACTGGAGGGAGCCCTACTTGATGTTATTGAAACAATCATTGTTACCTTAACGTGTATGCTCAATATAGGCTTAGCATATCCATTGTGCATCTTATTTCTATTACCATTAGACTCCTGTGAGTTAATGGATGTACTGCGTTCTCTTCATATGTAGTGTTGCCGACTTGCTTATACAGTATTACTGGTGAGCAGATAAAACTCCTATTGAGTGATGATAGTGTTAAGAGCAACATACAAACTCCTACTGATCATAAGCATATTAATGTGTTACTGTTATGTGGATTTCTTGGAAGTTTGTATATGGCTGTTTTGGAGCGTATGCACATTGGCAATTAAATTTATCTAGTTTGTTCATTTCAGTTTCTTGACAACGACATACTTTAAATATTAACCTGAATTTTTGCGCCATGCAGATGCTAAAAGGTTGATTGGTAGGAGGTTTAGTGATGCCTCTGTGCAAAGTGACATGAAGTTATGGCCATTCAAGGTCATTCCTGGTGCTGGTGATAAACCCATGATTGTTGTCAACTACAAGGGTGAGGAGAAGCAGTTTGCTGCCGAGGAGATCTCATCTATGGTGCTCATTAAGATGAAAGAGATTGCTGAAGCGTTCCTTGGCACAACTGTTAAGAATGCTGTGGTTACTGTTCCAGCCTACTTCAATGACTCTCAGCGTCAGGCTACCAAGGATGCTGGTGTTATTTCAGGATTGAATGTGATGCGTATTATCAATGAACCTACAGCAGCTGCCATTGCTTATGGTCTTGATAAGAAGGCAACAAGTGTTGGTGAGAAGAATGTGCTTATCTTTGATCTTGGTGGTGGTACATTTGATGTCTCTCTTCTTACAATTGAGGAAGGTATCTTTGAGGTGAAAGCTACTGCTGGAGACACCCATCTTGGAGGTGAGGACTTCGACAATAGGTTGGTTAACCATTTCGTTCAGGAATTCAAGAGGAAGAGCAAAAAGGATATCACTGGTAATCCTAGGGCACTCAGAAGGTTGAGAACTGCATGTGAGAGGGCAAAGAGGACTCTTTCTTCCACTGCTCAGACCACCATTGAAATTGATTCTCTGTACGAGGGTATTGACTTCTATTCCACCATCACACGTGCTAGATTTGAAGAGCTTAACATGGATTTGTTTAGAAAGTGTATGGAACCAGTTGAGAAGTGTTTGAGGGATGCTAAGATGGACAAGAGCACAGTTCATGACGTCGTCCTTGTTGGTGGCTCCACTAGAATCCCAAAGGTTCAACAACTTTTGCAGGACTTTTTCAATGGGAAGGAGCTCTGCAAGAGCATCAACCCTGATGAGGCTGTTGCCTATGGTGCTGCAGTGCAGGCTGCAATTTTGAGTGGTGAGGGTAACGAGAAGGTGCAGGACCTCCTGCTGTTGGATGTTACCCCTCTTTCCCTTGGTCTGGAAACTGCTGGTGGTGTCATGACCGTGTTGATTCCCAGAAACACCACTATCCCAACTAAGAAAGAGCAGGTCTTCTCAACCTACTCTGACAACCAGCCTGGTGTGTTGATTCAAGTCTATGAAGGTGAGAGAACGAGGACTAGAGACAACAACTTGCTTGGAAAATTCGAGCTTTCTGGTATCCCTCCTGCTCCTAGAGGAGTTCCTCAAATCACAGTCTGCTTTGACATTGATGCCAATGGTATCTTGAATGTCTCTGCTGAAGACAAGACCACCGGGCAGAAGAACAAGATTACCATCACCAATGACAAGGGCAGACTCTCGAAGGAGGAGATTGAGAAGATGGTTCAGGAAGCAGAGAAGTACAAGTCTGAGGATGAGGAGCACAAGAAGAAGGTCGAGGCGAAGAATGCTTTGGAGAACTACTCATACAATATGAGGAACACTGTGAAAGATGAGAAGATTGCATCCAAACTGTCCGCTGAAGACAAGAAGAAGATTGAGGATGCCATTGAGGAAGCCATCCAATGGCTTGATGGCAACCAGCTTGCCGAGGCTGATGAATTTGAAGACAAAATGAAGGAACTCGAGGGCATCTGCAACCCAATCATTGCAAAAATGTACCAGGGCGCTGGCGGCGACATGGGTGGTGCCATGGATGATGAGGGTCCTGCTCCTAGCGGCGGCGGTGCTGGTCCTAAGATTGAGGAGGTGGACTAAGTTGGTGCTCCTATATTGTTTTTTATTTCTTAATTAGAGACCTGCAATTTTATTTTAAAGATCTATGTGGCTATGATTTTTGCTTAGTAGTTGAATTATATTATTTTCATTCTGCAATCAAGTACTGCTATCTTTTATTTCTCGGTTTTCATCAAATGTTTGCTCTTCCTTATGTCTTAGTCTTAGTTCCCCTTTGAGCTTGAGGTCAACTTTATATTATAGCTTAACTAAATTGAGTTAGGCGAAGTGTGAAAGACGCCTATTTTGTTTTTTTGTTTCTCTTAATCCTAACTAAGCGGATTTTGACCAGGGAGGTTGCCGATTTGTTTAGTACTTATAATAGTAGTAAATTTCTTTTATTTTGGGTCAAGGGGGTACTACTAAGAGGGGTCGGATTTGCTAAACAATATTTCCAGATCTGAAAGGCCAAATTCTGTCGAGGGTCTCCACACCTCTTTGATGTCAGTAGTCTTTAGTTTCTAGTATCTTTAACCTTCTACACCTCACGACAATTGGGAACAAGCAGAGAAATAGCATGTAACTATCAACTCCTTGTAACGTGCAAAATGTTTTAAAATGAAATTATATTAAAAGAGGAAGAAATCCTCTAAAAGGGATCCCACAATAATTAAAAAAAAAGGTTCTTAATCCTCTTCAACTCTTCCCATGAAGAGATACTAATAAGATAGTCCTAAATAAGTTTTGAGCGAATACTAGGTAATCAGGTCAAATCTATACGTGGCAAAAAGTGATTGGCTCTCATGATGTGGACTTGTGGTCCACAAAAATAAAAGATATGTCCATCCTCTCGCAATGTCCGCGAAGGAGCCATATTGCCAATCCAATCAATCTTCTATTACCAAATCCTTAAACTCACAAATTTTGTCACTTTGTTTATTTTCCTATCCTCGACCATATAGTCTATTTCTATCTTTATAGGATAGAGATAAGATCTGCTTACACATTATCCTCCCCAGACCTCACTTATAAAAATAAACTGAATTTATTGTTATTGTTGACCATATAGTCCCTCTCTCTTTATCACAATCATGATTTAGCTTGGGGAATTTCGTGTGGTTGAGAATGGAGTGGACGTAGTTTACTGAAAATTGTCTTCTTGAGCAAAGCAAACCAAGACAAGTTGAAGGCAAAGGAAATAACACTACAATAAAGACAATGAAAGGGGGCAGAAAAATCAATAGCTACTTGTAGTGGGATGGATACCTTTGGCTCAATAATAGAATTCGTGTGGGAACCATATAATTTACTCCTTATGTGACATAGATTTTATTTGGAAAAATTCAACAACATACCCAGTATTATCCAATACCGTGGGGTCTGGAGAGGATAGTGTATACGCAGACCTCACCCTACTTTGTAAAGATAGAGAGGCTATTTCCAATAGACCATCGACTCAAGATTATTTGGAAAAATATAAAACAAAAATCGGGATAAAGCACTTGATAGCCTTGACCACGACAATTAACAACTTGCAAGAAAAGACAGGATTAAGTTTTGAAAAACAGCTTCTGTAAATTAAATAATTAAGTCACGACATACTACACCTATTCAATATTTTTATATGGCACAAATATAGGCAGGCTCTCATGATGTGGAATTGGGGTCCTTAACACATAACATAAGTCCTCCAAAATATCCAAGTGGGGTTCTTTTGAGTTATATGAACAAGACCATATCACCTATCCAACAACCACTCTATAATCCTTCCTCAACCTAACAACCTTATCACTTTCCTTCTTTCATTTTCTTTAAAAAATTACTTTTTGTTAATTGCGCTCATCTCGACTATTCCTTAGGGATAACACAGAATTTGAAGATCGGGGTGCACTTATAAATTCAACAAAAATCTGTATCCACCACTAATATATCACTATTTTCTATAAAAATATTTACATGAAATTTTTGCCGAACTTTATGGGTGCAGGTGACCCCTCCCTATATAGCATAGGTCCGCCTCTAAGTATATGTATCGAATAATCCTACCCATGACACGACTTAGACAAATGAGAAGAAAGCACCTAGCGTATTTTTAAATTTCTGTTGAAATTTGAACACCAATTTCTCATGATTTTTATCTCATTTCATTAACCGCTAGTCGTATCATGGCGATTATGTTACCATCCTTTTCTTCAAAAACCATACACAACATCAGCCTGTCTCAAATCTCTTGCTAAAAATCATGTTTGGCTTAGGGGAGGAGATTATTTACTGAAATTTGCTTTCTTGAGCATCCATACAAAAAGGAAAATAAGTTCAAAATTCCTCATCTAAAGCTTACAAGCTATCCAAGATAAGTTGATGCCAAAGGTGTGGCTGCCTTATATACCTCTTTATTTCTGTGGCCTCAATTTTATTTTGAAAAATTCACAACACAACAGATTCACATGTATGAAGTAATTTCTTGAATACCAAAATCCATTCTACAATGCAACATTTAACATTCTTCAGAAAGAGAACCAAATGCTTCGTTTTGTTAGCTAACCAAATTACTATGCTAAGCATGAGAAGCTATGAAGTTTAATAGATAACACAACATCAATTACTATGCTAATAAACCAAGGAGTGAAATTTCATAGCAAACACTGTTACAACAAAAACTAGCTGGAAAAAGACTACCAAACACAACATTTAGTGTGTGAAAATGGAACACAAGATCATATTCAGTTCCATAAACCACAATATAGATAATATAAAGTCAGCGTCCAATGAAGCATCGGCCCTAACAACCACCCATGCATATCTCCGAGTAAGCGTTTAGGTCAACATGAGATCATTTCCCACAAGGTGAGGACGAAGACATACCCGAACTTCATGCTCTTCTTCCGGCCCCTCGCGAACTTTTGGCACCAATATCTCAAGCACTGTTCCTGATCCATCGTAGTATGCTTCTATTTTAGCATCTTCAGGAATTCTGGTTGAAAGAGGGATCTCTCTGACAAACTCCCCCGGAGGGCAATGTTCTGAGGACGACGCTTCAAGCTTGAAAGTCCTGTTCTGTCTCTTGATGAACGGGATTCGAGATGTGCTCAAACAAGAAACCTTGATTATCCCATGTGTGAGCGTGTTCCTCCACGAAACTTTCACCCTTTGAAGATCTACAAATGGCAAACTGATTATGATCAAATAGCCTTCATCGTCTTCGTAGATGGATTTTGCAGCTGTTACGGGCCCATAAACATCCCTCATCACCCCACTAAATTCATTTAACCAATATGGTTCATTTGGGTGAATTTCCAGGTCTGGAATTTGATAGGAAGTAGGAGGATTTACTTGCAGATAACACTCTTCTTCATTTCCATTCGAGAAGAAATCCTTTTTCCTTTTGCCATTGACAGGTAGTAGTAGATCCATCGCCTCTCCGTTGCTATGATTGGACGGCTGAGTTGACAAATTAAGTCCAGAGCCATTAAGCAATTTCTTACTCTTTATTGGCGGAGCTGGCCTCTCAAGCTCAAATTCAGTGGTGGGGATGTTTCTCCACGAACTAAAGTCACTAGCTTCCGGTGGAATAGTGAAGTTGACGTCCCTACCTGTGAGTTCCTTCCATCTTTTGCGCTCCTCTTCATCAAGAACCATGAGATTCGGAGATGGCACAACCTCGATCCCATGAACACATTGAGGATTTGATAGGCCTCTGTAATGCTTCCGTTGCATCCTATGGGATCGAATGAAACCCCTGTCGGCACTAAAGGGAAATGGACGTTCACCTTGTCGAGAATGACCATTCATGTAACTCCGTAGCTGCATCTTACCCAGTGCATTCTCGGGCCTATCCTTGAATACCCACATGTACATATTCTCCATATCATGCTGAACCATGAAAACGTCGAGCTGTAGATCAGATTTATCAAACCCGGAAACCCCATTACTATCTCGGACCATCTTTGGCTTAGATTTCTCATTTAAAACAGGCTTAAAGTAAAAGCTAAAGAAAAACCAAGCGCCCCAGATGCTATCTACTCGTTTCACACATTTCCTCCCAACTTTAGGCACACTAAGAAATGTTTCAGGTTCATAGATCTGAGTACCAAGCCCGACATCAAGAATATCACAGTGTTCCGAGTTCCATGGCTGAGGAGGCGAGCTACGCTCAGCTGATAAGGGCAGATTGATGTCAGGCGGACGAGTAATAACAACTTGGCGATTCATCTCGAGGTCTAATTCATCATGTGAAGAAGAAGCACTTGAATCCATTGACAATAGGGTTGAAGGGTGATGATTATTCTCCATTGACAATGTTTTAAGAAGAGTATCTACCATTTCACAAATTTATCCCCTTAAAAATAAAGGGACTCTATTGCTAAATGCTAGCTCCAATATTTAAGTACCCAAATGAACTTTTTTGACAAAGAATTGTTCTTTACAAACAACACATCCATCTTGATAATCCCAACCACAACATTCACACCACCACTAAATCCCTTTAACTTATTTCATCACATAACTACAAACCCCAAATAGGAAAATAGTCAAAATATTCAGCAACAGCTATAAAACTCCAAAGAAAAGCTATAAAAATGAAATCTTGGAAACCCCATAGTCTTTATTTCCCCCAAAACCTACAGAAAAACTGTATCTTTTTGCATCTAATAACAGAACTATATGTATTTTTGATTATGTAAAAATCAAGAAAATTGATATGGGACTAGAAAAAAGGAGAATGTATTACCAATCAATAAAGCCAAGGCCCAAGAAAAGGACTAAATCAGAAGGGATCTTAGATGAATACCTTTTAGGATAAGCTTCAACAACTAAAAACCCACAAATATTTGGACACTCTGAAGAATCAATAGCCCTTACCATCCTCATATCTTCACTTTCTACTAGTAATTGATTTTTTACTTTTGGTTTGAAGAATTAACACAAACACACAGCAATTACATAGGAATGAAGTGAAAAAAGAACTCAAGTCAAGACTACAAAGAGAGAGGGGAAAAAAGGGGGACACAAATATATGGGGAAATTAGTTTGTGCTTTTGCTGTTTGGTGGTGACAAACAGAAATACCCTGTACTAGATAACACCGTTTGATCAAAGAGTGTTCACCGTTTGATTGATCTAAGAACAGCTGTCACCATTTTCACTAACGGTGACGGTGGTTTTTTGGACTGTTTGTGGGGTAGATATAAAGTCGGGGATGGTAAGAGATTGATATAATTAATTAGGGTTGGTGTTTAGTGAGTTGCTTGTACCATTTGAAGTTTTACTACTTTTTGAGTTGTTTAGATTTTGTTTATTTATGTTTCACACAAAGTTTGACTTTACTATTTTTTACTCTCCTCGCTATCAAGAGGAAGTGATATGCCTCGGAAGATTGGTTCGGACATGTGAAGAAGAAGAACATAAATAGGGAATATCACACAAATAATTGGTAAGATTTAATATATTTTTTTAAGTCGATATACATTTATGATATATTGATAATGTATAATTTTATAAGTGTCCTACTTATTTTCAAGTGGCTATGAATATCTATCATGTGGCCTTTTGCATGAAGATATGTGGCCAAATAGCTAAGCCATAAACAAGTGACAATCATCTTTCATGCAATTAAACACTTGGCAATTTAAGAAACTCCTAGTATCTCTATAAATAGTCTTCTTGATTTCATCCGTAAGTGCAATCAACAAAAATTGGTCTTTTTACACTTTTCTTAGCTAATTATTGCTTTCTTCTTTAGCTAATTATTTCTATAATTATTATTTCCACTATTAACGAAATCATTATCTCTTGTTATTATTTCTTCCCTCCGGTTTATTCTAACTTGCTGGATTTATTATTTAATTTTGCTGATTCCTGTATCCTCTAAATAAATAGAGATGTGCTTGTTTAATCCTGGGGAAATATTTCACATTGCTGAAATAGTTTCTTAGGACAGTGCCTACCACGACTCAAGCCAATCCGTGTATATTCTTACAAATAATATTATTGCAGTATTATTATTTTTATTTTTTCGGTGTCATTTCCCCTACAATCTAAGAAACTATGACAAGTAATACTACTACGGAAATTTTTGATGGTGCTACCAATTTTGGTGTTGTCTCCGCTGCTACGGTTCCAGTTGTCCTGTCAGATATTCATGGTGTTGCAAATACGTTATTGCATCCACAACTTTGGCAGATACTAATGTCAAAACACAGGTATGTAAATAGACATAGTTACATATCCAATGCTAAAATTAAAACCTTCAAGAAAAATGCACCTCAATGCAAATGAAGAGTTGGGATACATGATAATCTCGCTAAGTCAAAATTAAATTTGCCTAAAGCGGATAATATAATTGTTGCGGTCATTTCCCAAATAAATAATGTGGTCAATGTGAGAGATTGGGTGATAGACTCTAGTGCTACTAGGCACATTTGTGCAAACAAAAATGAATTTTTGTCTTACACCCAAGTTGAGGCAGGAGAAGAAACTATTTATCTTGGTGACTCAAGAATAACTCGTGTTCTTGGGAAAGGAAAAATTCTTCTCAAACTCACATCTGGTAAAACTCTAGCATTGAGAGATATTTTGCATGTTCCTAATATTTTTGTGGGGTTATTAGTAAAAGTTGGAATGAAGGTTTCTTTTGAAAATAATGAGGTCGTATTGACCAAAAATAATATTTTTGTGGGCAATGGATATTGTAACCATGATTTATTTGTACTTAAAACTTCCGATACTAGCAATAAAAATGCATCTTCTTCTGCTTATATGGTTGAGTCAATTTCTTTGTGGCATGCTAGATTATGACATGTTAATGTTGCATATATATAGAAAATGCCGTCGCTAGGATTAATATCTGGTTTAGACTCAAAATAATTTTGACAAGTGTGAAATATGTGCTGAAGCTAAAAGTACTAGAAAGACTTGTGTTTCCGTAAATAGAGAAACTGAATTGTTATCCTTGATTCACACCGATTTAGGCGATTTAAAGTAGACTATGACAAGAGGTGGTAAAAGATATTATATGACTTTTATTGATAATGTTTCTAGATATACTAAGTTGTATTTACTTAGAAATAAAGATGATGCTTTTAATGCTTTTATTTCTTATAAAACTGAAGTTGAAAATCAACTTAGTAGAAAAATCAAGAGAATTATATCTGATAGAGGTGGAGAATATTTATCTTTGAATGAATTTTGTGAAAACGGTGGAATTATTCATGAAGTAACTCCGCCTTATTCACCTGAGTCAAATGGAGTAGCTGAAAGGAAAAATAGAACATTGAAAGAGATGATGAACTCTATGTTAGTTAGTTCTAATGCTCCTGATAATTTGTGGGGTCAAGCTATATTATCTGCTTGTCACTTACAAAATAGAGTACCACATAGAAGAACTGGCAAAACTCCGTATGAATTGCGGAAGGGTTATAAATCTAACTTGAAATATTTAAAAATGTGGGGGTGCCTTGCTAAAGTTCTTTTGCCTGAACCTAAAAGGAGGGAAATAGGTTCTAAAACTGCTGATTGCATGCTTATTGATATGCTGAACATAGTGCTGCATATAGATTTCTTGTTTTAAAAAGTGATATGCTTGATTGCAATACTATATTTGAGACAAAGAATGTTGAGTTCTTTGAATATATTTATCCATTTTCTGATAAAATTTCTCATACACCTGTTGAAACAAATAGTGAAGTTACCTCTAATAAGGAACTGAGAGGGAGCAAAAGACCTAGGAAAGAATATTTTTCTTATGGAAATGATTTTCAAACCTTTCTTGTCAATAATGAACCATCAAATTATTTTGAAGCTATATCTTCTTCAGAAGTTAAACATTGGAAAGAGGCAATAAAAGTTGAAATTGATTCTATTATGAAAAATAATACATGGATTTTAACTGATTTACCCCCTGGTACAAAACCTATTGGTTGTAAATGGATTTTCAAAAAGAAATTTAATTCTGATAGGATCTTTAGATAAATATAAAGCTCGGTTAGTAGCAAAAGGATTTTCTCAAAAACAAAATATAGATTATTTTGATACATTTGCACCAGTGACTAGAATTTATTCTATTCGAGTTTAGTTGTCTTAGCTTCAATCCGTAAGCTTTTTATCCAACAAATGGATGTCAAAACAGCTTTTTTAAATGGTGATTTAGAAGAAGAAATTTATATGGTTCAACTTGAAGGCTGTGTCATTCTTGGACAAGAAAATCAAGTTTATAAATTAATTAAATCTCTTTATGGCCTTAAACAAGCTCCCAAGCAGTGGTATGAGAAATTTGAACAAGTCTTACAAAGAGATGGTTTTCCTTCAGTGGAGGTGAATAGATGTGTTTATACTAAAGTGGTAGACAATGATTATGTGATAATATGTCTGTATGTTGATGACATGCTTATGTTTGGTACAAGTTTAAATATTGTGCAAAGTACTAAATTATTTATGTATGCTAATTTTGATATGAAAGATCCAGGTGAAGTAACTACAATATTGGGAGTTAAAGTTATAAGGAGTGAAAATGGAATAATGTTGTCACAAGAACATTATGTTGAGAAACTTCTTAAGAAGTTTGATTATTTTAATATCACATCTGTGAGCACTCCTTTCGATGCTAACTCTCAGTTGAAAAAGAATAATGGTAACCCAATTGCTCAATCTAAATATGCGCAGATTATTGGGAGTCTGATGCATTTAATGAATTTTACACGGCCTGATATAGCCTATGCAGTGTGTAGACTGAGTAGATATACTCATAATCCCAACAGAGAGCATTGGTCTGCATTAGATAGACTAATGAAATATTTGAGAGGAACCATGAATTATGGTATCCTATATAGTGGATTTCCTTCTACTTTAGAAGGGTACAATGATGCAAACTGGATCACTGATGCAGATGAGACAAAATCCACTAGTGGTTATGTATTCACCCTTGGTGGTGGTGCAATATCGTGAAAATCAGCTAAACAGACGATCATTGCTAGATCGATTATGAAATCAGAGTTTGTAGCTCTGGAGTTAGCTGGTTCTAATGTTGAGTGGCTAAGAAACTTCTTAGCTAATATCCCTTTAATAAAAGACGTATTGCCTCCTGTGTCTACACATTGTGATTGCCAAACGGCAATAGCTATAGCAAAAAATAAATCTTATAATTGTAAAAGTAGACACATGAAATTGAGACATGATGTCATAAAGCAGCTGCTGAGAGATGGAATAATTTCCATTGACTATGTGAAATCAGAGATAAATTTGGCCGATCCTCTGGCTAAACCGGTGGGAAGAAAATTAATTCTTCAAACCTCAAAAGAGGTGAGATTAAGGCCGACATGTTGTCAACAAAGATGGTAACCCAACCTATGTGATTAGAGATCCCATGAAGTAGGTTCATATGGGTAATAACAAGTCGATATTGACACTAAGGCACTAAAAGAGAGTGCTTGACTGCTATTAATTGAGAGGATGAGTTATAACTCTTAATGAATTCATATTCCTTATGGATGTTGTATTTAAAAGCAGTATACACTTGATGAATTCACCTATATGAGAGTCGAGTGGGGCCGCTCCTATGAGATTTTGGCCTAGTCTCTAGAGCTCTCATGAATAACCAGGCACGCGCATGGCCTATTGGGCGCAAAACCGCGTTGAACAACAAAACTGTGAGGGTCGAAATGTGATTGATAAAATCTCTGACTTACAATAAAAATTATTGGTTCGTAAAAATATTATATTTCACCAGTAATTGTGTAAGTTAAATTTTATTAGTCTAAGCTTGGTTCATAATCCAGAAGACACCAAATCTATTACATTTAGACCATACAAATCCCGCAAGTTTTACTTTTCTATCAATTACTTTTATTTGTACAAACAAAAAATTGAAATAGTGGGGGACTGTGGTAGTATTTCAATATTTTTGTGGACAAATGGCTATGAATATCTACCATGTGGTCTTTTGCATGAAGATATGTGGTCAAATGGCTAAGCCATAAACAAGTGGCAACCATCTTTCATGCAATTAAACACTTGGCAATTTAAGAAACTCCTAGCATCTCTATAAATAGCTTTCTTGATTCATCCGTAAGTGCAATCAACAAAAATTGGTCTTTTTACACTTTTGTTAGATAATCGTTGCTTTCTTCTTTAGCTAATTATTTCTATAATTATTATTTCCACTATTAACGAAATCATTATCTCTTGTTATTATTTCTTCCCTCCGGTTTATTCTAACTTGCTGGATTTATTATTTAATTTTGCTGATTCCTGTATCCTCTAAATAAATAGAGATGTGCTTGTTTAATCCTGGGGAAATATTTCACATTGCTGAAATAGTTTCTTAGGACAGTGCCCAGCACGACTCAAGCCAATTCGTGAATATGCTTACAAATAATATTATTGCAGTATTATTATTGTTATTTTTTCGGTGTCATTTCCCTACAACATATATTATATATGAATTGTACATATATTATATATCCGTTGGCTATTTATAATTTAAGAGATTAAGTGGACGGCTATTTAGATTAATTCTTCATAAATATCTCAGTATGGAAGTACAAGAGGCCCGTAATGATAGGTTTAAGGAAAGGTAAAGATAGACCGATAAAAAATTAAGGGAAGTTGATTAGACAAGACATAACTCACTTTTATGTCTACTTTTTGAGTTGTTTTGATTTTGTTTATGTACCATATAATGTTTTGACTAATTATTTTTACTCTTTTTCACTTATCATCTCGTAGAAGTTTCAATACTATCTTCTTTTTATAAATAAATAGACCTTAATTTTTGAATAATCCATATTACTTCCACTTTTATTGGAACATAACATTCTCAAGAACTAGAAGCGGTCTAAGTCATGTATCAGGAATGAATTTGAAAGTTAGTTCGTATTCGTTATCTAAGGGAAAATGCCTTTTATTTTCTCTCTATATATATAATTCCACTGTGGCAAATTTTAAAATCAAGTTTGAGAACCGATAGAGGAAAAAGGGCAAATATAAGACGAAATGAAGTATATGTAGCTATATGGATCAAAAAGATAAACAGAGAATAAATGTAAGACAAATAGAATATTTTAGTAATTTGAACATTTTTCTACTAAAATATTTCGTATGGTCAAGGAACCATATTTGGACCTTTTATCTTCTATTAAATAAATAAATAAATAAATGAGTTGAGTTTGGCTAAACAATACCTTGTTCTTAGCTAGCTTGATTTCCATTTAGCAAATCAAAAAATTTCTTTAACTGGGTTTGTTTGCAGTACTAAATAATCTCAATCGAACTGGTCAGTAAGTTTGGGTTGACTTAGCTTGACTATTTCAAATACTCAATATAATAGATTATCTATTTAAGGGTAATTGCTTAACGAACCGAATTTTAAACGACTAAATTAGTATATGACTTTGACAATTCGATGGGGAAAAAAATATGATTATTATTTCTTTCGTTCATTTGCGCACTGTAAGATCTTTCATGTTTCTATTATTTCATCCGTTCCTTTTTACTTGTCGGTATTAAAAAAAATTCTTTTTACTTGCCCGCTTCAACGAATTAAGTGAGAATCAACTTTTTTGCGCTTATATCATTATCATTAATTAACCATTTTCCATACTTATTGAGAAGTTAACTATCATTAATAAATAATTTACTAAAATTATATTTTAATTAAATATTTTTTTAAGGGAAGAGCAAAATACATATTGTACAAATAAAAAATGGCGAAAAGATTCGTGCATGTTTTAACAGCATAATAATTTAATAATATGAAGCTCAGCCTCTTTTAATGGTGGTTAATTGTGGCCCTATGTGACCTTGTGACTGATTGAGACACATTAGAAATAAACATTATAATTATAATGAAAAGTGAAAGTATCCCTTCAAATGAAAAACTGAAAAGTGGGTTGGCTTTTCTAAAAGAGTAATTGTGGTGCTTATTCATTCGTCAAGATTCTTGTTTTCTTGTGACCCTCTTATAAAGAAAAACTGACACTAAGATCCCCATTCTTGTAGTAAAAGTACACCAATTAGTTCTTTTTCGTTCAGTGTTTGATGTCTGCATTGGATGTCTGACTAATTCAGATTTTTAGATTTGCACTAATCCGCTAAAATAGAAATTTTTTCATCCCAAGAGTTCGAACCCAAGACCTATGGTTAATGGTTGAGAGATCTTATTTATCATACTACAACCTTAGCCAGGAGCGAATACACCTTGCGGCAAGCAGTGTCACGTGATATATATATATATATATTTTTTATTCAATATGTACATAGAGATAATATACAAAATAAAAACATTGAGTATAAATATAAAGAAATGATATCGCTTGTTATTATAATGATCTATTCATTCATTCATTTCTTTGAATGTTGATACCGCTTCCTAAAAATTCTGCGTATGCCACTGACCTTAGTGGTAGGATCAATTTAATTATACTAACAATAATTCACGTATTATAATCCATAAGCTAAGCTTCATCGAACCTTGAATCTAGTTTTATATATATAACCTCTCAATTATGTCCATTCGTGGCGTTTTAACTTTTAATTACTAATAGTTTATATTGTCTTTTGTCCTGCATGTGCAATAATACGTTTGCGATAGATTATTATACGTTTGCTTACGAAGCCACTCTCTTTTTTTATTTTAATAGCACTTTTTTAAGTTTCTAAAAGGCAATATATTTAAGTTATATGCAACCCAAACCGTCCATTTCAGTCGTTTCCTAGTATGACTCTTTTTAGTTGTTCGTTTTTCCTAGTATGATTCTTGGCATCACCACGAAATTTCTTCTCTTTCCTAGATAATCTAATTTAATCGACCTTTTTTTTCTAGTTAATACTCTTTTTCGTTCTATTTTATATGACGATATTTCATTAAATAGGATTAAAATAATGATTAAGAATTCACTGTAATAATGTAAATATTACATAGAGATCAATAATATAAATTTTCACTAATCATGTTATGAAACAATAAAAGAAGAAGAGGAGTATTGGAGAGAAAAGTGGAGAGAGAGAATTCTTATTGATTTGGGAAGAATTACAATAGAATAGAACCCATCCATTTATAAGGAAAAAGTGGCTTAGCCACCAAGTAACAAACCCTAAGATCTCTCTAAATATAGACATTTACCTTAAATATAATTCTATTTATAATACTCCCCCTTGAATATCTATTTAATAGATAATGTGCCTCGTTCAAACCTTAACTAAAATAAAACTCAGTGGGAAAAAAATTCTAGAGAAGGAAAAAGAGTACCTATATCTAACAATACGCTTTTTGGTTGCCTCGTTAAAAATCTTGCAAGGAAAATCCAGTGGGACAAAACCTTGTAAGGGAAAAAGAGTACAACGCATATTACCTCCCCCTGATAAGAGCATCAATTCACATCTTTGAGCCTTCACATCCCAATCTTGTGTACTAGCTTCTTGAAAGTTGACGTCGGTAGAGATTTGGTGAATAAATCACCCATATTAACTCCAATGAATATGTTGCACCTTGAAAATTCTCGCTATCACATTATCATGCTTATAATTATAGCAAGATACAAATGTGCACAAATTGTACTTATGATGCAGTACTTCATGACCAAGAATTTTATATGCTTTAAGCAATTTAAATTCTTCATGGATTGTTATATAAGTTAAATCATATAAGCCATATTAATGGACTTTAGATGCATATCAAGTTTTTATGTCATGCTAGACATATAAGATAGATAAAGGTGATTGCACACACCATTGAGTTTATACTTTCAAGTATTTGAACTATATGTTCAAAACTACATGTCTTTCATATGAAACCAATTCTATTCGAATTTTGTCTCTTCTATTTGGCCAATATTTTTGTGTCTGTATTTGACAAACTTAAGATTCTCATCTATATTTAGTGCTATCATAGATATCGTCGACGAACATTATATATCGGTTCCAATACATTTTTCATAGAGACATAACATAGAGACCTCTTCATTCATTTCAGGTACTTGAACCTCTCCTGAGGTTTTATAAAATGTTATGTCATATACTCTTCTAGAGCATTTGCCTCTTTAGTATGATCATCTTGATCATTTGCTCATCTTCTTTATCAAGAATTTTATTTGAAATCGATTTGTCTATACACTTTAAGCGTATCATAGATTTTGTCCTTCTACGACTCATTCTAATAGGAGCATTTGCAGTGAGAATATAGTTACTTTCTTTGGGTCAGCAAATGCGTCTGGCATGTTTTGCAATATATTGCAGATGAATTGTCTTTTTATGAACTTCAAGTTCATACTATCTTATTTGAGGATCTAGATGTACAAATGATAATTCATTCTATGTAACTTTTTCTCAACTGTTTATCTTGTCTCCCCCTCATGTTAGAAAAACTAACTTTCTTCCTCAATTTTGGGAACCCATCTTTGTGCATTATGGTGTTAATAAAAATATACACCACACATCAGTAATAATAAGATGAAATTATTTGATTCCTGACCCTGAACCACTTGTGAGGGGAGAATATAATGTACTTTCGTATATAAACTATATCAAATTGATATAGATAACTTTGTTCTCATAAGCAATAGTTTAGCTATTAAGTGGAGACACTCAATAAATTATTTTGCTAAACCAACTGTGATGTAAACGAACTTATCAAGATGAACTTCTTGAATAGAAAATCTAGAAATTGTGCCCAAAATGAAATTACTGAGCAAGTTACCTCGCAAACACCAGGTTGCGGATTAATAATAATCGCGCATGTAACCATCTCATAGATGCATCTTATGTGGTATACATAGCATGTGAATGGCCCATATTCACCTTTGATGTTTTCAGTATTCATGGGATTCAATCCCAATTTTAATTGTTCTATTAAATAATGAGAACAACATAAGAGAATTCATACACAATTTTCTAGTTCTTTAATATTTACCCATGTGAATTCTCTTTTATTTTTGCACATCATACTTAAATTAACATGGCTAAACCAATTATGCCAACTGAATAAATTATCAATATTGATAAAGTTCAGATTTACACTATGACATGTGCAAGTATCAATAAACTCCAAGTTTATTATGATATGACTTTTTATATTAATAAACATCCACTTTATTATGGTATTTTTTATTTGTGTAGTACAAACTGAAGAATAAAGCGGGTAACTTTTCACATACATATTACCCCGTTACAAGTTGTAGTAATAGAAGATATTAAATCTTTCCTTTATTTATAGTCTCAATTAACCAACTGCTTTCGCGAATACTTTAGAAACTCAATTAAGTTTCTTTGAGACTTACTACGACACCATACCTTATTGATAATCAATTTTATTTCTCCAAAGTAGTATAATTGGCTCTTCTAGAGCTTTCAATTAATTTTGTACTACCACATATTCATCAACATCCATATGGTGAATATCTCTTTTAAAGAGAAAGTTATATCATTATGGTTATGGTCAAAATTATATGCAAGACCTATTTCTTGCATTACCGTTGTCTTTTAATAATCACAATGTCAAAATATTTTGGCGTACAATAAGTACGTGACCAATGACCATTTATTCCATAATAATAACATTGTTTTCTTATTTCCTCTCAAACCTCCTTCTAGAGGCGAGTGTGGTGTATACCACTAGCACACTCATATTCTTCCAAAAATAAATATATATTCATAAATTACATGTTGTCACATTCACATCATGAATGGATTATAATGATTGATATGTGCTTTACAAAATCTTATGTCAAATCGATGACAAACATTACTTTCACAGAGTGAAGGATTATTTTGAGAATCCTTATTATTCTCATTACCATAATGATGACGATTATAATTTCGTCTATTGCCACGTCCACATCCATTGATTTCGGGGACATCCGATAAAATTGGAACGATACAGAAAAGATTAGCATGGATGATACGCACAAATCGAGAAATGGTCATGTCGGCTTTATAGACCCGTATGTCACATATATAAGTTTGTATATCATTTTGGGTCTTCATATGTTGAGTATTCCCTTATGTTTTATTCTTGTTATCTCATGACCGGTTTTCTGGCTCATTTACTCATGATAGTATGATAAGAAAGATATGTTACGTTGGTACTCGGTTGAGTAAAGCACCGGGTGCCCGTCGCGGCCCTCTGATTCGGGTTGTGACACAAGTTGACCACTACACCTAATAATTTTGTTTTCGTCCAGACTTATTACATATTGCTAAATTCTCTTAAGGGAATGAGAATGAAGAAAATTCAATGGGACGGGTTTTCACTTTTTGTGCTCAAGATCATACATGACTTTGATCATGGCAAGACATAGGAACTTTATCACTTCGAGTGGTTATAATTTCTTACTAACTCCATTAGAGTTTGTGACGACCCAAGAGGTTATCACTTGTTTTAAAATAAAATTTTGCATTCCGAGGCTTTAAAAAAAACTTCTTTTAGCATCACCTCAATTTGCGTGCGCAGTCCGGGTGCGTAGCCGGAAAGCTTATATGTAAAAATCTGTGAAAAATGATAAATTTTGACTATAAAATGAATTAATTTAACTTCGATCAACATTTTGGGTAAACAGACCTGGACCCGTGATTTGACGGTCTCGGAGGGTCCGTAGGAAAATATGGGATTTGAGCATATGCCCGGAATCGAATTCCGAGGTCCCAAGCCAGAGAAATGAATTTTTAAAGAAAATTGTTTTCAAAAATTGGGGATTTGGACCTCGATTTGAGGTCCGATTTCAAAACAAATTATATATTTGGGTTCGTGGGGGAATGAGTAATCAGGTTTTGGTTCGAACCTCGAGTTTTGACCATGTGGGCCTGCTTTTTGACTTTTGGGCAAAACTTTGGGAAATTCATTTTCATGCATTCAAATTGATTCATTTAGCGTTTATTGATGTAATTAAGTAACTTGTAACTAGATACGAGTGAATTGGCGGTAGAATCAAGGGGTAAAGCTATAATTGAAACTCGAGTTGTGTTCGTGGCATCGAGGTAAGTATTCAGTCTAACCTTAGCTTGAGGAATTAGGAGTTGTGTCCTATTCGCTATTTTCTTCTTGTTGAGTACAACGTATAGGCATGGTGACGAGTATCTATACGTTGGTGTCGAGCATGACCATAAGTCTTAAATTGCAATTTATTTTGTGTTCTTAAATAGTACTACAGATGCTTTAATTGATGATTCTCGATATTGAGCAAGGATTAAGTTTGTTTTCGTGGAAATTACTTATGATTGAATATTGGTATTAGCTGAGATGAGTAGAAGTTGGGTTAAGATTGTTTATAGCCGTTTCTCCCTTGCTGGGATGTATTTACTTTTACTGTCGAATCCTTTGCCAGGATAATGTAGCTTATTGTTGATCCCTTTCCGGGACTCTTGGTATGGTTGTTTCCAAAGATATATAAATGTTATGTTGGATCGGGTTGCACGCCGCAACAATACTATATATAGAACGGGTTGCATGCCGCAACAATGTTATATTGGATCGGATTGCACGCCGCAACAATGTTATGTTAGATAGGGTTGCACGCCCCAACAATACTATATATGGATCGAGTTGCACGCCGCAACAATGTTATATTGGATCGGATTGCACGCCGCAACAGTGTTATTATGGTTTTGTTGTAAATCTTGAATTGTTCTCTCATATTTCTCTTAAGTTTCTGCTGGATTCGATATTTCCCCTGTAACATGTACCCCTCCCATGTTAATTGTTTATTTCTGTTTATTTTCCGCTGTATATTATATAACTGCACAGGTTTATCTGGAGTCTGGTCCTAGCCTCATCACTACCTCGCCGGGGTTAGGCCAGGCACTTACCAGCACATGGGGTCGGTTGTGCTGATGCTACACTCTGCACTATGTGCAGATTCAAGAGCAGCTTTTGGACAGTAGTACTTGGGGAGCCTGCCTTCAGTCCAGCCAGAGATCCCGAGGTAGTCTTACAGGCGTCCGCAGGCCCGGCGTTCTCTTCTACTTTATTATGTACTCTGTTTTCATTAGATTTTGAGACAGATTGTATTTCTTTCAGACATTTGTTGTAGTAATCTTAGTCCGTCCGTGATATTGTGATACCGGATTCCGGGTAGAGATATGTGTTGTCATTATCGTACTGGCCTTGGTTATTATATTAGATTAAGTCTTCCGCTTGATTTCATTTATCGTTAATATCTAAATGTTGGATACCTATTAATTCAAATTGTTAAAAAGGGTTAAAAATGAAAGAGTTAAAATTTTTCTATGTTTAGTGGCTTGTCTAGCTTCTACGAGTAGGCACCATCATAACTCCCGATGGTGGGAAATTCGGGTCGTGACAAGTTGGTATTAGAGCTCTAGGTTACATAGGTCTTACAATTCACGGACAAGCTTAGTAGAGTTTGAGGGATCGGTACGGAGACGTCTGCATTTATCCCCTAGAGGCTACAGAGTTAGGAAACATTCCACATTTATTCTTTCCTGTTATGCAGATTGGCTTCTCAATGTTAATTGAAATTCTACTCTGTTCTTTCGCAGATGGAAAGAACACGCGCTTTCTCATCCACTGACTAGCAGCCCAAGCCCCTAGTAGTAGCTCCCACGAGGGGTAGAGGGCGAGGCCGAGGCCGTGCTAGAGGTCGAGGTAGGGTCAGAGCTCAGCCTAGAGCAACAACACCCGCAGCGGAGCCTCAGGCTGACTTTGATGATGAGGTTCTGGCCCTAGCAGTTCCAGTGGGCCCATCTATCCCAGAGGGGTTTATTGCTACCCCAGTACTTCAGGATGCTCTGGTCCGTCTAGTGGGCCTTATGGAGAGTGTCACCCGGGCAGGCTTGCTTCTTGTAGCACCAGCCGTCTCTCAGGCTGGAGGAGGATCCCAGACTCCTGATACTCGTACCCCGGAGCAGGTAGCTCCCCAGTTTCAGACTCCAGCAGTTCAGCTAGTTGGAGTAGTTCAGCCGGGTGTGGTAGCTCAGACCGATGATGGAGCAGTTATGTATGCCGATGCTTTGTGGAGGTTGGATAGGTTCACCAATCTCTTTACTACTACTTTCAGCGGTGCATCTACTGAGGATCCCCAGGATTATCTAGACAGCTGTTGTGAGGTTCTCAGGAACATGGGGATAGTTGAGACCAATGGGGTCGATTTTGCCACTTTTTGCTTGTCTGGGTCCGCCAAGATTTGGTGGAGGGATTTCTGTTTGGCTAGACCAGTCGGATCACCAGCTTTGACTTGGGAGCAGTTTACTTAGCTATTTTTGGAGAAGTTTCTCCCCATCACTCAGAGAGAGGCCTATCAGAGGTAGTTTGAGCGTCTCCAGTAGGGTTCCATGACTGTTACCCAGTATGAGACCAGATTCATCGACTTGGCTCGTCATGCTCTTGTCATACTTCCCATCGAGAGAGAGAGAGAGAGAGAGAGAGAGAGAGAGAGAGAGAGAGAGAGAGAGAGAGAGAGAGAGAGGGTGATGAGGTTCATTGATGGACTTATTCAGCCGATTCATCTTCAGATGGGTAGGGAGACTGGGAGTGAGATTACTTTCCAGGAGGCGACCAATGTGGCTAGGAGAGTGGAGATGGTTCTGTAGCAGGGAGGTGGTCATGGGTCGGACAAGAGGCCTCGTCATTCAGGCAGATTCAGTGGTGCCTCGTCTGGAGGCAGGGATTCGTATGGTAGAGACCATCCTCCTAGGCCCTTTCAGTCATCACTTCAGGTTTCTCACGGTGCTTCAGGTGGTCGTGGTTCTCACATGCAGTATCCAGATCAGCAGCCCTACAATGCACCACCAGCTCCTATCAGTGCACCGCCGCTCCAGAGTTTTCAGTGTGGTCCTTCAGGTCACCAGGGTCAGTCTCAGTTTCCTCAGCCGCAACACTCAGGTGGATGCTATGAGTGTGGTGAGTATGGTCCTATCCGGAGGGCTTGTCCGAGGTTGGTAGGTACTCAGTCGCAGCAGCAGGGTTCCCGTGCTATAGTTCAGGCACCAGGTGTTCCACAGATCACCTAGCCAGCTAGATGTGGGGGTAGAGGTGCTAGAGGTATAGGTAGATGTGCTAGAGGTGGATTTCTATGTCATATTGGGGATGGATTGGTTATTACCTTACCATGCTATATTGGACTGTCATGCCAAGACTGTAACCTTAGCCTTACTGGTTTTACCTCGTTTAGAGTGGAGAGGGACTCCTGGTCATTCTACCCGCAATGTTATCTCGTATATGAAGGCTCGACGTATAGTTGAGAAGGGGGTTTGGCCTATTTGGCATATGTACGTAATTCTAGTGCTGAGGTTCCTTCTATTGATTCTGTGCCCGTTGTTCGTGAGTTTCTTGAGGTTTTCCCTTCATACCTACCGGGTATGCCACCCGATAGGGATATTGACTTTTACATTGATTTGGCTCCGGGCACTCAGCCAATTTCTATCCCACCGTATCGTATGGCCCCTCCTGAGTTGAAAGAGTTGAAGGAACAGTTGCAAGACTTGCTCGAGAAGGGTTACATTAGACCCAATGTTTTGCCTTGGGGTGTGCCAGTGTTGTTTGTTAAGAAGAAGGATGGGTCGATGAGAATGTGCATTGATTACCGGCAGTTGCACAAGGTTACAATCAAGAATAAGTATCCACTGCCGAGGATTGATGATTTGTTTGATCAACTTCAGGGTGCCAATGTATTTTCGAAGATTGACTTGAGATCTGGCTACCATCAATTGAGGATTAGGGCATCCGATGTCCCTAAGACAGCTTTTCGCACTCGGTACGAGCATTATGAGTTCTTGGTTATGTCATTCGGGTTGACAAATGCCCCAACAACTTTTATGGATTTGATGAACCGAGTGTTCAGGCCTTATTTGGACTCGTTCGTGATAGTCTTCATTGATGATATTTTGATATATTCCCACAGCCGGGAGGAGCACGAGCAACATCTTAGAGCGGTTCTTCAGACTCTAAGGGATAGTCAGTTATATGCTAAGTTCTCGAAGTGTGAGTTTTGGTTGAGTTCAGTTGCATTCCTGGGTCATGTTGTGTCGGCAGAGGGTATTCAGGTTGATTCGAAGAAGATTGAGGCAGTCAAGAACTGGCCTAGACCAGCATCAACTACATAGATTCGGAGTTTCTTGGGATTGACAGGCTACTATCGTCGGTTCGTAGAGGGGTTCTCATCTATCGCAGCCTCGATGACCAGGTTGACCCAGAAGGGTGCCCAGTTCAGATGGTCGGATGAGTGTGAGATGAGCTTTCAAAAACTCAAGACAGCTCTGACTATGGCACCGGTGTTGGTTTTGCCCACAGGTTAAGGGCCTTATACAGTCTATTGTGATGCATCTCGTATTGGACTTGGTACAGTGTTGATGCAGGATGGCAAGGTCATTGCCTATGCTTCACGGCAGTTGAAGATTCATGAGAAGAACTATCCGGTTCATGATTTAGAGTTGGCAGCCATTGTCCACGCGTTGAAGATTTGGAGGCATTATCTGTATGGCGTGGCATGTGAGGTATTCACGGATCACAAGAGTCTTCAGTATTTGTTCATGTGATGACCCAAAAGGTCATCACTAGTGTTGCAAGTGCATTCAGTGCTCCGAGGCCTAAAACCTCCCTTTTTACCCCACCTTGATTTACGTGCGTGGTCCGAACCTATATTTGGAAAGCCTTCTATGTGAAAATATGAGTAATAGAAATTTTAGAGTTAAAACTTTGATTATGGTTGACTTTGGTCAACATTCTTAGCAAACGGACCCGGATCCGTGTTCCGACGATCCCGGGAGGTCCGCAATAAAATATGGGACTTGGGCGTATACCCGAAAATGAATTCCGAGGTCCCAAGCCTTAGAAATCAATTTTTGAAAGAAATTATTTTACTGAATTATCTAAGGAATAAAGAAAAGAATTAATATTTAAAACCATTGTTATCGGTCCCGTATTTTGGTTCCGGAGCCCAGTACAAACTTGTTATAGTATTTGAAAGATAACTGTGAAATTTGGTGAAAAATGGAGTTTATTTGACGTGAGTTGGACTTTCGGTTGAAGAGTTATGAACTTTGAGAGTTCTTGATGAAAATGTTGAGTTTTGAGGTTTAATTCATGATTTTACATGTTATTTTGATGACGTGATCGCACGAGTTGGTCCATATGATGTTTTTGAGTTAGTATGACATTTGGTTTGGATCCCCGAGGGCTCGGGTGAGTTTCGGGATGTTTTTACACTTAGAAAAAAAGTTGTAGATTAAGAGAAGTTGCAGGTCTCTGAAGCCACGTCTCTCGGTCCGCGGTGGAAGCTTCATGGCCGCGGTGGGGACTTCACGACCACGGTGGGATTTATGCGGTCCGCGGTGAGCAAGGCCAAGCCTTCGCGGCCGCGCTCGATTTCTTGCGGTCCGCGGTGGAGCTCCGCGGTCATAGTCTTTTCTATGCGGTCCGCGAAAAGGGTCTGAGATGAGTATATTTAAATGGACTTTTCAGTTATTTTTCACTTTTCAAAACCCCAAAAACATAAGAGGCGATTTTTCAAACAACCTTTCTTCTCCAAATCAATTGTAAGTCATTTTTAACTAGTTTTCTTCAATCATTAACATCTTTTAACATGATTTCAACTTCAAATCAACTATTTCATGGGGGAACTGGGTGTTTTGGTAGAACCTAGGTTTTTTCAAAAATTGGAGAACTGGACCTCGATTTGAGTTCCGATTTCAAAACAAATTATATATTTGAGTTTGGAGTAAATGGGTAATCAGGTTTTGATCCGAATTTCGGGTTTGGACCAAGCGGGTTCGGGGTTGATTTTTGACTTTTTGGGGAAATCTTTATAAAACCTATTTCATGCATTAGAATTGATTCATTTAGCATTTATTGATATCGTTAAGTAAATTATGGCTAGATACAAGCGAGTTGGTGGTGGAAACAAGAAGTAAAGCGGTAGTTGAGGCTTGAATTGTGTTCGTTGCATCGAGGTAAGTGTTTGGTCTAACCTTAGCTTGAGGGATTAGGAGTTGAGTCTTATTTGCTACATGATAATTGTTGAGTACGACGTATAGGCATGGTGACGAGTATCTATATGTTGGTGTCTAGCATGACCGAGAGTCTTTAAATTTTGAAGATCTTGATTTCGTTGTATCTTTCATGCCTTGGTGATGATTTCTAATTGTTGTGGAAAATTTTTGGAAGGAACTGTAACTTTGAACATCGAGGAGCATTGATTCAAGTTATATTATGAATTGTGAAAGTATATGAGATGATTGAACCCTTTGGAGCATTGGCTCAAGTTATATTATGAATTGTAAAAGTATATGAGATGATTGAACCCTTTAGAGCATTGGCTCAAGTGGCAAAGTGAGTTATGAAATAAAAGTGAAAGAAAGAGAAAGAGTTATTAAATTGTTCCCTTGTCGGGATATTGTTTCTTGTTGATTATCTCCCTTGCCGAGATGTTGAGATTATTGATGTTGTTCCCTTGCCGGAATTTAATTGTTTAACTGTTGTTCCCTTGCCGAGATTTAATTATTTAACTATAGTTCCCTTACCGGGATCTCTATTACTATTTTTTTATTCCCTTGTCCTTTTGCTTGTGATTGTTGTTTGGGTGAGGAAGAGTGTAAAATCACGAAGGGTGATTCCGTGCATTGTTTGCTAATGTGAGGAAAGAGTGTAAAGCACGAAGGGTGATGCCATGCATTGTTTGCTATTGTGAGGAAAGAGTGTAAATCACGAAGGGTGATGCTGTGCCGTACGATGTACCATTCCGTACCGATTTTCATTGATTATATGGTGAGGAAAGAGAGTAAAAGCACGAAGGGTGGTGCCGTGCACATCTTTATTATGTGATTGATTTGGTGAGGACGAAAGTAAAAGCACAAAAGGTGATGTTGTGCACACTTTTATTATAAAATTGCTTTGGAGAGGACGAAAGTAAAAGCACGAAGGGTGATGCCGTGAAAGTTGTTGATTTTTGATTCTTTGTTGATATTCTAATTATGTTCTTTCTTTCCTTACTTGATGCTTTTTATTTGGAACCGTTATATCCCCTACAACATGTTTCCCCCTCCCACATTGACTGGTTATTTTCTGTATTTCTTTTCCGCTGTATATACATTTGAACTACATAGGTTTATTTGGTAGTCTGGGCCTAGCCTCGTCACTACTTCGCCGAGGTTAGGCTAGACACTTACCAGCACATGGGGTCAGTTATGCTGATACTATACTTTGTACTGTGTGCATATCTAGGAGCAGCTTTCGGACAGTAGTTGGAGGGCTTCCTTCAGTCCACCCGGAGACCCAAGGTAGACATGTGTGCGCAGGTCCTGACGTCTCCCTCTATCTCTATTTCCTGTTTCGTTTCCTTTTGTTTAGAAATAATGTATTGTATTTCTTCAGACCTTGTATGTAGTAACTCTTAGACAGTCTGTGATACTGTGACACAAGGTTTTGGGTATTGGCAGTTTTAAAGGTTGTAATAGATGTAGCCTTAAGATATATAATTGTTGACTTCCGCTTATTTATTTAAAATTCCACTTTTATCATATTATCGACTTGTGTTTGTTAAAAAGAAGCAAAAATGAAAGTGAGGTTTGGCTTGCCTAGCTCCCATTAGTAAGCGCCATCATGACTCCCGAGTGTGGAAAATCCAGGTCGTGACAGTTCAAGCAAAAGGAGTTGAATTTGAGGCAGAGGATGTGGTTGGAGTTGTTGAAAGACTATGATATCACCATCTTATATCATCCGGGAAAGGCAAATGGTGGTTGATGCTTTGAGTAGGAAGTCAGCCAGTATGGGCAGTCTTGCTTATATTTCGGTCAGTGAGAGACCACTTGCTTTGGATATTCAGACTTTGGCCAATCAGTTCGTGAGGTTGGATGTTTCTAAGCCCAGCCGCGTATTAGCTTGCACAGTCGCTCGTTCTTCATTATTATAGCGTATCCATGAGTGGCAGTATGATGATCCCCATTTGTGTGTCCTTAGAGACACGGTGCAGCACGGAGGTGCCAAGCAGGTCACCTTAGGTGATGATGAAGTTCTAAGATTGCATGGTCGAGTTTGTGTGCCTAATGTGGATGATCTTCGAGAGTTGATTTTAGAGGAGACCCATAGCTCCCGGTACTCTATTCATCCCGACACCGCAAAGATGTATCAGGATTTGTGGCAGCTTTGTTGGTGGTGGAGAATGAAGAAGGATATCGTTGCATATGTGGCTCGGTGTTTGAATTGTCAGTAGGTTAAGTACGAGCATCAGAGGCCCAGTGGTTCATTTAAGAGGATTGAGCTTCCCGAGTAGAAGTGGGAGCGGATCACTATGGATTTTGTGTTGGACTTCCAAAGATTCGGAGGAAGTTCGACGCAGTATGGGTCATTCTTGATAGGCTGACCAAGTCAGCGCATTTCATTCCTGTGGCAGTCTCCTATTCATCTGAGAGGTTAGCTGAGATCTATATCCGGGAGATTGTTCACCTTCATGGTGTGCCTGTGTCTATCATTTCGGACCGAGGTACGCAGTTTACCTCTCGCTTCTGGAGAGCAGTTCAGCGAGAGTTGGGTACGAGGGTTGAGTTGAGCACAACGTTTCATCCTCAAACGGACGGGCAGTCTGAGCGGACTATTCAGATTTTGGAGGATATGCTCCAAGCTTGTGTCATTAACTTTGGAGGCTCGTGGGATCAGTTTTTGCCTTTAGCAGAGTTTGCCTACAACAACAGCTACCAGTCGAGTATCCAGATGGCTCCTTATGGGGCTTTATATGGTAGGCGGTGTCGATCTCCGGTTGGATGGTTTGAGCTGGGAGAGGCTCGATTGTTGGGTACGGATCTAGTTCAGGAGGCCTTGGACAAGGTCAGGATTATTCCGGATAGGCTTCGTACAGCTTAGTCCAGGCAAAAGAGTTATGCAGACCGCAAGGTTCGAGATATGGCTTTTATGGTCGGTGAGCGGGTATTTCTTTGAGTGACGCCTCTGAAGGGCATGATGAGATTTGGGAAGAAGGGAAAGCTTAGCCCTAGATTCATTGGCCCGTTTGAGATTCTTGATCGAGTGGGAGAGGTGGCTTATAGACTTGCGTTGCCGCCGAGCTTACCAGTCGTGCATCCAGTGCTTCATGTGTCCATGCTTCAGAAATATCACGACGATCCATCCCACGTGTTAGATTTCAGCATTGTCCAGTTGGACAAGGACCTGTCTTATGAGGATGAGTCGGTAGCTATCCTAGACCCGTAGGTTCGTCAATTGAGATCGAAGAGTTTTCCTTCTGTTCGTGTTCAATGGAGAGGTCAGCCTCCTAAGGCATCGACATGGGAGTCCGAGTTCGATATACGGAGCCGTTATCCCCATCCTTTCCCCGACTCAAGTACTTCCTTCTTTTGTCCGTTCGAGGACGAACAATTATTTTAGAGGTGGAGAATGTGATGACCCAAGAGGTCATCACTTGTTTTAAAATAAAATTTTGCGTTCCGAGGCTTTAAAAAAACCTCTTTTAGCATTACCTCGATTTGTGTGTGCAGTCCGAGCGCGTAGCCGGAAAGCTTATATGTGAAAATCTATGAAAAATGATAAATTTTGATTATAAAATAAATTAATTTGACTTCGGTCAATGTTTTGGATAAATGGACCCGGACCCATGATTTAACGGTCCCGGAGGGTCCGTAGGAAAATATGGGACTTGTGCGTATGCCCGAAATCGAATTCCGAGGTCCCAAGCCCAAGAAATGAATTTTTAAAGAAAATTATTTTCTGAAATTGTTTAAAAGATTTGGAAATAAATTTTGATTAGAACATGTTGGTATCGGACGCGTATTTTGGTTCTGGTGCCCGGTACAGGTCTTATATATGATTTAAGATAATTTTGTGAAGTTTGGTGAGAAACGAAATCCGTTTGACGTGATTCGGACCTTAAATGCAAAATTTGATGTTCAGAGAAGTTTTTAGAAATTTCATTGATATTGAGGTTAAATTCGATGTTTCTGATGTTATTTTTGTGATATAAGTACACGAATAAGTCTATGGGATATTTTTGAGGTTGTGTGTACATTTGGTTTGGAGCCCCGAGGGCTCGGGTGAGTTTTGGATAGGCCACGGGGTGCATTTTGAACTTAAAAAGTTGCAGATTTTAGCTGGTGTGTCCAGGCCTGCAGGCTTCGCATATGCGAGCTCGCAAATGCGAAGGTTGGATCGCAAATGCAAAACCAGCCCAGGCTTGCCTTGTCTCGCAAATGCGAGTGTCCTTTCCGCCAATGCGATGCCTTTGCCGCAAATGCGACATATGTTTCGCAAATGCGATATTGTTTTCACAAATGCAAAAGTCCAGCATTTCTGAAGGGTTCGTAAATGCGAGCCTTGTTCGCATTTTCCAGCTTAGTAGAGGTCGGGGTTCGCAATTGCGAACCCCTGTTCGCAATTCCCATACCTGAGACCTGCCACTTTTATACTTAAACGATTTTAAACCCATTTTTCATATTCTCTCAAAACATAAATACACTAGGGCGATTTTTCAAAGTTTTCTTCTTCTCCAAATCAATTGTAAGTCGTTTTTAACTAGTTTTCTTCAATCATTAACATCTTTTAACATGATATCAACTTAAAATCAATAATTTTCATGGGGAAAATTGGGTGTTTTGGGTAGAACCTAGGTTTTTCAAAAATTGGGAATTTGATTTCAAAACAAATTATATATTTGGGTTCGTGGGGGAATGAGTAATCGGGTTTTGGTTCGAATCTCGGGTTTTGACCATGTGGGCCCGGGGGTGATTTTTGAATTTTGGGGAAAACTTTGGGAAATTCATTTTCATGCATTCAAATTGATTCATTTAGCGTTTATTGATGTAATTAAGTAACTTATGACTAGATACGAGCGAATTGGCGGTGGAATCAAGGGGTAAAGCTATAATTGAAACTTGAGTTGTGTTCGTGGCATCGAGGTAAGTGTTCGGTCTAACCTTAGCTTGAGGGATTAGGAGTTGTGTCCTATTTTATATTTGCTTCTTGTTGAGTACGACGTATAGGCATGGTAACGAGTATTTATACGTTGGTGTCGAGCATGACCGTGAGTCTTAAATTGCAATTTATTTTGTGTTCTTAAATAGTACTACAGATGCTTTAATTGATGATTCTCGATATTGAGCAAGGATTAAGTTTGTTTTCGTGGAAATTACTTATGATTGAGTATTGGTGCTAGCTGAGATGAGTTGAAGTTGGGTGAAGATTGGTTATAGCTGTTTCTCCCTTGCCGGGACGTATTTACTTTTACTGTTGAATCCCTTGCCGGGATAGTGTAGCTTATTGTTGATCCCTTGCCGGGACTCTTGGTATGGTTGTTGCTAAAGGTATATAAATGTTATGTTGGATCGGGTTGCACACCGCAATAATACTATATATGGAATGGGTTGCACGCCGCAACAATGTTATGTTGGATCGGGTTGCACGCCGCAACAATGTTATGTTGGATCGGGTTGCACGCCACAACAATACCATATATGGATCGGGTTGCACGCCGCAACAATATTATATTGGATCGAGTTGCACGCCGCAACAATGATATAAATGAATCGGGTTGCATGTCGTAACAGTGTTAAATGATAGGGATCGGATTGCGTGCCGCAACAGTGTTATTATGGTTTTGTTGTTAATCTTGAATTGTTCTCTCATATTTCTCTTAAGTTTCTTCTGGATTCGATATTTCCCCCGTATCATGTACCCCTCCCATGTTAATTGTTTATTCCTGTTTATTTTCCGCTGTATATTATATAACTGCACAGGTTTATCTGGAGTCTGGTCCTAGCCTCGTCACTACTTCGCCGGGGTTAGGCCAGACACTTACCAACACATGTGGTCGATTGTGCTGATGCTACACTCTGCACTATGTGCAGATTTCGAAGCAACTTTTGGACAGTAGTACTTGGGGAGCCTGCCTTCAGTCCAGCCAGAGATCCCGAGGTAGTCCTGCGGGCGTCCACAAGCCCGAAATTCTCTTCTACTTTATTATATAATCTGTTTTCATTAGATTTTGAGGCAGATTGTATTTCTTTCAGACATTTGTTGTAGTAATTTTAGTCCGTTCGTGATATTGTGACACCGGATTCCAGGTAGAGATGTGTGTTGTCATTATCGTACTGGCCTTGGTTATTATATTATATTAAGTCTTCCGCTTGATTTCATTTATCGTTAATATCTAAATGTTGGATACCTGTTAATTCAGATTGTTAAAAAAGGTTAAAAATGAAAGAGTTAGAAATTTTCTATGTTTAGTGGCTTGCCTAGCTTCTACGAGTAGGCGTCATCACGACTCCCGAGGGTGGGAAATCCGGATCGTGACAGAGTTATAGTCAAAATTTATTGTCTTTGCTTGTATTTAAAATAAAATTATAGAATAAAAGAGAAAAATATGGTAAAATACATATCTTAAATCCAGAATTTAATCATGAAGGAAGTTCATGTAACAATTGACAATCATTATGTTCAATCCCAAAGCTTCTACTCAATTGGTTAGAGTCTCGTGCTGATAATATGTTATAAAGAATAAAAGAAGAAGAGGAGTATTGGAGAGAAAAGTAGAGAGAGATAATTCTTATTGATTTTGGGATGAATTACAATGGAATAAAACCCCTCTATTTATAGGGAAAAAATGGCTTAGCCACTAAGTAACAAACCCTAAGATCTCTCTAAATATATACATTCACCTTAAATATAATTCTATTTATAACAAATTAATTTTTTTTAGTATTTGTATCAGTCTAATATTTGAGAAGTTAGTTATCTCATTTCTCTATATTTTTTTACCGACGCATAAATCTCTAAAAAAGACCGAGAGACTCGTATCGAATATTTGGCCTAATATAGACGTACCAACATGACATAACTTACTGTCGCATATATGGCCTAATTTAGAATTTTTTAAATTACAAGAGTGATACCATCCTAGATAGCCCGGGCAAAACGGAGAATATTGAAGATAACTCCGAATTATCTAGTGGACCTTTGATTCGCTCCAAGTCCAAGAACGCTCCAGCGATGCACGCTGAGGAGCTGCAAGGTCTTCAACAATTGACTAGAAGATGTTTGGAGAATCACTTGGAGGATTAGTGCAAAGGATACTATGTTTGGAGTCTTGAGAATTGAAGAATCAAGACCCCAATTAAACCGCGTGACACAGTTTCACCAACCGTTGGCTACAGATCAAGAGGGGCCTGATGAGCTGAAGAAAATCAGCTTTTGGAATTCGTCACGGTTCAGCTGTGCGTCACGATTGGTTCTATCGTAGCCCAAGCTATGACGCACAACTGAACCGTGATGAATTCCAAAAGCTTATTTTCTTCCGCTCTCGCGGCCCCTCATGAACCGTAGCCAATGGTTGGTGAAACCGTGTCACATGGTTTAACTTGGGGTCTTGATTCTTCACTTCTCAAGGCTCCAAACATAGTATCCTTTGCATGAGTCCTCAAGTGACTATCCAAACATCTTTTAGTCAATTGTTAAAGACCATGCAGTTCCTCAGCGTGCATCCGTTGCGCGTTCTTGGACT
This sequence comes from Nicotiana tabacum, assembly GCF_000715075.1. Taxonomy (NCBI): domain Eukaryota; kingdom Viridiplantae; phylum Streptophyta; class Magnoliopsida; order Solanales; family Solanaceae; genus Nicotiana; species Nicotiana tabacum. Next base: position 144,217,370 of record NC_134084.1, read on the forward strand.
TGGAGCGAGTCAAAGGTCCACTAGATAATTCGGGGTCCTCTTCAATATTCTCCGCTTTGCCCGGGCTATCTAGAATCGTATCGAAGAGTTACTTAAATTAATATTATCATCAGAATTGTAGTAAACATAGTTGAACCTTTCGAAATGAAAGAGTGTCATATAAATTGTGGTATATATGGAGTAATATTTAAAGACTATAGTTTGACCACAAAATTTCCACTTGGTGCTCCAATAGTCCTAAGATGACCAAAAGAAAGATTTATACAGGAGAAAAATTTAGCTTTTGATTGAGAATGTGCTTTTCTTCTCAGGATTAATTGTAGCATATGGTAAAGGTGCAATCTTATTAGGATTAACACCTTCATTATGGAGTTTAATGATACTTGTTTAAGATCTACTATTAACTTTATAAACAAAAATAAAGACAAGAAGAATGTGGTGATGCATGATTTGTTTGATTAAACCATTAATTATGGAAACAGATGCGAAATAAGTTTAACTTCGGTTGCCCACTGGGATGTCAATAATTAAAAAGCGCATCTACTTTCTTTTTAGACAATTAATAATTAAAGACTTGATTAGAAACAATAATCACCTGTAAAATATTTGTTTAATTAGGAGACTCCAGCCTCAGATATTACCTCGCTATATACATAATAACTCTCTGGAGACTACCTCGTAGTTTCTTGTTTCAAAAACCATTTGAGGAAAGGGGCCACTTTTGTCATATGATCAACCTTATAAAAAATAAGTTTTTTTTTTTTCACTTAGCTCTCGCCAGAAGCTATTTATATTTGGTAGCCAAAAAATATATAAAAATTTGTATATTTTTTGGATATAACATATATATATACACAAAAATAAAATATACATTTATTCAGCTATTATTTTAAGAGCGGCTATACAATATCATTTTCCCAAAAAATTACCACTTGCCCCGAGAAAAATAAAAATAAAAATAACACAGTTGAAAAATGAAGATAACAAAATACAGAACATAGAATTTTGATGATAACAAGAAAGTAGAGTTGTAAACTTGTACTCCTCCTGCTCCGTTAAATTTTGAATTTCTGATAATGAATGCTACTTCTCCTCACAACATATTACCAAGAATTTTGGATGTAATTTCCAAGGACTGACAATTTCATGATTTATTGTTTGTCTATACTAATATTTAAATTTCTAATATTATCAATCTAATAAATACATAATCTGTTTCTTTAAATATATTCGTATTACTCCCCCGGTCCATAATAAGTGATTTTTTGATTTTTTTATTTTGGTCCAAAATAAATATTCTTTTATATAATCAAGAAAGGGTCAATTTTATTTTTTCAAAATTTACCCTCATTTACCTATCCCAATATGTCAAAGTAACAATATGCAAATTTTAATTAAGGATAATTTAGTCAATATACTTTTTCTCTAAGAGTTAGTATTTTTTTTAATGGGTATATCAAAGGCTAAAAAACACTTATTATGGACCGGATGAAATATGCAATTGGACATCGCGCCACTTTTACAGCTCACATTTGAATACAATATGACATTCATAATTTGTTACATTTTTTTCAATAATAAAAGATGTACATGAGTTTAATTCTTTTTTTAATAATAAATATCTATATCTATATGTCGAATAGAAAACAAAGTTAGAAGCAACATGTCCGGAAATTTGAAAATTAGGACAAACTAAATAGAAGAAAAAGGGTGTAAAACAACTAATATATTCACAAAATAAAATAAAAGAAAATTTGAAAAGTCGTCTTTTTAATTACATCACATAATACCATCAATTCTCACTCCCTCCATCCTCCATTGAGAATTGAAGAGCGTAATTGCTCTTTTCGTTGCACCTAATTCCATTTTAACCAAATATAATTACACAGTCAAACAAATACACCAAAGTTGTGTAATTATACCAATTATACCCAAATCTAATTTTAAGTTGCTATCCAAACAGGCTCTAAAATATAAATAATATGGTCCATATGTAGGATCTATTTACAAAGTTCTTTGACACTTAAAAGATGGTAAAAACTTATCCATATCAGATGTTTACATCAAACCAACATATGTAAGACATATGTCTTGCATTTATATGTTTTAACATTAAACCTCGGTTAATTGATATGTATTTTCACTTTGATTTGTTGATTCTTAAAAATATGAGTCCATTACTCAAATGGTCACTCAACTATCTCAAATTATCTCTTAAAGTCACTTTTCTTTCGTTTGTAACAACAATGTTACTGAACTATGTCTATTGCACTCAAAAGGTCACTCAACTAGATTTTTTCCAAATTTTGGATTGCCAAATACCTATTTTACCCTCTAAATTATAAACATTTATCTTATCTTTTTAAATTTTTAATATTATAATTTTCTCCTTTTTAATTTATATTATGGACTTACCTATAGAATAAATAAATATTATTTATAAATTAAAAAATAAAAAATATTTAAGCATATATAATGCTAGAATAACAAAATAATGAGCATAGTTGTGCCGACCCAAAGGGTCATCACTTGCTTTCAGTCGATTTCTGTGTCTTTGAGGCCTTGAAAACCTCATTTAGAGTAGCTTCGATTTGCGTGCGCAGTCCGGGCGCGTAGCCGAAAAGCTTAAATACGAAATTCTGTGAAAAATGTTAAGTGTTGACTTTAAAATGAGTTAATTTGACTTTGGTCAACCTTTTGGGTAAACGGATCCGGACCCGTGATTTGACGGTCCCGGAGGATCCGTAGGAAAATATGGGACTTGGGCGTATGCCCGGAATCGAATTCCGAGGTCCCAAGCCCCAGAAATGAATTTTTAAGTGAAATTGTTTAAGGAAATTTGAAATGAAAACTGATTAGAAAGCAATGGTGTCGGGCCTGTATTTTGGTTCCGGCGCCCGGTACAGGTCTTATATATGACTTGAGTCATTCCTATGAAATTTGGTTAAAAAACGGACGTCGTTTGACGCGATCCAGACCTTAATTGAGAAATTTGATGTTTAAAAGAGTTTTGAGAAGTTTCATTGATCTCGAGGTTTAATTCGATGCTTGTGATGTTATTTTGATAATTTGATTACATGAATATGTCCGTAGGATATTTTTGAGGTTGTGTGTATACTTGAGTTGGAGTTTCGAGTACGTTCCGGATGCCTTAGGCTTAGAAAGTCAGATGTTGCAGGTTCAGGAAGTTGCAGGCCTCTGAACCCTCTAATGCGGTCCGCGAGAAATCGCGTGCGACCGCGGTCGCCTTTGTGCGGTCCGCGGTGGAGGCTGTGCAGCCGCAGTCGGCCTTGTGCGGTCCGCACAGGGTGCTGTACTGCAGGTCTTCAGGGAGGCCTGTGCGGCCGCGGTCCATTTGATGCGGTCCGCACATGGGGCCTGAGAGGGGTATAAATAAACGGGAATATCAGTTATTTTCCACATTTCAAAACCCCAAAAACATAAGCGGCGATTTTTCAAACAATCTTTCTTCTCCAAAACGTTAGTAAGTGATTTCTAACTCATTTTCTTCACTCCTTAATATCTTTTAACATGATTCTAACTTCAAATCAAAGATTTTCATGGGGGAAATTGGGTGTTTTGGGTAGAACCTAGGTTTTTTCTAAAATTGGGGATTTGGACCTCAATTTGAGGTCCGATTTCTAAACAAATTATATATTTGGATTCGTGGGGGAATGGGTAATCGGGTTTTGATCCGAACCTCGGGTTTCGACCACGTGGGCCCGGGGGAGATTTTTGACTTTTGGGTAAAACTTTGGAAAACGCATTTTCATGCATTGGGGGTTGATTCATTTAGCACTTATTGATGTAATTAAGTAACTTGTGACTAGAGTTCAGCGGATTGGTGGTGGAATCAAGGGGTAAAGCTATAATTGAGGCTTGAATTGTGTTCGTTGCATCGAGGTAAGTGTTTGGTCTAACCCTAGCTTGAGGGATTAGGAGTTGAGTCATATTTGCTACTTGTTTCTTGTTGAGTACGACGTATATGCATGGTGACGAGTATCTATACGTTGGTGTCAAGCATGACTGTGAGTCTTAAATTGAAAGTTGTTGTGTTCTTAAATGACACTTGGGTGTTTTACTTAATGATCTTCTATGATTGAGCATTTTCAATAATTGAACTGAGCACAAGCTAAGTTGAGATTGGTTATAGCTGATTCTCCCTTGCCGGGATGACCATTTCAATATTGTTGTTCCCTTGCCGGGAAAATTATTACATTGTTATGTTTCCTTGCCGGGAAGTCATTATATTGATTATTTTCCCTTGCTGGGATTCCTTGAAATTATAAGATATTATTAGATGGGAGTGGGTGGTACGCCTACCACAAGATATTATGAAATGGGAACGGGTGGTACGCCTACCACAAGATATTATGAAATGAGAGCGGGTGGTAAGCCTGCCACAAGATATTATGAAAAGGGAGCGGGTGGTACGCCTACCATAAGATATTATGAAATGGGAGCGGGTGGTACGCCTACTACAAGATTTTATGAAATGGGAGCGGGTGGTACGCCTACCACAAGATTTTATGAAATGGGAGCGGGTGGTACGCCTACCACGAGATATGAGAAATGGGATCGGGTTACACGCCTGAAACAAGATGGAAACTGAAGGTGAAAGTTGTCCTTACTTTTCTTTATCCGTGTTAGAAGTTATATTGTTAGCTTCCTTGTTATTTCTTATTATTTTGTTTTGTCAGCTACCCCCAAAGCATGTTCCCTTTCTCCAGCTTTAATTGCTTATTACTTGTTACTTTTCTGCCATATGTTATATAACTGCACAGGTTTATCTGGAGTCTGGTCCTAGCCTTGTCACTACCTCGCCAGGGTTAGGCCAGGCACTTACTAGCACAGGGGTCGGTTGTGCTGATACTACACTCTGCACTGTGTGCAAATCTCGGAATAGCTTTCGGACAGTAGTTGGAGGTCTTCCTTCAGTACATCCGGAGACCCAAGGTAGACCTGCAGACGTTCGCGGGCCCTGGCGTCTCCCTCTATCTCTATTTCTTATTTTATTTTTCATACTTCAGAAACAATGTAATGTTATTTCTTCAGACCTTGTATTTAGAAACTTTTAGACTGTCTGTGACACTGTGACACTAGGTTTTGGGGTATTTGAGGTTTTAAAAATTGTAATAGACGTAGCCTTTAGACATTTCATGGTTATCTTCCACTTAATTATTTAGAGTTATGTTGTTTTTATGTTATTGCTCGTAATTGTTAAAAGGAAGTAATTTGATAAGGTTTTAGATAGCTAAGGGTTGGCTTGCCTAGCTCTCATTAGTAGGCGCCAACACGACTCCCGAGGGGGGAAATCCGGATCGTGACAAGTTGGTATCAGAGCTCTAAGTTACATGGGTCTCACAGTTCACAGACAAACTTAGTAGAGTCTGAGGGATCGGTACAGAGACGTCTGTATTTATTCCCAGAGGCTACAGAGTTAGGAAAACTTCACATTTGTTCTTTCTTGTCGTGCGGTTCTATTTCCTAACACTGATTGAATCTCTACTCTATTTTTTCACAGATGGCGAGAACACGCACTTCCTCATCTACCGCTCAGCAGACTGAGCCCCTAGCAGCAGCTCCCACGAGGGGCAGAGGGCGAGGCCGGGGCCGTGTTAGAGGCCAAGGTAGGGGCAGATCTCAGCCCCGAGCAGCAGCCCTAGTGACGGAGCCTCAGGTTGATTTTGATGAGGAGGTTCCGGCTCCAACAGTTCCGGTGGGCCTAGCTCATGTCCCAGAGGGGTTTATTGCTACCCCAGTTCTTCAGGATGCTCTGGTCTGATTAGTGGGCCTCATGGAGAGTGTCACCCAGGCAGGCTTGCTTCCTGTAGCACCAACCGTCTCTTAGGCTGGATGAGGGACTCAGACTCCTGCTACATGTACTCTGGAGCAGGTAGCTCCATAGATTTAGACTCCAGTTGTTCAGCCAATTGGAGCAGTTCAGCCGGGTGTCACAGCTCAGACCGACGATGGAGTGGCGATGTCAGCCGATGCTTTGTGGAGGCTAGATAGGTTCACCAAGCTCTTCACTACTACTTTCAGCGGTGCTTCTTCTGAGGATCCCCAGGATTTCTTATATAGCTACCATGAGGTTCTCAAGAACATGGGCATTGTTGAGTCCAATGGGGTCGATTTTTCTACATTCCGCTTGTCTGGATCTGCCAAGACTTGGCGGATGGATTATTTCTTAGCTAGGCCACCGGGTCGCCATCTTTGACTTGGGAGCAGTTTACAGTATTGTTTCAGGAGAAGTTTCTCCCCGTTACTCAGAGAGAGGCCTATCGGAGGCAGTTTGAGCGCCTCCAGCAGGGTTCCATGATGGTCACCCAGTATGAGACCAGATTCATCGACTTAGCTCGCCATGCTCTTGTCATACTTCCTACCGAGAGAGAGAGAGGGTGAGCAGGTTTATCGACGGTCTTATTCAGCCGATTTGTCTTCAAATGGCCAAGGAGGCCGGGAGTGAGATCACTTTTCAGGAGGCGGCCATGTGGCCTGCAGAGTTGAGATGGTTTTGTCGCAGGAAGGGGGTCATGGGTCGGATAAGAGGCCCCGCAATTTAGTCAGATTTAGTGGTGCCTCGTCTGGAGGTAGAGATTCATATGGTAGAGGCCATCCTCCTAGGCCTTTTCAGTAAGCTCTTTAGGTTTCTCATGGTGCTTCAGGTGGTCGTGGTCCTCCGATGCAGTATTCTGATCAGCAGTCCTTCAATGCACCACCAACACCTATCAGTGCACCATCGCTTCATAGTTTTCAGGGTCATCAACCCCAGCAGCCGAGGGCTTGTTTTACTTGTGGTGACACGAGGCACATTGCTAGGTATTGCCATCGAGCTTTGAGAAGTTCTCCACATCAGGGTTCCCGTGCTATAGTTCAGGCACCATATGTTCCATAACCCGCCTATCCAGCTAGAGGTGGGGGTAGAGGTGCTAGAGGTGGGGGTAGAGGTGCTAGAGGTGGAGGTAGAGGTCCTAGAGGTGGAGCTCAAGCCGCCAGAGGTGGAGGCCAGCCAGCTACAGGCCATCCTAGAGAGGTAGTTCAGGGTGGTGGGGCCTAGCCTCGATGTTATGCTCTCCCAGCCAGGCCCGAGGCTGAGGCTTCAGATGTAGTTATTACAGGTACGGTTCAGGTTTGTGATAGAGATGCTTTAGTGTTATTTGATCTAGAGTCTACATACTCGTATGTGTCATCTTATTTTGCACCGTATCTGATCATGTCTAGTGATTCATTGAGTGTTCCTGTTTATGTGTCTACACCGGTGGTGATTCTATTATGATAGATTGAGTCCATCACTCTTGTGTAGTTGTGATTGGGGGTCTTGAGACTCGTGTGAATTTTTTGCTTCTAGACATGGTCGACTTCGATGTTATATTGGGGATGGACTGGTTATCACCTTACCATGCTATCTTGGATTGTCATGTCAAGACTGTGACCTTAGATTTACTGGGTATGCCTCGTTTAGAGTGGAGAGGAACTCCTGGTCATTCTACCCGTAGCGTTATTTCTTATGTGAAGGCTTGGCTATGGTTAAGAAGGGGTGCTTGGCCTATTTAGCTTATGTTCGTGATTCTAGTGCGGGGGTTCCCTCTATTGATTTTGTGCCCGTGGTTCATGAGTTTCCTGAGGTTTTCCCTTCAGACCTGCCAGGGATGCCACCCGACAGGGATATTGACTTTTGTATTGATTTGTCTCCCGGCACTCAGCCCATATCTATCCCGCCGTATTGCATGGACCCGCCAGAGTTGAAAAAGTTGAAGGAACAATTGCAAGACTTGCTTGAGAAGGGTTTCATTAGACCCAGCGTTTTGCCTTGGGGTGCGCCGGTTTTGTTCGTTAAGAAAAAGTATGGTTCGATAAGAATGTGCATTGATTACCGGCAGTTGAACAAGGTCACCATCAAGAATAAGTATACACTGCCGAGGATTGATGATTTGTTCGATCAGCTTAAGGGTGCCAAGGTATTTTCAAAGATTGACTTGAGATCTGGCTACCATCAGTTGAGGATTAGGGCATCCGATGTCCCTAAGACAGCTTTCCGCACTCGGTACGGGCATTATGAGTTCTTGGTTATGTCATTCGGGTTGACAAATGCCCCAACAACTTTTATGGATTTGATGAACCGAGTGTTCAGGCCTTATTTGGACTCGTTCGTGATAGTCTTCATTGATGATATCTTGATATATTCCTGCAGCCAGAAGGAGCAAGAGCAACATCTCAGAGTGATTCTTCAGACTTTGAAGGATAGTCAGTTATATGCTAAGTTCTCGAAGTGTGAGTTCTGGTTGAGTTCAGTTGCATTCCTGGGTCATGTCGTATCAGTAGAGGGTATTCAGGTTGATCCGAAGAAGATTGAGGCAGGCAAGAACTGGCCTAGACTAGCATCAGCTTCAGAGATTCGGAGTTTCTTGGGATTGGCAGGTTACTACCATCGGTTCGTGGAGGGGTTCTCATCTATTGTAGCCCCGATGACCAGGTTGACCCAGAAGGGTGCCCAGTTCAGATGGTCGGATGAGTGTGAGGCGAGCTTTCAGAAGCTCAAGACAGCTCTAACTACGACAACGGTGTTAGTTTTGCCCACAGGTTCAGGGTCTTACACAGTTTATTGTGATGCTTCCCGTATTGAGCTTGACACAATATTGATGTAATATGGAAAGGTCATTGCCTACGCTTCAAGGTAGTTGAAGATCCACGAGAAGAACTATTCGGTTCATGATTTAGAGTTGGCAGCCATTGTTCATGCATTAAAGATTTGGAGGCACTATCTGTATGGCGTAGCGTGTGTTCACGGATCATAAGAGTCTTCAGCATTTGTTCAAGCAAAAGGAGTTGAATTTGAGGCAAAGAAGGTGGTTGGAGTTGTTGAAGGATTATGACATCACCATCTTATATCACCCGGGAAAGGCCAATGTGATGGCCGATGTTCTGAGTAGAAAGTCAGCCAACATGGACAGTCTTGCTTATATTTCGGTCGGTGAGAGGCCGCTTGCGTTGGATGTTCAGGCTTTGGCTAATCGATTTGTGAGATCGGATATCTCTGAGCCTAACCGAGTATTAGCTTGCACGGTCGCTCCTTCTTCATTATTGGAGCATATCCGTGATCGACAGTTTGATGATCCTCATTTGTGTGTCCTTAGAGACACGGTGCAGCGTGGAGGTGCTAAGCAGGTTACCTTAGGTGATGATGGAGTTTTGAGATTTTAGGGTTGAGTTTGTGTGCCTAATGTGTATAGGCTTCGAGATTTGATTTTAGAGGAGGCCCATAGCTCCCGGTACTCTATACATCCGGGCGCCGCGAAGATGTATCAAGATTTGCGGCAGCATTATTGGTGGCGTAGAATGAAGAAGGATATCGTTGCATCTGTGGCTTGATATTTGAATTGTCACCAGGTTAAGTACGAGCATCAGAGGCCTGGTAGTTTATTTCAGAGGATTGGACTTCCCGAGTGGAAGTGGGAGCGGATTACTATGGACTTCGTTCTTGGACTCCCGCAGACTCGGAAGAAGTTCGACGTAGTTTGGGTCATTGTTGATAGGCTGACCAAGTCAGTGCATTTCATTCCTATGGCAGTCTCCTATTCATCCGAAAGGTTAGCTGAGATTTATATTCGGGAGATTGTTTGTCTTCATGGTGTGCCGGTATCTATCATTTCGGACCGAGGGTACGCAATTTACCTCGCGCTTCTGGAAAGCAGTTCAGCGAGAGTTGGGCACCCAGGTTGAGTTGAGTACAACATTTCATCCCAGACGGACGGGCAGTCCGAGCGGACTATTCAGATATTGGAGGATATGCTCCGAGCTTGTGTTATTGACTTTGGAGGATCGTGGGATCAGTTCTTGCCTTTAGCAGAGTTTGCCTACAACAACAACTACTAGTCGAGTATCCAGATGGCTCCTTATGAGGCTTTGTATGGTAGGCAATGTCGATCTCCGGTTGGGTGGTTTGAGCCGGGAGAGGCTCGGTTGTTGGGTATGGATCTGGTTCAGGAGGACTTGGACAATGTCAGGATCATTCAGGATAGGCTTTGTACATCTCAATCTAGGCAGAAGAGTTATGCAGACCGCAAGGTTCGAGATGTGGCTTTAATGGTTGGTGAGCGAGTATTGCTCCGAGTGTCGCCTATGAAGTGCGTGATGAGATTTGGGAAGAAGGGCAAGCTTAGCCCTAGGTTCATTGGCCCATTTGAGATTCTTGATCAAGTGGGAGAGGTGGCTTATAGACTTGCATTGCCGCTGAGCCTATCAGCCGTGCATCCAGTGTTTCATGTGTCCATGCTTCGGAAATATCACGACGATCCATCCCACGTGTTAGATTTCAGCACTGTCCAGTTGGACAAGGACTTGTCTTATGAGGAGGAGCCGGAAGCTATTCTAGACCGGCAAGTTCGACAGTTGAGGTCGAAGAGTTTCCTTCTGTTCGTGTTCAGGGGAGAGGTCATCCTCCTGAGGCATCAACCTGGGAGTCCGAGTCCAATATATTCATAGCCGTTATCCTCATCTTTTTCCCGACTCAGGTACTTCCTTCTTCTGTCCGTTCAAGGATGAACGATTGTTTTAGAGGGGGAGAATGTGACAACCCAAAGGGTCATCACTTGCTTGCAGTCGATTTCTGTGTCTCCGAGGCCTTGGAAACCCCATTTAGAGTAGCCTTGATTTGCGTGCGCTGTCCGGGCGCGTTGGCGAAAAGCTTAAATATGAAATTCTGTGAAAAATGTTAAGTCTTGACTTTAAAATGAGTTAATTTGACTTCGGTCAAACTTTAGGGTAAATGGACCTTGACCCGTGATTTGACCGTCTCGGAGGGTCCGTAGGAAAATATGGGACTTGGGCATATGTCTGGAATCGAATTCCGAGGTCCCAAGCCCGAGAAATGAATTTTTAAGTGAAATTATTTTCAGAAATTATTTAAGGAAATATGAAATAAAAACTGATTAGAAAGCAATGGTATCGAGCCCGTATTTTGGTTCCGGCGCCCGGTACAGGTCTTATATATGACTTGAGTCATTCCTGTGAAATTTGGTTAAAAAAACGGACGTCGTTTGACGCGATCCAGACTTTAATTGAGAAATTTGATGTTTAAAAGAGTTTTGAGAAATTTCATTGATCTCGAGGTTTAATTCGATGCTCGTGATGTCATTTTGGTAATTTGATTACACGAATATGTTCGTAGGATGTTTTTGAGGTTGTGTGTATACTTGGGTTGGAGTTTCGAGGGCTCGGGTGAGTTTCAAGTAGGTTCCGGATGCCTTAGGCTTAGAAAGTCAGATGTTGCAGGTTTAGGAAGTTGCAGGCCTCTGAACCCTCTAGTGCGGTCCGCGAGAAATAGCGTGCGACCGCGGTCGCCTTTGTGCGGTCTGCGATGGAGGCTGTGCGGCCGAAGTCGGCCTTGTGCGGTCCGCACAGGGTGCTGAACTGAAGGTCTTCAAGGAGGCCTGTGCGGTCGCGGTCCATTTGATGCGGTCTGTACAGGGGGTCTGAGAGGGGTATAAATAAACGAGAATTTCAGTTATTTTCCACATTTCAAAATCCCTAAAACGTAAGAGGCGATTTTTCAAACAACCTTTCTTTTCCAAAACGTTGGTAAGTGATTTCTAACTCATTTTCTTCACTTCTTAACATCTTTTAACATGATTTCAACTTCAAATCAAAGATTTTCATGGGGGAAATTAGGTGTTTTGGGAAGAACCTAGAGTTTTTCTAAAATTGGGGATTTGGACCTCAATTTGAGGTCCGATTTTAAAACAAATTATATATTTGGATTCGTGGGGGAATGGGTAACCGGGTTTTGGTCCGATCCTCGGGTTTCGACCATGTGGGCCCGGGGGTAATTTTTGACTTTTGGGTAAAGCTTTGGAAAACTCATTTTCATGCATTGGGGGTTGATTCATTTAGCACTTATTGATGTAATTAAGTAACTTGTGACTAGATTCAAGCGGATTGGTGGTGGAATCAAGGGGTAAAGCTATAATTGAGGCTTGAATTGTGTCTGTTATATCGAGGTAAGTGTTTGGTTTAACCCTAGCTTGAGGGATTAGGAGTTGAGTCATATTTGCTACTTGCTTCTTGTTGAGTACGACATATAGGCATAGTGACGAGTATCTATACGTTGGTGTCAAGCATGACCGTAAGTCTTAAATTAAAGTTGTTGTGTTCTTAAATGACACTTGGGTGCTTTACTTAATGATCTTCTATGATTGAGCATTTCCAATAATTGAACTGAGCACAAGCTGGGTAGAGATTGGTTATAGCTGATTCTCCCTTGCCGGGATGACTATTTCAATATTGTTGTTCCCTTGCCGGGAAAATTATTACATTGTTGTGTTCCCTTGTCGGGAAGTCATTATATTGATTATTTTTCCTTTCCGGGATTCCTTGATATTATAAGATATTATGAGATGGGAGCGTGTGGTACGCCTACCACAAGATATTATGAAATGGGAGCGGGTGGTACGCCTACCACAAGATATTATGAAATGGGAGCGGGTGGTACGCCTACCACAAGATATTATGAAATGGGAGCGGGTGGTACGCCTACCACAAGATATTATGAAATGGGAGCAGGTGGTACGCCTACCACAAGATATTATGAAATGGGAGCGGGTGATACGCCTACCACGAGATATGAGAAATGAGATCGGATTGCACGCTTGCAACAAGATGAAAACTGAAAGTGAAAGTTGTCCTTTCTTTTCTTTATCCGTGTTAGAAGTTATATTGTTAGCTTCCTTGTTATTTCTTGTTATTTTGTTTTGTTAGCTACCCCCAAAGAATGTTCCCTTTCCCCAGCTTTAATTGCTTATTACTTGTTACTTTTCCGCCATATGTTATATAACTGCACAGATTTATCTGGAGTCTGGTCCTAGCCTTGTCACTACCTCGCCGGGGTTAGGCCAGGCACTTATTAGCACATAGGGTCAGTTGTATTGATACTACACTCTGCACTGTGTGCAGATCCCGGAGCAGATTTCGGACAGTAGTTGGAGGTCTTCCTTCAGTCCATCCGGAGATCCAAGGTAGACCTGCAGATGTTCGCCGGCCCTGGCGTCTCCCTCTATCTCTATTTCCTGTTTCATTTTTCATACTTCAGAAATAGTGTAATGTTATTTCTTCAGACCTTGTATGTAGAAACTCTTAGACAGTATGTGACACTTGGGGTATTTGAGGTTTTAAAAGTTGTAATAGACGTAGCCTTCAGACATTTCATGGTTATCTTCCGCTTAATTATTTAAAGTTCTGCTATTTTTATGTTATTGCTCGTAATTATTAAAAGGAAGTAATTTGGTAAGGAATTAGATAGCTAAGGGTTGACTTGCCTAGCTCTCATTAGTAGGCGCCATCACGACTCCCGAGGGTGAGAAATCCGGGTCGTGACAATAGTTAAAAAAATTAATTAGAATAATTTGTTAGTAATAATAATTTTAGTATTAACAACAAAAATTAATTTTTTTTACACAATTCAGAATGAAAGAAAATAAAGGTTGTAAAATATATATTCCATACACGTAATATAAAAATATTTATTTAAATAAAGGTATTTTTATAATATATATATATTATGTATTCTTGAAAATTATGCTCAATTATATTATTATGTTTCTACCAACTTTCCGACAACACAAAATTATGTCATCGGAAAGCAGGAGGACTATCTGTATAGGGTAAAATATGCTATGTTAAGTCGTGCATGGAATACATATCATATAATTGAGCATATTTTTCAAGAATATATAATGTATGTTATAAAAATATCTTTATTTAAATAATTATTTTTATATTACATACATGGAATATATATATATTACAACCTTTATTTTCTTTCATTCTGAATTGTGTAAATAAATTTTCGAATTTTTGTTGTTAATACTAAATATTATTACGAGCAAATTATTCTAATTAACTTTTTTACTATGCTCATTATTTTATTATTCCAGCATTATAGATGCTTAAATATTTTTTATTTTTTTAATTTATAAAAAAATTTATTAATTCTATAGGTAAGTCCATAATATAAATTAAAAAGAAGAAATCATAATATTAAAAATAAAATAAAAAAGAAGATAAATATTTATAATTTAGAGGGTAAATAGGTATTTGACCATCCAAAATTTGAAAAATCTAGTTGAGTGACCTTCTAAGTGCAATAGGTATAGTTCAGTGACTTTGTTGTTACAAACGAAAGAAAAGTGACTTTAGGAGGTAATTTGAGATAGTTGAGTGACCATTTGAGTAATTGACTCTAAAATTATTTATTTAGTTAGATATAAACATCCGGTGTAAGCAGAGGCAAATTTATAGAGTTTTGTATGGGGCACGTGAACCCATGGTCTATTTGTCAAACTAGATATGTTAATTATATATTTTCTAGAATTGGTCTAATATCATCTGGTGACACCCATACTCCACAAAAACTGAATGATGCACTTGATTGAATATTGAGTTATTTACCCAAAGGTATAATGTTCAATTCCCACTTAATACTTTTTTTTCAACATTTCTTTAGTGGTACGCCTATGTTCCAGAAATCATACCTTCGCCTCTCGGTGCGAGTAAGTATTTACCGTTGAGAGACCAGCTGTCACATTATATACAGATTTCAAGGACCTACTTTTGACAACATATTCTTGCCTTTTAATATGAAAGGCAGTTGGAGAAAACTGAAAGGATTAACAAAAAACATGACTAAATTCAGTGCAATGTACTTGTCTAGTTAAGATTGAACTAATAAAGTTTGCCATCCTTTCACAAAAAGTAAAAATATGTGCTCATTAAAGGAGAGAGTAGGCACTGAAGAGAGAAAAATCAACAAAAAGGGAAAAAGATGTATCATTTCATACCAATAATTGAACTAAGCACCACTTGTCCAAAACCACAAAAATTGATGGACTTGGAAATGATGATAATATTTCCACTATATAGCTTTTTTTGACAGAGATATCTGAATCTTCTCAGCTGATAAGGAGTTCACTTTCTCAAGATATGTAGAATCAATAATTGCTTAATTCTATTATCTGTGAAAACATTATTTTTTTCCTTTTGAAGAAGGTGGTGTTGATAGATTGATTGTAGGCAAAATATAGTGGAAATGTGATTCGCGACCTCTCTTTGACGTGTCACTTATCTAGTACAAACACTTGGTCCAATAGATTAATTGGGCTCTGAAACAAGTCTGGTACGAATGTCCGAAAATAGCACGCGCTAGCCAATTTTTGAATTGGTAATTGAAAAATAGTCGGTGTTTGCAAAGTCATTGAAAAATAGCTACAATTTTGTTGAAACCACGGAAAGTTCTAGCATAATATGCTGAATTACGGAGCTCATGCGTATAAACTTCCAGCATATTATGTTGGAACTCCAGCACACCGAAAGTTCCAGCATAATATGATGGGTTATGGAGCTCCTGCGTACAAACTTCCAGCATATTATATTGGAACTTCAACATATTATGAAATTTCACCACATTATACTGGAATCTCATATGTAAAAAAATTTGAATTTCAGAATATTATGCTGGATTTTTTCTAGATTTTTAAGGATATTTTTTGTTCAGATTTTATCTTTACATGAAAAAAGTGGCTGAATTTCGATTATTTTTAAAACTGTAACTATTTTCCAATTAGTAGTTGTAAATCTGATTTTTTCCCTCCAAATGTAGATTGAATACGGCCCAACCAGGCCCAACTATCCCAGCAGCAGGAAATTTCACCCAAATTGAACTTCCATAAAATGCTCTTTTCCATTTAGGGTGTGTTTGGCACAAAAATATTTTTCAATTTTCGCATGTTTGATTATCTTAAATATTTTGAAAAATATTTTCCTTAAGACTTCATTTTCCTCCAATTGGAGAAAAATATTTCTTTATCAAGAAAAGGAAAAATATTTTCCAAAACTCATTCTCAACCTTCCCCACCCTATTCCCCACCCTCATCAACCCACCCTGTACCTCCCACACCCACCCACCCCACCTCCTCTCTCCAAAAAGATAATTTTTTTTTTAATTTCAATTTTTTTTCCGTCACCATCCACCCTGCCCCCACCCCGTACAAAAAAAAAGTTTTTTTTTTTATAATTTTCAAATTCCTATTTTTTCGTTTTTCTGCAACACCCCCTCCCCCCGGGAAAAAATATTTTTTTATTATATTTTCAGTTTTAGTTTTTTCATCTTTCGGTTTACAGGTTCGAAATTTTACCAGTTCCAAAGTTATGAGTTCGGAGGTTTATGTGTGTGTAAGTTTACGGGTTTAGAAATTATAAAGTTTACGGGTTCGAAGTTCGCGGTTTCGAAAGTTTAGTGGTTCAGAAGTTTATGAAATTTGTGGATTCGGATGGTTATTGGTTCGAAAGTTTATGACTCCATGTTTATTGTATCTAAACTATTTATGAATATTCTTGAGAAGTTATTTTCCTTAATTTGTATACCAAATATCGGAAAATGAATAAGATTACTATTTGTTTCTACGTAAAATATTTTCCTTTATACCAAACACACCCTTAATGCTTAATAACTAATATTCATCTCCAAATACAAGAGTATTAATATTTTTCAAATCTGGTTTCAAAATAGTAGTTCAAATCCTTTTTTTCATAAATCTGAGTACAAGCTCCAAAATACCGTTCTCCTTTTTGGAGTATTATCACTTTTAGTCCGCGTCATAAACTATAAAGTGTATAAAATTTGTATAACTTTTGTATATAACATACATAATGTATATATATACAAAACATATATACATTCACCCCGAGCCTGGATATATGATTTGTTTCAAAATCCGACCTCAATTTGAGAACTAAATCTCAATTTATCAAAATTTTCAATTTTTGTTCTTCAATCACTTCCCTACCTTTGAGGGGTAGCACCTACCACAGTTTACATAAACATATATACCTAGAAATATCTCACGTAAGTAACTATTGAGCTGAGAAATAGGATTAGAAGACCTTCACAAGATTGATTTAGGATCCAAGCTCAATTAGCAAATAGTTAAAAAGGGCCGAGGGTTAGAAAGGGGACAAATTCAAAAATAGCTAGATTTACAAGTGGTCATTTGAAAATAGCCACGGTTTCAAAAGTAATCGAAATTTAGCCACTTTTCATGTAAAGATAAATCTGAACGAAAACACTGTTCAAAATCCGAAAAAATATTCCAACATAATATACTGGAGTTCCAGTATATTATACTGGAACTCCAATCTAATATACTGGAGTTTGGAACATCGATGCTCCAGTTTTGCAGTATATTATACTGGAGCTAGTAAAGTATACTGTCCAGTATAATATGCTGGAAGTTCATACACAGGTGCACCGAACTCCAGTATATTATGCTGGACCGGTCTCTGTTGCAGCAAAATAGTAGCTATTTTTCAATGACTTGGCAAATGCTATCTATTTTTGAATGACCAATCCGAAAACTGGCTAGACCGTGCTATTTTAACGTTAGAAAGGGTTACGTGAATTGTTATGAAGCATATGTATGGGTGGATATTTGAGCCCAAACCCATTTGACCCGCCTAACCCGTTCATTTGTTGAAGTTAGCCTATCTTGACCCAACCCATTTCAGCTCATCTAAAGTTGGCCCGGGTTTTAGCCTAAATTGATACATGAGTAATTTTGCTAAAATAACTTTGGAATAAATTATTTTTTGTTGGATATGTTATATATGACCGTAACAAAAGAAAAAAAAATCTTATTTAATAATTTAACAATTCATAAGAAATACATATGAATTAAAGATTGGTAAGAGTGGGGAGGGGATGACCCAAATTTTAGTCCAACTTGACTCAAGTCATCTCAGCCCAAGTTATTTTTGGATGGGTCAATGACTCGCTCATTTATTGATTCAACCCATTTTGATCCGCCCAAAATCAGCCCAACCCGTCCATTTGACACTCATAAGTATATGTATAATTTTGCTTCTCATCCCTTTTTTCTATGGTGTATTCCTATACTTTCATATCTCTCTGTTTTCTTTTGGGATGCCTCAGTTTCCAATGAACTAAATAGAGCCAGAGACGTGAAGGCAAGAAACTGCAATCGAGGCAAGGAACCCCTCGATCCAGGGTCCGGGCAAAACACCTACCCTCGGGAGTATCGGGGCCATGGCCCCCATATCCGGTTTGAACCCCAAAGGCCTCGGAGAGCATTACCAGGTAATCGAGCATGACCAACAAAAGATCGTGATATTCCTAACTAGCCGGATATCATGACATGACTCTCGACATGTATCGGTAGAGAACCAGTGATTAGTTAAACGAAAGATTTACCTTTTATGGAATTATACATAGGGTAAAATTCCCCTACTATATAAAGGGGGTCTGATTATTTATTAACCAAATTCTAACACACACATTAAGGCAATATAATTTCATTTTTATCTATTATTAAAAGTTCCCACTTTTGTTCATCAAGTGCTTCATTATTGTGAGTCCAAGATCGAAGGCAGACATTTCATTAAGGCTGTTATCGAGTCCGATTTCACCCCCTCAATTGGTTTGATAATTTATCACTTCTTTTTATTTGTCTATTCTAACACAATTTATCATTTGTATTAAATTAATCCACATATACTTAAAACCACATATAAATTCAATTGTTATCCGCTTTTTAAGGTAAACAGTTTGGCGCCCACCGTGGGGGCTAAGGATAATAGTGGCTATTTGATACAGATTTCCACAACACACTCTGCTTTACTCTTATTCTTTGAGATCTTAATTTTAGAAAAACTTAAAGATATCAAACTCTCAATCTACTCACCTAAACGTTGATGCTGAATCTGGCCACCATGGAGAGAATAACGATATAGTGCCCAGCAACGAGGTTCACCCTGCTGACCCTAACGGGGTTCCGATCACAGATCTAATCAATGCCAACTCCCGTGTGGCCATCGATGCTAACTTGCCCACCGATCCAAAAAATAGTATTTGTGGGGGAGCCAGGTCGGTAGCTAGGGATACGCACGATGGTGAAGGTGATGGGATCAACTTGCGGGTGATCTTCAAAATGTTACAGGCTTAACAGAAAGCAATAGCCCAGTTGCAGAACCAAAGTCGCGCCCCTAGTAGAGTTGAGCCCGAACCATCCCGGGAAAATACTCATAGAAATGAACCAGTCGTAGAAAGGTCGAGTGAAGCTGAATCTGGGACCAACCCCGAGATAATGAAGATGATCAAGGAATTGACGAAACAGGTAGAATCGAGAGAAAAGAAAATCGAATCTAACGACAAAAAGGTGGAGACCTAAACTCCAGGGTCGATCAAATCCCAGGAGCACCATCGATATTGAATGGCCTAGATTCCAAGTAGTTTGTCCAAAAGCCGATCCCTAAGAAGTTCCGTATCTGAAGTATAATGGAACAACTGATCCAAATGAACATGTGACCTCCTACACATGTGCCATCAAGGGGAACGACTTAGAGGATGATGAAATCGAATCCGTTCTGCTGAAAAAGTTCGGAGAGACCTTGTCAAAAGGAGCTATGATATAGTATCACAACTTACCCCTAATTTTATTGACTCATTTTCTATGCTTGCAGATGCCTTTGTAAAAGCACACGTCGGGGCCATCCAGGTCGAGACCAGGAAGTCAGACATTTTCAAGGTAAATCAAAGAGATAACGAGATGCTCGAGAAATTCGTGTCGAGGTTTCAAATGGATTGGATGGATCTGCCTCCGGTCGCAAACGATTGGGCCGTTCAGGAATTCACCCAAGGACTCAATCCCCAAAGCTCGTTGGCTTCACAGCAGCTGAAGTAAAATTTGATGGAATACCGGCGGTAACTTGGGCCGATGTCCATAACAGGTACTAATCAAAAATTAGGGTTGAAGATGATCAGCTCGAGGCCCTTTTCGGGTCCGTTTACCCTATCAGGACCAGTGATAGATCTAAAAGAGCCATCGATCATGAACCAAAATCGAACAGAGATTGGTATCAACCATACAATGGAGATCGAAAGAGTAGTGGGTCCGAATGAAACCCCGCGGGGAGTGAAAGAAAGAGTGATCGAGGCCATAACAATCGGGGACTCACGAGCAAAAACAGTTTTGATAGACCCATCGAGTCCAAGGAAGCATCAAGGTTACCGAAGTATAACTTCAACATCGATGCTGTCGATATTGTATCTATCAGACGCATCAAAGATACTAAGTGGCCTTGACTATTGCAGTCCGATACTTCCCAAAGGGACCCTAATCTGATTTGTAAATATCATGGAACCCATGGCCATAGAACCGAAGATTGCCGACAACTGAGAGAAGAAGTAGCTCGGTTATTCAACAACAGACACCTGTGAGAATTTCTGAGTGATTGAGCCAAAAATCACTTCAGGAATAGGGACGCCAACAAACAGATCGAGCAAGAGGAACATCAGCGCATCATTAACATGATACGCCTATAATACCCAAAATCACGGTGACTCCCAAAGTGCTCCAAATCACCCAACACAATGTCTCTATCCTCCTTCTCATTTAGAAGTTTGTGAAATAAGTCTGTCATCTCTGCTTAATCTGATCCTCATCCATTAAAACTCTGCCATCCTTGTCCTTGATGCACCTCACTTGATCCAAATCACACGCCCCTCTCTCTCTCTCACCTTGGCCAGCCGAAATAATTTCTTGTCCCCGCCTTTGTCCCCTAATTCTTCATACAAGCAACCAAACACTACATTTTTGGCCTCCATGACCACTAGTTTCGCCTCCTTCCTAGCCTTATTGTACCCTTCTCTGTTCTCTCTTCTCTCCTCCTCATTTGAGCTCTCCACTAACTTCAAGTATGCCGCTTTCTTGGCCTCCACTTTTCCTTGAACCTCTTCATTCCACCACTAGTCCCCTCTGTACCCCCTAGAGTAACCCTTTGAGACCCCTAACACCTCTTTCGCGGCCTCCCTAATATAGTTCGCTGTCATTGTCCACATGCCACTTGCGTCCCCACTACTCTTCTAGGGACTCATATCCATCAACTTGCTCTCCAACTCCTGCACTTTATCCTTCGAAAAAGCTCCCCACCTGATCCTCGGACGACTCCAGATAACCCACTTCTTCTTCTTTATTATTATGCCGATGTCCATCACTAGGAATAAAGAGAGAAGATAGATAAATACAAATAAGTAAAGAAAAAGTATCATCAAATTATTATAGACCAAATGTATCAAAGTGTACCAATGTGTCAAATAAACTCCACCCCCCCCCCCCGAATAAAAATAAGCGTTATCCCCAATGCTTAGCAAAATAGAGTAAAAGAAGAGAGGGTGAAGAAAACAACCTAGGGACTCTTGGAAATCCCAGTGTCCCCTGCACTGTCACCTCCATCACGATCAGCCAACTAAATCTCATTATCATCAAATCTAGGCGTGGATGGGTTGGCAAACATCTCACACATTGCCTCAGTAGTGTCGGTAGCAAGGTCTGGCTCGTCAGACTGGACAGCTGGTGCTACCGACACAGATGGTGCTGAAAGATATGGGGCAGATTGTTGTGGGTCAAGCAGCATATAAAAAGGAAGATCCCCAACTATAGCAAGTCTAGTCACCTCCCGTTGGAGCTTGTCCACTAATTTCTTGCTGACTTGGGACTTCCTCATCTTCTTTACTTCCTTTCCCAGCTCCTCAACCACTGACTCGTGCTGTACCAAGGTATCTATGATCATCTTCTAGTTCTCTAGAATATTCTTCAGTGTCTCATCAATGTCAGAAGGAGCCTATGGTGCCTGAGAAGCAGACTGCACTGCAACAGTACTAGATAAGTAAGACAACTTAGAAGTAACTATCTGCATCCAGTTGTTGAGACTCGCCAATTTCTGGGAGATTCGCATAGCAAATAAGGGAATTATAGGCACGGGAACGGGCTTTAGAGCAACTCTAGGGGTTGTGGTCGGAGCTGAAGATGATGGTGGAGGCATAGTAGTAGCACTGGTAGAAGGCTCAGCATCGGTGGATGGATGATCAACTGCCTCAGAAACTACCACTATTGGCTCATCAGACTGGCATGTGGTGATAGAAGGCTGAACTTTCATCTTCATATTGCTTGCATCTATCAGTGAATACCAATCGAAGGGCTTATTTGCCTTCACCTTGGTGTCAAAATCTGTCGGCTCTACCTTTGCATTAGTGAGATACTCTGTAATAGTGTTGGGATAGGGGTAGGCTGAGCTATCCTGCCATGCTATCAATAAAATGTTGGCCGACATCACAACAACCATATTGATTGGGTACCCGGCCATAATGGAAGCCACAAGAATTGCCCGAGGAATAGGAAGGTCAGTCTCGTTTTGGCATGGATCCAACCTGCTACAAACAAAAGTCTGCCACCCTTTTGCCTCAAAGCTCAAAGTATTTCGCTGAATGGGAACCTCGGTGGTAATACATGGTGGTGGTGGTGGCCTTGGTGGTACTAGAATCTCAGCCAACCAAGGTCGGACTTCCTCCTTCAGTGCACACTTCTCTAGATACTCCTTTGGCTCAACATCCTCAAATACCAAATATGTATTTAACGTATGCTGTTCAAACCTCACTTTGAGATTGCGTACTTTGGTCACCTTCGTCCCTTTCTTTATATGAGCCACATTAGAATTAACGGACGAGGTATTCTTTGGCATCCTTTACCCTCTCAGTAAACCACATCCACCCCTTTCGTGCCCTGAACTGTCTCAATATAGCTGGGTTATATTTCTCCAAGTCCTTTAATAGAACCTCACTGGCCACCACATACAAAAACTGGTGAAGACGGCCAAGCTGACAAAACGATCCTCCCAAACCTCTTTCTTCTTTTATCTCTCAAGACATGTAGCTGTAGCATATCCCTCTCTACCATCATCAGGGATATCCTGGGTAATTTGTGCCTCAGGGACTGGTGTAGCCGATGACTCAAAATCTTGACTAGCACTCTTCGATCCCTCGGAGGTGCTTTGAGATGAAGACGACTCGTCCCTGACTGGTATCTCCCTTGAAGCCTTGATTATGTGGCTGGCTGCTCCTCTTGAACAGATGCTGAGTTGCCCTCCCACACCTCCCTATACAGGACATAGGAGCTAGACTTGGAGAGGTATGCACCTCTCCCTATGCCTACTGTTGTTTCTTTCTTATTGTCTTGGGTTGGCCAAGGGGCAAGGCATTTGCCTCGACTGCGAGAAGATTCACCTCTCCCCTTTTAAGTATCACCTCAGCCTCTTGATCGAACCATTGCTTGTATCAAGAAGAGAAGATTGTTAGTTGCAATTTAATGTTCAAACACATACTGGGGATACATAGGTAAGGGAGAAACCATAAGACATAGTGGGGGTTGTATAGTTGAGTTATGCCTGCAGGATAAGGGATCTGTGGTCCGCACAGTTTGACTTGCGGTCGCAGATGGGAACTCGCGGTTTGCACATTTCTATTGTACACCATAAGGGAAGTGCGGTCCGCATATTTGGGATTGCGGCCGCACTTCTGAGGTCCAAATTTATGAACTCTCTAATGACAGAGAAATGATCAATCTGCAGCCACAAAAGAATTTTTGCGGTCCGCACAATTTGACTTGCGGTCGCACCTTGGAATCTCAAAAGTGAAGACTCTCTGATGATAGAGAAAGGCCTAATCCGCGGCCCGCACAATTTGACCTACGGGCCCAGATTCCTACCTCACATAAGTGACTAAAAAATGCATATCTGCGGACCGCATAATTCAAGTGCGGCCGCATAATTCAAACCATTACAAATAGACAACTTTTTTAGCCTAATATTTTTCAATTTCTTGCACAAATAGGTATGGCAATATTGTAAAATCATGAAAGTTCACTAACTCAGTCTCCGTAGAGCATGTATTAAGTTAACCCAGCTCAGATATACCCCACATCGACACACAATGGATCTCTAATAACAAATGGCCTAAAAAGAACTAAAAAAATCTACAATTTAATCTAACTTAAAAATTAATATAAATGTGAAGCATACTAGATAGAGTGAATGCACTGAGTAAGTATCAAAGTGACTGTGTGTGTTGACAGTTGAAATCTCCAAGAAAACTTAGCAGGTCAACAATGTTTGTTTAAAGTGGGAAAAAGAGTAAAATGAGCCCTACTGTTCTATTTATACCATTCAAAATGAGAAGTTATCAGAGACAAGTGAAGTCGCACATTTTCATGTACGGTCCGCACTCTTTAACCTAGGCGATCATTCTTAAAAACAAATCTGCGGTTCACACATTTTCAGGTGCAACCGCAAGTTTCACGTGCGGTCGTAGATCGACCTCCGCACTGACAATCTTAAAATTCAGAGAGTTGTTATTTTTGATGTTTCAAATGTGAGGTCCGCAAGAGAAATGTGCGGCCACAATGATAATCTGCTATGGCACACATAAAAATGTGCGGTCCGCACAAATAAAGTGCGGTTCGCACTCTGTTGAGCACTTAGCCATAATTTCATCCACAATTCTTGTAAGTCACACTCATCCTTGTAGCATACTTCAAATCAAGTTAGAACAAAAATAGCACCTAATACAAAAGAAAAAGGAAAATAAACATGGGTTGCCTCCCAAGAAGCGCCCAGTTGGCTATCTTCAACCTTTCCCAAGTACTGCTTCACCCGGTGAACATTGACTCGAAATACTTCATTGTTTTTGTTCTTCAAGTCTAATGCACCAAAAGGTGTCACACCCATAATTTCAGAAGGACGAACTCGCATAAGCATGGTACCGGAAATTATCCAATTCATTCAGATGTGCAACCCTCAAGTTAGCAGCTACATCCCAATCAAGATTCAACTTCTTTAGAGCCCACATGGCCTTGTGCTCTAGTTCCACCGGAAGATGACAAGCTTTCCCGAACATCAACCGAAATGGTGACATTTCGATAGGTGTTTTGTAAGTCGTCCGATAAGCCCATAATGCATCATCAAGCTTCTTGGTCCAGTTCGTCCGATTAGCATTCACTGTTTTGGATAAGATGCTTTTTATCTACCGATTAGAGATTTCCACTTACCCACTAGCTTGTGGGTGATAGAAGGTTGTATTTTGTGAGTAACACCATACTTGCTAAGTAAAGTATCAAAAGCCTTGTAACAAAAAATGTGACTCCTCATCGCTTATAATTGCACGTGGACCGAACCTTGTGAAAATATTCTTCTTCAAGAAAGCCACCATACTTCTCACCTCATTGTTGGGTAAAGCAACAACCTCAACCCATTTGGACACATAATCCACCGTGACCAAGATGTAGGTGTTTCCACAAGAACTCACAAAAGGACGCATGAAGTCAATACCTCACACATCGAAAATATCAATCTCCAAAATGGTTGTGAGAGGCTTTAATTTTTCTTTGAGATTCTACCGGCCCGTTTACATTCATCACATCTTTTCACTAACTCACTAGCATCTTGTTAAAGAGTAGGCCAATAGAAATCTCAACTAAGCACTTTGGCCGTCGTTCTTGCTCAACCATGATGACCACCATATGGCGAATAATGACAAGCCTAATGAATTTCACCTTGCTCTTCTTTCGGTACACATCTTCTAATCACCCCATCCGTACAAATCCGAAAAAGGTATGATTCATCCCAATAATAATCTTGACAATCCCATTTGAGCTTCTTACTTTGACTTGAAGAGAACTCATCCGGGATGATTCCATACACAAGAAAATTTGCTAAATCCGCAAACCATGGCACCTCTTTCATTGAAATTGCCAAGACTTCCTCATCGGGGAAGGAGTCATTAATTTCAAGTCCATCATGCGGCCTGCCCTTCTCTTCCAAATGAGACAAGTGGTCCGCCACTTGATTTTCACTAGCTTTTCTAACTTGGATGTCAATATCAAATTCTTGTAACAAGAGCACCCATCTCATCAACCGAGCTTTAGAGTCCTTTTTGCTCATAAGTTAACGAAGCGCCGCATGATCTGTGTGGACAGTGATTTTTGCACCCATCAAGTACTGGCAGAACTTCTCATTTGCTAACACGATAGAAATGGGCTCTTTCTACATAAAGATATAGTTGACTTGGGCACTACTCATGGTTTTAATAGCATAGTTGTCCGGATGAAAAATCTTGTTGGTGCATTGCCCTAAAACAGCCCCAACCACTACATCACTTGTATCACACATGAGTTCAAAAGGCACACTCCAATTTGGAGCGGTGATGATGGGAGCTTCAATAATTCAAAAGCTCTTATGCAATCATAATTGAAATAACACTTAGCATCCTTCTCAAGAAGCTTGCACAATGGGTTCACCACCTTAGATAAGTCTTTGATGAAGTGCCAGTAAAAACCTGCATGGCCTAAGAAAATCTGCACACCCTTCAGCAAGGTTGGGGGTGGAAGCTTAGAAATCACCTCAATCTTTGCCTTGTCAATTTCAATTCCATTCCTTGAGATTTTGTGGCCAAGGACAATGCCTTCATCGACCATGAAATGCCATTTTTTCCAATTGAGCACCAAATTTATTTCTTCACATCTAGCGAACACTTTGTCCAAATTTTGCAAGACAATCATCAGAAGAATATCCAACCACCGAGAAGTCATCCATGAAAACTTGAAGGTAGTGTCACACCTCCTTTTTCCGACCCCCGCGAAGGGCGTAGGAGTTTTTTCCAATTAAAGGACAATCGAAACGAGATTTATTTATTTATTTCAGAGTCGCCACTTGGGAGATTTAGGGTGTCCCAAGTCACCAATTTTAATCCCGAATAGAGGAAAAGAATGACTCCATATTACAGTCTGCGTACCAGAAATCCGGATAAGGAATTCTGTTAACCCGGGAGAAGGTGTTAGGCATTCCCGAGTTCCGTGGTTCTAGCACGGTCGCTCAATTGTCATATTTGGCTTATTTATCTGATTTTAATACAATTATGAACCGATGTGCCAATTTTAACTTTTTGCCACTTTATTATTATTATTTTTATTTTTTTAAAAATAAAATAAAATTGTGAACATCGTTTAAAACATGTCTTTGGATTACGTCACATGAAATGCACCCGCAATCCGGAACACATTTTTATTCAATGTTTTAGGATTTAGATTTGGGTCGCATGAAATACGCATCCGAGTTTAAGAAGGTAAAATTAATTAAATCGCGCCTAAAGAGTCTAGCGCGTCATTATCTTTGGGGAAGGAAGTGCAATTCACTAAACAATCCATCCCAAATTCTAAGTAATTTTTTTAAAATAATTAAATAAATAAATAAGTTTGGAGAATCCTGTAAATTTTTGTATTATTTACATCTATTTATTTTTAGCGAAATCCTTCCTTATTTTAAGAATATCCTTTAATGACTACCTTTTTATTATTACTAAGTTTGTCTATAAATATAAAATCAATATCTACATTCTTGAAAATAACATATTTAATAGAAGAGAAAAACAAATATTTACAGAAAGTAATAAAAATTATAATCATAAATACAACATGGAATAAAAAAAAAACTAATTATCCCATAGTTGGATTAAAATTCAAATTGTTAGTAAGACTTTATTGAAACTAATTATTTACAAATACTGAAAATTAAAAGAAAAAAAAAATTGATTACTAAACCATATTTCTAAAAAAATTAAACAATTTAACCTTAACTAACTTTGTTTTAATTCACATCATGTCCTAATACTTGATTCGCAAACTAATTCATGTTTTAACTGAAATTAACTACATGATTCCGATTAACTTATCGTTGACGAAAAACCTTATGAATAAGGAACTTAGTCAATTTTTGCCAAACTGATTTAATAACGCCATTTTTTACGTTATTTCTTCTATTTTTTTTTATTATTAAACAGTTTTAATTAATAATCAGGCTTAAATATATTTCCTAATAATCTGGTTAAGGCGTTTTTTAATATGTCGCTATAATATGCCTAGTTATGCCAAATGACAGTGATTTACAGAATAATAATACATGAATAACCTAAATACAATACAAAAAAAAATTAAACGAAATTAAAAATTTAACACTCCATTCTTCATTTCAGCTTACAAAATGCCAAAATTACAGTTGTGTACCTGATATTGTCAATATAAGAAGAAGAAAGTCAGCAACGTAATACGTAACACAGCAACAACAACAATAACCAGCAATAACCAGTCAACGAAAATCCCAGTG
Organism: Nicotiana tabacum; assembly: GCF_000715075.1. NCBI lineage: Eukaryota > Viridiplantae > Streptophyta > Magnoliopsida > Solanales > Solanaceae > Nicotiana > Nicotiana tabacum. The sequence continues at coordinate 144,245,423 of NC_134084.1, forward strand.
ACAGATTTGAAAAATTCAAAATAAAATCCAGGAATGCCGAAAATAACGGACAGAAACCAAGGGAAATTTTCAGATTTTTTGAAAGGCTAGTTAATCTTCAACCCTTAATTTCTACACCTGTATACCAGAATATTTATCAGGTGTGTACTACTTTCTCTTCTAATTTTCAACTTTTTTTTTTATTTTTCTTTGTATGTTTTTTCTTTTCTTGAGAGTTTCAATGTTTTTTTCGGAATAAATGTTCAGCTCTTTTTTTTCTAATCTCTTTTTTTTTTCTCTGTCTGTCCCCCCTATCTGATTTCAAGACTTCTCTTTTATAACCCATCCCATAAATCTTTCAATTAATTAAAATCAATACTTTTTCTCTACCCAACCCATTATCTTCCCACTCATCCCCATTACATTAAATAAACATATCACACCACCCTATTATATTTTGTCCCCCATGCTTTATTTAAAATAACACAAGATTCCCCCACTATATTTTGTCTTGTCCCCCCTTTATATTAAACAATTATATCACAACCCACCCCATTTCATTTTGTCTCCCATGCTTCAAATAAACAATTACAAAATGTACAATTCCTAAACTACCCCTCACGACCTTACTGAAATTACCAAACTACCCCTGAACGTACTACAAATTACCAAACTACTCATCAGCTATAACACATCAATTAATCAAACTTAACCAAAATATAGGCAATATGGTTAATTTCTAAAAATGTTCAAACAACAAATTTCATGAACATGATTTCTTCAATATTTCAATAACAAATCACATGAACATGATTTCAACCACAAATCATATGAACACAAATTGAACAACCAAGAACAACTAAAATTTGATTGAACAATATTTTTAGCAACAACAAACCTATTTTCGGAATTAACAACAACAACAAACAAGTATATTTAGATTTCTAACTTCAATCATACTTAAAATCAATTCTAACAACATTACAACAAACAATTCCTATATTAAACTTAAACAAGATTGTGAGACAAATTCAAGAAATAATCATAAATGATAAACAAAAAATCAAACTATACAAATTTCGGATCCAAGATCAACCAAACAAAGTATGAACATGAATGAAAATATTCAATAACAATAACAAACAAACTTTGTTCAAACTTCGAATTAAACTTAAACAAAACAAATAAATACATTCAAATTACTAATCTTCAACTAATCAATTAAATCCAACCAAAATTATAACAAAGATATATGATCCAAAATTAAGAAGCAAAACATAACTTCACATTAAATTACTAAATAAAAAAACGAACTTCAAACAAAGATGAACATGAATTAAACAATGTTAACAATTTCTGAAAATACGTTTAACACATGAAACAAATTGAAGAAACAATTAATTTAAAACTTCAATTTGAATAACAAACATTAAACTAACAATTCCCTTTTTTTTTACAAAAATGAATAAAATTAGAATGAAATAAATATGAAAAACAACTAATTAATTTCCCATTTAAATCTGAAAATTAAATTATCAAAACACATGAAGCAAACTAAAAATTAATTCAAACGATAAACATGAACAAAACAAGGATCGAACATTTATCGATTTTTATTTCGAGAAATATAAAACGAAATATGGACAAAATAAAACTCAAAACCAACTAACCGGAGATGAATCAACGATAAACTCCCCTTCCTCTTGAACTCGAAACAACACACCACAGACTCAAACGAAAACCAAACGAATCCTTGATGAAAAGGAAGGAGATGATGCACCATTAGAAGTAGAAACGAAGCCGTAGCAGCTGGTCGACGCAGCTGGAAGGAGGAAGAGAAGCAGCGGTGATATGGCTGAAGAAGAAGCAGCGTGAAGCAGCAGCACCGGCAGCAGCACGACGGAGGAAGTAACTGCGACAGCCGCGGCGACGAAGAGAAGACGCAGTCGCGACAGCAGCCATGGCAACGAGCGGAGCTGCAGCGGCGACACGACATCGGCTGCGTAGTTGTCCAGGAACTGAAGCACGGCCATGGCAATCAATGAAGTAGCAGATGTGTCGAGAAAAGGGTGCAGCAACAGTAAAGTAAACGACGCGACACGACGAGGATGATGAAGTCGCGTTGGTGGTTTTTGAGGTCATTCATGGTTTCTGAGGTTGTTCATGGGAGGGCAGCTTGGAGACGACGTGTGTGTGTGTGCAGTGAGGAGGATGGAAGGGAAGCCATTGATGCTAGGGAGAAACTTGGAGAAGAAGAAGCAAAAGTGGGGGGGGGGGATGACTTAGGTCTTTTTAGGGTTTTTTCTTTTATTTTTTTTTTTTTTATTTTGTTTGTAAAATAAAAGGGGTGTTGGGTTATGGACTGGGTCGACCCAGTTCGAAATGGACTGGGTCGTAGGGAAGGTTGGGCCATTTTTTGGGCCTATGGCTTGAAATCGAAGAAGAGGCCCAATTCCGACTTTCTTTATATTTTCGCTCTCTTTCTTCTTTTCTTTCTCTAAAACTAAATTATAAAAATACTTAAACTATTATTAAGAATTAAATTAAGTTATAAAAGCGCAAATTAACTCCCAATAACAATTAACGCACAATTAAGTAATAATTAAGCATAAAATTGTATATTTGGACATTAAATGCTAAAAATGCAAACGATGCCTATTTTTGTAATTTTTATTTTTTGTAAAACAAATTTAATTACTAACAATTGTAGAATTAAATTCTACATGCGAAAGGCGACATATTTTGTATTTTTTATTAATTTAGCAAATAAACATGCACAAACAAATACAAATAATTATTCAAAATGTCACAAAATATCACAAAAATGGCACACCAAGAAAAATTATTTTAATTTTGAATTTTTTGGGAGTAATTCTCATATAGGGCAAAAATCACGTGCTTACAGCTGCCCCTCTTTGCCCGAAGACACGAAGGGTTTTCGTGCAAAGATAAAGCGAGCGATTTTTGCCCATCCGAGTACTCCGTTGAAGCATTTTTTGAAAAAGATTTGACCGAACCTTTGCTTCAAAGGTTTCCTACATATCCTGGGCCAAACAGGAATCAGGTCAATGTAGTTCGGGAAGTTTTGGTAGCTGGGACTACCGTGGGACTGCAATGTTACTGTTGTTGCATGCTATTACTACTGCTTACCGATCTCCTTGTTACACCGTGCTTAAAAGAAAACAAGAAGCTAGGCTAGACTGCAATTTGTTCTTGTTGCCTTGCTTTCTTGTCTGCTTGCATTTTTCCCGGTGCTTTTCTTCCTTTTGACACATGCACTTGAGTTTGTGCTGAGACCTCTTGTTGCAACTTTCTGCTTTCCGGTGTTGGGGATTTTTATTGTTTCCCGCTGGAGATTCCTATTGTAACCCTTTGTTTTATTGTCCTCTGCCTTGATCTTGAAATGTATGCCTCTGTTGTATGGGCGGGCTCCCAACTTCAATACTTGAAAATTAAAGACTCTGTTATCTGGGCGGGCTCCCAACTTCAATGCTCGAAATATAAAGACTGAAATGTATGCCTCTGTTATCTGGGCGGGCTCCCAACTTCAATGCTCGAAATATAAAGATTTGAAATGTATTCCTCTGTTTTATGGGCGGGCTCCCAACTTCAATGCTTGAAATGTAAAGACTGAAATGTATTCCTCTGTTCTATGGGCGGGCTCCCAACTTCAACACTTGAAATGAAAAGACTGAAATGTATTCCTCTATTATATGGGCGGGCTCCCAACTTCAACACTTGAAATGTAATACTGAAATGTTTTCCTCTGTTCTATGGGCGGGCTCCCAACTTCAACGCTTGAACTGTAAAGACTGAAATGTATTCCTCTGTTTTATGGGCGGGCTCCCAACTTCAACGTTTGAAATGTAAAGACTGAAATGTATTCCTCTGTTCTATGGGCGGGCTCCCAACTTCAATGCTTGAAATGTAAAGACTGAAATGTATTCCTCTGTTCTATGGGCGGGCTCCCAACTTCAACGCTTGAAATGTAATACTGAAATGTTTTCCTCTGTTCTATGGGCGAGCTCCCAACTTCAACGCTTGAAATGTAAAGACTGAAATGTATTCCTCTGTTTTATGGGCGGGCTCCCAACTTCAACGCTTGAAATGTAAAGACTGAAATGTATTCCTCTATTTTATGGGCGGGCTCCCAACTTCAATGCTTGAAATGTAAAGACTGAAATGTATTCCTCTATTTTATGGGCGGGCTCCCAACTTCAATGCTTGAAATGTAAAGACTGAAATGTATTCCTCTATTTTATGGGCGGGCTCCCAACTTCAATGCTTGAAATGTAAAGACTGAAATGTATTCCTCTGTTCTATGGGCGGGCTCCCAACTTCAATGCTTGAAATGTAAAGACTGAAATGTATTCCTCTGTTTTATGGGCGGGCTACCAACTTCAACACTCCTTAAAGTATAACATTCTGTTGGCGTTATTCTTTCCCGCCTCCTTAGTCATTTTTCCTCTTACTTGAACCATCTCCCTTCAAAACTTCTTTCCTCAAAATTAGTGTTTCATTCCTCCGAAAATTGTTGGGGATATCACTTTATCCAGACCTGCGTTGCTTTCCTTCCTTCCCCAAGTGGGTACCTGATTTTTGAGAAAATTTTTGCAATGAGAAAATTTTCTGCCCCGGTTTGATGATCTTCTTTATGGCCTGTCTTTCCGCCATCTGTAACATTTCTTTTCCCTGCTTCAAATCAAAGAAAAATTTTGTTAGTTTAAAAAACATGGTGAGTGGTCGTGCCACTCCTGCTGGGGATGGTCTTTTCCTTTCTCCCTTCCCTGCTCGGTGTTCCATTACACTATCAGAACTTGCTGGGGATGATACTATTTATTGGGGATGATATTACTGTTGGGGATCACATTCCTGCTGGTGATCACATTCCCGCTGGGGATGGTTTTCCCCCTATTCTTTCCTCGCTTCGCATTGTCCGACCCTTTTGGAACTTGGTCGATGATCGGCCAAGGATGCTCTTGCATCTCGATGATCTGTTGTGGATTTTCATGGAACTTCATCCTTAGTTTTCTCAATTGCTGCTTTTCAGTTTTTTTTTTCATTATACCCCCTTGACATTTAGACCAACTCATCATTTGGTCTTGCAACAAACGTCCTTTCAGTTTCATTGCCTTATCTTTGGCATTTCCTGCTCGCCTTTTGCTTTGCACCATTTTGGCAATTAGTAGTAAGCTCTGGAAAAAAAATCCTTCTAAAAACAAACTACTGGAGAAAAACACTTTAAACCAAGAAATGAAAAGTGATGACTTCAAAAAGATAAAAGAAAAAGTCTTTCTGAACAAATGTTGGGGAAAGAAAAAGAAAAGAACTTATCTGAATTGTACAATCAATCCCAATGATCATGTCATGCATTTTCGGATTTACCAACCCAGTCTATTTATATCAATCAATTTTTCTGACGGCCTTACTTTGCTGGGGATGCGCAGAAGCCTAACTCTCGCCGGATGCGGATTATTTTTGCCAATCATATCTTGCTAGCCCCTTTTATATCCTTGTTGCCTCATAGTGCCCTTCGAGGGGTTTTCACTGATGAGGCTCTCTCATTTCTCTCAACTCCCGTCGCCTTATGGTGCCTGTGAAGGTTTTCACCGATAAGACTCTTCTCACTTTATTTTTCTAAGCTGGAGATTGGAGTGTTACTGATATGACTCTTTACTTGGGATTTTTTAGGTTATCAATTCGTTGCCGACTTTTCTCTGCTTTCATTTGCCCGACTTGGCACTCCTCGGATTCTGATCGGGAGGTCTTTTTTGGACATCAACAGGGTTTTTTTGTTTATGGCTAAAAGAAAAGGGGGCATCAAAAGGGTTCAAAATAATTCTGATGGGTAAAAACTATTACAACTCTTGGAATCGAAGTTCTTTCCCAACATTACAAACATAACTTCTGCCCCAGTTTCTCGCTTGGGGATTCTTATTTTTGGTTACACTATGACCGAGCTGTGAGGCGCCTACGTATCCTTCTTTGAGGAATCAGGTCAAACGTAGTTCCCAATGACTCCTTTGTTTTTGTTATTATTTTCCTTTTTTTTTTCGTTTTCATTAATGATTCCAAGAGAGGGGTATGAAGGAATAAGTAAGGCTCAAAGGGGTAAAGCAAAGGTTAAAAGTGTTTGGCTAGAAGAAAGAATTGCCTCCGTCATTTCATTCTCCGATAAATGCCAAGTACAAAAAAACAAACAACAACTACAATTAATAGCCATGTCGATGCATCTTCCCTCGACATCTGTCTGACATAAAGCGCAACTGGATAACATCTTGGTCACAATAGACGGCCCTTGCCAATTCAGGACAAATTTGCCATTTTGCTTTGGCCTAATGTGGGAGGATCTGTTTCAACACTTGCTGTCCCTCTTCAAATTTCCTGACATCGTCTGCATCCCCTAAATTGATGACTTCTGTGTCATTTAAGTTGGGCTTGGATTTCTCTTCCAACTAGCTTAACTCTCTGTTTGTCTCTTCGAAGGCTTCATCATCACCGTATTTCGATTCGTCATCATGATTGACCTTTTGTACAATTAGTTCGAAATCAGATTGATTTTTTAGACTAAGTTGAAGATCTGTTGTGCATGCCATGTCATTGGAATCAGTATAAAGAGCATTGTTTAGAAAAAAAAAACAGACTTAAAACAAAACAAGAAGAGAAAAACTTTCACTTTATAAAAATACGGGATAACATAGTTTCACACTAAAACAAAACTGGATTACAACTCTGCAATAATCCAAAACAAAAAAAGAAAAATCAGAGCCCACTACCAAGATTCCCTTCGGATAGGGAGAGGAGTAGCCATCCAATTGTTGATTTTTGCTTTCAGCCCCACAAACTGTACATCTGCCTTGCTGGACCCTTTCCCCGTCACCATGACCGACTTGTCATCTGTACACTGCACCCCTGTTTTTCCTGGTCGATTTTTTTTTTACTATTTTCACCGGCACGGATCATCATTACCGTTTGTGAGGGATTCTTAAACTCTTTGTGCCCTAGTTCGATCATGTGGGTCTCATGGTGCGCTAGTAGCGGACTCTAATTAATGTTTGGCGACTCTGGAACCTGAATCTCGATCCTATTTGTGTCAATAAGCTCTTGCACGACATTCTTCAACTTCCAGCATCTCTCAGTATCGTGTCCGGGAGCCCCCGAACAATAGTCACAACTTGCTGAAGGGTCAAGATTTCCAGGAAGGGGATTTGGTAATTTGGGTTCAATAGGATTCAATAGGCCTAACTGCCTCAATTTGTGGAACAGGGTAGTATAGGATTCTCCCAACGGAGTATATTTCTGCTTCCTCTCATTTTTAAAAGCTTGATTCCCACGGAAACCTGACCCTGGAGGATTTCTATAGGCCCTCGGAAGTGGATATATGTTTGGTGGAGGTGGGTATGTATTTTGGGGAGCCGGCGCGCGCCATTGTGCGTGTGCTGGAGCGTGGATATAGGTTTGTGCATGATGAACGGAAAAATGGGGATCTGGTAGTGGGTAATAATGTCGTGGAGGGCTATATGGAGTGCGGGGGTAATTTTGGTGGTAGGGTTGTGGTTGGCTATAGTAGGGTGACGGGCCTCTAGATCCGAACCAGGCTCCAGACTCAACAGTCGTGACATCTTCTTTCTTCTTCTTCCCAAGTACACCCTCAGTACCGCTCTGGATGGCCTGAGTGGTTGCTTTAATTGCCGAATAGCTCAGGATTTTGTTGGACTTAAGTCCCTCTTCAATCATGCTGCCCATCTTTACAACCTCGTTGAAAGATTTGCCAACCGACGTTACCAAGTGACCAAAGTAGGTTGGCTCTAAAGTCTGCAAGAAGTAATCCACCATTTCACCTTCCCTCATCGGAGGATCGACTCTTGCTGCTTGTTCCCTCCAACGAAAACCAAATTCTCTGAAGCTTTCTCCAGGTTTCTTCTCGAGCTTTAACAATGTGAGACGGTCAGGGACGATCTCAAGATTATATTGGAAATGACCAGCAAATGCTTGCGCCAGGTCGTCCCAGGTGTACCACCTGCTGGGATCCTGCCTTGTATACCACTCTAGCGCAGATCCGCTCAAACTCTGACCAAAATAAGCTATCAGCAGCTCATCTTTACCACCTGCTCCTCTCATCTTACTACAAAAGCCCCGTAGATGTGCCATAGGATCGCCATGCCCTTCGTACAAATCGAACTTGGGCATCTTGAACCCTGCTGGTAATTGGACGTCAGGGAAAGGGCATAGATCCTTGTAGGCCACACTGACCTGGTTGCCTAACCCGTGTATGTTCCTGAAGGACTGCTCCAGGCTTTTAAATTTCCGCATCACTTCATCTTGTTCTGGGCTCTTAGCTAGCTTTTCAATCTCCGCCGGGACCTCAAATTGGGGGTTATAGGTATGTGGCTCGGGTGGTTTGAATGTGAGTTCAGGGGGGTAATATTGTGTGGCGTGAGCCTGAAACAGCGGCTCACTGGATGATCTGTGCAATGGGGCTGGGGGAGGTGCCACAAAGACGGGAACATTTGGTGGATGAGGGTTTTGAGTGGGTGGTGGAGCTTGGGAATCATAAGCCTCTCTTCCCTGATAATAGTGATGGCTTGGGAAACTTGTTGAAGGACCGGGAGAGGGGTATTCCGGCGTGTGTACTGGTTGGAGGGTAGGAGTAACGGGTAGTTCTTGCCCCTTCTGGGCTCTAGCTAAGGCTATCTGCATTTCATTCATTTCTAGCCTCATTTTTTCCATTTTCTCCAGGGCTTCCTTCAGCATCTGATTGGCCGTTTTTTCTGACTCAACGCTGTTGTCTGACCCAGTCATGCTTTCTGGTATAGGACCTTTTGATCTTATTTGATAATGGTATATTGCCAGTACTCTCTAACAAACTAACTGTCTGAAACTTCTGGTATACAACAAACCTTTCAGCGTTAAAGTTTTAACACATATCGCAATTGCATGTTGTAATGTAATGTACCTAGGCAGTTTAACCATTTCAATCATGTTTTTTTTTCCGGGCTTCTTGAAAGAAAGACTTCTAAAAATATTTCTTTTTCGCATTTTGACCTTTTTTTTAGCAAAAGGGGAGGTTGGACCCGATAAGGGTTGCCTACGTATCTCACATCCGGTGAGAATCAAACCCGCGTAGTTCGGGCTATCAAGAATAAGTAGATGAATTTTTTTTTAATTATATTGTTTTTTGAATTTGTGAAAGAACTACTTTAAAAGAAGAAAGGAAGTATTATTTTTTGGATTTTTGATTGATTTTCTTTTTAAAAGAAAGACTTCTAAGATCTTTTTTTCTGAATTTTCATTTGTTTTTTTTATTCTAAAGAAAAAGAAAATATTTTTCGGAATTTTACCTTTAATAAAAGAAATGCTTCTAAAAATGTTTTTTGAATTTTGAATTTTCTTTTCAATTTTGAAAGAAGAATCAAAATATTTTCGGATTTTTTTTATTTTATTATATTTTTTTTTATTTTTTTTATTTTTTTTTAAAAAAATAATTAAAAAGATTTCTAAGGAAGTCAATAATGGAAAATATTTTTGGATTTTTTTTTGTTTTGAAAATTGGGGGTCTAAAAAAAACTTTTCTAGACTTTTTGGCAAGACAAATATTTTTTGCAACAAATAAAGATATATAGATATATATATATATTTTGGAAATAAAGAAATTTTTTTGGATTTTATATATATATAAATAATTTCAATGTTTTTATTTTTTATTTTTTATTTTTTATTTTTTGCATTTTCATAAACAAATAAATAACAAAAAAAATATTTTTAAAAAATAAGACTCTTTTTCATTTTCATTTTCATGGCAAGACAAACTATATATTTTTTCTATTTTTTCGAAAAACATAACATAACAACGACTTTTTTTTTGCTTTTAATAAAACAAACTAATAAAACATTTTTTTCTCATTTTCTTAAAATTTCGGCGGAGTTTTGACAGTATTTGGGCATTTGGTTTTTTTCAAAAATAAACAATCGATTCCCTAACCGCTATTTCTTTTTTTCAGTTTCAAAATATTATTCCTGATATTCACAAGTCAGTCAGCACACAAGTCCGAATCAAATTAATGCACAAGTAGTAACAAGTAAGATGCATCAGGATGGTCATTTTGATTTTTGGGTACACCTGTCCTAGACAGACCCAACCCCTGTGTTGAGCCTCCAAAGTCAAATGCACGTGATGCAAACAAACGTTCCTACTAGGGATCCGACATGAGGCTTTGTTATACTAAGTTTAAAAACCTAAGTGTTTGTTCTAGACCTGGCTTACCCGAGCGGGCAACTCGAGCCGGGGGGGCAGCGTACCGGGAATACAGAAGCTTCATCGGCTTAGCAACTTGTCCTAACCTCGTTCTAAATTGGGATTTGACACTATACAGAAAAGAAGTCGTACGAAGTACGCCCTTCTTCATGATTAAGAAGACTCAGAGAGAAGATGAGTTTCGGCACAGTTTATATACAGTTCACGTAGTATCAAAGCGGTAAAAGGCAACCAATCAGCACATTGAGCCAAAACATGTAACAAAATCAGATAAAACCAAATATAACAATTTATATAAGCTCGAATTTCTAACCCTGAACCAGTGGTTCTGGGTCTTTTTCCCCAGCAGAGTCGCCAGAGCTGTCACACCTCCTTTTTCCGACCCCCGCGAAGGGCGTAGGAGTTTTTTCCAATTAAAGGACAATCGAAACGAGATTTATTTATTTATTTCAGAGTCGCCACTTGGGAGATTTAGGGTGTCCCAAGTCACCAATTTTAATCCCGAATCGAGGAAAAGAATGACTCCATATTACAGTCTGCGTACCAGAAATCCGGATAAGGAATTCTGTTAACCCGGGAGAAGGTGTTAGGCATTCCCGAGTTCCGTGGTTCTAGCACGGTCGCTCAATTGTCATATTTGGCTTATTTATCTGATTTTAATACAATTATAAACCGATGTGCCAATTTTAACTTTTTGCCACTTTATTATTATTATTATTATTATTATTTTTTTTTTTTAAAAATAAAATAAAATTGTGAACATCGTTTAAAACATGTCTTTGGATTACGTCACATGAAATGCACCCGCAATCCGGATCACATTTTTATTCAATGTTTTAGGATTTAGATTTGGGTCGCATGAAATGCGCATCCGAGTTTAAGAAGGTAAAATTAATTAAATCGCGCCTAAAGAGTCTAGCGCGTCATTATCTTTGGGGAAGGAAGTGCAATTCACTAAACAATCCATCCCAAATTCTAAGTAATTTTTTTAAAATAATTAAATAAATAAATAAGTTTGGAGAATCCTGTAAATTTTTGTATTATTTACATCTATTTATTTTTAGCGAAATCCTTCCTTATTTTAAGAATATCCTTTAATGATTACCTTTTTATTATTACTAAGTTTGTCTATAAATATAAAATCAATATCTACATTCTTGAAAACAACATATTAAATAGAAGAGAAAAACAAATATTAACAGAAAGTAATAAAAATTATAATCATAAATACAACATGGAATAAAAAAAAAAAACTAATTATCCCATAGTTGGATTAAAATTCAAATTGTTAGTAAGACTTTATTGAAACTAATTATTTACAAATACTGAAAATTAAAAGAAAAAAAAAACTTGATTACTAAACCATATTTCTAAAAAAATTAAACAATTTAACCTTAACTAACTTTGTTTTAATTCACATCATGTTCTAATACTTGATTCGCAAACTAATTCATGTTTTAACTGAAATTAACTACATGATTCCGATTAACTTATCGTTGACGAAAAACCTTATAAATAAGGAACTTAGTCAATTTTTGCCAAACTGATTTAATAACGCCATTTTTACGTTATTTCTTCTATTTTTTTTTATTATTAAACAGTTTTAATTAATAATCAGGCTTAAATATATTTCCTAATAATCTGGTTAAGGCGTTTTTTAATATGTCGCTATAATATGCCTAGTTATGCCAAATGACAGTGATTTACAGAATAATAATACATGAATAACCTAAATACAATACAAAAAAAAAATTAAACGAAATTAAAAATTTAACACTCCATTCTTCATTTCAGCTTACAAAATGCCAAAATTACAGTTGTGTACCTGATATTGTCAATATAAGAAGAAGAAAGTCAGCAACGTAATACGTAACACAGCAACAACAACAATAACCAGCAATAACCAGTCAACGAAAATCCCAGTGACAGATTTGAAAAATTCAAAATAAAATCCAGGAATGCCGAAAATAACGGACAGAAACCAAGGGAAATTTTCAGATTTTTTGAAAGGCTAGTTAATCTTCAACCCTTAATTTCTACACCTGTATACCAGAATATTTATCAGGTGTGTACTACTTTCTCTTCTAATTTTCAACTTTTTTTTTATTTTTCTTTGTATGTTTTTTCTTTTCTTGAGAGTTTCAATGTTTTTTCGGAATAAGTGTTCAGCTCTTTTTTTTTTCTAATCTCTTTTTTTTTTCTCTGTCTGTCCCCCCTATCTGATTTCAAGACTTCTCTTTTATAACCCATCCCATAAATCTTTCAATTAATTAAAATCAATACTTTTTCTCTACCCAACCCATTATCTTTCCACTCATCCCCATTACATTAAATAAACATATCACACCACCCCATTATATTTTGTCCCCCATGCTTTATTTAAAATAACACAAGATTCCCCCACTATATTTTGTCTTGTCCCCCCTTTATATTAAACAATTATATCACAACCCACCCCATTTCATTTTGTCTCCCATGCTTCAAATAAACAATTACAAAATGTACAATTCCTAAACTACCCCTCACGACCTTACTGAAATTACCAAACTACCCCTGAACGTACTACAAATTACCAAACTACTCATCAGCTATAACACATCAATTAATCAAACTTAACCAAAATATAGGCAATATGGTTAATTTCTAAAAATGTTCAAACAACAAATTTCATGAACATGATTTCTTCAACATTTCAATAACAAATCACATGAACATGATTTCAACCACAAATCATATGAACACAAATTGAACAACCAAGAACAACTAAAATTTGATTGAACAATATTTTTAGCAACAACAAACCTATTTTCGGATTTAACAACAACAACAAACAAGTATATTTAAATTTCTAACTTCAATCATATTGAACTTAAAATCAATTCTAACAACATTACAACAAACAATTCCTATATTAAACTTAAACAAGATTGTGAGACAAATTCAAGAAATAATCATAAATGATAAACAAAAAATCAAACTATACAAATTTCGGATCCAAGATCAACCAAACAAAGTATGAACATGAATGAAAATATTCAATAACAATAACAAACAAACTTTGTTCAAACTTCGAATTAAACTTAAACAAAACAAATAAATACATTCAAATTACTAATCTTCAACTAATCAATTAAATCCAACCAAAATTATAACAAAGATATATGATCCAAAATTAAGAAGCAAAACATAACTTCACATTAAATTACTAAATAAAAAAACGAACTTCAAACAAAGATGAACATGAATTAAACAATGTTAACAATTTCTGAAAATACGTTTAACACATGAAACAAATTGAAGAAACAATTAATTTAAAACTTCAATTTGAATAACAAACATTAAACTAACAATTCCCTTTTTTTTTTTACAAAAAATGAATAAAATTAGAATGAAATAAACATGAAAAACAACTAATTAATTTCCCATTTAAATCTGAAAATTAAATTATCAAAACACATGAAGCAAACTAAAAATTAATTCAAACGATAAACATGAACAAAACAAGGATCGAACATTTATCGATTTTTATTTCGAGAAATATAAAACGAAATATGGACAAAATAAAACTCAAAACCAACTAACCAGAGATGAATCAACGATAAACTCCCCTTCCTCTTGAACTCGAAACAACACACCACAGACTCAAACGAAAACCAAACGAATCCTTGATGAAAAGGAAGGAGATGATGCACCATTAGAAGCAGAAACGAAGCCGTAGCAGCTGGTCGACGCAGCTGGAAGGAGGAAGAGAAGCAGCGGTGATATGGCTGAAGAAGAAGCAGCGTGAAGCAGCAGCACCGGCAGCAGCACGACGGAGGAAGTAACTGCGACAGCCGCGGCGACGAAGAGAAGACGCAGTCGCGACAGCAGCCATGGCAACGAGCGGAGCTGCAGCGGCGACACGGCATCGGCTGCGTAGTTGTCCAGGAACTGAAGCACGGCCATGGCAATCAATGAAGCAGCAGATGTGTCGAGAAAAGGGTGCAGCAACAGTAAAGTAAACGACGCGACACGACGAGGAGGATGAAGTCGCGTTGGTGGTTTTTGAGGTCGTTCATGGTTTCTGAGGTTGTTCATGGGAGGGCAGCTTGGAGACGACGTGTGTGTGTGTGCAGTGAGGAGGATGGAAGGGAAGCCATTGATGCTAGGGAGAAACTTGGAGAAGAAGAAGCAAAAGTGGGGGGGCGGATTGTATATTTGGTCTTTTTAGGGTTTTTTCATTTTTTATTTTATTTTATTTTGTTTGTAAAATAATAGGGGTGTTGGGTTATGGACTGGGTCGACCCAGTTCGAAATGAACTGGGTCGTAGGGAAGGTTAGACCATTTTTTGGGCCTATGGCTTGAAATCGAAGAAGAGGCCCAATTCCGACTTTCTTTATATTTTCGCTCTCTTTCTTCTTTTATTTCTCTAAAACTAAATTATAAAAATACTTAAACTATTATTAAGAATTAAATTAAGTTATAAAAGCGCAAATTAACTCTCAATAACAATTAACGCACAATTAAGTAATAATTAAGCATAAAATTATATATTTGGACATTAAATGCTAAAAATGCAAACGATGCCTATTTTTGTAATTTTTATTTTTTGTAAAACAAATTTAATTACTAACAATTGTAGAATTAAATCCTACATGCGAAAGGCGACATATTTTGTATTTTTTATTAATTTAACAAATAAACATGCACAAACAAATACAAATAATTATTCAAAATGTCACAAAATATCACAAAAATGGCACACCAAGAAAAATTATTTTATTTTTGAATTTTTTGGGAGTAATTCTCATAGGCAAAAATCACGTGCTTACAGGTAGTCCTCCACCATGTTTGTGAAAATAGTCATCATACACCTTTGAAAAGTCGTCGGTGCATTACATAAACCAAATGACATCCGCTTGAAAGCAAAAGTACCATAGGGACATGTAAAGGTTATTTTCTCTTGATCTTCTGAAGCAATGAAAATTTGATTGTAGCCCGAGTACCCATCAAGAAAGCAATAGAAGGCATGACCGGCCAATCTATCAAGTATTTGATCTAAGAAAGGAAGTGGAAAGTGATGCTTCTTTGTGACTTTGTTGAGCTTGCGATAGTCCATACACACCCTTCAACCGGTCACCGTTCTTATAAGAATAAACTCATTCTTATCATGGGTGACTACCGTCATTCCCCCCTTCTTTGGGACACATTGAACCAGAGAAGTCCATAAACTATTAGAGACGAGGTAGACAACCCCGACATTCACCCACTTGATAATCTCTTTCTTGACAACTTCTTGCATAGCCTCATTGAGACTCCTTTGATGTTCAATATATGATTTGGTGCCATCCTCCAACTTGATCTTATGCATGCAAAATGCGGGGCTTATTCCCTGAATATCTGCCAATGTCCACCCAATATCCTTCTTCCTCTTTTGTAGCACCACCAATGTGGAATCTACCTGCACATTAGTCAAACAAGGGGAAAGAATAACCGATAAAGTAGAACAAGAACCAAAAAATTCATACCGAAAATATGGAGGCAATGGATTCAACTCCAAGGTAGGAGGCTCTTCAATAGAAGGCTTTGTAGGAGGAGTTATCATATTTTCAAGATCCAAGGAGAATTTTCGGGGTGCATAGTTGTATGAACCCATTCATTGTAAAGAGTTCACACATTCCATGAAGCCATCCATCTCGTCATCATCAAAGTTGAGCAAGACGGCCTCCAACATATCACCAATTGATTGTAGCACTTGTTTCATCAATAATAACATTGGTCACCAAGTCCACAAAAAAACATACCTCATTGCTATTTGGTTGCTGCATGGACTTACACACATAGAATACCACTTTTTCATCACCAACCTGGAAGGTGAGTTCTCCGGCTTCAACATTACAAATAGCCTTACCCGTTGCAAGAAAAAGTCTCCCAAGAATAATCGACACTTCATAATCAACCTCACAATCTAGAATGATAAAATCCGCCAGAAGAATGAATTTATCAATACGAACCAAAACATCTTCAATCACTCCCAAAGGCCTCTTCATAGTACGATCGGCCATTTGCAATCTCACAGAGCTGGATCTTGGTTTTCCAATTTCCAAAGTCTTGAAAACCGAATAGGGCATCAAGTTAATTCTTGCCCCAAGATCACAAAGAGCTTTAGCAAACTCGGCACTTCTAATTGTACAATGAATCATGAAAGCACCGTGATCCTCTAACTTAGGAGCCATTGCATGAAAAATTTCATTCATTTGATGAGTGACTTTGATGGTCTCAAAATTTATTGACCGTTTCTTTGTCACAAGATCCTTCATAAACTTTGGATAATCGGACATTTGTTCCAAAGCTTCAACTAATGGCACATTGACTGAGAGACTCTTCATCATTTGAATGAACTTCTTCAATTGATTCTCACTATTTTGCTTGGAAAGTCTTTGAGGGTATGGAGGTTGAGGCTTAGGCAATGGTGCCTTAGACTTTTCCACTACCGGCTCTAGTATGTCAATAATGTGTTCCCTAGACGTGTTCACCTCCACTTAAGTTTCTTCCATACTATCATCAATGTTAATCTGAACTTCATCAATAGGTTGCACTACATTGGTCGTGATCTCTTCTTCTTGCATCACTTGATCATCATCAACAAGTTGCCTTCCACTTGAGGTGGTTGCATTCCTGCCTCTTCCACTTCTTGTGATAACCGCCATGGCATGTCCCGTGTTATAAGCACCCTTTAGGTTTACCACCGTGTCATTTCATAGTTCTCCCCTTAGGGCGAGAATTTAGAGCTTGAGATATTTTCCACATTTGAACTTCTAGGTTACATATCGATGTATTGTGTGAGGCAAGTTGGGCATACAAATCAGAATTCTTTTCCATTATTTGCTTGAATATATTTTCAATACGCCCCATCTCATTGTTTAAAGAAATTAAACCATGGGAAGGATAAGGAGGCGGGTTTCTTGGTTGTTGGTACATTGGGGGCCTTTGAAAACCCGACCTCCGGTTGCCTTGATTGTTGTTCGATCTGCCTTGATCATTACCTCCCCAATTTTCTTGGTTGTTTCCACTCCAATTTCCTTGATTGTTAGAATTCCAATTTTCTTGATCGTTTTGAGGTCGCCATTGTTGTTGGCTTGGGCCTTGGAAGTTGTTTCTTTGCCCTTGAAAATTATTCACATATTGCACTTCCTCATCTTTTTCATTATAGGAATCATCTTGCTCAAAACTACCATCTTCTTACACATAGTTCTCTACTTGATTTTGCACTTGTGAACCCTTGGTCCTCCTCTTGTTCACCATTATGTTCATTCCTTACATAGCATTGACTTGATTAGGAGTTTTCACTTGATTTAGTTGGGCCTTTGCTAGTTGAGTCATGGTAGTTGTCAATTCACCAATGGCTTGCCAATGGTCTTGCAATTCTTTGTAAAATTGGATCATATTCGGTCACCTTGTGGAACATTAGTTGGGATTGCCAAGCCGACGATGTTTTTGCCATCTCATCCAAAATTTCACATGCCTCCGCATAAGGTAGTCATAAAGTTTCCACCGGCTAGTTAATTTACTACACATTGGTTGGTTGTGTTAATCCCACGATAGATGGTTTGTTGAATCATTTTTTCCGTCATATCGTTGTTGGGATATTCCTTGACCATAGTTCTATAGCGTTCCTATATCTCGTGTAGTGGTTCATTCGGCTCTTGCTTGAATGCCAAGATCTCATCTCGAAGTGTGGCCATGTGTCTGGTAGAGAAAAATAGCAATAAATTTTTCCGCCAACTCATCTCAAGTGTTAATCAAATGGTTCAGCAATCATTCCAACCAATCTAAAGCTTTCCCCAGTAGAGAGAAGGGAAAAAGCCTTAGCCTAAATGCATCATCGGAGATAATTGTTTGCTTGCTCCACCAACAAGCATGCAAAAACCCCTTCAAATGTTTATAAGCATTTTGTGTTGGAGCACCGGTGAAGAAACCCCGTTGCTTAAGCAATGTGAGTATCACATTGGTGATTTAGAAGTTGCCCGCCTTAATACGGGGGGGGGGACTAATGCACTAGTAACCTTCATTTGGCAATATTCGGTGTGGAGCTGCTCATGGTGGAGGTGGGGGTGGAGCTGGCACATTGTCATAAGGAACCTGGCCTCTTCGATTGGTTTGACGTTCAATAGGTACCTCCTCAACTTTCTCATCCTCGCCGTCCACATCCCCCAAAGGCACATTTCCGAGATTGTTGTTCGCCGCCGTGGTTGTACCTAAAATTTCTCACACAAGTTAGTAACACGAAAGGAAAAGAAGATATTCCAAAAACAAACCCAAATATATAGCTAACACCATTTTAACTCCCCGTCAATGGCACCAAAAATTGATCTACATCCAATCCGCACTCAATAGTGAGTGGAAACGGTTGTTGAAAGAATATTACCCAACAAGAGTCGGGGTCGATTTCCACAGGGAGTTACTGGGGGTGTTAGGAGTATACACTTGACGAAAGCGAATGGACTAACTAAATTTCACTTCCACAAAGGTTTTGATTTCTAATTATAATTTTACTCTAGCAATTATAAGCTAAGAAAAGAAACTAGAAGTGAATGATTGTTTTTGGTATTTTTCCAAATAGTTAAAAAGCCTAGGGATGTGACCATAACCTAGGTGTTTGCCTAATGAGTTAAATACGTTAATACTTATTTTGTTGATTGGGGTGTACTATAGCTCTCAACTCTTTATTATCCACTCAATACCTCTCGGTCAAAGAGTGATTTTGCCACCCTTTAACTAGGCTAATCAAATCAATTAGCCCAATTCCTTATTATCCAAGTTATCCTAGACTAGGTCCCTCTTTCTCAAGTAGAGACCAAGTCAAAAAGGCATGAATCAATGTTTGCAACCATTAATTCTAAAATTGAAGTATAAACTAAGCCAAATAATCAATACCCAATTATAAACAAATATTAAATTATGTATCCATAAGGTTTATACACTAGGGCTGGGTCACAACCCTAGCAAGAATCTAGCTACTCATAGTGGGAATTGAAGAAAATAAAGAAGAAATGCTATTTAAACTCATAATCTAAGATTAAAATGATAAAATATAATGTTTAAACACTAAAATAGTCACAAACTCCCTAAAATGGCAAAATATAACGGCTACATCAGCTCAAACTTCGAAAATTGACATAAAAATATGAAACTCATCTATTTATAGTGGCCCAAAATTCGCTGACAAAAATGCCCATCCGGTGGTTTTGCAGGAATTGTGCGGTCTGCATATTTCTTTAGTTGGCAAGGTCTTGGAATTTGCAGTCGTACAATTCTGGTCTGCAGTTGCAAAGCTTCTTCTGTGGCCGCACAATTCATGTGCGGTCCGCACCCTGTCTTGGTTATTTACACACTCTCTGAACTTTTAATTATTTGTCAATGTAAAGCTTCTTTTGTGGCCGCACAATTCAGGTGTTGTCTGCACATTGGCTAAATTTCTGCTGGGCTCTTTCACTTGGTCTACGGCTGCAGATGGAATTCTGCGGCCCGCACTATCTTCTGCGGACCACACTTCTTAAGTTCTGCGGACCTTCTTGCCTTGTGAGCCGGAACACTCCTTTTTGAGTCGGATTTCATCATGGGAGCTCAAACTTCCAATATTCTTGAAATTTGCACACTTTCATTAGTTGCAGGAACATAAATCAATACTTTCGGACTAAAACAAAAGCAAAAAGGTGCTAATAAGTAGTCAAAATCCACACTTATCAGCATGGTTTGCAGAACTGCCCTAAGATAATTGGCATGGTCCCCCTGACTTCGTGAATATACAAGAATATCGTCAATGAACACTATCATGAAAGAGTCAATAAAAGGCTTGAAGACTCGGTTCATAAGATCCATGATAGCTGTCGGGGCATTCGTTAGCCCAAAAGACATTACCAGAAATTTGAAGTGCCCATATCGAGTCTAGAAAGCTGTTTTCGGAATATCCTGCTCCTTAATCTTCATTTGGTGATACCCTGACCTTAAATCAATTTTGGAGAAATATTTAACACACTGCAATTGGTCAAACAAGTCATCTATCCTTGGCAATGGGTACTTATTCTTGATAGTGACCTTGTTGAGCTGCCGATAGTCAATACATATTCTCAATAACCCATATTTCTTTCTTACAAAGAGAAATGATGCGCCCTAAAGCGACACACTCGGCTGGATAAAACCCTTCTCTAGCAAATCCTTCAACTACTCCTGCGGGTGCTGGAGTGCCTCGAGCTGGAGGAGGTGCTGCAGATATAGTAGCTGCAGAGCTGGATGGCTGTTCCGTACCCCTAACCACACCCTAGCGGGACGAACGACAATCCCTCTGGATACTACCTCTAATATCGCACACGTAGCATATGGGTTGGTCCATGTAGTATGCCCCAAAATGTATCTTCCTACACCTGGGGCATGGGGGTCTCCACTGCTGCTAGAATCTTCCACCAGGCTGACCCTGTTGGTAAAATTACCTATTGTCCTGACTGGGTCTGAAGCGGCTCTGCTGCTGACCGACCCCGATGGCGGTGCACTGACTGAAGACTTAGCAAAGGACTAGGATGGCCTGGATGACCCTCTCCTAAACACTGATCTCCCACCACTACCCCCACTAGAAAAACCACTGAAGTTGCCCACGGACCTGGCATTTTTGCTACCTTCTCGCTCCATTTTGGCCTTCAATTTTTGGGTCTCTGTGGCTTAAGCAAGTACCACTGTCCTCCCATAGTTCATATCAGAATTTAAGGCAGCTATAGAGGCCTCATTAATAAATAAGGGGTTGAGGCCCTGCACAAACCAGCGCACTCTAGCCTCCATAGTAGGCAACATGTAGATGACATACTTGGACAGGTGCGCAAACTTCATATGGTAATCCTACACACTCATGCTACCTTGTTTTAGGCTCTCAAACTCGGTTGTCTGGGCTTCCCTAGTCTCGGGAGGTAGAAATGATCAATAAAGGCATCGTTAAACTCACTCCACCTTTTCAGAGGGCTTCCCTCCTCATGCGACTCCTCCCATAGTTCAAACCAAGAATACGCCACCTCTTTCAGGCGATAACAAGCCAACTCCACTGCTTCCCTCTCAGTGGCGCGCATAAGTCGAAGATCTTGTGCATTTCATTAATGAATTTCTGTGGGTCCTCCTCGGGATCAATACCAATGAACACTGGCGGATCCATTTGAAGAAACTTGTTCACCATGGAACTAGCATAATCCCCTGGCTGGTTGGAATAAATAGGTGCAACATTTGATCTCCAGACCTGAGAAACCACTATTTGAGCCAACATCTGTATGGCTCCCCTAAAGTCTCTATTAGAAATACTGGGACCGGAAGCTAGGACTAGTGGTGGAATCGGAGTATCTGTTAGAGGTGGAATAGCTACACCCTCGGTGGGAGTAGGGATTGGTGCAGTCTAAGCAGGAGTAATAGAATTAGGCAGTGTTGTGGTTAGGGGATTATCCTCACCCCTTGGTTGCACACCCACATCATTGGGTATAGGATCAACTGCCACTCCGGGGGTTGGCATTGGCTCTTTGGCTAGTTCTTGCCTTCTCCTTAGGTGCCATATACTGAAAATTAGAACAATGCACGATTTAAAGAAGGATCAATCTAACAATCAGCTCTATCGCTCGATCTAGAACTTCTTTTGTGAAATTCTCAAAATACATTACACATTCATAGTTTAGGAGTGGAAACATGTAACACATATATAACATTTCTAGTTTGACTTTTCAAAAATTAAAATGCAATCCACATTATGTCTACGGAGCCTCTAATGGATATAAATGAGTAACATGATGGTGCCGGCAACAAGGCCCCAGCTATACCTCAAAACATTGTATATAAGGAACAAAAGATACAAGACCTCGATATCAAGTGGTACTTCACCAAGTCAACTGAGAAGAGAGTGTACCGCTATTATTGATCGATGCTGCTTGCTATGGAACCACCTGCATTCATTAAAGATGCAGTACCTCCGGCAAAAAGAGACGTTAGTACATATGGAATAGTACTAGTATGTAAAACTAAATACCCTCTTAATGAGTCGAGAAACAATACAAGGAAAAAAACATAGAATCAATAAGAACCTCAAACAATGATAAAGCATCAAGTTACGAGAAAGATAATATTTCACGTGAATATCAATATTATTAAGTTGGTAGATCATTAGTACCGATACACCATTGTGCTTTTAGCACGGAGTCCGATCTCGGTCCGATCGGCCCCCTAACACCACCATGTGCGGGGCATGATGTTCGACTTCGGCCCGATTGGCTAAGCTGTCTCACCACAATGCCGTGTGGGTCGACATCACATTCTGCTAGCAATCATTTCATCCCAATTAAGGGGAATAATCTTATCACATCAATCTCATCCCAATTAGAAAAATAATCTCAACACATCAATCATGGGTATTTACCCCTCAATCACTCCTACACTGGCACGTGTAGTTTCGGGGTTAGGTCAATTCAAACTAACCTCTCTCGGTGACTAAAAGATACTCCCAAAATATTTATTATATAATGAAGCTACAACTCATTTCATAATCTTTCACACATTGTTTTTATTTCATTGGAACTTTTGGTCACAAGTGTAATTTTCATTCTTGGTACGATGGCCTCATATTATATCGCATATTCACTTATTTCACTTTCGAGCATCATTATAGGTTATCAACTATAAAAGAATTTGAAATCAAGATTTTTAGTATGTATATGAACAATAGAAGTATTAAGCACATTGAGTTGTCTTTCCAAAATTAAGCATAATAAACTTGCATTTGAAACATGAATTGAAGTCGTAATATTATGATCCTAAATCCATACTTGAATACATTCTGGAAGAAGATCATACTACGAAGAGAAAATGGAACACATTTTGAGCATATAATTTTCAACACAATGATTATTTGAAATACCTGAATATACTCAGAGTGGCTCGGAATATGGGAATTAGGAACTTGAGCCAATCATACTTGAATCTTACGAGAACATCATAGAACTTGATTCTATAAGAGAAGTGTAGCCAACATACCTTGATGGAGCTCTTTGGTGATACTAAAACCTCCCACTACTCTTACAACTTCAATCTACATCAATATAATTCAATTAGACCAATATTAGTAAAAATTTCCAGGTTTTAGATTATTTTGGCATTTTATCAAACACCTAGAGTGCATAGCATTCAACTACCTCTAGTAATGGTGTTTCTTCATCCAACAATCCCTCCTTCCCTCCAATAAGAGATACCACAATATCCGTTGTCCACTAACTACCTTCTTATCACCATTATAATCATCAATGAACTCACATCCATCAAATTTTACCAATTAACTTATTACAAAATCTCTACAACACCCAATAACTAGTCTAAGCACTTATGGGATCCAATTAGCATCTCATAAGTGCTAGTACTTATTTCTTACTTATCTATTCACTAATAATCCATGCATGTAGGTTTAAGGGTAAAAGATTACCTCTTGTAGACCAAATCTTGAAAGAAAACTTTTGGGTTATTCTTGAGATTTTGAAGAAATCCTATGGAATCTAATCAAACCCTTATTGTAACTAGTGATTAAGAAGTGAAATCATCATCAAAACACACCTTAAAACTCATCTTTAGTGTGTATTGGAAGCCTTGGCCGGATGGATGATGGAAAGAAAAGCCCTAGTCTTGAAATTCTTTTATTTTTCTCTCTCTCAGCTCAGGTATTAATAGGCCCAGGTACAATATTTTTCCACTGGTGCTATAGCTGTGCTATAAGGCTTTAGCTCACTGGTTTGCTATAATTTCTACTTCCCTATGTAGTTGTGCTATGGGGAGATAGTTCACTATATTTTCTTTAGTTTTATTGCTTTGAAATTAGCGTCCAAGTGTTCCCCGTTATTGCAACACTCAAAGATTAATAAAATAATTATCCCCAAGTATCCAAATAACTTCATCCACTCCAGTAATTTCTCATGTAGTTCAGGTCTAAATTAAATTGTATTCCTAAGATCGAAATTGCTCGAATTAGCTATAGAAATTCACGGGGCCCTACACATTAGCCTACCTCGGCACCACAAATCTCGAGTTCTTGGTTAAAAACTTACGGGGCCTTACACCAAATCGATCAAAAAAGCAAAAACTTTTTTGGTTTGGTTTAGCTTTTATTTTGAATTTTAAAAACCGATCAAATTTGGTTTGATTTTGATTAAATAAAAAAATAACTGAAAAAATCGAACCAAACTGACTATAGAAGTAGCTATTTAAAATTTATTGTTACACACACACACACACACACACACACACACACACATATATATATATATATATATATATATATATATATATATATATATATATATATATATATATATATATATATATATATATATATATATATATATATATATATATATATATATATATATATATATATATATATATATATATGTGTGTGTGTGTTTTTATATAAAGTTTCTAAAATTTTATGGTACATGTTTATCATTTGCGCTCTTAGTCTAGTTCTTTACTATTATAATAATCTACTCTTTTGCCTTTACATTCTAGTTTGATTGATAGTTTTCTTTTTTCAAGTACAAGATTCTGTTCATGTTAAAAATAATCTATTTTTAATTGAGTCTTTAAATTATTCATCACCATTTGATTCAATTATCATCAACATATATTGGTAAATGATAGAGTTTTCAAAGAGCAATTGAAGTGTTACATTGAAAGTGTAGTCGTTGGAATATGTGTTTGGTAGTTATATCTCATATTTTAAAAAAAAAAATCGATAAATAACCGAAAAAACCTAAAACATGACATAAACTGAATTGATAAAAAAACCCAACTAAATTGCTTTAGTTTGGTTCTAATATTTGACAAATCGACTTATCTAGGTTGATTTCCTTTTAGGAAAAAATCGATCCAAATCGAACCATGAACACCCATAATTAATGTTATAAAAAGATTTTCTTAATAAAGGGATTGGAGGGATTAAAATACTTAGACGTGAGGGGAGGCGATGAGAGTAATGGGAACTAAGAGACCCTCCATTGACCACTTCCTTTCCCTCTTCACAATCCATCCAATTTCCTAAACACAAACATAACAGTCTTACTTTCCTTGTTTTTCTCTCTTCCACTTCTCTACCACTCTCTTCTCCTTAGCAATTTCTATGACGAACAAACAAACAAACAAAACAACAACACAAAAATCAACCCAAAAATCCCCATCTAAACATGCCGTTTTCCATTTGATCCTCCATTGGATTTTCCTAATTGGCAATGTGCTACAATGTATCGCAGGACGCTGACTATTAACTGGGATGGACTCGGAGAAGATGATGATGATGATCACTTCTTCGAGTCCTCTGACCGTCTTTCCTCGGTCGTTCCCCAGGACTTGGCGTCCTCGGGATCAGATGATGAGGTTGAGTTTGAGGATAGTCGACATTCTTTCTCGGCCTCGGCTTCTATCAAAAAAATCCGAGGCCTTGATATGGAGAAAACAACAATCAACAATCCTCCTCCCATTGTCATGGAAGATTACGGCATGTGGATGGCTGAGCCTGGAGACGTTAAAGAGCGTCGAAAACGCTTACTCCAGGGAATGGGGTTGACAAGCAATAAAGAACTCCTCAAGTTGACTAGTGCAAAAGTTATACGAGCCATTTCAAGAAAAGTTGATACATGCAAAGATTCTAAAACAAAAGTTAATATTTCTTCTAAAGAAGAACTAAAACAGGAGGAGCCAGAGCCTGAGCCTGAGCCTGAGCCTTCGAATTCGCCACCAATTTTGCTGCTCAGGTCGAGATCAGATGGTGACATACAATTTTTCTCTGTAACTACCAAGAAAAGGAAAGAACAACTAATTGGCGACGTTTCTAAACAACGTCTCACCAGGACATTTTCAGGAGTTTTGGCACCAACCACAAGAATATGCCAATACGCAAATTCTGCTGTAATGGCGCAGCCCAAAAAGGGCACCACAAGTAAATCTTCACCACCACAAAATGGCAGTGAGAATATGCCATCATCCACATTGCCAAATGGATGTACTGATTTGGGATTTGCTTCATTTTTCTTGATAAAAAATCTTGACACTGGAAAAGAATTCATTGTTAAAGAGTCAAATGAAGAGGGAATGTGGAATAAGCTCAGTGATTTACAAACTGGAAAGCAACTTTCAATGGAGGAATTTGAGAAATCTGTTGGATACTCTCCTGTTGTTAAGGAACTGATGCGCCGCGCAAATGTTTCAACAAACGATGAAAGGAAACTAAACGTAAATGCATACCTCAATAAGAGTTTCAGATATAGCAAGAAAACAGGAGTTGCTCTTTTAAAGAACATAAAAGGAGTTGCAAATAGTATGAGTGGATTAATAACTGATAAAGAATTCGAACAACCTGCACCAGTGGAACAGAAACAAAACAAGAATTCCTCACAATGGATTAAAGTCCGCCAACAAGGAAAGATTTACAAAGATTTTACAGCTTTGCAATTGTGTCAAGAAATTCAGGCTCATGAGGGATCTATATGGACAATAAGATTCAGCACGGACGCACGTTACTTAGCAACTGCAGGAGAAGACAGGGTAATTCATGTATGGGAAGTACAAGAATGTGATGTTATGTCTACAAAACCATCCGATGATCCGAATTCTGTTAGTGACACACCTGTTCATCCAACGGCTGGAAGTAATTCAGACCGTCCGCCCCTGCCAGTAATCACACATAAGAAGAAGGGGAAGACTTCTAATAAGAAGAAGGGCAACTCACTTCCAGACTATGTAAATGTACCAGAAACTGTTTTTGCACTCTCCGAAAAACCAATATGCAGTCTCAATGGTCATCAGGACGATGTCCTGGACCTTTCTTGGTCAAAATCTCAGGTCAGTTTTCATGTACTTAATCAGTTTACTAATTTGATGTTTACTATGACATGAAAAGGGCAACCTAGTGCACTAACCTCCAGCTATACGCGGGGTCTGAGGATGAGCTGGACCACAAGAGTCTATTGTAAGCAGCCTTACCCTGCATTTCTGCAAGAGGTTGTTTCCACGGCTCGAACCCGTGACCTCCCGGTCACATGACAACAACTTTACCAGTTACGCCAAGGCTCCCTTCATGTTTACTATGACATGATAAATGAAATTTTGATGCAGCTGCTTCTTTCATCTTCAATGGACAAGACAGTGAGGTTATGGGATATTGAAACTCAGAGCTGCTTAAAAATGTTTGCGCACAACGATTATGGTGAGATACCGTCTTACTACATTGTAGCTACTCAATCAAGGCCATATTAAAATTACCATCACATGTTTTGACAACTGATGAATCTCTGTGCGGCAGTAACCTGCATACACTTCAATCCAGTAGATGACGATCACTTCATCAGCGGTTCACTGGATGGAAAAGTCCGAGTTTGGAATGTATCTGATAGGAAAGTTGTGGACTGGACAGATCTTCATGAAATGGTTACTGCTACTTGCTACACTCCTGATGGCCAGGTATGTATAGCCCCAACTTTTACTGGTTTCAAACATGCCAAACCACTTCCCCCGCAATTCTAGTCATATTAGAGGTAAACAGTACCACTGATATTTTGCTTTTCTTTACCTAAAGGGTGCTTTAATTGGCTCACATAAAGGAAGCTGTCGCATGTACAGCGCCTCTGGTAAGTAAATCATCACACAGAATCATTTATTCTAGTGATAATTTTCAGAGGAATGCAACTGTTAACTTCCAACGCGTTTGTGATTTAGAATGCAAACTGGAACAGAAGGAAAACATTGAACTCGAACCCAAGAAGAAGTCCCTAGCCAAAAAGGTCACTGGTTTTCAGGTATTTCTCTTTTCTATATCTACCACTCTTAGGCGGCGATCTTGAATATTAGGAGATCTATTTAAAAACTGAACTTGTTGATGTCCAGTTTGCTCCAGGGAGTTCAACAGAAGTGCTTGTAACTTCAGCTGATTCGCGTATCAGAATTTTTGATGGATCAGACATGACCTATAAATTTAGAGGTACTTTCTAAAAGATATAATCGTTTAAGAGCTTGAATTACATTCGTTCATTTCATAAATTGTGGATCTATTTGCTGAACCTCAGGTTTCCGGAATACAAGCAGTCAAATTTCAGCTTCATTCAGTCAAGATGGGAAGTATATCATAAGTGCAAGTGAAGACTCTCAGGTCTATATATGGAAAAGAGAACCACCTAAAACTGCAAGTGGTAAATCGAAAAGTCTAATCAATGTTCAAACTTATGAGTATTTCCAATGTAAAGATGTTTCAGTTGCCATACCGTGGCCTGGCAGTATAAAAAATCAACCACCACTTGTAGATCAGACACAATCGAAAAGGCATTCAAAACGTTCCCCGCCACCACCACATCCTACCAATGGATCTCCTACGAGGGAAGACAACTCGGCTGGTGCAAATAGCAAGAGGCATTTACCACCTCTACCGGCCAGGAAAAACAGCGCAGTGGAGAAAATTCAAAGTAGTCAAGATGAGGACTCGGCTCAAGACTCTCCAACAGATCCTGGAGTTGGTGCTAGTGAATCATTTTCGTCAAGTTCTCCATCGATCAGAGATGGCGATTCACCTTCTATATCTTCTTCTAGTAGGTTTGATGGTAGTAACAATCAAGGAAATGTCGCTGTCCAAGCAACAGCATGGGGCATGGTTATTGTGACCGCAACCTCGGGAGGGGAAATCAGGATCTATCAAAATTTTGGGATGCCATTGAAAGCTAGTCGACCGACCAATCTCTTTTAACACTTAACTAAGTCAAAAGAGCTAGAGTCTCAAGTTCAACTTCACTATGCCTTTTAGCTTCAAATGTCTATGATGTGAAACAGGCAATTTTGGTACCATTTAGATTAGACAAACCAAAATTAGTCACAATTTTGTTCAATGTTACAAGTAATTAAGCATTTTTGGCTTGTGAACTTGCCTTGTGTAAATTAATTGCTCTGTTGTCTTTGTAAGTGCGCAGATTCGTTATTATAATTAAGTAACTGATACCTGTTTTATTAACACACTAGTATATATGTTCGCGCGAAAACCTAAATAATATTTTCTGCTATACGAATATTTTAGTCTTGAACAAATTTAAAAGCATTATTTTTAATTTCTGCTATAAATTTATTTTAAGTATCTAACTTTTTTCCTTTTAAGTATTCAATTTCTTTTTATTCGAGTTAAATACTTAATACTTTCGTAACATTCTCGTTGTCTTAAATGTAAACAGAAGAATACTATATAAACAACACCTCAACTTGGCAACACGTTTCAAGTATTAAACTTTGCGCTAGACATATTCGTGTGCTCATAAAAGTAGACATTTCATGATTCCATGTAGGAAGTGTATTTGCTTTCTACATAAAAAAGTTAAAAATTTATTTTTTACGGCATGTCTTTCATTAAAATATTTTTTTCCTACTCTGTTACATTAAACTTTAATATATTGTTCTTATTTTTTCTTTTCTTCTCTTCCTATATTTTCTTTTTCCCCTACCGTATCTCTTTTGTAATATTTTTCCCTATACATTTTCTTTCCCTTCCTTTCTTTTGCTTTTTCCCCCTATTGCAACTCAATTGACACGAAAGTTACACAGAGTGTTTGCAACACTTTAATAATTTAGAACTTTTTAGCTGTGCTGCAAGATGTATAAATTGGATAAAATAACTTCAAATTCGATGATTTGCTTAGTTCATGCATCTATCTTCTAAAAAGCATAATAAATATATTTTATTTTGGGTAAAATAAAGACATATTACTTAAATACCGATATATATTAGATTATGAAAGGTTTATACTTGATATTAGATATTGCAATTAAAAAAGAATTTTAAATATTTGAAAAAGAACAATCAACTTTGAGAAAATATGGTTTAGTGATTTAGATGATCTAACCACTTCTAGGTCCCAAAAAAAATGAACCGAAGAAGAAGAGAACACAATTGAAAACGGTAGTGAGCAGCAAAAAAAATACATGAATGGACCATTGAAATAAAAACGCATCCACCAAATTAGAGAAATAGAAGAGAACAAATAACCTTTTGAAAACAATTATTATCAAGTAAAAATAATACATCAATGGAAAATCAAAAATAAAAATACAATGTTCTAGGTCAAACAAATTATAAAAAGATAAACAACACAGAGGGGGGAAAAGATTTCATTCGAATTTTATCTCCTCTATATATTAAATCGGTGGTAGTAATTGATAGATTTCATTAAATGGATCAGTAATTAGAGAGCCACTGTTACTTGTATTTATATGATATGGATACATACATTGGGATAAGTATATCACCTACAAAGATAAGTATTAAGAGTCCATCACATATATGGGATAACTACAAATATGAGATAAACTCTTAGAGTCCTAATACGCCCCCTCAATCTGGACTGGCAGACATGACAGACAAATTGTCACGTAAGAAGCTGAACTGAGATGATGGTAAACCCTTTGTGAAAATATCTGCAAACTGTAACCGAGTTGACACATATCGAACAACAAGATCCCCTTGAGCAACTTTTTCACGAATATAATGAATATTAACATCAATGTGTTTGGAGCGGTCATGAAACACAGGGTTATGAGACATATATGTAGAGCTCACATTATCACAAAGAACATGAACTGGGTTACGAAGATAGAGCCCGATAACATGAAGAATATTACGAATCCAAGATGTTTCAGCCACAGTATAGGCGATAGCTCTATACTCAGCCTCTGTAGAAGATTTAGAGACTATTGGTTGCTTCTTTGCACGCCATGAGATAAGATTAGAGCCTAAAAATACCGCAAACCCTGTGGTAGAGCGTCGACTATCAAGACAACTAGCCCAATCAGCATCCGAATAGGCTAATATAAAAGAGATGGATGAGGAGGCACGGAAGAACAATCCATATGTGATGGTATCCTATAAATACCTGAAAATGCGCTTCACACAATACAGATGAGTAGTACGTGGAGCATGCATAAATTGTGAAACAATGTTAAAAGCATAGGCAATATCTGGGCGAGTCATAGTTAAGTATTGAAGAGCGCCAACCATACTCCTATATTCACTAGGATCCGAAAGTAACTCACCATCCACAATAGAAAGAGAAGTGCGAGAAGCAATAGGGGTGCGAACCGGTTTGCATGTATGCATGTGAAAATTAAGAAGCAAATCAGAAATATACTTCTGTTGTGACAGATGAGGACCCTTAGAAGAATGAACTGCCTGAACACCAAGAAAGTAATGAAAATCACCTAAGTCTTTCGTGGCAAATTGTCTAGAGAGACGACTAATGAAGTGATCAAGAAGAGAAGAATGATTACCAGTAAGAATAATGTCATCAACATAAAATAACAAAATAAGATACCAGATGATGAACGGTGAAACAACATGGATGTATCTGATTTGCTGCAAATAAAATCATAAGCCATGAGAAATGAACTAAAGCGATGAAACCAAGCACGTGGTGGCTGGTTCAAACCATAGAATGCTTTAGTTAGCTTACAAATATGGCGAGGATAATCAGGATGAGTAAAACCTGGAGGTTGTTTCATAAAGACTTCCTCATTAAGAACACCATGCAAAAAAGCATTTTTAACATCAAGTTGACGAATACACCAAGAAAAAGAAACGGCAAGACAGAGAACAATGTGAATAGTGGTAGCACGAACAACAAGACTAAATGTTTCATGATAATCAATGCGAGGTTGCTGATGAAATTCGTGTGCTACAAGTCAGGCCTTGTATCGCTCAACTGACCCATCCAAATTATATTTAATACGATAAATCCATTTACAACCAACTAAGTTCATGTGAGGTTGAAAAGGAACAAGTACCTAAGTATTATTTGCTAAAAGTGCATTAAACTCATCTGCCATGGCCTGCTGCCACTTCGGACTTTTTACTGCTTGAGAAAAACAAGAGGGTTAAATTTCTTGAATAATAGTGTTCAAAAAAAATATTTGTTTTGGTTTCGAAATACCAGACTTGGAGCGAGTGTGCATTGAGTGAGCAGGAGACATAAAAAGCAGTGCTAGTTGGCAGTGAGGTAGGTGCAAAAGAAGTCGGTAGGAGAAGCAGTGATGGACACGTGATCCGTAGAGCTGGATGTAGGGCACAGGGAAGAAAAACTGGAGGGAGGTGGAGAAGACGACATAGAAGGGGACATACTTGAATTAGATTGGGTATCGGGCTGCAAAGGGGATAAAGAAGCAGTAACTACAAGAAACTTAGAAGAGCCATTGGATGAAGGGACAGTAGAGGGACGAGATAGTTTAGAATATGGAAAAACTAATTCATGAAAGACAACATGGTGACTGACATAAACACGATCAGATGTAGGAACTAGGAAACGATATCCTTTATAATTAGAAGCATAACCTAGGAAAATACATTGGATGGAACGTGGTTGAAGCTTATGAGAAACTTGAGAAGATATATTTGGAAAACATTCACGACCAAAAATTCGAAGAAAACTGTAGTCAGGGGGTGTATGAAAAAGCTTTTCAAATGGAGAAAGTCCTTTTAAAATGGGAGTAGGCAATCTATTAATAGTATAAACATCGGAAAAAGCAGCATCAACCCAAAATTGAGATGGCAAATGAGCATCTGTAAGGATGGTACGCACCATTTCAATTATGTGGCGTTGTTTTCGTTCAGCCACCCCATTTTGTTGAGTAGTATCTGGGCATGATTTACGAAAAGAAATACCCGAGTTAGAAAAGTGTGGAAGCATAGCCTTATTATCAAATTCACCACCTCCATCACTTTGAAAGTTTTAATTTTAGTGTTAAAAGTGTTCTCCGCGAGTTTTTGAAATGCACAAAAGTGCTGAAAAACTTCTAATTTTCTCATCATAGGATAAAGCCATGTAAATCGAGAAAAATCGTCAACAAATATAACATAATATCGAAAACCCAAGTTTGATAAAACAGGCGATTGCCAAACATCAGAATGAATAATATCTAAAGGAAAAGAACTATGGTGAGCAACTAAATTAAAGGACAAATGTTGAGACTTTCCTAACTTGCACGAAACACAATTATTACTAGAGGAATTTAGTAGCGTAATAAGATTATGGTTCCTAAGACTTGACAAAACACGACTACCACTATGACCTGAACGATGATGCCAGATGTCTCCGGATTGATGTAGAGCAACAAATGCTTGAGGAGGAGAAGTCACAGACGAGGACGACAATGGATAAACATCACCTTTACTGGAAGCTTGAAGGAGAGGTTGCCCCGTTACCTTGTCCTTCACACAAACAGAAGAATCATCAAAGTCAACTTTATAATTATTATCCCTACATAACTTTTTAACAGAAATCAAATTATGGCAAAGTTGAGGAACATGAAATATAGACTGTAAGTGTAAAGGACGAGATGTAGAAGGCAACTGAGCATAGCCAATATTTTTGATGAAGTAATGTACCATTTTCTACCAAAACACGATCAGAGCCAGTGTAAGGGTTCTTTTGTATAAAATTACCTTCAGATGGAGTCATATGAGCAGACGAGGCAGTGTCAAAATACCAAGTAGCATCATTTGTTTCACCAACAGACATAGTATCAAGAGACTTAGGAAGATCATTAGCAACGAAAGCATGATTGAAGCGATTTTGACATTGTAAGACAGTGTGACTAGGATGCCCACAAATTTGACAAGTAATGGGTGAGGGTAAGGGACCTAAGATCCCACTGGATAGTGAGAATATACTGCCATATTGTGAATTATAAGGAGTGAGAGAAACACCACCAATATCTGACGGAGGCTGACCAGTAGGACCATTGCGAGCAAGATTATTTGGAGTAGACTGTTGTGAGGGACCTCGACCAGAGAAACCATGGCCCCTTCCACCACGACCTCGACCTCGAAAAGATGAGGATCTTCCCCATCCATGATTACTTGAAAAGGGCGCTGCATTGTTGGACATGTTAGAAGAATTTGATTAAACATTTTGGGTAGCAAATGCATGATGAGAGATGATAGAATCAGATTCTTGAAACCGTTGCAACCGTTGTTCATGCAAAAGGAGCTTAGAATGCAAATCTTCAAGTGATACATGTCCAGGGAAGTGAGTGAGGATACCAACCAGCGTATCGTATTCTTTTCCTAATCCAAGAAGGACATGATCGATGAAATCCTGGGAGGAAACTAGAGAATTTATGGCTGCAAGTGAATCAACCAATTGTTTTGCCTCTCTCAAATATTGATCAATTGACATAGATGCCGTCTTCTTCAAAGTAGTGAGTTGTCTCTTAAGTTAAATTGCTTTAGCTTGGCTAGCATCCATATATCGACGGTGTAAGGAAAGCCAAATATCACGGGAAGATGGTAAAAGATGGACGTCGACAAGAACTTCATGCGACAAGGTCGCAAAGATCCAAGAACGGACGCTTTGATCGATTCGAACCCACGAGCGATAGCTTGGATTCGATTGTTGCGAGCCAGTAGCGTCGCAAAGAAGCGGGGGTGGAGTAGGGATAGAACCATCGACAAAACCAAGAAAATCATGAGATATGAGAAGGGAAGTGAACTGAGTATGCCATGTGAGATAATCTTCAACAGATTGTAACTTAATTGTTACCAGGTTGGTAACATTAGGCGCTGCAAGTGCAGTAACAGAGTGAAAATTTAAGGTAGTAGTTAAGTCCAACGAACCAGCACATGGAAATATAGGTGGCGTAGTAGCAGCAGTAGGACATGGCAGCAAGCTAGGAGCAGATAAATCGCTTGGTACTGATGAGGTCATGGAAGAAAGGAATGACATAAGAGGAGAAAACGTTGAAGGGGGAGGTGAGAAAGCAACAGTAAGGCTTGAGGATGGAATAGTGTTGTCAGGATTGGATATAGGGTTAGAAGTATAGGGTGAAGATGATGCCATAGTAAAGAAAAATGGTGTGGGAAAGTACTGGAATTGAGGAGAAGATTTAGAAGAAAACATGACTTCTTAGAAGAAGGAATGAGAGAGGATTTTGCTGGCTAATCTGATACCATGATAGATTTCATTAAATGGCTCAGTAATTAGAGAGCCACTATTACTTGTATTTATATGATATGGATACATATATTGGGATAAGTATATTACCTACAAAGATAAGTATTAAGAGTCCATCACATATATGGGATAACTACAAATATGAGATAAACCCTTAGAGTCCTAATAGTAATAACAAAAGATTTTATGAAAGAAAATGGAGATTTCATTTGGTGAAGGACAGGTGAGAGAAGGAATAACAATAGGTATCAATAATTTCAAAATCCTTCCTCTGCATCATAAAAGGATTAACAACCATTATATATATGATCACAGTCATTATGTGCATCATAAAAAGAAAAATTACATACGCTAATTTCTTCAAGTATTCTACAAAAGCAACGCGAAATTAGAAAAGCTGGAAGATTTAAAGAGATCTGTACCAAAATCAAGGCACGCAATTGATGTCCAGTGACATCATGAAGAAAGTATTTCACTTAGAATGAACAAAGTATTACTTACAAAATAAACAACATAAAGTATGAAAACAATTGAAATAAGAATATAAAAAATTAACACGTAATTCCATCAAGTTGTGAAAGATTCCGTAGGACTTTGAAGTAGAATGCAAAACTGGAAGACGGTTGGGAATTTTCTTTTTCTTAATAGCAAGTGAATTTAAGGACTTTTAATATGTAAAAATGAACGATTTGTTTCCGATCTCTAATGATGACGTTTTGCATTCGTGAACGTCTTGTTATTAAAGGACTTGATGTGTAACAGTTATTTCCTTAACCTTAATTAGTGGGGAGGTGCCTTTTCAATTAATTAATGAGGTAAAAATTAAAATAGGAGAAAAATTCAAAAAAAGGTGAAAAAAATAAATATGATTCCTAGCTATTGAGACATACCACATCACTCTTTGATATATAAATATATATAAATTTACTTGCATAATTTTCAGAGCATGAAAAATGGCATAAATAATAATCATCTTACTCATATGTTATCTACCAAAACTCTTCAATCTAAGATATGCAGTTAACGAAAAATTAAAGAACCCTCAATAAACTTGGGAGTATGCTTCATCTTTTTTTTTCCTTCTTCATTTTCAGCAAAGGGCAGAATGGAACCTTGACGTAACTGGTAAAGTTGTTGCCATATGATCAGGTAGTCTCGGATTCGAGTCGTGGAAATAGCCTTTTGCAAAAACGCACGGTAAAATTGCATGTAATAGACCCTTGTGGTCCAACCATTCCTCGGATCTCGCGCATAACGAGAGCTTAGTGCACTGAGCTGCCCTTTTTCAGCAAAGGGCAGCCTGGTGCACAAGCCATCCCACGTTCACACAGGGTCCGGGGAAAGGCCCGCACCCTAAGGGGTGTGATGTAGACAACCTACCCTAAAACAAGCATTAGTGGCTGCTTCCACGGACCTATAAGTCATACGGAGACAACTTTACTTCATTTTCAGCATCCTTAATTTTTAAGCATAATTCCTAATGTGATGAGTTGTTTACTATCAATATTCTGTAAAATCAATTCAAAGTAGAGTGCCAATTAAACGAGTCCTATATTAGCTAAGGTTCAGCTAAAACCTTGCTTAAATACAGAAGAAGTTATTAATTGCATTTACATAAGAAGGAAGATGCATGCGCTAACGAACACAAAAATAAAACATTAAATATAAATAAAGAAAATTACGAATCTATGTGTAGAACTTCTGCAAAAGTCCAGTGTGCTTTACTTCAATCTGCCTATGAGGACATTATTCAGTTTCTACTCTTCCCATTCAATTCAAACTGTTTTTATCGAATCCGGTAATCCAATAAATACAAAACACACTTCTTCACGTACACACTTATTAGTTAGTATTACTCAATCATAGTTAATTAATAGATATTCTTACCTTTATTTATTACTTAATTATGATAAATTAGTATGATTTGGTGTAAACTTATAGGTATGTTTTTACCCTTAAACCCTTCCAATGGTTAGCTTTATTTATCTATTAAAGGTCCAGCTTGTATGAAAATCCGAAAATAAGTACTTGAAGAGCATACTCAACAATTAAGAAAAATAAATGACTTACAAGAGAGAAAGATTACAAAATACAAATTTGTTGAGAGAAGGATCAGGATCGCTCTTTCCTTAGGTGTTTGTTGAGTTTAGTGAATGTACTGATGTGGGCTAGTTAGTGTACTTAGTGTTTTTGGGCTTGGCCCACGTTTTATTTATTTCAATTTTAGTGGACTGAATCAGGTCATTTAAATAGTGGCCCACATTTTATTTTGTACAGATGGAACATTTTATTCTTATAGAGATGAAATAAGAAATCTGCTCGTTCTCTCTCTCTATGAAACTTCAAGCCCTAGCAAGCTTCTTCTCAAATCCATTTCAATTCCAGCTTGTAACATGGTATCAGAGCTTGGATTATGGTAGAGCTCGTCCTTGGTTATCGTCCGATGTTACCCCTGTAACTTCTCGCCGGAGTTTTGTTTGAGTTCTCTCATCAGAATCCTTTTCCAATTTCTAGGATTTCGGTGTTTGCTACTTCAAATTTTTCATCTGTTCGTTGTTATCTCATCTTATCCTTCTGATTCCTACAAGCGATTGGGATAGTAAGGACTTATCAGTTGGATTCTCATCAGATTCTAGGGTTTTGGCTTTCGCTTGGTATTTGCTTTATTTTTTATCTCAAGGACGTGTCTTTCCGGTTGCAAAAGAATTGGTAACATCGTTTCATCTCTATTCATTTTTTCATTGTCAGATTCTGTGATGTCATTTGAATGTCTAGCTAGTTGATATTGTTTGAGCAAAATGACGATTGGTATTTTTTCATTGTCAGGGTAAGGATGCATACAATAGACCCTTGTAGTTCGGCCCTTCCGGGGACCCCTCGCATAGCGAGAGCTTAATGCATCGGGCTGCCCTTTTTTAGCAAAGGGCAGCCCGATGCGCAAGGAATCCCACATTCACGCATGGTCCGGGGAAGGGCCGCACCTCAAGGGATGTGATGTAGACAACCTATCTAAAGCAAACATTAGTGACTGCTTCCACGACTTGAACCCATGATCTATAAGTTATATAGAGACAATTTTACAGCATGCTTCTTAGTTCTTGTTGGATTGTGAGTCGTGGATCGCTCCACGTGGGTTGACCCGACCCGGTTAGGAGAGATAAGTGAGAGAGGTTAAGAGAAGTTACTACTAGACTAAAATCTCCACTAAACTAAACGTGCAAGAAAAAAAGGGTGAACGGTTGGTTATCTTCTTTAACCGCTATTACTCTGTCTATTTATGTTAAGGAGAAAACATAGAACTTGAAAGCATAAGAATTTTCTCTACCTAATCCTTTCTACATGAAAAACATATATAAGTTAGGACATCTAATTTATGGAATATTAACTTTGTTTCCTAGTGATTCAAAGTACGATTTAGGGCAATTGTTTCGGTGGTGAGTTCAACAATTCTTTTGCTGCATCCACAGGTACGCTAATGTTGTTCTCGCCCCGCGATTATTAAACTATCATTGATATCAGAGCCAGCGTTGTTTCTTGTTTCCTTAAACATGGAATTTTCATGACCCGAATTTCCCACCATCGGGATCGTGATGGTGCCTACTCTTGAAATCTAAGCAATCCGACAGATATAGTTTTACCACATTAATTATTAAACAGAACAGAAATAAATAATAACTAAAGCCAAACAGAGATAAACTGCGGAAGTATTATAACAGTTCAACAACTCTAATACATGAATACCCCAATGATCTGGTGTCACAATCCACGAACATCTAAGAGATTCTACAAACATAGGTTTAAAAGAAATACATCTATTCTCAAAATAGAAAGAGACATAAAATCCAAAAATGGGGAAGAAGGGGACTCCAGGGTCTACGAACCCTAGTAGATCTTTGGGTCTCCCGTGGATTGAAGGCAGCAACCCAAACTCTACTCACGAGGTCCGGCATCGAGATCTGCACAGAAAGTGCAGAGTGCATTCTCAGTACAATCGATCCCATGTACTGGTGAGTGCTGAGCCTAACCTCGACGAAGTAGTGATGAGGACAATATAAATCTGTGCAGTTAAATCATATACGAGAAACAATAATAACAGAAATTTAACAGATAAAGGCGGGAAGGGAAACATGCTGATGGGAATATCAAAATATGACAGTACGGTAAAGAAGCAAAATAACTTCATACACTAAGCCAACAGAAATAATAACATAGTAACATATGCATGACATCACCCTTCGTGCTTTTACTCTCTCATAATCATAGCACGACATCACCCTTCGTGCATTAATACTCACAGAATATGGCACGACATCACCCTTCGTGCATTAACACTCACAAAATATGGCACGACATCACCCTTCGTGCATTAATACTCACAAAACATGGTACGACATCACCCTTCATGCATTAACACTCTCAGAACATGGCACGACATCACCCTTGTACATTAACACTCTCTCACAATATTGTGCACGACATTACCCTTCGTGCTTTACACTCTTCATCACTCGAACAATAGAAATAATAACATCTCAGCAAGGGAATCAGCTATAACCAATCTTGTTTCAATCCTCACTCGAACAATAGAAATAATAACATCTCAGCAAGGGAATCAACTATAACCAATCTTGTTTCAACAATTAAATTCATAAAATAAGTCTCAACTTGAGTCAATACTCAAAAATTTCCCAATAAGAAGAAAATATAACCAAACTTGTTCAATATGAAGAGCAACCAGCTTAAGCATGAACAATACGTGATAAGAGACACAATGGTCACAAGTATAAGACTCATTTGCATGCTATGACCCAACAACAACATATAGATACTCGTTACCACACCTATATGCCGTACTCAACAACTAAACACGTAGTATATAAGACAACACCACCAATTCCCTCAAGCTAAAGTTAGACGAAATACTTATCTCGATTCTACGGCCAAAATATCAAGCCTCAATTACGGCTTTACCTCTCGATTCCACTTCCAATCCAATTGTATTTAGTCATAATTAACTTAATAACATCAATAAATACTAAAGAACTCAATTCCCATGCTTAATTATAGATTTCCCAATATTTTTCCCAAAAAGTAAAAAATCGACCCCGGGGCCTCTTGATCAAAACTCGAAGTTCGGACCAAAACTCGATTACCCATTCACCCACGAGTCCAAATATGCAATTGGTTTGAAATCTGACCTCAATTTGAGGTCTAAACCCCAAATTTCGAAATTCCTAAGTTCTACCCAAAAACACCCAATTTTCCATGAAAAACCCTAGATTTTTGTGATGAAATCTTGTAAAAAGATGGAATATATTGAAGGAAATGAGTTAGAAATTATTTACCTATGATTTGGGGAAGAACTATCCTTTAGAAAATCGCCTATGAAAGCTTAGGGTTTGAAAATTTGAGAAGTGAAGTGAAAATCTCGTCAAAACTTATTTTTGAACAATTGCAGGTATCACATTTGTGATCACATGTTTGCAAATGTGAACTCGCAAATGCGATCAATGCTTCGCAAATGCGGACCTTCTCCTGACCTGCTGCCTTCGCAAATGCGAACAGATGTTCGCAATTGCGGCTACTGTTCAAGTCGCATTTGCCACGATGAACTTCGCAAATGCGAAGGTCCCCTGCCCAGCCCAATAATCACAAATGCGATGATT
This sequence comes from Nicotiana tabacum, assembly GCF_000715075.1. Classification (NCBI taxonomy): domain Eukaryota; kingdom Viridiplantae; phylum Streptophyta; class Magnoliopsida; order Solanales; family Solanaceae; genus Nicotiana; species Nicotiana tabacum. Next base: position 144,286,331 of record NC_134084.1, read on the forward strand.
CTTCGCAATTTCGGTGCTTGCATTTGCGAGCCAGACTTCGCAAATGCAAAGTCTGTAGACCTGCAATACCAGAAAATTTTTCTTAAGATTCAAAACACTCTGTGGCCTATCCAAAACTTACTCGAGCCCTCAGGGCTCCAAACCACACATGCACACAAGTCTAAAAACATCATACGGACTTGTTCGTGCGATCAAATTCCCAAACTAACATCTTAAACAACGAATTTAACACCAAAACTGATGAAATTTTCAAGATAGTTCAAACTTCCTATTTTCTCAACCAAAGGTCTGAATCACGTCAAATTACTTCCATTTCTCACCAATTTTTATAGATAGGGGCTAAATACCATAATGGACCTGTGCTGGGCTCCGGAACCAAAATACGGGCCCGATACCAACGAGCGTGAGCATGTGATTTTTGCCCTATTAGAAATACTCCTACAAAATTAAAGAAATAGATTTTTTCCAAAGTATTTGTAATTTTATAGGAATTTTGTAGGATTTTATTTATTTGTTAGCATTTTTGTGCACGTTTAATTTGGTTAAAATCATGAAAAATATCAAAAATACCATACATTACATATTAGATTTTATGCTCATACTTTAGGATTAATTTGTTAATTAATTGCTTTATTAAAATGAAAAACAAATATCATTCATTTTGCATTTTTAGCTTATAATGCTAGATTAGTAATTTCCTCTTCATTAATTTAGGTTTAACTAATTTTATAATTATTTTAAATAGATAATTAGTTTGATTTTACAATTTATATTAATTTAGGATTTAGTTTAGAGTTTAATTATTTTTAAAAATAAAGAAGAAGGAAAAGAAAATACAAAAAAAGAGGAGGAATTATTGAAATAGTTGAAATTGGGCCAATTTTTGATGCCCCAAATCCGCCCATTGACCAGCCCATTTCTCTTCAATACCCGGTCCAGTCCCCACACCTCAAAACAACGACGTTTACCATCCCCTCCAATCCCAGCCGTTGGATCATTTCGATCCAACGGCTCGCAACTACCCATCCTTAGCTATAAAATTGTCCGAACCCCTGAAACCCTAAAGAACCCCCCCCCCCCCACTTCCATCTTTTACCTCTCTAAACACATAATCCTAGCCTCATCGGGTCTAACCCCATTTGTGCAAAAATAACCCAAAAAGTTGAAATGTTGTCATTTTTGTCGTAAATAAAGTTAGGTGATGCCATTCTTGTCTAAATAGCCACAATGTTCCGACATGGCGCCGGAAGGCTGTTTTTGCAAGAATAGTCACCTATGATCTTTTTTCAAAATTTTGGCCAATTAGCAAACATAGCCCTAAAATCTTCCTTTCGGAAGCGCTGAAGGGCCGTATTTGCAAAAGTGTTTTGTTTTGAGCAATTTGTTTGAGTCGCAATTTTGCAAAAAAAATAAAATAATAATAATCTTCTTTTTGGGTCAAAATGAATCATGGTTTTTAACCAATCATTTTAAATAAATGTGCAGGATGAGCACGATCGAAATGAACCTTTCAAAGTTGTAGAGGAAATCCCGATTAAACCAAGGCCGAACATAATTGAAGCTCTGATACCATTTTGGGACCCGACACATAATGTGTTCCATTTCTCTGATTTTGAGCTAACCCCTACACTTGAGGAGATAGCGGGCTATGTTGGCCTTAATGGGAATCTCAGGAGCCGATACCCAGTGGAACCAAGAGTGGTAACTCCTCACAAGTTCTTGGACCTTCTGAGTATTAATCGGGAAGTCAAAGATGGAAATTTGGCTGAAGGATTTTGCACATTATACTTCCTATACCGTCGTTATGGGGACCCCCATGGCTTTGAGGCTCCGGATACTGGTTTAAGTCATCAAGGGAACAAAGGCAAATGGGAAGCACGACGGGGATTGGCCTTCATAGTGGCATTCTTAGGCACTCTAATCTGCCCAAGGAGTGATGGACATATAGAGTTGGGGCTCGTAGGAATGGCCGACTTCATGATCAAAAAAGCTAATGGCACTATCATACCAATGATTCTAACAGAAATTTATTGAGCTCTATCTGTTTGCCGAGTAGGGGGAAATTTTTTGAGGGTTGCAACATGCTTTTACAACTCTGGATGGAAGTACACCTTTGCCATTGCCCGGAGTAAATGAACTATGGTATGACTGGTCTTAACTGCATTGAAGAACACAAAAATCGGGTGGATGGTCATGAGTTTCCAGAAGGTACAGAGGCATGGTTCGCACATTTGAGTTCCTTGAGTGCAAGCAAAATTAAGTGGCATTCGGTTGGCTCCCGGTCACTGAAGTCATTTATATGTCGGTCGGAGTGTACTTTCTTTTATTAATGGGTCTTCGGAGTATTCAGCTGTATGCTCCACACCGGGTTCTACGCCAGCTGGGCAGGTACCAAACTGTCCCTCATGATGAAGATTTGAGTCGACAAGTCATTGAACTAGGTCCAAAAGCTGCATTCCCAAAAGAATAAGTTTGTCAGATTTGGTATTAGTGTTGGTTCCTGGAGCCACAGACTCGGGTACGGGATTTGTCCATGGGTGAGCTAGAGCCTAGTTTCATGGTCTAGTATGGTAAAAGGGTTCAAGTCCATCAAGAGTCTGAACGGTATGCCAAAAGGCCCCACATACAACAGTTCACTGATGGGGCACAAGAACAATGAGATTGGTTAGCAAAGGAGAAAAGCTACAGGGTTACGATAAGTAAATTAGAAGGGAAAATCAAAGATGTTAAATGTGATAGTAGTGTGCAGGACGCTGCTGATGAAGGAGAGAACAAAAAATTGGCCCAAGAAAACGAAGCCCTCCGATCCCAAATTCAAAGGATGAAGATAGCTGCTGAAACCCCGGGAAAGAGCCAAACAAATGAAAGACTTATAAATGGTCTTAGGCGGAAAGTATGTGAGTATGGGACTGATTTGGAAAAGTCCGAAGGTAGATTGGCAAGAGCCCAAGAAAAGTTGGTGAAGAACGCATAAGGACGGGCAGAGTTTGTTCAGCAATTAAAAGGAAAATATGATAGAGAGGTCGCAAATCTAAAGAAAAAGCTAACTACCCTTGAGAATGAAATGGCTAAATAGATAAAAACTTCAAGGCAGAGAGGGAACATTGTTATGCATTAATGTCTTGACTGGAAAAGGACATGCAACAGTTGCAGGAGCAAATCCATAATGACACCCAAGTTCTGGAAGCTAGATATCAACAAATTGGGCGCCTGCTCTAAGAGAAAGGCATTATTAGAGGAATCGCTGATTATATCATCATGAAATGCCATGAGTGCGAGGATATGACTAGATCCACTTTCTTTGCTGCAGTGATGACCTTTGTTCGCCAGATAATGGATGACCTGGATCTCCTCCAAGGAGATCTTGCACGTAGGCCTGCGTCGAGAGCGACTGATGTCCCGCGAGCCCCTGGAGTAGTTTTGGAGGCACTTATGTACTCTTGATTTTTCTTTTCGAGTCTATATTTCTTTTAAAGTCTGTTAGTCTATTTTAAGTCTATTTTCTTTGCTTTTTAGTTCTAAAGTCTATATGATGGAGTCGTTGTAATAGAGGAAAATCAGAAGTTTTTGTTTAATGAAAATTTGAAAATCCAAAAATGTTTCTTTCTTTTATTTCTCGTTTATACCCTAAACTACGTGTTGATTTGATTCACGCGGTATCGTGATACGTAGGCAATCCCTATCGGATTCGGTCATTAGCTATAGATAATTCGAATAAGAGAGAAAATGATGAAAAGAGGACACATGAAAAAGAGAGAAAACAAGAATAAGAGAGAAAACAATGCAAAAGAGAGAGTGCAAAGAAAAGAGAGAAAAATAATGAAAAGTGCAAAAGAAAAGAAAAGATTCAAAGATCTGGGAGGTCACAAAAGCCGGAATGAAACATGCAACCGTTGCAAAATATGTAGAAAAACATTTAATTGTCTAGGTGCATTGCATTCCCCAACGTGCGATTCCCTATGTGTTAATTGTCTCAAACTAACGGGTTTGTTGTGTATGTTGTTGAGAACAGGTTCTGTTTCTAATGTGGTTGGTTTTGTGGTAACCTGGATTCGCACCCTTACTTTATAAGATCCAAAGGAAGAGTCGAAATGATGTCAGAGAGTCATCTACCAACAATTCCCTCTACCAACAATTCCCCCCTTAGGGGACAGCCCCTTGTTGGTTATTCCGATGCTAGAGTCAGCAACTGCTGAAGAGAACAGGGCACTACGCCTCCACATGTTGGAAATGTGGGACGTTTGGTTTAACAGTAGAGAGCCGCCTAGTGCAATACCTGGTTTTCCCGAGCTGGTTCCCAGAACAAGTTGAACTTCCAACATCCCTATAAATTACCCGACCACCCCATTCGGATACCCCATTATATTGGCCCATTTTGCCGGAACGCCTTTTGAGATTTGCCCGCAGGCATTGATTTCGGGAGTGACTTCTAACATATTCACCACACCACAACCTTGGCTACGGCACAACCAACATTTCCCAGACCAAGTTTTGAGCCGTCATCCTTCACTTTTCAAATACCACTATTTCCATCAGACATGACTCACGTCACCCCAAACTCCTACCCTCAACAACCTTGGTATGAGGTTACCACAGGACAAGAGAGAACTATAAAGAATTCCGAGCAATAGGAGATCACTCGGAAAATGAAAAGCATAGAACAAAGTCTCAAGAACATACAAGGCTTGAGTGGCCAGAAGAGTGTCTCCTACGCTGACTTGTTCATGTTCCCGCATGTTCATCTGCCCATCAGTTTCAAAACTCCCAAATTTGAAAAATATGATGGACATGGGGACCCCATAGCTTACATAAAGAGATATTGCAATCAGTTGAGAGGAGTAGGCAGAAAATAAGAGCTCCTAATGGCTTACTTCGGGGAGAGTTTAGTCGGAATTGCATCCGAATGGTATATGGACCAAGACATCTCCCACTGGCACATATGGGATGACTTGGCCCAAGACTTTGTCAGACAGTTCCAGTACAATGTGGACATAGCTCCAAATAGCAACTCTTTATCCAATTTAAAAAAGAAGTCTTCGGAGAGCTTCCGAGAGTATGCTGCCAAGTGGCGCGAACAAGCTGCCAGGGTGAAGCCCCCAATGGATGAGACCGAGATAGTCAGTGTCTTCCTACAAGCCCAAGAGGCTGATTACTTCCAGAACATGATGTCCGCTATGGGCAAGCCATTTGTAGAATCCATAATATTGGAGAAATGGTAGAGATGGTTTGAAAACAGGTCGCATCCTAAGCCAGTCGGCAATAAAAGCTACTTCTCAAGCAATCCAGAGTGGTTCAGGGGGTGTAGCAAACCGAAAGAAGAAAGAAGAAGTTGCAATGATGGCCTCAAGTCTGAGAAACCCCTGTCAACCCCGAGGTTACTTTGGTTCCGCTTCAAGCACCCCACAACATTATTACCCTCACCAAGATGCGGTGAATTCCATGACTCCTTAGCCTTATGCAGTGATGAATGCCCAACCATATGTTCGGCCACAACAATAGTATAACCAGAACCAAGCTACACCTCCCAGAAATAGCCTTCCTCACCAAGCTCCATATAATCCCCGTCCACCACAGAATAATTTTCCATATAACGCCCATGCCCTCTAAGCCACCCAGAAAAACCAACTTAACACCCATCGGTGAATCATACTCTAGCCTCTTCCAAAGCTGGTCCAAATGGGTTTATTGCAGCCTGTACCTCCAAACAGGTATAACCTAGAGTCACCCTCCTACCGACCCGGTACCTGATGTACTTATCATTCAGGGGAAGAAGGGCACCACACAGAAGATTGTTGGACCCTTAAGAGAACGGTCAAGAACCTAATAGAACAAAAATGGGTAGTGCTGAGGGATGAAGAGGTCCCCAATGTAACCAATAACGCATTGCCAACTCACAACAACGTGCCAGTTATTGGGATGATTTTTTTAGGACAATGAGTTTGACCCAACTTTGAAGGCTATTATTGTTATTGCTGATGTTGAAAAAAAGCCCAAAGTGGCAGCAAAACAATCTAAGGATGAGAAGAAGAGCAACTCCACTCCTCAAAGCATAGAAAAGGTTGTGGAAGCCAAGACATGGGTAGTACCTCCTAAAGATGTTGTTCTTTATGTTCCCAAGGCCCCCAGAAAAGAACAGTTCCTATTGAGTCCCCCCAATAGGTTTGAGCAAAACAAGGTTACACTGAAGGTACCAAAGATGTACGTACTGAAGGGGACTTACGTGGCGCGGGGGCCAATAATTTCACCCAGGCTGAATGAGCCTGTGGTTATCAGCCATGCACCGCAGAAGCCCATGAAAGACCCCACTGCCGTCCTTTAGAACTACAACAAAGCAGTGGTGACGTACAAGGGAAAAGAAATCATGGGGGAAGTGTATGAAACAAACCCGTCTGGGAAATAACTCAACTTGGAAGAATTGAACAAGACCAATTAGAAGCGTTTTCCGCTTAAAAATCCAGTCAGTGCTGAAGAGGCAGAGGAATTCTTCCGAAAGATGAAAACCTCAGACTACGATGTAATTGACCAACTCCGGAAGTCTCCCTCCCATATCTCACTTTTGTCTCTACTGATAAGTTCGAATGAGCATCAGAAAGTGTTGTTGAAGACGCTTAATGAAGCATATGTTTCGATCGAGACCACAGTTGAACAATTGGAAAGAATGGCGAAATGATTTTTTGAAGTCAACCGAATCTTATTCAGCCGAAATGACTTTCCTTCGGAAGGGGCTGCCCACAACAAAGCTCTTCACTTGACCGTTAAGTGTGAAGGATACTACGTGAAAAGAGTTGTGTTGGATGGCAGATCTGGGGTTGACATCTGCCCTCTCTCGACCCTACAGAGAATGGAAATTGGGACTGAAAGAATTATGCCCAACAATATTTGCGTACCTGTATTTGAAGGCATCAAAAGGGACATGATAGGGGAGATTGATTTGATACTAACCATCGGCCCTGTGGATTTTAAAGTAACATTTCAGGTTTTGGACATGGACACTTCCTACAATTTTCTCCTAGGAGGGCCTTGGATCCATACGACAGGGGCCGTACCCTCTACTCTCCACCAAATGGTTAAGTTTGAACATGAAAACCAGGAAATCGTGGTCCACAGAGAAGATGAGCAATCAATCTATAGGGACCCGTCAGTCCCATGTCTGGAGGCTGAAGAAGGTAGTGAGCTCATAGTCTACCAAGATTTTGAAATCGTGGCCGCGGATCAGTGTGAGGAAGGAACCCTGTGTCCTCAACCCTTCTTGTCAAATGCGTCAATCATGGTCGCTAGTGAAATGATAAAATATGACTACAAGCCTAGGAAAGGGCTTGGGGCATCTTTGCAAGGCATTACAGAGCTTATCACTTTGATTGCCAGTGAGAACTTCTTTAGTGTCGGCTTCCGAGCTACTGAAGCTGACATAAAATGGGATAATAAACGTAACAATGATGGGTGGGTTCTGCCTTAGCCAGTCTCGCATCTTCGCAGAACGTTTGTTAAGCCAAGGTACATAGAAGAAGAAGAAGAAGAAGAGGCCTTCACGACCGAAGAAATTGAGGATATATGTGTTGGAAATGAGGAAAATGTTATATGAGGCTCACATGGTCCAGCCGTGTGGAGGCTCACATGGTCCAGGCACTGTTGAGGTGCAGTATATGGGGCCAGATGCCAAACTTCAAAATTGGAAGGCTACTCCGTTCCCAGTCAGGTGGGAATCCCGATAGTTCAGTCTTGCCATCTTTTCTGCATTCCGAGTTATTCCAGGGTGTAACTCGAATGTCTTTTAGTTTATTGTCTTTTAAATTCTAATGTAAACCCTTCTATCTTCAAATTCAATGAAATGATATCAATATTTCATTGTATATGAAGCTCTCTCTTTATTCTTTCTGGTTTTTGTTATTTTTCTTATCTCTCTTTTTAGTTCTAATAATGCGGATTTAAATAACATGACATGCTTGCGGATTTCATGCCTAGATCCTAACACGCTATCTAACTGTGAAATAATGAATCAAGAACCAGAATATGATAAAGATGAGGCTTTTAGGGAAATAAACCGAGAACTGGAACAATTTGAGAATAAGCCTAAGCCAAACTTAAATGAAATTGAGCTGGTTAATTTGAGTAGTTCAGAAGAGGTCCAGGAAACCATGATAAGCATTCACGCTGATGAAAGAACTAGGGATGTAGTGGTCCAACTTTTGATCGAATTCAAAGATGTGTTTGCCTGGTCCTATGATGATATGCCAGGACTGAGTGTTGATTTAGTGGTGCACAAATTGCCAACTTACCCCGGTTATACCCCTGTCCAACAAAAGCAGAGAAAGTTTAAAACGGATATCAATGACAAGATTAAAGAAGAAGTCACCAAATAGTTGAAAGCGGGTGTGATCCGAGTGGTTCGATACACCATATGGTTGGCTAATGTGGTCCCAGTGCCAAAGAAAGATGGGAAAACTCGAGTGTGTGTTGATTATTGGGATTTGAACAAAGCAATCCCCAAGGACAACTTCCCATTACCAAACATCCGCATCCTTGTTAGCAACTGTGCCAAACATGAGATACAGTCTTTCGTGGATGGTTATGCTGGGTATCATCACGTTCTGATGGATGAAGAAGATGCAGAAAAGTTGGCTTTCACTACACCTTGGGGTACTTACTGTTACAAGGTCATGCCGTTTGATTTAAAGAACGTCGGGGCAACTTACATGAGAGTTATGACTGCCATCTTTCACGACATGATGCACCAGGAAATTGAGGTGTATGTGGATGATGTGATCATTAAATCAAGAACGCAGGACGACCATGTGCGGGATATGAGAAAGTTCTTTGAGCGTCTGCTTAAGTATGACTTGAAGTTAAATCCAACTAAGTGTGCATTTGGAGTACCATCTGAGAAACTTTTGGGGTTTATAGTCAGTCGGAGGGGCATCAAGCTAGATCCAACAAAGATAAAACCTATTCAGGATTTGCCTCCTTTGAGAACCAAGAAAGAGGTTATGAGTCTGTTGGGTAGGTTGAATTACATCAGCAGGTTCATTGCTCAGCTGACTTCCACGTGTGAGCCCATATTTAAGTTGTTGAAGAAAGACGTGGCGATTAGATGGACAGATGAGTGTCAAGAAGCCTTCAACAAAATAAAAAAATATCTGTCAAATCCGCCAGTGTTGGTTCCACCCGAGCCTAGAAGGCCTTTGTTCTTGTACTTGATAGTGTTGGAGAATTCTTTTGGATGTGTTCTTGGGCAACATGATGTGACTGGGAAGAAAGAACAAGCCATATACTATTTGAGCAAGAAGTTCACTAGTTATGAAGCCAAATACACTTTATTGGAAAGAACTTGCTGCGCCCTAACTTGGGTCACTCAGAAGCTTAGGCATTACTTGTTGGCCTACACCACCTATCTCATCACCAGATTGGATCCTTTGAAGTACATATTCCAAAAGCCAATTCCCACAGAAAGATTAGCGAAATGGCAAATCCTGCTCACAGAGATTGATATAGTCTATGTCACCCGCACGATAATAAAAGCTCAAGCCTTGGTGGATCACATAGCTGAAAATCCTGTTGATAATGAATATCAGCCTTTTAGTACTTACTTTCCAGATGAGGAAGTAAATTCAGTTAAGGTAATTCCAGAAGACACTAATGCTTGGAAAATGTTCTTCGATGGAGTTGTGAACGCAACAGGTGTCGGGATTGGGGTAATTTTGATTTTGCCCACTGGTCAGCACTATCCAACCACAACCCGATTTCGGTTTTTCTGTATGAACAACACTGCCGAGTATGAAGCCTGCATTTTGGGCATGAACATGGTAATCGACCAGGATATGGAAGAATTGTTAATCATGGGAGATTCCGACTTGATTATTCGACAAGCTCAAGGTGAATGGGAAACTCGGGATATCAAGCTTATTCCATATAGGCAACATGTGGAAGATCTTAGCAAGTGGTTCAAATTCGTAGAGTTCAGGTACATTCCTCGATTTCACAATGAGTTAGCCGATGCACTAGCTACTTTGTCCTCGATGCTGTCATATCCATGCAATGTCCACATTGACCCATTGGAAATCCAAATTCAAGAAAGACATGGTTATTGCAATGTAGTTGAGATAGAACCAGATGTTCAACCATGGTATCATGATATCAAAAGATTCTTGAAAACAAATGAATATCCTGAACAAGCTAGTGGAGACCAAAAGAGAACCATTCGAAGGCTCGCCAATAGTTTCTTTTTGAGCAGAGAAGTCTTGTATAAAAGGACTCCAGATCTAAACTTTTTAAGATGCGTGGATGCCCAAGAGGCCGAAAGAATCATGAATGAGGTGCACGCAGGAGTATGCGGGCCCCATATGAATAAATACGTCCTTGCAAAGAAAATCCTTCGGGCAGGTTATTACTGGATGACTATGGAAAAGGATTGCTTCAGTTTTGTCCGAAAGTGTCATCAGTGTCAGGTACACGGTGACATGCATCGCCTTGAGAATTACATCCTATGTCAGCACCATGGCCATTTGTTGCTTAGGGTATGAATGTCATTGGGCTGATTGAGCCAAAAGCTTCAAATGGGCACGGATTCATCTTAGTTGCCATTGACTATTTCACAAAGTGGATTGAAGCAGTCACTCTCAAAGCCTTCACCAAGAAAACGGTGGTGGATTTCGTGCATTCCAACATTATTTATCGTTTTGGTATTCCTAAAACTTCATCACAGACAATGCTACAAATTTGAACAGTCATTTGATGATGGAGGTATGCGAACAATTTAAGATCACACATCGGAATTCTACCCCTTATCGGCCCAAAGCTAATGGTGCTATTGAAGCAGCGAATAAAAACATCAAGAAGATCCTCAGGAAAATGATTCAAAGTTCTAGACAATGACATGAAAAATTGCCATTTGCATTTTTGGGATATCACACAACCATGCGCACATCAGTTGGGGCAACACCCTATCTATTGGTTTATGACACTGAAGCTGTAATACCCGCAGAAGTTAAAATTCCATCTCTTCGAATCATTGTTGAAGCTGAGATTGAGGACAATGAATGGGTCAAGACCCGTCTAGAACTGTTAACCATGATTGATGAAAAACGGATGGCCGCTGTTTGTCACGGACATTTGTATCAACAAATAATGGCCCGCGCCTGCAACAAGAAAGTGCGGCCCATGAACTTTGAAGTGGGGCAACTCATTTTGAGACGTATTCTCCCGCATCATAAGCAAGAAAAAGGAAAGTTCACTCCAAATTGGAAAGGTCAATACATCATAAGGAAATTGTTGCCGAAAGGGACATTGTACTTAGGGGACATTGAAGGAAATGACCCCGAAACAGCTGTCAATGCGGACGTGGTCAAAAGGTATTATGTTTAACCCTTCTGCGGTACATATATTCTCCGATTGGGATGACTAAGGTTTTCATTCTTGCTACCCAAACATTGTCAAGTGTTTGCTAACCCTTTGAGCCAGTTACCTTTCTTTTATTACCCTCTTTGGAACCCAAAAATGTTTTAAAAAAAGAAAAAAAAGAGAAGCTTTCCTGAACTACATTCGACTTGATTACGAAAGGATACGTAGTCAGCCTCTCTCTGGGGTTCAGTCACACCAAAACAAAAATACACATTTCCCCAAAGTTGAAACTGGGGCAATAGTTATAATGGCTCTATGACGGTTCACCTGAAAGGTTCCAGAGTTGTAATTCAATCCGAACTCTTTTTACCCCAAATCTTGTTCAAGTCCTTCTGATCAATCGGTGGAGATGTTCGAAATTAGAGGATGTGGTTACTTGGATCTGATACAACCAAAAGAGAGAAATAAAATGAGAGAGTCTTAGTGGTGAAAACCTACCCGGGCACCATAAGGTGATGGTAAGCAGAAAAATTAAAAATGAGAGAGTCTTGTTAGTGAAAACTCGCAAAGAACACTATAAGACGATGGTAAGAAGAGCAATGAAAGAGGCCGGTTGGTGAAAAACCGCAAAGGGCACCACTGATCGAAAAAAGGGATCCCTTACAACCATTGGTACTGATAGAGTCCTACCAAGGTTTCTTGGTTTTGAGATAGGGGTTATGATGGATTATGAGAATTGGATGGTTTGCACAGATCGAGTGTTCAGTCCAAGAAGCATGCCATGTCTATTGAAGTCTGCATGCACTCTAGATAAGTCCTTTCCTTTCCTCGAAAGGGACACTTCTCATTTAAATTCATTATCCTGTCTGTTGTTTGTTTTTCTTTGAATCCCTTTCGGTTTAACTCTCCTCCGAAACTAATACAAAAAAGAGATGGCAAAATTGGTTTTACAGGTTTTTTGTTTGACAAAAGCTAATATTCAAGAAAGCATCCAGCCTCAGCAGGTGCATCAAGTCGACCTCGACTGGCTATGATGGCCAATGCTCCGGAGTCAGAAACTCTTGAAAATAAAGGAAATCAAAGTTAAGTGCCCATAAAGGCAAAATAAGATGGAAAAAGGCCAATCCCCACACGGGTCAATCATTAGGTGGAATTTGGGAAAGTCAAGTTCCCCGGGTTTAGAAATGAAACCAATTTCTAGAGAGTCAGCGAGCAATGGAGATTCTTATTGAAAGAGCTGGGCCAAGATCAAGTGATTGAAACAATCAAGGCCACAAAACCAACCACCGTTTCAAACTGGAAAATTGTTCTTTGATTTGAAAACAGGAAAATAGGTGCAATCCAAAACAACCTCGCAAGAAGCAGGTGCAATAAAAGCAAGGTGCGAAGCGACCAAAACGGCCCTGCAGCAAAAGTTAACCCCAAATAGGAAATTCCCTTTCAAACTCTTCATTCATTCTCCTAAACAAAGTGCTAAAAGTGAAATGAAAAGAAAGAAGAAGAAAAATTCAAAACCATGGTAACATAGGATCTCCAATCTCTAGCTACATATTTTGCAACATAGGGTCTCATTCCCTAGTCGATGCCAGCATAATCTGGTAATCTTTCCAACATAGGGTCCCACCCCCTAGATATTGTCACACCTCCTTTTTCCGCGCCCGAGGGGGCGCATGGGGAGTTTTTTCCAATTAAGGGACAATCGAAACGGGATTGGTTTGTTAATTTCAGAGTCGCCACTTGGGAGATTTAGGGTGTCCCAAGTCACCAATTTTAATCCCGAATCGAGGAAAATAATGACTCTATATTACAGTCTGCGTACCAGAAATCTAGATAAGGAATTCTGTTAACCCGGGAGAAGGTGTTAGGCATTCCCGAGTTCCGTGGTTTTAGCACGGTCGCTCAACTGTTATATTTGGCTTATTTATCTGATTTTTAATACAATATGAACTTATGTGCAAATTTATCTTTTAACCGCTTTATTATTATTGTTTTTACAAGAATGTGAACATCGCTTAAAATATATCTTTGGACTGTGTCACATGAAATGCACCCACAATCCGAAACATATTTTATTTGATGTTTTAGGATTTGGATTTGGGTCGCATGAAATGCACACCCGAGTTTAAGAATGTAATTTAATTAAATCGCGTCTAAAGAGGCTAACGCGTTATTATCTTTAGGGAAGGCAGTGAAACTCACTAAACGGTCCATCCCAAATTCTAAGTATTTATTATGACTAATTATTTAGGGCCCCGCAATTTGCATTTTTATTTGGCGAGGCTCGTCTCATTCATTATTAATTTTTTTTTTAAAAAAGAATTTGCAATGTCATGGAAATGCATCTCAGACAACGTCACAATCAATGTACCCGTGATTAAAGATACATTTCGATTTCGTTGAGACTTGGATTTGGGTCACATAAATGCGCACCCGAGTTTAAGGAGAATAAATTATTTAAGGCGCGCCTAAAGCAACTAGCGCGTTATTATTTTTGGGTAGGGCCGTGAAATTTATTAAACGGCCCGTCCCGGAATCTAAGTATTTAATACACATATTTTATGAAGGCTCCGCAATCTGTACATTTTTTTTATTATTTTTTTTTGGCGAAGCTAGTCTCGTTTTTTGTTTATTTATTTATTTTTTCTCTTTTTTTTTTGTTTTTGTTTTAGGAAAAGGACAAGACTAAAACAACTACGTTTTTCGCTACTTCACTAGATCATGGGTTATAAATTGAACTCATTTGATGAAGCGGTTTTTTTTCCTGCGGAATTAAAATTGCTACTAAAATTTTAACGTTACTACCACATGTATAAACAACTATTAGGACAAACTAAGTAATTAACACCTTTCAGAATAGGAAATCCGATATTCAACAAATCTGATACACAAACAGTGCGTAGGAAATCCATATCATTTCATTTCAATTAAGCAAATATAACAAGTTTAAAAATGCGCATGCACCTGTTTGAAGCAAAAACAACAACCAACTGGACCGACAACTGTCGGACACCTCTCCAATAACGGAACGACGGAACTTCGACGTCAAGCTCAACGTACCGGACCTCGACGAACCAAAGACGACCAGAGACGACCTCGATGGAAATAGAAAGCTTGGACCAAACTGTTGCTACTGCTGGATTTTGCGACGCAGCAGGCTAGCTCGAGGACATGCCACAGAAAGGGGTCGTTTGGATGCGAAGAAGGAGGAGCTATGGAAGGTCGTTCGGGTAGCGGTCGATGAGGCTGGAAGGGGGCAAAGCAGGAGGCGGAAGCAGCTGTGTCGAGCAAGCTGCCGGACTAGTGAACGAGCTGATGAAAGGGTCGTTCGATGGTGGTTCCAGCGTTGGGTGAGTGGGGTTGTTTGGTTCAGACGGTGGTTGACGAGGGGAGTGCGACGGGCTGTTTGGGCAGTGACGTTTGGTGGTGGTGTTGAGCTGGTTTTTGGACGTGAGGGCGACTGGTTTGGTGGTTTTGCTGGACGGGGGGTGCGACGAAGCTGGTGGCGACAGCAAGGTCGAGGGGACGGTGACGGGCCTGTTTGGTGTTGGTGTTTGGAGTAGGGTTTTCGACTGGTTTGGGTGAGGAAGGAGGTGGTTTCGCTGGGGGGGGGGTGATGGAGAAGGTGACGGACTGGTTATGGTGATTATGGTGGAGGTAACGATGAGGAAGAAGGTGGCGAACAGTGGTGACGAGGGGAGGGGAGCTCGATGGTTTCACTGGTTTTCCTAGGGTTTTCCTTTCGTTTTCTTCAGGAAGAAGACGGAGGAACAGTCCTCCTTCTTCAAATTTTTCCAGTTTTTCTTTTTTCTTGTTTTCGTTCGTTCTTCTTTATGAAGAAGAAAAGGGAACAGTACCCCTTTTTCCCATTTTTTTAAAAAGTCCCCCCGTCCCTTTTCGTTGGTCCGTGTTTTGTAATGCTTTGCCCATGAAAATGAGCCCTACGCGTGGTGGGGTTCGAGGCATATGTCCCCCACGCGTGGTGGGGTTCCCCACGTGTCCTGGACACGGTTAATTATGGGCTCGGTCCGAAAATTAGGCCTAAAACCGGGTAGTTTAAACCCGAATATTATTCTTTTGCCCGGACCCGAGAAATAGGAACACGTTGCTTAACTAGTCCTATGTAAGCAAAATAACTACCAAAAATAAGACTAGTATTTAAACAAAACTATATCTTTTTAAATATTTTTCAAGGTTTAAAAATAGCTACAAAATACTAATAAAACTATTTTTTGTAATTTTCGTTTTTAAATATTAAGATAAAATATGAGGTAATATTTTTGTATTTTTTTCAAAGTTAAAATGACTATAAAACCTTAATAGAACTATATTTTATTTATTTTTTGTAATTTTCGAAATTATATAAAGTACAAAAGTAAAGTGCAATTTTTGTATTTTTCAAATTTATGAGAGATACATAAACTAAAATTTTTATATATATTTTTTGAAATTTTTCTTTCTGCAACGAAATAAAGTAAAAATAGTTAAAATGACTATACTAGTCCTAAATTAGATATTTAAGCTTAAGAACGTAAAAATTCCCGGGGAGGGTCAAAAATCACGTGCTTACAGCTGCCCCTCTTTGACTGGAAACACGAAGAGTTTTCCGACAAAGAACGACTAGACGTGTTTTTGACCCGACCATTACTTGGACGGACTACACTTAAGGAAAGGGAGGGATTGTGACCGAGCCCTGGTATCTGAGCTGCCTACATATCCTTGGTTATACAGGAATCAGGCCACGTGTAGTTCGGGAATGAGAGAGACAACGAAGTGTACCGAGGTGAAGAGCCGATCGAGGTGCCGTTCTGTTGAGGTTCCGGTCCGCGGTCCTGTCATTACAACAAAAATGAAAACTGAAAAAGACTAACTAAGCCTATCAGCTACTAGTTACAAAGATTCCTATCTCTTAAGTCTTCTGAAACTTGGTCTTGAATCTTGAATGGTGCTTCATACAGACTTTGGATCTGAACCTTGATACTTGCTAGTTGTAGGTGCTAGTTCTTGAGCAGACCACATTTGTTTTCCACTTCCGTAATTTGGGTTCTTTTTTTTTTCTTTCTCTTTTTCTTCTTGTTTTTTTTTTGTTTTTTGGTGACCAGCTTCTGTTGATCATCCCAGACTGTGGACTTGCATTCTTGGGGCAAGCTTCTTGTTGCTTCTATCTTGGATTGAGTGCTGGGGATTTTTGTTGTAACCTTCTGCTTTCCAGTGGGTCACTGCTTGATCTTGAAACATGCTTCTCCGTTCTACAGGCGGACTCCTGACTTCTTCTATCTTCGACACGCAACAACCTCCGTTCTACAGGCGGGTCCCTGACAATCAAAACAAACAAAACAAACAAAATTTTCTAACCCAGTTTGTACTGGGAAGATTAGTGAGTCGTTAGCAAAATTGTAACTCACTTACACTACTGATTCAATGATGAGAGTAAACTAAAGACTAGGATGTGCATCTCCTATGAGTAAAACCAAAACTCTTGCTAGCAAATGTGTCTGCTAAAATAAAAACCTCAATGACTCAAACTAGAAAGTGTGTCTTCTATGGTTGAATCGGAATGAGCTAAACTAGGAAGTGCGTCTCCTAAGGGTGAAAATTTCAGTGACTAGAACTAGGAAGTGCGTCTCCTATGAATAAAATCTCGACTAGGAAGTGCGTCTCCTACGGGTAAACTTCAAAAAACTGGACTAGGAATGGTGTCTCCTATGGTCGAACTTAAAATGAATCAGATTAGGAAGTGCGTCTCCTACTGGTGAAGCTTGCTTAGGAAGTGCGTCTCCTATTGGGAAAACTGTTCTTAGGAAGTGCGTCTCCTACTAGGTAAAACTTGCTTAGGAAGTGCGTCTCCTATTGGTGAAACTGAACCTAGGAAGTGCGTCTCCTATTGGTGAAATAAACTTAGGAAGTGCGTCTCCTATCGGTGGAATTAACTTAGGAAGTGCGTCTCCTATTGGTGAAACTTGCTTAGGAAGTGCGTCTCCTATTGGTGAAACTGAACCTAGGAAGTGCGTCTCCTATTGGTGAAATAAACTTAGGAAGTGCGTCTCCTATTGGTGAAATAAACTTAGGAAGTGCGTCTCCTATCGGTGAAATTAACTTAGGAAGTGCGTCTCCTATTGGTGAAACTTGCTTAGGAAGTGCGTCTCCTATTGGTGAAACAAACTTAGGAAGTGCGTCTCCTACTGGTGAAACTTTTTAGGAAGTGCGTCTCCTACTGGTGAAACTTTCTTAGGAAGTGCGTCTCCTATGGGTAAAGACGTGGAATATATGCCTCTGTTATCTGGGCGGGCTCCCAATTTCAACACCTGAAATAAAAAAAGACTGAATGTATGCCTCTGTTATCTGGGCGGGCTCCCAATTTCAACACTTAAAATTAAAGACTGAATGTATTCCTCTGTTATTATGGGCGGGCTCCCAATTTCAACACTTGAAAGTAAAAACTGAATGTATGCCTCTGTTATCTGGGCGGGCTCCCAATTTCAACACTTAAAAAATAAAAAGACTGAATGTATGCCTCTGTTATCTGGGCGGGCTCCCAATTTCAACACTTAAAATAAAAGACTGAATGTATTCCTCTGTTATTATGGGCGGGCTCCCAATTTCAACACTTGAAAGTAAAAACTGAATGTATGCCTCTGTTATCTGGGCGGGCTCCCAATTTCAACACTAAAAAAAATAAAAAGACTGAATGTATGCCTCTGTTATCTGGGCGGGCTCCCAATTTCAACACTTAAAATAAAAGACTGAATGTATTCCTCTGTTATTATGGGCGGGCTCCCAATTTCAACACTTGAAAGTAAAAACTGAATGTATGCCTCTGTTATCTGGGCGGGCTCCCAATTTCAACACTTAAAAAATAAAAAGACTGAAATGTATTCCTCTCGTTATACAGGTGGGCGCCTGGATTTAGGAAAATGACTCCTTTTTTTCTTTTTTTTTTCTTTTTTTTTCAAAAATGTTTTTTTTAGCATCTTAGGAGAAAGATTCATCGGACTAAGATTTTTATCCTAGGAGAAGGTTCGTCAGACTAGGTCTCTATCTTAGGAGAAAAATTCGTCAGACTAAGATTTTGATCCTAGGAGAAGGTTCGTCAGACTAGGTCATTTTTTGTTTTGGTATCTCAGGAGAAAGATTCATCAGATTGAGATTTTGATCCTAGGAGAAGGTTCGTCAGACTAGGTCTCTATCTTAGGAGAAAAATTCGTCAGACTAAGATTTTGATCCTAGGAGAAGGTTCGTCAGACTAGGTCATTTTTTGTTTTTGGTATCTCAGGAGAAAGATTCATCAGACTGAGATTTTGATCCTAGGAGAAGGTTCGTCAGACTAGGTCTCTATCTTAGGAGAAAAATTCGTCAGACTAAGATTTTGATCCTAGGAGAAGGTTCGTCAGACTAGGTCATTTTTTGTTTTTGGTATCTCAGGAGAAAGATTCATCAGACTGAGATTTGATCCTAGGAGAAGGTTCGTCAGACTAGGTCTCTATCTTAGGAGAAAAATTCATCGGACTAAGATTTTGATCCTAGGAGAAGGTTCGTCAGACTAGGTCATTTTTTGTTTTTGGTATCTCAGGAGAAAGATTCATCAGACTGAGATTTGATCCTAGGAGAAGGTTCGTCAGACTAGGTCTCTATCTTAGGAGAAAAATTCATCGGACTAAGATTTTGATCCTAGGAGAAGGTTCGTCAGACTAGGTCTCTATCTTAGGAGAAAAATTCATCGGACTAAGATTTTGATCCTAGGAGAAAGTTCATCAGACTAGGTCATTGTTTGTTGTTGTTGTTGTTTTTTTTTTTTTTTTTTTTTAATATCTTTAACAACCACTTAGGAGGAAATGCATCTCCTATGGGTAAAACATAAACTTAGGAGGAAATGCGTCTCCTATGGGTGAAACTTAAACTTAGGAGGAAATGCATCTCCTATGGGTAAAACTAAAACTTAGGAGGAAATGCATCTCCTATTGGTGCAACTAAAACAAACTTAGGAGGAAAATGCATCTCCTATGGGTAAAGACGTGGAATGTATTCCCTTGTTATACAGGTGGGCGCCTAATGGTAAAGACACAAAATGTATTCCCTTGTTATACAGGTGGGTGCCTAGAATATGGAATGCACAGACAAAAGTATTCCTCTCGTTATTCAGGTGGGCGCCTGTCAAGAAATTTAAAGACTGAAATGTATTCCTCTCGTTATTCAGGTGGGCGCCTGTCTTTAACAATAACTTTGAAAATAAAATCCTATTCTAGGGCGGATGAACCCAAAATATCCTATTCGAGGGCGGATGAACCCGACAGATCCTATTTGAGGGCGGATGAACCCAACAGATCCTATTTGAGGGCGGATGAACCCAACATATCCTATTTGAGGGCGGATGAACCCGACATATCCTATTTGAGGGCGGATGAACCCAACATATCCTATTTGAGGGCGGATGAACCCGACATATCCTATTTGAGGGCGGATGAACCCAAAATATCCATAAGACTTGAAGATGTCTTACCTCGAATACTTGCTGGGGATTGGGATGAATTTTCATTTTCTACCTTCCCCATTTTTTATTATTTATTCTTTTTATTTATTTATTTATTTATTTATTATTATTATTATTATTAGCTTCCTCCTTTGAAGTCTAACTGCTGAGGATACCGACTTTCCAACCTTGTGTTGGACCCCTCGCAACCGCTAGGGATAACACTGTTGAAGAATTATTTACTTACCTGCTAGGGATAACACTGTTGGGTAAAATGTTATCAGCTGGGGGTACCTGACTTCCAGAAAATTTTCTAAATGGAAGGAAAATTTTCTGCCCCAGTTTGATAATATCCCTTGTGGCATGCAATTCTGGCATCAATGCCATTTCCTTTACCTGTTTCAAATCAAACAAAATTGTTAGTTTAAAACATGGTGGTTGGTTGTGATACTCCCAACGGGATGACTTTTCCTCTTTTCCTTCCTTGCTTTGCGTTGCACAACTTGTTGGGGACGATTTTATTTGCTGGGTAAAATCCCTTTCTGATGGGGATATCCCTCTTCTTTTGTGGCATAGCTCGGAAACTGGCATTTCCCCGACCTTTTAGTCTAGTGTGGATTTCGCCAAATCATGCTCACTGCTTTCCTTGCTTTGTCCATGGGCCTTGGCCTTGAGGTTTATAACGCTTGTCAATCCTTCTGTCAATTCCCTTTTGCTGGGGATATCTGTATTGACACTGGCCTCGCGTTTGTTCCCTGCTGACTATACCCCTTGGATGTACTAGTCAGATCTCATTTTTGGAAAGCTGATGGCCTATTCGAAGTCACTTCATACTTGTTCTGACCAGACAGACTCTATTGGAGATTTTTCTATGAAAGGAAAAAGATAAAAGGGAACAGAATAAAAAGACAAAGGAAAAAAACATGACTCTTTTAACAAAAGAAACTATAAATAAAAACCCTATCAAATGCAGATGCCGACTCTAATGGCCATGACATGCATATGAGGCCTATCCTTTACCGTCAATCCTCTTTCAAGATCTTCAATTGGCGATTCCCCATCTGATTCTCACTCTTATTCGACTTGTAGTGCCCGAAGGGTTTTCACTATCAAGCCTCTCTCATTTTGGTTTTCTCTCAGCTTTTATCGCCTTATGGGGTCTGTGAAGGTTTTCACCAATAAGACTCTCTCATTTGTATCACTTTCCAGCTGGGAATTTGGAGTGTTGCCGGCATGACTCTTTTTGTTGGAGATTAGACTCCTTTCTGTTGTGGAAACAGAATGTTATGTTCGCCGGTAAGAATCTTATTTGTCTGACTTGGCATCTTTTGAAGACTGGTCAGAAGGTCTTTCTTTGGACCGTAATGTGGGTTTTGGATAGGGCTAGAAAGAAAGGGTATTAAAGGCTCAAAAATGAATCGATTTCGGGTTATTAATTACAACCTTCGGAATTAGATTTATTTACAACAAACGCAACCTTTGCCCCAGTTTCTTGCTTGGGGATATTTTGATTGTTTTTTTTTCATTTTTCAAAACTATGACCGAGCCGTGAAGCGCCTACGTATCCTCTTTGAGGAATCAGGTCAAACATAGTTCCCAATTCCTCTTTTTCATATGATTTTTTCTTTGTTATCAATTTTCTTTTCTTTTCTTTTTTTCCTTTCTCATTTCTCCTTTCTTTTTGTCGTTTTTGTTTTCTTTCTTTCTCTTTTTTTCTTCTTTTTCGTTGCTACCGATTCCGAACGAGGGGTATGAAAGAAAATAAATAAGGCTCAAAAGGGGTTAACGAAGGATAAAGTGTTTGGGTAGCAGAACAAAATGCTTTCGTCATTCCAGTCTTCAAAACATGCCAAGTGCAAACAACACAATTTAAACAATAGATTTATAGTCTCTTCCGATGGTGCTGGACTTGACAATTATGTTCAACATATGTTTGTTCATTTGTCAATTCTAAAGCACCGTTGGGCGACACTCTCATTCTCATTATTATGAATGACCCTCATGCCAATTTAGGCGAACCTTTCTTTAACGGTTTTCTTTGTGTTCAACTTGCCCCAGTTCCGCATGACTCGAGCTCTGAATAATCTCAACCGTCCTTATTTCCTTTAAATGGTCTGAATCGCCTTTCCAGGGTTTTATGATTAACTTTTGAGATTAGGCCCAAACTGGGTGCGCATGTCATGTCCCTAGAATCGGCATTGAATAAAAAATGATAACAGGACTAAACAAAAGAAAACTGGAAATAAAAAGGACCGGATTTTGCATTAGATTACCGGTGAAAATGGTTTGAATGACCAGACAAACAAAACAACCAGAATAAAATTCTAACCCAGCCTCGACAAAACTTGAACAAACTTATATGACAAAATGGAAAGATAGGAAGGTTTGACACAAGACAATACTTGGATTACAACCCTAAGAATAATCCGAACAACCGAAATGACAACAAAATAAGCCACCAACAGCTTCTCTCTTGCTAACCAGGAACGGAGCGACCCCCGATTTTATCAAGAACTGGCATCTTAGCCCCTGAGCTTTGCATCAATACTGCCGAGACCATTACCAGCTTCCATATCTCCGTCAACAAGTTTCCAACAGGATTCGAATGCTTCTGTCATCAGGCCTGATCCTCGCAGAGTGTGCACCATGAGGTGCAAGTAAAGGATTCTGGGTGTCATTGTCTGGCTTACCACAAACCAACCACCTTAACTTTATTTGCAAAACAAACAGGTTAGAATGGACTCAGTCGGTCCTCATTATTGGCAACATCTTTTTTCTTTTTCTTTTTTTTCGATGTTTTTCTTTCCTTTTTTTTCGATTTTTTTTCTTTTTCATTTTTCTTCAGGTTGTTTTTTTTTCATTTTTTTTCTTTTCCCTTTTTTCATTCTTTTTTCTTTTGTTGTGGTCGAATCTTATGGAGATTGCCTACGTATCATGACCCCGCATGAATCAGACCTTGCGTAGTTCGTGCCCAATAAAAGATAAACAACAGTAAACATTTTTCAATTTTCATATTAGAACAAACTGGGTTTCAAGGATTTAAAGATGACCCTCAAACTTGAAAATCAAACAAACCGCATGCTCTAATCAAAAGATTGGTAGACTCAAAAACAAAATTCTAGCTCCCTTTCTCTGTTCGACAAATGCAACCAAATGGTTATTTTTTGCAAATGTGGCCCCTTCCAAATTTCACATGAATTTTGAGGCCGGGGAGGATTATTTTGACACTTTAAAACTTGTCCATTCTTTTACGAAAATAACCTTTCGACAACTGAAAGATACTCTAAGGCTATTTCGGCAAGAACGGTTTAAGACGCGGCCGAAGCTGGCTCGCCTTATTATGACAAAAGACGGCATTCACATGACCGCTGACTCTTTGATTTTTTTTCTTTCCAGATTACAGTAAAAGACTTGGCGTTGTAAACACGGCCCTTCATCGTCTCGGGGACGAAGCTTTCTTAAGGCTGTGTGGGTCCATATCTCAAAATGACCCAAAGGTGGCTGTTTATGCCAAGTCAGCCTTCCGACATCCCTTTCGGGAACATTCGGCTATTTATGACAAAACAGCATCACCTGACTTATTTATAACTCTTTTTATCATTTTTTCAAATTAGAAAACTCAATATTGCAAGCACGGCCTCTCAACGTCTCGGGGACGAAGATTTTTAAGGCTGTGTGGGCCAATTGGACCAAATCCAAAACATGACCCAAAAGGTGGCTGTTTATGCAAAGTCAGCCTTCCGGCGTCCCTTTCGGGAACATTCGGCTATGTCTTGATAAAACAGCGTCACCCGACTTCTTTATGATAAAATTAAAATTTGAAATGTATATTTTTTTTATTATTATTATTATTTGTTTTTTGGCTTTTTTAGCAAAAGGTGGGTTGGACATCACCCGACTTATTTATGACAAGATTAAATTTTTTGTTTTTTAGCTATTTTAGCAAAGGTGGGGTTGGACCCGATGAGGGTTGCCTACGTATCTCATATACGGTGGGGTTGGACCCGATGAGGGTTGCCTACGTATCTCACATCCGGTGAGAATCAAACCCGCGTAGTTCGGGCAAATAAACTGTTTTTGAGAGGACCCTTTTCCATTTTCTATATTTTTTTTATTATTATTTTCACAACAATCAAATAGACTATTATTCTATTATTTTCATTTATAACAAACAAACGAATTAACGAAAAACATAAAACATTCCTTCTTTTTTGAGAAGGTGGGGATTGGACCCGATGAGGGTTGCCTACGTATCTCACACCCGGTGAGAATCAAACCCGCGTAGTTCGGTCAAATAAGAATAAGTAGGCAAATAATAATAAGCAGGGGAACTAACCTTTTTTTTGAATTTTCGTTTAAAAGAACTATTTTAAAAGAAGAGAGGAAATATTATTTTTTGATTGATTTTCTTTTTAAAAGAAAGACTAATATTTTTTGAATTTTCATTTTTTTTATTCTAAAGAAAAGAAGAAAGTATTTTTGAATTTTGAATTTTCTAAAGAAGAATCAAAATATTTTCGGATTTTTATTTACCTATTTTATCTTTTTGAATTTTGAACTTTCTTTTGAATTTTTTTTTTGGATTATATATATACTTATTTTTGGAACAAATAATAAAATCACATTCAACGCCGGACTCTTTTCATTTTTATTTCTGGCATTTTCATAGACAAGCAAAATAAAATAAAATAAAACATTTAAAAAAAGAACCAAACTCTTTTTCATTTTCATTTAATGGCAAAACAAACTATTTTCTTTAATATTTTCAAAAACCAGACAGAACAATGATGGTCTTTTTTTTATTTTTATTTTTTTTATTTTTCCTTTGCTTTCAATATAACAAACAAACAAGACATTTTTTCATTTTCGAAATTTCGTCAGAGTTTCGCCTCTACTAGACTTCTATGCTGTTATTTTCTCCTTTTTCACGATTTTCTTATATGTGGAAAATGATGACAACATACAAAATCTTTTTTGAATTTTCATGCTTTGTTTTTATTTGTAATTTTATTTTTTATATTTATTATTTCTTTCAAAAATGTGGCATGGGAGACATAACGATTTCCAAGACTTTTTGGATTCCGCAAATGCTCCCCATGCGCTTTTCCCAACCTATGAAGCGTGGGGGACATATGGGAATTCCAAGACTTCTTGGATTCCACAAATGTTCCCCATGTGCTTTTCCAAAAAGCAAGCGTGGGGGACATAGGGAATTCCAAGGCTTCTTGGATTCCACAAATGTTCCCCATGCTTTGATTAAAATAACATCATGCTAGAAATGACCAAATGACCCATACGCCCTTGACTAAATACAACATGTAGCAGATAGGATGCCAAAGATGGTCTATTATTTTCAGGTTGCTTGTCCTAGACGGACCCAACCCCTGTGTTGAGTCCCCTAAGTCAGATGCACATGATGCAAATAAACGTTCCTACTAGGGATCCGGCATGTGGCTTTGTTATACTAAGTTCAGAACCTGGGTGTTTGTTCTAGACCTGGCTTACCCGAGCGGACAACTCGAGCCAAGGATGGGAGCTGTGTACCGGTAACCAAAAGGCCATCCGATTTTGCAACTCCTCCGAATCCTCGTTCTATTTTGGCATAAGACACTAACAGAAAGAAGCCACGACCAGCGTGCGCTCCTCAAGAGAGAAGAGAAGGGTTTCGGCACAGTTTATATGTACAGTTCAAACAATATCAAAGCAGTAAAAGCAGCATTTAGCACATTAGGCTCAAAACATGTAATAAAATCAGATAATAAATAAAGCCAAATAATAACAATTATACTAAGCTCGAATTCTTAACCCTGAACCAGTGGTTCTGGGTTTATTGTCCCCAGCAGAGTCGCCAGAGCTGTCACACCTCCTTTTTCCGCGCCCGAGGGGGCGCATGGGGAGTTTTTTCCAATTAAGGGACAATCGAAACGGGATTGGTTTGTTAATTTCAGAGTCGCCACTTGGGAGATTTAGGGTGTCCCAAGTCACCAATTTTAATCCCGAATCGAGGAAAATAATGACTCTATATTACAGTCTGCGTACCAGAAATCTAGATAAGGAATTCTGTTAACCCGGGAGAAGGTGTTAGGCATTCCCGAGTTCCGTGGTTTTAGCACGGTCGCTCAACTGTTATATTTGGCTTATTTATCTGATTTTTAATACAATATGAACTTATGTGCAAATTTATCTTTTAACCGCTTTATTATTATTGTTTTTACAAGAATGTGAACATCGCTTAAAATATATCTTTGGACTGTGTCACATGAAATGCACCCACAATCCGAAACATATTTTATTTGATGTTTTAGGATTTGGATTTGGGTCGCATGAAATGCACACCCGAGTTTAAGAATGTAATTTAATTAAATCGCGTCTAAAGAGGCTAACGCGTTATTATCTTTAGGGAAGGCAGTGAAACTCACTAAACGGTCCATCCCAAATTCTAAGTATTTATTATGACTAATTATTTAGGGCCCCGCAATTTGCATTTTTATTTGGCGAGGCTCGTCTCATTCATTATTAATTTTTTTTTTAAAAAAGAATTTGCAATGTCATGGAAATGCATCTCAGACAACGTCACAATCAATGTACCCGTGATTAAAGATACATTTCGATTTCGTTGAGACTTGGATTTGGGTCACATAAATGCGCACCCGAGTTTAAGGAGAATAAATTATTTAAGGCGCGCCTAAAGCAACTAGCGCGTTATTATTTTTGGGTAGGGCCGTGAAATTTATTAAACGGCCCGTCCCGGAATCTAAGTATTTAATACACATATTTTATGAAGGCTCCGCAATCTGTACATTTTTTTTATTATTTTTTTTTGGCGAAGCTAGTCTCGTTTTTTGTTTATTTATTTATTTTTTCTCTTTTTTTTTTGTTTTTGTTTTAGGAAAAGGACAAGACTAAAACAACTACGTTTTTCGCTACTTCACTAGATCATGGGTTATAAATTGAACTCATTTGATGAAGCGGTTTTTTTTCCTGCGGAATTAAAATTGCTACTAAAATTTTAACGTTACTACCACATGTATAAACAACTATTAGGACAAACTAAGTAATTAACACCTTTCAGAATAGGAAATCCGATATTCAACAAATCTGATACACAAACAGTGCGTAGGAAATCCATATCATTTCATTTCAATTAAGCAAATATAACAAGTTTAAAAATGCGCATGCACCTGTTTGAAGCAAAAACAACAACCAACTGGACCGACAACTGTCGGACACCTCTCTAATAACGGAACGACGGAACTTCGACGTCAAGCTCAACGTACCGGACCTCGACGAACCAAAGACGACCAGAGACGACCTCGATGGAAATAGAAAGCTTGGACCAAACTGTTGCTACTGCTGGATTTTGCGACGCAGTAGGCTAGCTCGAGGACATGCCACAGAAAGGGGTCGTTTGGATGCGAAGAAGGAGGAGCTATGGAAGGTCGTTCGGGTAGCGGTCGATGAGGCTGGAAGGGGGCAAAGCAGGAGGCGGAAGCAGCTGTGTCGAGCAAGCTGCCGGACTAGTGAACGAGCTGATGAAAGGGTCGTTCGATGGTGGTTCCAGCGTTGGGTGAGTGGGGTTGTTTGGTTCAGACGGTGGTTGACGAGGGGAGTGCGACGGGCTGTTTGGGCAGTGACGTTTGGTGGTGGTGTTGAGCTGGTTTTTGGACGTGAGGGCGACTGGTTTGGTGGTTTTGCTGGACGGGGGGTGCGACGAAGCTGGTGGCGACAGCAAGGTCGAGGGGACGGTGACGGGCCTGTTTGGTGTTGGTGTTTGGAGTAGGGTTTTCGACTGGTTTGGGTGAGGAAGGAGGTGGTTTCGCTGGGGGGGGGGGGTGATGGAGAAGGTGACGGACTGGTTATGGTGATTATGGTGGAGGTAACGATGAGGAAGAAGGTGGCGAACAGTGGTGACGAGGGGAGGGGAGCTCGATGGTTTCACTGGTTTTCCTAGGGTTTTCCTTTCGTTTTCTTCAGGAAGAAGACGGAGGAACAGTCCTCCTTCTTCAAATTTTTCCAGTTTTTCTTTTTTCTTGTTTTCGTTCGTTCTTCTTTATGAAGAAGAAAAGGGAACAGTACCCCTTTTTCCCATTTTTTTAAAAAGTCCCCCCGTCCCTTTTCGTTGGTCCGTGTTTTGTAATGCTTTGCCCATGAAAATGAGCCCTACGCGTGGTGGGGTTCGAGGCATATGTCCCCCACGCGTGGTGGGGTTCCCCACGTGTCCTGGACACGGTTAATTATGGGCTCGGTCCGAAAATTAGGCCTAAAACCGGGTAGTTTAAACCCGAATATTATTCTTTTGCCCGGACCCGAGAAATAGGAACACGTTGCTTAACTAGTCCTATGTAAGCAAAATAACTACCAAAAATAAGACTAGTATTTAAACAAAACTATATCTTTTTAAATATTTTTCAAGGTTTAAAAATAGCTACAAAATACTAATAAAACTATTTTTTGTAATTTTCGTTTTTAAATATTAAGATAAAATATGAGGTAATATTTTTGTATTTTTTTCAAAGTTAAAATGACTATAAAACCTTAATAGAACTATATTTTATTTATTTTTTGTAATTTTCGAAATTATATAAAGTACAAAAGTAAAGTGCAATTTTTGTATTTTTCAAATTTATGAGAGATACATAAACTAAAATTTTTATATATATTTTTTGAAATTTTTCTTTCTGCAACGAAATAAAGTAAAAATAGTTAAAATGACTATACTAGTCCTAAATTAGATATTTAAGCTTAAGAACGTAAAAATTCCCGGGGAGGGTCAAAAATCACGTGCTTACAGCTGCCCCTCTTTGACTGGAAACACGAAGAGTTTTCCGACAAAGAACGACTAGACGTGTTTTTGACCCGACCATTACTTGGACGGACTACACTTAAGGAAAGGGAGGGATTGTGACCGAGCCCTGGTATCTGAGCTGCCTACATATCCTTGGTTATACAGGAATCAGGCCACGTGTAGTTCGGGAATGAGAGAGACAACGAAGTGTACCGAGGTGAAGAGCCGATCGAGGTGCCGTTCTGTTGAGGTTCCGGTCCGCGGTCCTGTCATTACAACAAAAATGAAAACTGAAAAAGACTAACTAAGCCTATCAGCTACTAGTTACAAAGATTCCTATCTCTTAAGTCTTCTGAAACTTGGTCTTGAATCTTGAATGGTGCTTCATACAGACTTTGGATCTGAACCTTGATACTTGCTAGTTGTAGGTGCTAGTTCTTGAGCAGACCACATTTGTTTTCCACTTCCGTAATTTGGGTTCTTTTTTTTTTCTTTCTCTTTTTCTTCTTGTTTTTTTTTTGTTTTTTGGTGACCAGCTTCTGTTGATCATCCCAGACTGTGGACTTGCATTCTTGGGGCAAGCTTCTTGTTGCTTCTATCTTGGATTGAGTGCTGGGGATTTTTGTTGTAACCTTCTGCTTTCCAGTGGGTCACTGCTTGATCTTGAAACATGCTTCTCCGTTCTACAGGCGGACTCCTGACTTCTTCTATCTTCGACACGCAACAACCTCCGTTCTACAGGCGGGTCCCTGACAATCAAAACAAACAAAACAAACAAAATTTTCTAACCCAGTTTGTACTGGGAAGATTAGTGAGTCGTTAGCAAAATTGTAACTCACTTACACTACTGATTCAATGATGAGAGTAAACTAAAGACTAGGATGTGCATCTCCTATGAGTAAAACCAAAACTCTTGCTAGCAAATGTGTCTGCTAAAATAAAAACCTCAATGACTCAAAATAGAAAGTGTGTCTTCTATGGTTGAATCGGAATGAGCTAAACTAGGAAGTGCGTCTCCTAAGGGTGAAAATTTCAGTGACTAGAACTAGGAAGTGCGTCTCCTATGAATAAAATCTCGACTAGGAAGTGCGTCTCCTACGGGTAAACTTCAAAAAACTGGACTAGGAATGGTGTCTCCTATGGTCGAACTTAAAATGAATCAGATTAGGAAGTGCGTCTCCTACTGGTGAAGCTTGCTTAGGAAGTGCGTCTCCTATTGGGAAAACTGTTCTTAGGAAGTGCGTCTCCTACTGGGTAAAACTTGCTTAGGAAGTGCGTCTCCTATTGGTGAAACTGAACCTAGGAAGTGCGTCTCCTATTGGTGAAATAAACTTAGGAAGTGCGTCTCCTATCGGTGGAATTAACTTAGGAAGTGCGTCTCCTATTGGTGAAACTTGCTTAGGAAGTGCGTCTCCTATTGGTGAAACTGAACCTAGGAAGTGCGTCTCCTATTGGTGAAATAAACTTAGGAAGTGCGTCTCCTATTGGTGAAATAAACTTAGGAAGTGCGTCTCCTATCGGTGAAATTAACTTAGGAAGTGCGTCTCCTATTGGTGAAACTTGCTTAGGAAGTGCGTCTCCTATTGGTGAAACAAACTTAGGAAGTGCGTCTCCTACTGGTGAAACTTTTTAGGAAGTGCGTCTCCTACTGGTGAAACTTTCTTAGGAAGTGCGTCTCCTATGGGTAAAGACGTGGAATATATGCCTCTGTTATCTGGGCGGGCTCCCAATTTCAACACCTGAAATAAAAAAAGACTGAATGTATGCCTCTGTTATCTGGGCGGGCTCCCAATTTCAACACTTAAAATTAAAGACTGAATGTATTCCTCTGTTATTATGGGCGGGCTCCCAATTTCAACACTTGAAAGTAAAAACTGAATGTATGCCTCTGTTATCTGGGCGGGCTCCCAATTTCAACACTTAAAAAATAAAAAGACTGAATGTATGCCTCTGTTATCTGGGCGGGCTCCCAATTTCAACACTTAAAATAAAAGACTGAATGTATTCCTCTGTTATTATGGGCGGGCTCCCAATTTCAACACTTGAAAGTAAAAACTGAATGTATGCCTCTGTTATCTGGGCGGGCTCCCAATTTCAACACTAAAAAAAATAAAAAGACTGAATGTATGCCTCTGTTATCTGGGCGGGCTCCCAATTTCAACACTTAAAATAAAAGACTGAATGTATTCCTCTGTTATTATGGGCGGGCTCCCAATTTCAACACTTGAAAGTAAAAACTGAATGTATGCCTCTGTTATCTGGGCGGGCTCCCAATTTCAACACTTAAAAAATAAAAAGACTGAAATGTATTCCTCTCGTTATACAGGTGGGCGCCTGGATTTAGGAAAATGACTCCTTTTTTTCTTTTTTTTTTCTTTTTTTTTCAAAAATGTTTTTTTTAGCATCTTAGGAGAAAGATTCATCGGACTAAGATTTTTATCCTAGGAGAAGGTTCGTCAGACTAGGTCTCTATCTTAGGAGAAAAATTCGTCAGACTAAGATTTTGATCCTAGGAGAAGGTTCGTCAGACTAGGTCATTTTTTGTTTTGGTATCTCAGGAGAAAGATTCATCAGATTGAGATTTTGATCCTAGGAGAAGGTTCGTCAGACTAGGTCTCTATCTTAGGAGAAAAATTCGTCAGACTAAGATTTTGATCCTAGGAGAAGGTTCGTCAGACTAGGTCATTTTTTGTTTTTGGTATCTCAGGAGAAAGATTCATCAGACTGAGATTTTGATCCTAGGAGAAGGTTCGTCAGACTAGGTCTCTATCTTAGGAGAAAAATTCGTCAGACTAAGATTTTGATCCTAGGAGAAGGTTCGTCAGACTAGGTCATTTTTTGTTTTTGGTATCTCAGGAGAAAGATTCATCAGACTGAGATTTGATCCTAGGAGAAGGTTCGTCAGACTAGGTCTCTATCTTAGGAGAAAAATTCATCGGACTAAGATTTTGATCCTAGGAGAAGGTTCGTCAGACTAGGTCATTTTTTGTTTTTGGTATCTCAGGAGAAAGATTCATCAGACTGAGATTTGATCCTAGGAGAAGGTTCGTCAGACTAGGTCTCTATCTTAGGAGAAAAATTCATCGGACTAAGATTTTGATCCTAGGAGAAGGTTCGTCAGACTAGGTCTCTATCTTAGGAGAAAAATTCATCGGACTAAGATTTTGATCCTAGGAGAAAGTTCATCAGACTAGGTCATTGTTTGTTGTTGTTGTTTTTTTTTTTTTTTTTTAATATCTTTAACAACCACTTAGGAGGAAATGCATCTCCTATGGGTAAAACATAAACTTAGGAGGAAATGCGTCTCCTATGGGTGAAACTTAAACTTAGGAGGAAATGCATCTCCTATGGGTAAAACTAAAACTTAGGAGGAAATGCATCTCCTATTGGTGCAACTAAAACAAACTTAGGAGGAAATGCATCTCCTATGGGTAAAGACGTGGAATGTATTCCCTTGTTATACAGGTGGGCGCCTAATGGTAAAGACACAAAATGTATTCCCTTGTTATACAGGTGGGTGCCTAGAATATGGAATGCACAGACAAAAGTATTCCTCTCGTTATTCAGGTGGGCGCCTGTCAAGAAATTTAAAGACTGAAATGTATTCCTCTCGTTATTCAGGTGGGCGCCTGTCTTTAACAATAACTTTGAAAATAAAATCCTATTCGAGGGCGGATGAACCCAAAATATCCTATTCGAGGGCGGATGAACCCGACAGATCCTATTTGAGGGCGGATGAACCCAACAGATCCTATTTGAGGGCGGATGAACCCAACATATCCTATTTGAGGGCGGATGAACCCGACATATCCTATTTGAGGGCGGATGAACCCAACATATCCTATTTGAGGGCGGATGAACCCGACATATCCTATTTGAGGGCGGATGAACCCAAAATATCCATAAGACTTGAAGATGTCTTACCTCGAATACTTGCTGGGGATTGGGATGAATTTTCATTTTCTACCTTCCCCATTTTTTATTATTTATTCTTTTTATTTATTTATTTATTATTATTATTATTATTATTATTATTAGCTTCCTCCTTTGAAGTCTAACTGCTGAGGATACCGACTTTCCAACCTTGTGTTGGACCCCTCGCAACCGCTAGGGATAACACTGTTGAAGAATTATTTACTTACCTGCTAGGGATAACACTGTTGGGTAAAATGTTATCAGCTGGGGGTACCTGACTTCCAGAAAATTTTCTAAATGGAAGGAAAATTTTCTGCCCCAGTTTGATAATATCCCTTGTGGCATGCAATTCTGGCATCAATGCCATTTCCTTTACCTGTTTCAAATCAAACAAAATTGTTAGTTTAAAACATGGTGGTTGGTTGTGATACTCCCAACGGGATGACTTTTCCTCTTTTCCTTCCTTGCTTTGCGTTGCACAACTTGTTGGGGACGATTTTATTTGCTGGGTAAAATCCCTTTCTGATGGGGATATCCCTCTTCTTTTGTGGCATAGCTCGGAAACTGGCATTTCCCCGACCTTTTAGTCTAGTGTGGATTTCGCCAAATCATGCTCACTGCTTTCCTTGCTTTGTCCATGGGCCTTGGCCTTGAGGTTTATAACGCTTGTCAATCCTTCTGTCAATTCCCTTTTGCTGGGGATATCTGTATTGACACTGGCCTCGCGTTTGTTCCCTGCTGACTATACCCCTTGGATGTACTAGTCAGATCTCATTTTTGGAAAGCTGATGGCCTATTCGAAGTCACTTCATACTTGTTCTGACCAGACAGACTCTATTGGAGATTTTTCTATGAAAGGAAAAAGATAAAAGGGAACAGAATAAAAAGACAAAGGAAAAAAACATGACTCTTTTAACAAAAGAAACTATAAATAAAAACCCTATCAAATGCAGATGCCGACTCTAATGGCCATGACATGCATATGAGGCCTATCCTTTACCGTCAATCCTCTTTCAAGATCTTCAATTGGCGATTCCCCATCTGATTCTCACTCTTATTCGACTTGTAGTGCCCGAAGGGTTTTCACTATCAAGCCTCTCTCATTTTGGTTTTCTCTCAGCTTTTATCGCCTTATGGGGTCTGTGAAGGTTTTCACCAATAAGACTCTCTCATTTGTATCACTTTCCAGCTGGGAATTTGGAGTGTTGCCGGCATGACTCTTTTTGTTGGAGATTAGAGTCCTTTCTGTTGTGGAAACAGAATGTTATGTTCGCCGGTAAGAATCTTATTTGTCTGACTTGGCATCTTTTGAAGACTGGTCAGAAGGTCTTTCTTTGGACCGTAATGTGGGTTTTGGATAGGGCTAGAAAGAAAGGGTATTAAAGGCTCAAAAATGAATCGATTTCGGGTTATTAATTACAACCTTCGGAATTAGATTTATTTACAACAAACGCAACCTTTGCCCCAGTTTCTTGCTTGGGGATATTTTGATTGTTTTTTTTTCATTTTTCAAAACTATGACCGAGCCGTGAAGCGCCTACGTATCCTCTTTGAGGAATCAGGTCAAACGTAGTTCCCAATTCCTCTTTTTCATATGATTTTTTCTTTGTTATCAATTTTCTTTTCTTTTCTTTTTTCCTTTCTCATTTCTCCTTTCTTTTTGTCGTTTTTGTTTTCTTTCTTTCTCTTTTTTTCTTCTTTTTCGTTGCTACCGATTCCGAACGAGGGGTATGAAAGAAAATAAATAAGGCTCAAAAGGGGTTAACGAAGGATAAAGTGTTTGGGTAGCAGAACAAAATGCCTTCGTCATTCCAGTCTTCAAAACATGCCAAGTGCAAACAACACAATTTAAACAATAGATTTATAGTCTCTTCCGATGGTGCTGGACTTGACAATTATGTTCAACATATGTTTGTTCATTTGTCAATTCTAAAGCACCGTTGGGCGACACTCTCATTCTCATTATTATGAATGACCCTCATGCCAATTTAGGCGAACCTTTCTTTAACGGTTTTCTTTGTGTTCAACTTGCCCCAGTTTCGCATGACTCGAGCTCTGAATAATCTCAACCGTCCTTATTTCCTTTAAATGGTCTGAATCGCCTTTCCAGGGTTTTATGATTAACTTTTGAGATTAGGCCCAAACTGGGTGCGCATGTCATGTCCCTAGAATCGGCATTGAATAAAAAATGATAACAGGACTAAACAAAAGAAAACTGGAAATAAAAAGGACCGGATTTTGCATTAGATTACCGGTGAAAATGGTTTGAATGACCAGACAAACAAAACAACCAGAATAAAATTCTAACCCAGCCTCGACAAAACTTGAACAAACTTATATGACAAAATGGAAAGATAGGAAGGTTTGACACAAGACAATACTTGGATTACAACCCTAAGAATAATCCGAACAACCGAAATGACAACAAAATAAGCCACCAACAG
The DNA here is from genome assembly GCF_000715075.1 of Nicotiana tabacum. Classification (NCBI taxonomy): domain Eukaryota; kingdom Viridiplantae; phylum Streptophyta; class Magnoliopsida; order Solanales; family Solanaceae; genus Nicotiana; species Nicotiana tabacum. The sequence goes on from NC_134084.1 coordinate 144,321,273, forward strand.
CTTCTCTCTTGCTAACCAGGAACGGAGCGACCCCCGATTTTATCAAGAACTGGCATCTTAGCCCCTGAGCTTTGCATCAATACTGCCGAGACCATTACCAGCTTCCATATCTCCGTCAACAAGTTTCCAACAGGATTCGAATGCTTCTGTCATCAGGCCTGATCCTCGCAGAGTGTGCACCATGAGGTGCAAGTAAAGGATTCTGGGTGTCATTGTCTGGCTTACCACAAACCAACCACCTTAACTTTATTTGCAAAACAAACAGGTTAGAATGGACTCAGTCGGTCCTCATTATTGGCAACATCTTTTTTCTTTTTCTTTTTTTTTCGATGTTTTTCTTTCCTTTTTTTTCGATTTTTTTTCTTTTTCATTTTTCTTCAGGTTGTTTTTTTTTCATTTTTTTTCTTTTCCCTTTTTTCATTCTTTTTTCTTTTGTTGTGGTCGAATCTTATGGAGATTGCCTACGTATCATGACCCCGCATGAATCAGACCTTGCGTAGTTCGTGCCCAATAAAAGATAAACAACAGTAAACATTTTTCAATTTTCATATTAGAACAAACTGGGTTTCAAGGATTTAAAGATGACCCTCAAACTTGAAAATCAAACAAACCGCATGCTCTAATCAAAAGATTGGTAGACTCAAAAACAAAATTCTAGCTCCCTTTCTCTGTTCGACAAATGCAACCAAATGGTTATTTTTTGCAAATGTGGCCCCTTCCAAATTTCACATGAATTTTGAGGCCGGGGAGGATTATTTTGACACTTTAAAACTTGTCCATTCTTTTACGAAAATAACCTTTCGACAACTGAAAGATACTCTAAGGCTATTTCGGCAAGAACGGTTTAAGACGCGGCCGAAGCTGGCTCGCCTTATTATGACAAAAGACGGCATTCACATGACCGCTGACTCTTTGATTTTTTTTCTTTCCAGATTACAGTAAAAGACTTGGCGTTGTAAACACAGCCCTTCATCGTCTCGGGGACGAAGCTTTCTTAAGGCTGTGTGGGTCCATATCTCAAAATGACCCAAAGGTGGCTGTTTATGCCAAGTCAGCCTTCCGACATCCCTTTCGGGAACATTCGGCTATTTATGACAAAACAGCATCACCTGACTTATTTATAACTCTTTTTATCATTTTTTCAAATTAGAAAACTCAATATTGCAAGCACGGCCTCTCAACGTCTCGGGGACGAAGATTTTTAAGGCTGTGTGGGCCAATTGGACCAAATCCAAAACATGACCCAAAAGGTGGCTGTTTATGCAAAGTCAGCCTTCCGGCGTCCCTTTCGGGAACATTCGGCTATGTCTTGATAAAACAGCGTCACCCGACTTCTTTATGATAAAATTAAAATTTGAAATGTATATTTTTTTTATTATTATTATTATTTGTTTTTTGGCTTTTTTAGCAAAAGGTGGGTTGGACATCACCCGACTTATTTATGACAAGATTAAATTTTTTGTTTTTTAGCTATTTTAGCAAAGGTGGGGTTGGACCCGATGAGGGTTGCCTACGTATCTCACATCCGGTGAGAATCAAACCCGCGTAGTTCGGGCAAATAAACTATTATTGAGAAGACCCTTTTCCATTTTCTATATATTTTTTTTATTATTATTTTCACAACAATCAAATAGAGAGGACCCTTTTCCATTTTCTATATTTTTTTTTTATTATTATTTTCACAACAATCAAATAGACTATTATTCTATTATTTTCATTTATAACAAACAAACGAATTAACGAAAAACATAAAACATTCCTTCTTTTTTGAGAAGGTGGGGATTGGACCCGATGAGGGTTGCCTACGTATCTCACACCCGGTGAGAATCAAACCCGCGTAGTTCGGTCAAATAAGAATAAGTAGGCAAATAATAATAAGCAGGGGAACTAACCTTTTTTTTGAATTTTCGTTTAAAAGAACTATTTTAAAAGAAGAGAGGAAATATTATTTTTTGATTGATTTTCTTTTTAAAAGAAAGACTAATATTTTTTGAATTTTCATTTTTTTTATTCTAAAGAAAAGAAGAAAGTATTTTTGAATTTTGAATTTTCTAAAGAAGAATCAAAATATTTTCGGATTTTTATTTACCTATTTTATCTTTTTGAATTTTGAACTTTCTTTTGAATTTTTTTTTTGGATTATATATATACTTATTTTTGGAACAAATAATAAAATCACATTCAACGCCGGACTCTTTTCATTTTTATTTCTGGCATTTTCATAGACAAGCAAAATAAAATAAAATAAAACATTTAAAAAAAGAACCAAACTCTTTTTCATTTTCATTTAATGGCAAAACAAACTATTTTCTTTAATATTTTCAAAAACCAGACAGAACAATGATGGTCTTTTTTTTATTTTTATTTTTTTTATTTTTCCTTTGCTTTCAATATAACAAACAAACAAGACATTTTTTCATTTTCGAAATTTCGTCAGAGTTTCGCCTCTACTAGACTTCTATGCTGTTATTTTCTCCTTTTTCACGATTTTCTTATATGTGGAAAATGATGACAACATACAAAATCTTTTTTGAATTTTCATGCTTTGTTTTTATTTGTAATTTTATTTTTTATATTTATTATTTCTTTCAAAAATGTGGCATGGGAGACATAACGATTTCCAAGACTTTTTGGATTCCGCAAATGCTCCCCATGCGCTTTTCCCAACCTATGAAGCGTGGGGGACATATGGGAATTCCAAGACTTCTTGGATTCCACAAATGTTCCCCATGTGCTTTTCCAAAAAGCAAGCGTGGGGGACATAGGGAATTCCAAGGCTTCTTGGATTCCACAAATGTTCCCCATGCTTTGATTAAAATAACATCATGCTAGAAATGACCAAATGACCCATACGCCCTTGACTAAATACAACATGTAGCAGATAGGATGCCAAAGATGGTCTATTATTTTCAGGTTGCTTGTCCTAGACGGACCCAACCCCTGTGTTGAGTCCCCTAAGTCAGATGCACATGATGCAAATAAACGTTCCTACTAGGGATCCGGCATGTGGCTTTGTTATACTAAGTTCAGAACCTGGGTGTTTGTTCTAGACCTGGCTTACCCGAGCGGACAACTCGAGCCAAGGATGGGAGCTGTGTACCGGTAACCAAAAGGCCATCCGATTTTGCAACTCCTCCGAATCCTCGTTCTATTTTGGCATAAGACACTAACAGAAAGAAGCCACGACCAGCGTGCGCTCCTCAAGAGAGAAGAGAAGGGTTTCGGCACAGTTTATATGTACAGTTCAAACAATATCAAAGCAGTAAAAGCAGCATTTAGCACATTAGGCTCAAAACATGTAATAAAATCAGATAATAAATAAAGCCAAATAATAACAATTATACTAAGCTCGAATTCTTAACCCTGAACCAGTGGTTCTGGGTTTATTGTCCCCAGCAGAGTCGCCAGAGCTGTCACACCTCCTTTTTCCGCGCCCGAGGGGGCGCATGGGGAGTTTTTTCCAATTAAGGGACAATCGAAACGGGATTGGTTTGTTAATTTCAGAGTCGCCACTTGGGAGATTTAGGGTGTCCCAAGTCACCAATTTTAATCCCGAATCGAGGAAAATAATGACTCTATATTACAGTCTGCGTACCAGAAATCTAGATAAGGAATTCTGTTAACCCGGGAGAAGGTGTTAGGCATTCCCGAGTTCCGTGGTTTTAGCACGGTCGCTCAACTGTTATATTTGGCTTATTTATCTGATTTTTAATACAATATGAACTTATGTGCAAATTTATCTTTTAACCGCTTTATTATTATTGTTTTTACAAGAATGTGAACATCGCTTAAAATATATCTTTGGACTGTGTCACATGAAATGCACCCACAATCCGAAACATATTTTATTTGATGTTTTAGGATTTGGATTTGGGTCGCATGAAATGCACACCCGAGTTTAAGAATGTAATTTAATTAAATCGCGTCTAAAGAGGCTAACGCGTTATTATCTTTAGGGAAGGCAGTGAAATTCACTAAACGGTCCATCCCAAATTCTAAGTATTTATTATGACTAATTATTGAGGGCCCCGCAATTTGCATTTTTATTTGGCGAGGCTCGTCTCATTCATTATTAAAAAAGTTTTAAAAAAAGAATTTGCAACGTCATGGAAATGCATCTCAGACCACGTCACAATCAATGTACCCGTGATTAGAGATACATTTCGATTTCGTTGAGACTTGGATTTGGGTCACATAAATGCGCACCCGAGTTTAAGGAGAATAAATTATTTAAGGCGCGCCTAAAGCAACTAGCGCGTTATTATTTTTGGGTAGGGCCGTGAAATTTATTAAACGGCCCGTCCCGGAATCTAAGTATTTAATACACATATTTTATGAAGGCTCCGCAATCTGTGCATTTTTTTTATTATTTTTTTTTGGCGAAGCTAGTCTCGTTTTTTGTTTATTTATTTATTTTTTCTCTTTTTTTTTTGTTTTTGTTTTAGGAAAAGGACAAGACTAAAACAACTACGTTTTTCGCTACTTCACTAGATCATGGGTTATAAATTGAACTCATTTGATGAAGCGGTTTTTTTTCCTGCGGAATTAAAATTGCTACTAAAATTTTAACGTTACTACCACATGTATAAACAACTATTAGGACAAACTAAGTAATTAACACCTTTCAGAATAGGAAATCCGATATTCAACAAATCTGATACACAAACAGTGCGTAGGAAATCCATATCATTTCATTTCAATTAAGCAAATATAACAAGTTTAAAAATGCGCATGCACCTGTTTGAAGCAAAAACAACAACCAACTGGACCGACAACTGTCGGACACCTCTCCAATAACGGAACGACGGAACTTCGACGTCAAGCTCAACGTACCGGACCTCGACGAACCAAAGACGACCAGAGACGACCTCGATGGAAATAGAAAGCTTGGACCAAACTGTTGCTACTGCTGGATTTTGCGACGCAGCAGGCTAGCTCGAGGACATGCCACAGAAAGGGGTCGTTTGGATGCGAAGAAGGAGGAGCTATGGAAGGTCGTTCGGGTAGCGGTCGATGAGGCTGGAAGGGGGCAAAGCAGGAGGCGGAAGCAGCTGCGTCGAGCAAGCTGCCGGACTAGTGAACGAGCTGATGAAAGGGTCGTTCGATGGTGGTTCCGGCGTTGGGTGAGTGGGGTTGTTTGGTTCAGATGGTGGTCGACGAGGGGAGTGCGATGGGCTGTTTGGGCAGTGACGTTTGGTGGTGGTGTTGAGCTGGTTTTTGGACGTGAGGGCGACTGGTTTGGTGGTTTTGCTGGACGGGGGGTGCGACGAAGCTGGTGGCGACAGCAAGGTCGAGGGGACGGTGACGGACCTGTTTGGTGTTGGTGTTTGGAGTAGGGTTTTCGACTGGTTTGGGTGAGGAAGGAGGTGGTTTCGCTGGGGGGGGGGGTGATGGAGAAGGTGACGGACTGGTTATGGTGGTTATGGTGGAGGTAACGATGAGGAAGAAGGTGGCGAACAGTGGTGACGAGGGGAGGGGAGCTCGATGGTTTCACTGGTTTTCCTAGGGTTTTCCTTTCGTTTTCTTCAGGAAGAAGACGGAGGAACAGTCCTCCTTCTTCAAATTTTTCCAGTTTTTCTTTTTTCTTGTTTTCGTTCGTTCTTCTTTATGAAGAAGAAAAGGGAACAATACCCCTTTTTCCCATTTTTTTAAAAAGTCCCCCCGTCCCTTTTCGTTGGTCCGTGTTTTGTAATGCTTTGCCCATGAAAATGAGCCCTACGCGTGGTGGGGTTCGAGGCATATGTCCCCCACGCGTGGTGGGGTTCCCCACGTGTCCTGGACACGGTTAATTATGGGCTCGGTCCGAAAATTAGGCCTAAAACCGGGTAGTTTAAACCCGAATATTATTCTTTTGCCCGGACCCGAGAAATAGGAACACGTTGCTTAACTAGTCCTATGTAAGCAAAATAACTACCAAAAATAAGACTAGTATTTAAACAAAACTATATCTTTTTAAATATTTTTCAAGGTTTAAAAATAGCTACAAAATACTAATAAAACTATTTTTTGTAATTTTCGTTTTTAAATATTAAGATAAAATATGAGGTAATATTTTTGTATTTTTTTCAAAGTTAAAATGACTATAAAACCTTAATAGAACTATATTTTATTTATTTTTTGTAATTTTCGAAATTATATAAAGTACAAAAGTAAAGTGCAATTTTTGTATTTTTCAAATTTATGAGAGATACATAAACTAAAATTTATATATATATTTTTTGAAATTTTTCTTTCTGCAACGAAATAAAGTAAAAATAGTTAAAATGGCTATACTAGTCCTAAATTAGATATTTAAGCTTAAGAACGTAAAAATTCCCGGGGAGGGTCAAAAATCACGTGCTTACAGATATTTCCGGCATAACCCGATAATTTTCCCGGCATAACCCGAGGACCTTTCTGGCATAACCCGATGACTTTCCCGACATAACCCGAGGACCTTTTCGGCATAACCTGATGACTTTCCCAGCATAACCTGAGGACCTTTCGGGCATAACCCGATAACTTTTTCGGCATAACCCGAGGACATTTCTGGCATAACCCGATGACTTTCCCGGCATAACCCGAGCACCTTTCCGGCATAATCCGATGACTTTCCCAGCATACCCCGAGGACCTTTCCGGCATAACCCGATGACTTTCCCGGCATAACCCGAGGACCTTTCCGGCATAACCCAATGACTTTCCCAGCATAACCCGATGACTTTCCTGGCATAACCCGATGACTTTCCTGTCATAACTCGAGGACCTTTCCGGCATAACCCGATGACTTTCCCGGCATAACCCGAGGACCTTTTCCGGTATAACCCGATGACTCTGCAAGCATAACCTGGTAGTCTTTTCCAGTATAGGGTCCCACTCCCTAGATGATGCTAGCATAACCTGGTAGTCTTTCTAACTTAGGTCCTCCGATCCCCATTTGATTTCATTTTAGATATAGGGTCTCCACTCCCTAATCTCTTTTTATCAAGGATACACAATCCTGATTTTATTACTTTCAATAAAGAAGTAGTTTAGATTTTGTTACAATAACTCACGAAATTTTTCTAGTGAAAACTGGGGCAGAAAAATTTCGTTTGTTTGTTTGTTTTGGTGCCTGGACAAGTTTTTTTACAGTGAGGCATGAGGCTTGAGATGGCCAAAAGAAGAAGTCTTAATCCAAATAAAAGAAAAGAAAAACAAGAAAAGAAGTTAAACTCTAAGTGTAGAAGCGGAGAAATGATGTGGATTGCTCGAGATATGATTAAAGTTACAAGCTCTGCATATTCCGTCTTGATCCGAAAAGCTAAAGAAGAATGAACCAACGGTTGCAGCTAAGGAGCGTCAAGATTCAGATCAGAGTCTTCAGGAAGAACTAGTCAAGACTCAAGATAAAGATTTAGAAGGTTTATATATAGGAATCATGTAACTCGTATCTGATAGGCTTAGTTAGTTTAGTTTTTCATTTTGATTTTTGGTGTAATAAGGAGATCAGCAAGCAGTAACAGCAACAACAACAATGAAATCACAGTTTCTCGGTAGTCCCAGCTACCAAAACTTCCAAAACTACACTGACCTGATTCCTTTATAGCCAAGGATATGTAGTCAACCTCCGTAGCAAGGTTCGGTCAGACTTTTTCCAAAAAATGCTTCCCATAGAGTTTCAAACGGGCAAAAATCGCTCGTAGTTGCTCATTTTATCTTTGCTCGAAAACTCTTCGTGTTTTCGAGCAAAGAGGGCAGCTGTGAGCATGTAATTTTTGCCCTATTAGAAATACTCCTACAATACTAAAGAAAATAGATTTTTTCCAAATAATTTGCAATTTTATAGGTTTTTTGTAGGATTTTATTAATTGTTTGCATTTTTGTGCACGTTTAATTTTGTTAAAATCATGGAAAATATCAAAAATACCATGCATTGCATATTAGATTTTGTGCTCATATTTTAGGATCAATTTGTTAATTAATTACTTTATTAAAATGAAAATAAAAAAAATATCATTCATTTTGCATTTTTAGCTTTTAATGCTAGATTAGTAATTTTCTCTTCATTAATTTAGGTTTAACTAATTTTGAAATTATTTTAAATAGATAATTAGTTTGATTTTACAATTTAGATTAATTTAGGATTTAGTTTAGAGTTTAATTATTTTTAAAAATAAAGAAGGAAAATAAAATACAAAAAAAGAGGAGGAATTATTGAAATAGTTGAAATTGGGCCAATTGTTGATGCCCCAAATCCGCCCATTGACCAACCCATTTCTCTTCAATACCTGGTCCAGTTCCCACACCTCAAAATGACGACATTTACCCTCCCCTCCAATCCCAGCCGTTGGATCATTCCCAACTACCCATCCTTAGCAATAAAACTGTCCGAACCCCTGAAACCCTAGAGACCCCCCCTTCACTTCCGGCTTTCATCTCTATAAACACATAACCCTAGACGCCCTTATAAACCCTCGCCGGCTCCGCCTCTCTCTGCCACCCGGGAATCTATTATGACCCAAAAGATTATCACTTGTGTTGCAAGTGAATTCGGTGTTCTGGGGCCTAAAAAAACCTCCCTTTTAGCTCACCTTGATTTGCGTGCGTGGTCCGGACCTATATCCGAAAAGCCTTCTATGTGAAAATATGAGAAATAGAAATTTCTAGACTTAAAAATTTGATTATGGTTGAATTTGGTCAACATTTTGAGAAAACGGACCCGGATCCGTATTCCAACAATCCCGGGAGGTCCACAGTAAACTATGGGACTTGGGCGTATGCCGGAAATGAATTCTGAGGTCCCAAGCCTTAGAAATCACTTTTTGAAAGAAATTATTTTACTGAATTATTTAAGAAATAAAGAAAAAAATTAATGTTTGAAACCATTGTTATCGATCCCGTATTTTGGTTCCGGAGCCCAGTACAAACTTGTTACAATATTTGAAAGATAATTGTGAATTTTGGTGAAAAACGGAGTTTATTTGACGTGAGTTGGACTTCTGGTTGAAGAGTTATGAACTTTGGGAGTTCTTAATGAAAATGTTGAGTTTTGAGGTTTAATTCATGATTTTACATGTTATTTTGATGATGTGATCACACGAGTAGGTCCATATGATGTCTTTGAGTTAGTATGCACACTTGGTTTGGAGTTCCGAGGGCTCGGGTGAGTTTCGGGTAGGGTCCGGAATGTCTTAGGTTTAAAAACATAGTTGTTACAGGTTCAGAGAAGTGGAAGGCCTCTAAACAAACTAGTGCGCTCCGCAAAAAATGGAATGCTACCACGGAGGGGCCTGTGCGGCAGCACTGGATTTTGTGCGGACCGCAGTGGGGGCTTTGCGGCTGCACTGGATTTTGTGCGGTCCGCAGTGAAGAAAACTTTCACTGGTCTGACTTCGGAAACTTATATCTTTTGATCTACAAGGAGTTTTGAGATGATTCAAAAACAAAAATTGTAACCCTTCGTGTCTAGTTTCAGAAAGGTAAAGAAATCATAATTTAGACATCTGTAGAGAAAGTTATGGCCAAAATACTAAAATATGTCACTGCAGTAATCAAGAAGGGCTGTGCGGCCGCAGTTGATTTTGTACGGTCCGCACAAGGCATCTGAGAGTAGTATATTAAAACGAGATTTTTAGTTATTTTTGATTTTTCAAGATCTCAAAAACATAAGAGGCGATTTTTCAAATAAACTTTCTTCTCCAAAACATTGGTAAGTGATTTCTAACTCGTTTTCTTAAATCATTAACATCTTTTCACATGATTTCAACTCAAAATCAATGATTTTCATGGGGGAAATTGGGTGTTTTGGGATTTGGACCTCAATTTGAGGTCCGATTTCAAAATAAATCAAATATTTGGGTTCGTGGGGGAATGGGTAATCGGGTTTTAGTTTGAACCTCGGATTTTGACCATGTGGGTTCGGGGGCAATATTTGACTTTTTGGGTAAAACTTTAGAAACCTCATTTTTCATGCATTGGGGTTGATTCATTTAGCGTTTATTGATCTAATTAAGTAACTTGTGACTAGATACGAGCAAATTGGTGGTGGAATCAAGGGGTAAATCTATAATTGAAACGTGAATTGTGTTCGTGGCATCGAGGTAAGTGTTTGGTCTAACCTTAGTTTGAGGGATTATGAGTTGTGTTTTATTTGCTACATGTTAATTGTGGAGTACGACGTATAGGCATGGTGATGAGTATCTATATGTTGGTGCCAAGCATGCCCGTGAGTCGTGTATTATAATTGTTATGACTCCGTTGTGGTTTATTGCGCTTCATATGTTATTATCACCATTGTTCCCTTGCAGGGATGTTTGTTTAATATTAATGATCCCTTGTCGGGATGTTTGTTTTGATATTATTGTTCCCTTGCCGGGATGTTGTTGAAATATCATTGATCCCTTGCCGGGAAGTTGTTATATTGCTCTTGTTCCCCTGCCGGGATTCCTTGTGATTATTTTTGGTTTGTAAATGGGAGCGGGTGGTACGTCTACCACAAGATATAATGAAAGGGGAGCGGGTGGTACGCCTACCACAAGATATAATGAAATGGGAGCGGGTGATACGCCTACCACAAGATATAATAAAATGGGAGCAGGTGGTACGCCTACCACGAGATAAATAAAATGGGAGCGGGTGGCACGCCTACCATGAGATAAATAAAATGGGAGCGGGTGGCATGCCTGCCACAAGATAAATAAAATGGGAGCAGGTGGCACGCCTGCCACGAGATACCGGAATTGGGATCGGGTTGCACGCCTGCAACAAGATGTGAAAAGAAAGTGAAATCTGGCTTTGTTTTCCTTATTCTTGTTAGTGGTTGATTTTGATTCCTTTATAGTTCTCTTGATATTCTGTTTTACCTGTTATTCCCCAAAGCATGTTTTCCCCTCCTATCTTTATTTATTTATTTCTGTATTTCTTTTTCGCTGTATATATATATTTGAATTGCACAAGTTTATTTGGTAGTCTGGTCCTAGCATCGTCACTACTTCGCTGGGGTTTGGCTGGACACTTATCAGCACATGTGGTCGGTTGTGCTGATACTATACTTTACACTATGTGCAGATCCCGGAGTAGCTTTTGGACAGTAGCTTCGAGGCTTCCTTCAGTCCATCCGGAGACCCAAGATAGACCTGAAGGCATCCTCAGGCCTTGACGTCTCCTTCTGTCCCTATTTCCTGTTTCATTTTCCTTTTATCCAGAAACAGTGTATTGTCATTTCTTCAGACTTTGTATGTAGAAATCTTAGACAGTCTGTGACACTGTGACACTAGGTTTTGGGTGGTTAAGGCTTAGTTATTTGTAATAGATGCAGTTTTCATAAATCTTATTTGTTGTCTTCCGCTTAAATTTGAATTTCCGCTATTACCACTTTATCGTCTTATATTTGTTAAAAAGAAATAATTGGTTAATGAATTAATTAGATTAAAGGTTTGTCTTGCCTAGCTCACATTAGTAGGTGCCATTACGACTCCCGAGGGTGGGAAATCTGGATCGTGAGAAGTTGGTATCAGAGCTCTAGGTTACATGGGTCTCACAGTTCACAGACAAGATTAGTAGAGTCTGAAGGATCGTGACGGAGACGTCTGTATTTATCCCTCAGAGGCTATAGAGTTAGGAACAACTTCACATTTATTCTCTCCTGTCGTGCTGTTTGGTTTCTCAATGCTAATTGAACTTCTACTCAGTTCTTTTGTAGATGGCGAGAACATGCGCTTCCTCATCTACTGACCAGCAGCCCGAGCCCCCAATAGCATCTCCCACAAGGGGTAGAAGGCATGGCCGAGGCCGTGCTAGAGGCCGAGGTAGGGGCAGAGCTCAGCCCCGAGCAGCAGAACCAGCGGCGGAGCCTCAGGTTGACTTTGATGATGAGGTTCTGGCCCCAGCAGTTCCGGTGGGCCCATATCAGGTCCCAGAAGGGTTTATTGCTACCCCAATTCTTCAGAATGCTCTGGTTCGTCTAGTAGGCCTTATGGAGAGTGTCACCCACCAACCGTCTCTCAGGCTGGAGGAGGAGCCCAAACTCCTGCTACTCACACTCCGGAGCAGGTAGCTCCCCAGATTCAGACTCTAGTAGTTCAGCCAGTTGGAGCAGTTCTGCCGGGTGTGGTAGCTCAGATCGGCGATGGAGTAGCTATGTCCGCCGATGCTCTGTGGAGGTTGGATAGGTTCACCAAGCTCTTCACTACTACTTTCAGCGGTGCATCTACTGAGGATCCCCAAGATTATCTAGACAGCTATCACAAGGTTCTTAGGAATATGGGGATAGTTGAGACCAATGGGGTCGATTTTGCTACTTTTCACTTGTCTGGATCCGTGAAGACTTGGTGGAGAGATTACTGTTTGGCTAGACCAACCGGATCACCAGCTTTGACTTGGGAGCAGTTTACTCAGCTATTTCTGGAGAAGTTTCTCCCCATCACCCAGAAAGAGGCATATCGGAGGTAGTTCGAGCGTCTCTAGCAGGGTTCTATGACTGTTACCCAGTATGAGACCAGATTCATCGACCTAGCTCGTCATGCTCTTGTCATACTTCCCACTGAGAGAGAGGGTGAGGAGGTTCATTAAGGGACTTATTCAGCTGATTCGTCTTCAGATGGCTAGGGAGACAGGGAGTGAGATTTCCTTCCAGGAGGCGGCCAATGTGGCCCGGAGAGTTGAAATGGTTCTATCGCAGGGAGGTGGTCAGGGGTCTGACAAGAGACCTCATCATTCAGGCCGATTCAGTGGTACCTCGTCTGGAGGTAGGGATTCGTATGGTAGAGTCCATCCTCCCAGGCCTTTTCAGTCAGCACTTCAGGTTTCTCACGGTGCTTCAGGTGGTCGTGGTTCTCAGATGCAGTATTCTGATCAGCAGTCCTACAGTGCACCACCAACTCCTATCGGTGCACCATCACTTTAGAGTTTCTAGGGTCATCAGCCCCAGCAACCGAGGGCTTATTTTACTTGTGGCAACACGAGTCACAATACTAGGTATTGCCCTCGAGCACCGAGTAGCTCTCAACATCAGGGTTCCTGTGCCATGGTTCAGGCACTAGGTGTTCCATAGCCCGCTCAGCTAGCTAGAGGTGGGGGTAGAGGTGGTAGAGGTGGAAGTAGAGGTGTTAGAGGTAGAGCTCAGGTTGCTAGAGGTGGAGGCCAACCAGTAGCAGGCCATCCTAGAGATATAGTTTAGGGTGGTGGGGCCTAGCCCCGATGTTATGCTCTTCCAGCCATGCCCGAGGCTGAGGCTTCCGATTCAGTTATTACAGGTACAATTCTGGTTTATGATAGAGATGCTTCAGTGTTATTTGACCCAGGGTCTACGTGTATATGTCCTCTTATTTTGCACCGTATCTGGTCATGCCTAGTGATGCTTTGAGTGATCCTATTTATGTGTCTACACCGGTGGGTGATTCAATTGTGGTAGATCGAGTCCATTATTCATGTATAGTTGTGATTGGAGGTCTTGAGACTCGTGCAAATTTGCTTCTTTTGGACATGGTCGATTTTGATGTCATGTCATATTAGGGATGGACTGGTTATCACCTTACCATGCTATCTTGGACTGTCATGCCAAGACTGTGACCTTAGCCTTACCGGATTTACCTCGTTTAGTGTGGAGAGGGACTCCTAGTCATTCTACCTGTAGTGTTATCTCTTATGTGAATGCTCGGTGTATGGTCAAGAAGGGGTGTTTGGCCTATTTGGCATATGTTCGTGATTCTAGTGTTGAGGTTCCTTCTATTGATTCCGTGCCTGTTGTTCGTGAGTTTCCTGAGGTATTTCTTTCAGACCTACCGGGTATGCCACCTGACAGGGATATTGACTTTTGCAATGATTTGGCTCCGGGCACTCAGCCCACTTCTAACCCACCATATTGTATAGCCCCGCCTGAGTTGAAAGAGTTGAAGGAGCAGTTGCAAGACTTGCTTGAAAAAGGTTTGATTAGGCCTAATGTTTCGCCTTGGGGTGCGCTGATGTTGTTTGTTAAGAATAAGGATGGATCGATGAGGATGTGTATTGATTACCGGTAGTTGAACAAGGTTACAATCAAGAATATGTATCCATTGCCAAAGATTGATGATTTGTTTGATCAGCTTCAGGGTGCCAAGGTATTTTCGAAGATTGACTTGAGATCTAACTACCATAAGTTGAGGATTAGGGCATCCGATGTCCCTAAGACAGCTTTCCGCACTCGGTACGGGCATTATGAGTTCTTGGTAATGTCATTTGGGTTGACGAATGCCCTAGCAACTTTTATGGATTTGATGAACCGAGTGTTCAGGCCTCACTTGGATTCGTTCGTGATAGTCTTCATTGATGATATTTTGATATATTCCCGTGGCCGGGAGGAGTACGAGCAACGTCTTAGAGTGGTTCTTCAGACCTTGAGGGATTGTCAGTTATATGCTAAGTTCTCAAAGTGTGACCTAGGTCATGTTGTATCAGCAGAGGGTATTCAGGTTGATCCGAAGAAGATTAAGGCAGTCAAGAACTGGCCTAGACCAGCATTAGCTACAGAGATTCGGAGTTTTTTGGGATTGGCAGGTAACTATCGTCAGTTCGTGGAGGGTTTTTCATCTATCGCAGCCTTGATGACCAGGTTGACCCAGAAGGGTGCCCCGTTCAGATGGTCGGATGAGTGTGAGGCGAGCTTTTAGAAGCTTAAGACAGCTCTGACTACGACACCGGTGTTGACTTTGCCCACAGGTTCAGGGCCTTATACAGTTTATTGCGATGTACCTCACATTGGACTTGGTGCAGTGTTGATGCAGGATGGAAAAGTCATTGCTTATGTTTCGCAGCAGTTGAAGATTTATGAGAAGAATTATCTGGTTCATGATTTGGAGTTGGCAGCCATTGTTCATGCATTGAAGATTTTGAGGCATTATCTGTATAGAATGGCATGTGAGGTGTTCACGGATCACAAGAGTCTGCAGTACTTATTCAATCAGAAGGAGTTGAATTTGAGGCAGAGAAGGTGGCTGGAGCTGTTAAAGGACTATGATATCACCATCTTATATCATCCGGGAAAGGCCAATGTGGTGGCCGATGATTTGAGTAGGAAGTCAGCCAGTATGCGCAGTCTTGCTTATATTCTGGTCGGTGAGAGACCGCTAGCTTTGGATGTTCAGGCTTTGGCCAATCAGTTTGTGAGGTTGGATGTTTCTGAGCCCAGTCGTTTGTTAGCTTGCACAGTTGCTCGTTCTTCTTTATTGGAGCGTATCTGTAATCGGCAGTATGATGATCCCCATTTGTGTGTCCATAGAGACACGGTGCAGCACATAGGTGCAAAGCATGTTACCCTAGGTGATGATGGAGTTTTGAGATTGCAGGGTCGAGTTTGTGTGCCTAAAGTGGATGGACTCCGAGAGTTGATTTTAGAGGAGGCCCATAACTCCCAGTACTCTAATCATCCGAGCGCCGCAAAGATGTATCAGGATTTGCGGCAACATTTTTGGTGGTAGAGAATGAAGAAGTATATCACAGCATTTGTGGCTTGGTGTTTGAATTGTTAGCAGGTCAAGTATGAGCATTAGAGGCCTGGTGGTTTGTTCCAGAAGATTGAGATTCCTGAGTGGAAGTGGGAGCGGATCACTATGGACTTTGTTGTTGGACTCCCACGGACTCAGAGGAAGTTCGATGCAGTGTGGGTTATTGTTGATAGGCTGACCAAGTCAGTGCATTTCATTCCTGTGGAAGTCTCCTACTCTTCCGAGAGGTTATCTGAGATCTATATCCGGGAGATTGTTCGTCTTCATGGTGTGCCCGAGTTTATTATCTCGGATCGAGGTACGCATTTTACCTCCCATTTCTGGAGAGTAGTTCAGCGAGAGTTGGGCACGCGGGTTGAGTTGAGCACAACATTTCATCCTCAGATGGACGGGCAGTCCGAGTGGACTATTCAGATTTTGGAGGATATGCTCCGAGCTTGTGTCATTGACTTTGGAGGCTTATGAGATCAGTTTTTGCCCTTAGCAGAGTTTGCCTACAATAATAGCTACCAGTCGAGTATTCAGATGGCTCCGTATGAGGCTTTGTATGGTAGGTAGTGTCGGTCTCCGGTTGGATGGTTTGAGCCGGAAAAGGCTCGGTTGTTGGGTACGGATCTGGTTCAGGATGCCTTGGACAAGGTCAGGATTATTCAGGATAGGCTTCGTACAACTCAGTCCAGGTAAAAGAGTTATGCCGACCGCAAGGTTCGTGATTTGGCATTCATGGTCGGTGAACGGGTATTGCTTTGAGTGTCGCCTATGAAGGGCGTGACGAGATTTGGGAAGAAGGGCAAGCTTAGCCCTAGGTTCATTGGACCGTTTGAGATTCTTGATCGAGTGCAAGAGGTGGCTTATAGACTTGCATTGCCGCTGAGCTTATCATCCGTGCATCCAGTGTTTCATATGTCCATGCTTCGGAAGTATCACGACGATCCATCCCACGTGTTAGATTTCAGCATTGTCCAGTTGGACAAGGATTTGTCTTATGAGGAGGAACCGGTAGCTATTCTAGACCGACAAGTTCATCAATTGAGATCGAAGAGTTTTCCTTCTGTTCGTGTTCAGTGGAGAGGTCAGCCCGCTGAGGCATCGACCTAGGAGTCCGAGTCCGATATGCAGAGTCGTTATCCCCATTTTTTTACCTGACTCAGGTACTTCCTTCTTATGTCTGTTCGAGGACGAACGATTGTTTTAGAGGTGGAGAATGTGATGACCCAAAAGGTCATCACTTGTGTTGCAAGTGAATTCAGTGTTCCGAGGCCCAAAAAAACCTCCCTTTTACCTCACCTTGATTTGTGCGCGTGGTCCGGACCTATATCCGAAAAGCCTTCTATGTGAAAATATGAGAAATAGAAATTTCTAGAGTTAAAAATTTGATTATGGTTGACTTTGGTTAATATTTTGAGCAAGCAGATCCGGATCCGTGTTCCAATGATCCCGGGAGGTCCGCATTAAAATATGGGACTTGGGCGCATGCCCAAAAATGAATTCCAAGGTCCCAAGCCTTAGAAATCAATTTTGAAAGAAATTATTTTATTGAATTATCTAAGAAATAAAGAAAAGAATTAATGAATTTTTTGCGGACCGCGTTGAGGGCTTTGCGGCCGCAATGGATTTTGTGCGGTCTGCAGAGAAGAAAAATTTCAGTGGTCCAATTTCGGAAGCTTATATCTTTTGATCCACAAGGAATTTTGAGATGATTTAAAAACAAAAATTGTAGCCCTTCGTGCCTAGTTTCTAGAAAGATAAAGAAATCACAATTTCGACATTTGTAGAGAAAATTATGGACAAAATACCAAAACATATCATTACAGTACTCGGGAAGGGCTGTGCGGCCGCAGTTGATTTTGTGCGGTCCACACAGGACATCTGAGAGTAGTATATTAAGACGGGATTTTTCCAGCTATTTTTCATTTTTCAAAACCCCAAAAACATAAGAGGTGATTTTTCAAATAACCTTTCTTCTCCAATACATTGGTAAGTGATTTCTAACTCGTTTTTTTCAATCATTAACATCTTTTCATACGATTTCAACTTAAAATCAATGATTTTCATGGGGGAAATTGGGTGTTTTGGGTAGAACCTAGATTTTTCAAAAATTGGGGCTGTGGACCACGATTTGAGGTCTGATTTCAAAACAAATCATATATTTGGGTTCATGGGGGAATGGGTAATCGGGTTTTGGTTCGAACCTCGGGTTTTGACCATGTGGGCTCGGGGGCGATTTTGACTTTTTGGGTAAAACTTTAGAAAACTCATTTTTCATGCATCAGGGTTGATTCATTTAGCGTTTATTGATGTAATTAAGTAACTTGTGACTAGATACGAGCGAATTGGTGGTGGAATCAAGGGGTAAAAGCTATAATTGAAACGTGAATTGTGTTCGTGGCATCGAGGTAAGTGTTTGGTCTAACCTTAGCTTGAGGGATTAGGAGTTGTGTCTTATTTGCTACATGTTAATTGTGGAGTACGACGTATAGGCATGGTGACAAATATCTATACGTTAGTGTCAAGCATGGTTATGAGTCTTGTATTATAATTGTTATGACTCTGTTGTGGTTTATTACGCTTCATATGTTATTATCACCATTGTTTCCTTGCCGGGATGTTCGTTTGATATTAATGATCCCTTTCCGGGATGTTTGTTTTGATATTATTGTTCCCTTGCCGGAATGTTGTTGAAATATCATTGTTCCCTTGCCGGGAAGTTGTTATATTGCTCTTGCTCCCTTGCCGGGATTCCTTGTGATTATTGTTGGCTTGTAAATAGGAGCGGGTGGTACGGCTACCACAAGATATAATGAAATGGGAGCGGGTGGTATGTCTACCACAAGATATAATAAAGTGGGAGCGGGTGGTACGCCTACCACAAGATATAATGAAATGGGAGCAGGTGGTATGCCTACCACGAGATAAATGAAATGGGAGCGGGTGGCACGCCTGCCACGAGATAAATGAAATGGGAGCGGGTGGCACGCCTGCCACGAGATACATGAATTGGGATCGGGCTGCACGCCTGCAACAAGATGTGAAAAGAAAGTGAAATCTGCCTTTGTTTTCCTTATTCTTGTTAGCGGTTGATTTTGATTCCTTTATAATTCTCTTGATATTCTGTTTTACCTGTTATTCCCCAAAACATGTTTCCCCCTCCTATCTTTATTTGTTTATTTCTATATTTCTTTTCCGTTGTATATATATTTGAACTGCACAGATTTATTTGATAGTCTGGTCCTAGCCTCATCACTACTTTGCTGGGGTTAGGCTGGACACTTACCAGCACATGGGGTCGGTTGTGCTGATACTACACTCTGCACTATGTGTAGATCCCGGAGCAGCTTTTGGACAGTAGCTTGGAGGCTTCCTTCAGTCCATCCAAAGACCCAAGGTAGACCTGAAGGCGTCCGCAGTGCCCTGACGTCTCCCTCTGTCCCTATTTCCTGTTTCATTTTCCTTTTATTCAGAAATAGTGTACTATCATTTCTTCAGACTTTGTATGTAGAAATCTTAGACAGTCTGTGATACTGTGATACCAGGTTTTGGGTGGTTAAGGATTAGGTATTTGTAATAGATGCAGTTTTCATAAATCTTATTGTTGTCTTCCGCTTAAATTTGAATTTTCGTTGTTACCACATTATCGTCTTATATTTGTTAAAAAGAAATAATTGGTTTATGAAGTAATTAGATTAAAAGTTTGGCTTCCCTAGCTCACATTAGTAGACACCATCATGACTTCCGAGGGTGGAAAATTCGGATCGTGACAAAATCGTATTACAGCAGCAGAGCACCTCCAAACCGCCTCAAATTAACACCCTATAACCATCTTTCCCTCCCCTTTACAAATCCCCAAACTATTTTCCTCAAATCTTTATCAAAATGCTCAAATCTTGGATCTGAAATCCAAACCATAATTTTTCCCCTTTTTGATTTCCAGTCAATTTCTGGTTTTTGAACTCAAGACTTTCATGAGTCGACTGTTCTTGTTGAGAACAATCGATTAGTGGTTGTCCACATTTATTTTACCCCACTAAAGCTATCCGAGTTCATGGCTAATTCCAAATTCGAAGTGAGTTTTGGTAATTCCTCTTCCATTTTTCTTTCCTTTCTTCTTTTGCTCATCTCTTTCATCTTTCTGCTTCTTCTAGCCGCATGTTTTAGGTAATCACAACTCTAGGTTTTCTCTTTTTTTTCATGACTGTTTAGTTTGTCTATTTTGCATATGGCTATTAGATTAATCAAAGCATGCTAGGATTTCATTATTTGAAGTTTATATTCAATTTGCATAGGTTTGGTTTAATTAGGTCTAATATTTGTAGGGTTTTGATAAATTGGCTATTCTGTTTGTTTTTTTCTCTCTTATAATTGTTTGTTTTAGGAAGTTATTTAGAATGATTCTAAAAGTTAATTAACAGTCTGCTTGGCTGATTTCTGATTAGTTATTAGAAAAACTTTAGCTCTAGTTGTTTACTCTGTTTAATTGCAAATTAACTAGTTTAATTTCTAAGTTTCTTTGCATTGGTTTTGTTACTGGTTGGATCTAAGTTAAAATTCAGTGTTTATTCAAGTTTAATTAGATGAATTTGTTATTTAGGTTTAATTGGTTAAAATTAGAACCTTAATACCCTAGACTTTAGGTTAATTTCAGAAAATAAGGGATAAATAGCCTAAGGCTATAAGTTGAAGCAAGCTTAAGAAACCTTAATCATCTAGCTGATTCTAGAAAGTCCTAAAGGGATTTCTAGAGTCACAATAGGATCAGATTTGTTTAAAACTGAAATATTTAGTAATTGAAGGGGTAAAATTGGGGTTCACATAAGGTAAAAATCAGAAGGTTCTAAGATTTTGTATAGATACCCCATTCTTAGTAAAAAATGCTGAATTGAGTTGGAAAAAAGGACGTACAACTGTCAAAGATGCTGTACTATTCTAAAATTTTAGAATTTAGGTTAGAATATTCCTTTTTTGATGCCATCTTTGTGCACTCTATATAAAGAAAAGCATTCATTCATTCTCACACACACTCATTAGATTTTGGAACCCTAAAAAAATACTCCAAAAAGGCTTTAGCTACTGTTTCATTGATAGCTGGTTCTATTTTCTTCTGATTTTTAGCAAAAAACTGGAAAAACTCTCTCTGGGATTTCTGGTTTTCTGATTTGAGCCTGGTTTAAGCTGAAGTTGTGTACTGCTGTGATTTGATATTGTCTTCTACTCATTTCTGGCTGAAGTTCTTACTATACTCTGTTCTTTGCTGTATCCAGGAACCTCATGAACTTTGAGTGAAAAAGATAAAGTTGTAACATGTTGCTTTGAAATTGAACTTCAGATCATTTTCTTTGCCTATGATGTATTCTATGTGTCATGACCCCAACCCCGGCCGTGATGGCTCCCAACACAATGCTAGGCAAGCCCGACCAACTAACATTTCAAAATCTCTTTCTTTATAATTCAATACCAATTTTTGATATTTAATACCAATTTAATATAAATAGAAGTATGAATTTAACAGATGAAATGTGCGGAAATCATAATCACGAAAAATCTCTGTAAAACAGCCCACTGATCCGGTGTCACAAGTCTGAGCCTCTAATATAAGGTTTCAACAATCTAATACAGAAATATGCCTAAAATGCGGAATAATAAGTGGAGATAGAAGGAGAAATCGGGTCTGCGAACGCCATGCAGCTACCTCGATAACTCCGGTGAAAACAGAACGGCAGGAAAGCTCACTCTATGCCTCAGGAATACCTGTACCTGCACACATGGTGCAGGGAGTAATGTGAGTACTCTGACCCAGTGAGTAATAACAATAAATAATGACTGACAGTATGAAATCACGTAAAGGCACTAAGCAGTTCTTTATCAAAACAGTAAAATCATTTAAACATCAGTGAATAAGGATATCATGTGAAATACTTTTAACCAGGTAAAACAGTTATAATCAGTATAAATCAACTCCTCAAGCATTTTAGTTCATCTATTCATTCTTATCCTCAATTCTCAATTCATATACTTCTCACGATAACCGAGTCAATAAATATATATACCGCTGCGGCGTGCAGCCTGATCCGTATATCACTGTGGCGTATAGCCCGATCCATAATAATAATAGTCGATTGCGCTCACTGGGGGTGTGCAGACTCCAGAGGGGCTCCTTCAGCCCAAGCGCTATATAATTGCTGCGGCGTGCAGCCCGATCCATATAAGCGCTCACTGGGGGTGTACAGACTCCAGAGGGGCTCCTTCAGCCCAAGCGCTATATAATTGCTGCGACGTGCAGCCCGATCCATAAAAGTAATTGTTGTGGCGTGCAGCCCGATCCATATTATATAAAATATCCTCACTATTGGGTCCTCGACCCCTCTCAGTCATTTAAAAATCACAGCCTCTCGGGCATAATGTACGGTCAGGATATCAGACCTCATATCTCTTCCTATTTATGGTTAACATTTCAAAAATTTGGTTCATATCATTCTTAAACAATTGGAAACATAACTGAGGATATAAATTCTTTAACAAAGTAAGTGAGGAAAACCAGTCAAAAATCCCCTAAGGGTTCTACAGGTCAGCACAAGGCCCCAAGCATGGCAACAAGCCCAATTCACAACAATAAAGTCCATGTCTCAATAAAAAATGTAGTAAAATATCATTCGGGATGGACCAAGTCCCAATCCCCATAGCATTGAACCTCACGCTCGTCACACAGCGTGTATCTCAACTTAGTATTGCACTACGTTGTGCAAATCCGGGGTTTCAAACCCTCAGGACATCATTTAAAATCATTACTCACCTCAAACTGGCCAAAACTCTAGCTCGCTATGCCCTTGCCTCTCAAATTGGCCTCCACGCGTGTCGAATCTATCCAAAATCAGAATGAATAGGTCACAATATGCTAAGGGAACATAGTCCAAGTGAAAACATTCGAAAAATATCAAAATCTCAAATTTAGCAAAACCCGAGCCCCAGGCCCACGTCTCGGAATCGGGTAAAATTTACATTTTCAGAATCCTCGTACCCTCACGTGTCTAACCATACCAAAATTATCCAATTCTGATACCATTTGGTCCTTCAAATCATCATTTTACATTTTTGAAAGGTTTCACAATTTTCTTCCCAAATTGCATCTCAAATCACGAATTAAATGATGAATTCAGTGATAGATTCATGTATTCTAGCCAAATCTGAGTTAAAATCACTTACCCCGATAAATTTCTTGAAAAACCTTCGAAAAATTGCCAAATTTCGAGCTCTCTAGGTCAAAATATTAAATAAAACCCAAAACCTTGTATTTATAGGTACCCCTCAGGTATCAGCTACCGCGGGCCGCACCAAAACTCACGCGGTCCGCGCAAAGGCAACGTGCGGCCGCACAGGCCTCCCTCTGCAGTGATAGGCTTTAGTATTTTAGCCATAACTTCTGCTACAGATTTCTAAATTTTAATAACTTTAAATTTCTGGAAACTAGACACGAAGGGCTACAACTTTCGTTTTTGAATCACCTCAAAATTCCTTGTGGATCAAAAGATATGAGCTTCCGAAGTAGGACCAGCTGTTTGTTCCCCACGCGGCCGCACACCATATTGTGCGGTTCGCATGACACCTACCACGGCCGCGCCCGACTTTGTGCGGTCCGCACGGAACTCACCGCGGGCGCACTCATTTTTGTGCGGACCGCATGGGTGAGTTCTGGGGCCTGCAACCCCTGTAGGCCTGCTACAGCTATGATTTTTGCACTAAAACATCCCAGAACCTACCCGGAACTCCCGGAACTTCAAACCAATTGTACCAACACATCTCATGACATTGTTCAAACTTGCTCAAAACTTCGGAATGCTCACAAGAACATCAAATCACCAATTTAACATAGGATTCAGGCCTAAGAACTCCAAGAACTCTTAAATTATGCTTTCGATCAAAAGGTCTATCAAATCTCGTCAGAATGACCTGAAATTTTGCACACACATCCCAAATAACACAATGAAGCTACTGCAACTCTCGGAATTCCATTCCGACCCTTATATCAAATCTCGCCTATCAACCAGAATTTGCCAAAATATCAATTTCGCCAATTGAAGCCTAAATCTTCTCTACAACTCCAAAACCCATTCCGATCGCGCTCCTAAGTCACAAATCACCTCTCGAAGCTAACCGAATCCTCGGAACTCACTTTCGAGCCTTTTAACACATAAGTCAACATCAGGTGGACTTTTCCAACTTAAGCCTTCTTAAAAGAGACTAAGTGTCTCATTTCTTACCATATCCTCTTCGAACTCGAACTAATAAACTCGATCACATAAAACACGGACAATGAAGCGTAAAGAAGCTAAAATGGGGGAAATGGAGTGGTAAGTCATGAGACAACTGGCCGGGTCGTCACATCCTCCCCGACTTAAACAAACGTTCGTCCTCGAACGAGTCAAGAAACATACCTAAAGCCTTAAATAGATGAGGATATCTGCTCTGTATCTCCCGCTCGGTCTCCCAGGTAGCCTCCTCCACGGGCCGACCTCTCCACTGCACCTTCACTGAAGCTATATCCTTTGACCTCAACTTCCGAACCTGGCAACCCAAAATAGCTACTGGATCCACATCGAAGGTCAAATCATCATCCAACCGAACCGTGTTGTAGTCCAAAACATGACACGGATCCCCACTATACTTCCGGAGCATAGAAACATAAAATACCGGATGCACACTCGACATGCTGGGTGGCAAAGCAAGCTCATAAGCCACCTTCCCAATCTTTCGAAGCACCTCAAAAGGCCAAATGAACCGAGGACTCAATCTTTCCTTTCTTCCTAAATCTCATAATACCCTTCATGGCGAAACCTTCAGCAAGACCTTCTCACCGACCATGTAGGACACATATCGAACCTTCCGATCCGCATAACTCTTCTGACGTGACTGCGTTGTACGAAGCCTCTCCTGAATCACCTTCACCTTCTCTAAGGCATCCTGAACCAAATCTGTCCCCAATAGTCTAGCCTCGTCGGGCTCGAACCAACCAACCGGAGATCTACACCGCCTCCCGTACAAAGCCTCATATGGAGCCATCTGAATACTCGACTGGTAGCTGTTGTTATAAGCAAACTCTGTAAGTGGTAGAAACTTATCCCATGAACCTCCAAAGTCAATAACACAAGCACGCAACATGTCCTCCAATATTTGAATAGTACGCTCGGACTGTCCGTCCGTCTGAGGATGAAACGTTGTGCTCAACTCTACCTGGGTACCCAACTCTCTCTGCACGGCTCTTCAAAACTGCGAAGTAAACTGAGTACCTCTATCTGAGATAATGGAAACAGGAACGCCATGCAACCGAACAATCTCTCAGATATAAATCCCTGCCAATCGCTCTAAAGAATAGGTAGTACACACAGGAATGAAGTGCGCAGACTTGGTCAGCCGATCCACAATCACCCAAATAGCATCGAACTTCTTCAAAGTCCGAGGAAGTACAACCACAAAGTCCATAGTGATTCTCTCCCACTTCCACTCGGGAATAATCATCTGCTGAAACAAGCCACCCGGTCTCTGATGCTCATACTTCACTTACTGACAGTTGAGACACTGAGCTACAAACCCCACAATATCTTTCTTCATTCTTCTCCACCAATAGTGCTGCATCAAATCCTGATACATCTTCGCGGCACCCGGATGAATGGAATACCGCGAGCTATGGGCCTCATCCAGAATCAGCTCTCTAAGCCCATCCACATTGGGCACACAAATCCGGCCCTGCATCCTCAACACACCATCATCATCGACAGTCACATCTCTGGTATCATCATGCTGAAATCTGTCCCTAAGGACAAGCAAATGCGGATCATCATACTGGCGCTCTCTATGCGATCATATAAAGAAGACCGAGAAACCACACAAGCCAACACCCGACTGGGCTCCGAAATATCCAACCTAATGAACCGATTGGTCAAGGCCTGAACATCAACCGCAAGAGGTCTCTCCCCAACTAGAATATATGCCAAACTCCCCATACTCACTGCCTTTTGGCTCAAAGCATCGGCCACCACATTGGCCTTTCCCGGATGGTACAATATAGTGATATCATAATCCTTAAGTAACTCCAACCATCTCCGCTGCCTCAAATTATGATCCTTTTGCTTGAACAAATGCTAAAGACTACGATGATCAGTGAACACCTCACAAGATACGCCATACAAGTAATGCCTCCAAATCTTCAATGCGTGAACTATGGCAGCCAACTCCAAATCATGAACAGCGTAGTTTTTCTCATGGGGCTTCAACTGCCGAGAAGCATAAGCAATAACTCTATCCTACTACATCAACACACAACCAATCCCAACTCTTGAAGCATCACAATACATAGTATATGAACCTGAAGCTGATGGCAAAACCAACACTGGAGCTGTGGTCAAGGCTGTTTTGAGCTTCTGAAAGCTCTCCTCACACTCGTCCGACCATACGAATGGAGCACCCTTCTGAGTCAACTTGGTCAAGGGTGATGCAATGGATGAAAATCACTAAACAATGATAATAGCCTGCTAACCCAAGAAAGCTACGAATCTCTGTGGCTGAGGACGGTCTGGGCCAACTCTGAACCACCTCTATCTTCTTTGGATCAACCTGTATACCCTCGCTGGACACCACGTACCCCAAGAAAGCTACTGAAATGAGCCAAAACTCACACTTGGAGAATTTTGCATAAAGCTTCTCCTCCCTCAGTCTCTGCAACACAACTCTTAAATGCTCCACGTGCTCCTCCTGACTACGCGAGTATACCAGAATATCATCAATGAATACTATAACGAACGAATCAAGATAAGGCCGGAACACGCTGTTCATCAAATGCATGAATGCTGCTGGGGCATTGGTTAGCCTGAAAGACATAACAAGAAACTCATAATGACCATATCTGGTCCTGAAAGCAGTCTTAAGAATATCTGAATCCCTGATCTTCAACTGGTGATAGCCCGAACGGAGATCAATCTTGGAGAACACTCTCGCTCCTTGAAGCTGATCAAATAAATCATCAATGCGAGGCAAATGATACTTGTTCTTAATTGTTACTTTGTTCAATTGCCTATAATCAATGCACATTCTCATCGTGCCATCCTTCTTTTTCACAAACAAAACCGGTGCACCCCAAGGGGACACACTTGGCCGAATGAACCCCTTATCTAGGAGTTCCTGAAGTTGTTCTTTCAATTCCTTCAACTCTGCTGGTGCTATACGATATGGCGGAATAGAAATGGGCTGAGTGCCCGGCACCAGGTCAATACCAAAATCAATATCCCTGTCCGGTGTCATGCCCGGCAGGTCTGCAGGAAAAACATCGGCAAAATCCCTCACAACTGGAACAGAATCAATACTAGGAGTCTCAGCTCTAACATCCCTCACAAATGCTAGATATGAAAGACAACCCTTCCCAACCATACGTTGGGCCGTCAAGAAGGATATCACTCTACTAGGAACATAATCAGTCACACCACGCCACTCGATCCGCGGTACACCTGGCATAGCCAAAGTGACTGTCTTAACATGACAGTCTAGAATAGCACGACACGGAGATAGCCAATCCATGCCTAAAATGACATCAAAATCCACCATGCTCAATAGCAATAGATCCACTCGGGTCTCCAGACCCCCAATAGTCACCACACATGACCGGTATACACGGTCTACAACAATAGTATCGCTCACTGGGGTAGATACATGAATAGGTAAAGCAAGAAACTCACAGGGCATACCCAAATAACAAGCAAAGTATGATGACACATAAGAAAAGGTGGAACTGGGATCAAATAATACAGAGGCATCTCTATGGTAGACTGAAACAATACCTGTAATGACAGCATCTGAAGCAATAGCATCTGGCCTGCCAGGAAGTGCATAGAAATGGGCCTGACCGCCCCTTGATCGACCTCCCCCTCTAGAGCGACCCCTGGCTGCCTGACCTCCACCCCTAGTTGGCTGGGTGGGTGGTGAAGTAACTGGAGCAGAAGTCGAGGACTGACCCCTTTGCTGATACTGACCATCGCGAAGTCGAGGACACTGCCTCCTCATATGCCTAATCTCTCCGCACTCGTAACAACTACTCGGTGCTGGAGATGGGGACTGAAGGGAACCCCTGGCACCAAAATGGCCAGAAGAAGGACCTGCCACAGAAGAACCCTGGACTGATGGGGCACGAGATGAACTCTGAGCTGGAAGGGCGCTGAGTGATAACTGGACCTGCTGCGACCCATGATAACCACGACCTGAGGATGCCCCACGATACTCTGGACGGGCCAACTGAGTAGGCCTAAAAGAACGACCTCTACCCTACTGGAACTGGCCCCTCGAAGGAGCACCACTGAAACTGCCAAAGCCTCGAGGCCTCTTGGCCTCCCTCTCCTCTCTATCCTGACGGCGAACCATCTCAATCTCCCGAGCGATATCAACCACCTCCTCGCATGTAGCACCCAATACCCTCTCTTTAGCCATCAAGATACGGAGATGGTAGTTAATGCCATCCACAAATCTCCGGATCCTCTCCCGATTGGTTGGAACCATCTAAACGGCATGACGAGCCAACTCAGAATACCTCGCCTCATACTGTGACACAGTCATATCTCCCTGCTTTAGCCACTCAAACTGCCTACGCAGCTCCTCCCTGCGAGATTGCGATACATACTTCTCCAAGAAGAGAGTGGAGAACTCCTGCCAAGTCAGGGGCGCTGCACCAACCGGCCTATGCCTCTCATACGCCTCCCAAAAAAATGAAGGCAGCCCCAATAAACTAAAAGGTGGTAAATGCCACACCACTAGTCTCAAGAATCCCTGTTGTACGGAGCATCCGCTGACACTTATCAAGAAAAACCTGGGCATCCTCGCCCTCGGCACCACTGAATGACGGAGGCTGGAGTCTACCAAACCTTTCAAGACGACGCTGCTCATCATCCGGCATAACTGGCATAATAAACTCCTAAGCTGGTGCAACCGGATGAGCTGGAGGTGTCCCCGGTGTCTGTAGTCCTTGCACTACCTGCTCAGGTGTGCGAGCAGCGGGGATCTGATTGCCTCCCCTGGCTTGTGAAGTAGCTGCTGCTGTGGTGGATGAAACTGCCTGAGCCAGGCCTGTGCAAACTGTCAAGATCTGTGCCAAGGCCTCATGTAGACCCGGGATCATGATGGGCACTGCTGGTTCCTGAACCGGTGCTGCTGCTGGAGCCCGATCTGGAGTTGGGGTAGCTGGTGGGTCAATAGGTGCTGCCCTCGCTACTCTGCCTCTACCACAGCCACGACCGCGCCCACGGCCTCTAGTGACCTCAGTGGGTGGCAGTGGTGGTCGTCCGCCTCGTCCAGTAGCGTGAGTCCTCGCCATCTGCGAGAGAATAGAATAACGGAAGTTTAGCACTCGGATCAACAAGCTCGCACGACAAGAATTTCAAGGATATGAAGTTTTCCTAAAGGTTCTGCAGCCTCTCGAGGATAAATACAGACGTCTCCGTACCGATCCGCGAGACTCTACTAAGCCTGCTCATGACTCGTGAGACCTAAGTAACCTAGGCTCTGATACCAACTTGTCACGACCCCAACCCCGGCCGTGATGGCGCCCAACAGAATGTTAGGCAAGCCCGACCAACTAACATCTCACAATCTCTTTCTTTATAATTCAATACCAATTTTCGATATTTAATAACAATTTAATATAAAAAGAAGTATGAATTTAACAGATGAAATGTGCGGAAACCATAATCACGAAAAATCTCTGTAAAACAGCCCACTGATCCTGTGTCACAAGTCTGAGTCTCTAATACAAGGTTTCAACAATCTAATACAGAAATATACCTAAAATGCGGAATAATAAGTGGAGATAGAAGGAGAAATCGGGTCTGCGAACGCCATGTAGCTACCTCGATAACTCCGATGAAAACAGAACGGCAGGAAAGCTCGCTTTATGCCTCAGGAATACCTGTACCTGCACACATGGTGCATGGAGTAATGTGAGTACTCCGACCCAGTGAGTAATAACAATAAATAATGGCTGACAGTATGAAATCATGTAAAGGCACTAAGCAGTTCTATATCTAAACAGTAAAATCATTTAAACATCACTGAATAAGGAAATCATGTGAAATTCTTTTAACCAGGTAAAATAGTTATAATCAGTATAAATCAACTCCTCAAGCATTTTAGTTCATCTATTCATTCTTATCCTCAGTTCTCAATTAATATACTTCTCACGATAACCGAGTCAATAAATATATATACCGCTACGGCGTGTAGCCTGATCCGTATATCGCTGTGGTGTACAACCCGATCCATAATAATAATAGTCAATTGTGCTCACTAGGGGTGTGCAGACTCCGGAGGGGCTCCTTCAGCCCAAGCGCTTAATTGCTGCGACGTGCAGCCGGGTCCATATAAGTAGTTGCTGCGACGTGCAGCCCGATCCATAATGTATAATATATATATATCTGCTGCGGCGCGCAACCCGATCCATATTATATAAAATATCCTTACTATTGGGTCCTCGACCCCTCTCAGTCATTTAAAAATCACAGCCTCTCAGGCATAATGTACGGTCGGGATCTCGGCCCTCATATCTCTTCCTATTTATGGTTAACATTTCAAAAATTTGGTTCATATCATTCTTAAACAATTGGAAACATAACTGAGGATATAAATTCTTTAACAAAGTAAGTAAGGAAAACCAGTCAAAAATCCCCTAAGGGTTCTACAGGTCGGCACAAGGCCCCAAGCATGGCAACAAGCCCAATTCACAACAATAAAGTACATGTCTCAATCAAAAATGTAGTAAAATATCATTCGGGATGGACCAAGTCCCAATCCCCATAGCATTGAACCTCACGCTCGTCACATATCGTGTATCTCAACTTAGTATTGCACTACATTGTGAAAATCCGGGGTTTCAAACCCTCAGGACATCATTTAAAATCATTACTCACCTCAAACTGGCCAAAACTCTAGCTCGCTATGCCCTTGCCTCTCAAATTGGCCTCCACGCGCGTCGAATCTATCCAAAATCAGAACGAATAGGTCACAATATGCTAAGGGAACATAGCCCAAGTGAAAACATTCGAAAAAATATCAAAATCTCGAATTTAGCAAAACCCGAGCCCCGGGCCCATGTCTCGTAATCGGGTAAAATTTACATTTTCAGAATCCTCGTACCATCACGAGTCTAACCATACCAAAATTATCCAATTCCAATACCATTTGATTCTTCAAATCATCATTTTATATTTTTGAACGGTTTCACAATTTTCTTCCCAAATTGCATCTCAAATCACGAATTAAATGATGAATTCAGTGATAGATTCATGTATTCTAAACAAATCTGAGTTAAAATCACTTACCCCGATGAATTTCTTGAAAAACCTTCAAAAAATCGCCAAATTCCGAGCTCTCTAGGTCAAAATATTAAATAAAACCCAAAACCTTGTATTTATAGGTACCCCTCAGGTATCAGCTACCGCGGGCCGCACCAAAACTCACGCGGTCCATGAAAAGGCAACGTGCGGCCGCACAGGCCTCCCTCTACAGTGATAGGCTTTAGTATTTTGGCCATAACTTCTGCTACAAATGTCTATATTGTGATAACTTTATTTTTCTGGAAACTAGACATGAAGGGCTACAACTTTCGTTTTTGAATCACCTCAAAATTCCTTGTGGATCAAAAAATATGAGCTTCCGAAGTAGGACCAGCTGTTCGTTCCCCACGCGGCCGCACACCATTTTGTGCGGTCCGCATGACACCTACTGCGGCCGCGCCTGACTTTGTGCGGTCCGCACGGAACTCACCGCAGGCGTACTCATTTTTGTGCGGACCGCATGGGTGATTTCTGGGGCCTGCAACCCCTGTAGGCCTGCTAAACCTATGATTTTTGCACTAAAACATCCCGGAACCTACCCGGAACTCCCAGAACTTCAAACCAATTGTACCAACACATCTCATGACATCGTTCAAACTTACTCAAAACTTCAGAATGCTCACAACAATATCAAATCACCAATTTAACATAGGATTCAGGCCTAAGAACTCCAAGAACTCTTAAATTATGCTTTCGATCAAAAGGTCTATCAAATCTCGTCCGAATGACCTGAAATTTTGCACACACATCCCAAATGACACAATGAAGCTACTGCAACTCTTGGAATTCCATTCCGTCCCCTTTATCAAAATCTCGCTTATCAACCGTAATTTTCCAAAATATCAATTTCGCCAATTCAAGCCTAAATCTTCTCTGCAACTCCAAAACCCATTCCGATCACGCTCCCAAGTCACAAATCACCTCCCGAAGCTAACCGAACCCTCGGAACTCACTTTCGAGCCTTCTAACATATAAGTCAACATCCGGTTGACTTTTCCAACTTAAGTCATCTTAAAAGAGACTAAGTGTCTCATTTCTTACCATATCCTCTCCGAACTCGAACTAATAAACGTGATCACATAAAACACGAACAACGAAGCATAAAGAAGCTGAAATGGGAGAAATGGAGCGATAACTCATGAGACAACTGGCTGGGTCGTCACACTATGTATTTAGCTTTATTTAAGCATGCTGAAACTAGTGTTATAATCTATAATTTAGTTGAAATATTTGTAAGTATGAATGTTCAAAATAGTTTGGTTGTTCCATGTGATGTTTTGACAGTTTTGAAATGCTAAGTAGTCATAGTGGTTCATTTGGTCGTTTATTGAGAATGCTAGATATGTACTGGACATGTCCAAAGTAGGCCATGTTTGATTATTGGGTACACTTAGTTGAAATATTTCGCATTTCAACATTGTTAAAGGGATTATATGTTTAAGTTGATTCATGAATAAGTTTAGGGTTTAATCTTTTGTTCTTAATAACATGTTTATAGGTTAAACTTATGATATGGTTTGTCAGCCTTTGATTTTTCCAGAAATTTTGTATTGTTTTGTGTTACATGTGATTTAGAGGGCATTGAGCCTCAATTGGGCCTTAATGTCGAAGGCCCTTTATGCAGTTCCAGTATTTATGTAGTTCTTTTTTAGTTATACGTAAAAATAAAGGGAATCAGGCCTCATTAGGGCCTAGACGTTGTAGGTCCTCTTGTTAAAATAGTTGGGCCTGATGTTGACCCATATGAGGGTGAACGACACAAATAGCCACTAAAAGCAGTGACTTATATTTTAAAGCCACTGTTTTTAATGTATTTAGACTTTAGCCACTCCTTTAAAAAACTTATACCTGACTGGACGAAAATACCCTTCTGGTATAACTTATACCTACGCTATCAACACAAGCAGCAGTTACACAAAGAGAAGAAATGAGCAGCAGCAGCAGTTACCACAGTGGCGATCAACTGAAGATTGATAAAGTTATAGACATCGCCTCCTATGATAATTCTATATTCCGGACATAGTGTCTTCATTTTAGAAATTGAATTCAAAAAAATAAGAACACTATGTCCTTAACTTTGATTCTACTGGCCTCATTTTGCAAATTGAATAAAAAAACTTAAGGACAAAATGTCCTTCACTTTGTTGATGTTCTTCTGTATACAAAGTCCTGTAGCTTGAGTTTCAAATTGTATATTTTAATTTCTGGTTCAAATGTTAAGGACTGACAGTCCTTTGCTTTTAATTTCTTGTTCAAAAGTTAAGGACTGACAGTCCTTAACTTTTAATTCCATGTTTAAATGTTAAGGACTGGCAGTCCTTAGCTTTAATTACATGTTTAAATGTTAAAGGACAGGCAGTCCTTAGCTTTTAATTTCTGGTTCAGAAGTTAAGGACTGTTAGTCCTTAACTTTTAATTCCATATTTAAATGTTAAGGACTGACAGTCCTTAACTTTAATTATATGTTTAAATGTTAAAGGACAGACAGTCCTTAGCTTTTAATTTCTGGTTCGAAAGTTAAGGACATGCAGTCCTTAAGTTTTAATTTTTGGTTCAAAAGTTAAGGACACACAGTCCTTAAGTTTTAATTTCTTGTTCAAAAGTTAAGGACTGAAAGCCCTTAATTTTTAATTCCATTTTTAAATGTTAAGGACAGACAGTCCTTATCTTGGTCTTGCACTTACACATGTTCTGAATTCTACAAAGATTGCTTTATAACGTATGTCCTTTGTTTCTCATTCTCTTGACTTGTAGGATGGAAACAATATGCATAATAGTTGCTTTTAATGGTAGATGGACTGAAGACTATAAATATCTTGAAACAGAACATAAATCATGAACTAGCAAATGAAAAAGTACCCAATGCCTCGAGTGCCACCAGTTACAAGAGCATTCATGCCATAAAGGGACCATCTATTCACTTTTCCACTACACTTAGTGGCAGTGACAGTAGTTGTGAGTCGAACTGAACTGCAATTCATCCATGGGTTTATTATAAAGTTTATGGGTTTTGGAAGTTGAAGTTTGTACTTGAGAGAAGCAGCAACAGTGTGTGAAATGAAGAGGGGTTCCGACATTTTCTTTTGGAGAGAGAGAGAGAGACAAGGGATTGAGGGATTGATGTGCATAGATAAGGGATTGATGATGTTGACCAAGCATGGAGGAGGCCGACCATGAAATCACCTTGGGTATTCCAGATGAAAATGCAACGCGAAAGAGAGGAAGAAAAGGTAAAATTGTCTTTTTTTCTATTAGTAGTAGCTATTTTTGCTGAGCATTATAATTAGTGGATAAAAATTAAAGACACCCTTAATTAGTGGCTACTACACGCCATTTTTACCCCATATGAGACAACTTGTTAAAATCAGGCCCAACGGGTACCTGCTCTGTTTTTCCTTTCACTTTTGAGCTCAATTTCGAGCCCAAGCAACTTCAACACTTTATCCACTAAGTTTACTTTTCAAATAATGAAAAATGAGTTTAACATTGAAGGCTTTTTCTTTTAAAAACCGGGCCTAGTATTGGTTCGATCTTTTGCCAAGTAAAGTTCAGGCAGGCTTGTGTCCTCGCCCTCGTTCTTGGGCTCAATTTCGAGCCCAGTTGGCACCGGCCTTTAGTTTTAACGCTATCCTTAATAATGCAATGGGCCTTTTGCTGGCCCAAATCTTTTTTTTAATAATTAAAAGCCTAGCTTATCTTCCAATGCTTACTTAAAATTAGTAGCCTTATATTGAATCTCGAATTAGTTTTTTAATATGAACATCCGTAGTTTGCTTTAGTTGAATACAATCTTTTAAAATAAATTGTGGCGTACCATTCACAAATAAATCCCATAATCTATGGCCCTCACATTAATACCAAAACTAGTTTTAGAAAATACTTTGAACATTTGTAGTTTGCTTTAGGCGCGTTTATAATAAATCATCGTGACTATGGGTACGGTTCCCCTGACATAGTTATGATGCCTAATTCCAAAATTTGGGTGTGCATTTCATGGGACCCGATCATAGCAACTTCGAACAATAATAAAATAAAATTATCGCAAATCGCGGGTGCATTTCATGTAGCGTGGTTTGCAATGTATTCCAAAAACGGCAAGTGTATGACAATCACAACTTGTTCAAGAAATAATTTCATAAATCCAAAAAAGCGGTTAAAATAATTAAAAGCATTTATAAAGTTAAAATGCACTAGGTTTAAAACATATAGTAAATCAGATAATTAGGCCAATTATTAACAGTTTAAACGACCGTGCTCGAATCACGGAACCCGAGAATGCCTAACACCTTCTCCCGGGTTGATAGAATTCCTTATCTAGAATTTTTGATTTTGCAGACTTTTAAATAAAGTCAATTTTTCCTCGATTTGGGATTTTAAAAATAAATCGGTAATTTGGGACACCATAATAATTATTCCAAGTGGCGACTCTGAATAAATAAAATAATTCCATTTCAATTAATGTCAATTAAATTGGAAAAAACTCCCTTATATCCCCCTCAAGGGTAAAAAGGATGTGTGACAACAAGATCACACACTGTTCCATTTCTAAAAATTCTTATATTTTCCAGTAAACACTTTTCTTTAAAAATTTATTTCTCGGGCTAGGGACCCCGGAATTCGATTTCGGGCATATGTCCAAGTCTCATATTTTACTATGGACCCTACGGGACCGTCAGAATACGGGTCCGAGTCCGTTTACCCAAAATATTGACCTAAGTCAACTAAAATCATCTTTTTAAGCCAAATTCATTATTTCTTAAATTTTTCACATAAAAACTTTCTGGTATCGTGTCCGGACTACGCACGTAAATTGGAGAGAGATAAAAGGAAATTTTCAAGGCCTCAGAATATAGAAACAGATTCTAAAATAAAAGATGACGTTTTAGGTCATCACAGGAATAAATTAAATTAGATTTGTAGATTTTCTTTTTTACGGTGCCGCAAAAGTTGTTTGCGTCAAAGAAATTGGTTTATTAACCGTAATCATCACTCCATGATTTCTCTGGAAATATTATTTAGTAGAAGACAATTCATATATATGAGTCCTAAACTTTGATTGGTTAACAAAGTTTTTTTTATGCCTTAACAGTGTTTGGTAAAATCGGGTTCCGCTTATTAATAATAGTAAGTACTTTAGATTTTGGTTTTTAAGTCGTGAAGTGCCATTTATGACGGAAGCACGATGGCATCGATAATTGGCAATCGAGTAGTATTAGATTGAAAAAAAATCCAATTCGTTTCTGGATTCAAGACCCAATCCTGATAGATTAAGGTTTGCTAGTCTAATTTCTTTTAGATTCAAGTTTTATGGTTGCTTATCCAATTTCTTTTAGATTTTAATACATATTTTGACAGAATATGCCAAGTCAATATTAACATGAATGGTTCTTCATCTCTCGGTCATGTTTCAGTGATTGAACACATGGGTTTTACCTCACTAAGTATTGCATTCTTTTCCAGTAGATACTTCTTGCTTTCTTAATATTAAAATAAGTTTAGTCTTAATCCCTCAATTAATATTCTTTTTCAAGTAATTGTGACATATGTTGTCACATTGGATGGTTGTAGCTATTCTTATTGTTTCCCTGGTCCTATTTCAGATATAGCTGAACAGGGACAACTTCGAATTACTCCAAATGGGAGTTCTCAAAGTCAAGGAAGGGGACAACATAGAAGGGTACGCCGTCGCCGGACTTATTTTTATAATGATTCAGACTCGGAGCCTGAGGTCATGTCACGACCCGGATTTCCCACCCTCGGGATTCGTGATGGCGCATACTAGTGAAAGCTAGGCAAGCCAACTAATTGAACTATCTACCTTATTTCCATTTTTAATCCGATAACGGTTAAGAGCCAACAATTAGATAGCAACAGAATTGAATAAGCGGAAGACTGCATTGTAAAGATTTAATAATACTGCTAATACCAATCCATAACAAATCTACCCAAGACTGGTGTCACAACTTCACAGACTGTCTAGGATACTACAAATAAAGGTCTGAAAGAAATAAATACAACACTGTCTCTGAAAATACATGAAAGAAACAAGAATAGTAGATAGAAGGAGACGCCAAGGCCTGCGGACGCCTGCAGGACTACCTCGGATCGCCTGATGAACAAGAAACAACAATCTCACTGCGGTCCGAAGTCTACCGCACTGGGATCTGTACACAAAAATGTACAGAAGTGTAGTATCAGCACAACCGACCCCATGTGCTGGTAAGTGCCTAGCTTAACCTCGGCGAAATAGTAACGAGGCTAGGATCAGACTACCAAATAAACCTGTGCAAGATAGCGTACAAAAATAATAGGAAGCAGATAACAATGATGGCAACAACGATCAACCAGGGATATAAATAGCAGGCGACAAGAACACCATAAATGATTCTCAACAAATAATAAATACAAGTGCAATCAATTAATCAAGTCCTTCAAATATAAATCTTTCGCCTATAAATCCTTCAAGTAATAATCTCTAAGATAATATGTTTTTCAATAAATATATTTCGAGCATATTTCCTTCAAATAAATATCTTTCAGATAAGCATCTTTCGAATATAATTCTTTCGAGTAAAGGTCACCTTGTGACACCTCATTTCATAATCATAAATAATATAGGTCTCAGCCCATTTTCATATTTTCACGGCACCTCGTGCCCATATTTATGTCACAACCGCACGGACAACTCACGTGCCATAAAATAAAACCATAATATTTTCCCCGGCAACTTGTGCCTCCATATTTCTGTCTCACATTGCACAACAATATTCTCATGTTACTCAGCTCATAGGTTCCATAGCCCAATACAATTAAGAATGTTCAAGGAGCCTCC
Organism: Nicotiana tabacum; assembly: GCF_000715075.1. Classification (NCBI taxonomy): domain Eukaryota; kingdom Viridiplantae; phylum Streptophyta; class Magnoliopsida; order Solanales; family Solanaceae; genus Nicotiana; species Nicotiana tabacum. Next base: position 144,358,900 of record NC_134084.1, read on the forward strand.
TTCACTTAACATAAAGTAGAGTACAACTTCCAACCCAATTAGGTAATCAACAAGAAAAGATGAAGTTATTTTTAGAAATCATTTGATAAAGAAAATACCATTTTCAATTAAAGTACAATATCGAAGGAATCATTACCTTTAATACGAGAAATAAATAAATCAAAACATAGTAGAAATTTCTCTTTAAGTAAAGTACAACCTCAAACAGTTTAAGGAAACTTTAGTTGAGAAATCAATTGAGTTAAAAATGTAACAATTCTTGAAATTTGAAGTATTGGACATATTAAAAAAAATAAGGCGAGGTATTATAAACACTATGGATTCCAACACAAAGGATCACAACAGTAAAGGGATCTAAATAGTTAATACACTTGAATTGTTAATAACAAGTAAACACAGCAAACAGAAAGTGCACGGCATCACCCTTCGTGCTTTAACACTCTCTCACCAAAACAATACACGACATCACCCTTCGTGCTTTAACACTCTCTCACCAAAACAATACACGGCATCACCCTTCGTGCTTTATACTCTTCCTCACCCAAGCAACAAACACAAGGCAAATAGGGTAAGAGAATCTATAACATCGAAATAAAATCAAGTAATAACGGAAAATCAGTAAATAAACGTACAGGACAACATAACTCAATTAGAATCAGGAAAAATCAAGGACAAGTGCACGACATCACCCTTCGTGCTTTTACTCTCGTCTTCACCATAAGAATCAATATAAACTGCATGGCATCACCCTTCGTGCTTTACACTCTTCCTCACTGTAAAATCAATATAATCGGCACGGAATTGTACATCGTGCGGAACGACATCACCCTTCGTGCTTTACACTCTTCCTCACAAAATCATACACGGCATCACTCTTCGTGCTTTAACACTCTTCCTCACCCAAACAACAATCAAAACAACCCATCCGTAGTTCGACTGCTCATACTGAGTCTGTATCGGATAACTTAAATAACCATTGCAGGAAATTCCATGCCACTGGTACATTAAAAGATGACTGCCCCACGCGAGTGTTGTGATTAATTTAAGCACTACGAGTATACTGAATATGTTTCCATGACCCCGCTGATACTGAAATGTAGAATTATTAAGGACGAGGGAATATATCAAGTGTCATCATCATCCCATTCAAATATCAACTCTTAATCATATACAAGTTTTTGGAAAACCTTTCAATACCACATAAATACATCCCAGGCCAAAATTGGTATAACACATGACCCCGCAATTTGATCGTTGATAGTGGACTCCCCTCACTTGGCACGAAGCCATAGGTCACAACATCCAATAATCCACAATATTTAACCTTCACAACTCAAATAAATCAACTAGACATCAAGGTACGTTGAACAATGCAAACACCCTTCGTGCTTTACACTCTTTCCTCACAATAGCAAACAATGCATAGCATCACCGTTCGTGCTTTACACTCTTCCTCACAAAATCATACACGTCATCACCCTTCGTGCTTTAACACTCTTCCTCACCCAAACAATAATCACAAGAAATAAGGGCAAGGAAATAAATGAAATCACAATAAAATCCCGGCAAGGGAACAATAGTACAACAATCAAATCCCGACAAGGGAAACAACATCAAAACAATAATATCCCGGCAAGGGAAACAACATCAAAACAATAATACTTCCACAAGTCATATTCCTCAATAGAAATTATCATATAAAGCATATCCACTACGAAACTGAGTCAGATTAATCAAAGTATAAGACTCACGGGCATGCTTGACACCAACGTATAGATACTCATCACCATGCCTATACGTCGTACTCAACAAATAACACATAACAGATAGGACACAACTTCTAATCCCTCAAGCTAAGGTTAGACCAAACACTTACCTCGCTTTGCAACCAATTCAAAATTCCAACAAGCCTTTGCCTCGCGAATTCGTGCCCGGAATTCTCAAATTTAGTCATAAACAATTCGATTCAGTCAATAAAAATTATAGGAATTAATTCCATAAGAAATTCTACATTTTCCAATAAAAATCCGAAATTGCACTAAAAATTCGCCCGTGAGGCCCACGTCTCGGAACCCGATAAAAATTACGGAATATGAAACCTCATCCAACCACGAGTCTAACCATACCAAAATTACTAAATTTCGATAATATTTCGACCCTCAAATCCTCAAATCTATCCGAGAGAGTTTTCAAACTCTTCCAACTAAATTCATAGATTTAATACCAAAACTAGTAATAGATTCGGGTAATCTAACCAAAATTAAGTTAAGAACACTTATCCCGTCGTTTTCTCTGAAAATCTCCCGAAAATCACCTCTTCCCGAGCTCCAATTAGACAAAAATGGAAAATGGGACAAAGTCCCATTTTCAGAAATAAACATTATGTCCAGAATTCGGGGTTACTGTTCACGTGTTTTTACTGTACACGGTACTGTTCATAGGGTACCGTATATGGTACTATTCATGGGGTACTGTACACGGTACTGTTCATGGGGTACTGTACACGGTACTGTTCATATGCTGTAAAAGAAAATTCAGCAGCCTTTTTATATCCGTTAACTTTCCGAAATCCACCCGAGGCCCTCGGGACCTCAACAAAATACACCAACAAGCCCTAAAACATAATACAGACTTAGTCGAAATCTCAAATCGCATCAAATAATGCTAGAATCGTGAATCACACCCCCATTCAACCCTAATGAAACTAAGAACATCCAACTTCTATATTCAATGCAAAAACCTATCAAATCAAGTCCGATTGACTTCAAATTTTGCACACAAGTCATAAATGACATAAAAAAGCTATGAAAATTTTTAGAACTAGATTCCGACCCCGATATCAAAAAGTTAACTCTCCGGTCAAACCTAAGAAATCGTTAACCTTAGATTTCTAGATTCCGTTAAATGGCGATAATTTGATCTAGGGACCTCCAAATTCGATTTCGGGCATATGACCAAGTCCCAAATCACGATACGGAACTACCGGAATGGTCAAAACTTTTATCCGGGTTCGTTTGCTCAAAATGTTGACCGAAGTCAACTCAGTTGAGTTTTAAAGCTCTAGTTCACAATTTAATCCATTTTTCACATAAAAACCTTCCGGAAAATTATACGGATTGTGCACGCAAGTCGAGGAATTATTGATACCACTTTTCAAGGTCTTAAAAATACCGAGATAATTATTTAATTTAAAGATGACATTTTGAGTCATCACAGGTCATCAGGAATGTCCTAAGGGTGAGACAAAATGAGTTAAGAGATCGAAGGGCTAAATGAAGGGAAGGAGAAAAGAAATTTAGGGAGTCTAAGGAATTTAAAATGGGTCCTGATGCTTCCATTCCTGAACATGTACACCTTTGTAGGTTAAAAAGAGCTGAATTGGCTGATTACATAGAAATTACTGATTGGGAAGCATTAGCTATTAACTATTTTAGCAGACTCTCTTCAAGAGCCCGAGGGTGAAATTTTAACTGAGATTTATCATGATATATGGCCTAGTGCACCTTTTAGCATATATGAGCAAGAGTTAGTGTTTGATTGGTACATGTATGTCCTAGAAAACATGTAAATTATTATTGTGTGTTTTATCTTAATGAAATTTAAATTATGTTATTTGTCTCACCAGTTACATACATTGTTTATTAGATTTTCTTGTAATGGATTAAGACTTGAAATAAAGTATACACTAAGAAGTAATTTTAATATTAATTAAAATATTTAGATATAAATGATGAATGGAAACGTAGTGATCGTTCTATTCTATACTAAATGTAGAATTAATATTATAATTAACTTTCTTGAGTGTATAATCACATGCATAAATTGACTGAAGTATATATTGATGAGTTAAACTTGTAATATTATTTCTAATAACAGACAGGGCATCGAAATGTATCATTGATGTCTTGAACAAAGGTGACAAACTGAATGATGAAAAATTACGACACATGGAGTCGTAAGATGTGGTATGTACTCGAAGAGCAAGATGCTCTTGAAAGTATTAGCCATGTTATGAGTCACCCAGAGTAGCAACACAGGAGGGATCTGGAAATTTATAATGTTTGGAAAAAGAAAGATTCCACTACACGTGGAATTATTGTAAGTTTAGTTGTTGATGATCTCATCCACGAATGTGAGCAATATCCTACTGCTCAAGCCATGTGGGCATATTTAAGAGAGGCATATGGGGGTACAACTGTGACTCGCCTTCGACAGCTGAAAATCAAGTTTGACACGTATGAAAAGCATCATGATCATGGTGTCAAGCAACATCTAAGGGTGATGGCAAATATGATTGCTCAATTTAAAAGTGCTGGCCATGTTCTCTCTGATGAGCAGCAGGTTCAGGCGGTGATTCGGTCTCTTCCCAATAATTGGGAACATCTGAAGGCTAACTTGACTCACAATGATACCATCAAAACTTTTTCTGATGTTGCCTGTCATGTGGAGCTTGAGGACGAGAGGCTTGGTGCTGCTAAAGCTGTACCTAATTCCTTTGTGGCAGAATCAAGTGGTACAAAGAGATCAAGCTTCAAGCACAAGAGAAACTGGAAAAATAATGGAAAGGGTAAGGAGACTAGAGAAGTACCCTCCAAGAAAAGAAACAAGCCAAATTCCAAGAAAGGAAAACAGTTGTACAAGAAGAAAGACAAGAGTACAATTGCCAAGTCCCAGAGCATTTTGCTCGTGAGTGCACTGAGCCGAAAAAGGTAGCATTTCAAAATGCATCTTTTAGTGCTATATATGTTTCTAGCACTGTTTTGCTAACTAAAACTTATCCTATGTGGATTGTAGACTCAGGGGCCACCAATCATGTGAGCCGCGATAGAGAAGAGTTTATAGAGTTTCGTCGAATTCCACCTGGATCAAAGCATGTATATGTGGTAAATAATGTAAATCTTGAAGTCAAAGGGATAGGCACTTGCAGAATGGACATGTCTGGTGGCCGATCTTTGATGTTTCATGACATCATGTATGTTCCAGAGATTCGACGAAACTTAGTCTCTATGTTTGTTCTTCTAGATTTAGATTTCAATTTGAACTTTAGCCGCAATGGTCTTAATATTACTCAAGACAATATTTTTTATGATTTTGGACATCGTTATGATGGTTTTATTGTGTTAGATTTTAATCCTTCTACGTATAACTATTATGTTGACCATTGTGTTATGGCATGTTATTCTAGTAACAATGATGTTGATGTTATTACATGGCATGCAAGATTAGGTCACATAGGGCAGATCAAATGAATATATTGGCTAAGGAAGGACATTTGGGTTCTTTCTTTAAAATTGAAATGCCAACTTGTGAAAATTGTCTTGCCGAAAAGATTACACGTAAACCTTTTAGAAAGGCTAAGAGAGCTGATTTTCCATTACAATTAATTCATTTGGCTAAGTCTGGTGCTTTATATTTCATTAAGTTCATTGATGATTTCACACGCTTTGGTTATGTCTATTTGATTTCTCATAAATCTGAAGCACTTGAATGCTTTAAGAAATATTTGAATGAAGCTGAGAACCAATTAAACAAAAGGATTAAGACCTTAAGAACCGATAGAGGGCTCGAATATCTATCAAAAGAATTTGAAGAATTGTGCATGAAAAGGGCATCACCAGACAATTAACTGTTTTGTACACACCTCAACAAAATGGTATAGAAGAAAGGAGGAATAGAACACTACTGGACATGATAAGGTCCATGATGGCGTAGGCAAATTTACCTATCTCCTTTTGGGGAGATGCGTTATTGACTGCAACCTACATATTGAACAAAGTGCCTTCTAAATAAGTTTCTTCCACTGTTTATGAGCTATGTATTGGTCATAAACCAAACTTAAAGGATTTACGACTTTGGGGTTGTGATGCATATGTAAAGATTCTTTTAGCAAGTTTGGTAAATTAGGTCCAAAAGGCAAGAAATGTATCTTTATAAGATATTCAGAACACTCCAAAGGATATGGGTTCATTGGTAAATTAGAGGATGGAAGTGTTACTGATATTGAATCACGAGATATCACATTTCTGGAAAATGATTTTCCAAAGAAGGGAGAGGTAAAGAATAGAGAGCCTTTTTATGAAATGTTGAACTCAAATAGTCAGCAAGTGTCTTGTGACACATGATAATCAAATTGATCAAAATATTATTCTTGATCCGAGTGGGAGTGGGAACTCTCAATCCAAAAATCCTTCTGACGAACCTGAATTTCAACTACGAAAGAGTTCCAGGAAAAATATACCCAAACATACTTATGAAATTGAAGATTATGTTTTCTTGGTATCTCCACAGAAATGGATGGGCCAAAGTCTGTGACTGAGGCTTTATCGAGCCCTAGAAAAGATGAGTGGATGAAAGCAATGAAAGAAGAATTAGAGTCCATGAAAACCAACAAAGTCTGGGATCTAGTTGAACTTCCGCTTGGACGTAGAGCCATTGGGAACAAATGGGTTCTCAAAGTTAAACGCAAAGCGGATGGGTCAATAGAAAGATACAAGGCACGATTGGTGGTAAAAGGCTTTTCTCAAGAAGTCGGAATATATTATGAGGAAATATTTTTACCAGTTGTGAAGTTTACCACAATTCGCTTACTTTTGGCTATTGTTGCACGTTTGGATTTGGAATTACATCAAATGGACGTGAAGATAGCTTTCTTAGTGGAGAACTAAAAGAAGAAATCTACATGGAACAACCTATAGGCTTCATTGTTAAAGGCTAAAAAAAAGGTTTGTAAATTGAAAAGATCTATTTATGGCCTGAAGCAATCTTCAAGGCAATGGTATTTGAGATTTCACAAGGAGGTGTTCTCATATGATTTCACCATGATCAATGAAGACCATTGCATTTATATGAAGAAGTCTAGTGGGATGTTTGTAATTCTTTCTCTTTATGTGGACGATATTTTATTGGTCGGAAACAATTTGGAGTATTTGAAAACTATCAATTCATGGCTTTCAAAGTCATTTGACATGAAAGATATGGGCGAGTCAGACTATATCCTTGGAGTTAAAATCCAAAGAGACCGTTCCAAAAAGTTATTGAGTCTATCTCAAGAAACTTATATAAAGAAAATTTTGGAGCATTTTCGCTTGAATAGTTGCAAATCCATAGATACTCCTATAGCGAGAGGTGAAACTTTAAGCCTTGAAATGTGTCCCAAGACTGAAAATGAAAAGGAAGACATGTCTCGAGTTCCATATTCAAGTGCTGCCGGGAGCTTGATGGCTATGCTATGTACTCGCCCAAACATTTGTTATGACGTAGGTCTAGTTAGTAGGTATCAATCCAATCCTGGAAGAGATCATTGGAGAGTTGTGAAGAGAATTTTCAGATATCTGAAGGAACTGCAGATTATTCACTATGTTATAGTGGAAATGATTTATGCTTAAGAGGATATACAGATGATGATTGGGCTGGTGACCATAATGATAGAAAATCAACATCCGGTTATGACTTGTTACTTAATGGTGGTGCTATATCATGGAAAAGTAAGACACAAACCTGTACAACCCTTTCAACGATGGAATCTGAGTTCATGGCTTGTGCGTCTGCAGTACAAGAAGTTGTTCAGTTGAAGAGATTTTTTGAGCATTTGGATATTACAAAGAACTCTTAGGATCCCCATGACTCTATATTGTGATATTCAACCGGCTATTGCATATACAAAAGATCCTAAGTATCACATCAAGACCAAATACATTTACATCAAGTATAACTTTGTGAGAGACATAGTAGCAAGTGGAGAGATAAATTTGCAATACATTCCTACACGAAGTATGATAGCTGATCCTTTTATAAAAGGCGATATCTAGAGACCTGTTTGAGAAACATGTTATGGCTCTAGGTTTGCGAAGGATATGAGCATATTTATGTATTATCAAAACGACTTTAGTATTATAATATGCTCATCAAAATTTGACTCTTGAATTTATGTTTATATCTCGTATGCATGTGATGAGTGTTTTGTTGATAAAGTCTGTTGAACAAGTTGCGAGATTGGCTTTCTCACACGAGCAATCGCCTCTTACGTTAAGAATCGTGAAGAGATGAGACCTTATAGAACCTTGGATAATACGAGGTTATATTTACTTGTAGAGGTCGGTCTTGACAACTAATCAGACTTACAAATTTCACTATTCGATTATGGCTTGTTTTGTAAGCCAGATGCAAGTTTCTCTAAGAAGATGATTTGAGGATTATTGAAATGAGAAACTTGGGTTAGACATTTGGAGGTGTCTAGACCAAGATCTGTACGGTGTTGAATAATTAAAATAATAAGACACACGCACCAATATAAGGTAAGAACATCGTAACATATGTTTCATACCACGTGTGCTATCGACCATGGGATAATGGAAGAACGAATCCCTGCTTCTTCATTGTGTGAGATCCTAAAGAAGTTAGAGTAACTTTTATTGAGATATCCATTGGCCTTTTATTGTCTCTTGAAGTGCAAATCAGTGTTGCTACTTTAGCATGCCACTAATAGCCATGAGTGATTCGGCAATGCAATGCATGTCTAGGAAAGCAGTTAATTTGAAATGAAAAGATTCGAGTAGAAAGGGAAGACGACTAAAATTTTGTAATTTAACTTGTAATCATAGATCGACCATTACACTTACCATGAGGGTATTGGGTGTAATTGTGGATACAATGTTATATGGGAACTCAAGTTTTACTTTTTTGAGGATGAGAGATCGAATAAGTAGCTACTGCAATAGCGAATGATGTATGGGGTATTGCGAGTAATAATATCCTCATGCTAGTAGTGAATCCTTTCCATATGTGATTGGATTTCTACATAGAGATTTAACACAACATTTAATTGTTTTTGGAATGTTACAGCTCTTTGTGCTCGCAGGTCGCACCAACTATTTCCCAGTATGAATCGTGTGTCAAAGACATCGGTCTATCCCACTATGAGCAAAGTGGGAGATGTTGGATTATGGGTCGTGGGTCACTCCATGTGAGCTAACCCGACCTGGTTAGGAGAGATAAGTGAGAGAGGTTATGAGAAGTTACCACTAGACCACTAACTCCACTAAACTAATGTGCAAAAAAGGGGTGAGTGGTTGGTTATCTTCCTTAACCGCTATTGCTCTGCCTATTTATGTTAAGGAGAAAACACAGAACTTGAAAGCGTAAGAATTTTCTCTGACTAATCCTTTCTACATGAAAAACACATATAAATTAGGGCATCTAATTGGTGAAAGATTAACTGTGTTTTCTATTGGTTCAAAGTTCGATTAGGGGCGGTTGTTTCAGTGGTAAGTTCAACAATTCTTCCGCTGTGTTGACAGGTGCGCTAATGTTGTTCTCGCCCTGAAATTATTAAACTATCAGTTCTTAAGCATAATTCCTAGTGTGATGAGTTAGTTTACTATCAATATTTTATCAGATCAATTCAAAACAGAGTTCCAATTTTACCGAGTCCTATATTACTTGAGGTTGAGCTAAAACCTCACTTAAATACAGAAAGAAGTTATTAATTGCATTTACATAAAAAAGGAAGATGCAATGCGCTGAAGAGCACAAAAAATAAAATATTAAATTAAATACAGATAAAAAAGCCAAGATTGAGGATGGGAAATTATTGAAGAATTAAGAACTAAAGAAGCTGGAAGAAAATTACCAAATCTATGTGAAGAACTTCTCTAGAACTACAAACCGTGCTTTATTTCAATCTGCATATGAGGTCATTATTCAGTTTCTACTCGTTATTTACCGATGCAGGTATTGTTTTTACCGAAACTGGTAAAACTTTACACTACATTCCTTATTTACGTTAATTCAATAAAATACGAAATACATGTCTTCACATACATACATACTACTAAATCATAGGAGTAGCTAATTAATACATATTTTCATTTTGATTTATTACTTAATTATGATAAATTAGTATGACTTGATGTAACAATGAGTATGTTTTTACCCTTGAACCCTTCCAATGGTTAGATTTGTTTATCTATTGAAAGTCCCAACTTATCGAAAACAAGTACTTAACGAAGCATACTCAAGAATTAAGAAAAATAAATGACTTACATGAGAGAAAGAATACAACACACAACCCTATTGCTTCAAATATTTTTTTACATTACAAATATTTTATTGCTTCAAAATGGCAATGTGACCTATACATGACATGACTATATCTTATTTGAAGAAAGTGTATTAGACAGATGGACCTAGTTTATATGAACAAGATACCGCTCAAATTAAAGGTAAGTAGGTAACGTAATCTTGGGATGACTAAGAAGATATAAACTCCTCCATTCCACTAACTCACTAAGTATGTCGCACCTAATGTATATATTAAATTATATAAACTTATTATGGTTAAATAATTACAATATACAATAGTTAACTATAGTTTAGTGAAAGAAGTGTATGCACAGAAGCATATCATATATTTAATGTTTTGCTCTAAACTGTTTGACCAAAAAATATGTATCTTGGTTCAAATAATTAAATTTATGTAATTAGGGGTTAAACTTAGTTAATAATAATATTTCTAAATAAAACTTTCAATGGTGCAATAAACAATAGATGGGTTCGGTAAGATAGTGATGACAACATGCAATAATTGTTCTAAAAGGTATGAGCAATAATATAGCATTCAATAGCAATGAATATAAATAAATGACATTTAAGTAAATAGGAGAAATGATTCATCCAATAAAGGATGAAATAGACGGATGTTCCACCTGAAAATGATGTGTGACAGACAAATTCTTGAATATTCGAGTTATTCTCGGATTTGATGGAAAAGTATGGAATAGTATATGCAAGAATCTTAGTGAAAATGTGGTGTATGTATCTTAGCAAGAGAGAGAGAATCTTTATGCCAAAGTATCTTCTTACAAGTGAATATTACATACCTCTATCATTGTTTCTTTTTTCTATATATATGGGGCATGTTCGTAAGAAACCCTAATAGCACAAGTGCAGAGAATATCCACAAGAATATTCCCTTTTAATATCCTATCCTGGCAAACTAGCCATTACAACTCTTTTTATCGATATTCAAACTCGACCTCCACCCTTGTTGTCATCTTGACCACGTCTCTTATCGACTCTTCGACTGTGGATCTTGCTACTTCTTGGCCCATCTGAACTAACGACGACTCGAGAATTTCTTTTTCAGTACTATCTTGCCTCAAATATTATAAGGGCGGATTTTAACCCATACAGTTAGTCCCTCCGCTTATTGAGGTCGTGCCCCCGTACGAGGTCGATGAGCGGACAATATCATACATAGTTGGTAGGAGTCGTGGTCGTGGAGGTGGATCTACGTGGCTTTTTGTGGTCCGCATATTTTGAATTTATCAAATTGCCCGGGAAATTATTTGGAGTTATCTAAGCCATGAATATAGGTGACATCATGGCCTCGCATCATAATGATGCCATATTCCGATGCATTGCATCGATTCGGTTGGAGCTCTTGATTGGCTTGTAGGTTCGAGTTTCGTGCTAATTATGTCCAATATGGTTTCAATCCGGGTGCCTCCCAAACTTATAAATAGGGGGAGATTTTCTGATTTTGGAACTTTTCAAACTCCTTCTTCTCCGCTATCACCAGCTTGCCTTATTCACTTTGCACAACACTCCTTTCCTTCTATTTCTGAGGCTTATCTTCTTCTTCTTCTTCTTCTTCTTCTTCTTCTTCTTCTTCTTCTTGTTGTTCTTCTTCTTCTTCTTCTTCTTCTTCTTCTTCTTTCAAAACCTTATTCTCTTATTGAAACATACCTTCTGGGTCTGGTGAGGGGAGTTATTCCCCCCTCCCCCGATAGTGGCGTATCCTCCTTATGAGGAGGGTATTCCTGCCACCGCTGATGACAGAGCCTTCCGTTGGTGGAAGATATAATTCCACACAACCCCCATTCTCGATCTAATTTCACCAAGTCCCCTAGCGCTGAACCTGGGGCTTTTCGGTCAATGATGACGGTGAAAGAAATGGATGTGCTTAGGGATGAATTCAACATTCTAGTCATATTAAGTTGATTCTGGCAGGGTAGGACGCTGTGATGACTCACCGTACTGGGTACTGCGCCTTTTATGCCTACCCATTCCAAGTTGGTTATACTCTTCCTCTTCTTCTATTGGCAGAGGAATTCTGTCGTTATTTCGGAATTTTCCCGATCATCCCCCGCCATATGTTTACAAACTTATCCGGATGCTCACCAAATTTCCCGAGCTGGCCAGGGTCGAACTGACGCTTCGACATTTGATACATCTTTTTGCCCCTAGTTTTTATAGGGGGGATGGTGGTAAATATTCGCCATTGAGGGGGTAAATGTTTGGTGGTAAAGATGGATAACAAGGTCAACTGCCAATTCTAGTTCAATTTCTTTTTCGTCAAGACCGAACACGTGGTGGCCAATGTTGATGGTTTCCCCGAGACTAGGAATTATACTCGTAAATATTCCATCTCCCTATAGATACTTGGTTTTTTCGTTGTGCCCGACCATGGGTTTTGACTATATGTCCCTTACTTGTGTAGCCAAGACTACACCTCCTCCTTCGGTCGCCGACATTTCTGATTGGGTTGGTCGACTTCTTCCTCATATTGTAGGGAGTCATGAGTAGTTATGTTTTTTGAAGAAGTTTGGAAACCAAGCTCTGGTAGTTGTCGCGCCCCTTTTTCCTCGCGGAGTCCGGGTTTGTGACATTTGGAAGGACAACTCATTCCTTTTGGGAACTGGGTTTGAATTTGAAGAGTCGCCACCTAATGATTAGGGTGCATTAGGACACCAAAGGGTTTGATTTGAACAACCAGAGATAGGGTAAGGGCTTGAAATTATTCCAAGGGGAAGATGTTAGACAACCCTCAGAATCCACTAGTGTGGTTCCCGGCCAGACAATTATTTGTGAATTGAGGTGCACTTGATATATAGGCAAATAAGGCTCAAATAAGAGGGGATTTCACATAATGGTCTGAAAATAGACAAAGTTTGAAAGATAGAAAAGCTGATTTTAAAGAAGGAGTTGAAATGCTAAAAGAAAGGAAATAAAGAATAAAGGGAGGGGGTCCTAGGTTTTTAAAAAAATATGGATCACCCCACACAATGTCCGGTAATTACTCCTCAATGAGAGGCTACACATGACATTACCGCGTGGTCATCATATCCATATCCACCTAATATTACTGATTTTACAGCTAACACTGAGTGAAGTGAATCAGATTCATTTAGAAGCTCCTATGAGCATGTTTTCTATGCATTGCTGATTTTAAACTCTTATAGACGTGGTGTCGAAATGTAGAAAACCTTGTAGATAGGGTATCTATATGCAGAAGTCTTATAAACATGGTATCTAAATGCAAGACTTTGTTTATAAACCTTATAGGCATGATTTCATCATGTAGCAAATATGCAAAATTAAAACAGTCCTATAGGCATAATTTCTATATGTAGTTGAATATGCAGAATTAGAACAGTCCTATAGGTATGATTTCTATATGTCGTTGAATATGCAGAATTAGAACACCCTATAGGCATGATTTCTACCCTTGACATGCATAATTATCAATCCTTTTTCACTAGCTAGCCCCAAATGTTCATTACAAATTATTACAAACCAAGAATGAATACTAAATACATTAGGAAAATACAAAGAATTACAACCAGAGGAAACCTGATTCTTGACTTCCTGTCTGAGTTATGAGATAAACCAACTCAAAGACCATTGATCCAAAGCCTTTTTCAACTTGAGTGTGTCAGAGTTCCCTAAGGGCCTCAATGAGACCCCGAGCAGTGCTCACACCCAAGTTTCATAACCAGAATAAGGACAAGTGCAGTGTGGAAGTGCCAGCCCTCAAGTGTTCAAGTTCAGAGGGAACTCATGGGTCCCAAGGCAAAGCTCACAAGAGGGGGGCAGAACTTAAGTCTAAGAGAGAGTGGAAGTGCAGAAACAGAACTTTAAGAACTAAGAAAGTAAAGAAAAGGAAAAAAGGTGTTGGGAAACAGTTACAGAGTTGATAACTTTACACAAAAAAGGGGTCAAGGGTTGGGAACTTATTGCAGAGAGCCTATGTACTTAGGCAAGGGTCAGCTTTAGGCATGCACAACAATAGGAGATGTTGGCATGCTTATAAGCCCACCAGAACATGCAATACTAGAGAAGACATAGAGGTTAGGATCCCAGGGGATCAAGTTGAGTCATGGACAACAATGCTCAATACTGTCATGCCTCAAACAAACCATCAAACACATTGGGGTAGGGGTTTAGGATACACAATACATAGATTCAGAATAGGAAGAAAGAAATTACAGCATGCTAGAATAGAGTACTGAATTGAACACAAGCAGCAGGCAGACAAGAAGGAAAAAGTATTAAGTAAACATATTGTTGTGATGCTGAAATCCTAATCAGAATATACCAGTTCAAAGAAGCAAAATACAGTAAAAAAATAGGTAGCAGGACTTTGAAGACATGCCACAGTACAAGTAGCAAGAGAGAATATTTCGAGTGTGAGTGAGTTTTAGAACTAAGAGTGTTCGTGTCCTTGTGTTAATGGAAGATCAAGATATTTATAGTTTGAAAATAGGTAGAAAATAAGGCAAAAATTATAGTTTAGTAGTAATTATGGAACTATGTACCAATTAAAATTAAATCAGTATCAAGGACTTCCTTTAATTAAGGAGTTAAAATTAAATGGTAATATGCAAATACTAAATAAGGAAAGAGATCACATAAGAATATGACCAATAAGGAAGTATCTTCAGTATAGTACAAGTACATGATAGGTAATAGAGAGTAGGTTCATCAGATTCTAATCAAGGAAATGTTGGTAAGAATCAAATACCAATGTAACCAAGGTAAGGGAATTAATCAAATTGAGTAGAAAAGGTAGGGATCGAAGGTTCAAAGGAAAGTGTTCAAATTGGTCCAAGAAACAGGGAAATCAGTAAAGCAAGGAAAGAATCAATTACTTAACACACGAGTGCAATCAAAATTACAGAAGGAGTGGTTTGAAATCAGTCTGTAATTGAAGGTCATTTTAGAGGGAAATTTAGCATATAAAAGAGTGCATAAATATTAGGCATGCGAGGCTGAACTTATGACAAAGAGAAGCATCATACAATAACAATTACAAAGCCAGTAGATAGTGAACGATCGAAACATGGTAGTCACATAGGTCAATTTCAGTAACTTAGTAATAGAGAAAAGAGTATCAAATAGCGTATAAAGGGTCACGTGAAAAGGCCTTTTTGAAAAGTATAGCCTAGTTCAATGATAACAGGAAGTCAAAACCACTTGAAGAAACAGATGCTGAAACAAAAGGGTTTCAAATCAAGTCGAGCAACTTCAAACAGGTGAAACAACTTCAGAAACTTGAATAAGACCCAAATAAATTAGGGTTTTGAAACCAATTGAATTCAAAGCATGACGAACAAGTAAATCACATAGCAAATAGTATCATAACTCGAATGAAC
The DNA here is from genome assembly GCF_000715075.1 of Nicotiana tabacum. Classification (NCBI taxonomy): domain Eukaryota; kingdom Viridiplantae; phylum Streptophyta; class Magnoliopsida; order Solanales; family Solanaceae; genus Nicotiana; species Nicotiana tabacum. Next base: position 144,374,334 of record NC_134084.1, read on the forward strand.
CCAAAAGTTTAGGGTTTTCACCACAATCGAGTCTAGAGATGAAAAACAAATAAATCAATTAGATACTTAACAAAAAAAAAAGATTCAGAAACCTCAAAAGAGTCTAAGACTTTTAACATGCAAACTCTAGTAGAAGAACGACATAAGGAAACATAGCAGAATATGTTGAAAATCAGACAAAACTTCAAAATAACTTAACATAACCTAAGTCGGAAAAGATAAAAGGGTTTTGAAGGTAGAGTTTTGAAAGAAACCTTGAGAAAACGTTTAGTAGTTTAGATTAAACACAGATCTAAAACAGATCTAAAAGAAATCGGAGGAACCTCAAAGATTAGTGTTTAAGAGGAACCCAGATGGTGAGAAAGGCTTGGAAACCCATCAATCTAAGCAGGAGAAGTCAAGAGTCAGGCTTGAATAGCCATGTCTGGCCGGAGCAAGGTCAAAGATGACCGGAGACAACCATAAGAACTGAAGTCAACCACCCATAGGAGGTAGATACAGGCCTCCAATGGCTTTGGAAGCCATTGATTTGGGCGGTTTTAGGGTGGTGGTTGAAGGTGGTGGCTAGGGTTTGAGAGGGGTTTGAGAGAGAAAGGGATTCAGAGGTGGATGGGGGTGAGAAATGATTTGGGTTTGGGGGTAGATCGGGATTAAAAAGGGAAAGGGTTAACTGGAGCCGTTGATCTAAGCGATCAACGGCTGGGATTAAAAGGGAATCGGGGTGGGTTATTTTAATTGGGTTGTGGGTTGGGTACGATTAGGATTTGGGCTGGGTAACTGGATTCAAAATTGGGGTTCAAATCAGGCCACAATTGAAACACAATTGGGTTATATTTTTAATAGCCACTTTTCCCCTATTTATTTTATAAAAAATAGTAGAATAATTTCTAAAAATAAATTAAAAGTGCTAAAATGATTAATAATACATAATAATTAAAATAAAAATATTGGAGTTAATTTTATAAATATAAACACAATTAAATCTTAAAAGAGGCTAATATTGCGATTATATGCAATTTAGCTTTAAAAATACTAAATAAATTTGTAAAAATATGAAAACATTATGCTAGCTATATTTTAGTATAAATATGAGAATCCAATAAATGAATCACTAAAATGATAATTTTGGGAATAATTATTGGGCTTTTCTGAATAAAATAGGGCAATAAATTGATTTAAAAATCTTTTAAAAATTAAGGGAAAATAATAAAACATTTGGACATCTTATATATGCATACATATGCTATTTTGAAAGTATTTGCATGTAAAAGAAATACATAGGGAAAAATTGGGTATCAACAACTGCCCTCTTTACCCGGGAAGGATGAAAGAGTTGTCGGGTAAAGATATGATGGCCAATTTTGACCGAACGAAATGGTTCAAGGAGGTTTAGGACGTGCTCTGGCTTCCGAGCTGCCTACATATCACTGGTCTTACAGAAATCAGGCCATATGTAGTTCAGGGTCCATCGGCGGAGTATGTCGATGGAGACTTTCAAGAACGGACGCAGTATTTAGGACAGGGTGAATGGTTGAAGTTTGATAGGGCTGCGGGAACTGGAGCAGGATCGCTCCTGCTGAGATGGCCATTGCTCGTCGGTTCACCTGCAAATAAGTAACACAAGCGTATATTGTGCGTATATTTAAACATGATGCAAATTCCTGTTGGACCATGAATATTTGTCTTCGGATAGTTAGAATGGAGTCCTTAAACCATGATGTCCTAGGCCATGAAGCGTATAATAAAGGATTCGCAGGCCATGAAATGATTCTCTCGAGCTTTGAGGATGATGCCTCCGAACCATGACACCTTTGAATAATGATATGCAAAAGATTAAAAAGGGGTCCTCAGGCCATGGCATGGTGTTCTCGAGCTATGAAAATGGTTCCTCCAAACAATGACGCCTTTGGACAATTTGGCGATCTTTCAGCCCATGAGATGCAGTATTTGACGATCTTTCAGCCTATGCAATGCAGAAGGTGACGATCTTTCAGCCATGCAAATGAAGTGGAGATCTTTCAGCCATGCAAATGTAGAGGTGGCGATCTTTCAGCCATGCAAATGTAGAGGTGGCGATCTTTCAGCCATGCAAATTTAAATAAGGTAGCGATCTTTCAGCCATGCAAATGTAGAGGTGGCGATCTTCCAGCCATACAAATGTAGAGGTGGCGATCTTTCAGGCATGCAGATGCAAATAGAGGTAGAGCTTAACCTCGGAAGGCAGAATGGTAGCCTTATGCAATGCAGAAATGCAGATAGAGGTAGAGCTTAACCTCGGAAGGCAGAATGGTAGCCTTATGCAATGCAAAAATGCAAATGGAGACAAAGCTTAGTCTCGGAAGGCAGAATGGTAGCCTTATGCAATGCAGAAATGCAGATGGAGGTAGAGCTTAACCTCGGAAGGCAGAATGGTAGCCTTATGCAATGCAGAAATGCAAATGGAGACAGAGCTTAGTCTGGGAAGGTAGAATGGTAGCCTTATGCAAGAAATAAAATGGCAAATGGTAGTAGAGCTTTCTTAGCTGATAGCAGATCGCGACATTGTGATTGTCGAGGACATTGTGCCTGCTGGGGACACTGTTGTGTGCGGATAGAAACTGTGAGTAAGTGTAACGGTTCTGAGAGTTGTATTCCTGAACATTGTTTGTCTCGTGAGTGTATAGTATATTTGATAATTTTGCAACTCGAGTTCCTGTATCCAAAGAAAAATCATGAGTTTTGTAAAATGGGGAGGTTAGTTCGTATCCCCACTGGCTTTACTTGACCTGCTCGACTTTGATCTGGTGATGTTGTACGTATCATTGGGGTAGTGTTGGTGAAAAATATGACATAAGTATATAATTAAGAATAACTTTTAGATGAACCGATGACTGTGACGTGGTTCAGGACATTGCAACCTCTCTTGCCACAGAATTTGAGGGCCCTCCTCAAAATTTTGCCCCAGTTTAATGGGTTGATGTTTCTGACTGCTGCTTGCAGTGATTGGCTGAAATCAACTTCGAAATTTTGTGGGTCCTCCTCAAAATTCTGCCTCAATTTCCAATTGCGGGGGGGGGGGAATGAAAATTTTATTGAATTGTGACCAAACCCATAGGTCTGCCTACGTATCCCCTCTTAAATGGGAATCAGGTCAGGCGTAGTTCAATTACAGCATAAAGACTACACATAGTAACGCTTGACCGCATCTGAATTGATTGGCTTTGGCCAGACTTCTCCGTCCATTTCTGCTAGTATGAGGGCTCCTCCTATTAGAACACAGTGAATCATGTACGGACCTTGCCAACTGGGAGAGAATTTCCTCTTGGCTTCATCTTGGTGTGGAAAGATTTTCTTTAACACCAGCTGCCCTAGTGTGAACTGTCTTAGCTTGACTCTTTTGTTGAAGGCTTTGGAAAATTTATTCTGATAAAGTTGACCATGGTAGACTGCATTAATTCTTTTCCCATCTATAAGAGCCAGCTGCTCGTAGTGACTTTTCACCCATTCTGCATCATCCAGCTCTGCTTCCTGTATGATTCTTAAGGAAGGAATTTCCACTTTGGCGGGAATGACGACTTCTGTACCATAAACCAGCATATAGGGGGTTGCCCTAGTTGATGTGCGGACTATGGTGTGATACCCCAATAATGCAAATGATAGCTTCTCGTGCCACTGCTTATGCTTCTCTATCATTTTCCTTAGTATCTTCTTGATGTTCTTATTGGCGGCTTCTACGACCCCGTTCATCTGAGGTATGTAGGCTATAGAATTCTTGTGTTTGACCTTGAAAGTTTCACATATAGCTTTCATCAAGTCACTGTTAAGATTGGAGCCATTATCGGTAATGATTGATTCTGGAATCCCGAATCGACAAATAATGCGGTCGTGGACAAAGTCTGCCATAACTTTCTTAGTTATCGCTCTGTAGGATGCTACTTCGACCCATTTGGTGAAATAGTCGATTGCTACTAGGATGAACCTATGCCCGTTGGAAGCGGCAGGTTCGATTGGTCCAATAACGTCCATTCCCCAGGGGGCGAACGACCACGGTGAGCTTGTTGCATTGAGTTCGTTTGGGGGTACCTTTATCATGTCTGCATATATCTGGTAGTGGTGGCATTTCCAGACATACTGGATGTAGTCTGTCTCCATAGTCATCTAAAAGTAATCGGCCTAGAGTATCTTCTTTGCTAAGACAAAACCGTTCATATGTGGACCACAGGTCCCAACATGAATTTCCTCTAGTAGCCTGGATGCTTCCTTTGCGTCGACACACCTTAACAATCCAAGATCAGGAGTTTCCTATACAGGATTCCTCCACTATGAAAGAAATTATTGGACAACCTCCGAAGTGTGCGTTTCTGGGTAGGATTTGCAAGTTCTGGGTATTTGCCCTTTGCCAAGTATTCCTTGATATCATGAAACCAAGGCTTTCCGTGTGCTTCTTCTCCAACATGGTCACAATAAGCTGGTTGACCATGGATCCTTACTGGAATAGGATCAATGAAGTTTTTGTCTGGATGTTGTATCATAGATGATATGGTAGCCAATGCATCAGCGAACTCGTTCTGGACTCTGGGAACATGTTGGAATTCCGTCTTTGTGAACCTCTTTCTTAATTCATGTACATAATGCAAATACAGGAGTATGTTGAAGCTCTTGGTCGCCCATTCTTCTCGGACTTGATGTATAAGTAGGTCCAAATCTCCGATCACTAGCAACTCTTGAATGTTCATGTCAATAGCCAACTTGATCCCTAGGATGCATGCTTTGTACTCGGCCATATTGTTGGTGCACGGGAACCTGAGTTTGGCAGACACCGGATAATGCTGACCGGTTTTCGATACTAGGACTGCTCCTATACCAACTCCTTTGAAATTTGCTGCTCCATCGAAGAACATTCTCCAACCGTCATAGGATTTTGCAATATCTTCTCCTATGAATGATACCTCTTCATCAAGAAAATATGTTTTCAGGGGTTCGTATTCTCTGTCCACAGAATTTTTAGCAAGGTGATCTGCTAGCGCCTGTCCCTTGATTGCCTTCTGAGTTTCGTAGACAATGTCCAATTCACTCAACAAGATTTGCCACTTGGCTAGCTTTCCAGTGGGCATGGGCTTCTGAAGATGTACGTCAAGGGATCCATCCCCGATATGAGGTATATGGTATCGGCACAGAAGTAGTGCCTCAGCTTCTGGGCTACCCAAGTCAAAGCACAATAGGTGCGCTCTAACAGAGAATACCTGGCCTCGTACGGGGTGAACTTCTTACTGAGGTAATAAATGGCCTGCTCCTTCCTCCCCATTTCATTATGCTGCCCAAAACACAACCGAAAGCCCCATCCAATACTGCAAGGTAGAGCAATAAGGGTCTACCTGGCTCAGGCGGGACTAAGACTGGTGGTGTTGACAGGTATTCTTTAATTCTATCGAAAGCTTTTTAGCAGTCGTCATTCCATTTGGTAGCAGCGTCCTTCTTTAACATCTTAAAGATTAGCTCACAGATAATTGTAGATTGTGCTATGAACCGGCTGATGTAGTTGAGTCTCCCCAAGAAACTCATCACATCCTTTTTATTCTTTGGCGGTGGCAATTTTTGAATAGCTTTGACTTTCGATGGGTCCAATTCTATCCATTGGCGACTCATAATGAACCCAAGCAACTTTCCAGCTGGAACCCCAAATGCACATTTCGCGGGATTCAGTTTTAGGTTGTACCTTCTCAGTCTATTGAAGAACTTCCTCAAATCTTCCATGTGATCAGTAGCCTTCTTGGACTTGATGATAACATCAACTACGTACACCTCTATTTCCTTGTGTATCATATCGTAGAAAATGGTAGTCATGGCCCTTATGTAGGTGGCCCCTGCATTCTTTAGGCCGAACGACATCATCTTGTAACAGTACATTCCCTACGGCGTAATGAAAGCTGTTTTCTCAGCATCTTTTTCATCCATCTAGATCTGATGATAACCAGCAAAACAGTCTACAAATGATTACAACTCATGCTTAGCGCAATTGTCATCAGGATGTGTATGTTTGGCAAAGGGAAATCGTCTTTCGGACTGGCCCGGTTGAGATCCAAGTAGTCGACACAGACTCTGACCTTCCCGTCCTTCTTTGGTACTAGCACGATGTTGGCTAACCGTCTACTACCTTGAGGACCTTAGCTTTGACCTGCTTAGTGACTTCTTCCTTAATTTTCAGACTCATGTCAGGCTTGAACTTTCTGAGCTTTTGCTTTACCGGCGGACATGTTGGATCATTTGGCAGTTTATGAGCCACAATAGATGTACTCAGACCAGTCATGTCATCATACGACTAGGTGAATATGTCCTCATATTCTCTTATAAATTTCGTGTACTCCTTCTTTTCCGATGGCGATAAGTGGACGCTGATTCGTGTTTCTTTGACATTTTCTGCATCTCTCAGGTTAACAATTTCAGTCTCGTCCAGGTTGGACTTGGGTATATTCTCAAAGTTCTCAACTTCCTTAACAATCTCTTCTGGCATGTCATCCTCCTCTAAATATATGTCCGTTTGTTGTGTTGTCTCGTTGCATGTCACAGTCATTGGTTCATCAAGATAAGTAATGGTAATGATGTATAAGTAAAGTAATGAGGAAAAAATAATAATGAGTGTTGATTCATAAGAAAAGTCAAAGTACTTTGATAAATCGCATAATCGTTTTGAACATTGAAGATCTTATTGCAGGATTTGAAAACATGCGAAAAACAAAATCTTTTAGTAAACAAAATAGTGCTTGTTTTAGCCTTGCTACCCGAGGCTCGTCGGGCTTTGGTTGCCCGGATGGTCCAGTTATTGAGGCATGCTCCTCTACTTACAGCCTGTATGGAAGGGCCTTTCTCCCCCCTTCTAGAACAACACAACAATCCATATCATTATCCTCTAAGAACAAATTCTTCACTACTGCGAGTGTTTCTTCTTCTTTTGACCCATAGGTAACATCGGCTGGTTGGAAAGTCTGCTCCAAATGCAGTACTGGCTACTCCAGTGAATAATAAGGACTGCGCCATGGTGGCGACCAGTTGTTGAATTCCTCCCAGGTGTACTCATATCCCAGATCGAAAGTGTTGCCGTGCTTCTTGATTTTTATGGGCTTAGTGATTCCTTGGAGGTTCTTGCCAAGTCCTTTGCCAGGTTCATACCTACTCTAATTTAATATGCTCTCGATCTTGTTATCCCACCATTTGTCTTTGTCAACAGCATTTACTCGTTCGATGTGGTGGTAAGTCTCTTCTCCTAGCTTTTTTCTCCCCTCGATTGATGGAATGGTCTGGCGACTGTATATAAGATTGCTACCGTCGCCGTAAATAATCACTTCCTGGTGATTTCATTCGAACTTTACTGCCTGATGCAGTGTTGATGCTACGGCTCCAGCAGCATGAATCTATGGCCTTCCCAACAGCAAATTGTAAGATACTGACACATCTATCACTTGGAAATCAACATCGAACCAAGTTGACCCCTTTTGTAAACACAGACTAATCTCCCTAATGGTGGACCTTTGGGAACCGTCGAAAGCTTTCACATTTATGGCTTCATCTTTTATCGCGTGCAGTCCCTTACCCAACTTCTTGAGTGTTACCAGCGGACAAATGTTGAGACTGGAACCCCCGTCGATCAGGATCCTGGTGATGAAGTAGTTTTCGCATTGCACAGTGATGTGCAAAACTTTGTTGTATCCTAACCTTTCAGGCGGTAGCTCATCCTCATGAAAAGTAATTTTGTGACTTTCCAATAGATGTCCGACCATGTTGGCCATTTCCCCACCAGTGATGTTGTTTGGCACGTATGCTTCACTCAACACTTTCAATAGAGCATTCTTATGTGCCTCATAATTTTATAGCAAAACAAATATGGAAATTTGCACCGGTGTTTTGTTCAACTGGTCGATGATCGAGTATTCCTTAGCCTGTATCTTTCTCCAAAAATCGTCTGGACCTGTCTCAATGATGGGTGATCGATTGGAGGCCTGCTTGCTTGACTTAGCTAGGTGTTTCAGGGTATAAAATCTACCGGTTCTCGTCATACCCTGTGCGACAACAGTTTCCTCGAACCTACCCTTACCCTTTCTTCTTGCCTCGGCTGTATAGTCCTATGGTATATCCTTTGTGTGGAAGGGTGTCATGGTTGACATCGCCACTGGAATCGGTGCGACTATCTTCACTCTGAATGGAGCATGTGCCTTGGGTAGTAGAATGGCAACTTCGAATGGTGGGGGTGCACTGGCTGGAGACGCGAATTCGACCTCAATTGGTGCTGGTGTCTTTGCAGATGACGTTATTTCAAACTCAAGTGGCAATAGACATATTTACCTCGCTGTCCCCAGAGGGTTGAATCTGGAACACGAACGAATTAAGAGTAACTATTGGCTTCTTTGGGTCATCACCTTCTGCGATCAAACCGATCGATCCCTCGGGATCCCAATCATCCTCTATTTCAATCATGTGAATGCCTCTACCCTTGTAGTCTAGCAGAGGATTATTGCGGACATACGGAGCGGGTTCCTTTGCCATGATAATCTTGTTGTCAATTAGAGCCTGGATCTTGTCCTTCAAGGAATAACATTCATCGATGGTGTGCCCTTTCATGCCGGAATGGTATGCACAGGATTTGTTTAGATTAACCCACTGAGAAGGGTTCTCAAGGGTTACAACAGGGATAGGGGTGACATAACCAGCAGCTTTGAGTCTCTCGTACAACTGATCAATGGGTTCAGCAATGGCTGTATACTATTTAGAAGGTCTGCGGTCAAAATTTGGTCGAGGTCTAGGGAAGTTTTAGCGTGTAGAAGGTGATTGATAGTGGGATGGTTGAGCATTGTAGGCTTGGTAAACATGTGCAGGTTGGGAATATTTGGGTGAAGTAGGCTGATATGTGGGAGGCGGAGGTGATTGATAAGTGGGTGGTAGAGTTTGGCAAGAGGGTGAGGGTGCTTAGTAGTTTGGAGTAGGTTGATATGTGAGTGGAGGCATTGGATAGGTTTGGTATCTGATAAGAGATTTGGTTCTTTGTGCAACCATTACAGCCCCTACGTCCCTTTTCTTGGATGCACCACCAGAATGTAAAGCCTTATTGGTAGCTTGAAAAGCCTCGAAGTTCGTAACCATACCACTTTTGATGCCCTCTTCGATTCTTTCATCCAGCTTGATGATGTCAGAAAATTTACGGCTCTCAATCAACATCAGCCTTTCATAATACTGCGGGTCCTGAGCCCGGACGAAAAAATTTGTTCATTTGTTCTTCTTCTAAGGCAGGCCTGACTTTAACAGCTTCGGACCTCCAGCGAGTAGCATACTCGCGGAATGTTTCTGTAGGTTTCTTCTTTAGATTCTGAATGTAGAACACATCTGGCGCATTCTCTGTGTTGAACCTGAACCTGTCCATAAAGTCGGATGCCATGTCTACCCAATTTGACCATTTCTTCGGATCTTGGCTAATGTACCAAGACAGAGCATCTCCTTTCAGACTTCTCATGAAACGTTTCATGTGGATTCTTTCGCCCTTCCCTACTCCAACAAGCTTGTCACAGTACGTTCTCAAATGGACTCTTGGATCCCCTATACCATTAAACATTTCGAAATTCGGAGGTTTGTACCCTTCGGACAGTTCTACATCGAGCTGTATTCAAAGATCCTCATAGTTCAGCCCCTCAATTCCCTTGCTTCCTTCGATGCCTTGGATTCGGCTAGTCAATTTCTTAAGTTCTTCTGCCAAGTTCCTGATGAGCGAGTCTTTATCATCAGACTCGGGTGTGCTTGAGATAGGTTGCGTGGACTGTGGCATGGTCTCCACGTAGATGGGAGTGTTGTGATGAGTACGGAAGGGGTCATTTGTGGAGTTCAAGGGTCCTAGGACAAGCAGTAGAGTATTGTTGATACGGTAGGTGTTGCAGTGATGGTGAGAAGCGGGATGGTTTTGTGGTTTTGGGATATTCTGTGGCGGTGTAGGGTTCTGAGCATTTGGGAAATTGTCATCTGGAATGGTGAGGGAAAATGATAGATTCTCCAGGTTCCGAACCCGGTCAAGTTCTTCTTGAAATTTCAGCAGCTTTTGTTCAAGTTGGGAAGCACTTTCCTTAGGAACCAAAGTATCATGGCCATTAGCGACCTCTACTCGTTCAGTTGAATTCTCCTTTCTGACATTGTTCAAATCTTCCATCTTGCCTTTCTTCTCATTTTTTATAAGACTAAGAGGAGGAGTGGGTGGAGGGCCCCTGGATCTCGTGGAATAAGATGATGTTGCCATAGTGCACGAACTAACCTTTGGGAAATGGGAATAAAACAAAAGTAAAAACAAAAATGTAAAAAGTTAGTGAGGATTATAAGAAAATGTTGCAATATTTAAACACATAATGCAAGAATGTAAATCGTGTCCTAATTTGAGACCCTCTTTGTGCCCGAGGTAGGCCTAGTGACAAGTTGATTTGGAGAACTTAGAATACTAAATGTCTCATTTCATTGATTAAAAATAGACGAATCCCAAATCGATACTAAATAATAGGAAATAAAGTCACTAATGGCCATTGGCTTTATTACATTTCTTAAAGCAAAAGAAAAACTCTTATCTATTTGGTCCTAGAAGGACCTTCCCCAAACTCGGCGTCCTTGGCTCCGTCGAATAGCTTTCCCAACTCGCGAAGTCCCAGCAATAGATAGGCTCGGGCTAGATGTCTGCCTTCATTTCCTTCAGCATTTTGACAGTCTTCGACCCTCTTAAGAAACTTTCTTTCTAGCTCCACTATGCCTCGCTCCAAGTATCCTAGTCGCTTATTAGTGCTGACAACCATGTCTTTCCACTTCTTAATCAACTTTTGGTTGGCTTCTTGTATCTCATGGTGCTCGCTTTCACATTCCCGGATCCTCTTGCGCAGTTGATTGTATTTAACCTGTACCTCGGCCCTCTCATCTATGATCTTGTGACCCCTAGCAAACCTTGGTTGACCCAGACCATCGTGATTATCCTCCAACCAGCCTGAATAGTAGGGGGCGCAACCAGCGTGATATCTGTCTGGCTCAATGGTATCTCTCCCCATGATGATCTTATAGTGCCATATATGTTGAGCTTGGCAATTATAAGGACTATCATCAGCCTGGAAGTCAGCCCAGAAATGACTCATCTTGTCGACCCTGGGTATAACCTGCTTCGTACCAGCTTGCCTCATAACCCGAAGAGGGACGTAAGGGAATGTTCCTCTCAAATCGATCAGTATCAGAAATGGTGCATCCCTGGACCGGGTGATGAACTCCTCGGTAGGGAACCACTCGAACATCCATTGTACCTGATCCTCAATTAGATTTTCAAACAGCTCTACCCATCCATTGGCATCTTCTGGCTGGGCGAACATGTTGGGCATGTAATTTATTCGCTTTGGATGATGGAAAGTGATATGATCATCTCAGTCACTTCGCTGGATCTCTTGTGGGTATTCACCTCTTTGAAGATGCTCCATGAGCTAGAGCTGAAATAGCAAATTGCAGCCCTCAAAGTGTTTGGCTCCTCGTTGACACTTTTCTAAGGCTCGATATATTTCCACAATGATCATGGGTGTAATACTGAATGGTTGCCCACCAATGCCCTCCATCAGAGTTTTAGTTACCATAGCCAGCCTGGTATGGATCCTTGCTTTCTTCATCGGAAATACCATCATCCCCAGGAAGCAAAACATGAAGACAAAGACCCTTCAGTGAATATGCCCTAATGACGTGAGCGCAAATTCTTCATGATAGGTGCGGTAGGACTTGCCGTGACCGTACCTCTCGTACAAATAATCAATAGGGATGTAGAATTCTTTCAAACATGTCAGGTCTGGATTCTTCTTTAAACCCATCATTTTGAGGAAACCCCTGCCCTTGCGGTTTTCAGGCATTAACAAATCCGGAGTTTCCCATGGTATACCAGTCAATCCTCCTATTTCTTCTAGCAAGGGGGTCATTTCAATATCCCTGAAGCAGAACACAGACCTCTCGCAATCCCAGAATAGAGTAGCAACTTCTATGATCTTGTTGTTGGGTTGGATTTCCAGAAGGGAAGGTAGATTTCCCAGATATTTCCGGACAAGAGTCTGATCACTGGAATGAAGATCCTCCCACTAGCTTAGCAATTTTGGGTGGATGTTGATGACCATGCAGAATCTGGGGACTTTGTGCCTCATATTTCTTCAAGACAAAAGGGTTAGGCCCTCACTCCCACCGGACTCGACTATTTAATATCAATAATTGGCATAAAGCATTTAGTTCTCCAAATAAATGCACAGAACGTGATAATGTCTTTTTGGGTTTTAGGGAAACCCAATGGACTTTGGACAAGGCTATCTTAAAGAGTCATTATGCGGACAACATAACTGACTCGGCTAGGCTGACCATGATGCATGCACAGTTTAAACAGAGTAAGGTTTCTATGGGGTTTTAGACTGGTACCCTTGAGCGGACAACTCAAAGGGGAAAGGCACGGAACCGTCGACTACACCGTTGATCGACTGGTTTTACCGCAAATATGCTTTTTTCGAATTTAGGGATAATAATATAGGAAGAGCGCAACCACTCATTATAAGCGTTGCTATAGGATTTGTTTTGGCATGAGTGGAATATGATGTTGAACATGATTATGCAACAATTAAAGGCATGTTGTCACGTATTTGCACGTTTAAGAAGGCAGTAAATACAATAGTTTCATAATTTAAAGCAGTAGTAAAGGAAGGCAGTAAAGGAAAGAAACAAGAAGACAAGTCAGTTCGGCAATCGTAAAGGAAATTAAATGCTTAAAAGAAACAAACAAATAATTGCGCATAAATTCACAACAATAGTCTGAAATGGTAAAATCCTAAAGAACCCAGCAGAGTCGTCATGCTGTCGCGCCCCCTTTTTCCTCGCTGATTCCGGGTTTATGACATTTGGAATGAAAACTCATTCCTTTTGGGAACTGGGTTTGAATTTGAAGAGTCGCCACCTAATGATTAGGGTGCATTAGGACACCAAAGGGTTTGATTTGAACAACCAGAGATAGGGTAAGAGCTTGAAATTATTCCAAGGGGAAAGTGTTAGGCACCCCTCAGAATCCACTAGTGTGGTTCCAGGCCAAACAATTATTTGTCAGTTGAGGTGCAATTGACATATAGGCAAATAAGGCTCAAATAAGAGAGGATTTCACATAATGGTCTGAAAATAGACAAAGTTTGAAAGATAGAAATTCTGATTTTAAAAGAAGGAGTTGAAATGCTAAAAGAAAGGAAATAAAGAATAAAGAGAGGGGGTCCTAGGTTTTTAAAAAAATATGGATCACCCCACACAATGTCCGGTAATTACTCCTCAATGAGAGGCTACACATGACATTACCGCGTGGTCATCATATCCATATCTACCCTTCCTACCCCGTTAAGGTATTTAAAGCATGGATTGGTCTCGATTACTTATTGCACGCTATTACTCGTCCCATTTCTATCAGTCCCGGAGGCATTTAGGACCACTAATCCTAAAGTGAGGGATGTTGGGATTATTTGAAGTTTCAAAGGTAAAAATCTAAGGCGACATACAAAAACACATATTGCACATTTTGGGGAAAAGCATTAAACAAAGAGAGGCTCAAATATACCTCCTTAAACAAAGAAAACATATAATTAGCATGACTTGCACATACTGTTTAAGTCTGATTTTAAGGTATTAAAGACGAGGGAGAGGAGATTGTTGGGACTGTTTTAGTTTATTACGTAACTCAGATAAGAAGTCTGAATCAGGCCTGCCTGCTGGTTGTAATAATTAACAGAAGCGGATTCAACTCTCACTTCCAACCAAGAGGTTGTGAGTTTGAGTCTCCCCAAGAGCAAGGTGGGAAGTTCTTGGAGGGAAGGATGTCGAGGGTCTATTTGGAAATAGCCTCTCTACCCCAGGGTAGGGGTAATGTCTGTGTACACATTACCCTCCCCAAACCCCACTAAGTGGGACTATACTGGGTTATTGTTGTTATTGGATTCAACTCTCAATTATTACTCTAAGGATTGCCTAAGTGTTTAGACGAGGATCCTATAGGCATGGCATCTGCCGAATTCAGCAGGTGATAAGACAATAAAACTCAAAATGAATTATTCTATATACATACTTATTCAGCGAGGGACTTAGATTATTAAAATAGATGTAGAGCGTACAAAGTTAAATAAATTGGTCACAGGTTCTGAAGGTGATAGCACATAATATTACTGATTTTACAGCTAACACTGAGTGAAGCGAATCAGATTCATTTAGAAGCTCCTATGGGCATGTTTTCAATGCATTGATGATTTTAAACTCTTATAGACGTGGTGTCGAAATGCGAAAAACCTTGTAGACAGGGTATCTATATGCAGAAGTCTTATATACATGGTATCTAAATGCGAGACTTTGTTTTTAAACCTTATAGGCATGACTTCTACATGTAGTTGAATATGCAAAATTTAAACAGTCCTATAGGCATGATTTCTATATGTAGTTGAATATGCAGAATTAGAATAGTCCTATAGGCATGATTTCTATATGTAGTTGAATATGTAGAATTAGAACACCCTATATGCATGATTTCTATCCTTGACATGTATAATTATCCACCCTTTTTCACTAGCCAGCCCCAAATGTTCATTACAAATTATTACAAACCAAGAATAAATACTAAATACATCAGGAAAATACAAAGAATTACAACCAGAGGAAGCTTGATTCTTGACTTCCTGTCTGAGTTATGAGATAAACCAACTCTAAGACCATTGATCCAAAGTCTTTCTCAACTTGAGTCTGTCAGAGTTCCCTAAGGGCCTCAATGGGACCCCGGGCAGTGCTCACACCCAAGTTTCATAACCAGAATAGGGTCAAGTGTAGTGTGGAAGTACCATCCCTCAAGTGTCCAAGTTCAAAGGGAACTCATGTGTCACAAGGCAAGGCTCACAAGAGGGGGCAAAACTTAAGTCTAAGAGAGAGTGGAAGTGCAGAAACAGAACTTTAAGAATTAAGGAAGTAAAGAAAAGGGAAAGGGGTGCTGGGAAACAGTTATAGAGTTGATAACTTTACACAAAAAAGGGGTCAGGGGTTGGAAACTTATTGTAGAGAGCCTATGTACTTAGGCAAAGGTCAGTTTTGGGCATGCACAGCAATAGGAGATGCTGGCATGCTTATAAACCCACCAGAACACGCAATACTAGAGAAGACATAGAGGTTAGGATCTCAGGGGATCAAGTTTGAGTCATGGAAAACAATGCTCAATATTGTCATGCCTCAAACAAACCATCGAACACATTGGGGTAGGGGTTTAGGATACACAATACATAGATTCAGAATAGGAAAAAAGAAATTACAGCATGCTAGAATAAAGTACTGAATTAAACACAAGCAGCAGGCAGAAAAGAAGGCAAAAGTATTAAGTAAACAGATTGTTGTGATGCTGAAATCTTAATAAGAACATACCAGTTCAAAGAAGAAAAATACAGTAAAAAAAACAGGCAGCAGGACTTTGAAGATAGGCCACAGTACAAGTAGCAAGAGAGAATATTTCGAGTGTGAGTGAGTTTTAGAACTAAGAGTGTTTGTGTCCTCGTTTTAATGGAAGAGCAAGGTATTTATAGTGTGAAAATAGGTACAAAATAAGGCAAGAATCATAGTTTAGCAGTAATTATGGAACTATGTATCAATTAAAATCAAATCAGTATCAAGGACTTCCTTTAATTAAGGAGTTAAAATTAAACGGTAATTGATAACTGTGATTTCTACATGTTTTATACCCATTTTTACCTAAGCTTTGTGCATTAACTGCCAGAAATTAGTCCCAAAATTCTTACAAGTTGCGCTTGATTGCAGGTTTGAGCGACAAGATGACAAATACTAAAGATCGACTCAAAAAGGAGTGAAATTTGCTAAGTGTCAAAAGACAACTGAAATCCGCACCCCTTTTCACGCGGTCCACGCCTAAGAGTATCAGAGACTCAATCATTCAAGGCAAAAGCCCACGCGGCCGCGTCACTTTTGTGCGGTCCGTGCCCCCCAGTGCCAGAAGCAAGATATGAAGGCCCAAAACCCTACGCGGCCGCGCGTCATTTGTGCGCGGTCCGTGCCAGACCCTCAGGGGTATTTTTGTCCGGTTTTTCCTGTGTAGTATAAATAGAACATTTTACTTTTTAGCAGCAAGTTTTTTCCAGATCTTTTTTGAGAGCATAGAGCAGCTGAACTCGGGATTTCATGATTTTAGCCTATTTTGGGCAATTTCTTCTAGTATTAACGTGGATTTGAGTAGATTAACATTGTAGTTAATTGTTATGTCAATTTCATCTATTATTTCTTCAATTTTTGTTCCTATTATGGCTAGATAAACCCATTAACTAGGGTTGTGGCTCAACCCTAGTGTGGGTAATTAATGGGTGTGATTGTTTAGTGCATGAATGATGTTGGGTATTTGCTATTTGAATTAATCTTATGTTTTCATTAAGATTTGGTGGTTGCAAACACTAAGTCTAGCTTAGTGAGTCTTGACTCTTCTTGAGAAAGAGATTCTATGACCCCAAGATTAATTCTAACAAGGAATTGGGATGGACCCATGAGAATGGTAGTCCCAATTAACGGGTTAAACCTCGAGAGAGTAATTACCCAACTTGAACCATAAGTTGCTTGGGCAAATTGGCCTACCCAATTGGTCTCGAGAGAGTCAATTAGGCAAAATCACTCTCTCTACCGAGAGGTGTGAGAGTGAGTGCAAAAGTGCAACGGTTATAGCATAAGTCCCATAGTCATCATTCTTGCATTAGGAATCTCTACCCGTTAGTTGACCACCTAGGTACATGCCACGACCCTAGTGCCTTTCTCTATATTGCATACAACTTAGAATCATAATTTTAGCATAACTTAGTTTTACAATTGTAGTTGATAAATTGTAGCTATTAATCAAAAGAAAACCAAAAATGTTAGAAGATCAATTAGGAGCTAAAATATAGTCCTAGACTATACAAACACGCAACTCCAAATTTAAGTTCCCTGTGGAAAATTGACCCCGATACCGCTATTGGGTAAAAGTATTAGCGCCCACTCTTCCTCAGGTTGAGTCTGCTGCGATCACTTTTTGGCGTCATTGCCGGGGAACTTTACGGTGTTGACTATTTGTGCAACTAGTATTGTGTTTTACTTCTCTTTCCTTCTTATTTACTAACTTGGTATGTGTCGATCAATCAGGTACAATGGCTCTTAATGCAAATGACCCTCTCGGCAATGTGATAGCGGGGGAGGAGGTAAAAGATCTAGAACAAGATGAGGTCTTACCTCAACTTCCACGGAGAGGCCGAAATGTCAATATAAATGCAAAAGAGAACATCAACATTCCAGACCCTCCTCCACAACCGCCGAGAGTGGCTCCCAGAGTTCTACCAAATCAAGGATACGCCAGTGCTATTGTTCCTCCCCGAATCCGGGCGGGGAACTTTCAAATCACAAATGTTATGCTGACCTTGCTCGAGCAAAGAGGTTATTTCACGGGTGCCTCCGATCAAAATGCCTACAAGCACTTGAAGGGGTTCGTGGATACATGTTGGGGTAGCAAGCAGACAAACGTGTTCGAGGATGCATTGAGATTGAGGCTTTTCCCGTTTTCTCTTTGGGATAAAGCATTGGATTGGTTAGAAAGGCTCCCCAATCATTATATTACAACATGGGATGAATTGGCGGACAAATTTATTGCCAAGTTCTTCTCTCCAAGTCATATGGCAGCTCTTCGGGATGAAATTCTAGCTTTCAAGCAAGAGCCAACGGAACCTTTGCATGAGATATGGGAAAGATATAGAACAATGGTGAAAGAGTGCCCTAATAACGACATGACCGAGGATATGATTCAACAAACCTTTTATCGGGGCATCAACACCACAAATCAATGCATTGTGAACCAATTGGCCGGAGGGAATTTTATGAAACTTTCTTACCAAGAGGCATGTGATGTACTTGATGAAATGGCTGACACCTCTTCGGCATGGCAAAGCCGAGCAAACGTGCCCCAAGGTGACCCCACGGTCATCCATTTGCACAAGGAATTGCACGATCATGGCCAAGCTATAGCCGAGCTTACAACAACTATGAATCAATTGGCAAAGGCGCAATTGCAACAAGTCCAAAACCCGCACCAAGTCAACGCAATGGAAGGTGTTGCTATGTTGAAAAGGAGGCAAAGAGGACAACAACCTCAAAGTAATTGTGAACAATATGACAACAACAATGATGGTGTTGGATATTCAAACAAAGGTTTTGATGACCAAAGTGAGGAAGTACAATATGTCAACAACTACCAAGGGAATAGAGGTAATCAAGGGAATCAACAATGGAGACCCCAAGGTAATTGGGGCAATCAACAAGGTGGCAATTGGAATTACAACAACAATCAAGGAGGCAATTGGGGGAACAATAATTCGGGGAATCAAGGTAATTGGAACGGTAACAACAATTGGAACAACAACAATGGTGGTCAAGGTGGTTGGAACAACAATAGTGGACAAGGTAATAGGGGGCAAGGCTTTCAAAGGCCCCCAATATATCAACAACCCAATAACCCGCCTCCGTTTCAATCTCAAGGGTCGAGTTCGTCAGGCAATGACATGGGTCGAATAGAGAGCATGTTCGAGCAAATGATGAAAAAGAGTTAAGATTCTGAGGCCCAATTAGCTTCGCATAACACATCTATCCGGAACTTGGAAGTGCAATTAGGCCAAATCTCTCAATCTTTAAATACTCGCCCAAAGGGTGCTCTACCACGTGATACAGTAGTAAACCCCAAGGGTGGGCACAATAATCATGTGATGGCAGTGACAACGCGAAGTGGAAGAGGCGATGATGTGCATGCCTCAGGAGGAAACCAAGTTACGGTGGATGAAGATGAGTTTCAAAATGATGAGATCCCGTTGGTAGTTGAGGATGTTGTTGAACCAAGTGCAAATGATGATGTGAGAATTGAAATTGATGAAGGTGAGGAGGAGACTCAAGAGGCCGTGAACCCATCTAGGGAACACGTCATTGATATACCCGAACCGGTGGTGCCAAAAGCCAAGGCACCCTTACCTAGACCTCCTCCGCCCTATCCTCAATGGTTCCCCAAGCAAAAGGGTGACAACCAATTTAAGAAATTCATTGAAATAATGAAGAGTTTGACTATCAACGTGCCTTTGGTGGAGGCACTCGAGCAAATGCCGGGATACGCAAAGTTCATGAAAGATTTGGTTACAAAAAAGAGATCAATGAAGTGTGAGACAATCAAGATGACCCATCAAGTGAGCGCAATTGTGCATTCTATGGCTCCAAAACTTGAGGATCCCGGCGCATTCACTATCACATGTACCATTGGAAGTGCCGACTTTGCAAAAGCCCTTTGTGACTTGGGGGCAAGTATCAATTTAATGCCATATTCGGTCTTCAAGACCTTGGGAATCAGACAACCTCGTCCAACTTCTATGAGGCTTCAAATGGCGGACAGGTCAATGAAGCGACCTTTGAGAATTATTGATGATGTCCTTGTTCGTGTTGATAAGTTCATATTGCCGGCCGATTTTGTAATTTTGGATTGCGAAGTGGATTTCGAGGTGCCTATTATTCTTGGGAGGCCCTTCCTAGCTACGGAGAAGGCCTTGGTTGATGTGGAAGCAGGAGAATTGACCTTCCGTGTTGGTGATGAAAAGGTGGTGTTCCACGTATGCAAATTAATGAGGCAACCAAATAGCACCGAGGTGTGCTCGTTTGTTTACGTTGTCACGGAGGTGATAGTGGATGACACAAGCGCAATGGCAAATGTTGAGGACCCACTTGAGGTTGTGCTATTGAACATTGATGTTGATGATGATGCTAGAAGGGTGGAGTGTGTGAACGCATTACATGGCATGGGCTCGTATTCTTATGAACCGAGGAAGTTATCTCTTGATCTTGAAAATCGTAAAACTCCTTCCACCAAGCCATCTATTGAGGAGCCACCGGTGTTGGAGTTGAAACCACTTCCTCCTCACCACAGGTATGAATTTCTTGGTCCTAATTTCACTTTGCCGGTTATTCTTTCTTCTTGCTTGACTACCGTGCAGGTTGATGCCACTTTGGCGGTTGTTCAAAAGCACAAACGGGCGATTGGATAGACCTTGGCGGATATTCGGGGTATTAGCCCCGCGTTTTGCATGCACAAGATAATATTGGAGGAGGATGCTAGGCCGTCTCTTGAACATCAAAGGAGACTAAATGAGGGCATGCAAGAGGTGGTTAAAAGGAAGTCATCAAGTGGCTTGACGCCGGTGTGGTGTATCCAATTTCTGACAGTTCATGAACTTCTCCGGTACAATGTGTGCCAAAGAAGGGAGGAATGATGGTGGTGACCAATGACAACAATGAACTTATTCTGACTCGTACGGTGACGGGTTGGAGGGTATGCATGGACTACCGGAAGTTGAATAAGGTGACTAGAAAGGATCATTTCTCATTGCCGTTCTTGGACCAAATGCTTGATCGTTTTGCGGGTCGGGCTTTATATTGTTTTATGGATGGGTTTTCAGGCTATAACCAAATTCTCATTGCCTTGGAAGACCAAGAAAAGACAACCTTCACATGTCCTTATGGCACATTCGCCTTCTCTTGAATGCTATTTGGATTATGCAATGCACCGTCGACCTTCCAACGATGTATGATGGCAATCTTCACCGACATGGTGGAGGACATTTTGGAGGTCTTCACGGATGATTTTAGTGTGGTTGGGGACTCATTTGGTGATTGCTTGCAAAACTTGGATCGTTTGTTGGCCCGATGCGAAGACACAAACTTAGTTCTCAATTGGGAGAAATGCCATTTTATGGTAGAAGAAGGAATTGTGTTGGGTCACAAAATTTCAAAAAGAGGGATTGAGGTTGATAAGGTGAAAATTGAGGTTATCTCAAGGCTCCCTCCCCCTACTTCTGCCAAAGGGGTGAGGAGTTTTCTTGGTCACGCGGGTTTCTACCGAAGATTCATCAAAGACTTCTCTAAGGTAGTTAACCTGTTGTGTAAATTGCTAGAGAAAGATGCAAAATATGTGTTCTATGAGAAATGTATGGAGGCTTTCGAGCTTCTAAAGCAAAAGTTGACGACTACCCCCATCATCACTGCACCAAATTGGAGCTTGCCCTTTGAGCTCATGTGCGACGCTAGTGATGTTGCGGTGGGGGCGGTCTTGGGCCAAAGAATCAACAAAATGTTCCATCCAGTGTACTACGCAAGTAAGACAATGAATGAATCTTAAAGGAACTACACGGTCACCGAGAAGGAATTGCTTGCCATTGTTTTTGCCATGGAGAAGTTTCGCCCATACCTTATGGGGGCCAAAGTGATTATTCATACCGATCACGCCGCCCTTAGGTATTTGATGACGAAGAAAGATTCTAAAGCGAGGTTAATGAGATGGGTGCTTCTTCTTCAAGAATTTGATTTGGAGATTGTTGATAGAAAGGGTAGTGAAAATCAAGTGGCGGACCACTTGTCTCGATTGGAGGAGGAAGGGAGGCCTTTGGACGGCCTTGAGATAAATGATGCTTTTCCGGATGAACAACTCCTCTCGGTTTCAATGCTAGACATGCCATGGTTTGCCGACATTGCCAATTATCTTGTTACCGGTGTGGTTCCGTATGAGCTCTCTTCTAACCAAAGGAAGAAGCTCAAGCGGGATTGCTTGGACTACTATTGGGATGAGTCGTATCTTTTCAAAATTTGCACCGATGGTGTAATTCGCCAGTGTGTTTTCGAAGAAGAGCAATTGAGTATTGTGGAAGCTTGTCACTCTTCGCCCTATGGTGGCCATCATGGCGGGGCGAGGACGGCGTCTAAAGTGTTGAGCTGTGGTTTCTATTGGCCTTCGTTGTTCAAGGATACCGGTGACTTTGTGAAAAGATGTGATGAATGCCAACGTGCCGGAGGGATTTCGAAGAAAGATGAGATGCCCCTTAACACGATTCTAGAGGTTGACATTTTTGATGTTTCAGGGGAAGACTTTATGGGACCATTCGTAAGTTCTTGTGGCAACACTTACATCTTGGTAGCGGTTGATTATGTGTCGAAATGGGTTGAGGCCATAGCTTTTCCAAATAATGAAGCTCGAAGTGTGGTGGCGTTCTTGAAAAAGAGTATCTTCACGAGGTTTGGCACTCCACGTGCTATCATTAGTGATGGGGGTTCTCATTTTTGCAACCGGGATTTTGACTCTTTGCTAGCCAAGTATGGGGTAAATCACAAGGTGACCACTCCTTATCATCCTCAAGCGAGTGGCCAAGTTTAAGTGTCCAACCGTGAGATCAAGAGTATTTTGTCCAAGACTGTCAATGCAAATAGGACCGACTGGTCGAAGAAATTGGATGATGCTCTTTGGGCTTATCGTACAGCTTTCAAAACTCTGATTGGTATGTCGTCATATTGTTTGGTGTTTGGGAAGGCTTGTCATCTTCTGGTAGAATTGGAACATAAGGCTATGTGGGCTCTGAAAAAGTTAAACTTAGAATGGGATGTAGCTGCAAATCTCCGGGTTGAGAAATTGAATGAACTTGATGTGTTTAGGTTTCATGCTTACTCTAGCTCGTCCTTGTATAAGGACAAGATGAAGTACCTTCATGACAAGTATGCCCGAGGGAAGGAAATCAAAGTTGGTGACATGGTTCTTCTTTTCAATTCCCGGTTGAGGTTATTTCCGGGCAAGCTGAAGTCTAAGTGTAGCGGCCCTTTTGAAGTGGTTGGTGTAACTCCCTTTGGTGCCATTGATCTCAAAAATAAAAATGGTGAAGTTTTCCGAGTCAATGGGCATCGTGTCAAGCACTATTTGGGAAAGATTGATGACAGCCACGTGGTGGCACGCATTCATTTGAAATGACTGTGATGGTAACATGCGTCGTGCCGCGACGTTAAATCGGGCGCTTCTTGGGAGGCAACCCATGTCTTTTCCTTTTCTTTGTTTTTCTGTTGTAGAGTAGGATTTTTGAGCTGATAATTTGTGAAGTGTTGCAGGGAATAATGTTGAACCAGTGCAAGACAAAAGTGCAAAAAATGGTTAGTCCCTGAAAAGGGCCTACGCGGCCGCGCACCAAAGCAGTGCGGTCCGCATGGGCTTGAGCAGCTGAAAGTTCATTCTCAGAAGATTCAACGCGGTCCGCGTCCCTTGCTGTGCGGTCCGCGTGTGGAATCTTAAAATGGCATGCTCTCTGATAAAATTCATACCCGGCCGCGGTCCAAAGTAGTGTGGTCCACGTGGGAAAAGTTGAAATCACCAAGTCTCTGATAACTTCCACACGGCCGCGCACCAAAACAGTGCGGTCCGCGTGGGCTGAGCAGTCAAATGTGAAGGAATGAAAACCAGCACAGACCGCGGCCATTTTCGTGCGGCCGCGCTGGTAGGTAAGTTGTGAGTCCCTAGGGTTTTTCTATAAATAGAAGCCTTGGGCCTCATTTGAACCTTTTCGCAAATTTTCATCTGGAGCTTTAATTTTCACTGTACATCCGCATCTCTTGCTCAGTTAGTTGATTTCTCATTAATCCCTGGTAACAACTCTTGTTTATTTCATTCATAGCCTAATTTTTGTTTCTTTTAATCACTCCCTACTAGTATAACTTCTTATTTTCGTCCTTTTTCTTCTTAGTTAACTGTTAGTTTAGATTTTTATTGTTTTGGTTGAATCATGGGGCATAAATGCATGTTAATTAATTGAGTAGGGACACTTAGGACTCAAATTGTGAACAAAAATGGGACTTAATGGAAAAATATCTCGGCTCAGTTATATTTTCCCTACACGGCCGTGCAGCATTTTTGCGCGGTCCGCGTAGCCCCTTGTGTGCAATGACGAACCTTCTCAGCGCGTGAGCCCAGTCCAAAATAGTGCGGACCGCGTGTGAAGAGTTCAGAGAGGTTAACATTTTGGCATTTCACCTGCGCAGACCGCGTACCATTTCTGTGCGGTCCGCGCTGAAGCCATGCGGCTGCGGTCCAAAACAGTGCGGACTGCGTTGGCTTATTTAGAGAAACATGTATGGGTATCAGTATACTGCGCGGACCGCGTGCCTTTTGTTGCGGTCCGCGCCCCTCTGTCTGTGTAACTGTGTCTGCAACTGTGCATTCAACTGAACTGTTTATTTCATATTATGTGCTTCTACTAACAATGTTAGACACGTATTCCTTGCAGACAATGGTTCAAAAGCAAGTGGCTAAAAAACGAGCGGGCAAACAAATACAACCAAGGATAGGTGGTTCCTCCCGTGGGGGAAAAGGAAAAAGAATTGTAAAGTTGAATCCTCAAACCAGGGAAGCGATAAAGAAAAATCGGAAGATAATCCGGGAAGCTGATAGAGCTGCAACTCACTCCATGGGGAGTGAGTATGCACCTTCGAGGAGTGTCACTTCAGAGTCTGCCCCCACACACATGTCCACATCTTTTCAGCTACGGGATTCCCCATCTCCGGGTCGTGCTGATGTAGCCACTTCCAAAAAGCCGGTAAATGTCATCTCGGACTCGTCTGATGAGTACAGAGCAGAAAAAGCAAATGAGAACACCTACTCCACTTCTCCCACAGCTTCACTATCAGGGGAAAGTGGAGGATATGCCGAAGGAGGTGCACCACAGGTTGGAGGTATAGAGAGGACCAGGAGACTGGGGGCATGGGAAGATAGGTTTGTCAGTGAGGTCGCTTTCCACAAATTCAGGGAATGGTGGCCCAAGAGAAAGTTGATTCCGGAAAAGCGGTTCATAGATGCCGATCTTGTCCCACTTAATCCTCATGTGCAAGCACAATTCCGCACTAGAGAGGGTTGGGGATTCTTCAAAGAGCGAGTTGAAATTGCAAACGAGCACATGGTGAAGGAGTTTTATTGCAATGTCCACCACACAGTTCGGGACTCCAAAGCAACAAAAGTGAGGGACAAGATTGTGATATTTGATGGGAAGTCGCTGAATGACTTCTTGGGGTTTGAAGAAGAGGATGAGTCTCAGTATCTTGAGAAGCTGGCAATGAAAGAGGAGGTTCGTCCGTGGTTGGCCGAGCATTTAGCAGCTCCAGGTACAGTCCTTGTGTGGTTGAAGGCACAGGAAAAGATTTTTCGGAACACCCTCAACTTTGAAGCAAAAGGGTGGTTAACCTTCGTGTGTAGTCGACTTGACCCGTCTACACACGATCACTCCGTTCCCCTTCCTCGGGCTGTCTTGGTAGCATCTATCATGGCGAGTTTCCCTCTGAATGTAGGTAATATAATGTCAAGAGTGATTTCTACTGTCGGTAATGAGACAAAAACAAACTACCCCTTTCCGAACACACTCTCCCTTTACTTCAGAGAGTTGAAAGTGAAGAAGAAAAGATATAATGTTACGGTACCTCCAGTGGACCCCTACTCATGGTATGATTAGTTGGGTCCGAACAACCCAAAGAGAGGCAAAAAGACTCAAGCTTCTACCTCCTCCGTACCTGGCCAGTCTGAAGAGCCAGTTGCTACTGAGCAGCCCCCTGAGCCTACTACTGATGAGGCACTGCCCCCAGACCCTTCCTCCACAACTGGTCCATCTGTCGCAGCTGATCCGGTGATTCCTTCATCAAAGACTCACCGGTTCACTGCCAACCAGCTCACTCACTCCCTTGCCAGTTTGAACAACTGGATATCAGTTGCGACATCCAAGTTGTCTATTTTGACCACTGTTGTGCAGGCACAGGGAGCACCAGCTACTGTTGAGATTCCCTCCTCCATTGAGGATGCATTGAAGAAGATCCTGGCCAACTAGGAAAAGATGATGGTGACGCAGGATGCCTTGACTAAGGCAGTTGGGGCACATGGAAAGGCATTGGAAAAGTTGGCTCAGGAGCACAAGAAGCTAAGGAAGCAGAAAGCTTCCAAGGAGTCAGTTGCACAGTTGAGAGTGGATGTGGATAAGTTGCTAGCGGATCATATGCCACTCGACTTACTATTTGGAGATCTAGCTGGAGAGCCAACAGCAATGCAGCCACAGGCAGAGGAGGATAGGCCAAGGAAGAAGAGAAAGCTCCCTAGCACAGAGGGAATAGTGATCAAGGTGGCTCCAGCTCAGGTGGGCCCGTCTAGTACTGCAGATGTTGAGCCCTCTTCAGTTCCACCAGTTGATGAGCCGGATCAGGAGCAGACACCTGTCCCAGCAGCACAACAGCAGCAGGCTGGGGACCAGTTTGATGAGGCTTGAGGGGCCACTCTATATCCTTTGCTGATTTTTGATGTTTTATTTGGTAGTTAGCATTGGGGACAATGCTAGCTTTTATTCGTGGGGGTGTGGACCTACTTTTTTGATTAACTGCTGGATTACTGTACATATTATCTTTACATTTAGCTTGTTGACATTAGTAATTGGTAGATGGTTTGTATATAACTGTTCATTCCAGATGCTCTTCAGATTCTATGTATATATTCATTCCCCCCTGGTTGTATATTCTACTCCCCTTTTGTACATATTCATTCGGTTTTCATTTTGTTTTTCTATTTTTCGATAAAATTTTTCGTTTTAGTTGCATGTTTTTCTATTTCTCGTTAAAATTCTTCGTCTTAGTTGCAAAGTTAGGCTCGTAGCCTTTTTGTCTTGTTTTGACGTTTGCAATAAGCCCTTGGTTTTCTTAATGCCACGGTTCTTTCCAAGGGTAGATGTTGTGCGAACCGGGTGGCTCTTCCCAATGACAGATGGCGTGACAATCTTCTTAAGGGTTTGAGTCCGTTTTTGATTTTTCTTTTTTGATTTTCAAGTTTTTAAAGTTAAGGGTACCTCAGGCAAAGCCTCACTTGGACCTAGCACATTTGCCTTTGATCCTATGGTCAAAGATATTATGTTGTGTTTAGGATGGTGAAAATTGTGGCCTTGAGACTCTTGTGTTGACCAAACAATCATCATGTGGTCATTTTGGGCCATTGTGCGCTTGAATCATATCTAAGGTCATTGTGGGCCCTCGATTCCGTCTTAGGCAATCTTTGAGTGTGTGTAGTGAGAATTCGAATCGTGAGCCCAAGTACCGAACCGATGGTCTAGAACTTGCCCTGAATGTTTGTTGAGGCGAAATCATAAGTGGAACTTGACTTGAGACGTGATTATAGGCTCTCCTTGATCCAAAATGCAAAAATTTGAACAATCTCCATGACCTACCAATGAAATAATCCCTAGTGCAACCCTTTTGAGCCTTAAACCTTTTTCGTTCATGAACCAAGCTACAAGCCTATACCCGTTCTTAACGAAACCCTCTCTTGGCACCCAAATTTTCCCTTGAGTAAATGGCAAATGTCTAAGTTTGGGGGGGAGAGACAAGAAAGGCATCAATGTGGTAAAAAGGCACAAAAGCAAAAGAAAAGGAAGGCAACGAAAAAGAGAAAAAGACAAAAAGAAAGACAAAAATGAATAAGAACCAAAAAGGGAATCCAAGGACAACAAAAAAGTGAAAAAGGTGTGGAAAAGGGATAAAAAGGAGAAAGGATTTGAATTGCAAAAGAAAGAGTGACAATGCGTCTCTCTAACCCCTTGAGAGAAGTGAATTACTCAATTGAGTCAAGAAAGTGTGCCAAAATAATTCAAAAGAAGTGCTTGAGGGAATATTGAACCCATTTGAACAAAAACACGGCCTACCTTTACCCAAAGCCTTCACAATGACTCCTCAAAAGCCCTATATGATCTTGAGCTGAGGGAAGCCTACATTAGTGGATACTTACATAGGGGGAAAGCATATGGTACTTAGAGTCGGACTTAGGGCCTTTTCTTTGTGAGAGATGAGAGAGAAGTCCATTCACCTCGATTTGTGTGCGAATACTCTAAAAGGTGAGGTTCACTAAGGGAAAGTCGAGGATGTGTGAGTTTGGGTTCCACAATGACCAAAGAAATTGAGAAAGGTTCCTTGATGAAATTTGTCAACTCTTGATGCTCTTGCGTCGCATTTGATCCACAAGTTTGCAAAGTTTAAATGTGTTAATGATGCATTCGCGTTGAGGGCAATTGTTAGTCCCAATTGAGGCTTGTTGAGGTTATTTTAGGATAAACAGGAATTTCTCGAGTGTTGTCCATTGAGGGGTAGGTCTCATTTTATTTTCTTGAGGACAAGCAAAGGTTTAAGTTTGGGGGAGTTGATAACTGTGATTTCTACATGTTTTATACCCATTCTTACCTAAGCTTTGTGCATTAACTGCCAAAAATTAGTCCCAAAATGCTTACAAGTTGCGCTTGATTGCAGGTTTGAGCGACAAGATGACAAATACTAAAGATCGGCTCAAAAAGGAGTGAAATCTGTCAAGTGTCAAAAGATAACTGAAAGGGGGGATTAAAAGGACCTGCGCGGTCCGGACTGTTTTTTCACGCGGCCGCGTAGGAGAGTTCAGAAGCTGGACATCTTCAAGTTCAACCTGCGCGGTCCGCACTGTTCTGCCACGCGGCCACACAGGAAAGTTCAGAGGCCATGATATATTCAAGTCAAGCTGCGCGGTCCGCGCCCCTTTTCACGCGGTCCGCGCCTAAGAGTATCAGAGACTCAATCATTCAAGGCAAAAGCCCACGCGGCCGCGCACCTAATTAGTGCGGTCCGCGTGTCACTTTTGTGCGGTCCGCGCCCCCCAGTGCCAGAAGCAAGATATGAAGGCCCAAAACTCTACGCGGCCGCGCGTCATTTGTGCTCGGTCCGCACCAGACCCTCAGGGGTATTTTTGTCCGGTTTTTCCTATGTAGTATAAATAAAACATTTTACTTTTTAGCAGCAAGTTTTTTCCAGATCTGTTTTGAGAGCATAGAGCAGCTGAACTCGGGATTTCATGATTTTAGCCTATTTTGGGAAATTTCTTCTAGTATTAACGTGGATTTGAGTAGATTAACATTGTAGTTAATTGTTATGTCAATTTCATCTATTATTTCTTCAATTTCTGTTCCTATTATGGCTAGCTAAACCCATTAGCTAGGGTTGTGGCTCAACCCTAGTGTGGGTAATTAATGGGTGTGATTGTTTAGTGCATGAATGATGTTGGGTATTTGTTATTTGAATTAATCTTATGTTTTCATTAAGATTTGGTGGTTGCAAACACTAAGTCTAGCTTAGTGAGTCTTGACTCTTCTTGAGAAAGAGAGTCTATGACCCCAAGATTAATTCTAACAAGGAATTGAGATGGACCCATGAGAATGGTAGTCCCAATTAACAGGTTAAACCTCGAGAGAGTAATTACCCAACTTGAACCATAAGTTGCTTGGGCAAATTGGCCTACCTAATTGGTCTCGAGAGAGTCAATTGGGCAAAATCACTCTCTCTACCGAGAGGTGTGAGAGTGAGTGCAGAAGTGCAACGGTTATAGCATAAGTCCCATAGTCATCATTCTTACATTAGGAATCTCTACCCGTTAGTTGACCACCTAGGTACTTGTCACGACCCTAGTGCCTTTCTCTATATTGCATACAACTTAGAATCATAATTGTAGCATAACTTAGTTTTACAATTGTAGTTGATAAATTGTATCTATTAATCAAAAGAAAACCAAAAATGTTAGAAGATCAATTAGGAGCTAAAACATAGTCCTAGACTATACAAACACGCAACTCCAAATTGAAGTTCCCTGTGGAAAATTGACCCCGATACCGCTATTGGGTAAAAGTATTAGCGCCCACTCTTCCTCAGGTTGAGTCCGCTGTGATCATTGACCTAAATACTAAATAAGGAAAGAGATCACATAAGGCTGAATATGACTAATAAGGAAGTATCTTCAGCATAATACAAGTACATATAGGTAATAGAGACTAGGTTCATCAGATTCTAATCAAGGAAATGTCAGTAAGAATCAAATACCAATGTAACCAAGGTAAGGGAATTAATCAAATTGAGTAGAAAAGGTAGGGATCGAAGGTTCAAAGGAAAGTGTTCAAATTGGTCCAAGAAACAGGGAAATCAGTAAAGCAAGGAAAGAATCAATTACTTAACACACGAGTGCAATCAGAATTACAGAAGGAGTGATTTGAAATCAGTCTGCAATTGAAGGTCATTTTAGAGGGAAATTTAGCATATAAAAGAGTGCATAAACATTAGGCATGTGAGGCTGAACTTATGACAAAGAGAAGCATCATGCAATAACAATCACAAAGCCAGTAGATAGTGAACTATCGAAACATGGTAGTCACATAGGTCAATTTCAGTAACTTAGTAATAGAGAAAAAAATATCAAATAGCGTATAAAGGGTCAAGTGAAAAGGCCTTTCTGAAAAGTATAGCCTAGTTTCAATTATAGTAGGAAGTCAAAACCACTTGAAGAAACAGATGTTGAAACAAAAGGGTTTCAAATCCAGTCGAGCAACTTCAAATAGGTGAAACAGCTTCAGAAACTTGAATAAGCCCCAAATAAATTAGGGTTTTGAAACCAATTGAATTCATAGCATGACGAACAAGTAAATCACATAGCAAATAGTCTCAGAACTCGAATGAACCCAAAATTTTAGGGTTTTTACCACAATCGAGTCTAGAGATGAAAAACAAATAAATCAATCAGATACTTAACAAATAAAAAGATTCAGAAACCTCAAAAAAGACTAAGACTTTTAACATACAAACTCCAATAGAAGAACGACATAAGGAAACATAGTAGAACATGTTGAAAATTAGAGAAAGCTTCAAAATAACTTAACAAAACCTAAATCGGAAAATATAAAGGGGTTTCGAAGGTAGAGTTTTGAAAGAAACCTTGAGAAAACATTTAGAAGTTTAGAGTAAACACATATCTAAAACAGATCTAAAAGAAATCGGAGGAACCTCAAAGGTTAGGGTTTCAGAGGAACCCCATATGGTGAGAAAGGCTTGGAAACCCATCAATCTAAGTAGGAGAAGTCAAGTGTCAGGCTTGAATAGCCATGTCTGGCCGGAGCAAGGTCAAAGATGACCGGAGACAGCCATAAGAACTGAAGTCAACCATGGTCTGGACCAGACCTTTCCAGAATCTAGCCCTGAAATCATGATAATCGAGTATGTAGAAGCCATAGGAGGTAGACACAGGCCTCCAATGGCTTTGGAAGCCATTGATTTGGGCAGTTTTAGGGTGGTGGTTGAAGGTGGCGGCTAGGGTTTGAGAGGGGTTTGAGAGAGAATTGGAAGATAAAGGATTCAGAGGCGGCTGGGGGTGAGAAATGATTAGGGTTTGGGGGTAGATCGAGATTAAAAAAGGAAAGGGTTAACTAAAGCCGTTGATCTAAGCGATCAACAGTTGGGATTAAAAGGGAATCCGGGCGGGTTGTTTTAATTGGGTTATGGGTCGGGTACGATTAGGATTTGGGCTGGGTAATTGGGTTCAAAATTGGGGTTGAAATCAGGCCACAATTGAAACACAATAGGGCTATATTTTAAATAGCCACTTTTCCCCTATTTATTTTATAAAAAATAGTAGAATAATTTCTGAAAATAAATTAAAAGTGCTAAAATGATTAATAATACATAATCATTAAAATAAAAATATTGGAGTTAATTTTATAAATATAAACACAATTAAATCTTAAAAGAGGCTAATATTGCGATTATATGCAATTTAGCTTTAAAAATACTAAATAAATTTGTAAAAATATGAAAACATTATGCTAGCTATATTTTAGTATAAATATGAGAATACAATAAATGAATCACTAAAACGATAATTTTGGGAATAATTATTGGGCTTTTCTGAATAAAATAGGGTAATAAATTAATTTAGAAATCTTTTAAAAATTAAGGGAAAATAATAAAATATTTAGACATACTTATATATGCATACATATCTATTTTGAAAGTATTTTGTATATTTAAAAATATACAGGAAAAAATTGGGTATCAACAGTAGTCGCGTTGCACGACCAACTCAAGGAGTGCCAATTCAGGGCGGAAACCCTTGGTGGCGAAGTCGCTGAAAAACTGGAAGAGCTAGAGTAGGCATATGTGACGCGGTCGGATGCTCTGAATAAGGAGGAGTCCCTTGAGGTGGTGATTCGAACTCTCCGTTCCGAGCGGGAGAATGACTTAACGATGGCCAGGCTCAAGGAAGAAAGGCTTAACGAAAGGATCGATGAGTTGGAAAGAGAGACCTCTATCTCCATGATCGAGTGGTCGCTTTGGAGGCCGAGAAGGCCCAATTACTGGCACAGTCATCTTTTCCCCGCACTTGCATTTTCCCAACATTCCTCGAGATTTATATGAGGGGTGGACTCATGTCGAGGCCTAGTTAGATAGCTTCCGAGATTTGCATGCGGCGTAGTCTGTCTCTGATGCTGCCCTTAAAGGTGCTTGTGTAAAGGCTCGCGAGGCTCGTCTTGTTTGTGGGTATGATCCTGTTACACCTGAGGCTGCCAAAGGTGATGATGAAGCTGTAGATCGGCTTGAGGATGCTGCATGGTACGATACTACATATCTAGAGGGCGATGGTGATGGTGGCGAGGGGGATCAAGATAGCGAGGGCATCAGTGGCCGAGGCGGTGAAGGTGTAGAAGATCATAATGGTGGTGGTCAGTAGTTTTTCTTCTCTTTTATGTAAACTGTTGTGTATTTTTAGCAGAGTCTTCACGAGCCTTTGTAAAAAATATTTTAAGTATGCAATGCCAAAGTTGTTCTCTGCATCTACTTCTTTTTTATGGTTTATTTTCTGTACTTGTATTTTTTTTGCTTTTGTTGTTTGGTTGCCTTTGCTCTTTTTTTGTGCGTTGAGACATGGCCGGGGTCGTTGACTTATTTGTTCGTGACCCTTCGTTAAATCATGACCGAGAAACGATAGGTGTTTGTTCGAACGAGGTTGAACATAACCTGAGTTTAATTATAACCGAGGCCGGTAGGTATTAGTTCGAGCGAGGTCAAACATAACCTTAATTTCATTATGGCTGAGGGTCGATAGGTGTTGGTTTGAGCGAGGTTGAACATAACCTGCATTTAATTATGGCCGAGGGCTGGTAGGTGTTAGTTCGAGCAAGGTCGAACATAACCTGAATTTAAATATGGTTGAGGGCCAGTAAGTGTTAGTTCGAGCGAGGTCGAACATAACCTCAATTTGATTATGGCCGAGGGCCTGTAGGTGTTAGTTTGAGTGAGGTCGAACATAACCTAAATTTAAGGATGTTGTGCTGATAAGTGTAAAGTTTACTACCTTGATATTGTCGCATTTGTTACATACTTAGAGAAATTTACAGATTTTTGGGTATTGGCTGGAGTTCCAATCTTAGTCCCGGCCTATCTAGTCCCTTCATTGGTCGATCTGGAGAGTAGTGAGAGGTCGAGCAATAAAATAGAGATCACGGCCTTGCCTTCGCATACTTTGACTTGGAGTGTTCCCTTCGTCGCCTCGTTAAAAACTTCCTTGAGAAAACCTAACTGGGACAAAACTCAAGTGAGGAAAAAAAGAGTACGACTTGGGGGACGCTTTTTCTTTTAGAAGTTTAAGTATTTGAGGTGGCTGATATTCTAGTGGTTTGGTAGTAGCTTTCGTTCTATTGATTTTAGTTGAAATGTTCCTTTATTTGCCTTTGCTGTGATTTTGTATGGACTATCTCAGTTTGTTCCCAGCTTGCCTTCCCTGGGATCTTTGCTCGCTTGAGTTTTAGCTTTCAATATGTAGTCCCCGACTTTGAGCTGCCAGACCCTTGCTTTCTTGTTATAATAGCATTCTGCTTGCTATTTTTGGGCGATCATTCTTATATAGGTCATATCTCTTCGTTCATCGACTTCTTGCTTTCTGGTCTCGTCGTTGCTTGCGCCGCTCTCAAGGAAGTACCTTAGACTAGGCTCTCCAACCTCAACTGGTATTAATGCCTCGGTCCCGTAAACCAAAGAGTAGGGCATCTCTCCTGTGCTTGTTTTCGGAGTTATTCGATAGGCCCACAACACTTCTAGTAGTACTTACAACCACAATCCCTTGGCTTTCTCAAGCTTGTATGTTTCTAGCAGGGTGGTACGGGGTTGAGAGTATTTTTTTGATCTGCAATTTCTTAAAAAATTGTGTGGCTTTCTTTCTCGTGAATTGGGGCCCGCTATCGCAGCTAATTTCTTTAGGAAGGCCGAAATGACATATGATATTTCTCCATATAAAGGTGATTACTTCTTGTTCCCATATTTAGGCGAATGCTCCTGCTTCCACCCACTTAGAGAAATAGTCAGTTAAACCAAAAGGAATTGTATGTGACCTCGCCCTGTGGGGAGGGGGCCCACAATGTCCATTCCACATTTGATGAACGGCCAAGGTGAGGTGACCGAGTGGAGATTTTCGCCCGCTTGGTGAATCATTGGGGTCCAGTAATATTCCACCTATATGAGGAATTGGACCAGTGCTCGATTTTCGAAATGAGCCCCGCAATGGCCTTCATGGATTTCTTCAAGGATGCGTCGGGTTTGATTTGGTCCAAGGCACTTCTCCAAAAGGTTGCCGTAAGTTCTCCTGTACAGGTCGTTGTGGAGCATATTGTACCTAGCTGCTTGCATTCTCAGTTCCTTGGCCTCTTTTTTATTGTCTGGCAGTGTGTTGTCCTGCAAGTATGCGACAATACAATTGTTCCAGTCCCAAGTTAAGTTAATAGTTCTTACCTCGACTTGGTCTAGCGATGAGTTGAGGAGATAAACCACGTTTTTGTCTCCTGTTGTGATGCTTTTGGTGGCTGCTGCTAGTTTCGTGAGGCCATCTGCCTCGGCATTATATGCTCATGGAATTTGGTCGAGCTGGCATTCGTCGAACTCGGGCAACAGCTTGCAGATTTCGGTCTGGTATTTTTGCAATCTTTGGTCCTTGATCTGGAAAGTCCCTGTGACTTGGTTGACCACGAGCTGGGAATCACAGCATAATTTTAACCGTTTTGCTCTATACTTGAGCGCTAGTCTCAAACCTGCAATGACAGCTTCATACTCGGCCTCGTTGTTAGTCATATCCGGGAACCTTATGGACTGGCGAATTACTTCGCCTCTTGGGACTTCACATACAAGTTCTAGTCCAGGCCTTGACGCGCTGGATGTGCCATCGATGTATAGGATCCAGAGGTCTTGTGTTTGGGGGAAAGTTTTGACCAAACAATATGTATCTTGGTTCAAATAATTATATTTATGTAATTGGGTAAAACTTAGTTAACAATAATATTTTTAGATGAACCTTCAAGGTGCAATAAACAATAAATAGGTTCGGTCAAATAGTGATGACAACATGCAATAACTGTTCTAAAAGGTATGAGCAATACTATAGTATTCAATAGCAATGAATATAAATAAATGACATTTAAGTAAATAAGAGAAATGATTCACCCAATAAAGGATGAAATAGATGGATGTTCCTCCTGACAATGATGAGTGACAGACAAATCCTTGAATATTCAAGTTATTCTTGGATCTGATGGAAAAGTATGGAATAGTATATGCAAGAATCTTAGTGAAAATGTGGTGTATGCATCTTAGCAAGAGAGAGTGAATTTTTATGCCAAAGTATCTTCTTACAAGTGAATATTACATGCCCCTATCATTGTCTCTTTTACCTATATATGTGGGACATGTTCCTAAGAAACCCTAATAGTAAAAGTGTAGAGAATATCCATGAGAATATTTCTTTTTAATGTCCAACCTAACAAACTAGTTGTTACAACTCTTATCATCGATATTCAACCTCGACCTTGACCCTTGTTGACATCTCGCCCATAGCTCTCATCGACCCTTCGACTGGGGATCTTGCTGCTTCTTGGCCCATCTCGACTAACGACGACTCGAAAATTCCTTTGTTAGTATTATCTTGCCTCAAATATTATAAGGGCGGATTTTAACCCACACATAAACATCATATACGAATAAGTTAACAAATTGACATCCAACAAGCGAATCAACCAACAAAATCAAGATCGTATATGATGAGTTTCCGTGCAGTCCAGCGAAGACACAAGACTCAAACTGGCTTTCTCTATCTCTCCTATAACTCCTCCCTTCGTTCACTTTTAGTTGTCAAGTATTTTAAAAATAAATTTTTATTTTTACTTGTCACTTTTTGTATATCAAGAGAAAAATAATTTATTTTTTCTGTTTTTTCCTAAGCATTAATAAATCATTTCAAATCATTTTCCAAATCCATTAAGACTATACACTAATTAATATGAGTATCATGATAAATTATGTATTTTATTTATTATTTTTTAAGGGGTATACAAAATCAATAGTGGACAAGTAAAAGTGAACTAAGAGAGTACTCCCTCCGGTTTGCAATAAGTAATCAATTTGCTTTTAGCACGCCCATTAAGAAAATACTAAATTCTACACAAAAATACCTACTATGACTAAACTACCCCTAATTAAACATTTAATGGAGGAGTAAGAAATTTTTTTAGGAATATGTACATAGGGGTTATTTTGTAAAAATAAATTGAATTCTTTCTTAATTATATAACTGAACACTTATTTTGAACCAAAATAAAAAAACAAATTGATCACTTATCGTGAACCGGGGGGTTTAGTAATTAAATCCACAGCACAGATTTTGAAAGAGAGTCCATTAATCGTCTTTAAGGAATCCTAGGGATGTGTTAGTTAGCAGCCCTAGTCTTTGCCTCGATCCTCTCAAAAAGCAGCCCCCCCACCCCCACCCCCACCCCAAAATAAGAAAACGAAGAAGAAACTGGAAAGCATAAAACTGATAAAACATTCCCAAGAAAAGGAGAATCTACCAGCAACCATTAGGCTTGATTGCTTGAAAGCCTTTTGTTCACATGCTAAAATTAGCAGAAACATATGGGATGTTAGTCTTTTGCACCACACAACCTGTTAATTACTATTCATATTATAACCAAAAGCAAATAATATAACTGCATCGTTCTCTTTAATATTTCTGTTTAGGGTAAATAAACAACTCAACTTTGACTATGGTCACTTGGACCAGTAAACCCAAACATGATATTTTCTTTGTCAGAAGCATGAAGATATATACAAAAAGCAAGAATGCAGAGCCCATATGCCAAGTTAGCCAGGACAGGTTCATCAAAATCAAGAAAGCTAAGAAAGATCTATCTTAAACTAAAAGAGAGAAGAAGAATTAAAGACTGTTCTATTCCTCTCGAATCTCGTGCACCAAATCAGAACAAACAACATGCAGTCAGTCTTCGACGTTGTCATATTAGCATTCCTTTGTTTTATTTGACTGCTTAACTCATCTTTATTTTTAATGAAATTGGATTTAACTAAGCTTTATATATAGACGACGAAAATAGATTGTTTACACCATTATTTCATGCTTAATAATTATTATAAGTACCTCTTATTAAAAGCAAGATTAATAATCTGAAATATTACTGTCATAACATGTGTTACGATACACTGATAATATAACAATACTTGACACTATTACTTATGCATGTAAGTTAAATCTTTACACTAATAGTGTAGAGTATTTTTACACTATTGGCATTGTTTTGTTTAATAATGATTACGGGTTAGTTTACCATTGTAAGGTGGGAAGTTAAACCTGAACTGAAGTACATATTTTATCATAATATCCATAATAATAATAGCATTTTAATAAATTTTGATGATTTGGAGTATAAGTAGTTAATGATAAGAGTAAAATAAGATAAATAATTTGGTATTTAATTTTGATTTGCTAAAATTGACAAATAAAAGTAAAGGAATATTTTTAATATAGTTGACAAGTAAAAGAGAAAGGAAGACATATATGATTACAGATTAGTTAATTAGTTACTGTCCGCTAACGTAAAGTGATGAACTAAAGTCAAGTTACAGTTAATATTTATCATAATTTCTTTTACCAAAAACTACCTTATAATTGTGCAATTTATACAGTCACCGAATATAACTTTAAATTATATGCGTGATTCTTGGGGCGAATTTGGTACGGAACCCTAGAATACTAAAGTATGGGAGTAAGTACAGTAGACCAAAAACCTTGGAGTTTGGGAATAGAAGGGGTCTGGATCTTTTGTATGGAATTGCGTGGGCATATTTTGGTGTCTTTTAAGAATGTTGTCCCCATTTTTTTATATAGTATACTGTGTATATTACCTTCTTTATATCTCTCTACGCTCACTTCTCATCATTACACACCCATTACAAGAATTATAATTATAGATAAATCATTACCTACCCAAGAATCTTCTTAATTCCTGCATTGTACTGATGTTTCAGAAATCATTGTTGGAATTATTGCAATTATAGAATCAAGCATTAGAAGCACAACGTCGAGTTTCTTGGGGACATGAATATCCCATCTTCTAGGTAGATTTTACTGTGAATTCCTAGAATTGGAGTAAAGAAATAATTTGGATTTTTCTAAGTGCTAGGCCCCTAGGGATGTATGAAAGAAACTGCTCCGACATGGAAAAAGTAAATTCTCCTAAGACTGATGAAAGCTATCTAAATTTAAACGAGAAATTGAAATAAAATGAACTTATTAAGATCTAATGGATATTATCCACATATGTAAATTAAATTCACGGATGAAATAAATACTATGAGATAATGAAAAGTTTTTAAAAAAATAAAAGAGAGAAGAAATAAGGATTTTTCATTTTGAGTGAGTTAGTAGGACTAAATATACTCCTATATCTGATTTAGGAGGACTCCTCTTGTATACAATTGCAAAGACATTAAACAAAGGAGGCACAAGTCGAGTTACGAGTTCGATCAAACCTAGTAGCTTTTACTTAAACAGTGTATTTGGTGTTTAGCATATATTAAGTATACAAATACGACATTTATAAGAACCCAATCACTAACACTTAAAGTCGTCTTTCTAAAATTCAAAAATCATAAAGTTGAAATCCTGGCTCCGCCTCTGCTTCCTTTACAAAATTATAGATATACACCTAAGGTACATCATAACTCATAATGAAAGAATAACTACGACCCAAAGTGATCTTAACATAAGTCATGTTCTTCAAAGATGCGATAATTTAACTTGAGCTTTCAAAAAGAGAGCTTCCTTAAAGAATCCGAGATGAGTTGTTTAAAGACACTTGAAAAAAGAAAAAAGATCTTTGAAGGTATTCTTTACAAAGATGAGGAACCCGGTTTAATTTATAGTGACTAGTGGGAGCAATTTAATTAGAATAAAAATCACAGAAACGAATATTTTAACATATCTGATTTTCTATTGAATCTGAATTAGAAGCTACTGAATCTTGAAAGTTGCTTCTTAGAATTGTTTCTACATTTAACAAAAGTATAACGGAATCCCAGAATATATAACTTCAACCGGCATTGGACATGAGAAAGCTTAATTTATCTAATAGGAATATACAAACTGCATTCTCGCATAGTCTGGTGTTTAACTATGAGTTCGACTAATATATACTCACAGTATATGAAAATTTGTCACTTAAAATCAATTACAGTAACTTTTATAGCAAACATAAATTAACCACCCGCAAAATATAGTAAATGACTTGTTACAACAGGCTAAAATAACGTAAATATTTTTACACTGTTAGTATTGTATATTATATTAGCAAATGATGTTTGGACATGGATGATCATAAACTTGCACTAAACAATATACATTACTCAAATGAGCAATCCTGGAAAAGTTTATATAGACTATTTAATTTCATTAAGTTAGTGAAGTTTTGAGAATTGAAGAACTAAATGTTTAGTACTGTAAACAAATTGCATTGAAAATTTAATTAGGTTTCATGTCTAACATAAAAACACTCATTCTCCAAACATATTCAGCATTAAAACAAACAAAACTACAAAAATAAATAGAAAGAAGGAAACAAAAGGAGAGAAAAAGAACTACAGATCCTAGGGTTTTCAGATATTAATCTTTCTTCCTAGCATATGATGAAGCTTTTGCTAACAATAATTGTCAGCTTTCAAATTACAACATCGGAATAGGAGAAGAAAGTGAAATACGTACAGAAACACTTCGTAAACTACTTAAAGGGCATTACTGGTAGAAGAAGAGCTAAAACTCGCGGAAAGCTCATTCCAAGCACTACCATTACTCCAGTTTTCATTCCCTACAAACTGCCTTGACAAACTTGAATGTTCGTGATTGTCTTCCATCTTCATCAAAGCCAGCTGTGTGAGCATGGGATTCGTGATCTTTGGCCTGATTTGACTACTTGTTACAGTAACACCACCCGCATCATTACTTGTATAGTAAGCCGGGTGAAAAGGATAAAGCCCAGAAGCAGAAGACGAG
Source organism: Nicotiana tabacum (assembly GCF_000715075.1). NCBI lineage: Eukaryota > Viridiplantae > Streptophyta > Magnoliopsida > Solanales > Solanaceae > Nicotiana > Nicotiana tabacum. Next base: position 144,414,430 of record NC_134084.1, read on the forward strand.
TCCAATCCGCCGTAGAAATTAGGGAATTGGTTCGCCACTTGCTGTTGTAGCCTCCACTGCTCTAAATTACCACCCATTCCTAGCTGAAAACTCATGTTTTCATTGGTTCCTGCAACTGGAGCTGATGATGAAGAAATTGCCGAGTAATTCATGGTAATATTATTGTCATTATTTGGAGTGAAGTGATGATCAGTTAATTGACCTAAAGGAGACATGAAACGTAGAGGGTGATGAATTTGAGGGGACATAAGACCTAGTAAACTAGCTGCAGATGATGGACTAGAAAAACTGTTATTATTGTTGCTTGTTGAACCAGAATTAGTAGCTATTTGGCGGCAGCCACCAGTACTAGTGCTAGAACCTGGAGATTTGGGAGTATTATTATTGTTGTTGGTCGCTTTAGTACTACTGCTGCTCCTTTTGTTCCTCCGACAACCGCCACCTACAGGGACGCTCCTCAGAGCGCCCCCTCTCGTCCAGTACCTTCTGCAGGTCTTGCAGAAGTGACGAGGCTGTGAAAGACTATAGTTGTTAAAGTAGCAAAACTTAGTGTTTGTCGATTCACAACGAGGGCACTTTTGGACCGCCTCGGCCATTGGTATGTTGGCTAACCGGGCTCGGTCAGCCATCGAGCCTGGTCTGATGGTACCTCCACCTCCCACATAAGTCTGAACCGGCGGTGGAGCTGCTAGTGGCCGCGGTGGTTGCACGGATTGGAACTGAGGATTTGGGATGCTATGTCCAGCTTGCTGAAAAATATAAGAAAGGAAAATTAGAAAAAAAGTAGAATATGCAACAAATTTAAAGCAAAAGGTGAGAAGGAATATTTATCTTTATGAATTTCTTCACCTTTTTTTTTTCAAGAACTCATTGACATAAGCATCATATTATTGAAGGAAAAAAAAACCATACCTGCTGCCAATTGGCTGGATCAAGATAAGCTGAAATAGAGGAAAAAACCATAGTTTCTTGAATGATCTTAGATACTATCTTTTGTAAAGTTAGATATGGGGGTTTTTGGAATGGGATATTGTTAGTGGAGCATCACATCAAATGGAGGTGGATGATGGCTCCTTAGGCAAATAGATAGAGAGAAAGAAAGAAAGAGAGAATAAAGCTAAAGAGAATGAGAATATAAGGAGGTAGCTGAATAAAGTAAGTAGAGGGCTTTATAGAAGTTGCATTTATATAGATACAATTAGGTCCTGGTTTATTCTTACTGTCTATTTTTGTTTTGTTATTACTTTTTAAGAGTTCAAGAGGATCTTTGCTTACTTACTCTTTAAGCTTCTTATTAAACTTCTTGACTTGCATCTCCCTGACTCTTAATTAGGAGTTGTTTGGTTGATCGATGTACGTGTTGTTCAATTTCTAGATTATAATACAAGGATTATTTATACATCAAATAATAATTTAAGAGTAGACGTTGTTATGCTATATATAATTATATAAAATTGTTACGCGATGAACAATAATAAAAAGGGTAATCTGGTGTACAAGGCACTCCACTTTCATGTAGGTTCCAAGGAAGGATCGCACCTCTTAAGGAATGTGATGTAGACAGTAAATCCTAATGCAAACATTAGTGGTTGTTTCTACAGCTCGAACATGTAACCTACAGGTCACATAAAGAATTTACCGTTGCTCCGAGGCTACATTTAACACTACAAAAAAAAAACCAATTGCTAACGGATTTTACCAACGACCTGAATTTGTTAGTGTAACACCCCGTAAATTTGAATCAGTTGTGGATGAATTAAATGAGTATTAATATGGTGGTTATCAACCGGTTATGATAATAAGTATACGAGGCATATCATAAGTGATTTGGGGTCTAAGGAAAGACCTAAGTCTAGGCCAAGTTGGAAAATTACATGATAGACTAAAATTCTAAATGAGCACGCATAAGACTATATTTTGGACGAGAATATCTACATTTATATAAGGTTTTATGTGATGAACAACCTATAAAATGAAATATCTTTGAGTCTAGTTTCTAACGCTTTAAACCGTTCGTATTTGGACACTCCTACCAGAAGTTATGACCAAATTACCAAAAGTAGCGCAAAATTTTACACTACCGCGCCGCCCCATGCGGTGCGGCTGTGTAAATTAACAGAGCACCTCCAAATTTCATTTCTAAATAAATTTTTCATTACCACTCCGCCCCATGCATCTTCCCATGCGCCGCGGCTGTGCAAATCTTCATTTTTTTGTCAAACCCGGCCCTATTTTGATATAAAACCTTCGGGGGTTATTTGCCCCACTTCATTTGGACGACTTTTAGGGTTTTCTCTACCCTCTCAAGACCTCCAACCACGCACATCTTCAAGGTAAGTAATCCCCATTATCTTGGTGTGAATTCCATCATTTATACACTAGTATTGATGAAATCTACACATAAAATATTTAGATCTTCAAGGGATTTCTTCAAGAACTCAAAGGAGGGTTTTGCAAGATTTCTTCCAAAAAGGTAATCCTACACCCTTATACTTTCATGTATGGATTTATTAAGGGAATATGAGTATGAATAAGTATTGGAACTTTTGGTATGGTGATTGAAAACCATAAGTTCCCAATTTGATTAAACAACTATTATAGAGATTGAAAGATGTTTATTTAATGAAACTTTATTAGTTAAGGGTGTTGTTTACCTTATGGGTGATAATGAATAATATTGATTATAACCATTTGAGACTTTAGAATTTATCCAAGAGCAAGAGAATGGGTTATTGGATTTAGGAATACCATTAACAAGGATTATGAAGCTTTATACTCATCAAGTGTTTGATAAAATGCCTAAGTGACCAAAACATGAGTATTGTTGCTAATTTGGAATCCCTTTGAATTGTATTGATATAGATTAAAGTTGAAAGGGTTGGCGAATATTGTATTATGCTCAAGAGAAGGAAGTTAAGGTATGTGAGGCTAACTCTCTATGTTTGGGAATATTAATGATTCTCCCTACACTACGTTTCTTTTACGATGTATCAATTGCCTCAGAAATATAGTTAAGCTTAGTTCCTTGAATAGTTGTAGAACTTCTATTCTCTGGCTTCGTAACTCGTTCATGACTTTCATTCTGAACGTTGTGAGCTCAGTTCCTATTAAATATAGACTTGGGTTTGATTCCCCGAGTCTTAGAATAGAATACTCAGTATGCCATATACAGTTAAATTTTCAGTATTCATAATCAGTTCAAGAACACATGTCTCAGTCTAGTCCCATTCAGTATTCCAGTATTATGTAACCCAGTATGATCCAGTATTCCAGTATCATGTAACTCAATGTGATTCAGTATTTCACTATCATGTATTGCAGTATGATTCTCAGTTCCTGATTTTAAATCCCTGAATGTTGAACACTTTTATTTGGGCCTGAGGCCGCAGTTTATGCTTTATGCATTTTTGGGCCTGAGGCCGCAGTTTATGCTTTATGCATTTTGGACCTGAGGTCGCAGTTATGTATACGTATACTTGGGCCTGAGGCCGCAATTTGTGCAATATATATATATATATATATATATATATATATATATATATATATATATATATATATTGGGCCTGAGGCCGCAGTTTTATTCAGATAAACAGGTTGTTCATCATTCAGAAGAGGAAGTATTCATATCCTTACTTCCTTTTAGTTCAATTATTAGTTACCGTTCAGTTATCAGCTATCCTATCAGTTATCAGTTCAGTTATCAGTTATCAGTTATCAATTATCAGTTATCAGTTATCATTTCAGTTTCAGTTTGAATAGTTATCATTTCAGTTATTAATTATAAATTCTCAGTTATCAGCTTAGTTTCAGTTTCAGCATTTATAATTCTTTCTTTCAGTTCCCTTACATACCAGTACAATTCAAATGTATTGACGTCCCTTTTGCCCGGGGCCTGCATCTCACAATGCAGGCAATGAATTACAGGTTGATAATTCCAAGCGCTAGGATTCTCATACCAAATTGCTTATTGGGGTATAATCATGGAGTACGGGTTGGTAAATATGAGACTTTAGAGGATGTTAAAAGTGGGATGCAATGGATAGTATTATAGATTTAGAGCATAACCTTATCAGAAAGTACAAAAGTAGTTATCATGTCTTATGGTTATTAGTTTACCTCATTTACCAGTTATACAGTCTTTCAGATAGCAAGTTTATGGTTATTTAGTATGCCAGTATTCAGTTATATGTTTACCAAATATCCAATTTTCAGTGTATCAAAATTCCATGTGACTTGCGAGTATGCAGTGATGCATATGGGTTCTCAAATAAAATGTAAGTAATAGTGATTATAGAGAAACCTTCGCATATTTTAGGTCTCGATTAAAACCCAAGACTCACTGGATGGTGTATAAAGTGATTTATCAGATATATATGGCAGTGTATCCGTATGTTAGACCCCACGGTGTATCAGGATAAGAATTCAACTGCAGCGGGCATAGAATTGATCACTATAGCTTTGGACAAAAAAGAGCCTAAGGGTAAAATACGTAGGAGTCAGTAACGTTTGTTATTACCAAAGATGTGATTCATACAATTCATGTAAATGACTAGAAGATATGATGTATGAAATGAGAACCAAGAGCAGCCAATAGTGAATTTCAGGGAGTGATTTTAAGTTGTTCATATTTATTCAAATCTGAACTAGAAAGTACCATGTTAGTGAATTTATATACGAAGTGGCTATTATTGTGAGATAAAAGATATGACAGTTCTCCTTGATGTGATTATGTGTTTAGGTTGGAGGTTTATAATCTGATAAGATTTTGAAGTGTATAGAAAGTTTGGGGTTAGATATTCCAATTTTGTTTAAGGTAGATGAACTTTCCCTAAGTGCGATCCATGTGCATAGTTCAAAAAGAATGGTAGTGCACGACAAAAGAATATGGTCAGATGATGAGGGAAGTTAGGAGTAACCTTATGCTTCACTTTAGTTATTCAAAGCAGGAGAAGAAAATATGATGCTAGCAGGTGGTTAGTAAAAGAATAGTAAGTAAGTTTTGAGTTGATACAGTGAATTAGCACTTTTAGCAAAGCTAGTAGGGGTACAATTTGATTCACTTAGCCAGGTTAACTCTAGTGAGTGGATGACAGTTTGAAATACCGAACGTGTGTTAGAACCCAAAGAGTTTAAGTTAAACCCGAAGTACAGTGACAGCGGAAAAAAAATAGCTAGTAGTGAAAGAGCAAGCGATAGAAGAATAGCCTTTAGGAATTATCGTAATGTGGTTTCTCCAGGATTGACAATGTACGCAGAGTTAAATTATTAAGATTGTATATGATAGCTTTGAATACATTAGCTTTCCATTAAGTGAATAATTTAGTTTTTCCTAGTAAGAAATATTTCTCAGAAGTAAGTTGGAAGATGAGTCGTCATCGACATAGAGTGCAAAGAATAAGGAAAGTTATTTAGATCCCAGCAAATAGAGAAGGATCCACAAGTATAAGACCTGTGGTCTAAGGGGTGATGTGAAAATTTTCAATAAGTCCAGTTGGAGATATGAAACTCGAATAGTAGCATGGGATATAGAAAAGAAAATCAGTTCGATAATGAGAGAAAATTGTATAATTACCACAAGGAATATGTCTAGCATGTGTAAGAAACACAAAGTGAGTAGAATGACCACCGAGCTTAGTTATTGATGATAAAGTGATCACATATAAGTTATAAAATCATGCCCAGTTATGTATTACGAGGGTAGTGTCATTGCATGAGACTCTAATATTCCGAGTAGTGGTTAGTGAATTAGCTCACAACAATACTATAAGTGTTTTTAGGAAGTTCTTAAGAAGATAATCAGGTGTGGGAAGTATAGCTCATGAAGGAGGTAGATAAGAGAACTATGATGAAATAAGTTCATTGCTTAGCCAAGGTAGGAGTTCGACTTTCGGACAACAAAGATAGTGAAGTTGTTGTCTAGAACAGGACATGTTCCTCCTTAGTAGCCGAAATGAATGAGAAACGGTTTGATTATCCCTACTTGTTGTAGCTGAAAGAGGGGATTCACATGCACTTTTGAACAAGGGGGAGATGATGGTACGTTGAGGTACAAAGGCAGACTATGCGTTCCAGATATAGATAGGCTCAGAGAGCGGATTATGTCAGAAGCCCACAACTACATGTATTCTATCCACCTGGGTTTTCCAAAGATGTATCATGATCTTAAGGAGATTTATTGGTGGAACGACATGAAAAAGAAAGTTGCAGACTTTATGGCCAAGTGTCTAAATTGTCAGCAAGTGAAAGTCGAGCAGCAGAAAATCAAGTGTTTATCTCAGAACACAAACATCCTTTAGTGGAGATGATAAATAGGGACCTTATAATAGGATTATCTCGCTCATTTTGAAAGCATGATTTTTATGGGTAAAGGTGTAGATTGCCAATTTGTTGGCTCGGAGTTGGCGAAGCGGAGTTGCTGGGACCAGATTTGGTCAATCAGTCTATGGAGAAAATCAAGTTGATTCAAGAGCATTTGAAAACAACTCAGAGTCGCCAAAAGTCCTATTCGAACAGGCAACATAGAGACCTAGAGTTTCAAGTTGATGATTGGGTGTTTCTAAAAGTTTTGCATGTGAAAGATGTTATAAAATTTGGGAAGAAAGGAAAGCTCAACCCTAGATACGTCGGCCCATATAGGATCCTATGAAGGATCGGGTAAGTAGCTTATGAGCTAGAATTTCCACCATAATTAGCGGTTGTACACCAGTATTTCATGTGTCATGTTATAACATTCAAGTTTCCAGTATTCAAATCTCATGTCACGATATTTGTGTTTCTAGTATTCAAATCTCATGATTAAAACATTCAAGTCAGCTCAGTACTCAGATACTCATGTCAGTCCAGTACTCAGATATTCATGCCAGCTTAATACTCAAATATTGATGTGAGTTCAGTGATCAGATATTCACGTTAGTTCAATACTCGATTATTCGTGCCAGTTTAGTATTAATATATCCACGTTAGTTCAAAATTCACATATCCATAACAGACAAGTGTTTATGTATATGTATCATGTTATGCGTATTATTATGCCCTATGGAGCTAGTGTAATTCTATGTTAGTTGGTAGGTATTTTGGAGAAATGTCGAAGGTATCTAACCTTCTCATTCAGACCTTATATTACAATCTCCATGTATTTCAGTATTTAGTCAGTTTACTAGCCATTCAGTCTAGTATCTCATCAATTCAGTAATCGTGTATTCCTTCAGTTTAGTATGCAAGTGTTAATGAAAGTTCATGTTCCCACCAGATCTATTTAAGGTCCAGAGTTAGCCGAAGATACAGCCTGGACAATCATTCGAGGACGAATGATCCCAAGGAGGAGATAATGTAACACCCCATAAATTTGAATCAATTGTGGATGAATTAAATGAGTATTAATATGGTGGTTATCAACCGGTTATGATAATAAGTATACGAGGCATATCATAAGTGATTTGGGGTCTAAGGAAAGACCTAAGTCTAGGCCAAGTTGGAAAATTACATGATAGACTAAAATTCTAAATGAGCACGCATAAGACTATATTTTGGACGAGAATATCTACATTTATATAAGGTTTTATGTGATGAACAACCTATAAAATGAAATATCTTTGAGTCTAGTTTCTAACGCTTTAAACCGTTCGTCATTTGGACACTCCTACCAGAAGTTATGACCAAATTACCAAAAGCAGCGCAGAATTTTACACTACCGCGCCGCCCCATGCGGCGCGGCTGTGTAAATTAACAGAGCACCTCCAAATTTCGTTTCTAAACACATTTTTCATTACCACGCCACTCCATGCGTCTCCCCATGCGCCGCGGCTGTGCAAATCTTTGTTTTTTGTCAACCCGACCCTATTTTGATATAAAACCTTCGGGGGTTATTTGCCCCACTTCATTTGGACGAATTTTAGGGTTTTCCTCTACCCTCTCAAGACCTCCAACCCCTCCCATCTTCAAGGTAAGTAATCCCCATTATCTTGGTGTGAATTCCATCATTTATACACTAGTATTGATGAAATCTACACATAAAATACTTAGATCTTCAAGGGATTTCTTCAAGAACTCAAAGGAGGGTTTTGCAAGATTTCTTCCAAAAAGGTAATCCTACACCCTTATACTTTCATGTATGGATTTATTAAGGGAATATGAGTATGAATAAGTATTGGAACTTTTGATATGGTGATTGGAAAGCGTAAGTTCCCAATTTGATTAAACAACTATTATAGAGATTGAAAGATGTTTATTTAATAAAAATTTATTAGTTAAGGGTGTTGTTTACCTTATGGGTGATAATGAATAATATTGATTATAACCATTTGAGACTTTAGAATTTATCCAAGAGCAAGAGAATGGGTTATTGGGCTTAGGAACACCATTAATAGGGATTATGAAGCTTTATGCTCACTAAGTGTTTGATAAAATGCCTAAGTGACCAAAACATGGGTATTGTTGCTAATTTGTTATCCCTTTGAATTGTATTGATATAGATTAAAGTTGAAAGAGTTGGTGAATATTGTATTATGCTCAAGAGAAGGAATTTAAGGTATGTGAGGCTAACTCTCTATGTTTGGGAATATTAATGATTCTCCCTACACTACGTTTCTTTTACGACGTATCAATTGCCTCAGAAATATAGTTAAGCCTAGTTCCTTGAATAGTTGTAGAACTTCTATTCTCTGGCTTCGTAACTCGTTCATGACTTTCATTCTGAACGTTGTGAGCTCAGTTCGTATTCAATATAGACTTGGGTTTGATGCCCCCGAGTCTTAGTATAGATTACTCAGTATGCCATATATAGTTAAAATTTCAGTATTCATAATCAGTTCAAGAACACATGTCTCAGTCTAGTCCCATTCAGTATTCCAGTATTATGTAACCCAGTATGATCCAGTATTTCAGTATCATGTAACTTAATGTGATTCAGTATTTCACTATCATGTATTGCAGTATGATTCTCAATTCCTAATTTTAAATCCCTGAATGTTGAACACTTGTATTTGGGCATGAGGCCGCAGTTTATGCTTTATGCATTTTTGGGCCTGAGGCCGCAGTTTATGCTTTATGCATTTTGGACCTGAGGTCGCAGTTATGTATACGTATACTTGGGCCCGAGGCCGCAGTTTGTGCATATATATATATATATATATTACATATATATATATTGGGCCTAAGGCCGCAGTTTAATATTCAGATAAACAGGTTGTTCATCATTCAGAAGAGGGAGTATTCACATCCTTACTTCCTTTTAGTTCAATTGTTAGTTACCGTTCAATTATCAGCTATCATATCAGTTATCAGTTCAATTACCAGTTATCAGTTATCAGTTATCATTTCAGTTTCAGTTTGAATAGTTATCATTTCAGTTATCAATTATAAATTCTCAGTTATCAGCTTAGTTTCAGTTTCAACATTTATAATTCTTTCTTTCAGTTCCCTTACATACCAGTACAATTCAAATGTACTGACGTCCTATTTTCCCGGGGCCTGCAACTCACAATGCAGGCAATGAATTACGGTTCATAATTCCAAGCGCTAGGATTCTCGTACAAGCTATTTGGTGATCCCAGTTCTTTCGGGGCATTATCATTACCTTACTGTCTTCAGTATTTTTTTTACTGTCAGTGTTTTCAGTACTTCGTTAGAGGATTCATAGACTAGAGTAACAGTTAGACAGAGTCTCAGACTTTTTATATTAAGCTATGTTGGCTACAAATATGTTTCAGAATTGTATTAGTATTTCCGCACTTTGATTTATATCATCTAGACTTTCAGTATATCAGTATGTGTTAGTTTATCTTCCGCATTCAGTATGTTATGATACCACATGTTGATTCATCCAGCCAGTTGGTTCGGTCGGTCACATTTAGTTAGGCACCGAGTGTCGTGTTACGTCCAGGCCCAGGTTCTGGGCATGACAGTTAGTGTATTAGCAACAGATTACTAACAAAATGGTAACTAATTTACTTTTCAAAATTTAGTAACGGATTCCTAACGAATTGCCAACCAAAATTTTACTAAATAAATAATTTAGTTGGTAAATATGGCGGGAAAAATAGGCGGCTAATCTAGCAACTGCTTACTAACGGATTACCAACTCAAATATTACCGACAAACATTTTTCGTTGGTAATATTACCAACGGAGTACATATCCGTTGTTAAATATGGTGGAAAAAATGAAGTATAGTTTATTAACAGATTAGTAACGAATTACCAACCAACTATTTACCAACAAAAGAATTTTGTTGCTAATTTACCAACAAATTTAAAATGCGTTAGTAAATTACCAACCGAATGGTATCTGTTAGTAAACTTGCCAATTGATACTAAATCGGTTGGAAATCTTTACTAATAGATCAAGATTTTGGTTTGTAATTTATTAACAGATTAAAATTAATTGTTAATATTACTTATTATGATGTGAAATTTGTTAGTAATTACCACCCATGGAAGCTAGTTTCGTTGGCAAATTACCAACTGTTATTGAAATAGTTGGAAAATTTATCAATATAGAGATGAAATAGTTGGTAAATTACCAACTAGCGTTGAAACGATTGATAAATTTAACGATAGATAAAAAATCAGTTGGTATTTTCTGACGGATGTAGCATTTATAGTAAATATATTAATATATATCATGAGTCACACTCCAATATTGTTTGTGCACGAATAAAAATCATCATGAACTAGAGTAACACTCCACTCTTTAATAAAAATTCACATACAATAATTATATTTTTCAGATATAAATATCCAAATATTTGGTTATAGACTTCCCACTAATAGACACTTGGGCAACTTTCACTAGTATAGTAGTATTAGTAGCCGTGATGCTCGTACATTATTAAAGAATATTAATTATATGAAAGTGTGATCGATCTGAATTGTTCGAGTACTTCAAATCATATATTTTAACAAAATCATAAATTAAATATCATTTTATCTCAATGTAATTAGTACCAAAAATTTATCTCTTTTAGAGTTTCATTCGATTACTCCGAATATATTTATTATTTGAAATTATCAATAATATTTTCGAGTATTATTTTTACTTTATTTTTTAAGTTAATTCAAAGTATACTTAGTGTTACTCTATCTCTATTTTTCTTTTTTTATACATTATTTTACTATTCTAAAAATAATAACTTCAATGCCCTACCCATTAGATATTATCCCATATATTCAATGTTAACTAGTACTAAGTTCGGGGGCAAGTTGTGGTACCAAATTATGGCTCCTTTCGACAAAGTTTCTCCAAATTATTTCAACAATACTAACTCGATCTCATCATCATTCAGGTCGTTTCCTTTAATCCTGCAAGTATATAAGGTAATATGTTCATTAGGGTCGGTTGTCCCGTTATATTTGGGTATATCGGGCATGCAAAACTTTTTAGGAATGGGCATCGGAGCCGCTCTTTGAGGGAATGGTTTCTGTATGAATTTTTTAGCATCTAAACCTTTCAAGATCGGGGGTGCCCCCGATATTTGATCAACACGAGAGTTATAAGTCTCCACCTTTTGTCATTGTCCTCAATCTTCTTTTCCCTGGACTCACGATCTTCTTGGTGAGCTCTTCGATTGTCCTCATGATGATGGGGTCAGTCCCCAAGCCATTTTTGTTTGACCTCTCTGGCGCTGGTTTAGCACGTCAAGTGTTTTCCAGTTCAGCTATACTCGAAGTTTTATTCTGACTCTGAAGTTGAGCGATGATAATCTGTTGAGCTTGCATCTCCAATATCATTTGGAGGCTGACTCCCCCATCTCTTATACCTTGTGCTCCTTGGCCCTCAGATCGGGCTTCCCCGCGTACACTTCCTCCGGGGTTTGCGCCTAAATCTGCATTTAAAGCAATGTGCGAACTAACATCAACTGGTTCCACATTTGACACTTTCCCAGGGTTTATCGGTGGTACACCGACCTCTACATTGTTGTTTTCCCCATAAAATCCAAGACATTCGTTGTCATGAACAGGTGTGTTTTGCGAGTTTGACATGTTTAATCCTGAGAATCAAAAAAAAATTGACAAGAAAAAGTGTAAAATATACTATGTTATGAGAATCATTAATGAAATAATCACTATTATCTTTAGCCCCACGGTGGGCACCAAACTGTTTACCTCAAAAATACGAGTAACAATTAAATTTGATTTGTGGTTGTAAAGATATGTGATTTAGTTTAATACTAATTAATAAGCAAGAAGTATAAAGTATAAATGAAAGAAATGAGTGAATCAAACCAGTGTTACTAGGCAATATCGACCTCGAGCTCAGTGACCTCGAGATGGATTAAGGAAAATAAAATAAGAATAATAAAACTAAAAGACAATTTTGATGAACAATGAGCGAGAAAAGTAAGAGAGTATGTTCTTGCTAATGATTAGATCCCCTTTACAAATGATTGGGGTCCCCTTTATATAATAGGGGAACCCTAAATAAGGTACATTTTCATTTACAGTAAAGAATCTTATTGGGACAACTATCTAACCGCCTAGTACGGATTCGTATAAATCTATTCTGGAATTTACGCCATGATTTTAGGGACGTGGCAGGAATCTTGCTCATTTTGTTATAAATCCATAACGATATTACCTCGAGGCCTAGTCATAGTCGAGCCCCCGACGTTCCTCGAACACTTAATTCTTCGAGCCTTGTACTCTGTCATCGAGCTGGAGCCTAGTTCATCGAGCTTGAACTCGATCCGTCCTGAATTTATGCTTAAGGTGATCCCTCGAACCTAAGAAATCGGGCATACCTGATTTCGACCGTATACAAATTTCATTGCATATTCGAACATTAAATAATTAGCTACCTAAACTATTTTTGGACTTAGTTTATATTTTGTAATTCAAACATGAGTGCAATTAAAATTTTATTATTTTATACAAATAGTTTGGTGCAATTAAAATTTATTATTTTGTATGATAATTTAATAACCAACGATACATGTATAAGTCATGTGATTAGTTAGTATTTACATAGTTTAAGAATTAAAAATGAAATTACGAAAATACTCAAAAAGAAAAATGGAGAAAGCGATATAAATTGGAAAGTTTCCAAAGAGACAAAGAAAAGAAGATATATATATATAATACTAAAATTCTTATAATTAAGACGTACGCAGTTCAATGTCTATCTTTATTAAGCTGTGTGCAATTTTGTAATACAAATAATATGTCAGAAGTAGTATCTATATTTTAGTTACACTTACTTGAGTTAATTGCAACATTGTCATAACCTCAAAGCACAACAAGATGAGGTCTAGTTAAATAAAAAGAAGAAAAACAAAGAAATCCTTTTGCCCACGCCATTTCAGCCACATTCCTAAGTTACATTGTATACCGCCTAAACTCTACCCACTCTCCTAAATTACATAGAACTCCCGCGCCTTTTCAGCTTCTTCTGCCCACGATCACAATATGCTAAATCCTTTCCATTATTTTTCCCAACTGAAAGATTATCTCAAACCAGTCTCTCACAAGCTATCGTTTGGATGCTTCTCAATTCCACAATCCGTTTGGCTAAGTGGTAAGTATTTTTTATCAATCTAATTTTTCCAGTATATTGTAGATATGTTGAAAGCTTGTGCTCATTATGATTGGGATTTGAGGCCTAATTTGATTATTAGTACTCATTTTTTACTATCTAAAGATTTTTAGAAATCAATAAATGCTATTGTAATCTTTTTACATTATCAGGAAAGAAAGTTTGTCAGAAAAATGATTTCAAATCGTGAGTGGATGTACAAAAGGTTAACGAGAGGTTTGTATAATCCAAAATTCGTAAGGGATGTTAAGCAATTTATTGAGTTTGCAAAGAATCATCGGGAAGGGAGGGATGGTGAGAGACTAAGGTGCCCATGTAACTGAAAAAAGTGTCAAAATAGAAATTTTGAAGATGTTCTTACGGTACACAGAACATTTATTGCACGACGGCTTTGTACCTGGATATCATATATGGTACTTGCATGGAGAAAATGAGGTTACTAGAAATATAGTTCAACATGAAGATATGCAAAATTGAGATCAAACCATGAATACTGCATCAGTAAATGTGGGTGCAATTGATGAGCCTAGATCACCTACTTCATACCATAAAATGGTCCTTGACGCCGCTGGCCCCTCATTCGATTCGAATGATATGGATGAATTACCGAATCCTGATGCGCAAAAATTTTATTATATGATTGATTCTGCAAATCAAGAGGTGTGGCCTGGCTGTGAAACACATTCTCAATTGTCAGCTGTCGAATTCATAAACATAAGAGACGAGGATGATGATTTAGATGATGAGGTAGAACTTCATGTTGAATTTGGGTCGGATGAAGATGAGGATGAGGATAATGAGGATGAAGCGCCATATGATGAAAATGACAGTGAATAGAGTCAAAGCGCCTCAATCTCTTCAACTATAGAGTCTGAATGAATGAAACATAGTATATAATTTATTTTTATTACTATTTGATTTTACATTTTCTGAGAAAAAAGTTCCTGGATTTCAGATTTTATGGTTCCTTATTTTTTTTAAACTTAAGTATTTGTATTTAATAGCTCTTTCGCTTGCTTGTTTGACCGGTTACCATCAATCTCATTTTGTGAGGAGTAGTAGTTGTTGTGAGCACATGATTTTTGCTCTATATGAATTACTCCCATAAATTCAATACAAAATAATTTCTCTCAGTATTTGCACTTTTGTGGAATTTGGTGGCATTTTCCGTTAATTGTTTGCATTTGGCTGTGCATGTTTATTTTATTCAATTAATGAAAATACAAAAAAATACTTGGCATTTGCATTTAGGGTTTAATTTTACATTTTAGGATTAATTAGAAAATTAGTTGTTTTATAAAATGGGAAAAATCACAAAGAAAATAGTTTAATTTGCACTTTTAATTTTAGCTTTGATTTTGAGTGTCTTTTCTATTAATTTATTTTTAATTAATTGTATTAATTATCATTTTAGATTTAATTAGTTTTTTTTTAAGTTCTAGAAATTAATTTTGATTGTTGATTAAATTTTGAAAAAAAGAAGAAGAAAAGAAAAGAGAAAAAATGAAAGAAAGAAAGAAGGAAAAGAAGAGCAAAATCGGTTGGGCCTTCTTCAATTTCTCCCAGGCCCAATGCAATACCCGTCCAACCTAGTCCAACTCCCCCACCCAGTCTGTCTCCATTAATTAACCAAACGACGTCGTTTCTTTAAAACAAATCCCGGTTGTCGGGGGTTTCTAGATCCAACGGTGGATAAGCTGGGATCCTCTGGTATAAAAATGTCCTAACTCACCCCCCTACCCCCTCTCATCATCCCCGTACACCCTCAGAGAACCCTCATCGCCTCCGCCGTGAGCCGCCTGCCGGAAATCGTTTCCGCCGGCGGCATTGGTCCAATCAATACCAAATTAACACCATAGATTCCCCTCCTTCTCCTCTTTCCAAATCTCCACTCTCGAATCCCAGTCCAGCCTCTCGAATCTTGAATCGAAAGGAATGACCGAAAACCTAACTCATCCGATTGGCCCCAAAATTACACCCCATGAGCCCCGTGACCCCCTCTTCCTAAATCACAGACCAGCTACCCTCGAATCATACCCAAGCTCCTCGAATCTTAAATCTAAGTCAAACCCTAAAATCCCAAAAACCTCGAATTCAAGATTTCAGTAAGGATTTAGGTCTAGTTCGACTTTATTCATGTGTTCTTGATAAGAACACATGATTAATGTCAAACTTGGCCGGAAAATTTGAAAGTTCGAAGGTTTTTGCATTTCTTATGGTCCAGGCCATGGTTAGGTATTTTGTTCTTTACCTTTTGAGTTTTAATTTTCATGTGCATTTCCCTTCTCATCTTCCTCTGTTTCTTTTGTTTGTGTTTTGATTTTTTCTGTTTTCCGTTCTTGCAATCATTTCTACATGTGTTTCTTTTTAGGTTAATTAGTATCTTCATGAATGAGTGCAGTTTTATTTGATTTGCCCGTTTGTTTTGGCCTTTGAAACCTTAGTTCAGAGAGTTTAATGACTCCGGTTGGCCTCCTTCTTTCCCTTCTTCATCGAATCTTCTGTGAAGTTCCGAGTCGAATTTGGGCCCAAAAGAAAAGGATTAGCCTAGAATTTGTATACTCAGGCCAACACGGACTTGGGTCAATTTGACCTGTATTTGTTTGGTTTACTGAAGTAAAAACAGGGTGCTTAAGGGGTAAAATAGGAATTGTAGATAAGGGAATCTGCAGTAACTGAATAGGGAAGCTTCTAGGAAGCTGAGGTGAGGGTTATTTTGAATTCTGAAAATTAAACTAAGGGCACCTAGGCTAAAATGAAAATTTCAGAAGGGCCTAAATGTAGAAATTATTTCCTTAAGGCTGTCCTACTTGTCTTGGTTATAAAGGCATCATTTCTTGCCTTTCAAGGCAGAGTTTTAAGAGCCAAAATAAAGAAAAAACAAAGACAGCTGAAAATTTGATAAAAAATCACTGTTCAATTGAATTTCTTTTGGGATTCTTGAGTTTTTTTTTGTTTTTTTTTCTGAAGTTATCTTTGATTCTATTTGAGGTGGAAAATGGTTTGAACTTGGGTAGTGAAAGATCTGCTTTAAGTTGGTTGATTGGTTTCTTTCTTCTGGATCGATTTCATTGCTGGTTTTGGTTGAATCTGGGTGGATTTCTGTTACTGCTGGCTGCTGATTTTTCATCCCCACTATCCCTCTTTTATCTTCAGGTATCTCCTTAGCCCAGAAGTACTGACTGAATGTTGATCTTGTAAATCGAGTGGGAATCCTATGGAATACAAGTTGTGTTTGCCCTAGTTTTTCTCTGATTTCTCACTGTTTAATACCATGTAGTAGATCTGTGATGGTGGTTGTCAATTGAGGTTACTGGTATAGTATAAAATTGGATTTGTGTTTGGAATTAAAGGTTCAGTTTCAATGCTAAATAGCGTGTCTGGAAGGTGTATGAATAAGTTTTGTAGATGTTTTTATGACAGGTGAATCATGGATTTTAATTATTCAGCTTCATGCTTGCTTTGTATTTTGTGTCATAGTCTTGTTAGTTTTCTGCTGGAACTCAGCGGTTTTAGTCTTGAAGTTTTGAATTGATAGATGTTGGCTTGCATATGTATTGATTCATGCAAATACTATTTTGGTAAGCATGATTACTACAGGTTTAAAGTTAAGATTCATGTTTGCTCAGTAGGACACTTCACAGATTTCCATCTACCATCTCGTCTAGATTAAACCAACTTTTGAGTAAAATGACTATTTTTTTGTGAAGTTAATTAAAGATTGACTTCATGTCGTTACGAACCAATGTTTGATCTGGGAGCATTTGATTGAATTATTTATCCATCATTCCCTGTTAAGATAGTTACAAATGTGAAGTCAAGCAGGAGTTTGCACATATATATTTGGGCTCGGATGAAAAATGGATTTTGCTTCACGTTAGTTCACTCCCAATGTGTTAATTTCGCTGCCTCTCTTCTTCTTGCTTTCACATTAAATTGATTTGGGGTGATAGAGCATGATTTGGCGTAATGCAGAGTTCGGTATTTGGCCCAATTCTCGTTAGCCCAACTTAGTCCTGGAGGCTTTTCCTCCGGGGATTTGACTTCGTGCGGGGATCTGACTTCGGGTTGTCCCTCTAGTCCAAAATTTTTAGAGATATTGGTTTCACAACCAAGGTCAAGGCTGAAACCATTTCCCCAAGCCCATTAGTAAATAAGACATCACGTACATATGGATTAGAACAATGCAAATGGAATGTCACTTGGGGGAGGGAAGTTCATTTTGCATTTAAATAGATCATGACCGTAGTTTAACTAAGGAGAGCCATGATAGGTGAAGGATTAGTTTATGGCCCTCACGAGTTGGCATCATAACCCGTTAATTAGAATAATTTTAGGTATGTCATACCAAACAAAATGACAATTGCATAGCCCTTGTTTTAATTAATTTTGTTTTGATCCTTAGAATTCAAGGCGTGCCATTTAGCGAATTTTCATGGCTCTCGCAATGTTGCAAACACGTAGTTGCTTTAGGCGTGTTATTTTAATAATTTACCTTCCTAAACTCGGGTGCGCATTTATGTGACCCAAATCCAAATCTCAACGATGTTAAAATATGTCGAAGACCGCGGGTGCATTTATGTGACGTGGTTCAAGACGTGTTTTAATAGCGTTGCAATATTCCTAAAATGACTAAAAGCGGTTAAAGTTTTAAAATGCACATAGGTTTAAAATGTACTAGAATCAGATAATTAAGCTGAATATAACAGTTGAGCGACCGCGCTAGAACCACGAAACTCGGGAATGCCTAACACTTTCTCCCGGGTTAACAAAATTCCTTACTCGGATTTCTGGTCCGCGGACTGTTAAACAGAGTCAAGCTTTTCCTCGATTCGGGATTCAACCGGTGACTTGGGATACCATAAAATTATCCCTTGTGGCTACTCTGAATCTTTTAATAGTAAATCCCGTTTCGATTTTCACTTTAAGTTGGAAAAAAACTCCCTCTTATACTCCCTTATCGGGGGGTGTAGTAAAAAGGGAGGTGTGACAACTCTGGCGACTCTGCTGGGGATCAAACCCAGAATCTCTGGTTCAGGGTTCAGAATTCGAGCTTAGATGAATTGTTATATTTGGCTTTATCTATTATCTGATTTTGTACATGTTTGGGCCTAATGTGCTAAATGTTGCTTTTACCGCTTTGATATTATCTGAACTGTATATGAACTGCTACGAAACCCTTATCTTCTCATCTTCGGGGATGTGCTCGCTGGTGGAGACTCCCTATTCTGTTAGTGTCATACCTTGAAATAAGAATGAGGCTCGGACAAGTTACTAAGCCGGATTGCCTTTTGGTTCCCATTACGTAGCCCCCTCCTCGGCTCGAGTTGTTTGCTGGTACACAGTCTAGTACACATACCCAGGTTTTTGAACTTAGAATAACTCAGCCTCATGTCGAATCCCTAGTAGGCACGTTTGTTTGCATCATGTGCATTTGACTTTGGACACTCAACACAGGGGTTGGGTCTGTCTAGGACAGGTGTACCCGAAATGTAAAGACCATTATGATGCATCTTACTTGCTACTTGCACATTCATTTGCTTCGGATTTGCATGTTGACTGGCTTACAAGGAAAAATTAGATGGTTGAGAGGGATAAGTGTTTGTTTTGAAAAACCAATGTCCCAAAACATACCGAAACTCTGCCGAAATTTTGAAAAAAAAAAGAATTTTGTAGTTTTCAAAGAAAAGAAAAAAAAGAGAAAATCTTTGTGTTTTAGGAAGGAAAAATAGTTGGTTTTATTTTGACAAATTTGTCCGAACTACGCCAGTTTGATTCTCACCAGATGTGAGATACGTAGGCAACCCTCATCGGGTCCAACTCTCCTTTTGCAAATTAGCCCGAAAAGAACAAAAATCTTATTTTATTTATTTTTATTAAAAAAAAATAAGCAGGGTGATGTCATTCTTGCCAAAAATAGCCGAATGTCCCCAAAAGGACGCCAGAAGGCTGTTTTTGCAAGAACAGCCGCCTTCGGTCCTTTACAAATTTTTAGCCGGTTAGCGAGCACAGCCTTAAAATCTTTCCCTGGAAATGCTGAAAGGCCGTATTTGCAAAGCTGGGTTTTCACTTTTAAAATAAAAAAAAATCTGAAAAGTGTCAGCTTCGTTTTTGAGTCAA